>NW_027325668.1:1280649-2561299 GCF_048418805.1 Vulpes vulpes
AACAATCGAGTTGAAACGAAAATAATTGAGTTGAAACAAAAATAATCCAATCGAAATGAAAATCGAATCAAAACGAAAATAATCGAATGGAATAAAAAGAATACAGTCAAAAGAAAAATAATCAAATCGAAATGAAAAAAATGGAATGGAATCGAATCGAATTGAAGAAAATCAAATCGCATCGAATTGATAAATATCGAATGGAATGGAATTGAATCAAAACGAAAATAATCGAATCAAAACGAAGATAATCGAATCGAATAAAAACATAATCGAAACGAAAATAATCAATCGAAATGAAAATCAAATCGAAGCCAAAATAATCAAATCCACATGAAAAAAATCAAATCGAATCGAAAATAATCAAATCGAAACTAAAATCATATCGACATGAAAAAAATCAAATCGAATTGAAAATAATCAAATCGAAACTAAAATCAAATTGACATGAAAAAAATCAAATCGAATCAAAAATAATCAAATCGAAACAAAAATAATCAAACTGAATCAAAAATAATCAAATCAAATCGAAAATAATCAATCGAAACGAAAATAATAGAAACGAAACCAAAATAATCAAATCGACATGAAAATAATGGAATCGAATCGAAAGTAATCAAATAGTAACTAAAATAATCGAATAGAATAGAAAATGATGAAATCGAAACGAAAATAATCAATCGAAATGAAAATCAAATCGAAAACAAAATAATCAAATCGACATGAAAAAAATCAAATCGAATGGAAAATAATCGAATCAAAACAAAAATAATGAAACAAAACGAGAAAAATCGAATCGAAAAGAAAATAATCGGATCGAATCGAAAAAATTCGAATTGAAAAGAAACGAATTGAATCGACATGAAAATAATCGAATCGAATAGAAAATAATCGAATTGAAACGAAAATAATCAAATAGAAATGAAAATAATCGAATCGAAAAGAAACAAATTGAATTGAATCGAAAAAAATCAAATCGAATTGAAAATAATCAAATCGAAATGAGAAAAATCGAATCGAATCAAAAATAATTGAATCGAATCTAAAATAAACAAATCTAACTGAAAATAATCAAATCGAATCGAAAAAATTCGAATAGAAAAGAAACGAATTGAATCGACATGAAAATAATCGAATCGAATAGAAAATAATCAAATCGAAACGAAGATAATCAATCGATACAAAAATAATCGAATCGAAACCAAAATAATCAAATCCACGTGAAAATAATCGAATCGAATCGAAAATAATCAAATCGAAACTAAAATAATCGAATCGATTCGAAAATAATCAAATTGAATAGGAAATAATCGAATCGAAATGAAAAAAATCAAGTAGAAGCGAAAATAATCGAGTTGAAACCAAAATAATTAAATCGACATGAAAATAATCGAATCGAAATAATAAAATAGAAACGAAAATAATCGAATCAAATCGATAATAACCGAATCGAAATGAAAATTATCGAGTCGCAACCAAAATAATCGAATCGACATGAAAATAATCGAATCGAAATGAAAATAATCGAATGGAAAAAAAAGAATAGAATCTAAACAAAAATAATCAAATCGAAATGAAAAAAATGGAATCGAATCGAATCTAAGAAAATCAAATCACATCGAATCGATAGAAATCGAATGGAATGGAATCAAATCGAATCGAAAAAAATCGAATCGAAACGAAAATAATCGAATCGAAATGAAGATAATCGAATCGAATCGAAAATAATTGAATCGAAACGTAAATAATCAAATCGAAGTGAAAATAAACGAATCGATTTAAAAATTCGAATTGAAACGAAAATAATCGAATCGAATCAAAAACAATCGAGTTGAAACGAAAATAATTGAGTTGAAACAAAAATAATCCAATCGAAATGAAAATCGAATCAAAACGAAAATAATCGAATGGAATAAAAAGAATACAGTCAAAAGAAAAATAATCAAATCGAAATGAAAAAAATGGAATGGAATCGAATCGAATTGAAGAAAATCAAATCGCATCGAATCGATAAATATCGAATGGAATGGAATTGAATCGAAACGAAAATAATCGAATCAAAACGAAGATAATCGAATCGAATAAAAACAATCGAAACGAAAATAAGCGAATCGAAACGAAAAAAATCGCATCAAAACGAAAATAATCGAATCGAAACCAAAATAATCAATCAAAATGAAAATAATCGAATCGAATCGAAAATAATCACATCAAAACGAAAATAAACGAATCGAATCAAAAAATTCGAATCGAAAAGAAACGAATTGAATCGAATCGAAAAAAATCAAATCGAATAGAAAATAATCGAATTGAAATGAAAAAAATCAAGTAGAAGCGAAAATAATCTAATCGAAACCAAAATAATTAAATGGAAATGAAAATAACCGAATCGAATCGAAAATAATCAAATCGAATCGAAAATAATCAAATCGAATCGGAAATAATGGAATCGAAACCAAAATAATCAAATCGATATGAAAATAATCGAATCGAAAATAATCAAATCGAAACCAAAATAATCGAATCGAAATGAAAAAAATCAAGTAGAAGCGAAAATAATTAAATCGAATCGAAAATAATCTAATCGAAATAAAAATAATCAAATCGAAACGAAAATAATCAAATAGAAACGAAAATAATTGAATCAAAAAGAAGCGAATTGAATTGAATCGAAAAAAATCAAATCGAATCGAAAATAATCAAATCGAAATGAGAAAAATCAAATCGAATCAAAAATAATTGAATCGAATCTAAAACAAATCTAACTGAAAATAATCAAATTGAATCGAAAAAATTCGAATAGAAAAGAAACAAATTGAATCGAATCAAAAAAATCAAATCGAATAGAAAATAATCAAATCGAAACGAAAATAATCAATTGAAATGAAAATAATCGAATCGAAACCAAAATATTCAAATCCACATGAAAATAATTGATCGAATCGAAAATAATCAAGTCGAATAGAAAATAATCGAATCGAAATGAAAATAATCAATCGAAACGAAAATCGAATCAAATTAAAAATAATCAAATCGAAACGAATATAATCTAATTGAATAGAAAATAATCAAATCGAAACGAAAATAACCGAATCGAAATTAAAATAATTGAATCGAAACGAAAATAAATAATCAAAACGACAATGATCGAATTGAAACGAAAAAAAATCAAATTGAAACACAAAAATAATCGAATCGAAAAGAAAAAAATCCAATCGAATAGCATCGAATCGAAAAAATCGAATCGAAACGAAAATAAATGAATCAAAACAATGATTGAATCGAAACGAAAATAAATGAATCGAAACGAAAAAATCATGTAGAAGCGAAAAAAATCAAATCAAAAATAATCAAATCGAAAATAATCAAATAGAAATGAAAATAATCGAATCGAGATGAGAAAAGTCAAATCGAAATGAAAATAATCGAATCGAAACGAAAATAATCGAATCGAAACGAAAATAAACGGATCGAATCGAAAAAATTCGAATTGAAAAGAAACGAATTGAATCGACATGAAAATAATCGAATCGTATAGAAAATAATCGAATCGAAACGTAAAAATTCGAATCGAAAAGAAACGAATTAAATCGACATGAAAATAATCAAATCGAATAGAAAATAATCGAATCGAAACAAAAATAATGAATCGAAACGAGAAAAATCGAATTGAAAAGAAAATAATCGAATCGAATCGAAAAAATTCGAATACAAAACAAATTGAATCGACATGAAAATAATCGAATCGAATAGAAAATAATCGAATCAAAACGAAAATAATCAATCGATACAAAAATAATCGAATTGAAACCAAAATAATCAAATCCACATGAAAATAATCGAATCGAATCAAAAATAATCAAATCGAAACTAAAATAATCAAATCGAATCGAAAATAATCAAATTGAATAGGAAATAATCGAATCGAAATGAAAAAAATCAAGTAGAAGCGAAAATAATCGAGTTGAAACCAAAATAATTAAATCGACATGAAAATAATCGAATCGAAATAATAAAATAGAAACGAAAATAATCGAGTCGCAACCAAAATAATCGAATCGACATGAAAATAATCGAATCGAAACGAAAATAATCGGATGGAATAAAAAGAATAGAATCTAAACAAAAATAATCAAATCGAAATAAAAAAAAGGAATCGAATCGAATCTAAGAAAATCAAATCTCATCGAATCAATAGAAACCGAATGGAATGGAATCGAATCGAATCGAAAAAAATCGAATCGAAATGAAAATAATCGAATCGAAATGAAGATAATCGAGTTGAATAAAAACATAATCGAAACGAAAATAATCGAATCGAAACAAAAAATCACATCAAAACGAAAATAATCGAAACCAAAATAATCACACAACATGAAAATAATCGAATTGAATCGAAAATAATCACATCGAAACGAAAATAATCAGATAGAATCAAAAGTAATCAAATTGAAACCAAAATAATCGAATCAAATCAACAATAATCGAGTCGAATCGAAAATAATCGAATCGAAATGAAAATAATCGAATCGAATCGAAAATAATTGAATCGAAATGTAAATAATCAAATCGAAGTGAAAATAAACGAATCGATTTAAAAATTCGAATTGAAACGAAAATAATCGAATCGAATCAAAAACAATCGAGTTGAAACGAAAATAATTGAGTTGAAACAAAAATAATCCAATCGAAATGAAAATCGAATCAAAACGAAAATAATCGAATGGAATAAAAAGAATACAGTCAAAAGAAAAATAATCAAATCGAAATGAAAAAAATGGAATGGAATCGAATCGAATTGAAGAAAATCAAATCGCATCGAATTGATAAATATCGAATGGAATGGAATTGAATCGAAACGAAAATAATCGAATCAAAACGAAGATAATCGAATCGAATAAAAACATAATCGAAACGAAAATAATCAATCGAAATGAAAATCAAATCGAAGCCAAAATAATCAAATCCACATGAAAAAAATCAAATCGAATCGAAAATAATCAAATCGAAACTAAAATCATATCGACATGAAAAAAATCAAATCGAATTGAAAATAATCAAATCGAAACTAAAATCAAATTGACATGAAAAAAATCAAATCGAATCAAAAATAATCAAATCGAAACAAAAATAATCAAATTGAATCAAAAATAATCAAATCGAATCGAAAATAATCAATCGAAACGAAAATAATAGAAACGAAACCAAAATAATCAAATCGACATGAAAATAATGGAATCGAATCGAAAGTAATCAAATAGTAACTAAAATAATCGAATAGAATAGAAAATGATGAAATCGAAACGAAAATAATCAATCGAAATGAAAATCAAATCGAAAACAAAATAATCAAATCGACATGAAAAAAATCAAATCGAATCAAAAATAATCAAATCGAAACAAAAATAATCAAATTGAATCAAAAATAATCAAATCGAATCGAAAATAATCAAATCGAATCGAAAATAATCAATCGAAACCAAAATAATCGAAACGAAACCAAAATAATCACATCAACATGAAAATCATGGAATCGAATCGAAAGTAATCAAATAGAAACTAAAATAATCGAATCGAATAGAAAATGATCAAATCGAATAGAAAATAATCAATCCAAATGAAAATAATCGAATCAAAACCAAAATGATCAAATCGACATGAAAATAACCAAACGAAATGCTGTGGAAGCGAACCGTACAGGCAGTCAGGATGCGGGAGGGACAGGCCATGAGCTCAACTCTCAGACGTGTGTGAGCTGTGCAGGCCGACGTGTGCTGGACACTTACTTACTGATGGGAGCTAGGACCGAGCTACACTCTCATTGAAGAAGGACATTTGCGATCTCTGCATTGAACTCAGATACACGAAGTAGAGTCCTGTCGCTTCCACATGCTTTTCACACAACCTCTTCCGGCACCTCACATAAATAAAAAATCTTTAAAAAAAATGAAAGAAGGTGTTCTTGATGTGCTCATAGTTTTAATTAAACATGAATCAAGTGACCTTTTGGCTCCTTGACATGCAGGATTCTATGTATTCAACATATAAATATTACACAGATGTTGACGTGTAAATATTACAAATAGAAGGAGAGCTAAAGAGAAAAAAATGTGATTTAACAAGAGAAAGGGGATCCCTGGGTGGCGCAGTGGTTTAGCACCTGCTTTTGGCCCAGGGCGCGATCCTGGAGACTCGGGATCGAATCCCACGTCAGGCTCCGAGTGCATGGAGCCTGCTTCTCCCTCTGCCTATGTCTCTGCCTCTCTCTCTCTCTCTCTCTCTTTCTCTGTGTGACTATCATAAAAAAAAAAACATAAATAAAATAAAATAATAAGAAAAAATTTAACAAGAGAAAGGCAGTAGGTAAAAAGAAGAAAAAAAACAAGTAACACAGAATACAAACCCAAAGTGAATGTACTATAAATATATTGAAGATCTTAATACCATCAATATTGCATAAATGTAAATATTAGGCTAAAAGTATTAGGTCTAGTAAAGATGAACTTTATTGGGGTTAGCTCAATCAAATATTTAGAAATTAAGATGTCAATTTATGTTAAGAGGATCCCCCCAAAATGCCAAATATCTGAATTATTAAAATGATATAAATATGTACTATAAAGTACATCTCAACTGTGAAGATCTTTTACCTTTAAATATAATAAAAGAGGGATCCCTGGGTGGCGCAGCGGTTTGGCGCCTGCCTTTGGCCCAGGGCGCGATCCTGGAGACCCG
The DNA here is from genome assembly GCF_048418805.1 of Vulpes vulpes. Taxonomy (NCBI): domain Eukaryota; kingdom Metazoa; phylum Chordata; class Mammalia; order Carnivora; family Canidae; genus Vulpes; species Vulpes vulpes. The sequence continues at coordinate 1,287,385 of NW_027325668.1, forward strand.
GGATCGAGTCCCACGTCAGGCTCCGAGTGCATGGAGCCTGCTTCTCCCTCTGCCTGTGTCTCTGCCTCTCTCTCTCTGTGACTATCATAAATAAATAAATAAAAAATTTAAAAAAAATAAATAAATATAATAAAAGAAGGACAATAGAAAGAAATTTTAGTATATAATACAGTTCTTCCTCATTATATGGTAATGGAATTACTTTATATGAGAATCTGTGTGACATCCTATATGTAACCTCTGTTCTACCTTTATCTGTTCTATCTTTATGAACTTCTTGGTAGTTTCACTTATTAAAAGATTCTAACAGTATTTAGCTCTCTCTAAAGGGACCTTTGAGACCAAAATGGTTGCAACAGAATCTTTCTTTCTGTAAAAGATACCATAAAACAATTAAATGTTACTTGAGTCCTCACTGAAAACCATTCTCACTAAAACTAATGATTCCCTATGTCAATATTAAAATCTATTTTTTAACCTCATTTTGGACTTATAAAAATATTAAAATATATTTAAATATCTCATACTGAATATCTAGCAATAGCCACAAGGAAAAATAGCACAAATTTAATACTATTATACTAAAATACATTTTATCTTTATACTTCAATGTTTTAATATTAATAACAGATTCTATACTGCTTTATATTTTTTCTTATTTAATCATCTCAACATCCTTGTAAAAATAGTACAGATTTATTTTAAAAATAAGGAGAAAAGCTCATGGAATAAAATATTTTGTCAGATGAACATGCATCCATTTCTTCTATATTTGTTTCTCTATAATTCATTATTGTTGTTCAACTTACTTGAGATTATTTTTTTGAAAATGTTTTACACTTCCATAGACAAATTTATGGCAAATAGAAATTATTATTTTGTTCTTTCACTCAATAAAGAGTTTTAAAGTCAAAACAGTATAAAACTGAGCTTCAAGGGAAGAATTCTGTGGCTAAGTAGAATCATGTAAGGATGTACTTAAGAGTAGGTTGTGTGGTTAACTGATATCATCACTCCATTACTTCTATAATTTTTCATGATTTATATTGTCTTCTCCAGATATTTCCAAGCTAGTGAGGAAATTCAGAACACAGTTTCAGGGTAACTACTATGTTTCCTTTTAACTCCCTATAGTTTAACTTCCTTCACATTTTAGGAAGGACAAAGTCTAAGAAAGGCATCTTCAAAGAGAAGACATTGAGGAAAGTTACTCATGGCATTTATAATCTTGCAGATTTATTTTTTTTATGTTCAAAATAAACAGAACCTGGAAAATTACTGAAAAGTACCTATGGGATAAAGTTTGGCATAATTCTAAAAACAGAATGAAAAAAGAAAGAAGGAAAAGAAAGAAAGAAAGAAAGAAAGAAAGAAAGAAAGAAAGAAAGAAAGAAAAAAAAGAAAGAAAGAAAGAAAGAAAGAAAGAAAGAAAGAAGGAAAGAAGAGAAAAAAAGAACAAAGAAGAAAGAAAGGAGAAAAGAAAGAAGTCATGTGAATTAGAAATGAAAGAACTAGGAGTAAATTTTTTAAAAAGGAATAAAAACATTTTTTAAAGTGTCCTCCAATATTTAAATACTTTATTAGGAGAGAAAATAGATCAATTATTCATGATTCATGACTATAGTTTTCAGATTAGTGTTTAAAAATTAAGGGGCTACACTTTTTTGACATTACAGAATAGTTAAGGTTGTCTAGAGATAGAATGAGATAGCTTTCTAGGCTTGTTTTCTCATTAATTTGGATGAGGTGGTTTCTAATATCCCTTTCAGTTTTACTATTGCAGTGTTATCTTTTTAAAAACGATTTTCTTTATTTAATAAAGAGAGAGACCACATGAGCAAGGCAGAGCTACAGGAGAGGGAGAAGCAAACTCCCCTCTGAGGAGTGAATCTGCTGTGGGGCTCCATTCTAGGACTCCAGGATCATGACCTGGGCAGAAGGCAGATGCTTAACTATCTGAGCCACCCAGGCACCTTGCACGATATTATCTTCCTCTGGATATTTAGAGTGAGTGTAACATGAGACAACCCACCTGCATACATCTGCTAAGCAGTTTACAACTCCCCGAGATTGTCCCCCTCTTTACATTATCCCTGATGAATACTCTTAAAAGTCGAAGTGAATTCAAAACAATCCTAATGCTGTCCCTGATGCCCATACCTCTCTTATTGCAATGTACCACTTTTTACCATTTATTATGTTTGTTTAGACATTCATTTATTTCCTTGATAGACAGTAAGCACTGCTTATAAATTGTAATTTGGGGGGAAGGATCTTCCATATTGAAATCATTTGGGGTTTTAAAAGGCAAATTCCTGGAATTGATTCTAGAACTACAGGAAGACTTGCCATTATTTTCTGTATGATACACTGAACTTTATTCTTTTAAATGCTTAGTGTTACTAAGCTACTGCTATAAATTCTTTTATTTACCTTTGTGTTTTCCAACTTCTGTCAACTCTTGGCCTAATCATTACTAATACCCAGCCTCAGCCGTACCGAGCTGCTGATTTATTTCTGAATACATCTTCAGGATATCAGGATATCCTCAGACGTCATCGTTCTGGGCAGGCTGATGTTAATCTTGTTATAAACCTTGCTCCCTAGGAGCTATTTTCTGACTGCTTTCTCCTATTTATGCCTTACTTAGGATCCTGTTTCAAAATAGACCAAATGGAAACACACTCTTGCCTGACTGATGCTGTGATCTAGAATATCCTATTACACACTTTATCCATCAAGGTGAACCACACAGCATCTTGAAGATAGCCTAAATCATGCCCACATGTGCTACCTCCCTTTAATTATTCTAATTAAGACTCCTTTTCTTCCAACAAATGACCAGCCCTATACCTAAGACTCTTCTTCGGTGGCCCAGTCCTAATCACAAATATGCAATTTTACTTCTTGCTGTACCCTCAATGAGTGGAAAGCCTGGCTTCTTGTAAAAGATGAGAGAGGGTAGTCCTAGCCTCAGTGAGAGGGGGCATTTAAGGTAACATTATCACAAACCTCAAAACAGTTTGTCCCCTTTTCTTTTCACCTCTCTCCCCCATATGCCTAGACAGGATGAAACAGATGCTCATTAATTCTTAAAATCCCTTTAAACTATATAATGTACACTCTCAGATTAGTGAGATTAAAACACATGGTAGTTATATAGTTTATAATGTGTCCAGAATTAATCAATAGATCAACAGCACTATTTGCAAGGTAGGCAGTCAGGCCTGAAGATTTTTTACCAAAAGCCCAAAAAGGAAACACTTCTCAAGTTGCTGTTGGTTATCATGATCTGCGCAAACAAATTGTATTGCTGCACAACGTCAATAGCCCACATTCTACGCCTTGTTTTGCTTTTTAACACTGAGAAGACCAACAGCTGTTACTGATCTAAGAAGAACTAAAGCATTTACAGTAGGTGGTACCACCTGTGCTTTTCTTATTCCACCCTTAAAAATCTGCTACTTTATTTTGGAGCTGGATGCAGAATATGGCAGTGACTCAATGTCAGGGGGAGTGAGAAGTCAACTCTGGCTTAGTTCTGATAAGGAGTAACATGACCTTAATAAGTCACAACAATGTGTGTTGATGAATATCTTCTCTTGATTTTGCTTTATCCATTTCAAGAATCTAAGAAAAGACCATAAATAAAAAGGAAATTTGAATTCAGCTGACTTAACTGAACGAAAGATTTACAACCCAGATAAAATGCAAGATTCTATATATATGCAAATAATGATCTTAACTATTTCATGTTTCATTTTAGCTTCTTTACCTTAAACCCTAGAAAAAATACACTTGCCAAGTTACTGCCTACTTGATCCTATAGCTGTGGAATTTTAAATTTAAACAGGTTGTTGGTGAAACATGTCTTCTATTTCCAAGTGAAGTGTTTAAGAGATTATGGAAAATAGAGAATTAACTCAATTGGGGACAAAAATAGCTTCGAAATTTGGTAGCTTGAGTTACCTAGCACTTATATATGAAGTTTCCTCTAAATGCTAAATTTCAAAATGTTATATACAGAATAATTTAAGTCATGTAATACAAAACTTTTGACAAAAGGAAATGTATCGAGTGATACATTTACTTCAACTGAATCAGGGGATCCCTACACAACCATGAGTTGATGTTTCTGCATCTTGGTGTTCTAAATTAATCAATGTTATAGAAATTCAACTAGAATTTAATTGTTCAATGAAAAAAGCGAGGTAATAATCTCTTGTCATTTTTTTTAACAACTTTTCACATTTCCCATAGTAAATTGGGGGAGTAATCCCCCATAGTAAATTCCCCATAGTAAATTTCCTGAGTAAATTGTTTGCCAATATGGTATATTCTAACCCTGCCTATTTTTAACAACCTTTCTTGCCTTCTGAAGCAAAGAAACAAAAACGAAACCACTCTAGGACAATATATATATATATATATTGCTTGATAGCATTTCCCTTTAGGTGAATTACTTAAAATTCAGCCAAGTACAGACACTGTTTTTTTTTTTTTTTCAGACACTGTTTTTTAATTGCTGTTTTAGAAAACATTTGGACCTACCTGGAAATATTAAATATAAGTCTCATTTATAACACTAACAATAGGTTTCATTTATAATCATGAATAGAGTGTCAACTCAAAGAATGGCCCACATTTACTCCATCTGAGTTTTGTTTCTATTATTCACCTCACACTTCTCTGTTAGTTTTTGCTTGCTGTTTTCCAATATAATAATATTAATAAATAATATCATATCCAAATAGTTCTTAATTATGCTAGCACATTCTTTACTGATGGAGTGTTTAGTCAGAATTTTGTGTGTTTTTTAAAATTTTTATTATTTATTCATTCATGAGAGACAGAGAGAGAGGCAGAGACATAAGCAGATGGAGATGCAGGAAGCCCAACGTGGTAATCAATACCGGGATTTGGGGATCATGCCTTAAGCCAAAGGCAGACACTCAACTGTTGAGTCACCAGGTGTCCCATAATTTTGTGTTTTTCTTTCCAATCCAGTGAGACACATTTTTCCCTACAGAACATGTTGGCAACGGTGCTATCACACATACAGAAATCTTATACTATTATTACATTATATGTTGGTATTACAGCAATGAATTTGTCTGGATAGCTGTAAAATATTTTTCTCTTATTACTATTTGTCATGTCCAGGGCATAGTCATGATGTTGGTGACACAGTGCTTAGATTCAGACTGCAAAATTTGGGGATTTTCTGAAAAGTGACTCTCACACTGACAGCTGAGACCCATTGCTAGGAATAGAGAACATCTCCCTGAAGGCTACATAGTTACAGTTCTTCTACATTAAGCCACCAGTTACCAATAATTACCCAACGTAAAGAACAAATCCTTCAAGTGTCTTGTTGTTGCTTCAAAAAGAATGCCAGGCTTTCCTTTACTCATCCACAATTAGTTTTGCTAACTTGAAAAGCATATGACAAGTCGACCGATCTATGAACCAGCTGCCATCTGATAGCTCACCTCTGCAAAATGAGAAGGGAGCTGATACCAAGATGCAGATTCATGAAAGACACCCTGAGAAAAATCAATGTGAAACAAAATAAAAGTGGATAAATGAAGTCTGTAATTAAGGACTTAACAGGAAGCATTTACTAGATGGAATAAGTTCCAAATGAAAAATAGTTTGAAAAGATAAGTCACAAAACCTGTGCTAAAAAAAATGGTAAAAGATAAAGAGGGCAAAGTACTTAGGAATTTCTATTTTACTACTGATAAGGCCACAAATGAGAATGTTCTGCCCAGAATTAATACAAAATTTAGGTGAATATGTTGGGTTACATCTCAGCCCTCTTGGACTCTTGTCTAAGTTTTTCTTTTTGGCAGACCAGGCTATCAAATTTTAGTAGATGAGTGAAAAATCAAATCATATTTCAGATAGTGAAATGATATGAAAGTGCCTAGCCTGTCTAGAATGGGAAAAGGATAAGACCATTAATTATAAAGTGAAACCACTTAGCAACTCAAGAATTGTATTTAGGATGCTGAATGTATAGTTGACAATAGTCATCCCTAAGAGCAGAGATCATATAATTTCATCTAGAAACAAGAAAGTAGATGTGCTTACTATACCTACTTACCATGCAATGTACCTACTTGATAACCTTCCATGTACTTATTTGCTTTTTGGCAGTTCATTCAATTAGATAAATTTGTATTAAGTACAAATTGTGTTCAAGGTACCCTTGAATGTCATGAAAGTAGGTAAACATGGTCACAGTTGGCATCACCTGTGTCAGTTGGCCTTAGGTTGCCAAATCTATTTTCTCTCTCCTTGAATCTGGGTTGCCCAGATTCCCCTTCAAGGGAATACTTACTGACTAGCTATGAGATATAGTCATTAGAGAGCTTACTGTGATCATTCTGCCTCAGTTAGAAAGAACCATTATTACCTAAAGTCATTCTTTTTCCTAATTTCAGTGCCTGAGCAAGACAGGAGAATAAGAATCTAGTCTTTGTGGTCTAATGCAGGATACTCTGACAGATAAGCCTTACTCTGAAGCTTTCCACATTGGCTGAGACTGTTGGATCTACATGCAGATCAACTTCTTCCTCCACCCAATCCTATTTCCTCTCTTTTTCTTTTATAGATGTTAGTTCATAATAAATAACTTACACCCCAACTACCATCACGGTATCTGCTTCTATGATGCTTGTTCTAGCCAATAAAATGTGGCCACTGTACCAGCTCTGAGACTAGACTTCAAAAAATCTTGCAGACTTTCACTCTGGGAACCCTACCAAGGCATCCTATCAACATGTCATGAGAGGCCAATAAAACAGCAATGAACCATATCAGAGGTCTTCCAAAGCAACAAGAAACCAATCAACCCAGCAGCTCACTGTACACACATAAACAGACGCATTTTAAACTAGAAGATGAGCCTAGCTGAGCCCAGCCCAAATTGCTAAATAGCAGAATCAGGAGCTAAATAAAAGATTGTTGTTTTAAACCATTGAATCTTTGGGATGATTTTTCATATAGCCAAAGCTATCTTATTATACAAGCATACTTAATATTTCTAAAAAGGCAATTTGTTTGAATTTTGATATTTTTATTATTTTTATAAAGACCCTATAATAATGAACATGCAATTATCATTTAGTATAGAGTTATTTTCAGCTCTAGTCACACAGCTCTGTGCTTATTGTGTGGATGCCTGGAAATCCGGCACTGTCTTTCAGCCAAGATAAAGGCATTTACCTTTAGGCATTTACTAATGATTTATCATGTGCTATTTAATACCTGAAACTCCCTTGTGGCTCTTAGGCCCAGTTGGTTTATTGATAGCTTACACCTTGTGTAACCAGTTAGCCTGAATTAATTATGTAAACAGGGTCATGAAAGACCTCACTGGAAACTTTCGAGTTGCTCTCCCCAAATTAGTATTTGTTTTACAAATTTTGGTAATTCAATCTAGAAACAAAATACATCCTTGTGTTCATAGCAAGGCTTAAGGCAGGTGCTTCTGGAAGTTTTGGGGCCCCTAAATCTTGCCTGAAGTCTCTTTTTTTTTCTGCTTTATAGTATCTTTTGCCCTTATTAAAAGATTTGCATTAATATGCTTTATGGTGACTCTATAAGTCTATTCAATTAACCGATGTGTTGTACTCTGCAGGCTGTGTGTGAGTGTTTAGGTGCTCTTCAAAAATTAAGAACAAGATTTGTGAAATTTTTCTTAGTATAGATCTAAGGAAACCATAGCTGCACAAGATCAAGATCAAAGTTAAATTTGTTTTCTGTTTTTTTTTTTTTTTTTTTTTTTTGCTTTTTGATAAGGGTCTTTGTGTATGTGTGTTTATGTGGTTACATTTTGTTTGAACTTCTGGTTCTGGAGCAGTGTAAAGAAGTTCAATTACAAAAAAGGGAAAAGAGAAAACATGAAAGTCAGCTTCAAACACAAAAAGTAAACATATATTATTCACAAGTATAAGGACAAGAAATAGAAAATGATTTAACATTATAATCCAATGACAAGTCAAAATAAAAATAAAACATTTAATAGAATCAACTTCACACATGACAACAATAGAACATGATTAAAGGATATTAGGGCTGTAAACAGAACACATGCCCAAAGTAATATCTTTTAAATACTGGATATGTTGCCTGAATATCCCTTGATAAAAATTCCCTGAAGTTGATGATTTAAGGATTCCTGGTGAAATTCAAACATGTTACTAAAATATGGAAACAGCTTATTAATTAAGCAATATATGCCCCAAGACGATGAGCAAAAATATTATTTTTTTTGTAAGTTTCCTAGAGAAGAAAGTTCTTGATAAAGTTGATTGTAGCACAAAAGAGTTATGATTAAGTCAGCAAGAATATTTGAAGGTGTAGTGGAATAAAAGGACTAGAGGGTATGCTAGAGCAAAAAGTCCTAGAAACACAGGAGTAATGACTGAGAAAAGAAACACGGAAGATAATGGTTATTTTGACAAAGGAAGTAGTTACTTAATGTGGATCATGGTTTCTTCATAAATGTACAAGGGTTTACATTTACCCCATGGAGGTGTACTACAGCCCCATAGATCTCTTAGAGTATACTACACCTCGAATACTGAGCTGAATATAGTGAAAATACTCAATGGTTTACTGTATCCAACATCCTCCAAGTGCAAAATACTACTAGAGAGTGGCTTAATTCCACTAATATTATGTTACTAAGTATTATGGGTAATAGATTAATGAAACCTTTTATCCTTTTTCATGAGAATTTGACTTTAGGTTAATTTTCTAACTCTGTTCCCCTGGCAACTTAATAAGGTGGTATGTCCTCTATGTTTCTAAGCAACAAAGATTATGATTGAAAATAACCTCTGTTGGCAAATTTAATCTGGACTCAGAGATCTAAAAACTACTAGATAAGAAGCCATAGCTTCTTAGGAGTATGATGATTCTATGCATTATGTCTTGAGAGGCCTCTAGAAGCTATGTCTAAGAAACTGTAACAAAATATATTGGCTCCTATGGAGCATGATACTTTTACCTCATGTCAGATCCTGCACCCACCGGACACACACATCCTCTTCTTGCAAGTAAGTAGTATAGGCCACTGAAATGTGCAGAAAATGAATGCTTGATGTTTCCGTCAAGCATTGGAAACTATATTTTTCATTCTATATCCTCCTCCTTAGTAGTCTGGTATCATATATGGCTTATGAGAGTCTTAGAACCTATTCCTCGATTTGGCAAAATTCCCTGGGTGAGTGTTACACTTCACATGTATGAAGTAATATAGTATGCTAATAAAATATGATCAGTTCATCACTATTTTGAACTTCATCATCTACAAAGGCCAAATGAGGTTACATTCATAAAAACCTGGGGTTAAGAACTGGGGATTGGGAATTCAACACCTTTTGGGGAAACAAAATTCAACCCATAATAGAAACATAACCTTGCAGGACTAAAATCATAAAGGTCAGATATCTTGCCTCATTATTTAGGCATCCCTGAATTTTGTCAGGTATTTTTAAAATTAGAAGTAGCATAGAAATAATAGATATTTCCTTCGATCACCATTGCAACTTTCTTCCTTCAAGAGTCAAATGATTTCCTCACAAGATGAGACCAAAATGAAGTGAACACTTCCAACCCCTTCTTACCCTCCAAAAGCTTATTCTGATGCACTTTCAAGACATCAAATTCAATAAACATGACAGATATTGAATAAGGAAACTGTATAAGCAGAACATTTAGAAAAATCTGCAATAATTTGTGAGAAGTGTCTATACAAGTGCAAGACACTGGTCTTTTTCACATATTCCATGAGTCAAGCCTTTGTTACAGTATATTTCTGATTTATATACTTGTTAAAAGAGATACAGAGAAATGGGGTACAGTCAGTTGTATGAAATCAGTAAATATTTAAAAGGTGTGAAATAGAATTAAAATGTCAAAGTCAGCTTTATAATTAAAAAAGCAAGTTACAATATGACAAATGACATATTCATTACAATTTGCTTCTCAGAAAACTAGAGGTTACCAATTAAAAACCTAAGTTTAAGTCTCTTATTTAAGTTTTTAACAATAACAAAAGCTGTTAAGGAACTCTTCCAAAAATCATCCAGATATATGTTTTCATCATATTTTCAGTCATAATTTCACTTTTTTAAAGAGATAGTTATATCTGGCTATCAGAAATGCTATCTGAAACATATCCCTAACTTATTTAATGTTACATGTCATTGTTTTCCATTATGATATGCCATAAGGAAATATTTAGTGCCAGGTTGAGTACTCAGGAAAAATTATAAATACACACTTGGCAAAGTTCCTGGGTTAATGATCTATGGGATAAATACCCAAACACCTCACGTTAAGCAAACTATTTAAAATATCTTTGTAGCGAAATTTAAAAAAAACTGTTATTGTTAAGAAGATTTATGAAAATCACATGGGATACTACTCAATAATTGTCAAATAAACCACTAAAGTTTACCGTATGCTTTTGCAAAAGATCTACTTGTGTAAAGTTTCTGAGCAAGTTTGTTCCACATTGTGCTAAATTATCATCCTGAAAAAACTCAGAAAGTTCCTCAAATAAATGATTCTATACATATTATGTTTCATTAAAGGTATCCAATATGTCACATAAAGCTATTGCTTTGGACACATATGTTTTAAAAAATACCAAAATGGTAGGAGAACTTAACATTTCTTTCCATATCCACAAAACTTCTTTTCTTTTTTTTCCCAATTTTGAGATATTTGACAAGATTTACTGTAGTATAATATGTCTTAACTCCTACATTGAACTTGAAGCTATTAAAAGTTGCAATAAAGACAGGGTAAGTCCTTACACCTCTTCTAGGTGGACTGGGCTTATTATTATTATGCTGTGAAGGATAACCATGTTAGTCCTCTAGGTTCACATTAGCTTTCTTTCCTCATTTGAAAAGGAACTTGTCTATGCTATTTTTTGATTAACTATCTTCTAATTAATCCAAATAGTCTTTGCACTGCCACTCTGAAAATTCCAAAAATTCTTCAATTTAATCCATGTTTAAGTACCTGTGAGAGAGGAGGGAAGAGCAAGATGGTGGAAGAGTTGGGGCCCTCAACTCACCTGGCCTGACAAACTTACCTAGATAAATTTCAAAACATCCTGAACACCTACTTATTCGACCTGAGATTCAAAGAGAGAATAGCTGGTATGCTACAGAGAGAAAAGTTTTGGCTTTCTAAAAGATAGAAAGGCTAAATAAATAAATAAGAATAAAGTGGGGAGGGGCACTCCGAGGAGCACAGCTCTCACTGAGCCCGGCACCTGGCAGGGGATGGGGCATCTCCCCCAGGCACAGACACCTGAGAATCAGCACAGCAGGCCCCTCCCCCAGGAGACCAGCTGGAAGAACTGGGGAAGAGCAAGTTTATTGACCAAGCAGCACTGAAATCTCCATGACTGAGGGAAAATCAAGGGAAAATAGAATCTAGAACTAGAGGGCCCCTTTTCCCCCCCTTTTCCATTATGACTCATTTTCATATTAGACTAAAAATTTCCAGTATTTTTTCTCTTTTCCCACCTTAACTATAATATTTTACCACCTCTTCATTTTTAAGTTTTTTCCTTTTTGACTTTCATATTTCTACAATTATATGTCTTAGATGTATTTTTCACTTCTGGATTCCCTTCAACATAATTTAATTTTGGGAGATATATGAGTTATGGGTTTTTGTTTCTTGTTTATTCTGCCTCGTTTTGTTTTACAATGGTGTAAGTTAATACCTTTTAACACACGTCAACATACACCCAGAAACAAGTGGAATAATGTGCTGATTCATTCTGTGAGATTATATTCTCTCTTCCTTCCCATTCTGCGCCCCCTCTTTTATCTTGTTTTGGTGTTCAAAGTTGGGGCTTTAAATAAGTATTGATGGTATATATAAATTTAGGATAGAGCATCCTCTAACATACAGAACAAAATACACTCAAAACCAAGAGGAATACCCTCTAGGACCCCTCAGGTAGACTACATTATCTCCACTATCATTTATTCACCACCACCATCCCCCGCCCCCCCCCCCTTTTTTCTCTTTTTTACTTTCTTTTTCTTATTCTCTGTGGTTTTTGGCCCTTTATTTTTACTAATTTGTTTTAAAATTTGTTTTTCACTTTAGTGATCCTTTTGTTTTATGTTGTTCTGTTTTATTTATTTATTTATTTATTTATGGTCTCTGACCTCTTCGGAATCATCTAGGGTATATTTTACTTAGGGTGTGGTTGATATTTTTGTTTCAACCCACTCATACAGCCACTCTGCACTGGATAAAGTAACTAGAAGGAAGAATTCACCAAAAAAGAAAGAACCAATAACAGAGTTACAGAATTTGGATTTAAATCCAATGTCAAAAAGTCAATTCAGAAGTACAAATACAAAGCTACAGATGGCTCTGGAAAAAAGCCTAAAGGACTCTAGAGACTTTGTTATTGCAGAAGTGAGATCTAATCAGGCCTAAATTAAAAAGAGATTAAATGAGATGCAATCCAAACTGGATTTCCTAACTGCTAGGGTTAATGAGGTGGAAGAGAGAATGGGTGACATAGAAGACAAGTTGATGGTAAGGAAGAAAGCTGAGGAAAAAAGAGAAAAACAATTAAGAGCCAATGAAGAAAGGGTTAGGGAAATAAATGATAGCTTGATAAGGAAGAATTTACATATAATTTGACTCCAGAAGAGACTGAGAGATAGATAGGACCACAAAGTATAAAATTTTTTTTTTAATTTTTATTTATTTATGATAGTCACACAGAGAGAGAGAGAGGCAGAGACATAGGCAGAGGGAGAAGCAGGCTCCATGCACCGGGAGCCTGATGTGGGATTTGATCCCGGGTCTCCAGTATCGCGCCCTGGGCCAAAGGCAAGCGCCAAACCACTGCGCCACCCAGGGATCCCAGGACCACAAAGTATATTTGAACAAACCATAGTTGAGAACTTCCCTAATTTGGGGAGGGAAACAAGCATTCAGATCCAAGAGTTAGAGATTCCCCCCCACCCCAATCAATACAAACCATTCAACACCTCACATTTAATAGTGAAGCTTGCAAATTTCAAAGATTAAGAGAAAATTCTTTTTTTGATAATAAATTTATTTTAGAGTTAGGAGTTCTTATGTCCTGTCTCCCTTTCTGATTTTTCCCAAACATTTAAGAGAAAGTTCTTAATGCAGCATGAGACAAGAGATTCTTAATTTATATGGGGAGAAATACCAGATTAACAGCAGACCTCTCCACAGAGACCGGTGAGGCCAGAAAGGGCTGGCAGGATATATTCAGGGTCCTAAATAAGAAGACTTTCATTCAGAATAGGAGAGAAAAAGAGCTTCCAGAATAGGCAGAAACTGAAAGACTATGTGACCACCAAACCATCTCTACAATAAATATTAAAGGGGACCCTGTAAAAGAAAGAGGGAGCTCAAGGAAATAATCCACAAAAACAGGGACAGAATAGGTATTACGATAACACTATAAATTCATATCTTTCAATAGTTACTCTGAATGTGAATGGGCTAAATGATCCCATCAAAAGACACAGGGTATCAGACTGGATAAAAAAGAAAGTCCCATCTATTTTCTGTCTTACAAAAGACTCATTTTAGACCTAAGGACACTTCCAGCCTGTAAATGAAGGAGTGGAAACCATCTACCATTCAGATGCTCCTCAAAGGAAAGCTGGGGTAGCAATCCTCAAATCAGATCAATTAAAGTTTATCCCAAAGACTGTAGTAAGAGATGAAGACAGACACTATATCATACTTAAAGGATCAATCCAGCAAGAAGACCTACCAATCATGAATATGTATGCTCTTAATGTGGGAGATGCCAAGTATATCAATTAATAATGCCAAGTATATCAATTAATAACCAAAGTAAAGAGATACTTAGAAAATAATACACTAGACTCATGGGCCTTGGCGATCCGTGGGGTGCACCTGCGCAGCTGTGGATGCCGCAGGTTTTTGAAACATGAATTGTTCACTCTTCTTGACTGCCCTTTGCTTGTGAATAGCCTCAGCAGCTCCAAAACTCGATGAAAGCTTAAATGCATAATGGTACCAGTGGAAGGCAATGCACAGATTATATGGCATGAATGAAGAAGGATAGAGGAGAGCAGTGTGGGAGAATATGAAAATGATTGAACTGCATAATTGAGAATATAGCCAAGGGAAACATGGCTTCACAATGGCGATGAATACCTTTGGTGACATGACCAATGAAGAATTCAGGCAGGTGATGAATGACTTTCAAAACCAGAAGCACAAGAAAGGGAAAGTGTTCCAAGAACCTATCTTTGCTGAGATCCCCAAATCTGTGGACTGGAGAGAGAAAGGCTACGTAACTCCTGTGCAGAATCAGAGTCAGTGTGGTTCTTGTTGGACTTTTAGTGCAACTGGTGCCCTCAAAAGACAGATGTTCCGGAAAACAGGCAAACTTGTGCCACTGAGTGAGCAGAACCTGGTGGACTGCTCTAAGGCTCAAGGCAATGAGGGCTGCAGTGGTGGCCTGATGGATAACACCTTTCATCATGTTAAAGACAATGGAGGCCTGGATTCAGAGGAATCTTATCCATATCTTGGAAAGGACATAGAGACCTGTAACTACAAGACTGAGTGTTCTGCTGCCAATGACACTGGCTTCATGGACCTCCCTCAATGGGAAAAGACCCTAATGAAGGCAGTGGCAACTCTAGGGCCCATCTCTGTTGCTACTGATGCAGGCATTTCCAGTTCTACAAAGCAGGCATTTAATTTGATCCAGACTGCAGCTGCAAAGATCTAGATCATGGTGTTCGGGTGGCTGGCTATGGCTTTGTAGGAACAGACTCAAATAATAAATTTTGGATTATCAAGAACAGTTGGGGTCCAGAATGGGGCTGGAATGGCTATATAAAAATGGCCTAAGACCAGAACAACCATTGTAGAATTGCCACAGCAACCAACTATCCCATTGTGTGAGCTGATGGACCACAAGATTAGAGGACTTGAGGACAGCATATCTGGAGGAAGTTTATCTTAAAATTGACCAAACTCTTATTGTGTAAGATAAGACACTTGAATCATTGAGAATCCAAGTTGTGATTTGAATTCTGTGACATTTTTATCATTTTCTGTGACATTACCACTACTTTAATTACTGCTATATATGGCTTTATAATGTTGAAGACTTATTACTTAATTCTAAAATTTTTGACTTCTTATTTATTCAAAGGATATATAAACTTTACCTTTTGAAATAAATTTTAATTCAATAAGTAGAGGAAGAAAAAAATAAAATAATACACTAATAGTAGGAGACTTCAACACAGTCCTTGTCAGTAAATATCAGATCTTCTAAGCATGACATCACCAAAGAAACAAGGGCCTTAAATTATACACTGGACCAGATGGATTTCACAGATGTTTACAGAGCTTTCTAACTGAACACAACTGAATACACATTCTTCCCAAGTGCACATGGAACTTTCTCCAGAATAGACCACACACTAGGTCACAAATGAGGTCTCAACCGATACCAAAAGATAGGATTGCCCCCCTGCATATTTTCAGACCACAATGCTTTGAAACTAGAACTCAGTCATAAGAAGAAATTTGGAAGAAATTCAAACACATGGAGGTTAAAGAGCATCCTACTAAAAGATGAATGGGTCAACCAGGAAATTAGAGAAGAATCTATGGATTCAGGGAAACTAATGAAAATGCAGATACAACCATTCAAAAAATCTGGGATACAGCAAAGAGGTCCCAAGAAGGAAATACATCTCAATACAAGTCTCCTTCAAAAAACTGGAAATAACTCAAATACACAAGCTAAACTTGCACCTAAATGAACTGGAGAAAGAACAGCACATAAAGCCTACACCAAGCAGAAGAGGGGAGATAATAAAGATTCAAGCAGAACTCAATGAAACAGAGACCAGAAGAACTGCAGAACAGATAAAAAAAGAAGAACAGGAGTTGGTTCTTTGAAAGAATTAATAAGATAGATAAACCCTTAGCCAGCCTTATTAAAGAGAAAAAAAAAACCCTCAAGGTAATAAAATCACAAATGAAAGAGGAGGGATCAGAACCATACCAAGGAAATACAAATGATTTTAAAAAACATTTTATGAGCAGCTATAAGCCAATAAATTAGGCAATCTAGAAGAAATGGATGCATTTCTGGAAAAATCACAAATGACCAAAACTAGAACAAAACGAAATAGAAAACCTGAAAGGCCAATAACCAACAAGGAAATTGAAGCAGTTATCAAAAACCTGCCACGACGCAAAATTCCAGGGCCAGATGGCTTCTGAGGGGAATTCTATCAAATGTTTAAAGAGGAAATAATATTCTACTAAAGCTGTTCTGAAGGATAAAAAGGGATGGAATACTTCAAAATTTGTTCTAACAGGCCAGCATCACCTTGATTCCAAAACCAAAGACCCCACCAAAAAGGACAATTATAGAACAATATCCCTGATGAACATGGATGCAAAATTTCTCAACAAGATACTAGCCAATAGGATCCAACAGTACATTAAGAGGATTATTCACCATGACCAAGTGGGATTTATCCCTGAGATGCAAGGTTGGTTTAACACTCATAAAACAATCAATGTGATAGATCACATCAACAAGAGAAAAAAACAAGAACCATAGGATCCTCTCAATAGATGCAGAGAAAGCATTTGACAAAATACAGCATCCATTCCTGATCAAAACTCTTCACAGTGTAGGGATAGAAGGAACATTCCTCAGCATCTCAAAAGCCATCTATGAAAAGCCCACAGCAAATATCATTCTCCATGGAGAAAAACTGAGAGCCTTTCCCCTAAGATCAGGAACATGACAGGGATGTCCACTCTCGCCATTGCTATTCAACATAGTACTAGAAGTCCTAGCCTCAGGAATCAGACAACAAAAAGAAATAAAAGGCATTTAAACTGACAGAGGAAGGCAAACTCTCCCTCTTTGCACATGACACGTTACTGTGTGTAGAAAACCCAAAAGACACCACCCCAAGATTGCTAGGACTCATACAGCAATTCAGCCATGCGGCAGGAGTCAAAATCAATGCATAGTAATCAGTGGAATTCCTATAAACTAAAATGAGACTGAAAAAAGAGACATCAAGGAGTCAATCCCATTTACAATGGCACCCAAAACCATAAGATACCTAGGAATAAACCTAACCAAAGTGGTAAGGGATTTATGCCCTAAAAACTACAGAACACTTCTGAAAGATTTTGAGGAAGACACAAAGGGATGGAAAAATATTCCATGCTCACGGATTGGAAGAATTAATACTGTGAAAATGTCTATGCTACCCAGGGAAATTTACACATTCAATGCAATCCCTATCAAAATACTATGGACTTTCTTCAGAGAGTTGGAAAAAATCATCTTAAGATTTGTATGGAATCAGCAAAGGGAATATTGAAAAAGAAAACCAGAGCCAGGGGCATCACAATGCTGGATTTCAAGCTGTACTACAAATCTGTGATCCTCAAGACAGTGTAGCATTGGCACAAAAACAGACACATAGGTCAATGGAACAGAAGAGAGAACCTAGAAATGGGCCCTCAACTCTATGGTCAGTATTCGACAAAACCAGAAAGAATATCCACAGGAAAAAGGACAGACTCTTCAATAAATGGTGCTGGGAAAATTGGACAGCCATGTGCAGAAGAATGAAACTAGACAATGCTTTTACACCATACACAAAGATAAACTTAAAATGGATGAAAGATCTAAATGTGAGGCGAGAATTCCTCAAAATCCTAGAGGATAACACAGGCAACACCCTTTTTTAACTTGGCCACAGCAACTTCTTGCAAGATAAATCTATGAAGGCAAAGGAAACAAAAGCAAAAATGAACTATTGAGACTTAATCAAGATAAAAAGCTTCTGCACAGCAAAAGAAACAGTCAACAAAATAAAAGACAACCTACAGAATGGGAGAAGATATTTGCAAGTGACCTATCAGATAAAGGGCTACTATCCGAGATCTATAAAAAAAAACTTATTAAACTCAACAGCAAAGAAACAAACAATCCAATTATGAAATGGGCAAAAGACATAAATAGACATTTCACCAAAGAAGACCTACACGTGGCCAATAAGCACATGGGAAAATGCTCTGCATCACTGGCCATCAGGGAAATACAAATCAAAACCACAGTGAGATACCACCTCACACCAGTGAGAAGATTAAGAAGATTAAGAAGATTAAGATTAAGAAGATTAAGAAGATAGAAAACAGCAAATGTTGGAGAGGATGTGGAGACAGGGGAACTGTTGGGAACTTGGTGGGAATGTGAACTGGTTCAGCTACTCTGAAAAACAGTGTGGAGGTTCCTCAAAGAGTTAAAAATAGAGCTACCCTACGACTCCGCAATTGCCCTGCTGGGGAGTTACCCCAAAGATACAGATGCAGTGAAAAGCTGAGACACCTGCTCCCCAATGTTTATAGCATCAATGTCCACAACAGCTAAACTGGCATGAGCCATGATGTCCACTGACATATAAATGGATAGAGAAGATGTGATATATATATATCTAATATGTGATAGATAGATAGATATATAATATGTGATATATATATAATGTGTGTGGAATAATGGAATATTACTCAGCCATTAGAATGGACAAATACCTACCATTTGCTTCGACGTGGATGAGAGGGTATTATGCTGAGTGAAGTAAGTCAATTGGAGAAGGACAATCATTATATGGTTTCACTCATATGGGGAATATAAGAAATAGTGAAAGGGATTATAAGGGAAAGGAGGGAAACTGAGTAGGAAAAAATAGAGAGGGAGACAAACCTTGAGAGAATCCTAACTCTGGGAAATGAACAAAGTAATGCAGAAGCGGAGATGAGTAGGGGGTTGGGGTCACTGGGTGTCAAGCATTGAGGAAGGCACTTGATGGGATCAGCACTGGGTATTATAGTATATGTTGGCAAAAGAAACTTCAATAAAAAATAAATATTAAAAAAGTACCTGTGAGAGATCTCTTATTCTATAAATGCTCTAGTGGGGTAAGAGTATTTTCTCTGCTGGCAGAGGGGCTAACATTGAGGATATTTTTCAATCTATTGTTCTAGGACTTTCAAGAATATGCTCTCTTTTAACTGCCACAGCACAGGACGATATCAGAATTCACATATTCATGACTGTGTGGCTTAGAGCATTAGGTTAATTTCTAAGATCACAGATCTATGGTGAACTGTCACTCATGGATGGCTTGTATCATTTTTTCTGTCCTATGAAGCTGTGTATTTCTATCATTAATTAGCTATGTCATCATAGTAAAGTTACCACACCAATCAGAATTTCATTTTCTTTATTTGTAAAATAAAGGTTGGGGTGGGCAGCTGCTACCTTGTAAATTTTGATACATACAGAGGCTTTATCATCTATTACCTAAAATGAAGCATTTTTTAGAGTGAAAGGGCACTGCTTATAATTATGCCAGAGAACAGGCATACATGAGCGAGCAACGTCGTTCTGAACAAACTTCTAACTGGTGTGTTTTCATGCACTTTTAATCCAATTCAGTACATCTTCCATAGAATAATTATCTGTGGCTTCTCCCTCATCATGGAGTGTAAAATTCAAAAAGGCGAGAACCTTTCTCATTTGGTCACCCCTTTATTCCTAGAACCTAATACACATGCCTGGAATTTATAAGACAATAGACAATTTTTGTTTTTAATGTCTAAAAGAACGATTAGATGAGTCCACGGTTGTTTGGGAAAATGGATTAATGGTTAAAGGAAGAAGAAAAAAGAAGAGAATAGGTGTTAACCAAATATAACTACATAATACAGAATTTCTAAGTAACAGAGATGGCTATGCAGGAAAACACTGGACTTTGGTACATATTAGTAGAATCTACTCCAGATAATTCCTGTACTATCTTAGCTTACCCTAAGTAGCCATGATTTTTCATAGTAGCCCTTTTCGTCAGCCCTTAGATGTAAGCATATAGAACCTATTAGTTTATTGACAGTCAATATCAGAACTTGAGTCTCCTGATAACCTCCCTGTCCAGAATTTTTCCAATACAACATGCTCAGAACTGATAACAATGCTGCGTACCTATACACATTCTGTAAGTATGTTAATGAACACAGAGTCCTTAATAATTATTAGGACTCTGTTCCTGGAAACGATTTTTGGGTAGATAATGACTTGGGAAACAATTATAATTTAAAGTTAATTAAATAACTAAAATTTCACATATAAAATGATCACGTATTTGATAATACATGTTTAAGACAGATAAGAAAAAATGAAATCTTATGAGAGTTTAACAGCTCCCTCTACAAGATGGAACTCTAGGTGATATTTTGTCTGCCCTGCCTACATATATATATATATATACATATATATATACACATATATATATATATATGTATATATACACACACACACACACACACACACACATATTCATTCACTCTTTCATTTTAAACATTTCTAGGGAGACAGTCACTTTCAGTAGTTCTTCAGTGATGGTACTTTGCTGGTGTAAACTCCAGGCCAGGCTCCGCCTCTGAGTGGTGACCTCTAACCTGTGCTCCATCTCTGAGGGGTCACAACCTCCTGGCCTTGGTCTCAGAGGGGTGAACACACAGTCTGCAAACCAAGCAAGAAAGATTTCTTTCTGACCCAGCAACAAACTGCTCAAAACTTGCAGCTGAAAACTATGCCAAACCGCATATACAGGTTTTTATACAACTAGAGATTTCTAGTTAAAAACCTAAGTTGAGTCTGTTCTTTAAGCCTATAAAAACTGTTAAGAAAGTTTTCCAAAAATAATCCAAATATATGTTTTAAAAATATAGTCCACTAAAATGTAGATATATATGTGCACATGTATTTATAGGCAGCGATATATATTCCTCCCTAGTGTTCAGATTTTCTATGTAAAAATAATTTAAAAATAAATTACAGGTAAATGCTTCTTAATAAGATGCATATAAGCTGAATTACCCAAGACTTTAAGTTTCACCATCCCAAAGTAATGACATAGGAATTTCTCTACCAATTACTGAAGTTTAAGAAATTCTCATTGAGACGTTTTGTTTTGTTTTCCTACTTCATTTTTGAGTTTTCAGATTTGGGGAACACCTGTTGAATAAGTTTAAGTACATGGATAAGGGGGGGGGTGGGGAAAAATGGGAGTAGGGTCCCCAAGTCACCTGCGCTCACCCGACTTACCTAGATAACTTTCAAATCATCCTGAAACCCTATGAATTCTACCTAAGATTTAAAGAGAGAATAGCTGGAATGCTACAGAGAGAAGAGTTTGCACTTCTAACAAGGTAGGAAGCCGAGGGAAGAAAAAATAAAAAAGAATCCAGTGGCGGAGGGGCCCCACAAGGAGCCGGGCTAAGGCCAGGCAGCAAAAGCCTCCAGGACAGGAAAGCCCAGCCTGGAGAAGCAGGAAGTTTAAAAATCTGAACCGAATTCTTTCCAGAGGGGAAGGCGCTCAACAGGGAAACCGGGCAGAACCACAGGAGGGGCAATGGCACCTCCAACTCCCCGGGGTCACTAGGAGAGGAGGGCACCTGGGAGAGAGTGCACCAAAGACCACGGGTTGAGCTCTGTGAAGGGCTGGAGCACGCACCCGGCGGGACCTCGGGAGAAGCTCAGGCAGCGTCTCTGGCTGCAGGAGGCTGCACCCTGCTACCTTCGGGAGCCCGGGCCCCAGGAGTGCAATTCCAGCAGAACAGGCCCGGGGTCCCAGGGGACAAAGCAGACACAGCCCAGGATCCTGTGCTCCTTCTGGGACAGGCAGAGGCAGGGAGGGCAGAGGATAGCAAGGACCCTCCTGCTGCCAGGCACCCCCAGGCTGTGCAGATCAGCACCCCCTGCTCCTGGGAGCATCCAGGCGAGTGCAGACCAGTAGCCGTGGGAGTTACTGGGAGAGCTGACTCCAGAGCTAGAAGGGTGGCCGCACCAGTGTGGTTGTTCCTCCTGGTGTCACCCTGTGCCTGGGACAGAGTGGGGCCACCAGGGAACTGGGGCCTCAGGGGGTAAACAGCTCCCACTGAGCCATGCACACACCTGAGAGTCAGCACAGCAGCCCCTCCCCCACAAGACCAGCTGGAAGGACAGGGGAAGAGCAAGTTTTTGGCCTAGCAGCACTGGAAAGCCCCAGGGAAGTTGAGGGACTTATGGTATATAGAACCAGAGGATACCCCTCCTTGTCTTTTGTTTTTGTTTTTTCTTTTTTTTCTTCCTTTTTTTCCGGTACAATTCATTTTTAGCCACTCTGCACTGAGCAAAATGACTAGAAAGAAGAACTCACCACAAAAGAATCAGAAACAGTACTCTCTGCCACAATTTGATTACAATTTGATGTCAGAAAGCCAATTCAGAAGCACAATTATAAAGCTACTGGTGGCTCTGGAAAAAAGCATAAAGGAATCAAGAGACTACATGACTGCAGAATTTAGATCTAATCAGGCCAAAATTAAAAATCAATTAAATGAGATGCAATCCAAACCGGAGGTCCTAACGATGAAGGTTAATGAGGTAGAAGGAAGAGTGAGTGACATAGAAGACAAGTTGATGGCAAGGAAGGAAGCTGAGGAAAAAAAGAGAAAAACAATTAAAAGACCATGGGGAAAGGTTAAGGGAAATAAATGACAGCCTTAGAAGGAAAAATCTACATATAATTGGGGTTCCAGAGGGCGCCAAAAGGGACAGAGGAACAGAAAGTGTATTTGAAGAAATTATAGTTGAGAACTTCCCTAAGTTGGGGAAGGAAACAGGCATTCAGATCCAGGACATAGAGAGGTTCCCCCCCAAAATCAATAAAAAACATTCAACACCTCAACATTTAATAGTGAAACTTGCAAATTCCAAAGATAAAGAGAAAATCCTTAAAGCAGCAAGAGACTAATTATATGGGGAGAAATATTAAATTAACAGCAGACCCCTCCACAGAGACCTGGCAGGCCAGAAAGGGCTGACAGGATATATTCAGGGTCCTAAGTGAGAAGAACATGCAACCAAGAATACTTTATCCAGCAAGGCTCTCATTCAGAATAGAAGGAGAGATAAAGAGCTTACAAGACAGGCAGGAACTGAAAGAATATGTGACCACCAAACCAGCTCTGCAAGAAATATTAAGAGGGACTCTGTAAAAGAAAGAGGATACCGAAAGATATAACCCACAAAACAGGGCCTGAATAAAATAGGTATTATGATGATACTAAATTCATATCTTTCAATAGTAACTCTGAACATGAATGGGCTTAATGATCCCATCAAAAGACTCAGGGTTTCAGACTGGATAGAAAAGCAAGACCCATCTATTTGCTGTCTACTGGAGACTCATTTTAGACCTAAGGACACGTACAGCCTGAAAATGAAAGGTTGGGGAACCATTTACCATTCAAATGGTCCTCAAAAGAAAGCAGGGTAGCAATCCTCATATCAGATAAATTAGAGTTTATCCCAAAGACTGTAGTAAGAGATGAAGAGGGACACTATATTATACTTAAAGGATCTATTGAACAAGAGGACCTAACAATCATGAATATTTATGCCCGTAATGTGGGAGCTGCCAAGTATACCAATCAACTAATAACCAAAGTCAAGACATAGTTAGATAATAATACACTAATACTGGGAGACTTCAACATGGCACTTTCTGCAAATGACAAATTTTCTAAGCTCAACATCTTCAAAGAAACAAGAACTTTAAATGATACACTGGACTAGATGGATTTCACAGATATTTACAAAACTTTACATCCAAACGCAACTGAATACACATTCTTCTAAGTGCACATGGAAGTATCTCCAGAATAGACCATCTACTGGGTCACAAATCAGGTCTCAAGGGATACCAAAAGACTGGGATTGCCCCCTGCATATTTTCAGATCATAATGCTTTGAAACTTGAACTCAATCACAAGGAGAAATTTGGAAGAAATTCAAACATGTGGAGGTTAAAGAGCATCCTGCTAATAGATGAATGGGTCAACCAGGAAATTAAAGAATAAAAAAGATTCATGGAAACTAATGAGAATGAAGATACAACTATTCAAAACCTTTGAGATACAGCAAAAGCAGTCCTGAGAGGGAAATACATTGCAATACAAGCATCCCTCAAAAAATTGGGAAGAATTCAAATACACAAGCTAACTTTACACCTATAGGAACTGGAGAAAAAACAGCAAATAAAATCTACACCAAGCAGAAGAAGAGAGTTAATAAAGATTCGAGCAGAACTCAATGAAACAGAGACCTGAAGAATTGTAGAACAGATCAACAAAACCAGGAGTTGGTTCTTTGAAAGAATTAATAAGATAGATAAACCCTTAGCTAGCCTTATTAAAAACAAAAGAAAAAAGGCTCTAATTAATAAAATCATGAATGAAAAAGGAGAGATTACAACCATACCGGAAATACAAACGATTTTTAAAACATATTATGAGCAGCCATATGCCAATATTTTAGGCAATCTAGAAGAAATGGAAGCGTTTCTGGAAAACCACAAATTACCAAAACTAGAATGGGAAGAAATAGAAAACCTGCATAAGACAATAACCAGGGAGGAAATTGAAGCAGTCATCGAAAACCTCCCAAGACAGAAAAGTCCAGGGCCAGATGGCTTCCCAGGGGAATTCTATCAAACATTTAAAGAAGGAACAATACCTATTCTACTAAAGCTGTTCTGAATGATAGAAAGGGGTGGAATACTTCCAAACTCATTCTATGAGACCATCATCACCTTAATTTCAAAACCAGACAAAGACTCCACCAAAAAGCACAATTATAGAACAATATCTGATGAACTCAGATGCAAAATTTCTCAACAAGATACTAGCCAATATAATCCAACAGTACATTAAAAGGATTGTTCATCATGACCAAGTGGGATTTATCTGCTGGTTCAACACTCATAAAGCTATCAATGTGATTGATCATATCAACAAGAGAAAAAACAAGAACCATATGATCCTCAATAGATGCAGAGAAAGCATTTGACAAAATACAGCATCTATTCCTGATCAAAACTCTGCAGAGTGTAGGGATAGAGGGCACATTCCTCAGCATCTTAAACGCCATCTATGAAAAGCCCACAGCAAATATCATTCAATGGAAAAACACTGGGAGCCTTTCCACAAGATCAGGAACACAACAGGGATGTCCACTGTCACCACGGCTATTCAACACATAGTACTAGAAGTCCTAGCCTCAGCAATCAGACAACAAAAAGAAATCAAAGGCATTCAAATTGGTAAAGAAGTCAAACTCTCCCTTTTTGCAGACGACATGATACTTACTGTACACAGAAAACCCAGAAGATCCACCCCAAGATTGCTAGAACTCATACAGCAATTCAGTAATGTGGCAGGAGACAAACATCAATGCATAGCAATCAGTGGCATTTCTCTACACTATCAATGAGACTGAAGAAAGAGAAATTAAGGAGTCAATCCCATTTACACTTGCACTCAATAGCATAAGATACCTAGGAATAAACCTAACCAAAGTGGTAAGGGATCTATGCCCTAAAAACTACAGAACACTTCTGAAAGAATTTGAGGAAGACACAAAGAGATGGCAAAATATTCCATGCTCATGGATTGGCAGAATTAATACTGTGAAAATGTCAATGCTACCCAGGGAAATTTACACATTCAATGCAATCCCTATCAAAATACCACGGACTTTCTTCAGAGAGTTGGAAAAAATCATCTTAAGATTTGTATGGAATCAGAAAAGACAGCCGGGGGAATATTGAAAAAGAAAACCAGAGCTGGGGGCATCCCAATGCCGGGTTTCAAGCTGTACTACAAAGCTGTGATCCTCAAGATAGTGTAGTATTGGCACAAAAACAGACACATAGGTCAATGGAACAGAAGAGAGAACCTAGAAATGGGCCCTCAACTCTATGGTCAATATTCGACAAAACCAGAAAGAATATCCACAGGAAAAAGGACAGACTCTTCAATAAATGGTGCTGGGAAAATTGGACAGCCACGTGCAAAAGAATGAAACTAGACAATGCTTTTACACCATACACAAAGATAAACTTAAAATGGATGAAAGATCTAAATGTGAGGCGAGAATTCCTCAAAATCCTAGAGGATAACACAGGCAATACCTTTTTTAACTTGGCCGCAGCAAGTTCGTGCAAGATAAATCTATGAAGGCAAGGGAAACAAAAGCAAAAATGAACAATTTTAATCAAGATAAAAAGCTTCTGCACAGCAAAAGAAATATTCAACAAAATAATAGACAACCTACAGAATGGGAGAAGATATTTGCAAGTGACCTATCAGATAAAGGGCTACTATCCAAGATCTATAAAGAAGTTATTTAATTCAACACCAAAGAAACAAAGAATCCAATCATGAAATGGGCAAAAGACATGAACAGACATTTCACCAAAGAAGACCTACACATGGCCAACAAGCACATGGGAAAATGCTCTGCATCACTTGCCATCAGGGAAATACAAATCAAAACCACAATGAGATACCACCTCATACCAGTGAGAATGGTGAAAATTAACAATACAGGATACAAGAAATGTTGGAGACGATGTGGAGAAAGGGGAACCCTCTTGCACTGTTCTGAAAGTGTGAGCTGGCACAGCCACTTTGGAAAACAGTGTGGAGGTTCCTCAAAGAGTTAAAAATAGAGCTACCCTAGATCCCAGCAATTTCCCTTCTGGGGAGTTACCCCAAAGATACAGATGCAGTGAAAAGCCGAGACACCTGCACCCCAACGTTTATAGTGGCAATGTGCACAATAGTCAAACTGTGGAAGGAGCTTCGTTGTCCATTGAAAGATTAATGATAAAAGAAGATGTGGTATATGCATACAATGGAATATGACTCAGCCATTAGAAATGACAAATACCCACCATTTGCTTCAACATGGATGGAATTGGAGGGTATTATGCTGAGTTAAGTCAGTCAATCAGAGAAGGACAAACATTATATGGTCTCATTCATTTGGGGAATATAAAAAATAGTGAAAAGGGAAAGGAAAGAAAACGAGTGAGAAATATCAGTGAAGGTGACAGAACATGAGAGACTCCTAAGTCTTTGAATCAAACAAGGGGTAGTGGACGGGGAGGTGGGCGGGGGGATGGGATGACTGGGTGATGGGCACGGAGGGGGGCACTTGATGGGATGAGCACTGGGTGTTATGCTATATGTTGTCATATTGAACTCCAATAAAATACATATACATATGTATTATATGTATTTTATACATATAATATTATACATATAATATTTTATATTTTGTTTATTTTATTTTTATATTTATATTTTATATTGTACATATAATATTTTATACATATGTATTATAAGTAATATATATGTATATGTATGTATGTGTGTGTGTGTGTGTGTGTATATATATATATATATATATATATATATATATAAATATAAATGTCCCAGGCTTTAAGCAGGATAAAGGCTCTCCTTACTTTATCTGGTGCTATGTGCTCTAATGAAGTAAAATTCTTGGCAATTGGGAATCGTCATATTCTTAAAGCTTTTGAAAGTATCATTTTTATATTTACCAGATGCCTTATAGAGTCCAAATTCTCATAAAGGGAGAAAATAGTCTTCCTTCCTAGTTTTCTTACACACACAAAAGGTACATGGATAAATGTCTAGGAAAACCTTCGACTTATGAATAAATACCTAAGGAAAATTAGAAAAATTCCTAAGTTTGTATCTGACTTTCATCTCATTGGGACCATATAAAAGTCAGTAATTTTAGGTTACTTGGATGACTAGTTAAGTGTCCAACTCTTGGTTTCTGTTCAGGTCATAATACCAATGATTGGGCTCCATGCTCAGCACAAATCTACTTGAGTTTCTTTGCCTCTCTCTCTCTCATTCTCAATCTCTCTCTTTCTGAAAGAAATAAAATCTTTTTAAAAATAATTTTTAAATGTTTTAGATAATAACTCAATTTTCTCAAGCCATAGAAGAACCATCCCAGAGCAAATTAAACTTTAATGTGTATCAATGAATTCCAAGATATATAATATTATGAAAAAAGTATTTCTTCTTATTTCTGGGATTAATCAATGAATAATAAAAGGTACATTTGCCTAATCAATAAACAGAAGCAATTTAGAAAAAAATAGAGACTGATGATTTAAATATAAGCCTCAGTTGCTACAAATACGGTGCAATATGGGTTCTATTACTGAAAGTACCAAAACTGGTCTATAATATATATATTTCATGAAATTCACCTGTAGTATACTCATCTGCAATGATACCCAACTGCTGTCATCCATTTTCTTTGTCTATAATACAGGTGAGTGAAGCTAAGTGATAAGAGATTAGTCATGATAGAAAGGAGGAACTAGAATTAAAGTAAAAGAAAAAGCAAAAGCAAAGCAAAACAACAACAAAATGATGTAAATGGTTCCTTTCTATAGCTTATAAATATTCTCCTCAGGTTAAAATTATTTTTAATACATTGCAAACAGGAGACAATTGTACAAATTCAATTGACAATTTCAATTGAAATGAAAGGATTCAAGGATTTTCATATCCCCTATGTGAAAAGCTGCTTTTCACTTTATTAACTTTTTAGTCAGCATCCTCATCTCTCACCCAAACCCTAACAGCTGATACTCTGAAGTAGAGCCTAATTTTTTTCTTTTTCCCATGGTAACTCATCTCATGTTTTTGACTGCAACTGATTCCATATATGAACAAATAAATGATTTAATAGCCTTTAAATCATTTGACATGTTAAAAAAGATATCATGCAAATCAAAAGTATTATCACCTTTATTTATTTTTTTTTAATTTTTTTAAAATTTTTTATTTATTTATGATAGTCACAGAGAGAGAGAGAGAGGCAGAGACACAGGCGGAGGGAGAAGCAGGCTCCATGCACCGGGAGCCTGATGTGGGATTCCATCCCGGGTCTCCAGGATTGCGCCCTGGGCCAAAGGCAGGCGCCAAACGGCTGCGCCACCCAGGGATCCCTGCGACACAGTTCAAAGCACAAACCGTCCTTCAGCAGCTCACGTGAAAGCCTGCCAGTAGGCAGCAGAACCAAGTTACCAAAAAAGGCATTAGAAGAAGGAACCGGCCGCCGCCAGAGCCTGTGGTAGTGGTCCCTCGCCAGCCTCCGTGCAGAGCCAGTTTCACTCACCCCGTGGGAGTGGGATGTACCCCCACACTGGTGCCACCTCAACTTTGGGTAGGATATTAAGCCCGATTATGCCACATTCAATTCAAGTGGTTTTTTATTTTTTTATTTTCCTCACAGTCTTCACCACATCCAACTTATTATTCCCATGGTACTACTGTAGCTGGGGGTGCTTATGGGACCCCACACAGGAGTTCCTACCTTCTAACCTCTGTTCAAAGAACATGTGCACCTGCTTCATCCTCTTCCCATATGAGAAAATCCATTTGAACTATTCACACAATTGAACATCTTGGTGCATTAAAAAAAAAAAAAAGGTAGAAAAAAGAAAAAAAAAAGAAAAGAAAAGAAAAGAAAAGGAAAGAAAAGAAAGGGTGTTTGAGTTTCCCTCTGAAGAAACGAAAAAGAAAAAAAGAAAAAGAAGCAGCAGGGTGTGGTGCGCCGTCCCCTCCCCCACGGGCCCAATCAGTACCTGCTGTGAAGGCCTTTGTGGCCTCTGACGTCCTGGAATCAGGATCCAGGGCAGGACGTCGAGCTTGAGCGCTGCACAGCGGCTGGCACGGACCCGGCCCACACCCGACAGGGGCAGCGCCACGTGGTTGAGGGCGTGGAGGGTCCGCGGCCGCCGTGCGCCAGGCCCCGGGGCCACCGCAGCTCCGCCCGGGCCGACTTCCCCTTCCCGAGGCCGCCTGCAGCTGGTCCAGGACGTTCCCCAGAGCTGGACGCCGTCCTGCAGCCTTTGTCCCCGGCTGCGGCGAGGCCTGTCCACGGGGTCTCCGGGCAGGGCCTGCAGGGCTCCCACGTGCTCGCGGCAGAGGCCTCGCCGCCTGGACGGAGGCCTGGGCCTCGCTGAAGAGCGGGTCGGCTTCCGTCACACACACGGGGACGCGCTCCTGGGCCTCCTCCGCGACGCGGCCCCGCTCCAGCTGGGGCCCACAGACGCCCCCACCACTCGGCTGGGTTCTCAGCCCTCCGCAGAGGACACAGGGGCGACACCCCGGCCGCACCCTCAGC
The DNA here is from genome assembly GCF_048418805.1 of Vulpes vulpes. NCBI lineage: Eukaryota > Metazoa > Chordata > Mammalia > Carnivora > Canidae > Vulpes > Vulpes vulpes. The sequence continues at coordinate 1,317,593 of NW_027325668.1, forward strand.
GCTCCGCGGTGGGCATCCGCGTGACCTCATTGCGCACGGCGTACCGGACGTCAGGCGCACGTCACGCACGCACGTCACGCACGCTGGCCGCACGCAGCGCCCCTCCTCGGCGGTGTCCTAGACGTGAGCCGCCGCCTGTCCTGGGTCTCGTCCACACACGAGACGCTCCTGGCGGTCCGGGGGAGAGCGCCCGGGTCTGGGCCGTGGGCCGAAGACGCCAGATCTGGCGGGTCCTCGCGGCGTGTGCGTTCTCCTCAGGGAGGCCGCGCTGCTTGCGTGGGGAGGCCTGGGCAGGCAGAGCACATGCACCTGCCGGCCGGCTCCATGGCACAGGATGACGGGGCGGGTCCTGGATGTGGGGAGCCTCCTCCAGGGCTTCCAGCCAGATCTCCAGGAGCACCTCCCTGCCGTGACAGGACCGGCTCCCTCCATTGTCCAGGGATGCGCTGCACTGTGGGGTGACTGGGCCCCTAGTCAGACCCTCGACCAGTTGGGGCTGCCTGCCCAGATGCTTGGCCTCCACGACACGTTGGACAACTGACGCCCCGTCGAGCTTCCTCAGCTGCGGATGGGAGTGCTCCAAGGCGGCCGTCTTCATCGGGAACTAGTCAGCTCCCTCCAGGCCTACTACGTTTCTGCAAGGTACGTTCTCAAAGGATCATCATAAGGATGATTCCCGGGCTTGCTTCAGGGGCAGGTTCTCTTCCTTGGCAGGAGTGCGGTCAGGAGTCTGCATCATGATCATTTCATGATATATACAAATATTGAATCATTATGTGTGCACCTGAAAGCAACATGACGTTACATGTCATGGATACCTAAACAAAAAGTGATTTTTTACAAACAAACAAAAAAACCCCCACAAAACAGAGAGAGAGGATACAGAAAGGTTTATTACTCATATAATGAAGCCTTCTTAAAAAAAAAAACTGTTATCTCACGAGCAGATCCAAAAGCAGAGCCTGGAGATAACAGATAAAAGAGACCAGTTAGGCTTTTCTTGAAATTAGGGGATCTGCTTGAGTGAATGTTCCCATGAATGGGCCTGGGATTTGCATGGTTGGAACTTCCTACTCGTGCCAAAGGAGGGAGCACCCAGCCTTTCTTATCAGCTTAGCCAGTTGTGGGGCAGAAGACACAGGGCTTGAAAACTTTCAGCAGTTAAATGTCAAAGATGAAGTCAGAGTTTGTTAAGATGCCAGAAGACAATGGCCCTTAAGGGCCTTTGCAACCACTGCTTTCTCTCCCATGAATCATCTTTGATCCAGTGTAACAAAATGTGGGTGGTTTCTTGTATTCTGGACTTATGGTGTAAGCTGACGGGACCTTGTTTTAAGTACTTAACATTCTAAATTCAGAGACCCACCGGAAATTGGAATTGTTGAGAGGTGCCGGTTAGAGAAAGGACACACGTTAACCCTGCTCATTCATCCCTACCAATTACTATAGAATGAACATTGGAAAATAATACTATGGTTGACATGTTGCAGAGATTGCTGTTCATGGAAAGCCTTCCCACTTTGGGGACATGGAAGGGGGCTCTATGAATTTTATTTTGAAAGTTTGGTAAAGGCTTCAAGAAGAGGAAACAGTTTTCATTCTTTGTTTATACATGTGCTTGGAACAAGGATTGCTGAAATTCTCCTGTGCTAAATGAACAGAAGGAAGGAGAATTGGAAAGAGAAAAGAAAGAGAGGGGGGAGGGAATGTGTGTATCTGTGCGTATGGGTAAGCTGCAGACATGAGAAGGAGCAGAAACACCTTCTCCAAGTATACAGGGGAAGCATTCTGCAGGGTCCCACGGGACCTCGAAGGGCAAATACAATTGGGGGATATAGCCTTGCCATGACACCTACAGATTTGAGGAGTGAAGGGGCAAAAGGGACATTAAACATTAAAGGAATTCATCAGCTAAGGGTCAGCTGAGAGATGGGGCCAAACCCACAAATGTAAAAATGCCTAGGGGATTCATTTGAACAATGGGCTGAAGCCACAGCCTTCTCCATCACTTGCGTTGAGCTGAAGCAGTGATTTCCCAAGGAGGATGGTTTTGCTCCTCAGAAGATATTTGGCAAAGCCTGAAAACATTTTTGATTGTCACAGTTCAAGAGTATTGTCTGGTATCCAATAGGTAGAGGACAAGAATGTAGTGAAACATCTTACAATGCACGAGAAATTATTCAGACCAAAATGTCAATAGTGCCAAGAATGAGAAATACTGAGATAGGAGAGAGGTTGGGAGACTAGAGCCCAAATCCCTGGGTCTAAAATCATTTTTAAAGTACCTTCTCTTTATCTTCTAATTCTAAAAATTCTAAGCAACGATAGGAGAAGGGGATCTTATCTTCTTTCTTCTCAACTTTACTTTTCTGTTTTTTTCTGTTGACAGTTTGAAAGTAGATGGATAGCACAAAAAGTTCAGGCAATTCTTTCTTTCTTTCTTTCTTTCTTTCTTTCTTTCTTTCTTTCTTTCTTTCTTTCTTTTCTTCTTTCTTTCTTTCTTTCTTTCTTTTTTCTTTCTTTCTTTCTTTCTTTCTTTCTTTTTCTTTCTTCTTTCTTTCTTTCTTTCTTTCTTTCTTTTTTCTTTCTTTTCTTCTTTCTTTCTTTCTTTCTTTCTTTCTTTTTTCTTTCTTTCTTTTTTCTTTCTTTCTTTCTTTCTTTTTCTTTCTTTCTTTCTTTTCTTTCTTCTTTCTTTTTCTTCTTTCTTTCTTTCTTTCTTTCTTTCTTTCTTTCCTTCCTTCCTTCCTTCCTTCCTTCGTTTTTGCATATTTAACCCTTTCATATGTTTCCAAAGCAATTGTATTATTATGTTAAATAACAACTACAGTTTAAAGAAAGAAATCTGTCAAACCAATGGACCATGATAGAGACAGCTGAATCCATCCTGTACAATCGATCACCTGACCCATCTATCTTTATGTTGTGTAGGTGGCCAAAGAAAGATTAAACTTTCATAGGAAGGCCCATTTTGACATTGTGATAAAAAATCACCTAAATATGAAAAGTGTATTAATGTGCTTTTATTATTTTTGTTTTTTAAAGATTTTATTTATTTATTTATGAAAGATACAGAGAGAGAGCAAGAGAGAGGCAGAGACACAGGCAGAGAGAGAAGCAGGCCCCGTGCAGGGAGCCGGAGGTGAGACTCGATCCCGGGACTCCAGGATCAGGCCGTAGGCTGAAGGTGGTGCTAAACTGCTGAGCCACCAGGGCTGCCCCTAATGTGCATTTATTTATGTAATAAACTTGTCAGAAACAGAGAAATGATAAGCTGCCATTGTGAGGCAGCTTGAGGTGGGGGGGTGGCAGAGGCTGGTTTAGAGATAAAGTATTGGAGCTTGAAAGAGAGGATGGGGTTAGAGATAGAAGCATCGCTTACTTGGTGGGAAAGAATTATGCTTTCCCAATGTCTCCAATGAAGATGGTATAAGGAAGGACAGGAAGGTTGAGAATGTAGCTGTGGTAAGGGAACAATTTGCATGTTAAAAAACTGAATGTGGGCAGCCCGGGTGGCTCAGCAGTTTAGCGCCTGCCTTTGGCCCGGGGCGTGATCCTAGAGACCTGGGATCGAGTCCCATGTCAGGCTTCTGCATGGAGCCTGCTTCTCCCTCTGCCTGCGTCTCTGCCTCTCTCTCTCTCTCTCTCTCTGTGTCTCTCATGAATAAATAAATAAAATGTTAAAAAAAATAAAAAACTGAACGTTAGGTCTACATGCAAAAGGCAAAATGCAGAGCAAAAGTTTTACAACAATAGGAGTATATTTTTTCCATCATCAGAGTTTTTTTGTTGTTGTTTTTGTTTTTGTTTTTGGCAGGGAAGATAAGGGTAGCTTAAATTCGTACTATTATTTTATCCCTATTATATGATAGTTACATTTCTAAAACCTGAGTTTTTTTCTTCTTCAGGAGGAGTGGTTGCACAACTAGGTGTGGATTTGGTGTGTCAGCGGAGGAGGGGAGTTCAGGATCTTTCCATGTCGTCATCTGGAACCAGAGCTCTCTAAAGCCTCTGTGTTCCTTTGTTTAAACTAATAGGACTCCAACTTCCTTTAATAAAGGGAAATATAGATGTGACATCCACATTTTTAATTGGAAACTCTAGGTAATTCAGGATTCCAGAAATATTATCAGGGCAGGTAGTTGGACAGGGATTAAGTAAAGTCCAGGACTGGCACAGGTATTTACAGACATTCAGCTATCAGTAGGCTGACATGTCATTGGGGAAAAATTTTTAATTGGTCTGAGTTGCTCATATACTTGGGCTCTGCTTTTTCTTAAATATCTTTGTCTCTGCATAATAACTGTTCAATTCTCATGACTATGCTTTTGCCCTCGTGTTCTGGTTCCAACTCTTTCCTGAAGCTGGAGACCTGTCCTGATCGCCAACCCCCGAATAGCCCTTGCCAGTCACTTACTCCAATACCACATTTCTGATCCTTAAAACTACCAGCCGAGTAGAGCTAGGTACATGTAGTGATTGGTAATAATGAATTCAAGCTTTCCAAGTGAGTAAGTGAGTGAGTGAGAGAGTGAGTGAGTGAGTGAGTGAGTGAGTAAGGGAAAACAAAACATGAAAGAAAACATTTGGTAAAGTTGTCAGTGATTCTTGACCCAAAACTAAGTCTTTTCTAGATCATAAGAGAACAAGTCAGCTTTCATCATTTTGATCCTGCATGCAAAAAACAGAAATGAAATATTTGCAGTGATGTGAGCTGGCTTTGAAATCAGCAAACCTTGGCTCACACCATTCACCAAATTGGCACATTCATTGGAAATGATGTTCAAAGCAGCTTACAGTAGGAATGGGAAAAGCAGCTTTTGCTTCTCTGCAAAAAAAAATATACAACAGAATTTCCTTTGGAATTCACATTCAAGCTTGACATCCTAAGCATGTAAATGTGCAGAAAGATGAAGGTATCCTATATTCGAATTTAATTAAATTAATTTATTTTTAGGCAACTAAGCTGCCTGAAACAGCAGGTGCTGATTATCTAATGAGAAGTGTACTTACCTCACATTTTACAATAGCCCATGGAGTGCCCAATTTCACTATGAAGTACTTCTGTGTAGAGATTCAAAAACAATTAAATCCATGTATTTCACGGTTTGGGGGTGGTTTACTAATAAGATGCCAATAGAGTACATATAGATCCACCTGCAAAAATGCGGCTGGTTTTTGGTGCAGGGGCTTCCCCCTACAGCCTTTTCCTCTCTCCAATTGTCATTAGTCTAGATCTTGCATAGACTCTTATAGTGCTGACCAGTCAAAAAAACAGGGCCTCAAGCTCTTTTCCATCCTCAAGCAAGACAGTTGGTGAAAAAACTGAGATAGTAGATTTTAATGAGAAGAAACCTAAAGACAGGAAAGCTGATGCTGGTAGCAGGGTCTCGAAGGGTAACCTAAAGGCTAAAATGCAGACAGAAGATGAAGCCCCATGGCAGCCAAAACCCTGTCCCAGTCAGAGGAGGGAGGCAGATTTTCTGGATCGGCTCTGTATTCCAGGAAGGCCATGTACAAGGGGAAATATTCAGCAGCCAAATCCAGAGTTGAAAAGCCAAAGGAGAAGTTTCTTGCTCCTGTCAGGGAACTAGTTGTTGGTTACAAGAATGGTGGTACCCAAGTGGTTAAACTTTGCAAAACGCCTGGGTATATTATTCTACTGAAGATGTGCCTGGAAAGCTGTTGAGCCACAGCAAGAAATCTCAGTCAGCATGTGTGCAAACTCTGAGCCAGCATCACTCCCGGCACCATTTTGGTCATCCTCACCCGAAGAGTCAAGAGGGTGGTTTTCCTCAAGCCACTGAGGAGTGACTTGCTGCTTGTAACCTGACCTCTGGCCCTCAATTGAGTTCTGTAGAGAACACACCAGAAATTTGTGAATGCCACTTCCAGCAAAATTGGTGTCAGCAGTGTGAAAATCCCAGGGCATCTCACTGATGCTTGCTTCAAGAAGCTGCACAAGCCCAGATGCCAGGAAGGTGAGGTCTCTGACACAGGGAAAGAGAAATAGGAGATTACAGAACAGCGCAAAGTTAATCAAATTCTGCTACAAATTAAAACTGTTCCTCAGCTTCAAGACTACCTCTGCTCTTCTGTTTTCTCTTACAAATGGAGTTTATCCTCACAACTTGATGTTCTAAATAACTCATCCATTTAAAAAGAATCATGATCTCAAAAAAAAAAAAAAAAAGAAAGAAAAACATATGGGCAGTAGAACAGTAAAATTCTGGGATGCTCCTTCTATATCCATTCTCAAAAAAATATATACATTTAAAGATGAGAATTTTAAGTTAATACTATGGGGACAAACCTCAAGGGAAAAAATAGAGGCAGTTCACTACAGGACCATATTCCGCGTGTACCTAGTGTTCAGTGTCGGAAAGGGAATGTCATATCAATAACTTTATTTTAGTCTTTAACCTGCAATTAACAGAACAGTGAAGTAGCACAGAAACTCCGCTTGCAGAACACATTCGTCGTGTTTAAAACTGTTATATAATTTCATAATTTGATGCATTTCTCTTGGGATCCTAACATTTGACAAAAAATGTCATTTAACAGATCATCTCTTACATAATATTTATTGTCCCTAAATTTGTTGGTGAATAATTGAGTTATATTTAAATAACTATTTGACCTCACATTTCTGTGGGTAACCCCTAAGAGTTATAATGCTAGTCTAACATTTCTACCCGAATATATGTTAGAGACAGTAACAAGTACAAATAGGGTTAAGCTCAGAAGAAAAATGCACAGAGAAAAATCACATGGAAGAAAATTAAAGACCACAAATACCAGGTGGGATGAATTCACCTTAGTGCAAATATTTTAGGACAAATTTAGAAATGGTCATACTTGACCAAAGGGTAAGTAAGGGTGAATCAGCACAGTGGGCCAGAGCGAATAAAAACAAATGTGATACAATGGCATGCGAATGGGGAAAAAACTGACCTGCTACCATTTTTGATCAGCCCACTCTTCACCAAAAGTAATAAATTCCATTGATCTGGAGAAGGAAGCTTAATATAATCAGTACATTTAAATACCAGGTCAATTTCTGCTTTCTACAACTAAGAAATAACGAAATAAATGAATGACCATAAAAATTATACTAAAATCATCCTTCATATTTATTAACTTAGGCTTACTAGTTGCATAATCCTTTATTCCTATTTTAACTACATTAATGGTTTTTGGCATTCTCTTTTTTTCTTATATCAACTTTAAATTTTACATTCTTTTTAAAATTTAGATATTTATATTTTTTCAACTGTATAACTCATCAATTTCATATATTATTTTTGCTTTAATGTCTGCTGTGTTTTGGGAATTATATATGTATACATACTTATGAAAATATATTTGACATATATCGTTTTTTAAATTTTTTATTTATTTATTTGCGCAAGAGAGAGAGGAAGGCTGAAGCAGGCTGAGCAGGGGGCCCAACACCAGACTCAATACTAGGACCCCAGCTGGGACACTGAGATCATGACCTGAGCCAAAGGAGATGCTTAACTAAGCCACCCAGGCACCCCTAACATGCATATTTCTACATGCATATTTCTAATACATATTAGAGAAAGAAGCAAATAGAAACAAGATTAAGTTCATATTATAATTATAAGTAATTTATTTTTCCTTCTTACCCTATTTCTTGTCAATGTCAGGTTTTTAACCTGTAGGATAGTTTTTCTATTTTTAATTTATTTATGCATTTTCAATGCACTTATTCACTTATGTCTATCTTTATTTTTAAAAAATTTCTTCTATTTTATTCCAATAAGATCACTCAATTGTTAGTCACTTGCATTTATTTTAATACATGTATTTATAGTTATAAATTTCCTTGTAAATACTTTTTGTTGTATCTGTTAAATTTTGACGTGTAATAGGTTTTCTTCACTCAAGTCTAATGTGTTTCACAAATTTCTCTTTACACAAATTATGTTTGATAGATTTTTATTGTACAGACCATAAGCCATCTTTATAGCTATCCTCTGTGATTAACTGTTAAATATTTTTCTTAACTTTTACTCACTCTATCAATCTATCATTATATGAAAAAAATATTTTTTAAAAGATTTTATTTATTTATTCATAGACACAGAGAGAGGGGGGCAGAGATACAGGCAGAGGGAGAAGCAGGCTCCATGCAGGGAGCCTGATGTGGGACTCGATCCCAAGTCCTCAGGATCACACCCCAGGCTGCAGGTGGCGCCAAACTGCTGCACCACCAGGGCTGCCCTGAAAAAAAAAATTTTGATGGCATAGATGACTTTCTTCACCCAAATTCTATAAAGTTTTGCTTAATAATTGTGAGATAGCATTGCAAGATTAATATTTTTCATGTTATGAAAAATAATGAAAATGTTTTTCATTTTTTCATCATTATATCTTCTGGATCTTTTTTTTTTTTTTGGATTTTGTTTTTGTTTTCTGACCTGTCAGTCAGGTTTTAGTCAAGAAAAGACATTGCATTTGATATATTTAAAGATAGAAGAGTGTTGGAAACCACACAACTGGCATATCTTACATAGCCATTTATCTTGAAGAATTCTGGACTTATTTTTCTTATTCGACTACCTCATCCAAGATTATTTTCCAAGAGAGTCTTTATATGAGTTTAAAATTCCTGAGACTCTGTATGCTTAAATTCTTTTTTTTGTCTTCACTTTTAAACAGTAGTTGCATGGGATAAAAAATATATATATATCTTGACTAGAGTTTCTTTTCCTGCAGCACTGTGAAAATATTCTCCTGCTTACCCAACTATTGCTAATGAGAAAATTGATATAAATCTGTATCTTATTTCTTCATGGATGATTGGCTTTTTCTTTCAGGAAGATTTTATCTTTTAAATCTTTAGTTTTAATATAATGTGTCTATATGAAGAAAATTTAAAATCTATTTTGCATGGCAGCTTCGGAAACCTTTTGATCTGAATTCACTTTTCTTTAACTAGGAAAAACTCTGAGTCGAAGTTCCATGAGTCCATTTCCTTAAATATTTTCTTTCCTGCCATTCTTTTTTTTTTTTTTTTAAGTTTTTAAATATATTTATTTGAGAAAGAGAGGGAGAGAGCCCAGGAGCAGGGTGGAGATGCGGAGGCAGAAGGAGAAGTACACTCCCCACTGAGCAGGAAGCCACATGTGGGACTTAATCCTGAGACCACGACCTGAGCAGAACTCAGGCACTTCTCTTTCCTGCCACTTTTGCTTTTGTGTGGAGTCTCTTAATTTAGGTATCACAGCACTTCTGTTTTATCTTATCACCCATACTTTTTTTTAATGTTCTTTTAATATTTCTATTTTTTGTTGCTTCCCAGTGGTCTCTGAAAGATTTTAATCCAATATTCTAATGCTTACATTTATTTTGGGCCCATGCAGAGTATTCAATCCATCCACTAAATTTCTATTTCAGCCTCACTATTTCTCATAGACTTTATTTACAGTTGGCTTTTCTTTATGATTCCTTCTTTCTTAGCTTTACACATATGGTCCTTCATCTCTTTGACAATATTTTTTAGTCTAATTCCAAATTTTTTCTCTCTCTGTTTATTAACTTTGTTTCATCTGTTATAGTCTACTCAGTTTTTCCTTCTCTAAAACTGTGTAGTGCTCAAAGTTTGATTATTACACTTTGTGAGCAAATATTGTCTCAAATATTCCATCAGGTACCTTGGCTCTTAATTTAGACCCTGCTGGAGGAAGTGATGACTAAGAATATTGTGATTATATAATGTATCATCCAAGTCAAGATATTTTTGATGAGAAAGTGTGTTAAAATAATTTAAATCATACATTTTATTGAATAGTTATTTATTGGTGATATGTTTTATTTTACCATGGATCTTCAAAAGTTATTTTCAAAACTATTTTCAAAGATAAGGTTCTTTCTTATTTTTATTTTAAAAATAAAATATAACTGCCTACATTAAATTTTGAAAAATGGGTCATTTTTATTGTTTATTTGAACATTAATTTAAAAGTACCATAAGCAGAATTGCAGAATCATTATTCTTGAAGTGTGTATATTATATATATACTATATCTAATATATATATTTATACATCTATATATAAACTATATATATATAAATATATATAAATGTCCTTAATACAATGGACTTGTTATTTATTTGGAATTTTATTTTAAAAATATGCTCTATTTTTGTAATTTATAAAACTCATATAATCTTCTTCAAACTTTTATTTTATGTTTAAAAAATTAAAAATAATTGTCTTCAATTGATTTTTCTCCTTCAGGTCATAATAGATTTTATTACAATATAATTGATTATTTTCCCTATGCTGCACTTTTCATATGACTGCCTATTCAGCTCATAATATTTTAAATTGAGTAAAGTCTTCCAACAGATGTTGAAATATCCAATAAGCTCAGAGGAAATAATACTAAGTGGAGAAGATTCTCAATTATAATTATTTTTACATTATAAAACGTGTAAATACTTTGTCCCATCATTTTTTGGTCTCCATTCTCAATAAAACTCTTCAAGAAATATTTTTATGAGTTAAAATTTATTAAATAAGTTTTTTTTTATTTTTTAAGGAATTTTATTTATTTATTTAACAGAGAGAGAACAAGTAGGTAGAGCGGCAGGCAGAAAAAGAGAGAGAAGCAGGCTCTTCACTGAGGAGAGAGCCAGATGCAGGGCTCCATCTCAGGACCCTGGGATCATGACCTGAACCAAAGGCAGACACTTACCAACTGAGCTCCCAGGTAACCCTATAAAATAAGTTTTTAAAGTTTATTATTGTTTTGAATGTTTGGGCAAATATAGATGCTGGAAATTAGAATCCCATTCAAATGCATTCTTTTCCAGTACAGAATGCAAACATAACCAATAAATATAGGAGATACATAAAGAAATTATCCCACAACATGAAGTATTCCAAACCCCAATAATAAAATTTCAAGCTTATATTTGTAAACAGATCAACCTCTCATGGTACATATTTTTTTCTTATTTTTTAAAGGAATACATTTTAATATCTTTCATTTTGAAAGCTTTTCAATAATTACAATGCAAAACCACTTCCGAAATTTAATTGATAATAAGTAGCAAATAGAAATGACATTTACTGCCATGGCACAGACATTTTTGTAATAATAACAGCTTCATCACTTAATTTTTATTGTTTATTTGCTATAGCTGTGTATACATAGAAATGTTTGTAAATTTTAACAACAAGCTTATATTTAAATTGATAGAGTATTACAATTTGTATGACAAAATTATGAGCTTTGTGTGCATCACCACCAATTCCAAGCACAATTTTATTCCAACGCTTTTGTAATTCAGCAAGAATAATGTTTGTGACATGATGCTGTGCTCTCAGGAAATTAGTATTCTTACAACTGCGAGTAAAAATTTAATATTTAATGTTAAATCCCTAACTCAATATACCATTCAAATTTAATAACTTGGATTAAGACATCAAATAATCATTGTAATTAACTATTTTTCTCTATTTGAAACATCATATGATAGTATAAAATTGGTATCTTTTAAGTGTTTAAAATTCTTCTTTTACTAATGAAGCCAACTCATTGCCTACTATCCCTTCACTTTTTATAAATGCATAAAAAACTTGCAATAAAATATGAGCAGTTTAGAACAGCCGATTTGTTTTAAGTGTATCCATGTTTTACAGAATGATAGCTAAATTCAGATGTCTCACCTTCCATCATCGTATTAATGTAACTACTAAAGCTTGAAGTAAGTGCTAATGTTTTTTCAGCAGTTTTTTTGTTTGTTTTTGGTTTTGCATGTGGCTAATGACATAATCCTGATGACAGATATTAAATATCAACAAATACTTTTGCAAGTTACATGTTCACCCTCAACTTCCTTGAAAACTGCAAATGTAGTACAAAAATTGTTCTTATGCTTGCAACTTTGCTCTTTGAGCTCATTGCTGTGAAAGTGCTGCTTCTACTAGAATTGATCTGTTGGACTCAGGGACTGAACACAAGATAACTATACATGGGGGATCAAAGAAGACATTCTAAACAAATTATGACTTCTAGAGGAAATCCACTCCTTTTGTGATCATAATTTTTATTTTCAACATGTAAGAGAGAGGAAGTTGATTAACCAATCCAGTATTCTCATATATTGTTTTGTTGCTGCCCCTAACATTTTAAACATGTCTTCAAAAAGCAAGAAAGAAAGAAGAAAGAAAGAAAAGAAAAGAAAGTGAAAATCTCTTCCAAGAAATACATTCAGGAACTACTGCCAAGTCTCAAAGTGAATGGAAGAGAGAAAGTACTCTTTATTAGTTCTCTGGGATCTCAAAAGATGTGTCAAAATGCCTTAGTTCTGAAAACTGGATATTTGTGTTTTCTTATTCAACTTGATACTGCCCACTTTGAACTGCCCAGTAAGTGCTGGCACCACAGCCCTGTGTAATTCTTATTCCTTTCACTATAACCAACCATTTTTTTAAAGATTTTATTTATTTATTCATGAAAGACACAGAGAGAGAGCGAGGAAGAGACATAGGCAGAGGGAGAAGCAGGCTCCATGCAGGGAGCCCGATGGGGGACTCAATCCCCGGTCTCCAGGATCACGCCCTGGGCCAAAGGCAACACTTAACTGCTGAGCCACCAGGGTGTCCCTATAACCAACCATGTTTTAAAAATGATAGTTGAGGGGCACTTGGTGGTTCAGCTGGTTAAGCATCCAATTCTTGATTTCAGCTCAGGTCATAATCTCAGGGTCAGGAGATCAAGCCCTGGGAGACCAAGCTCTGTCACAGGCTGGTGTGGAGCCTGCTTAGGGTTTTCTCTCTCTCTCCTCCTTGGTCCCAAACCCCCACCAATCTCTTAAAAATATAATAATTGAAATCATAGAAATAATTGAATTATCCTTTAATTACCATAACATCATATCTTCTTTCTGAATTTTGCATACAGGGGCTTTGCACTATAAAAACCTCCCTATTGCATCCCCAATAAAATGAATTTCCCCTGATGATCAAAAGAAACATAAAAAAATGTAGAAAGCAGCAATGCTTACAAACTTGTATCCTATGTATAGCTCACACCAGCATTCTCTTTATTATAATTAAATTATATCGCCACTATATTTTCTTTTAAAATTATGTAATTATGTTAGGAGTAAGATATTTTTATTTATTTATTTATTTATTTATTTATTTATTTAATATTTTATTTATTTTTTCATGAGAGACACAGAGAGGCAGAGACACAGGCAGAGGGAGAAGCAGGCTCCATGCAGGGAGCCCGATGTGGGACTCGATCCCAGATCTCCAGGATTAGGCTCTGGGTCCAAGGCGGCACTAAACTGCTAAACTACCCAGGCTGCCCAAGATATTTATTTTTTGATGAAAGTGCATTTAGAAAGAAATCATTAAAAATAGTCTAGTCCATGTAAAGCAGTTCTGAATCACTTTTCATCAATCTGAGTACTAATTCCTTAGTCAACCTTAATAAATCTTTCAAAGATGAATTTTTATTGACCAGAACTATATATAAAGAAAGCCCTAATAAACTACTCATGATTAATAAAAAAATTATAGCCCCCCCCCCCATTAATTATCAAAATACATCTGGTACAGAAATTAATGAATGCGGAAGTAAACCATTTTTTCAGGCTTCAGAAAATTAAAAAAAACAAAAAACAAAAAACAAAAAACAAAACTAGCGTAGTATCTCAAAACCCTGGGAATGATTTTAACTTTAAAATAATATTTTATTTTAACCTAAGTTATTTGGCTAAGTACCTGTTTTCAGCTCCCCATAAGTTACAGAACTCATAAATGTCCAAAATAAGTTTTTTAAGCAATAACATACTGATTTTATCCTACTATTATTAAAGACCCATACAATTTCCTCAGGCAAGATATGCAAGAATATAGAGAGTTTAGGAGAATGGCTAGCACATATGCAATAAAAAATCATTTGACAGAGATAGAAATTTCAAGACAACTAGCTTTCAACCTTTGGAGTATTTTTTGTGCTCCAATTCACATATTCATTTATTGATTTATTGTATAAAAATGAACAAAACTGCAGAATGCTTTACTTTAAGGAGGGTTCATCTAAAACAATTTTTGACATTGACAAAAAAAATTTTTAAAGATTGAAACTGGGTGCCTGGTTAATCCTCCAACCCTTGATTTTGGTCAGGTCATGATCTCAGCGTTATGAAATTGAGACCCACATCAGTCTCTGCGCTGGATGTGGGGCCTGCTTGAGTCTCTTTCTCCTTCCCTCTCTGCCTCTACCTCTCTTCCCACACTCCCCCAACATCTCTAAAAAAATAATAAAAAAATATAAAAAAGATTGAAACTGAAGCAAACCAAGTATGACTAAGTTTCATAAACAAAAATCATCTAAACAGTGAGGTATAGCTAAATTAAATTATATGTAACTAATTGTTTTAGTCCCCTTGTTGAAGTATATGTCTCAAATTATCTTCTACTTTTTAGTGTCCTACTGGCATATAGATGAGATGGATAGATGTACAGAGTTTAAGTATCTTTTGATGCTTATAAATAATGTTATAGCATACCTGAAGGCACTGTTTACACTCTGTCAAGCATTCTACATAAAGAGGGTTTGTTCATTTTTGATAATGGCTATACTATTAGAAGTCAACGTGTGTTGCTGAGTGAAGATGACTGACTTCCCCCTAAAAGAGTGCATGTTTCATTTTTCCAATTGAGTTGATAAATTTGGAAATGTACGTCTATACTCTCTATCTTGTTTGTCCATATGACCAGTGACCTATGTGTCAGACTTCCTTATGGAAGTTAGAAAGGAGATACATGGCAATGGCAAAGAGCCAAACTAACCAGCCCATGAGGAGATCAAACCTGGGGTCTGGGCCTCATTAGCACCATGCTCAAAGCAAGCAAGTTAATCATTCACAGACTAATTGGGCCCAGATCATGTTAGTTCTCTTGTTTTTAAGTTTCTCCTAGCTTAGTATCATATACAAATAAGCAATTAATAAATGTTTTCCTATTACAAAGTGTTTAAATGCAATATTTAATATTAAATGTTTATAATTGTTGCTCTCAAACGTGTGTTTTTAACTTTGTACATGTTAGTAGACTAAAAATTATTTTAAATATTTAAATATAGACGTTTTTATTGTTTGCAAACTCCTGGACATGAAGGGTTTAAAGAAATTTACTATTAGTTTCATCAACAGATGTAGGGATAAATGACCATTACTATGAAGAATTGACAAAACATCATTCCCTACCCCATGGTATACCATTTCCCACTGGAAGTATTTTCAGGGCACACACAGGCCCCAAATCCTACACTAGCACTAGGAAGTTAGGAAACCTACACTATCACTAAGTATCTCACTTTATGATGGGAAAACTAACACGATTTAACAAAGAAGAAAGTTCATTTGGGGGAAGAAAAAGACTTTATGTGTTTAAATATATATGTAAGTATCTATTTTCAGGAAAATAATGAGAAAATCCATGAGGTGAGAAATGAAGAGTCTTAAAGGAAAGAATTAGAATAAGGCTCAAAATTTGTTATAAGTGTACAAGAGTTCTGGGTAAGGAAAGGTGATCTAGCAGGTTGGGAAGAGTATAGAGTAAGGATGGAAAAATTGTGTGAGGACTTTTTAACAGCAGGATAGTATAATATTAAATTTTAAACCAATGGTTTTCTGGTGTAATAATGCAAGTTCCAGTGAACCGAAGTTCAGAAAAAAAAAAATAATAAAAAGCTTCAGCCCAGCACCTTGGAACCTCAGCAGGTAATACATAGACACAGGCACTGCTCAAAACTTCTTCATGGTTGCATGGCAGCAGGGCCATCCATTAACCAGCAGCTCTGATTTGTTACTTTACTTCTTTTCTTGGCTCTTGATACTTGGTTCTCAAGACTACCCATAGATCCAGATATTCTGTACACTAATAGCCACCTAACAAATTCATTTTCTCCTTTGGTTATTTGACTAATACAGATTTGTCAAAAATATATGAAAAGCCACAAAAGAGCATAGGAAGCAGTAATTGTGCAACATTAGAAATTTGGAGCTGACTATCAAAATGTGAGCCCTTGGGAACTCAAAGATACTTCAAGACGACCAATGCTGACACACCACCTGGTGTGGTATAACTCTGGTATGGTCCTGCCGGTCATTTGGGCCAGGACCATTGTGATTGGCTGTACCACACTGTGGTTTTTCAGTGCCTAGGCCATATCACTTGTTGGATACTTTACATATAACTGCTGAATAAGACATTAGATTTTTTTTTAGCATGTGGGACAGAACTATCCTAAATGACAGAGTGTCTTGAACTACTTTATAGATTACCTGCATAAGGTAAGAAATTGGACTTATTTCATTCCATTCATCTAAGAAGAACATTTAATAGCATTTATATTTAAAACGAAATGATGCAATAGTACAGATGAACATGGCCTCACGTCAGTGACTATTAATAATTACAATTCAAATCTTCATATCTTCAATTATATATGGGTTTGTTTACATCAACTTGATGACCTCTTAAGAGCATTATATACCTTCATTACTGTCTCTTGTATATTTGCTCTGAGTCAGACTGAAGAAACAGAAAGCTTTAGGAATAGTAGCTATCCTCAATCACTCTACCCAACTGTCCTTATATTACTAAAAACAGTCATATTTGATTATTGATAGCAACAAGGAGAATGCCAGGCTGGCAGTGTCTGGGAAGAGGCTTCACAAATGTGAAACTAAGAATTCCTCACATATGTGAAACTAAGAATTCCTGTATTTTTTCTCCCCAAAGGTGTGCTTCCAGGGCAGAAAACTGCATCTAAAACTGGAATCAGCTGTGCTTGTCTTCACTTAGTTACTGGTTCATGAGTTCCTTGAGGCACTCCTTCTCCTTGGTACAATTGTTTGACAACTACAGAAAATAGTATGCTTTTGCCATACGTTTGCCTGCAAACATCGCATTCTCATAATTTCAAAAAATTCTGTAAAGTGAAAACATTTTCTTTCATTCAGAGCAGTTTTGTTTGGAGAGATCTATTAATATCCCTTTCAAAACTTTTCTCCTCAGTTTGAGAACATTATTTGGTAGTGAAGACCTTTTTTGCTTCTTCACTTTGAACTGGAAGTTTTGTTCTCTGATGATACTTGTTGGCTCGCAAAACCTGAAGAAAATCACAGGGAATCAAATAAAGCCCTCTTCCTTTGATGTCTACCCAAGAGCATGGAAAAACTATCACTTCTTTCACCTAAAATTCCTTTAATTTAGTCGCTCAACTGCTGAGAGATGACAAAGCATTCAGGCTCTAGAATAGAACCAAAAGTATAATAAAAAACCAAAAGAAGCATTTAGAGAAATAGTTTTTAAGATTTCACCACATTTATGAAATTAAAATTAAGTTTGTGTCTCAAAAACATAGTGCAATAAAGAACAGATATATATAGATGATGATAGATGATAGATAGATAGATAGATAGATGATAGATAGATAGATAGATAGATGATAGATAGATGATAGATGATAGATAGATAGATAGATAGATAGATAATTCAGGCCAAAATACTTGGTATATTTTAACTTCTCCTGATAATTTCTGATTATAGTTTTACTTTTGTGTCATAAAATTAGAAATACAGTAATTTCCAACTTGTTTCAGTATATACATTCCATTTCTCCCGTAAGGACAAACATTCTTAATTCTTCCAAGTTTAAAGTATCTTAATTTAAATAATGATCAGGCCACTGGGTGGCTCAGTTGGTTGAGCATCCAACTCTTGGTTTTGGCTCAGGTTATGAGATCAAGTCCCAAATTGGGCTCCTTGCTCAGTGTGAAGTTGGCTTGCAATTCTCGCTCCCTCTCCTTCTGCCCCTCCCCTGCTTGAACTCTTTCTCTCTCTCTCTCTCCTTCTCTCTCTGTCTCTCTCTCAAATAAATATATAAATAATCAAAATGGTACTATAATAATTCATGTTTGTCTAGGTGGAGAGAGATTATATAATTTGTAATGCCAGAAATAAAGTGTACCAAATGATAACATCACCTCCTATGAATCCCATTTCTCATTTTCCTTTTGCAATAAGCCATTTTGCTTATGAATAAAAATAGTATTCACAAAATATTGTTTATGGTTATATGTGGCTCCCTTATTAATAATCAGGGCACTTAAATACAATGTTTTTTGAAACATCCTAGAGGAATCATGTTAAATTTGTAAAATATAGAGAAATATATTAATTTGTTGGGCTCTATGGTAGACACACCACTACTGTGTTCTACTATTATGCTTTTGCACCTGAGATTCTAGAATTTTTGAATAGGAAATCATTTTTTTCCTTCTAAATGGTTATTGAAAAGGACAAATAAACCAATGGTTGTAAAATTTTTGGCTAAGACATATTTCTTTATATAGTGTTATATTTAGTTAATTATTGTCCTTTCCATTACTAAAATGTAGATTTTATTGAAAGCAAATGAATTTTAAGGTTACATTAAATAACATATGTATGTTTGTGGACATTTTCCTTGCCATCATTGTAGAATGTTTTGGGTAGCACCATAACTAGCATGTACCTCAATGTTTCTCAAATTGTGATCCTTCCAACATGCCCATCTGACATACACAGACTTCCTTATACGTCAACAGTGTGGTATACATAGGATGTATATTTTTAGAAAGCGTTTTCAGACCTTGGAAAATGAAGAGTTTGTGAGCATTTGTCCTTAAATCCTCCTGCACTTAACAAATCTTTCTCAAAATACTGTTTACTTAATAACAACCAGAAATGGAATGGTAAAACTGTCTTTAAAGGCAATGTCTAATGTGGACCTTTTATATAGTCCAACAAAA
Organism: Vulpes vulpes; assembly: GCF_048418805.1. Classification (NCBI taxonomy): domain Eukaryota; kingdom Metazoa; phylum Chordata; class Mammalia; order Carnivora; family Canidae; genus Vulpes; species Vulpes vulpes. The sequence continues at coordinate 1,336,448 of NW_027325668.1, forward strand.
TTTTTATTTGGTTACACATACATATGTATGCACATTTTTGTTAATAACCAAATCAAAGCATTTATATGAACTAAAATTATTTTGATATTAAACATTGACTGATTATATGTTATAAAATATGTATTATAAGGAAAAAATATTCTTTCAGTATAATTACACTTAATGCATAAACATATTTATAATAATCTTGGTTATTTTGGGCTTTGAAAAATAAAAAATAAGGTTTTTGTTGTTGTTATGAGTCAATGATGAATAGATTGAGTCTGTTATATAATGTTCCTGCTTTGACTGAATAAAGCACATACTGTAGAGTTTCCAGGTTCACTTCAGACAGAGTGATCATATACCAGCATATCCTTCCTACTGATTTCAACTAAAAACACTGGACAACAGAATATATAAAGCAACTATCACCAGACACTGAAAAGTAATTACAACAGAACCTCTCATAGGAAAATCAAAACTCAGAGAATGAGAATGAGATCTTCTGTAAATCTGCTATTTAACATAAACAATCAAAAGGCCAGGGGATCCCTGGGTGGCTCAGTGGTTTAGTGCCTGCCTTTGGTCCAGGGCATGATCCTGGAGTCCCGGGATTGAGTCCCACATCAGGCTCCCTGCATGGAGCCTGCTTCTCCCTCTGCCTCTCTCTCTCTCTCTCTCATAAATAAATAAAATCTTAAAAAACAACAACAACAACAACAACAACAAAAAACCTCAAAATGCTGACCATATTTCAAAATTTACTTTTTCAAAACTCTGGGTATTGAATGAATTTGGGGGGAAAAAAAAGAACAACAGAGGATCATTTACTCAAGAAAAGCTGCTTAACTTCAGGGCAAACAGCAGATTGCAGCCTTTTTTAAAAAGGTTTATTTATTTTAAAAAGAGAGAGAGCACCTGTGTGTGAGTGAGAGTGGGGACAGGGGAGGGGCAGAGAGAGAAGGAGAGAATCCTCAAGTGGACTCCTCCTCACTGAGTATGGAGCCTGATGCAGAGCTTGACATGGGACTTGACTTGGAGCTCCATCTCAAGACCCTGAGATCATGACCTGAGCCGAAATCAAGAGTCAGCTACTTAAACAACTAGGCCACCCAGGTTCCCAGAATTTGGGGCTTTTTAACTTTGCTTGTTCTCATCCTTCTTTCCCCAGCTTCATAGACTCTTCAGAGCCAGCAGTCTCATCACCATGGTAGCTGTTAATACAGCCTGGCCACCACCAAAAGAGAGAGTAAGAGACTGGAGATCTTAAAAATTCCCATCCTCAGAACTGTGTCACTAGTCAATAGGTCTTGCAGATCTCTGGAAAGGTGATCTTGCTGAATAGGAAAAACCATATCCCAAGAATTTGCTCCCCCCCAAATCACTTGTTTAATGCAGCCTCTTCTTGAGGTTTAGACTAGTTGGGGTAAACAAGAGTCTGACCAAAACTGTAGAAAGAAGATCTCTGGAATGAGATATCCATAAAGTACTTTGAAAGCTCCTATGTACACCTGGAAGACAAGACAGTTACAGGCATATGCAGGACTGTGGATAAGCCCACAAAAGAAGAAGACTCTAGTCTCTCATCCCTGGGTGACCTTGTAGCCCTGCCCAAATAAGAAGTTAAGAGTATGACAGAGTTGTAAACTTCCTGAACCCTGAGCTTTATATTCAACACACACACACACACACACACACACACAAACACACACACACACACACACACACACACCACAGACTCTCAGGAAAGTTTGGAAGACTTACAGTTTCAAGGAATTTAAGGAAATCTCTGTACATGTATTAACTGACCAGAGTAAACTATGTAGATACTTCAGTGGATGCTGAATCATTCTTTTTGTTTACCCTATGGGCAGTTGTCTCTACAATTGAGATCATCCAATGGGTGGGTAAGTAAAAAATTTTGCCTCACTTTCTCTGCACTGATCTGTGATACTATCTTGGCCCCCAAAGGCCTTAGATCTATATTAACTCACTGACTAGGGTTTCTTATGAGAAAAATGTCCTAGTCTTCCTCCTTATGGTTCCAGGCAGAAGCTGTATGTTCTTCTATACCTGAAATAATGTCTCAGACCAAGTGAAAGTCCATACAGAAACTTCTGAAAAAAGGCCTGACCCTTTGCTTAACTGGTTAGATCCAGGATGTTAGAGGGTATAGTTGAGGTTATTAGTGTGGATAAGCTCCATTGTGCTCTTTGGATTCCTGTTGATATAAAACTTAACTAAAAAAAAAAAAAAAAAACACTTAACTAAATACTATACAAGGAAAATTGAACAAATTTGGTCCTGGACCCTGTGAGTAAAATTAATCAGAGTGGCTGACAGGGGTGCACTCATGGGAAAATGCTTCTGGAGCCAAGAAAATATGGGAACCATGGATGAATATTGTTGCTAGATGATTCATCATAGGTCTCTCTTGTTCTGTATATCACACAAGAAGAAACACTAATAATCTTTATTCCAGATTATCTTTTCAATGATGTTTCGTAACAAATGGTCTTACAAGGTGGAGCTAGTAACTTCTGCTGGAGCAAAGAGAAAGTTTATATGCTGCTCAGCATAATAAGGATAATTCATCCATCTGGGTTGAAGGAGAGTCAGGTTCACCCCATACCATAAAAGATTTGGGTTCTGTAGCTGAGATTCAGTGAGTCATCTGCCTAGGCCCTCTCCATCACGTGTTTAGGAGAAAGGGAACCAACACAATACAATTCTCATGGGCCTTGCTGGACCATAGTGATAAAATCCTTTGTTTCTGACTCAGAAATCTATCCTCTATCAGCATCCATGAAATATATGAAGTAATTTTTTAGCTTGTAAATAAAGTAAAATATGACTTTCAAAGGTTCTTGGCAAAGAGATGAAACCTAGGAAATTAGTAAATTATTTTGATAAAATATTTAGCACATTTTCAAGAAAGATATACATTCATAATAAATTCAAACTAAAATCATCTAATTGAAACACAACAGAAAACTAGAAAGATGGCAGGCACCACTTACCCACTTAATCAATATTAACACAACCAATAATAAGTTCTGTTGATATTTTATTCCTCTTGATATGATTCAATGAAAAACACTCACCTCTTGGGTATTATTCCCCCAAAACCATAATCCCCAGTCTAATCCTCAGAAAACAGTCAAGTTGAGGGCCTTTCTACAAAACACATATCCATTCCTCCTCAAAATTTCCCATCATGATTGGAAAGACCAAGAAACTTTCACAGATTGGAGGAGACTAATGCATGGCTGCTAAATGCAACATGACATTCTGGATTGAATCCTGGAACAGAAAAAGGATGTGAGAGCTAAAACTGGTGAACTCTGAGTAAAGTCTACAATTTATTTATTTATTTTTAAAGGTTTTATTTATTTATTTATGAGAGACACAGAGGAAGAAGCAGAGATATATGCAGAGGGAGAAGCAGGCTCCCTGCGGGGAGTTTGATGTGAGACTCTATCCCAGGAACCCACGATCGCGAACTCAGCCAAAAGCAGACGCTCAACCACTGAGCTACCCAGGCGTCCCATCACCATAGCTTTGTCATAAGATGTTCCCAGTAGGGAAAAAACCGAGCAATTTCTGGAGATACTTTGAGTTGTTATAACTGAGGGTTGCTACTGTTGGAGGCCAAAGACACTGCTAAAATCCTACAATGCACAGAAGCAGCCAACAAGAAAGAATTATCTGAACTGAATTGGTGATATTGCTAAGTTTGGTAAATTCTCATGCAATGATGTTTTATTTATTCTGTACCTCTTAATGAAGACCATTGGAAATGGCTCTCTTTATGCTGACAAGGCCAGTGATATACCTTCACTCTCTTACCCAGAATTTCCAAAATTCTACATTCCTTTGTCATTATCTATCAAGAATAGTTCCACTCTATCCCATAGGACAACACATTGGATTATTGCATTAGTGATAATTTGATCATTGAACTAGGTGATGAGAAAGTAGCAAATGCTTTTGACATGTTATTAAGACAGGTGCAAATCAAAGGGTTGGTAGGAAACAAATTCCACAAGACCTCAGGAAGCTGTTATTTTAGTGAACCATTAGGAGTTCAGTGATCTAGGGCAAGTTGAGATATCCTTTGAAAATGAAGGATTACATCTTTCCTACTATGAACAGAGAAAAACAATGGCTAGTAGGCTTGTTTGGATTTTGAAGGAGACATATACCTTATTTGAACATTCAGTCCAATCCTCTTACTAAGTAACCCCCAAACCTACTGGTTTTGAGTGGTGTCTTGAATAAGAGAAAGATATGCAGCATATCCAGGCTGCCATGTGGTTTGCTCAGATATCTGGGTCATGTGAATCACAGCTCTCATGATGCTTCAGGTATATATGGGAGGTGGTGGCGTGTGGAGTCATTAGCAGACCTCCATGGGAATCATAGCAAAGAAGCTGAGGATTTCTGAATAATGCTCTGCCATCTTTTATAAATAACTCTTCTAATTTTGAAAAGTAGCTCAGATGCTACTAGGCCTTATTAAAGACTGAACACTTAACCGTGAGCCACCAGGTTCCCATGTGATCTGAGTTTCTCATAAGGAACTGAGTGATACCTGATTATAGAGCTTAACCACTTCTACCTTGAAAGGGATTGCATTTTGTTCTCACTGGAATAAGTATTTATTCTGTGTATGGAATTGCCTTCTCTGCCCACAATGAGTGGGCAATTGACTTACAAATGCTTTATACGCCATCATGTTTTTCCACACAGCATTGCTCGTGAATAAAGAACTTACCAAATAACAAATGAAGTGAGGCTTTTTAAAAATTCTGTAAATAATTTTGTAGTTCTGTAATACATTTTGTAATATAAATTGCAATCAGCCCTATATTTATGCAATTACTAAAACTTTTAAAAATATAAGCTAAAATGTACCTATTGTAAGCCCTCAAATGAGCTTTAACTTGATAATATACAAGGCTATTTGGCTATATATTTCTAACTTATACCAGGACCCAGAAATATAGATAAATCATAACCCCTGCTGCAAAGAAACTAATAGAAAAATGTATAGAAATTCCAGGAATTAAAAAAAAATATATGCAAAGTACTGAAAATAATAGCTTTCACAAAACATTTTACAGTTAATACTCTTCTATTATATGATTATGCCTTAAATGTCAAATACTATTTTAGGCACTTTAATGTATATTAGCTAGAAGAAAGAGCCTTCTGTCAATAAAACAACTTCAGACTGTCACATGAAACTAACTGCTTGGTCTCCAGAGCTAATATTATTGATCTCTGGATCTAATTTTATTATGTGATTTATAAACACTTACATATGGCTTATTATTTGCCAAGCACTGACTTCAGCTCCTTACAAATATTTACATTGATTTAATATAATTGTTAATTTGAATTATATCAAATTATCCTGATGATTCAGCTCATTAAATAACATAGGGACAACAACACTGTAGGATGGTGGGAAAAATGTGTACTAATTTAGCCTTTGGGGAGGGTCTCTGGTACATCATCAAATCATCCATCTTAGAGGTTGCCTCATACCTGTGTCCTATTAACTTCATTCACATCTTCCATTCCTTCTCCATTTCTTTGAAACACAAACATCAGGGACATATATATGGTGGTCTTTCCATTTTGAAAATTGGCACCTGAGATTTCTGAAGACAATTTTATATATCAAACTCTACTTTATTGATTCCCACCAGCATGATTCAATATAGGAGAAATACATAATTTGGAAATTCCTATTAAATACACATTTCAAAGATTATTTATTTGAGAAAGACAGAGCAGAGTGAATGAGAGGACACAAGTGGAGGGGAGGTATAGAGGGATAGGGAGAGGCAGGCTCCCCACTGAGTAAGGGAGCCCGATGGGAGGCTGGATCCAGGACCTTGGGGTCATGACCTGAGCCAAAGGCAGATGCTTAACTGACTGAGCTACCCAGGAGCCCCAGTGTCCTGATTTTGAAATGGGAATAATGAATTTCCTGCATGTTCATGGGGTCTTTCAAACTCCTATCCCCAAAAGGAGTTTTGATGTAAAAGTAGAAAAGATTTTAAAAGGCTTAGCGAAAGCTTCCATACATTATACCAGAAAAGAATGCAGAGTACACAGGAAGTAAATTTGTACACAGGTGCACATGCACACATACTTCCAAATTGTATTTTGATGGATAAGCCACTAAGAAATTGAACAATTATAAATATAAGCATAATTCTTGATGTATTTTATCTTTGCAATGTTTTCTCACTGTACTGTGTATTCTTACCATCCAGGAAAATCTTATTAATCAAGTAAAACTGTGTATATTGAGGGGCTCAGATCATGATCCCGAGGTCCTGGGATCAAGTCTCCTGCTGGTCTCCTTGCTCAGCGGGCAGTCGGCTCCTCCCTCTCCCTCTGCCCCTCTCCTTCACTCATGTGTCCTCTCTCTTTCTCGAAATAAATAAAATCTTAAAAAATAAAAATAAATAAAAATCAAGACACTTAGTTGACTTCAAAAAGAAATTAAAACTCATGGTGGAGGAATGGTATCAATCTTGAATGAATTAGTGTGACTGAGGGGACCATGAGACAGACTGGAAATGTTTCTCTTCTCTGTTCACAGAGAATGTTCACAGAATCATTTGTTCTATGGCCAGCACTGAACTTGCAGAAACAAAACAAAACAAAACAAAAAGAAAGTAAAATTGCAAAGTTCAGAGAATCTCAAGAACACCAAATTAAAATTCAAATGAGCGGATCCTAAAAGTTTGCTTTTTTTCCTCTGTATTTTTAAGATGAAACAAAACCCATATTTCTATCTAGTTCCCTTCCCTAGGGTGGCTTCTCCCTTTTCTTCAGAGGGTATTCATATCTATTACTGCCAGGTGCTGATAAAGTTTTGATTTTTCAAAAATTGAGATCTTTCATTCAGCAAATGGCATTGAACCTTACGAAGACCCTAGCAATAACCACTGTTGCTGCATGTTTTTTTTTTTTTTTTAAGTTCTTAGGTTTTTATACCTTACTCATGAGCACAACACATGATATACTTCCTCCAGGTAAATCTGGATAAAAGAATAAATGTTTGATGTAAGAATTGAATTCAGTGTAAGCAGACACCAAGCAATTATATTACAGAAGAAGATAAGTATGGAAAAGTAAAAGCAGTATACACATAAAGCTAAAGTGATTTTACAAGGTAAATTAAATATATATTTGCATCACATTGACATACATTACCCTTCCCTACAATCTGAAAGTCTAGTTTTTTAGTCAGGTGATATGGAAAAAATGACAAATGTTTTCCTGTTTTCAAAACCATCTAAATATTACACTAAAATTCCCTAATCACTATTCATTTTTCAAAAATACTAACAGTAAGAAGGTAAAAAAAAACTGTTCCATAAAAATGACAGGAAAATTGAGTTGATTTCATGTAATTGAGTAATTAGAAGATACAATTTTCTGAACAAGAAATTCACAATCATTATAGTAATCTGCTGATGGTTCTTCCTCTTTTCTCATTCTTAAATTTTGGGTGATTAGAAAATCTAAAGTAAGACAAAGGAAAATGATATTTTGAATACTCCAAACCAGATTTAAAGTTTGCATTCCAGGTACTAAATTTCTTGGATTTTGTCCTGCATTGAATTGCTTATTTCTGTCAAATTCAACATTAGAAGACAGAAATCCTGAAATCAGGGATCCCTGGGTGGCCCAGCGGTTTGGCGCCTGCCTTTAGCCCAGGGCGCGATCCTGAAGACCCGGGATCGAGTCCCACGTCGGGCTCCCGGTGCATGGAGCCTGCTTCTCCCTCTGCCTGTGTCACTGCTTCTCTCTCTCTCTCTCTCTCTCTCTGTGACTATCATAAATTTAAAAAAAAAAAAAAAGAAAGAAATCCTGAAATCACCACTCCTACCAATTCTCTCCAACTGTTTCTAAGATTGCAAGAAAAAAATTTAGAATCCTTGGGGATGGAGAAAATGACAGGATTTGCTGATAGTAAAAGCACATAGCATGCAGCACACTTACACAAGAGTCTTGTTATAGTTTGAAATAGTCACAAATCTAAAATCTAAATATTAATTGAAGATAAAATGACATCATATACTTTAGGATATTTGTGCAGGGAAATATTGTAGATCAGTGAAGTTTTATAAATTTACCAGCTACATGAATTTATGACTAAACTCCAAAATGTGATGCTAGAAAAATAAGAGTTGGGGCACCTGGGTGACTCATTTGGTTAAGCATCTGCTTTGGGCTCAAATCACGATCCTGGAATCCAGGGATCAAGCCCAACATTGGGCTCCCTGCTCCTCTTTTCCCTCACCCTCTTGGTTGTACTCTATCTCTCTCTCTCACTCTTTCTCTTAAATAAATAAGTAAATAAAATCTTTATTTTACTTAATTTTTTTTTAAAAATATTTATTTATCTGAGAGAGAGAGCATGAGCAGGGAGGAGGGGCAGAGGGAACAGCAGACTCCTCACTGAGCAGGGATCCTGATGAGGGGCTCCATCCAGGACCCTGGATCATGACATGAGTCCAAGGCATACACTTAACTGACTGAGCCACTCAAGTGCCCATTAAATAAATAAACAAAAATATTTTTTAAAAGAGAAAGAAAACTAAAAGTTGCAGAAGTATACATACAGCATCAGAGTATTTTTATGAAATTCAAAGCCATGCAAATCAAAACTACATGCCTATTAATAATAATACATATAGAATAAAGTTAGCTTATGTAAATAGCCCAGATTCACAATAGTGATTACTAGAAAGATATGCAAAGGAATTGGGGAGAGGTATATGAAATGTTTCAGTTGCATTTGCGATTATTCTTTCTTTGGTTAGATTGGAGATATTATCATTTGTTATATATTTTTCATACAATAAAATAATGATTTTTTAAAAAATAGAAAATACAACAAAATTAGGTAAATTAAACATCTAAGAATGGGCAAACATATGCTAGGATGTGTCATGCCACTAACTTCTGGATCTTGACTAATGATGGACATGGACAAATGAAGGGTTCTTTTATATGGTAATTGAATATGAGAATCATGACAGCCAGCCAATATGACATTTTATACTTGTTACCATTCTTTAAACTACATTTTGTCTTTTATATTGTCTTACTTTAATTACCCACTGAATTGATTAGTCTCAGCCTCATTTATCAAAAAATATAAAGTAATATACAATATTCTTCCCTCATGGAAAATAAATTCACTAGCTTCTTGAAATCACAAAGTTTCACTATCCTTACAGCACTAAACTCTAATACCTTGAGGGGAGAGTCGTCCTCTTCATGGTCCAAGATGGTGGTTGTAATACAAATAATCACAACATATACTAGTACAAAGAGGGAAGAAGGGGAGTTGTTTTAAGGATATTTTCTAGAGTGTGCAAGCAGTGTTTCTACTTGTATAAGAAACTTGTCACTTGACGACTAGATCTTCAATGGAGCCTGGGAATTATCGTCCTTAAACCAGGCATATGGCACAGCACATTTGGGATCCATATATTAAAGGTAAGGTGAGAATGGGATATATAGTTGCATTCTCAGACATGAAAAAACATACATCCATATCTTCTGGTTATTTATTGCTCTATAATAATCTATTTCAAAATTACTGGATTAAAGCAACAATTCTTTATATTCAAGATCTATGAGGCAAGAGATTGAGTAGGGCTCATCTGAGTGATTTTTCTACTCCAGGAATCAACTGGAGTCACTCGGTGTACTCAGCTGGCCCCTAGGCTAGTCTGAAGAGTTCACAAAGGCTTTACTCATTTCTGAGCCTTGGGGAGCATGATCTGAAGATTGGGCTGAGTTGGTCCACTTCCCTTCTTCATGAAGCCTCATGATTTCTTTACATTATCTCTCCAGTGGGTAGGTGCTCTCTTACATGGTAGCTTAGACTACAAGAGTGAGTATTCTATGAGAAAGGAAGTAGAAGCTGCCAGACTCTTAATAATTAGGCCTTGAAGCTGGCACAACATCCCATCAGATGCAAGAGGGGAGATATGGGGTATTGATGCTATCTTAAATTAGAGGGATTATCAAAGAATGGGTGACCATCTAAAATCTGCAACTTCATCTAACAAAATTTTCAGTTTTCAGGGTTGTTTTATTTACCCGTAAAATCTGTATCATTTTTGGTTGAATTGGAAAAAAATCAGGTTTAAGAAATACCCTGGGAAGGCTTTTCTAGATACAGGTTACTGATAAAGAACCAAGTTATGGTTGTAACTACACTGTAGATTTTTCTTTTTTACAATTTAAATTGAAGTTCTGGAAGAAATTACCAACTTTTAATACTATATTTACAGTGTTAAAGTGGTTTTTTAAGTAATAATAATTTAGTCTCTTCCTTTGAGTTTGAGTGAAACATTCTAGCTTCATACCTTTCACAATATTTTCTGAACACTGCACAACTGCATGTTTGGGGTATATGTGTGTGTTTTCTATTTTAGGAAGAGATTAGGGTAAAGGAACAGGTAAGTGAGCCCACATTTGCTTGTTATTAATTAGAAAGAATTTGATATTTTCTTTTCTTCTAGAATGAAAATAAAATTTTAGACTTCTAATTTGGTGTCATACAAAAAAAAAATAGAGAAGACTTACCAGTGTCAACCAAAACCATTATAGCTCCATGGATACTTCATAAAGTATATATACTTATTACTTTATAAGTAATAAAATAAGAAAGAGGCCTTTTCTGGAAATTTTATTTGGATATCTTGAATTTATCTTTAAACTTTCAAATTTTTATTGGAGATCATATGTGCTTATAAAGGCTATTAGTCCCTTTTTCAAAAAACTTCATTTTGAAGTAATTTCAAACTTACCAAAAGGTTAAAAATATTACAAATAACTTCCATATCCTTTACCCAGTTTCTCCAAATACTAATGTCTTTATAAAACCATATTACAGTTATCAAGACCCAGGCAATTAACAATAATAAGATATTAACTAATCTATATGCCCTATTCAGATTTATTTTTTGTCCTATTTATGTCCTTTCTGTGGTCCAGGAGTCCATCAGGATCATATATTTTATTTAGTTGTCACCTCTCCTGAAAGTCCTCCAAATCTGTGGACAGTTTCTAGCCTTCTTGTCTTTCATGATTTCATGTCTTTCATGACTTTGATGCTTTGGAAGAATATTCACCAGTCATTTCGTGTATTGTCCCTCATTTGGGTTTGTCTGATATCTTCTCATGTTTATATTTAAGTTGCATTGTTTTGCGAAAGTGCCAAGTAGTTCTGTGCCTCTCCATTGCATGACATTAAGAGGTACATGGTATTTATAAGTCTCGTTATAAGGGGCACCTGGGTGGCTCAGTGATTTAGCATCTGCCTTTTGCTCAGATTGTGATCCCAGGGTCCTGGGATCAAGTCCCATATCCAGCTCCCTGCATGGAGCCTGCTTCTCCCTCTGCCTATGTCTCTGCCTCTCTGTGTTTCTCATGAATAAACAAAAATAGGATCTTTAAAAAAATGTATCTTGATATCATATACTAGTACAATAATTACTATTAGTTTATTATAATTATTTTCTCTTTATAATTAAAAAGCATTTTGTAGGGAAGCACTTCGATAGTGAAGCAGAAGAGTGAAGTTCTTGTCTCACTGAGGTAAAGACTGAATCTCGCAAAGGAGATGAGCAAAGAGACAGAGATTTACTAAGCGAGAATACAGAAAAAGCTCTCAGGAATGAGAGGGTTTCAACTAGGTTGCCGATGAGGGCTCTTCGCTCTTCATCTCTGGCCGTTTATTAGGACTTTACCAGGAAACTTGTTGGTGGAACTGGACATGGTGCTTATACATTGTGTGAGAGTTTTCATTTCTGTGACATCTATGATCTATAGATATGGGTTGCTAGGTCTGGTTAATCTTTATAGTGAAATTTCCTTTGAGGCTTGATTAGTTTTTGTGGTTATTTTTATTTTCTGTGGCTACAATGTAATTATCAGGAAAAACATTTTAACCCTACTAACTGGGATAGGTGGTCTAAATTTTCCTTATCTCTGTTTTTGTCCGATCTTCCTACCTGAAATTCCCTCAGAGTCTGGTTGAGGCCTCTATTCTTTCCCTGCCTAAAGTTTCATCCTTTCTCTATTCAATAGTATGCAGATACCCTGTTTCTCATTATACTTTTGCTCACAAATGTTGGCATTCATCAATAATTCTGCAAAAGTTATCCTATGGTAATGCCAAAATATGATTTTTATTTCCATTATTCTTTATATATGTATTAATTGGAAATACTACCAGTTAATCCTGGATTTTATTTTCCACTCTACTGTGGCTTTGTGAAAGCAGTTATTAACATTATTTAGAAAATAATCCTAAAGTTTCCATTTTTTCCCCACTCTGCTTTGGTTAGCTATTGTTAGCATTATTCTTATCTATGTGTTATTAAGGCCATTTTGTAGAGGAGTTTGTTTGTTTTTTTTGTTTGTTTGTTTGTTTTTGTTTTTTGTTTTGTTTTGTTTTACTTTCTTCTTTTTTTTTATAAGTTTGGTTTTTGTTGTTTTTTTTTTGTAGGGAAGTATTGAGAATATCCCCTCCCCCTTCTCCCTATCTGCCTATTCTTCTTCTCTAAAACTTTTTATTTTTCATAAACATCCTTTTTATTTTTCTACCTATTGCCCATTACTGTATCACCTCCGTTATGGTGAAGATATTAACTATAATATAAGGGCTTGAATATGAAACTATTTGAAGAAAAATAAACTAATTAACAGAACAGAAGAAAATAATATTTTACTTTGGTTTTATTTCCTGAGCTAGAAAATTGACACATTAAGGAAATGAGAGAAAGCTGCTTGAGCCAACAGAAACTATTAACAAACGCTGTTCTCTTTTGGTTCTATGGCCCCCAGAAAAACAGGTTGGAAGCAAAATTCAAACCAACGAGGAGACTAGTAGGAAAGGAATTAAGTAAACAAGTTCCACAGAGTAACTGTTCCCTAAAGGGTTTTTAAAACAGAAGAATTTTAACTGGATCTTGAAATAAATGTTCCTGACATTGTTTGAACAAAAGGAGAAGTGGCCCTCTGGCCACAGATCCAGTGATCTGAGGAGACTGGGATGTGTCACTTAGGAATTCCACAAACAAAAGCAAAGTGAGGCTGGGAAGGTTGTAAAGAGGAATGGCTGGGGTGATTGCTGAGGATCAAAGGATGGGGTAGTTGAAAAATGATTTCAATTCGAAAATTTAAAAAGACTTGTAAATTAAGTTTATTTTCATCTGAAGGATGGTCATGAAGTATATTACATGAGAGAATTGCCAGAGTCAAGCTCATCTCAAGAGAGAAAACAAATTTTTTTTTTTTGAAAACAAAATATTTTTAGAACTAATCCTTCTGGGTCTCCTGTTACCATAGATAGATGATAGGAACAATTTATTTTGTAATCTCTCTGATAAAGTTAAGTAGCTCAATAAACTGAGTCACAACTAAACCTTGGCCCTGTCCTTAACCTTTACATACCTCTAGTCCTTCATCTGCACAATCTAAATAACAAATGATTTGCACATTAACTAGTCCACGTCTGCAAAGTGCTCCAGACTCCAAAATAAAGCTGCCGTCTAATCCCAGAGATGGTGGCATGTGGGAAGTAACAACTGATGTCATCTATGGCTCAAGTGCCTTTGATCCTGTACAACTTGGTGGACCAGCTTGATCCCAACCTATGCAGGAGACCAAGGAGGAATAAAAGGAGGCTTTCTTGCTTTTAAACCATTGTGCACTCTAAATCAATTTTTCAGAACACTATATCCCACTCCTTAAGTATTTCATCATGCACTCCTTTAAAGTAATTCTCAAATTGTTCCTCCCTGAACATGTTGAGACGTCTTATCCAAAGAAAACAGTTTTGTGATTAAGAGTATTAGTAAGCCCTGAGCAAACTAATTTACATTTCTAAAAAGACTCAGATTTGTGACTTTGGTCATCAAACCTAACAAAAGCTATCTCACATACTCTTTTTTTTGTTTTTGTTTTTAATCTTGCATTTGGTAGGTATAATAGTGATTCCATTTTCATGGAAAATAAAAGTGAGGCACAGAAGCTAAGCAATTTGCCCCAGGTCATGCATGTAGAGAGTATAAAGGCCAGGATATGGATCCACAGGTATAATATAATCTAATTAATCCAATTAAGTTACAGCAGTTTTCTTTCGATATTTTTCATTTATACGTTAGATATTTTCTCTGCCATTTATGAAAGAAAAACACGTTTGTTTAACTCATTTCCCTTAAATATTTATCACTTGATCAAATGTGAATTCATAGTAAATTAACTTTGTAAAATCCAGGCTAAAATTGTTTCTCAATGGAAAAAGTAAAATGCTGCTTAATAAGTGGTTAAGCCTGAGCAATCTGGGAGGAGGGCCAGGACTGAGTGAGGAGAGAGGACAAAGGGGACAGGCATGCCATACCTGCTACCCAGAGAGAGCATAGCAGTAGTGTGAAAAGATATGGTTTGGGAGGGGATAGCTACAACGGCAATGAGCTGGAGTGATAAATGCCTGTACTTGCGATGTGATGTTTTCTTCACTTTTGACTCATGAATTATTCTATGCAGGATATTATTCTAAAATGCTTTTTCTGTAATTCTATTGAAACTGTATGTTCCATGGAAATCATGTGAAATCACACATTCACACACAAGCAAGGTATGTCAACCATCATCTCATCATGTAGAGGTAACCTCTATTAATGGTTTTGCCAACAAGCAATAAGAAAGGTTAATATACTGATTGGTGTCTACAACTTAGGAAATTCTCTAGGGCACGTGATAATATTCGCAAATATCATGGCAAATGTTAGTGGTAAAGTACAGAAAGACAAAGCAACAAGACCAATACTGACACAGGAACTTGAGAACTTAAAGTTTGGATCACCTAATAGTCTCTTATCAATGATACATTTACTAATTTTGATAATTGTGCCAAGAGAATGTCCTTGTTCATAGAAAGTGTCTGCTAAAATACTTAGTGGTAAAGGGGCATAAAGCCTCTAGCTTAATTCTTGAATAGTTCAGGAAAATGTATTATGTATATATACAAATATAGAGAGATGGTGAAAAAATAAGTGAGATAAAAATGTCAATAATTAGTGAACCTGGATAAAAGATATATGGGAGTTTTTGTACTATTCTTGTAACTTCTCTGTAAATTTGCATTATATCAAAATAAAAGATCAAAAAAAAATTTTTGGACCACCTGACCAGGTAATGAGATTTAGATCACTTCACTAAATAAGACACTGACTGACCCTAAAGTATGCGCAAGATGGCTGATGGAAAACGGATGTTGTAAATACCAACAACAACTATGTGACCAGCTACAGAAATGAGAACAAAGGAAGATGCATGCCCCTCTTTTACTTTGACAAGTATTTATTTGTATCTCTTTACCAATTTGTTCTCTCTCCTTGCCATTCCTATACTCTCTAATATAAGATGTGTGATTAGTGTTAAATTCGGTAATTCAGTATGACAGTTACACAGTACCAAATGGGGATTGGAACTAAAAAATAAGTAAAGCACCATCACTCAGAGTAAGAAAAATAATACATGGAACTACCGACAAACTGAAAAACTTAATAAACCTATAATCAAGTCATACTTTGTAAAGAATTGTGAGGTTACTGACTGAAATCAAATAGATTAAGATCCAATTCAGGTTTTGAGATGGTACCACCATCAAAAGAACCACTTGGCTGAACCAAGAGACTAACCTTCCTCCATCCTGTCCAAGACTTAAGACAGCTTTTGAGATGCCCCTACTTCGAAACTTCTGTTAACAGGAGGCAGGTTAAAAGATCTCTGCATTCTTCCAAAATAGCATATTTTCCAATGTCTTCTCATCTATGATTAAAAGAAATAATATCTTTCAGATGATGGAGTCAAAAGCCATAGAGAACCATGGATTTGGGAGTTAGTCCCAGGGAGCAGAACTGGAGTTTAACCAAGGAACGTTGCCCATCCTTAGGGTAGGGCTCTCATATTTTCAAAATGGGACTCTACAGAATTACTGTGTACTAGGGATGGCCCTGTGCCTCTGCTGTTCTTTCTGTAAAGGAGTCTTTATTGTGGTTTTCTGTATTTGTTCAACCCTTGTTTTTATGAGTGTGTGTGAAGGGAAATAGAAAAATTGTCTTTATACTTAATGAGTCTACAGATAAAGAGGATCCACATAGAGAGAATGTTATGATTATCACTATATCCTAAAACTGGGACCTTTGAGTTGGGTTAACCTTTGGGAAGGGGTTGAGTATATTTTATGTGTGTGGGAAGTAAAGCAAATATGTTTAATTAAGAGGGCAGCTGTAATAGATCGTATTAGTGTCAAAGTATCACCTCTCCTACTGAGCCTATCCTTACAGGATGTCAGGCTTAGCCAAGTAGCAGTTTGGGGCCAAGAAATACTAGTAAAAATGATGTGTATTATTTCTGGGAAGTTTTATAAAATGTCAAGTGGATCTGTCATTGCTCTTTCCATTGTGCCAAGACTATCCTAGATAGTGGCTATTCATCTAGCCTGGGTCCTTAAGTGGAGAGAAGTAGAGTAGAATGACAGGCAGTTGTTAGCCAATATGTAACAGCCATGAGAAGCAAACCTATATTGGTGTCTGCCACTGAGATTCTCGTAGAGTTTATTACTACTATGTAACTTAGCAAAATCTAACCACCACACTGAAAAATTACTGAGAGATAATCAATTTCTATTATAACAGGGAGTAAAGCTAGTACTCATGGTGATAATCATTGAGCTTGAAAGCAGATATGCTATTTGTCCACTAATTTAACAAACATTTATTGGAAATACAACCATGTTCTGGAAACTGTGTTATTAGCACTGTTTTTGGTGCCCAGGAATGCATGTGATCAAGCTTTACTTATTGTGAAATGTTGAAAATTAAAGATCTGGGACAAAAAGAAAAATAGTTTTGGAGGAATTATATACAAAAAATTATTGCTTACTTTTGGTCACCATATGCCTGTGTGAACCAAGTATGAAAGTATGTAAAGTATTCAAGAACAGAATTAAAAATCTGTCATTAAATCTGGTAGTTATTGGGGAGAAACATTCAAGATAAGGAGTTTACAGAACATCTGACGGAGAATACAAGAGTTTTTTTCTTCTAGTCTTTGAAATTCCATGGATCACATGAATATACTTGAGTTTAGTAAGTCCCAAGGAAACAGAGCCATGAATTTCCATCATCTAGCAAGCATTTTGGCTGCAGGTAAACCCAATGGCATCTCTAATTCTTGCACTAACAACCCTTTGAAAGAGGCAATAAGCAGAGAGGGCCCAAATGTGATGTAAGACACCTCACATGTGTAGAAATAATGACGGCAAATGCCTTAAGGAATGTGAGATAAGTGGACATCACAGCACAGATACCAGTTATTTTATTAAATTTAGTGAATCCTGAAGAGGAATATGTATATGGCCCAAATTCCATGTACTTGTATTAGTTCATTTACCTAGGAAAGTGATTTAAATGGCTAAAATATAAACTTACATAAGGCAACAAACCAAAATCTTTTGATTTTGGAAAAAGAATTGTTAAGAAAATAGGATTTTATAATAGGGATGATACTAAGGAAATTGTAGACAAAGCTACTAGGTAAGTTGCTGGGACTTCAATATAAACTGCAGAGACAAATTTTCTGTGTGGATTGAGATAGAGAACTGAGGGATTCTAGAAGAGAGGAGCCAATCTAATTGACTTAGAAAAACACTCATGTTTTTCAGAACAAAGAACTCTCTGAGAGGAATTTTACAAATTCCATTACTGTAAACAAAGTAGCATCAAGAAAAGAAATTCTCAAATTTAAAAAAAAAAATTGATAATTTATTCAATAATGTAGTTTGAGGAGTGTTTTTGAAGTTTTTTTCTATTTCAACTTTTCATTTTAAACTAATTTTAGACTTAAAGAAAAGTTACAGAAATTGGGAGTTGTCATATACCTCTTCCCCAGTTTCTCCTCAAGTGAACATCTTGCATTGTCATAGTCTAATTATGAAAACCAGGAAATTAGGGTCACCTGGATGGCTCAGTGGTTGAGCATCTGCCTTCAACTCAGGTCATGATTCCAAGTTCCCTGGATGGAGTCCTGCCTCGGGCTCCCTGAATGGAGCCTGCTTCTCCCTCTGTCTGTGTCCTGGCCTCTCTCTGTGTATCTCTCATGAATAAATAAGTAAAATCTTCAAAAAAAAAAAAAAAAAACAACCATGTAATTAATACTGATATATTACCATCAACTAAAGTATGGAGTTTATTTTATGTTTATTTATTGTGAACCTATTTCCCCACTGATGTACTTCTTCTGCTCTAGAATTATGCTCTAGAATCATCTGCAGGATCTGATATTTTGTTTTGCTGCTATTTGCCCTTCATGTCCCCCAGTCTGCAAAGTTACACACTTTTCCCTTTGTTTAAGGACCTTCACATTTTAAAGAATGAGGTGAATTATTTTGTAGAATTTCCCTCCGTTTGGGTTTTTCTGATGCTTCCTCATGACAGAAGTTAATGTATGTATTATTTGGTAAAACTAGAATAAACATGATACTATGTGCCTCTCAGGCCATCATGTAATAGAAGTCATAATGTTACTGTTTCTCAGTACTGGTGATATTAATTTTGCTGATTTGGCTAAAGTGTTGACTGCAGGGTTTCTCCTCTAAAAAGCTACTATTTCTTTTTCCATGTAAACACTTTCTGGTGGCACCAGGGTGGCTCAGTGGTTGAGCAGCTGCCTTCGGCCCAGGGCATGATTCCAGGGTCTTGGGATCAAGTCCCACGTCGGGCACCCCATGGGGAACCTGCTTTCCCTCTGCCTTTGTCTCTGCCTCTCTCTCTCTGTGTCTCTCAAGAAATAATAAATAAATAAATAAATAAATAAATAAATAAATAAATAAATAAAATCTTAAAAAAAAAAAAAACCTTCTGGAGAGATGTCCTTGGCACTATGTAAGGATACTGCTTCTCTTCAAATTTTTACCCTACACTTTTAGCATCAATAGACTGGTTTGCCACAGTCGTTGTGGTGTTTGTCTAATGGTGATTTTCTATTTTCTTCTCACCTCCTGCATTTATTAATTGAAATTCTTCTGTAAGGAAAAAATATTTCTTGTCCTCTATCTAATTATTCAATTAGTTGCTCATGTCAAAATAAACTCTTGGATATTTATTTTATTATGTGGGTTAAAAACCAATATAATTATCTTTTTTTTCTTCTCAAATTATTTCAGTTTTGGCCCTTCAAACTCCTTCCAGATGGCTCCTACATTTGTTTTAAACAAGCTCACATCTTTCATTAAGTACTTCCAAGATCTGGGTTGTAGGTGTGTTCACTGCTTGTGGGTGTCATTAATTATAGTGCTTTTGGCCACAACCAATAGAGGTAGGAATATATGTGTACACTGACATCTGTATTTCTAGATCTATCTATTTGTATAACTGTTAAAACAATGAGTTTATACTGATATCTGATTCCAGTCGAACATCTCAGTGTTTATTTAGCTTTTCCCCTTTCCTTATATTTAATATCTTTTTCCAAAGATGAGAATTCCAGCTCTCATTGCATGCAATCAATATATTTCCTTTTCATTTTTTTCTTTTAGTTCTAGTACACATGTTATATCATTACATAGTTTTGAAATTGTTAACCTATAACCTATAAAAAACACATTTACTAATTAGATAGGATCATTTGTGTAGTGCTCTTTTTTGCCTTTTTTGCCTTATGGTAAGCAATCAAAGTTACAATTATAAGTTATCAGGTTAGCTGTTTTTTCTGTACTATTTCAATATGATTATTTTATTCATTTGTAATTCAGTTTGGTTCACTTGTACATGTTTCCATGTGACATAAGTTTTCCTCACATAGTTTTTTGGGCTAAGTTTTGAGGAGATGAGATATCTATGAAGCATTACTGTACATCTAAGAATCAGAAATATACAAAAAGATATATTCAGGGTAGAGTTACTCTGTCCTTATCCCTGCTCACACTCCCTTCTCCTTTACAACCACTTCTCATCCACTTTCTAGAAATAAACCATGTCTTTACTTTTTGGTAAAAAAAGTATCATTTTTTATGTTTATTTCACACAAATGAGCAAGTATGTGTATATTTTCTCATATCCCCACATTTCTTATATGAAAGATAGTACACTATAGTTTCTTTTCTAATTTGGTTTTCTCATTTAAGAATATATCCTACAAATCACTCCATATTAATTCATACAAATCTTCCTTATTCTTTTGTGCATAGTCCTCCATTGTTTAGACCATATTTTATCTAATCTCTTTCCTGTATATGAGTATTAGTTATTTCCAATAGTTTGAAATTACAAATAATGCTGTAACGAATAACATTGTACACAAATGTATTCTTACTACTGGGGGTGTATCTTTAGTGTATGTTTTTAAATGTTTCTGGATTGAAGAGTAAGTGTGTAGGTAGTTTTGTTAAGTATTACCAGATTTTATCAAAAATGTATTTTACTAATTTTCTTTCCCATTAGCAAAATATGAGAGTTTGTTTCCCCACAGCCTCACTGAAAATTTCAATATTACGTAGTTAATTTTTGTACATTAGATACATGATAAGTAGGATCTCGGCATTTTTAAACTATTATTTCTCTAATTATGATAGAATATTTTAAGAACATTTTTTTCTATTTTTTTGTGATTCTTTTAGTTATTTCTTTTTTTTTTTCTCAGTTTCTATCAGGGTTTTGATCTTTTGTCTCTTTATTTTAAAAAGGACACTTTCCTTTGGTCGGTTTTAAATGTTGCAATTTTTCTCTACAAGTTAAGTCAGTTATATTTTTAAATACTGTTTTTTTTCAACCATTTTTATTTTATGTTGTCAAATGCAACAGTCTTTTCAATTAATGCCTTTGAATTTTATATCACACTCACTATGCCTTCCCTATGCAGAAACTAAAGAGAAATTCATGAATGTTTCTTTGTAGTAGATCCATGGCTTCATTCTTTACATTTAGATACCTAATCCATCCGTAGTAATCTCTTATATGATATGAGACAAATTTAATTTTAGCTTTTTCCATATGGCTACCTAGTTGTCTTATCACTATTTATTAACGAGTCAATCTTTACCCTGGTAAACTGATTTGCCAGTTTATCATATATTAAATTTCTATATGTATTTGCATCTAGTTTTGGACTTTCTATTTTATCTATTCTATCTATTCATCTCTATTTAGTTTTAAATTTTTTTCCTCATGCTGATCTTACACATTTCTTGTGAAATTTATGTCTTTATATTTAGTCTTCTTTGTTGCAATCTTAAATGTATATATGAAGACTGTTGACTTTATATGATAATTTTATATCCTGGTCAACTTACTCAATTCATTAATAGTTGAATTAGTTTTAGTATCGATTCTCTGGCGTTTCTATGTATTTTATCATATTAACTGAACATAGAGATCATTTTACTCCTTAAATTGCCCGTTTTTACAACTCTAACTGATTTCTCTTATTTAATTGTCCTGGCTAAGAATATTTCTACTACATTGCCAAATCATAGAGATATATATGAGATATTTAGTAGAGAAATATAATCATATTAAAAGAATATCTCTCCAGTCCCATTTTCTTTATCATTTTCATCATGAATGTATATTGAATCTGTCTAGAACTTTCTCAGTATTTAAGGAGATAATCATGTGATATTGAATTGAGCTAAGATGAAGGAAGCAATGAATGTAGATTAGTGAAAAGATAGGTTATAGAGGAAAATGGAGGGAAGATTGACAAATAGAAAGTCTGATAGAAACCAGTAAACCTGTGCATTATGTAAGTATGAAATGGTTTGTATCAGCACAAAGGACCCATTCTTAATACAGATAAATCTATAAGTTTTTTTTAAATGAGGATTATTTTTCTTCTGTGAATTTCTGTAAGCATAATGAAACAATATTTTATGATGAACTAAGAACCAGTGAAGCAGAGACATTTTTATTCCTCCTGTTGCCATAGAAACAATGAATACTTAGGAATACTTAGGAACAATTACACATGATAACCAACCTGTCATATAGTTTGTGTGACATTTTAGAAGACTCACAGATGCTATAGATTCTTTACTTTCTAAAATAATATCCTACATATTGTATTATTACAAAAAGAGATGATAAATATGTTGATGTTCAGGTAATTCAAGATCTATCTAGTTTTATCTACCAAAATCTATTAATCTAATTAAATGTTAGAATAAAATGGAATTTGGTTTTAAGTACTACCTTAGGTTTTAGGAAGTTTTTTTTTTTCATTTTTGTTTAACATGTTTGATAGTCTCATTTCTTATTAATCAAAAACTTCATAATCAAGGAGAAGCATTTTAGTCTACTTTTGAGCATGTTCCTTCTAGCTGCAGGATTTAATTTTAATTTCTGCTAAATTTGTCCAATAAACCCCTTTCAAAACAGAAATATATATACTTTCAAGAATTCTAATCTAGATATGACTTTTAATAATCCAAAATAAATTAAGATGTAAAATAGCTAAGAACTAGCTCTCATTAAACTAAAATGTCTATGTTTATCTAATATTTAGTCTTGGGAGTTAAATAGTATCTTATGATAAAATCATTATTCCAGTTTAATAGATTCTGTGAAATGTCATGTATGCCTTTGGATTATAAAAAATATAAGTTCTGAAAAGTTTCTAATAGAATGCCTCAATATAGGAAACTAGAATACAAATACGAAGTAAATTTTTCAAATGGGCTGGTTTAGACCTTCAGTAATAAATCAGTTAATAGTAGTGAAGTCATGAAATATTTAAAATACACACAGGTATTGGTTAATAAGCAGGTAGACTGTAAAATGTGGAATCAAAAATGTGAAATTAAAGTTCCCTTAAAAGGCTAGCCTTCAGATACTGTAATTTTGTTTCTCCAAGAATCATAAATATTAACAACCTTGGAAATAGTATTCAGGACTATTAAAAATAATACAATAACAACCAAAAGAATAAAATGTTACTTTCCTTACCAAATAAGAGTGGTATAAATTAGCTAAAAATTTTTAATCAGCTAAAATTTTGATTAAAATATAAAAAAAATTATAAGATCAATGACAAATCACAGACTTCAAATACTTTTCTCTTTTTTTCTTAAAGATTGTATTTATTTGAGAGAGAGAGAGAGAGAGACAGAGCACAAGCAGAGGGAGCAGGAGACAAAGGCAGAGAGAGAAGTAGGCTCCCCACAGAGCAGGAAGCACAATGTGGGGCTCAATTCTAGGACCCTGAAATCACAATCCGAACCTAAGGCAGACTTAGGTTCTGAGTGCCCCTTGAATAATTTTCTATTATCTCCAACATTTTCTACTTTTGAGAGCTGTAATTTCAAATTTTTAACTTCAACTCTTGGTATTATTATTATTATGTCACCAGGTCAAGATGCTGATAAATGACTAATGCCTTCTGCTGCACATGAAAAGTAATATAATGCAATGACATATCAAAGTAATTTTTTATTCCAAGCTAGAAATTTACAGTAAAAATTAAAGTTAACAATACATTAAAATGTCCAGTTCATTAGAATATATCACAGCCTCTGAATTATCTTTCTATAAAAATGTTTCAAAAAGGTACTATTACCAACCTTGTATCTTTATCTGAAATTTTAATAAAAACAACAAGAAGAAAGACAGGAGGGAAGAAAGGAAAGGAGAAGGAAGAGAAGAGACAGAGAGGAAGGAAAAGGAGAGACAGAAGGAAGGAAGGGAGGAAGGAAGGAAGGAAGGAAAGAAGGAAGGAAGGAATCTAAAGAAAGAAAGAAAAGAATGAAAGAAAGAAAGAAAGAAAGAAAAAGAAAAAGAGAAATTGTGTACTTTGACCACAAATAACTAGACCAGATGTCAGCCAGAAGTTGCTGTATCTTCAAATAAACCTAAACATTTGGATCACTTTCACAGCTGATGCAGGGTAAATTCCAGGAAACAGGCATACATCCAAAAGAGTGCTTCCCTCTACATCACACCTCATATAACATTTCAGATATCCCAAACATGGAACTATGGTAGTGGCTAACAATGCTAGAATACTTGGGTAGGAACATTTTTCACCATGATTACCATTTTTTTAGGTAGATGATTCTAAGGTAGATTATTTAGATTAGTATTTCTACTTTCTTTAACATATTCCCATGGGGAAATTAAAAAAACAATGATTCTGGTAATATGTTCACAAATACCTCTATCAGGATGTAGTTACTCTATAATTTTAAATTTTCCAAAATAAATTATGGGAGAGAAATTTCCCCGTGTCATTTCTGGCACAATAATGCATGGGAAATAATTCTGAACCTGTGACAACAGAATTTAAATCTGTGATTAATTTTGTTAATTTAAATAAGTAATAGGTAAACATAAAGTTAAGAATATTTCCATTCTTTTTTTTTCCCAGACTTTTCAATAAGTCTTCCTCTTTGGGTATCCTAAAAGAAGAAATTCAGATGTTTGCTCATTTTTTTTATTCAGAACAAACTTAGTTGGGAAATGTAAAATGTGTCTTAGCATTACAAACCAATTTGGTCACTGATTCCTCTTGAAGAGAGGGTAGGTAGTAGTGATTAAGAATGTGAGCACTGGAATGAGGATGTCTTAACTACTAGCTTGACTCTGCTTGACTCTTAATGAAGTTCATCAAACATCTATTTGAATAGTTCCCCTATTTCTATGATTGGATTATTGGTGTCCAAGGACTACAATGGGTGTAAGATCTGGAATCAGACTGTCCAGCTCTACACTGACCAGTTGTGTAACTTTGAGCAGTCTATGTGTTACATCCTTCATCAGTTAAAAAAAAAAAAAAAAAAAAAAAAGGAAAGAGAAAGAGAAAGAAAGAGAAAAAAAGAAAAGAAAGAAAGAAAGAAAGAAAGAAAGAAAGAAAGAAAGAAAAAAAATGTGTTTTATGTATGTACCTATCTTATAGGACTATTATGAAGACTGAATGAGATAATGTATGTAAATTTAGCACAGTACCTGGCATACTACAGGTATTTGCAACAAATAATTAATTTTATTACTGTTTGTCAAACTGACAATGAAAGATAGCTTTAATAGAAAGCCAAGTTAAGCTGTTAAAGTACTTTATGTAAGGTTGAAATTTAAAACTGCTCACAGAGAAGCTCTAGAAACTTTGGAAAACTCACAAAATAAAGAACCATCTTTATGATCCAGCCTATTTTGATTGAATTATTATTCCCATTGGAAGCCACTAATATCCACCAATGTCTTTGCAAAGTAGAGTAGCAATGGACAATAGTATATGGGCATCTGGCATTGCTCACCCACAGTCTCTAAGGTGGAAAACATTATGAAAAACTGAACTACTACAATAGGTACCTGCTCTGTTATGTGCTTACATTCTTTCTCATCACCACACCTGTATGGCTCTAACTCTATGGAATGGAAAGTTGTTGCCACCAGCATGAACCTTGAGCAGGGTTTTATGTTGCCACCTGACAGCTCCTGGAAATTCATGGGTGAAACTTGCCTTGGGTGAGAGCTTGTATGGTCTTATTAGGATTGTTTCTTTCTTTCTTTCTTTTCTTTTCTTTTTTTTTTTTTTTTAGATTTTATTTATTTATGCATGAGAGACACAGAAAGAGAGGCAGAGACCCAGGCAGAGAGAGAAGCAGGCTCCGATGTAGGACTTGTGTAGGACTTGATCCCCAGTCTCCAGGATCAGGCCTGGAGCCTAACGCAGACGCTCAACTGCTGAGCCACCCAGGTGTCCCAAGGATTATGTTTCTTTACAGACAGTCAAAACAAATTCTGCCTTTGTAAGCTATTCATTGTGTCTGCTCCCCTTTGTCTACTGATTTGGTTGTTTTTCTATTATATATGTGAATGATGCATATATTTTAAGAAGGTATGTTTTTGTGTATTTGATACATGTTTTTTCAAATCTTTTCTTTGATGCCTTCTAATTATTTTTTTTGTTTTCAACCTCTCATTTTAATATATTCCTCATGATTATTATGATAATTAAAAGAAATAATATATATTATAAATGTAGGAATTATCACATAGAGAGAACTGTCATGTAGGTTGTAATTTTTACAAGAAAAATGAATATACTTGAATATATTAAAATTGCTAACTTATATGTAATTATCAAGTATTTTTATTTGACTAGTGATTATTTGATTATTAGGAATTCTTTGTATATTTAAAAATAGAGGCACATTTATATGCATACGTATTTATGTAGTTAAAGACATAAATTTGGTATATACAAATCTTTGTGTGTATATAAATATTCAAGTTCTCATGTACAGATATATTTTTCATTTTTATATTAGTAATTTTTCACATTCTTTAAAAAAAATTTAAGAGATTTACTTATTTATTTTAGAGAGGAGAGGAAGAGAGACCATGAGCAGGGGGAGGAGCTGAGGGAGAAAGAGAGAGAAAATCCACAAGCAGACTTCCCACTGAGTGTACAGTCCAACACAGGGCTTTATTCCAAGATCCTAAAGTCATGACCTATAGCTGAAATCAGGAGTGAACCACTTAACTGACTGAGCCACTTAACTGAGCCACTTAGGCACCCTGATTTTTCACATGCTTTCTACTGAAGAATAGAAATTTAGAAGTAAAATTTAATATCATGTGTATTTAATCAAGAACCAATATCATATCTATTTAATCAAATTATCCAAATTTGGATACTTTGTTCCTGCTAAATGTTCATATTTAAGTAAAAATGTCTATTAACAGATCATTTCTTCAAAGCAATTATTTCCAACAATAAGTTGTTTTTACCCAAACATGTTCAATATAAATGGAGAAATGTAAGAAAGTAATATATGAAGTTTTAGAAACAGAAGCCCATTGACGTTTAATACCATTGCAAAACATTTAAATCCATTATTTAAAGTACTCAAATGTTTTCAGGACTTTAGTGTATTTAGAGAATGAAGGTAAGAATTTTCCCATTGTAACAAGACAATATTATCCCTGTTAAATCATAATAATATATAATTCTGTAAACACCACTAATGAATCAAATATATCAGACAAATAATTTTAATTAATGCATATAAAAAAGCCAGCAACGTTATATACCAACAACCCTAATTCATGTATCTAATCACTTTCATATTGCATTATTAAACCACTACCTATCACATAATGTTTAAGAAGCCAAGTAATATCAATAATTGATTATAACTTTTAAATTACTCTGCTTTTAAAATTATCCATAGAATGGAGGTCAAGTTGAAATTGCTCTTATCCATCACTGGGTGTTGATGGATGCAAAATCTCCATTATATGTAAATTGAACCTAATGGGGCTAGAAGCAAACCTTTGGGTTCTGTTATATCTTGTGCAGGTAGAAATACAGTTGAACTACTTCAAAAAAATCTTAATTTCCTTTAGAGGATGAAATAGAAAACATTTCAAATTTTTTCTGGACAATTATTTCAAAGGGTTTTTAAGTATATATTCTCCCTTGAATATTTTTTCTTTATTTTTTAAAATAGTTTTAGGTTTAAAATAAAATTGGGAAGGAAGTACAGAGATTTCTGTACAGTCTCTGCCCCACATATTCAGAGCTTCCCTGATAGATCATCCCCACTCACAAGAATGGTGCATTTTAACCAACAATGAGCCTACACTAACACATCATAATCATCCAAAGTCCGTGGCTTACCTTAAAGTTCACTCTTAATATATATTCAATGGGTTTGGAAAGATATATAATGACATTTTTCCATCATTGCAATCACTGCCATAAAAATTCTCTCTGCCCTGCTTATTCATCTCTCCCCCAAACACACACCTTGGGCAACCACTAATCTTTTTGTTTCCATAATGTCACCTTTTCCAAAATGTCACATAGTTGGAATCATACAGCATGTAGCCATGACAGATTGGCTTTTCTCACTTAGTAATATACACTTAAGGTTCTCCATGTCTTTTATGCCTTGATAGCTCATTTCTTTTTAGCACTCAGTAATATCACACTGTTGGAATGCACCAGCTTATTTATTCAGTCATCTGCATTTTGGTTGCTTTCAAATTTTGAAAATTACAGATAAAAATGCTATAAACATCCATGTGCAGATATTTTTATGGACAAAATTTTCAACTTTTCTGGGTAAATACCAAGGAGCAAGATTACAGGGTCATATAGTAAGTTCAAACAAGAAATCATCACACTGTTTTCCAAGGTGGCTATATTATTAACATCCCCACCAGTAATTTATGAGAATTCTTGATTCTCCACATCCTCGCCAGTGTTGTCAGTGTTCTGGATTTTGGCCATTCAAATAGATGTGTAATAGTATCTCAGTGTTTTTTTTTTTCTTTAATTTGCAATTCCCTAATAACACACGATATGAAGCATTTTTCCAGATACTTACTTGCCATTACTACTTTTTGTTGTTGCTGTTGTTGCTAAAGTGTCTGTTAAAGTCTTAGGCCATTTTTTAATTGGAATACTTGCTTTCTTATTGTGAGTTTTAAGTGCTTTTCATATATTTTGGGCAATAATTCTTTATTGCATGTGTCTTTTGCAAATATTTTCTCCCAGTCTGTGGTTTGTCTTCTCATTCTCTTGACATTGTCTTTAGCAGATCAGAGGTTTTGATTTAAATAAGTCAAGCTTATCTATTATTTTTTTCATGAACTGTGCCCTTGTTATTATCCACAAAAAGTCATTACCATACCCAATGTCATTTAAGTTTTCTCCTGTGTTATATTTTGGTAGCCTTATAGTTT
The DNA here is from genome assembly GCF_048418805.1 of Vulpes vulpes. Taxonomy (NCBI): domain Eukaryota; kingdom Metazoa; phylum Chordata; class Mammalia; order Carnivora; family Canidae; genus Vulpes; species Vulpes vulpes. The sequence continues at coordinate 1,365,238 of NW_027325668.1, forward strand.
TACATTTCATATTTCAGTGTGTGATACGTTTTGATTTAACATTTGTGAAGGATGCATGGTATGCAGGTAGATTATTATTATTATTTTGCATCTGGATGTCCAGTTTTCCAGTACTACTATTAAGAAAACTGTCTTTGTTCTATTTTATGACCCTTGCTCCTTTGTCAAAGATTAGTTGACTACATGTACATGGATATACTTCTGGGCTCCCTGTTGTGTTCCATTCACCTTTTTATCTGTTTTTTTTTTTTTTTCTCACCAGTACAGTACTGTTTTGATTACTGTGGCTTTATAGTAAATTTTGAAGTCAACTAACATCAGTTCTCCAATTTTGTTCTTGTCTTTCAATATTGTATTGACTCTTCTGGGTCTGAATATTTTTCATAATAATTTCTCACTGTCACTATCTTCCCTGTAAAGTTCTTCACATTTTAAAGTCCTCCTTTTCCTTATTCACTTTCAGGTAAAAGAATAATTGATTTTTAAATATTCTACAGAATCTACCCATGATTCACATTCTAGTTATAAATTAAAATCAATTCTGACAAATAGCTCTGCAAGATCTCATTTCTCCTTGATTTATTTTGAAATGTCAGAGGTTTAATTGATCGACATATTCTACAACACTTTAAGGCTATAATTGTTAACTTTTCATAAGTTATTGTTCTTTTAAAAACTAAACTTTAAGACACCCCAAAAAAGTATACATGTTGACTAATGTCATGAGAAGAAGCATAATAGAGTTTACAAAACTGAGACATAAGAATTGTTCCTTACTGTATAACAGTTTCTGGCTGGTATTAGTTTCACATACTAAGTAGCACATGACTGAAGTATGTAAGTACAAACATCATTTATAAGACTATATTAATTTCCAGGGCCCCTGTGTTTCAGTTGGTTAAAAGTCCAACCCTTGGTTTCAGCTTAGGTCTTGATCTTGGGTCCTGCGATTGAGCCCCTGTGATGGGCTCTGCACTCAGCATGGAGCCTGCTTGTCCCTCTCCCACTGTTCTCCCTATGTTTTCTCTCTCTCTCAACTAAATAAAGTAATTAAGTTTTTACACACAAAAAAAGGTCTATATTAGTTTCCTGTTGCTTCAGTAACAAATTACCACAAGCCTAGTGGCTTGAAACAACACAAGGAAGTCCAAAATGTGTCTCACTGAGCTAAAATCAAGGTATTGGCAGGATTGTGTTCCTTGTGAGACTTCAAAGAAACTTTACCTCATTGCCTTTTCCCAGCTTCTAAAGGCCCTCCATACTCCTTGGCTCAGGTCCCTTCCTTCATCTTCAAAGTACTCCACTCCAAGCTTTGCCTCTGTCATCCCATCATCTGTCTCTGATTTTGACACCTTTGCCTTCCTTATATCAGGAATCATGATTACAATGGGCACACCGGATAACCCAGAATGATCTCCCTTTCTCAAAATCCTTAACTTAGTCACAAATGTAAACTCTTTTTTTTTTTTTTTTTTTGTCAAAATAAGGCAATATATTCATAAGTTTTGGGAATTCCTATCTTTTTTTTTTTTTTTTTTTTTGTCTTCACAGTGACCATGGGATATATGTACTTGGAGCTAAAAAAATAAAATCTAGGGTTGTTAACACTTTGAAGTTCTTAGTCTGTATGGTCAATCATTAAAGCTATCTTGATGGAGACATAGGGTGAGAAGTAGGGGGAATTTCAGCTTATAAGGTCTGGCAGAGGAGGAAGATCTGATGGAAGACCCAGTCAAAAGACTAGAATAGCATGATCTCAAAAGTCAACCAGATTTCTGGTTTTCCAACAGCCCCACGTGAGACACTGGGCAAGGTACTTAACCTTTCCAGTCATGAATTTCCTCATTCACGTCTTCTCCACAGAGTTGTTGTGAAGACTTCGATGGTATAATGCTGTAGAGCCTTTAGCTCAGTTCCTCAGTGCCTGCTGTCATGGTCATGGTCATTGTCACCACCTCCACGGTCATCCTTAGGGATAAAGTAGGATGCAGTCTTGGAAGTGTGGTTGCAGCACTCAGATCTCTGGCTTTCTTGTGAGGGGAAGAAATTCTCTTTTGCTGCCCAGGCCGTTTGCCCCCCCCCCCCCCCCCCCCCCCCCCCGTGTCCTTCCTTAGATTACAGGAACTTCTTGTGGGGGAATGATCGGGTATCCTGATTCCAGCTCAGCACCGTATTTATCAGTGACAAAGAGTACGAGAAAACTTCTTGCAATATGTACAAACTCAAAGCTACTTAAATAGCCATGTGGCCAAGTCAAGACTACTGTGTACACAATAATATAAAGATAAGAGATCTGCTCGATATAATTTTTAAACTTTATCTTCCTGTACTTTCCATATGAGTTTCTACTCCAAAAATAATGAGATATAGGGAATGTCCAGTACCAAATAAAAAGATTATGAAGACCACAGAGATGTATTTACCTTCCCTTTTATATGTAACTAATCCATTCAATTGTATGCTTTGAAAGGAGTAAACTGCCTAAAACAATTTATGTCAAAACCAATTTGGATGAAACAACATAAAAACAGAGGCAAATTTTTTCTTTAAAGGTCAGAATGTTTCTGTATTCCTATTCATAAGTATCCTTGATTTGTTGCTAAAAAACCAAAAATTGATAAATGTAGTGATGTAAGATGGATGTATCTTTCTTATGCAAGAAAGATAATAGCAAAGAGGCCAACAAATCAAGCCCTTGACTGAATCAACAGAGGCAAGTTAGCATACATATACACACTTCAATTTTATGAAAAATTATGAAAAAAATGTGCTTTCTACTTTAATTAGATTTTTAAATTAACCGATGACTTTTCTAGCCTGATCTTGTCAAATAATTTGGTCTCTAGGACTCATTACTGGCAAAACTGTAGTGAGGCAGGCAGGCTCATATACTAGTGAGAGAGTATAAACTGAGGAAAGATTTGTAGAAAACAAATTAACCTTTAAAATGTCAGTACATTTTAAACACTTCTAGGAATCTCTTCTAAGGAAATAATTCATTAAAATTTTGGGGAAAAATCTTTATGTAATAATGTTTAAAACTAATATTTTATATATAAAATACTGGAATAAATGATTATGGTGGAGGTCACACACACACACACAATTATACAGCCACATGACAAAATTTTATGCACCTGTTGAATGTGTAATGGAATAGAAAAAAACTGTCTCAAACAATGTTAAAATGATAGAATAGATCACAACTCTGTATGTACAAAATTATTTCAATAGTGCTTGCTTCTCATATGTCTGGGTGGCTCAGTCAGGTGTCAAACTCTTGGTTTCAGCTCAGGTCATGATCTCAGGGTCATAAGATTAAGCCCCACGTTGGGCTCTGTGCTCAGAGAGAGATTCTCTCTCCCTCTCCCTCCTTGTCAGCCCCTCCCCTCGTTCATGCTCTCTCTCTCTCTCTCTCAAATAAATAAATAAAATCTTTAATAGTGCTCACTTTAGCAACACATAGTAAAATTGGAACAATACAAAGGAGATTAGCATAAACTCTGTGCAAGAATGACGCCCAAATTCATGAAGCATTCCAATTAAAAAAAAAAAGAAAAGAAAATTATTTCAACAAACATAAGAATAAATAGGAAAAACTGCATCAAAATGTAGTATTGGATATCTGATTATTTTCTCCTACTTCTCTTCATAAGTTTTTTGTCTTTTGCAACTTTTATATGTATATATCTTTGAATTAGAAAAGAATTAAAATTTAACAATTGTTTCATAATAAAAAACTGAAAAACATTTATATCTTTATTGAAATGAATAATTAGATATTTTCCTTTTTTTTTCTTTTGAGACAGAGAGAGAACATAACACACAAGGAGAGAAGGGACAGAGTGTGGGAGAGAGAAAATCTTAAGCATACTCCACGCCTAGTGTGGAGCCCAAAGCAGGGCTCTATCTCAGGATCCTGAGGTCATAACCTGAGCTGAAATCATGAGTCAGAAAATTAACCAGCTGAGCCACCCAGCTGCCCCTAATTAGCTATTTCTCTAAATTATAATTTTACATTGAGAAGTTTGGGAGGGAGGCAGAGTTTCTGAAAAGTTATTCTGATTCTCTGTGGGACCTTGTCTTTATAAGCACAGTTAACATGTTCTAGAACAAAAAGAATGTATGTCAAAATATTGTGCCAAGGACAAGTAGTAAAAGTTAAGAACAGAAAAGTAGAATTAAGAGATATTCTAAGAGTTATACTTTCAATAATGAATACCTCAGTGTTCTCTTTTGTAAGATTAGAGATTTTGACTGATTAACCTCTGTGTTCTTTCAGTACCAACAGATTATGCTTTTATAATTTTCTCTCCAAAAATAATAATTTGCATCCAGATTTACCTTTGCACAAATATATCTCCCTTTATTGCTGGGGAGGATGTAAAATTTATATATATATGCATATATATTATATATATAAAGTATATATATATAAAATGATGATCTAATGAACTAATGGATGGATAATATATATATATATACAGGATATATATCCTAATGGATTATATATATATATATATATATATATATATATATATATATTCTCAGGACCATAACCTATTGCCCTGCCATCCACAGTTTGCTTGCAGATTTCTTGTTCTCAGCTTTCACAGGTTCTCAGTTTTATGGAAAGTGGAATTATTCTTTACAAATCACTTGTTTAGGCTTTGAAAACTTATCCTCTTGACTTCAAACCACATAATCTTATTCTTGCTGTTTTATTTTGTTTTGTTTTCTCTTAGACACTGGAGCATGTTTCCCTCCTTGTTTAAATTGCTTTGCATTAGGGTCATTAATTGGTGAATGTTGAGGGCTCAACATATGCTTCCCATAAAGTTGCCAGCTTCCTCCGGTGTTATATGACAGCCTTCTTGAAAGTTGAAGGACAAGGTGCTTGCATTTCATCTAAAAAAAAGACATAATTTGAACTAATGTAAATTTATAGTAGCCGAGATTACATTATAATAGAGAAGTCTGCAATGGTGGATGTAGGAAGAGTCATAAAGGACAAGTTGCAAGGGTGAAATATATTAATGTCGGTAACAGGATGTGAGAGCACACCATGTATACATCTGGGAAGCTTCAGAAGCCAGGGAGGGAAACCATCAGGAAACAGAGGCTGGTTAAATATCACATTGGTCTCAATAGGCAAATCAGATTAAAAACAATCTTGAAGTTTTGAGTAAAGTAAATAAAATCACACTCTGTAAAGCAAGAAGTGATTTTGTAACTGAGAGAAGCTTCCTGTAACTGCAAGTTTTATGTGAGGTCCCTCAATACTCTTTAGACAATTTTTTTTTCTGGACTTTTTATCAAGGTCTTTTCGGTTTTTGTTTTGTTTTGTTGTGTTTGTTTTGTTTTTTGTTGTTGTTGCTGTTGTTTTAGTAAGCACATGAACCCCAAAGATAGGATTCACAGGGAAGGTTGCAAACAGAAGCGAGGTTTTTTTGTTTTGTTTTGTTTTTTGGGGGTTTATTTATTTATTTATTTATTCATGAGAGCCTCAGAGAGGGGGCAGAGATATACACAGAGAGAGAAGCAGGCTTCATGTAGGGATCTCAATGTGGGACTTGATTCTAGGACCCCAGGGTCACACCCTGGGGCTAAGGCAGACTTTCAACCGCTGAGCCATCCAGGCATCCCAGAAGAGAGGTTTAAAATAAAAGTTACATATACTTAAAAATGAAGTGCCTTTACCTCCTTTCCTTGTTTCTATTAAAACAAAATTTTTCAATGAAAGAATGAAAGCTTGGAAGAGAAAGAAAATAGAACTGCATATGGGCAGGAAGAGATAAATCAAAGATGAAAAGTTAAAGAAGACATCAGGATAAAGAGATGGATATTCCATAGTAAAAGAAATCTGAGGGCTCATCTGGGAAATAATAAAGGGTCCCTGACTACACATAATAATGTTGCTGATTTTTTTCTACTAAATCCAAGAGAGTAGTAGCATAAATATCTATAAAAATAATTTCCATTGCCTAGCTTGTTCAAAAACTTTCATTTCCAAAGAAAAAGAAACAATTTATAGAGTTTGAATATAAGACATAATGAGCTTTTGCAATATATATTTATGTTTTTGTGTTGATGAAGATGATGAAGATATAGTCTTGCAACCCTGTATTAACATACACTACACATATAGGAAGAGTTAAGAACTACACTTTCTGATGGCATCATACAGGATGTTTGTTCAATGTAACAGTTATACTTGAGTAAATTTCAAAGCAAATTAATGATATCACATTTTTAAGCATCATGCAGGAACAATGGTCATTAATAATAAACAATCAAGTGCAAATACAAAATTAACAAATATTCTCCAATGAGGTCAGAAGAACCCACTATTGCATTTGGAAATTAAAATATAATGGGCTTGCCAGTCATAAAGTTCTAGGTTTGGTGAGGAGAGAAAAGTTCTCTTACTAATGAGCTATATGATTTCACAATGGAATATCAGGCAGTAGCTTGGATATGTGGCTAGGTATAGATAAATAGAATTTCCACATTTTTCTTGAGTAACTTGTAAAACTTTCAAAATAGTTGATATTGGCTTTTAGGTGAAAGGCCATTTTATTGATAGATGGTCTGATAATACTGGCAATTAAAATATTTGGGAACTACATAAAAATCCTTTACAAACATCTTTTGGCAACACAAACTACCTTACATATAGCTCTCAAAAATGAAAATGTTCCAATCCAAGGAGAAGATAATTTAAAAAGTCTGGAATACTGAGAAAATGTAAGTTATTGTAACTTTCTTTGTTTTAAAAGATTTTATTTATTTATTCATGAGGACACAGAGAGAGAGGCAGAGACACAGGCAGAGGGAGAAGCAGGCTCCATGCAGGGAGCCCAATGTGGGACTCGATCCCAGGCCTCCAGGATCATGCCCTGAGCTGATGGCAGACTCTCAACCTCTGAGCCACCCAGGAGTCCCAATAAATTACTGTAGTTTTCCATCTCAAGTTCCTACTAAGAGATTTATGTAATATAAAGCTTTTTTGGTTCTTTCTTTAATTATAACAATTGCATATCAGTCACATCATTTTATTTGTGATTTGGCAATACGTGCTACTTTTATTTGCCATGTTATGGCTTTACAAATTTCTTGCAAAATTTTATCTCATTTACTAGAGAAAATGAATCATGGTGTGGAGTAAAGATACCCAATTCATTTGTTAATGAATGAATGAATGGTGAATACATTCATTTTAAAAAATCAAGGAAGAAAAGAAAAGAGGAAGAAAGAAACAGAGAAATGGAGGAAGAAAGAAAGGGATGGGGAAAGGAAGTAAGGAAGGGAGGAAGAGAAAAGAAGAGTTGGTAAACAGAAAGAACAATAAAGAGCAAAGACTGAAGATTCCTGAAGAAGAATTTCTCCTTAAGACTGCAACATTACCTAAATTTCCAGCTTGTTGGCCTGCCCAGATTTTGGATTGTCAGAACCCATATCACATAAGTCAGTTCCTTAAAACAAATCTTTGTCTCTGCATGTGTAAGTGATAATAGATGATAGATAGATATAAAGGTAAGAAAAAAGAAGAGATAACAAATAGATATATAGATATGAATAAATAGAAATAAAAAGAAAGAAGAAAGATGATAGATGATAGATCAATTGATTGATCTCCCATTGATTCTATTATTCTTGAGATCTTGACAATACATATTTTATATTTAAGATAATAATTTAATAGTTTCCATTGAACTGCATATTATAAACTCAAAACTCTTAGAGGAGTCTTAAACCAATCAAGGTTGTTCTGATAACATTGGCCTTTTAATCCTGTTTTAGTGGGTTATACAGACGAACTCCCACCACCAAAATGTTTATTTCTAGGGATCTTCAGGTACCATAAAACTATAAGGATTGTGTGGGTAGAAAGAATGATCAAGTTAATCAGCTATAAGTAAGAAAAAATCAGAAAAACATAGGAGAATATAGAAGAATATCTTTTTATTATAAGTAATCAAATTAGTTTCCTCATTTGTAGCTAACAATCTCAGAGATCTTTGTAAAGAAGGATCTGTTTTAAAATAAGAACTATGGACAAGGTTAGCACCCTTTCAAAATGATCTTGTCTAAGAAAGAAATTTCTTTTATTAGTGTAATTATACCTAGCGAAAAAAGTCTTCTTAATTCCTTAATATTACATCATTGTAATCCTACAAGAGCCTTATAAGTCCTAAAATCTCTCATGAATTTTCCACACCAGTAATTTTTAATATTGGCAATGGCATGTTCCTCATCATAAATTCCCCTGTAGATTAGCTAAAATATTAGAAAATTATTCTTGTTGTAAGGTAATGTTAAAATATGTTTATATCAGAAACAATATAATGGTAATTTGCACATTAAGTGAAAAGTTTGTGTATAGGCATTTAAGTTTCCTGGAAGTCTCATCCTGAAGATCACTGAACTCTTCTATAACCACTAAATGAGCAATGTTCAAATATTTATAGCTATAATCCTAACTTCAGTACCCCAAACAATAGAAAACTAGACTAATCTAAACTCACAGGACTGCCACTGTCTAGTATGGGAAGGATTTTGAATTGGAAGAATGAAAACTTTTGAATCAACTCTATGATTTTGAGTTACCGTCCCAAACTAGCTTTTTCAGCAATGAACATGAAGAGGGCATCTGTGGTTTGAATATTTCCCCCAGGTAATCTGTGATCCAATATATTTGTGAACCGCTAGACTTGAAGCAGAAAGAGTACTCAGAAATATTGCAATAGTCTAAATGAAAAGTGCGAGGCTGAAATAAGTCCTATGGCAACAGGAATATACAAAAATTAGACATGATGGACAATAAAGCTAAGAGAGTGAGGGATACAAGATAGTAAATAATTAAATTTGGAGACAGAGAAATGGGAGGCATCTGGATGATTGTAGAAAGATTAACAAAAATAGGGAAAACAGAAGGTGGAGAAAGTAAACATGGAAAGGTAGTATATTCAGCTTTTATTGCTCATCAAGGAATCTGTGAATGATTAGAGTAAGCTGTATATTAAAGCAGCCAGAAAGATAGGTTAGGAATGCAGAAGAGAGATCTAAACCTGAAATACAGATGAGGGTTACCATTCTAAAGGTAGTGGAAGGAGGAGGAGGAGGAGGAGGAAGAAGTAGCAATAAAGGGAACTTGTAGAAAATATGTAGTCTTGTTTTCAATGGGTATGTTTATTTTTATATAAATATTATTATAATAAATTTATTAGTATGCAATCTGGTCTTTTTCCACTCAGCAAAAGGTTTTGGAGATTGTTCCATGTTGGTACATATATACTGACTTCAACATGAGTAAATATTTAAATGATAATGAAATTTCCAGAAGGATATACAACAAACTGAAAATGATGATTACCTCTAGGTAAGGGAGGTGATTAAGATTACGCATTGCGGTCAAAGAGACATTTAAATATTCTTGTAAATTTTATTTATTTAATATGGAGACTGAATTTGTGTATTGCCAATAAAATCAAGAATTCAGTTTTTTTTTTAAGTGAGGTTAGACTATTTCATTCAGATTTGTCATTCTCTGCTTGCATAATTCGTTGAATTCTCATGATGCTTTGGAAAATTAAATTATGTGCTGAAGTCTCTTGGAAGTCCAAGAAAATGCCAATGTTTTGTCCTAAAATAGCAATTTAATAAGATACATTTATTTCTACTGAATTGGTACTGAAACTGCTAGTGCATATGTATCAAAACCTTAAGTAAGTAATGCAGCTGCAAATGTCTACATTTGTAGATCATCTATCATCTTTATCAGGATATTTCTATCAGTCATTCTGACAAAAACAGCGTGCATTTTTAAAATAGCAAATCATTTAAAATATGTGAAAGTGCTTTCTCGAAATTCACTATCAGAGTACTTGTGAATTCTCTCAACAAAGTGAAAAAAATGAAACGATTATGATACATTTTCCTCCTTTTATCTTGAAGATTGACTCGTTTGTTCTCTACATTTTCCTTTTGGTAATATCCAGACAAACTCCCTCCAACATGTCAGAAGCCCTTTTCTCTCCTTTGTCCATATAACACTTGCAGAGAATTAACTCATTCCCATGACATTAACTTCTTTCCATTAAATGAATGCCACTCAGGTGTGATATCTCAAGTACAAGTGCAGCTGTCATCTCTCTCTCATACTTGACACATTGTAACCTCCCATAAACACCCCAAACACATTTCTTTATCTTTCCTTCCTCCCCCATCTTGCAAATCAGGGTCACTTCCAAAAGGACTTTCTCTTTGGCATCCTTATTTATTGATAGTTCCCCAAGGTCATTAAAGGTAGGAATGTTGAAGCAGAAGCTCCAAATTCAAATATCTGCCATAGCTAGACAGGAAACAGGAAGAAGACTGGATTCAGGCAACATAGAGTGATATTGACCAGTTATTTAAGGGTACACAGCCCAGTAGAGGCAGGAGCCTCTTCTTAAACTAGCATAGCCTATTGCCAACTTAGGGTTACAAATACCTAGTCCTGCCAATTAAAAAAAAATGGGCTCCTGGATGGCTCAGCCTGACTTTTGATTTTTGCTCAAATCATGATCTCAGGGTCCTGAGATTGAGCCCTGCTTCTGGATCTGTAATGGGTGTGAAGCCTGCTTAAGATTCTGTCTCTCCAAAAAAAAAAAAAAAAAAAAAAAGATTCTGTCTCTCCCTCTCTTTCTGTCCCTCCCCCATTCTCACAGGTGCGCACCCATGCTCTCTCTCTCTCAAATAAATATGTCTTTAAAAATCTTATATTAAATGCTGGTAACAAATTTTATACTAAAACGACGGCAAAATAACAACAACAGTAATAAATCCAGAACAGTTGACAGCCTTTTATTATAGAGGATTTTGTCTGATATCTAAGGAAGCAAAGCTGTGCTTCCATTCTTATTAATTGGCTTCTGAGAGCCAGGAATTAGAGCACACACACACACACACACACACACACGAACAAACAAAAGAACAAAAAACAGGTTCTATCTTGCTTTAGTCTCTGAAGCAAGTGAAATCTTGAATATTACCTGTAAGTCACTGATTCCCTAAAAACAAACAACTCTATCACTGATTTTTACAGTACTGATATCTGAAAATATATCAAAGCCTTTTTGATACCTGAAAGGTCATCTGAGAAAATTGCTGTTTTCCCACCTAGAATAGAAAAACTGTAAGGTCAGTAATTCTGGTAATTGGGTATGCGAGTGTGTGTGTGTGTGTGTGTGTGTGTGTGTGTGTGTGTTGTATTTTTTATCTGATAACCCCGTGCTGCTAACACTTGGACTCCTTTATAAATGTTCTATCTGGGACACCCAGGTGGCTCAGTGGTTAAGCATCTGCCTTTAGCTCAGGTTGTAATCCAGGGGTCCTGGGATTAAGTCCTACATCAGGCTCCCAGCGTGGAGCCTGCTTCTCCCTTTGCCTGTGTCTCTGCTTCTCTCTCTCTGTGTTTCTCATGAATAAATAAATAAAGTTCTGAGTAAACTTTACTCTTTTCTAAGTGGCATTATTTCCAACCTAACCTTAACACTTAAGTCGCTATTCCTGCATCTACAATTTGATGTTTCTTCCCTCAAATTGTTTCTTGAACCAGTTTCAATCTTTAATTGTGGCAACTATTTTTACAACTCAGGCTTTAAGCCTCTTGCACTGCATGCACAGTTTCTAATGTTGGGCAAATCCTTTCAACACATCATACATGCAAAGTATAATCAAGTTATAATCAAGTTTATTTCCCTAATAAATTCCTTTCAATAAATCCCACACCAAAAAAAATCAGTTTCAAATTCCTTAGATGGATATTCAGAGATTTCTAAAAACAGGTATCTCTTTACTATCTCAAGTGGAGTAGTTTACAACACAGACTACCTTTTTAAGCCCAACCAGCTCTTCTTTCTCCTTCTCCACAGCAAAAAGTTCTCTCTCAGCTCCTTTGCTCATACTCCTTAGTTTCTTGAATAAGCTTTGCTCTGCACTCCCTTCCTCTGTGCCTTTGCATTTTTAATAAATTATAATTTTTGTTTTCAAATAGTATATATTGGCATGGGAAAAAGCACATGGCATATTGTCAAGTAAAAAATTATGAAGCATTATAAATAATTGGATATTATTTCTTAATGACAGAAGATGGCAAGAGAACAAGAGCACAGGGAGACTGTTTTTCAGATCCTCAAATATTTAGGCAAATTACATTTTATTTTCATTGTTCTTTTTTATTTATTGTAATTTTTGCTTTTTACATTAGTTATTTTATACCCAGAAAAAATAACCATATGCGCTTATATATGGTACCCAACCTTTAGGACCCAGCTCTAATAAATACTTTGCTTTGTCATCTCAGAATTCATCCATCCTCAGAGATTTCTCTTGGAATTCTTCATAGCATTTTCCATAAGAAACATTGATTCATCTTGTTGATAATGCATTAAAACTCAATTTTTTCAGTTCTTTGACCACTAAATTCCAATCCTCCTCCTCCAACTCACCTTTATTTGGACCCAGGATTAAGCGTTCCTTACCCAGAAAAGACTAGGGTATCTTACCCATATCTAATTTAAAATGAACATAATTAATAATAAAACAAAATTTCCAAGCAAATTAGGATTTTATTAGTCTTTTGAAATAAATATTTAAAATATAAAATTATTTCAAATTTAATTATTTGTTAGCTTGCACATTCTTGCCCATAAGTGAATAAGTGGTTGCATGTGGTGTACATATACACATGCTAAGCATGTTTTTAAACTATTGGATAATTCAGTACCAGCTTCCAGCACATATTCTCTTGGTCAGATCCATGACATTGTTATAGCCGTGATTCCTCAGCCACCATCCCAATTTCAAGCATATTTCTCATCCACCATTACTTTAGTTTTTCAATTTAAGTATTCTATCATCCCCACATCAACAATTCTTCAACCAAATTGAGCACTCCAAGCTATTATCCTTATAGTGTTTTCACTAGCCATCACCTACTTCACCACTTTTATTCCTTAACCAGTGCAAATTCCATGGTGTCTCAGGAAGTAGGAAGGCCCGAGGACAGGAACAGAGATGAAGGAACAGCCAGTCAGTGGAGGAGTCAGAACACACACCACATTTATTGATTCAGTTTGTTGTCTTATAAGGGCGTGTTTTATGGTGCGCTAAAACAGTTACAGTAGTGACAACAATGGTTACTGATCACACATTATGATAAGAAGCATTACAATAGTGAAAATACTTGAGATGCTGCAAGAATTACCTAAACTTGACATAAAGACACGAGGTCAGCAAATACTGTTGGAAAAATGGCACCAATAGACCTGCTCAACAGGAGTTGCCACAAATCTTCAATATATAAAAAATTGCAGTACGTGGGAAGCACAATAAAGCAAAGCACCATAACATGAGGTATACCCGTAATCCAGTGCCAGGAATGGATGAGAAAATAAATAGTAACCAAGTAAAATACTAATGTTTCCTATTACTTTGTTTTATTCTTTCAGTTACACGCATGTATAGCTTATCACTTTAGGGGATTTCTTCTTCTCATTAATTTATTCATTCATTCAACAAATATTTAGTAAGAACATATTTTTGTCTCAGAATGTCATTGGATTTTTGTAATACAAAGACAATTAAAACAATTTCTTTGCTCAGTGAACTAATGTAAACTACCCTAAATTTACTAGTGGATTTAATGAAGCCTTGTATACATGGCTGCATATCCAATAATATTTATATTAATTATTCAATTAAAAAGTGAAGAAAATCTTTCATAAGCCTCTAAGTAGATAATTGCGTATGGGGACGTCAGGCGCACGTCACGCACGCACGTCACGCACGCTGGCCGCACGCAGCGCCCCTCCTCGGCGGTGTCCTAGACGTGAGCCGCCGCCTGTCCTGGGTCTCGTCCACACACGAGACGCTCCTGGCGGTCCGGGGGAGAGCGCCCGGGTCTGGGCCGTGGGCCGAAGACGCCAGATCTGGCGGGTCCTCGCGGCGTGTGCGTTCTCCTCAGGGAGGCCGCGCTGCTTGCGTGGGGAGGCCTGGGCAGGCAGAGCACGTGCACCTGCCGGCCGGCTCCATGGCACAGGATGACGGGGCGGGTCCTGGATGTGGGGAGCCTCCTCCAGGGCTTCCAGCCAGATCTCCAGGGGCACCTCCCTGCCGTGACAGGACCGGCTCCCTCCATTGTCCAGGGATGCGCTGCACTGTGGGGTGACTGGGCCCCTAGTCAGACCCTCGACCAGTTGGGGCTGCCTGCCCAGATGCTTGGCCTCCACGACACGTTGGACAACTGACGCCCCGTCGAGCTTCCTCAGCTGGGGATGGGAGTGCTCCAAGGCGGCCGTCTTCACCGGGAACTAGTCAGCTCCCTCCAGGCCTACTACGTTTCTGCAAGGTACGTTCTCAAAGGATCATCATAAGGATGATTCCCGGGCTTGCTTCAGGGGCAGGTTCTCTTCCTTGGCAGGAGTGCGGTCAGGAGTCTGCATCATGATCATTTCATGATATATACAAATATTGAATCATTATGTGTGCACCTGAAAGCAACATGACGTTACATGTCATGGATACCTAAACAAAAAGTGATTTTTTACAAACAAACAAAAAAACCCCCACAAAACAGAGAGAAGGATACAGTAAGGTTTATTACTCACATAATGAAGCCTTCTTAAAAAAAAAAAAAACTGTTATCTCACGAGCAGGTCCAAAAGCAGAGCCTGGAGATAACAGATAAAAGAGACCAGTTAGGCTTTTCTTGAAATTAGGGGATCTGCTTGAGTGAATGTTCCCTTGAATGTTCCTGGGATTTGCATGGTTGGAGTTTCCTACTCCTGCCAAAGGAGGGAGCACCCAGCCTTTCTTATCAGCTTAGCCAGTTGTGGGGCAGAAGACACAGGGCTTGAAAACTTTCAGCAGTTAAATGTCAAAGATGAAGTCAGAGTTTGTTAAGATGCCAGAAGACAATGGCCCTTAAGGGCCTTTGCAACCACTGCTTTCTCTCCCATGAATCATCTTTGATCCAGTGTAACAAAATGTGGGTGGTTTCTTGTATTCTGGACTTATGGTGTAAGCTGACGGGACCTTGTTTTAAGTACTTAACATTCTAAATTCAGAGACCCACCGGAAATTGGAATTGTTGAGAGGTGCCGGTTAGAGAAAGGACACACGTTAACCCTGCTCATTCATCCCTACCAATTACTATAGAATGAACATTGGAAAATAATACTATGGTTGACATGTTGCAGAGATTGCTGTTCATGGAAAGCCTTCCCACTTTGGGGACATGGAAGGGGGCTCTATGAATTTTATTTTGAAAGTTTGGTAAAGGCTTCAAGAAGAGGAAACAGTTTTCATTCTTTGTTTATACATGTGCTTGGAACAAGGATTCCTGAAAATCTCCTGTGCTAAATGAACAGAAGGAAGGAGAATTGGAAAGAGAAATGAAGAGAGGGGGGAGAGAATGTGTGTATCTGTGCGTATGGGTAAGCTGCAGACACGAGAAGGAGCAGAAACACCTTCTCCAAGGATACAGGGGGAGCATTCTGCAGGGTCCCACGGGACCTCGAAGGGCAAATACAATTGGGGGATATAGCCTTGCCATGACACCTACAGATTTGAGGAGTGAAGGGGCAAAAGGGACATTAAACATTAAAGGAATTCATCAGCTAAGGGTCAGCTGAGAGATGGGGCCAAACCCACAAATGTAAAAATGCCTAGGGGAGCTACACACAAATACTTTGTCATGGTTTGTTGGAGCTCATAGACAAGGGATATAATAATTATATCAAGCAAAGAAAAGACTACAATCCCACGCTAGTGAGTAAGAAAATATTGGAGTTCCCTTTCTTAACTCATGCCTCAGTACACAAAAGGAGGGAAGGGAAGTTTGGGAAAGACAGACCATAATTTTCTCTGCTTAACTCCATCTTTCATTAGCTCAAGGTAAGACTAATCTGTGCTACACAGTTGGGAAGGTGAGAGAGGAAATGTTACTGTTGAGTTTGAGAGTAAAGTTTTAAATTGTAGCAAGTCAGCCTTAAATGGGAAAGTGAGGTCCTTCCAGAAACCAAGGGAGATCAGAGAAGCTTTTGAATCTGGTTTCTCATTTTGTTTTGTTTTGTTTTAATGAACCTTTAGCAGGAAATTTTATCAACATAGTACCACATGAAGATAGTTACTAAAAAATAGAACTTCAAGAAATTATTCCAGATACAGTCACATAACTGAATCATTCTGGAGCTTTCGACCTCAGTATAGGTGTTCTATCCCTGTGGGGCTACCTCTGACCATCATTGGTATGTGTTTTGTACCCTTCACTGTGGATGGTTGAGAAAGTACAGTAAACAAGTGGAATTTGAAGGTCACTGTCCTCTGTTGTGTATGTGTGTGCATGTCATTCACATACAGAATTATCCAAATATGTTTATTATGGGAAATATGATCACCCTCCACCATGGGGTGGTTTATACTAAGAATAGTAGGCTATAGAATAAAAATTAAGAACATCAATATTTGTTAAAGAACTGTTCACACAGAAGTGAGAGGAAGCACATTTAAAAGTCGCAGGTGTGACCAGAATAACATGGAGACAAACTCAGAGGAGAAAGGGAAGAGTAAAGAGTGTAAAACCTACCAAAAAAGATTACCCTAAGATAAATACTAAGATGTTGCACTGATGGTAGCATTTCAGATATCCGAGTGTCTTAAGCTATTTCTGTGACATTTATGGAGAAGGAGTTTGAATAATAAATGGCTGTGGAGAAAAGTTGTTGAACACTAGCCATAGGAAAGTGGAAATCCCTATATATATATATATATCCTTTGCAATTGTCTTATAAACATTAACAGAAAACTAAACAAGTGGAAAATATTTCAACTACCTAATTTTAAAAATTATCTCAGCCGGAAAAATGGAAAAAAATGGCTATCTATATAAAAGATAGTTCCTACCTGTTTTGCAATTTATGACATCATTTCATTATGACAACTGTGAGAGCAATAATGCAATGCTATCGGAGCCATTTTCCAGATTTGGGACCTGGGTGACTGACTGTACAACCTATGGAAGACATTTCTCTTTTCTAGATCTTAGTTTATGAATCTAGTCAATTTTGACTAAAGCTCTAGACTTTACACATTTTTATTTTACTCACATGTCCACAAATAATTTCTATTCACACGCAGTGTAGGAAAAATAAACCACCTGTGTTTCCAACACTCTTGTCCCACGTAAAAGCTGTGTAACTTTGGACAATTGACATATGCTCTCAGTGTCTCAGTTTCCTTGTTAAGTAAGTCAAAGTAATAATAATAGTCACTCTGTAATGTAATGAGGACAAATAAGATATTATATACAAAAACTTTCACAGAGTGTCTGGTAAAAGGTGATTTCTTAGTAAATGCTATCCATTATTATAATTGCTTGTAATTCTAAAATGGCCTATGTTACATTTGTGTAAATGTATGTCTATATGAGTTTATATGTGATAGGCATATAGTGTATAAAGAGAGATAAATATATCTATAGTCCTTTTTTAGAGTGTAGGAGCATATATTTCTTTTAATATATTTAACAACTTTGAACTTTATAAAATCATTTCCACAAAATCCATATGCGTAGGGATGAAACTTAAAACATAGAATTTCTAGCTCTCGAGGATTCCCACAAGAGGGGAAAAAGATTCTCTTCATGACTGGAAAAATAGAAGCACTTTGAGACAAACATGTGCTTCAGACTATAATCCACTTTCCTTTCCTACCATGGCACAGACAGCATTATGAACCAGAAAATTGTTTGAGCAGCCACAGATAAGGAATTACAAATCTGGAGGTTCAAGAGTTGTATAAAGCAGATGTAAGGTTAATTTGCATGGTTTAGTTCCCTCCCAGATTTTTTCAATATATTTCAATGGCTTAAAACTCTGAAAAACTGATAGGAAATAAAAAGGTTTCTATAGGCTCTCTGATTTCTTGCTGACTCAGCTGTCTGGAGGCAAAGCCAGTTACTATGGCTTGCATTTTCTTGTGCAGAAACCAGAACATACTCATAGTTAAATAGAGTCATTAAATATTTAGGGGAGGGAGAAAAGTTTTATGAATTGAGATGATGACAACAAAAAACTATGTATGGGTATTTTCCTCTTAAACAACAAGAAAACACTTTTCTGAGAGTAACTTGAAAATCTCAAGCATGAAATATGATTTGATTTAATATCCATTTAATGATTTTTTTATATTTTATTTTTTTATTTTATTTTATTTTATTTTTAATTTTTTTAATTTTTATTTATTTATGATAGTCACAGAGAGAGAGAGAGAGAGAGAGAGAGAGAGGCAGAGACACAGGCAGAGGGAGAAGCAGGCTCCATGCACTGGGAGCCTGATGTGGGATTCGATCCCAGGTCTCCAGGATTGGGCCCTGGGCCAAAGGCAGGCACCAAACCACTGCGCCACGCAGGGATCCCCATTTAATGATTTTTTTAAATGTTGATTTTTTGGTTGGCATGTAAGAAGAAATATCCTCTGATATAAAGCTAAATTTTATCCTTGGCGTAATAAAAAAACCAATATGGTCTTCTGAACAAAGAACTAGCTGAACAATTGGGATTCTATTATTGGCCTCACCAGTGACTTACTTGCTCAGTGACCTCAGACATATGGCTTAAATGGCTTTGTGCCTCAAGGTTCCCAGCTGTAATATAGAGATTATAATGCCTGCACCTACTTCATGGGACTGTAGAACTATTTCAGTTGAGTTTGTTTAAAACCCCAAAGGTTTTTGAAACTATCAGAAATAACAGTTACATTCAAACAAGGTTGTATTTCATTAATTTCTTTTTACTGTTTGATTTGGCTTTCTTGTAGTCTTATATAATCCTTTTTGTACTAAAATAAGTCACTAGGATGAAATTAATAGGTAAAGATTTTCATGGGATATTAAGGAACAATTTTAACAGTGAAGGGAAATTAAGAATACACTTCTGAGATCCACTGATATAACTTCTACTCCTTGGCATATTTAACTCATGATTCAAAAGAGAATTGTAATATGATCATGTAACTTGAAACTTCTCACTAAATCTATAATTGGCAATTTTCTTTTTTTTAATATTTTATTTATTTATTCATGAGAGACACAGAGAGAGAGAGAGAGAGAGAGGCAGAGACACAGGCAGAGGGAGAAGCAGGCTCCCTGCAGGGAGCCCAAGGTGGGACTGGATCCTGGGACTCCAGGACCACGCCCTGGGCCAAAGGCAGGTCCTAAACCAATGAGCCACCCAGGGATCCCCTCAATCGAGATTTTCTCATACTGTCTCTATAAATGCACTGATAATGCATCTTCATTTCTCCAAATCCAGAAGACCTATTAAAGCCCTATTCAAATGCCATGTCCTTCTAGATTCCTTCCCTCTTTGTAACACTATGTGTCATCCTATAAGGAGTTCTGAATAGTAGGAGGACTTGAGTAAGAGAGATAGCTCATTTTTTATATTCCTGACATTTCATGATTTCTTACAATTATAAATACATTTGCATACAAATATATATGTATACATTTATTATTTATTCAAAATTATTCTTGAAAAGAACTTTGAAAAGTTCTTCTCGAACTCCAAACTAGAACTCACTACTCCAACCACAGAAATATCTTATTTGCTCTGTTCTCACAACACTTCTTAGAGTCTTAGACTTTTGCATTTTTACGAAAACTTAGAATCAAGGTACGGTCGACATTTCTCACCTGTAAGTGAAATAGTCTCAACTTAATAATCCTTCCTCCTGCCATATCCCTTAGTCTATTTGGTGTCATACTTTGGTTTTTATTCTTTGTTTTGTTTTTACATATTTAAGCTTTTTATCATTGATTTAGCTTCTTTTGGTCTCCAATATCATGCTGAAGTGCTGTCTAGTGTTCCTATGTGCAAAAGTGTACAATGTGTCTTACAAAGAAAATACATGTGGTAAGCTGCATTCAGACAAGAGTTATAGTGCTATTTGCCATTAATTCAAAGTTAATCAATCAACAATATATATTAAAGAAAGTATTTTTAAAGAGAAACATAAAACAAAGTTATATATTGATCAGTTGATAAAGATGTTGTGATCAGTTCTCAGGAATATATCCCTGCATTATCCTTAGGAAAAGTGGTTCTGTATTTGCTATTTTGGCATGTGTGGTCACTTTATAGAACATAACTACCCACCAATAATAAGAAATGGCTGTGCCTATTTTGTTTGTGTACAAACACTGCCTTCAGCAATATTTTAAAATCTCCCTTCTAATTCCACAGTAGTGCCTGTCTTGTGCACATTTCCAATTTTATGGTCATTTCAATTATAAACAAAAATTTGGCCAACTTTAAAGCTTCAGTTTCATATTCGTTTTAATGCTTGCCTCCTTCTTTCCCACAAAACTAGCCAGATAGCTATCCCAAGAATGAAACTGAGGCATACATCTTTTACTTTTTGTTATCTTGATATTCTGAGCCGCCTTCCGTGCCAAAATGGAATAGGACATGTAGTTACTCATATGAATATTGCTGTAGTTTTCTTTTCTTCACCCTGCTGCTCTTGTTAAGACTAACTGGTCATTGATACTGTTTCTGTGCAGCATCCAAATGCTGGCTCTCTTTTCACATCCAATATTGCACTCTGCACTCTGCATGTGATTATATCATTGTACACCAAAACAAATAGCCACATGTCTTTCTTCCTCAAATCATGTCATTCTTTAGATCTGGTATATGTGATATTCTATTATTTCTTCTTTTAATAGCTACCGTAGTAATCATTAATGTTATTGTAGATTTTTGCTTTCCCTCTTTTTGGGAAAATGATAGTATTATTCTTTGCCACTCCACACATTATATGAAGTCATGTGCTTCTTAGAGTAGAAACCTCTAAGAAGTAGGACATAATTTGCAATGTCCCCTTTCACTACCACAGCAATCTACATCTCACTGCAGACAGTAGAATCGTCACCAAATTATATTCTTGATGGAGTATAATGTTGAGACAAACCTCCCAGTTGATAGTATCAAAAGTAAAGTGGTGCCTTAAAAAATAAAGTATGTGGCATTGGCTTATAAATTCTCCAGATTGTAAAAGACAACGTTAATCAGAAGTTAAAGACTGCATTGGTGAAATATTTGATAAAATTGTTTTTTGAAGTAATTTACAAGGAAGACTGGATAACTAAGAAATGTTTAGATCTAAAGATTGGCATTGGTAGTATGTTTCAGTTTGGGGTGATTTCTTTAAGAAACGTATTTTGAAAAAAAGAGGCAAACTGAAAAAAAGTGGCCAGTTTGCAAGTAGGAATAAAAAATAAAATAGAGATTTCAGAAACTCAGTGATTTCAAATGTTGAAAAAATTTACCGAATTAAGACCCCAATACAAAGAGATAACACTGAGAAAACATTTTGACTCAGAAAGGCAGATCAGTGTTCAGCCCTGGTAATTTTGGTCTAGCAACGACGATGTGATTTAGCTGAATGTGAAGTTCGTAAAAGATACACATGATTGGCTCCTCCAAGTCAATAAGAGCTGGCTCTAGCATCCCCCCTGTCTCTCATCTTCCAATAAGCTATCTTTGGCTTTCTCTCATAGTCATAGAAGGAGTTCCAGAAAATAGGCAGAAGTATTCAATAACACTTGAGGCCTAAATGCATAACTGATCCACTGTGATTTCCCTTATATTTTATTGCGCAGAGCGCATCACAAGGATGTGAAAAATCATGAATGTGGAAAATGATTCCAAATCATAAATGTGGAAAGTGATTCCAAACCATGATACGAGTTTCCATAAAGTCCTATTACAATGCATACACATTTGCTAAATCTAATAAATGTTACTTAAGGCTACTAATAGGAGAGAGAATTAAGAAAGAAATATTAAATGGTAATAGTTCTAGTTTTTATTTTTTGTGATATTTCAATTACAACAATATATATTCCATCTAAGCTGTGAAAGATGAAGAAATTTACAAAATTTCATTTTACCCATTAATCATCTGCCAACCATTAAACTTAGTCTTGTAAAAGTTGTTACATTTTTATTTTTAAAGACTGTTTTTAGATAGATTTGCTTTGGTAACAAATAGCCCCCAAACTTCAGTGGCATAAAACATTACTTTTAGTAATTTTAAGCACATTTACTTTTAATCAGGAGCTATATGTGTGTATGCTTTATATGCCTTTCCATTACGGACTGTGATTAAAGGAACAATCTCTGCTTGGGACATCTCTGTTGGCAAAAAGACAAAGCAAGATAGCTGGTAGAAACTTAGAGTTACCTTTTCTACTCAAGTGTGTTAAGTCATATCTGCTCCCGATTAAATTGACAGCTTGTTCTTGAAAATAGTAACAGTGACAATAATAATACAATAAAAAATGAACTTATTTCCTTAAACTAAAATATTATGGTGAATTTATATCAGATAGTCATAATAAGTAAGTATTTTAGGGAAGAGTAAGAGTGATAAGCTTATAGCAGACAATGGCTCATAGAAATCCTGAAATATTTCTGGAAAACATAAGGGAGGGAATCAATATTGGGGTAGGCCATTTTTTCCTCCTTAGAAATAGCTCTCAGATCTTTTCTTCTTTATCCTTGTCTCCAGTCTCTCGAAAGTCCTTCTTTTTGTACAGTAACCCTAGACGTATCTTAAAAGGACAACAGAAAGCAAGGACCCCGAGTTTACATCCACATAAACCTAAAACTCTTCATACATTTTTCAAACACCATGACACTATATAATCTCACATTACCTAAACTTCATCACTAGGAAATAAGGATTCCATTAATTTGCTATTCTAATTTGTGAAAGAAACATATTCATTCCAACAGGTCTACAACTGAAGTTCCAAATTCAGCTGCAACCTTATGCATCTAAAGACTAAGGGAAGTTTTATTAGTTTCTTAGGGCCACTGTAACAAACTACTAAAAATTGGGTAGCTTAAAACAACAAAAATTTATTTTCTCCTAATTCAGAAGATTGGAAGTTCAAATTAAAGTGTTGACAAGATTGGTGGTGACTGGAGGTTCTCTCCTTGTTCCTGGTGGTTGCTGGCCATTCTTGAAATTACTTGACTTGTAGATATATCACTCCACTCTCTGCCTTTGTCTTTACATGGTGCTCTCCTTTTGGATTTGTTTATGAATCTCTTTCTTCTTATGAGAACACCAGTCATATTGGATTTAAGCTCCACCTTAATCCACTATGTTTTCATCTTAACTTGATTGTATCTACAAAGACACCACTTTCAAATAAAGTCACCTGCATGGGTTCTGAGTGGATATATATTTTGGGAGATTACTATTCAAGCCAGTATAGGAGGCTCAACCAAATCTATTCAGGATAAACTCAAAGACCCACATCAAGACCCATTTTAATCAAACTGCCAAAAGCCAAAACCAGAGAATCTTGTAGGTAACAAAAGAAAAATGACTTATCATATATAAGGGATCTTCACTAAAATTATAAGCAGATTTCTCACCAGAAATTTTGGAGGCCATAAGAAAGTGAGCTGATATATTCCAAGTTCTAAAAGAAGAAAAAGTATAAACCAAGAATAATATATCCAGCAAAATTGTACTTCAAAAATATCATAAATTAAGATTTTTGTCTTATAAAAATCTGAGGGAATTTGTTACCACTACACATGCTCTGCAAGAAATACTAGAGTCTTGAATGTCAAAAGGTAAATATAATAGATGGTAACTGAAAGATGTATGAAGAAACAAGGATTTCAGGAAATATAAATATATAAGCAATTACAAAAGCTATTATTACTGTAACAATAGTTGGTAACTTTACTTTCTGTTTTTTGTAGGAATAAGAAATGAAAACTTTTTAAAATACTATTATTAGTCTAAAAGTATCATTGGAAGTTTGGTTTGTAATTCCACATTTTGTTTTCTACATAATTTAAAAAAACTGGTGAATTAAAAAAATATCAACTTACGGTTTTGGATATACAGCATATAAAGATGTAATTTTGTGACATCAGCACCTGAAAGGAATAGGGATAGAGCTATAAAGGAGCAGAGCTTTCATATAGTATTGACAAATTCAAATTAGCATATTATTATAGTTTCAGGTATAATTTTAAATATAATCCTCATAGTATTCACAAAGAAAATAGCTTTAGAATACACACAAGAGGGGGTTAGACAGGACTTTAAATGTTTCACTAAAAGAATCAACTAAACATGAAAGAATATGGTAATGCAAGAAATTAGGGACAAAAAAGCTATAAGACATATTTGATGTAAATCAAATAGCAAAATGACAGAAGTCTTTATCAGTAATTACATTAAATATAAATTGATTAAATTCTCCAATCCAAACATAGAGAATGGCTGAATGGGTTAAAACATGGTTAAACTATCTGCTGTCTATAAGAGACTCACTTTAGATCCAAGACACGAACGTGTGGAAAGTGAAAAGATGGAAAAAACCCTTGCAAATAGTAACCAAAAGAGGAGAGGGTGGCTATAGTAACACTAGAAAAAATAAACTTTAAATGAAAAAAAGGTAATAAAAGTTAAGGGACATTATATATTAATGTTCATACGGCATGATACAAAATTATAAACATTTATATACCTAATAACAATCAAAATATATAAAGCAAGGTTGTCTTCCCTTGGTAATCTAATCTTTCTTCTTGGAAGAAGCCTTAAAGAAATAGTTTTGCAATAATAGTTTGATGCTTTAATACTTCACTCTCAATAATGATTAGAAAAATCAGAAGAGATTTCTCTGGAGAGGGAAGAAGGAAATAGAGGACTTGAACCACACAACTAAACCAGTTACATCTAACAAACATATATATAGAGTTCTCTACCCAACAACAATCATTCTTTTCAACTGTACATGGGATATTTTCCAGGAAATTGGAACCCTTGTGCACTGTTGATCAGAATGCAAATTTGCACAGCCATTGTAGATAAACAGGGAGGTGTGTGTGTGTGTGTGTATGTGTGTGTGTTTTAAGATTTTATTTATTTATTCATGACAGACACAGAGAGAGAGAGAGTGAGAGAGAGAGAGGCAGAGACACAGGCAGAGGGAGACGCAGGCTCCTTGCAGGGAGCCCGATGCAGGACTTGATCCCAGGACTCCGAGATCTTGCCCTGGACCGAAGGCAGGTACTAAACCACTGAGACACCCAGGGATCCCCTCAAGATGGTCAATTTTAATATATCATGTATATTTTACCACAATTTTAAACTGGAAAAAATGATTATTTACCGTTAAAGCAAAAATAATAACAATGTGGTGTGGAGTTTATAACATATGGGGAAATAAATGTGTGACAACAATAACAAATGGCCATGAGGATAGAAATGGAAGTATACTATTATAAGGTTCTCACACTTTACATGAAATGGTTTAATATTACTTGAAGTGTTGAAAAGTTAAACATATATACCATCAACCTGCAATCACTAAAATAAGTATTTATAGTTAATTGGTGAACAAAAGTGATATGTGAATTCATAAAAATATCCAATTAGTATAAATTAAAGAGAAGAAAAAGGCAACAAAGAACACATGGAAAAATGGAAACAAAAATAGTAAGATTTAAACCTTGAATGGTTAAACATAACACTACTGTGTTATCTGAGACATATACCTGAGAGGAAAAAAAAAGCAATACCTATACAAAGATTTATATGCAAATTGTTTGTAGTTTTATTCATAATATTCATAATATTATTATTCATAATATCTTAAAACTGAGGGGCACTTGGGTAGCTCAGCGGTTGAGCATCTGTCTTTGGGTGAGGTCATGATCCTGGGTTCTTGGGATCAAGTCCCACATCAGGGTCCCCCCAGGGAATCTGCTTCTCCCTCTGCTCATGTCTCTGCCTCTCTCTCTCTGTGTGTGTCTCTCATGAATAAATAAAATCTTAAAAAAAATAAGACACACACAAAAAAGCATATACTATAGGATCTAACTAAAGAAAATTTTAGAAAATTCAAACCAATAAAAGATGTCAGAAATAAAATCAGTTATTGCCTAGGAAAGGTTGGAGGTAGCTTGGTTGGGAACTGTGATTACCAAGGGAAGACACAAATTTTTGTAGGTTATGGAGATGGGTTCAATATCCTGATTGTATTAATTGTTTCACAGGTTTATATATTGTCACAACTTACCAAATTCTAACTATAAATTAGACTTTATTGTAGTTAATTACATCTCAAAAAATAAAACTAGCATAAAGGCTGAAACAGAGACATTAGCAATCCCATTTTAAACAACAAATATAAAGATTAAAAAATTACCTTTTATTATAAGACATAGTTTACATATGTTTTCTCTAACTAGAATTCCTATATGCAACATTCCAGAGAAGCTGTGTTAAAAGACACTGTGTTAAGAAGTAATGTCTAAAAATTTGTCAGTCTATACCATCTGTACCCATTGTATAAACATCTTTCTGTTAGATAACTTGAAGATTTATTATGGAAGCAGCAAATATAGTGCATGTTCACCAAAAATGTATCACATACTGTAGGAGAAGACACAGGCCATTGTATATCAACTAATTGGTCATGGAAAAACTATATATATTAAAAACAAAAAACTTCAACACATTAAGTCAATCATACTTTTGGAACAAGACACATTATTGGTTTCATTTTAAAATTTAGGAGATCCGTGGGTGTAAAATTCATACAATAGTGTTTCTTGTGATTCCTTTTAAAAATGCAAATATCTCCTAGGCCTGCAAATTTCCTGAAATTCAACACCTTCTGCTCTGTTGAAATACACAGATATGTTCATCTTTAATTAATAGCTCACTACAGACTGAAATTTAGTACCCTTCAATTATTATGGTTTGATTTAGAGAAACAATACTTAATTTTTTTTTTTATAGTCAAACTTATGGGCACCTGGGTAGCTCAGTCAGTTAAGCGACCTACTTTTGATCTCAGTTTAGGTTTTGATCTCAGGGTTGTGAGTTCCAGCCCTGTGTTGGGCTCCATGCTGGGTGTGGAGCCTACTTAAAAAGAAATAAAATAAAACAAAAATCAATCAATCAATAAACAGTCAAATGTATTATATTAGTGGTATATGTTATTAAAACTACCTCTCAGAATGCATGGGTTGGAAAGATAATGAAAATGTTTCCCAGTTTGGGAATTACCTCCTTGTCATACGTCAAAAAGTTATTAGAATTAATTATTAATATTAATATTAATCAATTAATATTTACTTCCATCACTTTGTTCATATCTGCATAAGTCCCTATATTGCAGATACCTTATGTAGCCTTAATCTATATCTATACCTGTATGTAACCAAGTGTGCTGGAAATCTGAGACAAAAGAATAGCTTAAAATGGATGAGCATATTTTAGTCTATATGAAATTTACTATCAATTGAGACGATAGGTCTTAATTGATTTTAGTTATGTGTGTATGGGGGAGAGTGTAGGTAAAGGAAACATTAATTGTATCTTTGCCTCAAATTCTGACTCAATAGAAACTTGAATTTTTCATTTTAAATGTTATTTGTTTAACTATGTTAAGTTTATTTTTACCTGAGAAACTTAGGAATCACAGAGACACAAAGATAGTAGTGATCCCATTCTAAATAGTGTGGATATAAAATCTTTTCCTTATGGTGCTAGTTTGTACAGCTCATTTCCATGCCCTGTTACTCACTAATGCTATTATAGTTAAATTGGAATCTTTCTAGTGACAATCACACTACATGAAATGTTTCCTTGTAATTATATTAGAAGAAGATATGTTGTGAAAACTGTTAGCTTGACTAGTTAAAACTTGTAAAATGTATGTTATTCTTGCACTTAGCTACATATTTTTGGAAGAAAAAAAAGTATATACAGTGTTCCTTGGCACCTGTGCGTATGTGTGCTCTCTCTAAAACAAACAAACAAACAAATAAATAAATAAATTATTTTTAAAAAAGAATCTCTGATTTGTAGCCAATTCCAGCAAAAATGTGGGTAACCTGGGGACCCACTACTTGTGATTGGTGTTTGAGGTGGGACAGTCTGAAGCTTTAATCATTGGGGTCTGCATACTGATCCTGGGTAGTTAGTAACGGAATTAAAATAAATTGTAGGACATGTAATTGGTATCTGCAGAAAATTGGAGAATTTCTTGGTGTAGAAAATCTACATATTTGGTGTCTAAAGTGTTGCCAAGAGAGAAACAATTTTCTTTTAAAGTCAAAATATACTCCCATAAACCTGGAATTCCCCAGAAAATACATTGTCTCCATAAGGATGAAATAGGAATTATGCCTCCCCTGCCACACTATGGAAATGAAAAATGTCTGGATTCTTTATCATTGAGTGAGGGCAGAAAATAATTCTAAAATAAGCAGAACGCACTGTATTTATAACCAAGTGCCATTTTACATATATGCAAGTTTGTTTTGGACATAGATATTATTCTTTTTTCATGATGCCATAATGAGGTCATACATTATGGTTGCATATTTGTTTAAAAAGGTTGTAAGCTTCCAGAAGGTGGGGATAGTAGCGTTGAATTTCTCTCATTATCTTCCTGCTGCTGGGTCCAGAGCAAATGTGCAATAAATGACTTGGGTGAAGAACATGGATTATTTGTGCCAGAAGGAGCAGTAGTGTTTGGGGGAAAGGTCATGGCCGAATGCCCTTATGGATTTTGCTTATCTTGGGCAAGGGATGTTAGAATAATTGTAAAATATGGAGAAAATCCTTTTCACTCTGGAAATTTCGGTTATTTTGTGTGCAGAGACCGATATCCTGATGGCTGAGTTATAACTAGAAGAAAAACACTGAATGTGGTTGGGGACAGCCATTTCTCTTTCTTTTATGGGAAGAAATTATGGTTATTACCTGAGATTTCATAGCCATGAATAGAGTACTGATAGAAAGATTCTGAAGTATCTCAGATTTTTCTAGGTATTGTTCTAATCCAAAGAATCAAGGGTTCATAGGTAGTATGAATTAGGAAGCATACAGTTATAATGTTAAGGATTAAACAAACACAAAGACAATGACTCTGAATCCAGACTGCCTAGATTCATATACCAACTCAGCATTTTTTAAAGACTTTATTCATTTATTTAATTAATTATTTGACAGAGAGAGAGAGAGAGCACAAGGAGGAGGAGTGGTAGGCAGAGGCAGAAGGAGAGAGAGAGGGAGAAGCAGACTCCCTGCTGAACAAGGAGACTAATGCAGGGTTCCATCCCAACCCTGAGATCATGACCTGGGCTGAAGGCAGACGCTTAACCAGCTGAGCCACTCAGGCACCCCTAGCCACTCAGTTGCCCCCCAACTCAGCTTTAACTAGCTGTATAACTTGGAGATACTATTTCTTTGTCTGTACAATGGGGACACCCACAAATTTCACCTCATACAATCATTGACAATATAAGTGAGTTAATTTAGATAAAGTGTGTTTAGGTCATATCTTGACACAATATTACCATATTAATATTATCTCTCTGCTTTCTTACCTGGACACCAGTATGCTGAGGGGAAGGGAATATACTATTCAACTCTTCATGTTCCACAGCTCTAAAGGCTGCAACATAATAATAACAATAAAAATGATAATAAAATTTATTAACATCTTGTATATCACTGTAGTTTTATATTTATTTCTTTCCCTTATTACAATGAGGATAGTAACATCAATATGTCCATCTTACAAAGAAACTTATCATTAAAGAAACTTATTACCTTGCTTAAAATCAAACAAATAATAAGCAATGATGTTAAATTCTGGCTTAGTCTAACTTCTGAATACTCTTTTATTTATTTTTTAATTTTTTTAAATTTTCATTTATTTATGATAGTCACAGAGAGAGAGAGAGAGAGAGAGAGAGGGGCAGAGACATAGGCAGAGGGAGAAGCAGCAGGCTCCATGCACCGGGAGCCCAACGTGGGATTCGATCCTGGATCTCCAGGATTGCGCCCTGGGCCAAAGGCAGGCGCCAAACCACTGCGCCACCCAGGGATCCCCTGAGTACTCTTTTAAAACCAGTTATGCCATCTTAAAAGGAGTAGAATTTGATAAAACATGCATTGAATAGATGAAAGAACAAATGAATTTCAAAAAAAAAAAAAAACCATCATCCCTTTTCACAATAAATTTACTTTATGGATATGTTTAGTAATGATAATGACTTCACATTCATTTCAGCACTGGTAAATGTGTTTTTTTCAGTATCTTTTACAGGTACTACAGCAAAGTGGTCTCCATAAGGCAAAATAAAATGTGGTGCCCTGGTATCTGTTTCTTTAATTGAGCTTTTAAAATATATATCATTTGAATGAAATTATAATGATTTCATTAACCTATTTTGCCCTTTCTCAAATATACTGACTATAAATGTGATAGGAAATTACAACTGCCCATTGCTGGAAGAAAGCAATCAAGCTAGATTGACCAATATGATTATTACATGCCTGTCTGGCAACTTCTTCCCCCTAGATACTGAAGCTGAAGTTGGCAGATCATATAAATATCTATTTGTCTATTTATGAAAAAATTAAATCAGGAAAACTCAGGATCAAAATTTTATTAATCAGTTTTTTTTTTTTTTATTAATCAGTTTTACAGAAGGAAGTCTCAAATTTTTAATTCTTAGGGATTTCCATTTTAATAGTAATTATAAAACATTCTGGCTTAGTTTGTTATACAGAGGTGATGGATATACATTCAGTGATTTTCAATGGGAAGCTTAAAATGCATTCCCAAATACCAAAATGTTTTACTGTGAAATAATTTTAAAATTTAGGAGAAAAAGACACTATTAAGCTCTTAAAGGTGTTTAGGTTCATTTGCTAGATACCATATAAGCCAGATGCTATATGAGATATAAGGACTTGCGGATTTAGTAATTTTCTCATCTTTCAAATGTGAAGAAGTGTTGTTAGATATGCCGACATATAGATACCCAGAGGAAAAAAAGAAACAAAAAGCGATGTGGTACTGGAGAGGAGGAAAATAAAATAGCAATCAAATAAAGAACAAAGATGCACTGCATTGTATAGGGGAATGCAACAAAATATTTTCTCTTTCT
This sequence comes from Vulpes vulpes, assembly GCF_048418805.1. Lineage (NCBI taxonomy): Eukaryota > Metazoa > Chordata > Mammalia > Carnivora > Canidae > Vulpes > Vulpes vulpes. The sequence goes on from NW_027325668.1 coordinate 1,396,305, forward strand.
CCTTCCACCCCTTCTCACCTCACTCTCTCTCTCTCTCTCTCTTTCTCTATCTCTGTTTCTGTCTCTGTCATCTCTCTCTCTCTCTCTCTCTCTCTCTCTCACACACACACACACACACACACATTCACACTTACACTCTGGATTGTGACCTGTAGTTTAAAAAAAAAAAAAAAAGAAATCTAAAGTGTTTGGCTGCTGGCACAGAAGCCCCATTTATAGGTGTAGTCTTTTTAGGAATAGAGATTACAGAGAATCATACATCAGAAAATGAAAAATTTTCTTTCCAAAAAATCATTGATCATTTTATTATATATATATATAACTATTTAATTCACCCTACAGGCCATTTTTTTCAAATAATTGCTACTTTTGCCCTTGGTTTCCAACATTATTCACTCATTTTATCCATTTGAGAAAAATCCTCCCCTTAATGAAATATATCTCAAAACAGCTAGCATAAAAGACAAAAGAGTAGTTAGAATATTGAGATTGGCTTATTTTTGTGGGTTGAAAGGATTTTCAACCCACAAAAAAGGGCTTGTTTTCAAATAGGTAGTCTCTACATACATACCTGTGAACAGGATCTAAATACCTCCTATTTAAATAATTTATTATTTGGTTAATGACTGAAAAAGAAATTACTTGTCTTCGTCCAGTAAAAAGTTATGCTCTGAATTAGTATGATGTCTTCTTGTTCAAACCACACATAAATACACAGAGACCTTGATTTTTGCTGAAGATGTGTCCTGAGATTTGATGTATAAACCAATAGTTTGCCCCCCTTTTGGTCTTTCCTGGCACTTGGAGTCCCCATCATATTTTAATATGCTTTATATTCCAATTAGCAGTCCGCTTAAAAATCAGGTTGAAAATTTCTTGTTTATGGGAAGGGACTTTTGTTTTCTCTGTAACACCATTAAGAATTACAACTGCTGTTTGAAATAGCAGGAATAGACAAAAAAATCCATTGATATAATATTGGACGACGTCTTTCCATAGAATGCTTATTACAAATGATAGAGAAACAGGCCTTACCAGGAAGTCCAGGTCATTTAACTTTCTCAAATTATAATTATAATTACCTGTATTTTGAGTGACAGGACCAGGTATCTAGAACCTCAGAGAAGGTGCTGTTTTCTTTCTCTCTCTCTATTTTTTTTCCCATACCAACAAATTTAGGGGCAGTTTTGAAATAAGACATGTTAATTCTGGAAACGACAATATCACTCTCCAATTTTCTTACAGTGCTGGTGCTTTCCTTCCCAGTGTCCAGTAAATTTCCTCAGATCCCTACACTGGGAATAATTAGAATACATATCTCTGTAATCCACATTCCAAGAAGCAAACTCAGAGCAAATCACAATTTTTCTTTTTGCAGAGTAACTTAGTTTATGTTTGTCAGGGGAAAAAAACAATAAGCATAAACTTACCTGTATCAACACATGATTGATTAATAACCTCAAACTCTTTCTGTTTATTTGTATTGGAAAATTGGGTACACGCTAACCATAATAATTTTTTTCTTGGTGAAATTCCAAACACTACTTTGAGTTATAAATAATTTTATGCAAGCAGATGTAGAACTTTTTTTCTTTCTTTCTTTAGTTAACTCTGAGTCTGGGGAGTTCTGCTCAGGAGTGAATTAGCAATTTTGCTTCCATCAGAACCACTTCTCTGCAGAGGTTTATTCTCCAAATAAACCTTTTTTTCCACTAAAAGGCTCCCTAGCAGCCACAAACCCTGTGGTTTCCCAATTTTGCACCTTCTAAGATTTTTCCACCAGCCTTCCTTTCCACTCTCATCTTCATCCCCCACCTTTCTTTCATGAAATACCTTCCACTTAATTCACCAGACAATTGTAGAAAAGTTTGGTGACCCGGAGTCACTGAAAGCCCAGAAACCAATATGTGGAACAGAGGAACCTAGGACTTCAGAGTAAGGAGCTTAGGTGTTCATCAATGAGGAATAGTGATATAAGAATACATATTAAATATACAGAGACAAAGATAAAAATAGAGGGCAGCCTGGGTGGCTCAGCGGTTTAGCGCCTCCTTCAGCCCAGGGTGTGATCCTGGAGACCCGGGAGGGAGTCGGTGTCAGGCTCCCTGCCTGGAGCCTGCTTCTCCCTCTGCCTGTGTCTCTGCCTCTCTCTCTCTCTCTGTGTGTGTCTCTCATAAATAAATAAATAAAATATTTATTTATTTATTATTTTTTTTTAATCCCCCCCCCATAAATAAAATATTTAAAAGAGAGAGAGAGAGAATAGAGATATACTATAGAGATTCATGTACTATATATAAAGAAAAAGATATATGTGCCAGTAGGAATTTGTTTGAAAAGTGTAAATGGAAAAAAAAAAAAAAGAAAAGTGTAAATGGGCAAACTCTCCCTTAGTTTTTAAATTTTGTTTTGTTGTTGTTTAAAACAGTTTTAATTGTGCCCATTGTTCACAAGCGCGTGAAGAAATTGACACTCATGTTTAACAGCTGGTTTGAAAAAAAAGTTCAAATTTTTCTGTAGTGTGATTTAGGAATATAAATACCAATGTATATTAGAAACCAGAAAACTGTGCAAAATATCATATGTAACAATTAGACTTCTAGGGACTCCTCACAAGAAGAATTTACAGATATGTTCATGTTCACCTCAAGTATGCTTAATACAACATTTTTATAGTAGTGAAATGTTGACAGTGATGTAAATACCCAACACAGAGAAATTATTAAATTAATAGTACACATGTACACATATACACACATGTACTGGAAAAATATATAGCTATTAAAATGGCATTATAGAAGACTATTAAATGATTAAGAAACTGTTCATGATCTATAAGATGACAAAGGGTCCTTAAATTATATATATATATATATATATATATATATAACCAGATATACACATGTGTGCATATGAACATATGTATATATACAAAATTAAAACTGGATGGAAGCCCACAAAAATGTTAATAATTTATCCCTGAGGTACGATAGTTTGTTTTATTTTGTTTTTGGTGAGAATATTTAAATTCTAATGTCTTAGCAATTTTCAGTTATGTAACAGTGTTGTTGTCTATAGTTACCATGTTTCACATTAGATGCTCAGACTTCTTTTATCTTGTAGCTGAAAGTTTGTACCCTTTAACTAAGTTCTCCCTCTTTTCCCTCTTACCAGAGATGGATCCATCTCTGGCAACTGGTTTTCTACTCTCTGTTTCTATGAGTTTTGTGTTTCTGTGTTTTGGATTTTTTGTTTGTTTTTCTTTTTAGATTTCACACATACATAATATCATGCAGTATTTGTTTTTTTCTGTCTGGCTTATTTCAGTTAGCATAAGCCCTCAAAATCCATATTGTCTTCAATGCCAGAATTTCCTTCTTTCCCATGGCAGAATAATATTTCATCATGTGTTTATATATATATCACATCTTTTTTTTTTTATCCATTTGTCCATTAAGTGACACTTATATTGTTTCCATATCTTGCCTGTTGTAAATAATGCTATTTTCATTTCCTTTGGATATGTACCCCAAAGTAGGATTGCTGGATCATATGATAGTTCTATTTTTAACTTATTATGGAAAGTCCATACTGGTTTCCTTAGTGGCTATAGATAATTGTGTAGATAAATATATAAATTCTTTGTTGAGTGAATGAACGAATACAAAACTAATGGAATAATTTAATGAAAAGTAAATGTTCAGGGTTAATTATAGTTATATTCCCTGATCTGTGCATACCACCCTCTCCCCTTTATTCACTCCTGAATACAAAAGTCTTCTATCACTCCATGTCTCTCATAGTGTTTAACATAATGCCAGAATGGTGTAAGGTGGAAAATCGAAGCCTATTTATAAGGTGGGATTCCCTCTATGTTAAGAAGTTCTGTGTATATGATACCTATGTGTTTTACACCAACAAACATGTTAAAAAGTAACATCTATTATCATAAATTGAATTCACTGCAGTTTTTACCACTTTTCCCTTAATACTCTTCTAATTATTATTTTTTATTTTTATGTTATAATTTCTCTGGTTAGCCCTTCTAGTGAATGATTTTGTCTTCTAGCACAGTATTTTTCTACCTAGTGGTGGTAAAGAAAGTTTTATTTCCTGATTTATCTTCAAATGCAGACCAATAATTACATAAAATACAATAAGAATTTTTAGAAAGAAATGTTAAAAAAAGACATGCCAAATAAAAACCCAAGCTTTTATATTTCATCCTAAATATAGGTATCCACTTCCATAAATAAGGAGTCCATAGGCAAAAGTGATGATAAGGGAGATTAATAACTTTTTTTTCATGGAAATCTTGATAGATCTCTTTGAAACTCAGTGTTTTCACCTGCAACATGGGAATTAAGATAACTAGACTGAAGGATTATTAAAAACATCAAACAACTCACGTAAAATATCATGTAAGCAGGTTATCATGTATGCATGTTTGTGTATGTGACATCATTACGATTATTTATTTTCATTACTTGAGCCGTCTGATTCTCAAGCACTTCATAGTGTGTGTTCCCTGGTCTCCTCCACTCCTGGTTCCCTCAGGCAGAACATTATATATATTTTAACCAGAAGTTTCTTTTCCTTCCAAAAAGACCACTTTATTTTGACTCTGTTCTACTACTTCCTTTAGATGTTTGAAAACTGTTTTTAATATCTTCATCCTCAAGCTCATCAATTTCTGTTTTATACAGAGAGATTTCCTTTGTTATTTCTAAGTAGGATACTTTCCTGGTTTTGCTTTTTTAAGTGGCTTTTTATACTCCTATGCTGTCATATAGAGTACTTCACCATATCCTTTTCAAGATTTCCCTTTTTCTTCCTTCAAAAATTTATCTTCCGGAAAGCATTCCTATCTGCTCATGCTTTCACATGAGTTAGTGAAATGTGAAATTTGTTCCCCAAAGTAATGTTCCAGTTCACTTTGACACAGGAAAATACAACAATAAACTGTAATTGTTCTCCTGTAAACAGGTACGTAACCCTCTGTTAAGCTGCTCCTGTGTGTGCAATGGAACTTGAAGAAGCGTGAGTAACCTGCTTGTGAGGAGACCACATAGAACTAAGACACACACACACAAATGATCCCTGGAAGCTCTTTGTTCAGCCTTGCTCTACTTTCTAATAGTGGATTTTGCCTTCATTTCATTTGCTTTTCTTTTCCATGTTTTGTTTTGCACCACAGTCCTCTCTACAGAGTGCAAGCCAATAGTTCTCCTTGAGTCAGTCTCTCTGCATGGTCACATTCCACAGTGCCACTTTTGCATCTGGTAGCACATTTATGGTTTTGCTAATTGATCTGCTTAATTGTACTTCCTACTGTTCTCTAGAGAACTCTCTTCATATCTGTCTACAACCTGTGCTCCTCCTGTAAAAAGCAATGTCAGCTGCATTAAATAAAATTCATTTTTGAGTGTATATTAGAGTCCCAGTTTCACTTGTGTATTTTACTTTCCTGGAAGTACCTGAGAATCTCCTTGTAAAAGAGTCTCCAGGCCATACAGACAGACAGAAGCTATAAAAGCAGGCTTGTCTCATTTCTCTGGCACCTTGCACTATACACCCTTCACACACAATCCCCCACCACTGCGTATGGGCTGCTGATGGGGTTGCTGGGAAATGTCTTCACATATTTCATCAGTGTTCAGACAGATGGTCTTAAACAGAAACTGTTTGTGTTGTTGTTTTCCTGATCAAATATTTGCTTCATAGAAATAAAATTAATATTCTTCCCACTTTCCTCTTAAAGCATGGTATCTCTTCAAATTCCTCAACCCAATAGCTTTTCTCCTTGCTACCGTTGTGCCTATCATATGTTTTATTTATTTATTTTTTTATCATATGTTTTATGCTATGCTTAGAAAATTCTTGAAATCAAGGTCCAGTTTCATTGTCTACAACTTTTAGTCTTTCAATATTCAAAAATTACCAAGTCGAGATTCTGTTTGCATTTACTATTTTTAAATATTGTAGTAAATCATATGTAAGATGTGCTTAAATATGTAAAACATTTCTTTAGAGTACTTACTTCCTTGAACTTAGTTCTTGAACTGATCATTTCCAATAAATAAGCAAGTGCTTATTATTTTGTTGCCAGCTTGCATCAGCTCAGACTCCTTCTTTCCTATTTCTGAAGTTCCTTTATAAATATCGCTACCATCATTTAGGGAGCACAAGTATCACCATTGTTTTTCTTTAGTGCCAACTTAAACTGCAACTTTTTTTTTCCTTTTACTCTCCATACTCTATCTCTGCACAACCTCAGATGTCTGTAGGAAGTGTCTTTGTTCTTGTCTGTTTTTCTCTTCTCTCACCATCCTATCTTTACAGACCTGTTATTTCCATTTGGATTACTGATTCCATGTCCTCACCCTGACTTTCTCAGTCTATGTACTCCTTTAAAGATTTCTGCAGCTATTTTACTCTTTAAAGCTGTTGGCTTGATTCCTTCCCTGGGGAATTTTCTTTATATCATTTTTAAAAATATGAGCCACCACTTTGTGACAGCTGGAAAGGTGAACAGGAATTCTCTATTCTTGATTATTCCTCTTATATTTTTAAAAATTTCTTCTTGTTCTCATAGGGACATTCTCAGCCTCCAAATACCTCTGCCAAATTTCTCAGCTGTTGAGAGATTAATTTCAGCTATTACCATAGCAGGATCAGAAAAACTAACATCTTTCACATTGCATTATAGAACCTCTATTTTCCCTTGTGTGTGTGTGTATGTGTATATATATATATATTTTTTTAAAAAAATCTATCAGCTCCTCTCATTTTTCCAGGGATCTTTTTGGTAATACAACTATAAGTGTGTGTATGTAAGTTAGCATCATTTGATCTCATATTGAAGATTGGCTTACACTTTGATTTTATTGCCAAGTATTTTGGAGTCAGAAAAACCTCAAACACTAGCCCCTTATGAACTGCAAGATTCCTTGACTCAATTTTATCTTGGAGAAATGGAGATTTTATTAAGTGTAGTTTTTGTTTACTGTTGTGACTTGTACTGAAGTATTTTTACATGTGAAATTCTTGGCATGATACTTAAACCCCTGACCTTCAATTTCCTTATCTTGAAAATGAAAATAATGCATCATTTGCAGAAATGGGTTATATATTAGCAATAATGATTGTAAAGTACCTGATACTCAATAATTGCCAGTAATGGTGATGATTGCTATTATCATAATTCACTTTTTAAAGTTTATCTGTCCCTATAACATTATTTTCTAAGATAGTTAAAATTATCTCCAAGTATCTGTTCTTTTTTTAACATGGTGAGTTAATAATAATGTGGCTTAAAAATATTTGTATTTGTTTCAAATGGGAGGTAAAGTTACTTTAATTTATAATGTTTATTTTTCTCTCTCCATTCCTCATTTCCAATCATACATTCCACAGTTTGAAGGTCATGTCTGGTATATTTGTAATATCCACTTCAACATGGACAGACCAGGGCACAGAACCCTGAATAGAGACGCTTAACCTTCTATGCATCCACCTTCATAAATGCGATGGTGAATTTTTGGACTAATATATACAGTTTTTTTTTAAATTCCAATTTCCACAACTTTTTTCTTGTTTTATGTGACATTTACTGAATGCCCTAAGCATGGCAGGCAATATGCTAACCCTGGGGAATACAAAGTTGAAGATAATATCCTTACTCACATGATTTCATAAACCCGTGGAAGGGTACACCCACGTGAAACACATCATTACAGTACAAAGTGATTTTATTGTATTTTTTGAGAATCTCTTTGATCTCCTACTTTTCATTGTACTTTTAGTTCTTCTCAAGTCTATCTTTTAACTCCTTTTCAAATCTGATGTTTTTACTTTTTTCTAAGATTGTATTAAAATTAAAAGGAGCCTTAATTTCCTCCTCCCCTGCTCTGCTTTAATTTATAACAGAAATCTTTACTTTTTACCCAGTAGATGATCTTTTTTTTTTTTTTTAATTTTTTTTTTTTTAATTTTTATTTATTTATGATAGTCACAGAGAGAGAGAGAGGCAGAGACACAGGCAGAGGGAGAAACAGGCTCCATGCACCAGGAGCCTGACGTGGGATTCGATCCCGGGTCTCCAGGATCGCGCCCTGGGTCAAAGGCAGGCGCCAAACCGCTGCGCCACCCAGGGATCCCCCCAGTAGATGATCTTTAAAAGTACTATAAACTTTTCAAAAAAAGATATGCAGAGTATGATTCAAAAACTCTCATATATGCACAAAATAAAGCTAATATTTATAATAATTTAGATATGCTTCATTAATCCATATCCTAAATATAAAAACAGTTTACCTTTAAGTAAATTTTTTGGTTTTTCCAATAAAAAGTATATTTTCAAAACCCTAGTCCCATTACCCACCTAAAAAGTTAACAACTGTTAATCATTCCAGTCATATACTCTTTGTTAAAAAATCCTTTCTTTGATGTATTATTGGTAGAAAACAACAGCCAAGTTATTATGTTCATGCATTTCTGGATCAAGAAATTGAGCAGTGCTTAGCTAAGTGATTCTTTTGCTCCATGTGATTACTCAGCGCTAAGCCTACCCATATCGGGGGAGGGGACATACACCCTAATTCTCAATGGGAAGAATTTCCAATAAACTTGAGGACATGTTTTGAAACCACAATAGTCTTTAGTATTATATATAACACTAGTTCCATATTTCAAATTTTCTCAATTGTCTAAAAAGTGTCTTTTTACACTCAATGTTCAAATCAGGCTGCTTATATCTGTATCACATTTGGTTATTATTTTCTTTAATATCTTTTATTTTTTTAAAAAAGGCTTTTTTATAGTGTTGACCTGACAAGACCAGATCAATTATTTTATAAAATTACCTACCTTACTTCTTTGTGGAGTCACTTAATTTTATTGCTCCAACTCCTATATCTCCTGAAAACTAGAAATGAAATCTGAAGGTATATTAAATTTACATTCAGCATTTTGTCAGGGTGTCTACTGCATCCTATCTAGACAAACATAATGTCTGGTCAGCCATTATTAGTGGTTGATAAATTGCTTCAGGAAGTGACAATTTGTTCTCTCCTTTGCAAATTTATGATTTTTTTTTCATCTTGAAATCAACAAATAACACTTGGGGTGATGATTTTAACTTTAGGAATAACTTTAGGAATAAATACACCTATCAAGCTCTCACAAGATGTTTTTTAAATACATTGATAATTCTTGCTTGATATAATCATTAGAGTATTAGAGTAGTGGTTGCAAGGTGATGAATTTCTAATTCTATCTATCCTTTATATATATATAGTTTTATATATATATATATAACTATATATATATAACTATATAACTATATATAACTATATATAACTATATATAACTATATATATATAGCTATTCTAATAACTATTTTAATAATATATTCTATTAACTAGAATTCATACGTAAATATTTTTCTTATCAATTAAGATTATTTAGTATATCAAGTACATTCTCTAAAGAAAGGAAAATATTTTTTCTTTATTTTTACTGATTTTTTAGATAAATTATTGATGCACTCATTATCCTCAATAATGAAAAAGGTTTTTTTTCTTGTTTTGGCTTCCTAGCTTTTTGAAAAGCATTTTTAACACTATGAGTATAAAATATATATTTAATGTTTTAAATTAATTGTGTTATTATTTCTCTGGTCTTTAAATTGCCCCCTCTTTTACAGTGCGATCTTCTTAAGGTTGTCAACTCTGACTTTTGGGAATGACTACATTGCTCTTTGATAGCTTTCTTGATTTCTAGCATAGCAAACTATTATATGTTAGTTTTGTACATTTTCTTCTGTAAACCTAAAAAAAAGCTATTTTTTCTAAGCAGCTCTAACTTAGTTGCCATGCTATGTACATAAGGTGTTCAGAGCCATTGAGTCGATGTAGCTTCTAGGCCTTTTCAGTGGACAGACCTAGGAATTTTTTTTTTAACAAAAATACTATAAATTCATACTTTACACCAAATTTAATACTATGTATTTTTTAACTTTATGAAATTTTATATTTATATCCTCCTCTCTTACACTGAAAATTCTAAAATTACCTTTTCATTTGCTTTATCCTATAATATACATAATGCAAATTTTAAGTAACCATACTGATATTCTAACTAGAGCCATACAAGTGAAAAAAGTTAAAGTACTTTAGGTTTTCTTTGTGTGTAAACATTTCCTTTAAGAATATATGGCCAAAATACAATGTTTTGAACCTTATTGAAATGATTTGTTTTGTCTGTGTGATTATATCACTGGTATATGTCCATTCTTTTAGTTTGTCTTCAATTTTTCAGACCTGCATTTTTATGTACATTTATTTGTGACATATAATAAGTTTGTACGTTTTAAGTCAGAATTAATAACAATATTCCCTCAGAAAATCTTTCATTATAATTCCCTCCCTCTGTTCTCTGTCTTCCTACATAAATATTATTAGTTTTTATTTTGACTTTTCACTATTTTGTTTGTTTGGTTTTTTGGTTTTTGTTTTTGTTTTTTACAAATAAAAATATACGTATTATATGCAATATTTTGCTTGTTTCCCCCTTGTAGAATTAAGACAAAGCTGTACATTTATTCATTCAGGAAATCTTTGTTAAAGACTTAAAACTATTCACTTTCCAGAGAAACAAAGTACACAAATACATAATGGTTAATATAATCATGAATTTAATAAGTTCAAGACAGAAATCACTTGAGGTTGTAACTGAGAAGAATGGATGGTGGGAAAATTAAATAGGATGTTCTAAGAAACTATCCATAGCCATGTGACGTTAATCTTGTAAGCTGAAGAATGAGAAGAATCCAATTGTGTAAGAACCAGAAAATAGGATGAGTGTGGTACATGCTAGAAATTAAAACCAGGCCAGGGAATTTGGAAATTAGTAGCATTAGAAATGAGTTTAAGTTGGAGGTTGGAAAAATATGAAGAGAGCTTGCATGCCAAGAAAATGAACCTTTATTTTATTTAAAATACAACAGAAAGCCACAGAATGGTTAGGGCAGAGAAGTGACATGATCTCATTGATATTTTAAAATAATCACTTCCAGGATGCCTTGGTGGCTCAGCTGATTAAGCATCCAACTCTTGGTTTCAGCTCATGTCATAATCTCCAAGTTCTGAAATGAGCACTTTGTAGGACTCCATGCTCATTGTGGAGTCTGCTTGAGATTCTCCCTCTTTCTGTCCTTCCCCCTCTGCCCATTCTCATGCTCATATGTTCTCTCTCTCTCTCTCTCTCTCAAATAAATAGATAGATGATACATAGATAGATAGATAGATAGATAGATAGATAGATAGATAGAGGATAGATAGATGATAGAAAGATAAAAGCTTAAAACATATTTGGAGATGCATTTTGGAGAATGAATTAGAAGAAAGCAAAAATTAAAACTGCGTTCTATTATTACCGGTTTCAACCTCCCTTTTACCCATGACTTGCTAATTTCTGTATTCTTCCTATTTTGATTTGCCAGAATATTTCTTACAAAGTGCATTTGTCCTCTGAATGCTTCAACCTCTTTGAAATTTTTCTGATGTAAAGGCATAGACACTCCCTTCTTTGATGTGTCTCTATATTATTTACCATTATTACAGCATCTACCCTTTCTTTTTGTATTATGTGTTTATATAGCAGTTTTCCTATGAATCTATAAGTTATCTGAGGGGATGATATAGTATTATCTTTGAATCCAAAATGGCTAACAAAAGTATAACACATCCGGAAATTTTTGAAATAAATAAATAAATGGAGATGTTAAAATGAATCTCCACAGACATTCAGGTTTTTAATTTTTTTATTTTTTCAAAGATTCTATTTATTTGAGAGAGAGCAAGAGTGGCAGAGGAAGAGGGAGAAGCAGACCCCTTGCTGAGCAGAGAGCCCAATGTTGGGCTCAATCTCAAGACCTTGGGATCATGACCTGAGCCAAAGGCAGATACTTAACAGAACGCACCCCTCGGGAGCCTCGACATTTTTAAATTGTATTTTAAAAATTGTATTCCCATAAAAATTTTTACTGGGAAGTAAATCAGTTCTTTTGGATGCTATACTCTGTTTTTCTCACCAAATTCTAATTAATTTTCATATTTTTTTATCCACCCACCTTCATGAAATCATTCTGAAAGCCATTATCCCTTTGGCTTCTATAACACTTTTGAGAATAATCCTTATTCCATTTTGCCTTACTGTAAAGTTATTAGTGTGTGTGAGTGTGTGTGTATCATATTCCTACTAGTAAGTAAACTCCCTGAAGATAAGAACTGGTTCTCTTTTATCCTATTATATTTTACTACGCATGATAATGAGTCTGTTCTTCTCTTTAGCTCTTATATCACTTTCCTTGTTTTCTTCTATTATGTCCATATTAATTGAACAAATCCTATTATCTGATCAAGATAGCCTTAGTGTGCTTCTTAGCTTGCCTGAACTTTTGACATATTTCTTCCTGGTTTCAGACATTGGATCTCCCTTTTCTTAGAGCATTTACTTGATAAAACTTTCGACTGAAAATTGTACCTGTGCCCCTTTAAGATGTAAATATTTTCTCAGCCTCATGCTAGGTTTATTTGGTAAAACCCAGAAATGTCTTTCTCGAGGATCTAGGAGCCATCCTTTTAAAATGTAATCATCAAGAAAGATTGCACTCCAAATCCCCCCTTTGCTGTGGGTGGGTAGGAGCTTAACCTTACTTAGCAAACACAGTATAGCTTTGCATTGACCAGTGTCCCTCTTAAAATCCTTCAGTACTCATTCACTAAATCACATCAACGCTTAAATTTAACCTCCCGTCTTTTGTTTCAATAGAGTTGAATTCAGGCTATCTCTCTATTTACAATAGTTTTGAATAAAGTCTTCCTTGCCTATTTATCTCTGATGCAATTATCTTTTGACATATTCCTCTTTCAATTGTTCACTTGCAGATGACTATCTTCTTCTTGGTGACTGATGCTGGGATAGGCAGACACAGTGTGCAAAATTGAATCAAGTGCATTCAAACTCCCCAAAGTCTCCAATTGTTTTTTTAGTTTATCAAGTTTTTACGATCAAGCCGATTTTGAATAATTTTACCTATACTATGGGTATAATGGTTCCTTTTTCTCTCCCATGTATGCTTTTGACAGATTTACTGAAGTTTACTTGGTCACCAAGTTTTGCCAAAAAATTTGCTCTACATCATTTGTAGAATGGTGTTTCTTTCAACTCCTACACTTGTGTATTTAACACCATGAATTTGGGTCATCTAATATAGTAAAGTAGACACTTCTGGTGGCCGTATGGACTCCATTCTGGATGTACCACATACTTCTTTGAGAATTTTACATAATGTTAAGATGGAGATGTCAAACTTTATATCTTTATTTATTTTAAAGAGTTTATTTATTTATTCATGAAAGACACAGAAAGAGAGGCAGAGACATAGGCAGAGGGAGAAGCAGGCTCCATGCAGGGAGCCTGACATGGGACTCGATCCCAGGTCTCTAGGATCACGCCCTAGGCCAAAGGCAACACTAAACTGCTGAGCCACTTGGGCTGCCCTATATCTTTATTTAGTAAATGAATATGCAATAAAGATAACCTACGTAAATGACTTGGCCAAAGTAGAACTAGGATTAATCTTGTGTGTTCCATTATATATCTTTCAACCGTAGTAATTCCCTGTATCTTCTCATAGATTCATGACTGACAACACAGCTTCCTATAGCCCAACATGATTTCAGGAAAAAATTTTTTCAAACCTCCTTCAGGAAAAACACATTTCTAAGGCTAAAAACACTGTAATGATATTTAATGACATTGATGCAAATAATTGATTTAAAAAAATCTAATATATGTGCTTTAAAATACTGAAAATCAAGATACCTTTGAAATAAATCTAGCATTTACTTAATCCTTAATAAAGATTAATAAGAACACAGTGGAAGAAAAATAACACAAAATTGCCTGAAAACTGCAGGGTGCCTCCATTGTTCTCACTTTGTTTTGTTTTTAAAGATTTTATTTATTTATTCATAAAGACACAGATTGAGAGAGGAGAGGCAGAGACACAGGCAGAGGGAGAAGCAGGCTCCATGCAGGGAGCCTGACGTGGGACTGGATCCTGAGACTCCAGGATCATGGCCTGGGCCAAAGGCAGGCACTAAACTGCTGAGCCACCCGGGCTGCCCCTTGCTTTGTTTTTCACTGCAAACAGAATAGGAGCAAAAAATGCATATTTGAGCAACAGAATAATGTCCAACCATAGCAACACAAAATAAATAAACACCCCCCACACATACACACACAAACAAGCTGGAAACTATTTTAATAATAAATTATATGCTAAAAAACAATAACAAAAATTATTCTGTAAGTGTGTATTATTGAAAGTAAATTGCCTATGTAAGATTAGAGTAAGAGATCAGTGGGTCTTCAACGTTAAAACATCCTCTTTTAAAATTTCCTCCTTAGGTCATCTTAGCTACTTAGATAATCTCCATATATGATGAGCTTTTCAAATGAAGTGCTTTTGCCATCTCTGGAAAAACTATATAAGCAAATGCTTATTCTGAAACTTGTACCGTTAGGGATATTTCTCTGCTGTGGTTGGACTAAAGGCACACATTTTTTCTACTATTTTTTGCTTTGTTTTCTTCTTGTTTCTGAGTATATATACATATGTATTTAAAATAGGTAATCCATTCATAGACATAGTAAATGATGTAATTTTAAGGCTATAACAATTCCTTTTACCACCTACATGGAAGTGGGAGTATACTTCTTTCCACTAGTACTGGTTTTGACCATGGTCAGTGGACTGTATTTCTTTTCTCTAGATTTTGGCTTGGCCATATCACATGCTTTGGCCAGTGAAATATTAACTGGTGTAACATAAGCAAAAACTGAAAACACACATGCATGGGAAAGTACTCATTTTTCTAGGTCTGGTATCATCATGGACAACAAATGTTTTGTATGACCCGCTAATCCAAGGATAAGAAATAGATGAAACATGCCTGAACCCAATATGTAGCTTAGACTCAAGTCCAGCTTAGCTCAATCTAGATTAATTGAATTTCAACCAATCCAGTACCTGAAATAGAAAAAAATGATCATCATTTAAAGCTGTTAGGTTTTGGGGTTGTTTATATGCAGGTGACTAATACAAAATTGTACAAAAATCAAATGCTACAATGAAAAGTAATTCTCCTCCCTACTCCATTTACTAATCACCCAAGTCCTTGCCCAATTGTTTATATATCCTTCAGATATCCTACACATAATTAGCAACAATATGTTTTTATAGACACATATTTCAAAAAAATCCATTTTTACACTCACTATTCTATATCTTGACTTTTTAAACTAAGTAAACCTTTAGGACTTCATCAATGATAATAATTAATTGCCATTTGTGAAGTGCCTAGTAAATGCCAAGAAATTTTTATGGACTATTTAATTATTATTAATAGTACTTTTGAGATTTTTTTTTATTACTCTGATTTTACAATTAACAAAATGAGATTCAGAAACAATTTTTATATTTTCCAAGCTTGCTCAATGACAGAACCAAAAATAGAACACTAATCTGGATGATCTCAAATCTTTGTATGTAATCACATATATACTAGTTCTATAACGAAGTACAAAATGCAATGACAAAAATTCCTAAGTGAAACATGAGGATCCCTCCATTTTTGTTTTCTTTATATAGAAGGTAGGTTATTTAGGTGTCCTGCTTTTTGGCCTATGAAGTAATGTGACCCTATGTGTGTCAATATGATGGAGTAGGATGTGTTTAAGGAGGATGACTCTTTTCTCTGACTATTTAAAATTGTTTTTTATGGGGCACCTGCGTGGCTCAGTTGGTTAAGCATTCAACTCTTGTTTTTGGCTCAGGTCATGATCTCAGGGTCACAGGATCAGGCCTCACATGGGGCTCCATGCTAAGCATGGAGTCTGCTTGTCCCTCTCCCTCTGCTCCTTCCCCTGTTCACCTTCTCTCAAATAAATAAAATCATTTAAAAAATAAAATAAAATTGTTTTTATGGAGCTGAAGGAAACCCCAACTCCCCCTATTTTTTTTTGCCACCACACTTAGATGATTAACCAAATACCATTGCATAAAACATTGATATACTGATATAATGTATTTGTAATCAAGCACAAAGACACATGCACACACAAATTTACAATACTCAGGTGTTTCAGAGTCTAAGATTGCTACCCAGTTAGATATAATAAAATAAAAAATACAATATTTATGCTCAAAACTTTAACAGCAGGAAACATAAAAATATCTCAGTTACTAGTCAAGAACGATAGGAGTCTTCTTATCTTATAAAATAAAGAAGTTTAAAAATTTTTCTAAATCTTTTTATTTTCCAAATAAACAACTTCTGTTTGCTTTCAAATTTTAATTATTGCCAAGTCAAATTAAATGGGAGAAGATTTAAATTCAAACACGTTTACATGATCTTTGCATAAATAATTAACAAAATGGAAGATAAGCTAACAAACACAAAGGATGGATATAATGTGCCGACACCAAGGAATAAAATGATATTTAAAAACAATACAGTTTGGAGGTATTCTAAAATATGTGTGAATATATTAGGCTAAGCAAACTTAGAACAAAATTAAAAATCTTTCTAAAAAAAAAAAAAAATCTTTCTAAATCTACTTCCCCCAGAATGGAGATTTTATAACAACTGCTTAATTACATACATGTTCACAGCTTGTTAATATTATTAAATATTTAAAAAGCATATGATTTTTAACACCTGAAAAGTCTTTTTTTATTTTTAAGAGCATACTTCCACTTTTAAGAATACTTAATCAATAGTTTGATTTTTTAAATACAGTGTAATAATTAATTTTAAGTGTAAAACACTTAAGAGTTTAAAGGTCATGAAAGAATGGGTAGGGAAATTTTCTAGGAAGTAAATATTTGACAATTACGCATTTAATTCATTAAAGTGTCACATTATTATGGGGTTTATTTCTTTATGACACTATGATTTAATGCTGATATCAAATTATTTTTCTTAGGAAGACAGTATTGAGATTTCATAAAAATTAAAAATATTATACAGTAATTTATGTTTGGCTATATATCAAAAGGAAATGAAATCACTATCTTGAAAACATACCTGCACTCCTATGTTCACTGAAGCATTATTTACAATAGTCAAGACATAGAAACAAGCTAAGTGCCCATCAATGGATGAATGAAGAAAGTGTAGTGTACTTAAGAATATGAAATATTCTTAAGCGGTAAAAAAAGGAGATTCTACCATTTGCAACAACATTGATGGACCTGCTTAGGAAAACATTACTCTGAGTGAAATAAGTCAGACAAAGACAATCTCAGCTGTATGTGGATTCTAAAACAAACAAAAAGCATAGAAACAGAAGCTAGATTAGTGACTGCCCAGTGGTGGAGAGTGGTAGAAATGAAGGAAATGGCTGAAGACAGTCAAAACACACAAGAGGAATAAAGGCTGAAGATGCAATTTACAGCACTGTGGCTATCATTAACCATACTGTATTATATATTTGAAAGTTACTAAAAGAGTAGATTTTTAAACTTCTCACACACAAAAAAAGAAAAAAAGTTGTAACTATGTGAGATAACAGATGGGTTAGCTAAGCTTATTGTGGAAATCATGTTGCAACTTATTCATATATAAAATCACTCTATTGTATAGCTTATACTTGCACAATGTTATATCAGTTAATGTCTCAATAAAGCTGAAAAAGATTTTCTTTCTTGGATTTCCTCTCTGAGACACGGGGTAAAATTTATTTCATTCAAACCAATAAACTAAAGTTGTATATATACTATTTGATAGGTTTGGGGAAATTAACTGTTAAAAAATTAAAATGAGGTAAAGGAAGCAACATTTAAAAAATGGACTGTAACATATGTAAACAAAATGTAAGCTGAAGCAGCCCTGTCTATTAAGATGGATGAAATGTCTGAAAGTTCTATGCCACTAATTATGAGAGTTTAATCTTTTCCCAGTATTTTATAAATTCATAGATAACTTAGGTTCTTGTTGTCATCAATGCTTCAGAGAACACTCTCCTAAATTTTTCACTTTATGGATTGAGTTACCTTCATTAATGTGTGCTTTCTTTTTCATGTCATATTAAACTAGATATGATAATTAGTCACTTCTTATTTGTATACCTTAATGCATTGCCTATGCATTTGCATACATGGATTGTCAGATCTAATGAAGCATAGTCATGTGATGGGTCCACCAAAGGTAGTCAGATGCCAAATATTTTTTCAAAAATGAATTGACTTTCTAAATAGAATCATTTAGCGTTGTATATCTGAAAATTGCCAAAAACAATGATTTAAGTTTTGATACAGATGGCATTAGCTTGAGATTGGGAATGTAAAAAATAGAATTTTACTTGGCAAGTAGGCAGTTTTGTTTCTTGATGTCCCTAGTATTTCCTGACTATATTTAGACAACATCAAGTACATTTCATTGATCCAAGTACATATTTGAGTGAATTCAAGATTCACAACCCAGTATCAGTTGAGTGTGCAAACATATCTAATATTTTTGGTTCAACCAAAAATATCAGGTCCTCATAAATACAAATATTTGAAGGTAACTAGGTAATGGGGAGCAGTAACTTACTATGATGTTGAAGATGAAGAATTAGAGAGTAGAGCTTAGATTTGTGTTCCTGCTGGCTTCAGCTGCCCATATCCTTCTTATCTATTCTCTTTGGCATAGGTCATTCATTCCTAGTGGTAGTTTTCATGGTGGTACATTTGCTTGTATAGAGAATGAATGGTATAGAAATACAGTTTTACTTTTCTTATCTTGATTGACCTTTTTTGCCCTCTCAGTTGGATTCCTGATACTTTTCTGACTCTAGTTTTTTAAGTTATCAATGAATATGTTGCTCTAAGAATCAGAAATTTGTAAATACTTTTCATGATTCACTAGACCATGGTATTCTTGATGAGCTCAAGGGTCCTGTTTCTAAGTGTTGTGTGCCAGCAGCAATCTTGCTCTAATGTATGCACTTGTGAGAGATCTGAAGCAGCAGTTAAAGAATTAATTGTTTGCAAATTGGACTAGAAATGTTTTGTGAATGTTGAATTAAGCAAACATAATTAAATATAGAAAAAGTGATGTGAATTTACTTGAAAATATCTAGATTATCTGTGTCAGGATTAGTAGTTCAAAAACATAAACATAGGTTTAATACAAAAACAAAATCTACTTAAAATTTTTTTTAAATATTTTATTTACTGAAAGAGAAGGGAGAGAACAGGCAGAGAGAAAAGGTGAGGGAGAAGCAGACTGTCTGCTGAGTGGGGAACCCAATGCAGGGGTGTATCACAGGACCCTGAGATCATGACGTGAGCCCAACTTAGATGCCTGACTGGCTGAACCATCTAGATGACTCAAAATCTACTTTTTAAATTCATACTTTCTGGGGCACCTGTGTGGCCCAGTTGGTCAAATATCTGCTTTGGCTCAGGTCATGATCCCAAGGTCCTGGGATCCAGCCCGACCTATCTCTGCTCAGCAAGGAGGCTGCTTCTCCCTCTCCATCTGCCTGCCACTCCACTTGCTTGTGCTCTCTGTCAGATAAATAAATAAAGTATTTTAAAAATTAAAAAATAAATTCTTAATTTGTTATTAGCATCATCTGTTAAAACCTAAACATTTATTTTTGGCATAATTTATAAAGTTACTGAAGTTAAACTTCAGTCCCAAGATAACACATTAGTGTCTCCTTATCTAAGTGTCCCCAAACTTCTTCAGTCATGTGACACTCCAATTTATTTCATTTTGTTTTCTTATTACCAACTTAGTTTTTAACAGTTAAAGAAAGTCAGTGTTGTCAGATTTCTTATCCTGTATCTTACAGTTGCTTCTTTGTCTTTATTTTTTTTCCTCCTCATCCTCAATTAAAAAAAAATTGTTCTAAATGCAAATGTAAATTTATACTAGAATTAGTAGCACCCAATTTCCTTCAATTCCCATCCAAATCCTTTACTTCTCCTCTCCTGAGTTCCTGGCAAATGATCTTGGATCTCCAGGCCATAACGAATGGTGGTAGCAGGAATGGCTTGAACCGAATAGTGAAAACTGAACTGTAAGTTAATAACTTGTGTCTGTCATACAATTAAAAGTTGATATGATGATTATGTTCCTGTTGAGAGTGAGGAAATAATTGTGTTGACCAAGAAAGGACTAGCTAATTCCTTCATTACTTAAGGTAAAATTCTTTCAACAATATCAAAAGCAGGGATATTGTTTAAAATCCACATAGGATTAAGCAGAGGAAGATGGTACTGCTGTTGCTAGCAGTATAAACTTACATTTTGTTCTGGGACATGAAATCAATGTGATCCTACATTCTTCCATTTATAGTTTGACACAGGCAAAAATTAAACTCATGCAGAGAAATCATATTGAACATAACCATTGTTCATCTATTTCTTTAAGTTCTGAAAGGATAACTAGATTGAGATTTGCTGGCTAAAGGAAGCCTATGAACATACTTTATTTTTGTTTTGTTTTCCACTCTCTGATAAATAGAGATTTTTGTTTTGCCAATGAATCTGTTTCAAATTTGACTGACCCATCACGGAGGCTAAAATGCATATGCTTTAAACTGGACTAATTCCTTCATTCCAAGGATAAAAAAGAGTTAATGGTAGTAGGCTTCAGGGAGTCTAAGGCAAAGAGGATTTTTTGTAATCTAAAGAAGACATCACACAAAACCTTGTGTACTAAGAGCCACCTATCTTTGTATCTATGAAATAAGCAACAGTATGGGCAAAAATTTAGCTTAAATTGAGAAAAGGCTAGGAGGGTTCATCCTTTACCTCATTTCAGGGACTCTGAGATCTTTAGAGATCTAACCATAAATCCCTCCAGAACTAAGACATTTCTGGTTTATTCTAATGGCTAAAATTTCAACTTTTGAATCGAAACATTTATTCTCAGCAAAACAGAAGATGTAATCAAATGCATTATTAAATTTTCTAACTATTAGATAAATCACAGTGAAAATACCTAACATATCACCTAAATAATCTATTTATTATTCATGATTTGCTTTCCTCCAAATTAATTTCAGTAGCTTTTGTAATAGAAATACCATTAAGTAAAAAAACATTCTGTAGAATATTTTGCCATGTCTATTGAAGATATTCTTTAAAATTGTCAGCCCTAAATCAATAAAACTAATATGATCTAGTGCTAAGTACTCAGTTAATTTAACTAATTTTTTTTAATTTAACTAATTTAATCATCAAAACAAATACATAGACATTATTATTGTAATCTCTATTCTATAGATGGTGAAAATTGTGATAGAAATAAATTAATTCAAAATTTCTGAAATCACCAAGGTGATCTCTACCAAACAAATTTTATGAGCCCATGCACTATAGTTGTATTTATTTATTTATTTATTTGTTTGTTTATTTACTCTTTAATACACTATAGCTTTAAAAGAGCATAGACTCTGAGTGAAATAAGTCAATCGGAGAAGGACAAGCAATGTATGTTCTCATTCATTTGGGGAATATAAATAATAGTGAAAGGGAATATAAAGGAAGGGAGAAGAAATGTTGGGAAATATCAGGAAGGGAGACAGAACATAAAGACTCCTAACTCGGGGAAATGAACTAGGGGTGGTGGAAGGGGGGAGGAGGGCGGGTGTTGGAGGGGAATGGGTGACGGGCACTGAGGTGGACACTTGACAGGATGAGCACTGGGTGTTTTTCTGTATGTTGGTAAATTGAACACCAATAAAAATTAAAAAAAAATATTGTAAAATTTGTAAGTTTAATAAATCATGTGATATGGCAAAAAAAAAATAAATAAAAGAGCATAGACTAAAATGTGAAATGGTAATTGGAAACATTAGCTGTTCTAGATATTACCTATATACATAGACTTAATGCCATCTTTTCTAAACAGAATATGTAATATTTATAGTGTAATTACATATAATATCTTAGTGTGTATCTTCATGTATGTGGTATGCATATGTGTGTTTGTGCATGTAGACCTTGACCCAGGAATTTCACTTTTATAAATAAACCTGACTGAAAATTTTTAGAGATTATACATTACATGCAGGTAGTAAAATATTACCTACAGGACCATTATAGTGAAAGCAACTTAGAAACCAACTAAATATCCCTAATCAAGAGTCTGTAAGGAAAATTATGCTTATATTCATATGTGTGTGTATATATATATATATATGAAATTTTGGAATAAATTTAATAACATTGGGAAATTTTAACTATGCAAAATTGTATAAATATCTGAAGTCCAATATTTATAATCATTATATTTATTTGGTTGGTGATTATTTTGACTGTCACTACTTATCAGACAGAATAAAAGATATATAAAGATAATCAAGACAAATAAAATTCTTGCCCTTATGGGCATCTATCTGTCATGTATCTATGCACCTATCTACCTACCTCTCCATCTCTATCAATCCACCATTACTGTGTAACAAATTACTCTAAAACTTAGTGACATAAAACAGTTATTTTCTATCAGATTCTTGCTCTTATATCTGCGAATCATTTAGAGTTTATGTAATCTAAACAGAACTCTTCTGGTCAGCTGCTGTCCAACTAGAGGGGACACTAGAAATCGGGAGGATGAAGAAATCTGTGGATAACCCCAGCAATACTTCATTACCCTGATAGTAATAGATCACACACTGCAGTTTTTCTGAATCTCCCAAAAATAGCTTCTCTGTACCTGCTCAGAGGCACCCACACCAGCTTGTCTAAGTCCCCCTTCTTAGAATTCTATGTTCCACCTCTACCAGTGCCCCCCTTTTGAACTCCTAAGACATAGTTACCAAGTGAGTAGTGTCTCTTCTTCTTCAGGTTTTCCATTCAATCTCTGTAGAGATTTTACCAGAAGCCTTACCAGAACCAAACTTTGCAGGAGTCTGAGTTTCTACATTCATGAGGTCTTCCCTCCACACTTCTCTATTTTTAACAATATTGGTATCTTCCTTTTTCATTCTGTGGCTTTAGGGATGGTAAGTGCTTTTCATAGCTATCTCCGTGATAAATGTTTCCTTTTGCTTTTTAACTAATAAATTTGCTTCTAATAGTTATTGAGATTAATTCCTATTAAAACATCTGTTAAAATAACTGGTATGAATTACGTTTACTGACTAAACTTGGATTTACATTCCATTGGCCAAAGCAAATCACATCACAAGCCACACCCAATGTCTGGGGAGTGGGTTTATGTACTCTTCCTCTGCTAAGGAATTCAAGCTGTCACATTGTAATCTATTCACTGATTTATTTTCTTCTACCATTATTTTTTTCACCTTTGCATATGCACAGAGAAGAAAGTAATTGAAAATATTTTTGTGTATTGTCTAAGAAAATAATTCAGCATATCCACTGTTTTTTTTTTTTTACCAGGCATTTATATTTTTTCAGTTTTTCATTTGTGCAAACTCATTAGGATAGTAACAATAGTTTACATTTATTAAAGGCTTACTAAGTGTGGCACTAATGTCTAATCCTTATTACAATCTTATAAAGTAGGTACTCTTACTTATCTTTATTTTAAAATTAAGAAAACTGAGTTGAGAGATCATAATTACACCAGGGTTCCATACTTTATTTTAATTTTTTCAAGGTCCCACATTTTAAAATGTGGTATAGCCAGGATTCAGAAACAACTATCTGTTGGTAGAACCTATAAAACACTACTTCAAAATGAAACCTATTGGGATGAATAGTCACTTGGTTTTAAACATCCATCTAATTTTTCATGTAATTGCATGTTAATAACCATTTAGAAATTTTTTAATAAAAATTATCTGCACTGAAACCATTCTTTTTTCTGTGTACCAGAAAGTACAAAAGAACATGTGCTGACTTATTTACTGAATTCTCATAGTGATGTGCGTGTGTGTATGTGTGTGCATGCAGCTAATCATCTTAAAAGAGATTATTTCAAGCATGTATGGTTTAAAGGATCTTTGGAAGTCACATAATATTTCTCAACATTATGATTTTAGACAACTTTGGAAAGTTTCAACTTAGGCAATATTTAAAATAGAAATATGTTGCAAATTTCCATTTTGCTAAAAGAATCATGACATAAATACAATTCAAGAAAGTCTTGGGGAGTGGATTAGTTATAAGCCTTATAAGCAATCTGATCATTAACTCTCTTCTTTTTACACTGATTATATTTTTGCTTTTCTTTCTTTCTTCTTAAGGTTAATATGTCTTGATTATCATTGTGTGGGTGCCTGTGCATGTGTGTGATGCGTGTGATGTATGTGTATGCGTGTGTGTGCCATATGTGTGTGTGATCACCAGTGGTTTGCTTTTTGTCATTTTGGAATGTCAGGTGAAAGGGAAATGACAGTGGCAGACAAACTATTATATGTGTACCAGAAAGTACACAGAACTGGCATTGACTTATTCACTGAATCCTCACAGTGAGCGACATAAATCAAAACTCCCCATGACAGTAGAGAAAGGCCAGTAAGTTTTGGCAGAAAAATGATATAGGTATGGTTTTCAGAGAAAAAGAAGAGCTTCTTTCCATGCTGCCATCTACAGTCACTACAAGGAGCTTGCAAGTCGAATGTTCCATAATGGGAATTTTTGAGTTAGAGGAATCTTTTACAGTGCTAATAGAGCTGATGATGAGAACTGAATACCTAAGATTGACTGATGAACAGATTGGTTTACATACACTTCTTTGGGTAGTAATAAGATGTGACATAATTTTTACTGTAAAAATTACTGCTGTAAGAATCCAAGATACTTTTTTTTTTAAAGATTTTATTTATTTATTCATGAAAGACACAGAGAGAGGCAGAGACACAGGCAGAGGGAGAAGCAGACTCCATGCAAGGAGCCCGACATGGGACTCGATCCCGGGTCTCCAGCATCACACCAGGGCTGAAAGTGGCGCCAAACTGCTGAGCCACAAAGGCTACCGAATACTCTTTCCTTATAGGGAAACAATAATGAAGTCTGCTTCTTGCCAAAAATGTATCCTATCAATTAGTACAAATGGAACTTCTTTTGTGGACTTATTAGGCACAGCATGTGCATAAAGTGTTATGGAGGATATAGTTATAAATAAGATATATTCTTCCCCTCATGGTAAAAAAATTCAAAAAATTATTTGCTTAAAATTATAGAGAGTAGATTAGAATTCTAAATAAGCATAAAATGCTATAAAAATTCAGAATATAGGGAAGTTACATTTATTTGGTCATAATTCCGGATAAAGATTTTCTATCTCTATTCGGGCACACAGAGGCAACTAGAAATAGCATAATTGTGTCTGACGAGATATCACAACATCACAAGTCTTTAGTCAGTCTGACCAATCTCATATACTGGTACTTGCAATAGTACAGGCCTCATGCTCATTTCAAAAACACACACAGCATTATCAAGAAACTCACACTTATTTTAAGTCATTCTTGTATAACATCTAATAATAGAGAAGAACAGTGAGTAATATATTTAGAAGTAAATTGAATGAATGAGTTCTAGAAATTTTTGGAAAACTTTAATGGATTACAATTTACTCTGTTTTGTCTTACTCTCAAATTCCTACGTATTCATGTGGTAATCTTAAAGGAGTTTTGGTATCACCCTATGACTCACAAAGGACTTGCCTCCCCTAAAGTATATTCAGCTCCAAATTGGATTTCTGCTGTAGCATTGAGTGGGGTCATGTGCCCAAAACCACACTGCTGGATCACTCTGATTTCCAATAGTTTTCTGTCATAGAAATCTACACTCTGCTAACTTTCTACCATAGTGACTGGGTAGTGCTAAACAAACTAGCTACTTAAAAATAAATAAATAATAAATGAAAAAATATGTAAAAAATATATTTTGCCTGCTTCAGCCCATATCCTATTATTTTGGAGTTGAAACCTTATGTGTACTTGATTGTTAGAGTGGGTCTGAGAGTAATATCATACCCCATAATTCTCTTTTCCTTTAATCATAGGTTATTGTTTCAAATATGACCATTTGATCCAAGGGGAATTATTTAATTTCTATTCAAAAACCAACAGAGGGCAGCCCAGGTGGCTCAGCGATTTAGTGCGGCCTTCTGCCCCAGGTGTGATCCTGGAGACCCAGGATCGAGTCCCACGTCGGGCTCCCTGCATGGGGCCTGCTTCTCCCTCTGCCTGTGTCTCTGCCTCTCTCTCTCTCTCTATCTGTGTGTGTCTCTCATTAATAAATAAATAAAATCTTAAAAAAAAAGATTTCTCCTTTTTTGAAAGTTGAACTAAATAATTCTACTATATCAAGTTAGTAAATTGATGCTAAGATCTCATTAGCAATAAAACATCACAGTGAAAGTCTGATAATTTCTTTTGCCAAAACTCTCACAACTGCCCTAGATCACACTTTTCCTGAGGGTTATTTACAATATTAAATCTCTCTCTCTCTTTTTTTTTTACTTGTTTGCCAACAGTGCCCTGAGAACAATAATTATCTTAGTAAAAATAATCAACAGTAATCAATAGGTGAAAAAAATACCTTCAAATGTGAAATTGTTTTTTTTTTTTGTTTGTTTTTTTTTTGGAATTTCATTCAGAGAGAGAGAGCACAGTGAGGGGAGATGCAGAAGCAGACACCCTGATGAGTCAGAGCCCAATGCAGGGCTCAATACCAGGACCCAGAGGTCATGACCTGAACCAAAGGCAGACACCAACAATTGAACCACCCAAGCACCCCTAGGTAGTTTTAATTTACAATTTCTGTGATCCTCAGCATATATATGTATGTGTATACATAAACTATATATATTATATATATATATATATATATATATATATATATATATATATATGATTGGATTAGAATTAAAATATCGAAAGCAGGTAGAATCACTGATATCCCTTGAAATATGTAATTTTACACATACATATAATTCTATATGTGTGTGCTTTTAATGGACTTATACTATCTGATCTTCTTGGATCTTAACATAATAATAATCTATCCTCTCAAGTAAAATATGGGACACTGGTAGTCCCTGAAATGACAGCAAACATTAGTTGGCTGGAGCCTAGAATAAAGTACCTATGGAAGACAATGGTTTAAATCATTTAACAGCTGCTGTGCTATATTTCTGTGGTAGGAATGATGACTATATATACACTAAATTCTCCTGACTACACAGAAGAATTAGCAATAACAATAAAATGACAAGTTCAAACCTTCAAATGGTTCATGACACAGTTAAAGAACACGCTTCTATGATTTCTCCAAAAACATATTTTATGCTTTATAATAAAAGAGCCAATGTTTTTGAAACCAGATCCAAAGTTTGATTCTGAGGACAGAAATACAAACAAGGGATCTGAATCCAGATCCTTTCAAGGTCTTTTGCTGATTGGGAAATATCAATATCCTGAAGATTACACTAGAGACATTTGAGAGTATTTAGATGAATCTGATACACGGAATGCCCAAATCTTACTGATCTTTTTTTTTTACCATTTCCTTTTCTTCTATGCAAGGAGACTAAATTCCTTTTATTTTAAGAGTCTGGACTGTGTTCATCCGTAACAATCATTATTCTTCGTAATATCCAGTTCATTAACTATTATTATTTCCAGAATTATTATTAGTCAGTTTTTAAAATTCCTGAAGGGAATGAGTCCAAAGTCTGAACATGGAGGAGATAGCATTTGTACAAAAAGAAGAGCAATATTTTGATATTTTATGTCAGGCAAAATATGGAGCAATATGTATGGAAATTAATTCTTAATGCCAAAAAACAGTCAAGAAGGAAAATGAATTTAACGTGGGTTGAATTTAAGAATATAAGTAGATGGGATGCCTGTGTGGCTCAGCAGTCTAGTGCCTGCTTTCGACCGGGGTGTGATCCTGGAGTCCCGAGATTCAGTCCCACGTCAGGCTCCCTGCACGGAGCCTGCTTCTCCCTCTGCCTGTGTCTCTGCCTCTCTCTCTCTCTCTCTCTCTGTGTGTCTCTCATGAATGAATAAATAAAACCTTAAAAAAAAGAATATAGGTAGATATACCAGAGATTCTGGATTTAATGTGTTAGTTATCCCATGGTGCTTTGGTGGATAACCAAAACCTAATCCAAATGGCGTCTATTTTAAATGAATTTGGAGTTCTGTGACTGTTTTGATATAATGTCCTTACATAAATCCCAAATCTAAAATATACAAGGATGTTTAAGGGATTTATCTTTGGTAATATCTCTTGGGAGGTCTTCAAAGGACCTTCTTACATTTATGTCACCAAAACATCGAAAATTTATTTGTGAGGGAAGCACTAGTGCTCTTGACAGGTTCTGAATTGGATGTCTTCTTGAGGCAGGGGATAACAAAAAGAACAGGACTCTTGACATTAATAGTCATGCCAGTATTCCAGATTGGGAGATGCCAAAGTATAGCCCTTAGTATGGTGATTTTACACCCAATGTGGTCCCTGAAATGGGCAGCAAAGTAGGTACAATAATAATAATAATTTTCATTGTAGGCACCTCTGGTAGTAGCAAATTGACATGGACATTCTAGCAGTGAAATCAATGGACATCATTCAATGTTATGTGATATTTTAAAATCAAAACCAAAACAAGACAGAAAAGGCACCACCTCATTTGAGCTATCATATTACAAAGTGAAGGTCTTTATCACATTGGAGAGGGAAGACCCAGGTTTTACAAAGTAGGCCGAATCCCTACATAGAATACCAGGTAACAGAGACACAAGTTTACATTATAACTTATTAAAAAAAGAAAAAAAATGTATACTGCTCTGACATATTCCCTCAGGTTGCTGGTTTTGACTGAGTACAAACAAAATAAGATGAAGGCTACCTTCTCTTCCACTTGGCCTATAATTTAGTAACTCCAACAACACATAAAATTCCTATACAAATTAGGATATTGTATAAACCCTCTAATAATTTATGCAAGGAGAAAAACAGACAAACTTGAAGTTAGGGAGAAAAACTATCACTTTTTCCATCAAATAACAGCTCTCATTTTTAAAGAGCTTCAACTTTGTTACTAAACCCTCAGTAGAGACTGAAAGGGACATCTTACCTATAATCATGTAGTCTCAGTTATACAACATGATTAGCTGTTATAAGATTCATTACTCTCTAGAGTCAGGCTCCTACAGATTCTGATACCATGTATGAGTTACATAATCACGTAGCTCAGACTCTCATGGCATCTAATTCTACTGAATTACCACCGCTACTTCCATTCTTATCTATAGCCTGTTAGGGAATTCTATAGAATCAATTGACTAGGAGAAAACAAAAGAAAACAAAACAAATATATATATATAATTATAACTGTGCACACACACACACACACACACACACGCAAGATTTATTAACTT
The DNA here is from genome assembly GCF_048418805.1 of Vulpes vulpes. Classification (NCBI taxonomy): domain Eukaryota; kingdom Metazoa; phylum Chordata; class Mammalia; order Carnivora; family Canidae; genus Vulpes; species Vulpes vulpes. Next base: position 1,425,744 of record NW_027325668.1, read on the forward strand.
GTTAGAAGGAATTATCTCATTTTGGCAGCTGAGAAGTCTATATTTGGTAAACTTGAGATCCAGAAGAACTGATGGTGTAGTTCCAGATTGAGAGCTGGTAAACTAGAGACCCTAAAAGAGATGAATTTTCCATTGCAGTCTGGAGACAGGAATATAATGATGTTCCTATTCACATAAGCAAGAGGAGTTCTATTTATTCATGGGAGGGTTCAGCTTTCTTATTCCTCCAGACCTTTATTTTGTATTTATTTATTTATTTATTTTTAAAGATTTTATTTATTTCTTCATGAGAGACACAGAGACGCTGAGAGATAGGCAGGGGGAGAAGCAGGCTTCCTGTGGGAAGCCTGATGTGGGACTTGATTCCAAGACTCTGAGATCACACCTGAGCCAAAGGCAGATATTCAACCACTGAGCCACCCAGGCACCCTCCTCCAGACCTTTAATAGATTAGATGAAGCCCACTCACATTCAGGGAGGAGTTCTGCTTTATTCAGTATATTGATTAAAATGTTAATATCATCTACAACCACCCTCACAGAAATACCAAGAATAATGTTTGACAAATATCTTGGTGTCCTATGGTCCAGTTAAGTTGATGTCTAAAATTAATTATCATAGGCCTGAAAGATAATTGTGTAGGAAAATCCTTTCAGGGGTAGAATTTTGAGCATGGCCTCTGGTTGTTCACTTTGCATAGGAAAATAATTGGTTGAAGGTACAGATATGCATCAATTCATTGACATTAACAATCAGGTGTGCTGACAAATAATTTTTCCAATAACACTAACTTTAGAAACCCTACAATCAAAAAATTAGGGAATAATTTGGTTAAGAAGGAAGATTAATGATGAACTTCTAAAAATTGGCAAAAAACATAGATATTTGTTATTTATATAAATGTTTTCAAACACATACTGATATATAAGAGACTTGCAGTACCAGGTCAGATAAGATTTCTTATTGTGTGGATGTCAGTCAGGCTCTTTATGTGCCACCTAGTGTTTACCCTGTAGACTCGTTAACAAACTGACAATGGATGCTGGTATAGAATTTGCTTAGCCTCAAATACGTAAGATTCTCATAAAGGTAAATCTGGCTACCTCAGCTGCTCAATTACCAAATGTCTATAGTGAAGATCAACTAGAAATCCTACGTATATGTTCCCAGAGGGAAGGGTGGAAGTAAGTTCTGGTGGCAGTTTAATGAATGTTTACCCTTTTGAATCAAAGAGTAGTAATCCTTCCCCCCATTGATATTATCACTTACTATAGATAAGCATTTCCATTCTCTGTCTCTAATTTTCCTGCCCTCAGTCTTACCCACTGATTTATAGAATACATTATTTGCTACAATTATCATCCCATACAATGTTGCTTCTGACCAAGGCATTCACTTTACAACAAAAGAGTAAAGCAAAGGACTCATACCCAAGGGAATCACTCACCTTGTTGGGTGCCTCATTACCCAGAAGCAGTTGGTCCAGTTATATAGTGGAATGGCTTATAGAAAATATCTGGTAGAATTGAAGAAATGTTCTAAATTTTTTTTTATTTATGACCACAAATGTTTTTTTCTGTCTTAGAAAACAGATTGGAAACTCAATGGTTGAAAGTGAGAATGACTCCTTTCATTATAATCCCTCAGAACACCCTCAAAAATGATTTTGTCTCCCCTCCCTATAATTTACTGCTTTGATGGTTTACAGGTGTTTGTTTCCAAAGGCGGAATTGTTTTACAAGGGCACAGTGATGGTTTCAATGAACTCGAAATTCAAAACAAAACAAAACAAAACAAAACTTACTCTTATTGAGTTTCTAATGCAACCAAATTAATAGGTAAAGGCCAACTGTTTGTAGTTACAATCTTAATAGTAAGGTGCAATATAATTTCTGCTACACAGTAGAAGCAGAGAGGATTATGTTTGTCCAACTCATGGGTTCTCAAGGCCACAGCAATCAAATATCAAACATAGCATGATATTTAAGGAGTCAAAGTTTGAATCACCTTACTAAGCAGAGTATCACAAACTTTTGAGGCACTGACTGAGTATAAATGTAACATAGCATGGAAAGTGAAAGAAAGAAGTTTTAAATAGGAACTAAATACCAGTTGTTAAACAAAGACTAGACAAATAATCATATTGTCTTTATTGTTCTGTATCTTATCAGTTGCCTTTTTTAAAGCTTTTCTTTTCTCAGCACGCCATGACTACATCGGTCAGTAGAACTTGCGATTCTTGATCTCAGGATTGTGAGTTCAAGCTCCATACTGGGTATGGAGTATACAATAAATAAATAAACAAGTAAATAATATGAATTTAAAAAGTGAAGACTTTCTTTTTTTCTGCACAATTTTTATAAAGGGTTGATGGAATGACTTATTAATCAGTCTTTACAGGTTACAGGTTCTACAAACTAGAAGGGGGTTTGGGATTACACTAGAAAAGAAATAAAGACTATCTAATGCTATATATCGTATAGCATATGATGAGGACTTCAGGAAAAGAGCAAACACATTGTCACTTGCACATCATCTTTGTCAGTCACATGATCTTGTTGCCATTGTTTGGGAGATAAGCTTGAATAGAAGGCTGTGTACTGGCACTGAGGAAAAGGATTGTTGGTACTCAGAACCATTCTCACCACCTTCCGTGCTCTCTCCTATAGCTTAGAAGCATGTCTAGAAAACAAATTTCCCAGGGTGCTTTGTGGCAGGGCTTTGGTTTAGATTATAATAATATGAGTGACTGTTAGATCTGGAAGGCAGAAGTGAAACAGTTCTATTCTTCCTTTTGCAGCAGAAAGCAAAAGCATGGATATGGTGAATGTGAGAATTTTTAGTGTCTGCTGGCCATTAAGAATCATTCTCTTCAGTGTTACAGCCTGCCCTGCAGCAACCAACAGCAGTGACTTCCCGTACCTTTTGAGCAGGGTTGGAAATAGGAACTTCATAATTCCCCCAAAGCTATCAACAAACCTGAGATCTATTGGTGGTATGCTGTGACCTTTTACTTCTCAGTCCTTTCAACAGATATGTAAGCACTTAATTTGCTGTGCTAAACTCTAAATTGCTTGCAATATTTAAAGAGGTTTATGTTATCCTAATAGAACCATCAATGACAAAAGGTTATAATAAAGTGAATGAGGGGATCCCTGGGTGGCGCAGCGGTTTGGCGCCTGCCTTTGGCCCAGGGCAGGATCCTGGAGACCCGGGATCGAATCCCATGTCGGGCTCCCAGTGCATGGAGCCTGCTTCTCCCTCTGGCTGTGTCTCTGCCTCTCTCTCTCTCTCTCTCTGTGACTATTATAAGTAAATAAAATTAAAAAAAAAAAAATAAAAAATAAAGTGAATGAGGATTTATAAAGATTTATAAAATAATACTACATGGGCTTCTATGCTCATTTAAATAACACTATGCATGTAACAAAATAATTTCTAGTAAATAAAGGGCTCTTAATATCAGTAATCAAATAATATCAATAAATAAAAGGCAAACATCTACAGAGAAATTAGACAAAAGATGTTAAGAACCAAAAAAAAAAAAAAAAAAAAAGATGTTAAGAACCAGTACTTAAGAATGCGGTCATTGCTATCGCCTGCTAATTTCTTCTCTGAAAATACAACTCAACAAAAATATGCCAAAAGGAAACAAAAAAAAAAACAAAAAACAAAAAACAAAAGCTCACAGAAAGAAACAACAACAACAAAACCAACAAAGGGGAATAGATAAAGCATCCATATAATGTTACTTTAAGAAAAGGGGTAATAAAAAAAAAAAAAGAAAAGGGGTAATAGGAAAACTTCCCAACAGAGAAAAAACATGGAAGAAAACCGAGACATTAAAGCAGATAAAATTTGAATCCAACACTCCCAACATTAACACAAAAATATTAAATATGTACTCACAACTTTTACAAAAAAAACACTAAGAACACAGGAAAGAATGGCCAGTAAAGAGGAAGATAAATAGGAAGAAAAGAAACAGAACAGTAGGATACATAGAAAAGTGAAGTGAGAAAACTTAACAAAAGGAAACTAAATTCAAATAAGTAGTGAACAAGTAGTAAAGAAAAGACAGGAACCAAATATATAACATGTGCAAAACTGAATATGTGAAGGAGAAAATCAAATAAACAAATGTTCCTTTGAGTTTATTAGGAAAGATCCATTTGGCTTCTTGGTGAAAAAGAGTATGGCACTTATAAAGGAAAGGAAATAAGATAGATAAATTGAAAATGAAGGTCCAGGTAATCACTTTGGCTGCAATATTCATTGATAGAAGATCAACACTTGCAAAGAGACTCAAGGAAAGAAAATATGATACAAGGATCTTATATCCAGCAAAGTCATCTTCCAAGTATAAAGTATATAGACAAAACAGTATTTACCGTAAAATAGCAGCATACATTTTTCATACAAGCCTTTCTGGAAGAAAGGCTATAGTTAGGTAAGAAGTGAATGGAAAGATCCTGGCAAAAGACTATTAGGGAGAATTTATTTATTTGCTTATTTTTAAAGAATTTATTTATTTATTTATTTATTTATTTATTTATTTATTTATTTATTTATTCATGGGAGACACAGAGAGAGAGACAGAGGGAGAAGCAGGCTCCGTGCAGGGAGCCCGATACAGAACTCCAGGATAGTGCCCTGGGCGGAAGGCAGGCGCTAAACCGCTGAGTCACCCAGGGATCCTCCAGTGGAATGAATTTAATATATTCAACTAAAAATTGAAATCATAAAAACCAAGGCATGAATAGGAATAACAGGATAGAACATAAATATTAGATATTCTGATAATATCAAATGAATAAATGAAAACAAGAAAATTTGGATATTAAGACAATTCTCTTTATTACCTTATGCACAATAGCTTGCAGTCAAAGGACATCTTTTAAAACGATAAATTCGGGCAGCCCTGGTGGCACAGCGGTTTAGTGCAGCCTACAGCTCGGAGTGTGATCCTGGAGACCTGGAATCGAGTCCCACGTCGGGCTCCCTGCATGAAGCCTGCTTCTTCCTCTGCCTGTGTCTGTGCCTCTCTCTCTCTGTGTGTGTCCCTATGAATAAATAAATTTAAAAAATAAAATGATACAAAGATAAACACACAAGGAAGATAATATTAAGTGACGGAGCAGAGGAAGGTATGAGGGAGGAAGAGAATGCAAGATTTTTTTCTCATAATGAATACAAAGGTGAGCCTAAATATTTTATTCAAAAGTCTCATTATAAAAATAATCACTTAAAAACTTACTAAATATTAGAGTAGTCATAATATATATGTATAATGTAGCTATATATGTAGATTATATATGTATAATATATCAGAACTTATATATATTTATACTCAAACATAAGCACAAATATATACAAAATCTGATATAGCACAACACTTTAGAGTCACAGGAAAGAAGGAGGGAAAGGAGGAGGAGGAAAAAAGGGGGAAGAAGGAGGAAAGGGAGAGGAGAAAAACGGGGAAGAAGAGGAGAAATAAAACAGATTAATTCCATAAATATTCTTTTTTATAATTGAGCTTTAATGAATAGTAGGAAACAATTCAGCATTGCTTCCACTCTCCAAGGGTAGGTTTTCTTTGTTATAAATATTGTTAAATGTTTCCCCAGGCAAGTGAAATATTTTAATGTAGAACTATAGACAAAATATAAATGAATATTGGAGGATATGTATCAATGATGAGTTTGAGAACTTGAAAATCTTTTACCTTAATATTGTCTCCCTGAATTAATTATTTAATGAATATTTTATTATTATCATAAAGAAAAAGAATTGTGTTGGAAAGGGACAGGGAAGACAATTAGCTGTATGTGATTATTTAAAAAAGAGCAAGTGGTAGGAACATGTGAAGGTATCTTTTTATTTTGATTATTTTCACATATCTGGTTACAGAATCTATCATCTTTTCAGTGCTTCAAAATGCACTAGAATATTAGTTACTGTATACAGGCAGGATTATTTTTTTTACTTGTTTGTCTTGTTTTTATAGTTTTCTGCCTTATTCCTAGCACCTAACACCATACCTGATCTGATATATGGTAGATGCTCATTGATAGTTGTTGAATGAGAGATCATTTTTGGAGAAGTGTTCTTGTATTGATTCTTGTTCGCAAAGCTAATGGAAAAGAAACTGTCAGGTTAAAACCTGTTTGCGCCTAATAATTATTTTCATCAAATGAAAACACTTCCAGTCATGAGATCAACACAAGAAAGCATTTCATAGAATAAAACATGCAGCCATAAATATATGGAAAAGTTATAATCATTGTTTATACACATACTAAAAAAATAACTCTATATTGAGTAGTATGTAACCTAAAATTAGAGAAAATAGCTGACATTTTGCTCAATGAATTATTGCTTGCAATAGCCCCAATTGGGGAAACATGTATATTTTCTCATATTCTTAGGGCTTTTGACGTGTGTTGCTAAGTTGCTTATTCACCTATTGATATGTCTACAAGCACCTTACCACATATATTCCCTGAACAACTGTAAATTATTGTGCATTAAAAAATCATTTTCAGTTATGACAGCCTAGTGAACGATATCTGGTTATCAGTTGATCACAATTAACATTGGACTACTTAAATGCAATTATTGATTACTTGTATTTCCTCCTTTGAAAATTTCTAGGCATAACAGCTTTTTTCTGTTTCTCTATTACTATTTTTTCAAATGACCATTTTATCTCTTTTTTGTTGAAGGATATCAGATTTTTATTTCACTATTTGTTGGAAAATTATATTCTCTCACATTTTTTTGCCTAAGTCTTTTGTTTTGAAATTTTATGATTTTTGACATGCAGAAATCTTATAATTATTTAAGCTAATCTTTATATATGGATACATATACAGATATATATTCACACCCTTCAAAAATAATTTGTGCCTATTATAATTCTTCAAAATATATCTTTGAGTAATATCTTATTTTAAAATATATTTTGAGACACATACATTATCTACATTTTGCAATAGGAATTTAATCTCTCCAGCATCATTATTGAAACAAATTGATCCTCTACCTACAGGTGTCAACAGCTGAATATTTGCTTCACTTGCATTTCTTCTGAGGCCTTCTTTGGTGTTCCATTGATTCATTTTGTTGAGAATGTATGGTGCATTGCTCTGACTTATTTTTATTTTTCTGATGTTAGAGGTAAAAATATTCAATTGTCATTTGTTAAATAAATCATTACATTCAATGGTTCAAAAATGTTTCAAACTAATTGAGAAGCTGTACATTTAGAATTCTTACTTCCATCCAATCCTCACTCATCTTGAGACCACTATATTACTATGTTTTTGTTATTATATTACTTTTTCTTCACACAAATAAAGCAAACAGGAATATGTACTTATATTTCGTCCTCTTACAAAAAGTTGACAATCTATAGAGAGTGTTCTTCAGGTAATGTAGCATTATAGCCTGCAATTTTTCTGTATCTGTGTGTTTAAACCACAGTTTATTTAACTTGTTTTTATTTGTGGAAGCTTTAATAGTTTCTAGTCTTCTGCTGTTACAAATGATGTAACAGAGAAACACTTTACAAATGGACTTTATTATTGTGCAGATGTATCTTTACTATAAAACATGCAAGGTAGTACTCATATGTCAAAATTTTCATTACTTAGTCTAACGTATTCATGGTTTTACCTCAGAAAATTTGGACAGCTGGTATTGGGAGGGCAACTCTTCTTTATCCTGAGAAAATCTGGCCTTAGCTGTGGCTAAGTTAGAGGAAAATACAGCATGGAGAATTTACTCCTGTTCTGAACTGCCTCTGCTTACAAATGATACATAGCACCTCTTATTATAATCTGTTGGCTGGAATCAAGAACATGCCCACCAACCCAACACCAAAGAAGTAGCTGAGAAACATTTTGAAGTACATGGAAAATGCAAAATTACTTTCTGTACAATGGTTAAACCAAATAGAACCAAATAGTCCTTTGTTTATTTCTTCCCACACATTCTGCCAAACAGAAGCAAATCTCTATCCAGTAATTGTACCCAATGAGAATCTCATGTATTTTTCAAACTACTAGCATAAAACAGGCACACTCAAGAGGTAACTGGAAAAAATCTAATGATAGAGAGTTATACAAGGTGGTATTTATACAGGAGTTGGGATGATTAAGGGAAATGTAAAGAATGGTGAAGCGCCTGCCCTGAACATGAAGCAGCAGCAAGCAATCAATGTGTCTTTTACCCCTTAGACGTGAAGGGATAAAGAAGGGAACGGCTATCAGAACGCTCTTAGAAGTACAGTCGTGTAATGCATGACCAGAAGCTGTGGACAGTAGTAGAGAAATACACATGTTTAAAAACAAAACAAAACAAAACAAAAACACCACCACCAACAATAAAAAACACACAAACCCTCAAACGAGCAGAGAGAAACACAGAGAAATAAGAAACCTGATATGTATCTCTCTTTCATCTTTCTCTAGCTTCCGACGTGTGCATTCCATGGGCTGATCACAACTAGCAGCAGAGGCAAGACAACCAGATTGATGAAGTCCATGGAGGTCAGCCTCTGCGACACAGCAGGATTGGGATGGGGGGAAGGTAAGTCTGGGATGAGCAAATAGGGAATATCCAGTTCATCACAAACACTCAGGTAATGTCACATAGTTTCTTCATATGTTCAAATGTGGTTCCTTTGAGTCCAGAGCTCAATGGTCTAAAATGACAGGGCATCAGCTTTCATCTCTCCATAAATTCATGCAGAAAATGCATGGTAGATCAAAGGCAGGATTAGTACATTCAATAATAGACAAATATATCAAGCACTTGTCCACAGAAATTTTGGAATTCCTGCTGGGAAGACAGAGTGAAGCTGTTCTATCCTGGGGAGTTCTCCTTTGTCTCTAGCAAGAGTGCGAGGAGATACATAAAACAAGCAAATGTGATAATGTAGATTCTCTGTGTAATATAAGTGCCTGACATGAAGCTTTTTGTTGTTGATGGTGGTGTTGTGTGAGCGGTTGACATTAGGTTTTTTTTATGGCCAGGAAATTTTTATTAAAAGACAGTCATCTTGAATAAATATATTATTAGTTCTGTGACCCAACTACTAGCAAAACAACCAGGCATGGAATTAGGCCACCCCCGCCATGAAGTTTCCTTTCGCAAAAAAGCCTTAGTTAACTGAGATACTTGACAGCTTGAGGGACCCTGCTTTTACATCCCCACCCCTAATTCCTGCTCTTATGCTTTAAATTAGCTGGTGAAAAGTGAACGCATGAAACTCTAAACACTCCACACTTGAACCCTAATAAAGGCAGAACCCCAAGTTCAGGGTTGTCTGTCTCTCTGTCCGTCCCTTTCTCTCTCCATCTTCTATGTCTCTCACCCCCTTCTCTCTACCTTGCCTTTACTCTGTGCCTTTGGCATGCCATATTCCTCCAGGACGTGTGAGTTATAAATCTTGTTCTTCGAAGTTCCTTGATGATTTCTTGCCGAAATGTGTCCTATAACCAAAATAAAAATCATATGAGCCAGTGCAGCCACAGTATTAGCAATCTTGAAGATTCACTACAAATCCAGAATAGGCAAAGGCATAGAAACATAAAATAAATGACTGATTGCTTATGGCTTGGAAGGTAGCTGGGATCATAAGGTGGTGAAAGCTAAAGGGTACTGGATTTTTTTTAAGGTTTTACTTTTTTAGAGTAGCTTTAGGTTGCCAACAAGACTGAGAGGGAGGGAGAGATCCCATCTCTCCCCCTATATCCCACACACATTATCCCATTATCAACAATCAGCCTACTTTTTTTTTTCTACCAAAACGGTAAGCTACTTTGACACATCATAATCACCTAAAGTCTATAGTTCACCTTAGGGTTCACTCTTGGTGTTATTCATCCTATGGGTTTGAATGAATATATAATGACATACATACATCATTATTATATCATACAGAGTATTTTCACTGTACTAAAAATCCTCTGTGCTCTACCTATTCATTTTCCCAACCACCCCGACCCCAGCTGACCATAGATACTTTTATTGTCTCCAGAGTTTTATCTTTTCCAGAATGTCACATATTTGGAATCATGTAGCCTTCTCTATTTGTTTCTATTACTTACTAAAATGTTAATATATATGCTAATATACTAGTACTGAAAGTTCTTCATTGTCTTTTTGTGGCTTGATAGCTCATTTATTTTTAGTGCTAGATAAATATTTATTCATTCATTCATTCATTCATTCATCCATTCACTCATTCACTCTTCTACTCAAGGCCATGTTGGTTTTTTCCAACTTTTGGCAAATTAAACTGAAGCTGCTATAAACATACATGTGCCAGTTTTTGTGTGGGCACGATTTTCTATTTATTTGAGTAAATACCAAGGAGAATGTGGCTAGATTATATATTAAGAGTATGTTTAGTTTTGTGAGAAACTTTGAAATTGTCTTCCAAGTGCCTGTTCCACTTTTGATCCTCACCAATAGTGTGTGAAATTTCCTCTTGCTTCCTATCCTTACTAGGACCTGGTGTTGTCAGTGTTCTGGATTTTGGCCATTCTAGTAAGTGTGTGCGGGTATCTCCCTGTTATTTTCATTTTCATTTACCTGATAACATATATTGTGAAGCATTTTTAAATACGTGTATCTGCCATTTGTGTATTTTCTTTGGTAAAGTATCAGTTAAGGTCTTTGGCTTATTTTTATTTATTATTATCATTATTTTTAAAGATTTATTTATTTTTATTTTACATAAAGAGAATGTGCAAGCAGGGGGAGGGACAAAGGAAGAGGGAGATTGAGAATCCTTAAGCAGATTCCCCACTGTGCATGGAGCCAAATGGGAGGCTTGATTCCAGGACCCAGATTATGACCCACGCCAAAATCAAGAGTCAGATGCTTAACCAACTGAGTCACCCAGGTGCCCCTAACCTATCTTTGGCTTATTTTAAAATCGAGCTGTTTGTTTTCCTATTATTGAGTTTTAAGACTTCTTGGCATATTTAAGGGGCCCCTGAATGCTCAGTCGATTAAGTGACCAATTCTTGGTTTGGCTCAAGTCATAATCACATAGGTAGTGAGGTAGAATGGGAGCCTGGCGTTCCTTCCCCACACTGAGCCCCACCTCAGGGTCTGAGCTCAGCAAGGAGTCTTCTTGAGGATTCTCTTCCTTTGCTCCTACCCCCACTCATGCTTCCCATGCATCTTCTTTCACTCTCTTTCTAAAATAAATAAATAAATCTTGTAAATAAGAAAGAGTTCTTTGTATATTTTGGATAATGGTTTTTTATCAGGTGCATTTTTTGGAAAAAAATATTACCCATTCTGTGGCTTATCTTCTAATTTTCTTGATATTGATTTTCATTGAGCAAAAGCTTTTAAATTTAATGAAATTCAGCTTATCTTTTTTTTTTTTTTCATGGATCTTGCCTTCGGTGGTGTGGTAAAAAGACCTTATGATAGCCAAGGTAATCTAGGTTTTCTCTATACTCTCTTCATGGAGTTTTATAGTGTTCTTTTTCACATGTAGGTGAATTATTTTTTTGTAAAGGGTACAAGATTTGTGTCTAGGCCCATGTTTTGCAGATGATTGCCCAATTTTTCAGCATTTGTTGCAGAGACTATCTTTATTGTATTACCTTTTCTCCTTTGTCAAAGATCAGTTGACTGTATTTATGGAGATCTATTTCTGGGATCTCTGTTTTGGCCCATTACTCTATTTGTCTGTTCTTTTGTCAATGCCACACTGCCTTGATTACTATAGCTGAGTAGTAAGTCTTAAAACCAAGTAGCATCTGCCCTCCAACTCTGTTGTTCTCCCTCAATAGTGTGTTGGCTATTCTAGATATTTTGTCTCTCCATATAAATTTTAGAATTAATTTTTGATACATATAAAATAACCTGATGGGATTTTAATTGGTATTACATTGATAGCTCCCTGTATCCCCCCCTTTATATATATATATATATATATATATATATATATATATATATATATATATAATTTTACATTTTCATAATATTGAATCATCTTGTCCATAAAAATAGAATATATCTCCATTTATTTAGTTTTTGTTGTTTTTTTTGATTCATCTAAGTATTTCAATTTTTACTTATTTATTTATTTATTTATTCAGAGAAAGAGAGAGAGAGAGAGAGGCAGAGACACAGGTAGAGGGAGAATCAGGCTCCATGCAGGGAGCCTGATGTGGCACTCGATGTCGGGTCTCCAGGATCAGGCCCTGGGCCGAAGGTGGTGCTAAACCGCTGAGCCACCTGGGCTGCCCTAAGTATTTCATTTTTGAGACTGTTAATGTAAATGGTATTGTGAGTCTTTTTTTCCAATTCTTTATGTAAATTACAGTTAACCATTCAATATTAGTTTCAGGTGCAGAACCTAGTGATTCGGGATCCCTGGGTGGCGCAGTGGTTTGGCGCCTGCCTTTGGCCCGGGGCGCGATCCTGGAGACGCGGGATCGAATCCCACGTCGGGCTCCCAGTGCATGGAGCCTGCTTCTCCCTCTGCCTGTGTCTCTGCCTCTCTCTCTCTCTCTCTCTCTCTGTGTGACTATCATAAATAAAATAAAAATTTAAAAAAAAAAAAAAAAAAAAGAACCTAGTGATTCATCACTTACATACAATACCCCATGCTCATCAAAAGTGGTCTCCTTAATACCCATCCCCCATGTAATGCATCCCCTGCTCACCTGGGAAGAGTGATCATCAGTTCCTTCTATGTAGCTAAGAGTCTGTTTCCTGGTTTGCCTCTCTTTTACCCCCTGTTCATCTGTTCTGCTTCTTAAGTTCCATATATGAGTGCAATCATAAGGCATTTATCTTACTTTTTTTTTTTTTTAAATCTTCACATTTTTACTTATTTTTTTTTTAATTTTTATTTATTTATGATAGTCACACACAGAGAGAGAGAGAGAGAGAGAGAGAGGCAGAGACACAGAGGGAGAAGCAGGCTTATGCACCGGAAGCCCGATGTGGGATTCGATCCCGGGTCTCCAGGATCGCGCCCTGGGCCAAAGGCAGGCGCCAAACCGCTGCACCACCCAGGGATCCCGGCATTTATCTTACTTGACTGACTTACTTTGCTTAGCATAATACTCCATAGCTCCATCCACGTTGTTGCAAATGGAAAGATTTCATTCTTTTTATGGCTGAGTAATATCCCATTTATTTATATATACACATTTGCTTATCTATTCATCAGTCGATGGCATTTGGGCTCTTTCCATAATTTGGCTATTGTTGATAGTGTTGCTATAAACACTGGGGTGAATGTATCCCTTCGAATTAGTATTTTTATATCCTTTGGGTTAATACACAGTAGTGCAATTCCTTGATCATAAGGTAGTTCTATTTTTAACTTTTTCAGGAAATTCTGTACTATTTTTCAGAGTGGCTATACCGGTTTTCATTTCCACCAACAGTGTGAGAGGTTTCCCCTTAAAATACAACATCCATTCATAATAAAAACCCTCAGCAAAGTAGGGATAGAGGGAATCTATATCAATATCACAAAGGTCATATGTGAAAAACCCGCAGCTAATATCATTGTCTGTGGGGAAAACAGAGCTTTTCCTCTATGGTTAAAAACAAGACAGTGTGGTCCACTCTCACCCATTGTTATTTAACATAGCAGTGGAAGTCCTACCCTCAACAGTCAGACAGCAAAAAGAAATAAAACACATCCAAATTGGCAAGGGAGAAATCAAACTTTCACTATTTACAGATGACATCATACTCTATACGGAAAACCTAAAAGACTCTACCAAAAAGTTGCTAGAACTGGCACGCAAGTTCGGTACAGTCACAGGGTAGAAAATCAATATACAGATATCTGTTGCATTTCTATACATCAATAGTGAAACAGCAGAAAGAGGAATTAAAGAATTGATTCATTTACAGTTGCACTCAAATCCATAAGATATTTGGAGTAAACTCAACGAAAGAGGTGAAAGTCCTGTATTCTGAAAACTATAATATACTGATGAAAGAAACTAAAGAGGATGCAAAGAAATGGAAAAACATTCCATGCTCATGGATCAAAAGAACATATATTGTTAACATATCTATACTACTGAAAGCCATCTACATATTTAATACAATTCCTATCAAAATACCACCAGGATTTTTCACAGTGCTAGAACACACAATCCTAAAATTTGTATGGAACTAGAAGAGACCTTGAATAGCGAAAGCAATCTTGAAAAAGAAAAACAAAGCTGCAGGCATCACAATTCTGGACTTCAAGCTGTATTACAGAGCTGTAGTGATTAAGACAGTGTGGTACTGGCACAAAAACAGACCAAAATCAGTGGAACAGAGTAGAGAACCCGGAAATGGATTCTGACAACTATATGGTCAGCTGATCAACAAAGCAGGAAAGAATACCCACTGGAAAAAAAGTCACTTTAACAAAAAATAGTGCTGGGAAAACTGGACAGCAACATGCAGAAGAATGAAACTGGACCACTTTCTTACGTTCAAATGGATTAAAGATCTAAATGTGAGATCTGAAACCATCAAAATCCAAGAGGAGAACACAGGCAGCAACCTTTTTGACACCAATTGTAGCAACTTCTTATTACATATGTCTCCTGAAGGGAAAGAAAAACAAAAATAGACTATTGGGATTCATCAATGTAAAAAGCTTTTGCACAGTGAAGGAAACAATCAACAAAACTAAAAGGCAACCTTGTAGAATAGGAGAAGATATTTGTTAATGACATATCTGATAAAGGGTTAGTATCCAAAATCTATAAAGAACTTATCAAACTCAACACCCAAAAAATGAATCATCCAGTTAAGAAATGAGGAGAAGACATGAATGGACATTTTTCCAAAGAAGACATAGAGATGGCTAACAGACTCAACATCAATCATCAGGGAATTACAAATCAAAAGTACAAAAGATCTCATTTCACACCTGTCAGAATGGCTAAAATTAACAACATAGGAGACAAGTGTTGGCTAGGCATTGTGTTTTCAATTTCAAATTCCACTTGTTCATTGCTGGCATGTAGGAAATCAGTTGACCTTTGTATATTAACCTGTCATTCTGTAGCCTCGCTATACTCATTTAATAGTTCCAGAAATATTTTTGTTGAATTTTCAGACTTCTACATAGATAGGTGTGGAGTGAAGAGAAATTAAGAAACATGGAGTGCTTTGGCATGTTTCAAAATGGTTTCTCTTCCCCTTCCCTGCTGTAAGCCCCAGGGAATTTTTTTAATAGTATTTATTGTGGGAATCTGATGGAGCTCCTAGAAGTGAGTCTAACAGTATTGTGGGAGTTTCTTCTATGACTAGATCCCCTTGGAGTTTTTAATCCCCAGAGTTGCTTGCTCTGAGACTCCAGAAATTCAAGTTTTCAAGTACAAGCACAGTTCAAATTTTCATCTCAGGCCTGGTTCCTACAGGTGTTTCCGCTTGTGAGTGTCTGCTCCAGGTAAGCTATGACTCCCTCCTGTTATTCATTCACCTTTCTATATATCCAATCTTGGGATCAGTGATTTTTCCTGTGTCTTCCCCCTCTTAAAGATCTGAGAAGAGTTGATTTTTAAGTCTATTCAGCTTGTTTACTTGTTGTTAGGACAGAGAGTTGACTTCTCAGCTTCCTATGTGCAGAACTGTAAATCACAGTTCCAGTAATGAAAATGTTCTAAAATCGTGGAGATGGTTGTACATATCTCTGAATAGGAAAAGACCAATGAATTGTACATTTTAAATGGGTGAATAGTGTGGTATGTGAGATATGGCTCAACAAAGTTGTTAAAAAATATTTGGATTCTAAACAATATAAATGTTTTGTATGCCTGTGTCCCTGAGGTGTTATACCAGTCTTTCTAGAGAATATGTGCAAACGTTGTGATTTATGGTGAACACCTGTTCTCCTGGGTTTCTGGAGCCTCAGAAACTGGTCTTGTAGGCAATGGCTATATACCTACGTGGTGGACCACCAATAAAAGCCTTGGTGTTGTAGGCTCAGGTGACCTCACTGGTAGACAATACTTCAAACAGGTTTCCTCATCTTGTTGCTAGGGAAATTAACCATGTCCTCTACTGAGGGAGAACTTTCGGGAGCTTACATCTGGATTCCTTCAGACTTTGCCCCATGTACTATTTTCCTTTAATCATTTTGCTTTATAAAAAATCACTTTGCTTTTTGTCCATTTGCTGTAATAAGCCATAATTATGTGTACAAGAACTTCTGAGCCCTGTGGGTTCTAGCAAATCACTGAATCTGGTGATAGTCTTGGAAACCTCTGACATAGCTGCTTCGGGAAAGTCTTATGTAGAGATCAGCAGCCCTCTTCCTTATCTGGAACACGTAGGAGCAAAGATTGTAAAGATGTGAAAAGGGAGTGTGTAGAAAACTCATGCCTATCTTTAATCCTCACTTGAAAGTGACACAGAGATTGGGAATTATAGGGTTCCTCACTGCTGGACAGGGCATCTTGGCAACGTAAGGTAAAATATGAACTCTGGTGAGTGATGCTGCAGGCAGGCAGGTGCGCCGCTCCCTACACTTAGCCTCCCCCCGCCCCCTGCCCTCTCTCCCTTTGCTGCTGAGAGCGTTGGAGAATGTGCTGCAGCTGGTGCGTGGGCAGGTGCAGCCACCATCTGCTCTCGGAGTCCGCATGCGCACAAGCACCTCGCACCCAGGATCTGGCCCAGGCCCCACGGATCCCAGAACCTGCCGGGGACGTGGCTAACCCCGCCCCCTCGCGGTGGCGATTGGCTGAACCGTTCCTGAGGGCGAGGCGCGGTCAAGGCGGGCGAGGGTCTCCCCTGTGAAGTCGGGGCGAGACGTGTCCAAGGAGGTGAGACCGTGGGAGGGGTGTGGGCGGGGGTCGGGTCCTCCCTGCCCCAAGGGTCCTTGAGAAGCCAGTTGGTTTCTCCCGGCGCTTGTCTCCTCCCACCGCCTCCTCTCATTGGCCAGGCCCGGGAGGCGGGTGCGCTCCCATTGGCCGGGGGCTGTGTCTGTCCCTGCCAGGGTGGGGGCGGGGTCTCCGCCGCGCTGAGCTTGCCCTTGGGTCTGGCGCTGGGTAGAGCTGCCGCCGCCGCCGCCGCCGCCGCCGCCGCCGCCGCCGCCGCCGCCGCCGCCGCCGCCGCCGCCGCCGCCGCCGCCGCCGCCGCCGCCGCCGCCGCCGCCGCCGCCGCCGCCGCCGCCGGTGCCTCTGCTGCTGCTGCAGCTCGAGCATCCGGGAGCCGCCGCCGCCGGTGCCTCTGCTGCTGCTGCTGCTGCTGCAGCTCGAGCATCCGGGAGCCGCCGCCGCCAGCGCTGCGTCCACCGCCGCCGCCTCCCCTGCCAGGACCCCGAGACACCCCGAGCGCGAGCGGCGGCTGCTGCTTGCCTGCGCCCCCTCTGCCCCCCCTCCCTTCCGTGACCTGCCCACCCCTGCAGCCCTCGCCTGCACCTTCTCCAACACCCCGGATTCCTGCACCACCTGCTCGGGCAGCCCCGGCGGGCTCTGGGACTTGCGGTGCGAGCCGAGGGGAAGGCGAGCTCCGACCCGGTGCCTGCCTGACGGGCTGTCGCGGCTGCACCACCAGCAGCAGCAGCAGCAGCAGCAGCAGCAGGAGACACTCTTCCGCCCACCGCAACCCCATTCTGCGGGTGCGTCGCAGCTGCCGCTTCTGCTGCCTCCAGTCCGGGTCCGAGGGTTCGAGCACCGCAGCGGGGACCGAGGGTCCAGCCAGGAGGACGCCGGCGGCCCCTGCACTCTGGGGCCCCCGTCACCAGCATCTTCTCGCCCCCTCGTTCCTTCCCAGCCCCTTAGAGAAGGGACCGTGACCTGGAGACGCGGCGCCGTCCTCCGCTTCTACAGCGTCTGCGGGCTCCTCTACCAGGTCATCCCCGCCCCGCCGAGGGAGCATCAGCTTCACGCCCTTCCCCATCACGCCCACTGCACCCCGCATTTCCACTCTGCCCCTTCCAGTCCCCTAGTCCCCGGCGATGTGCACCCCCCCCCCTACTCCCCGGTGCGGCAGGGGCGGCGGCAGTTGGCTCCAGCCCTCGGGTCTCCGGCCCTGGCTCAGCCTTGCGCTCCCAGCAGGCAGCCCCGTGCGCGGCCCCTTCCGCCTCTTCACCCACCTGAGCTGCCTCCATCCCTCACTCAGTCCCCGCCAGCAGCACCCCCCACCCCTCCCGCCTTCCGGCGGGCACTTGGCGCCTTCTCTGAACATCACACCCTCCCACCCACCCCCACCGGCCACCTCCCACATCACGCTCCTGACCCGCCCTCTCCACCCTCCTCCTCGCTCTCACCTCCCCCTTTCCGGGTCGCCTTGCTCTTTTCTCTGCTTCCCACCATCACATCCGTGTGTCTTTGAAAAGTGAGTGAGAGCCTGGGAGCGAGCTACGGAGACGGCGAGAACAGCAGCAGCGGCAGCGCCATGTGCACTGCAGTGACATCCCCGGGGGCAGGTGTGTCGTGAGACGTGTCATGCACCTCCGAAAGGAGAGGAGACTGTCTGGGATGTAAAGGAGAGAGCGACAGAAAGGAAGAAGGAAAAGAAAAAGAAAAAGGGGGTAAGGAGAGAGAGAATAAATCAAGAAATAAGGGAAAGGGGAAGGGAAAAGTTAAAAGACTCAAAGCTACTTTATCAACAAGCCTGTTTTTTAAAATTAATCAGCCTGTCTGGTTTTCTTTTCCTCTCTGTTCTTTTTTTTTGTTTTCCTTTTTTCTTTAAGCAAAGAAATCTACGCACCTAAGCAGTTACTTTACTGCGAAGGGATTTCCCCTCGGATTCCCGACCTCTCTATGGCTCTGCTCCTGCCGCTTCTTTCCGTCATTAATATTGTCCTTTCACGTGCAATGTACGAACCCCTGCGACCGCGGTGGGGGGAACCGCACAAAACGCTGTTATGATGCAAATCACTGGGTTTGGATGCAGAGCGGCTGGGGAACCGGGGTGCACTTTTCCTCAGATCCTCCCTCTTGCAGGAGGAGGAGGGGGCCCTGTGGAAGGGGAGGAGGACGCGGGTGATGAAGTGAATGGCCATGTGCGGAGTAGGAGGGCGTGGGGAGAGCGCACTTGGGGGGTGGTGAGGCGGGGGCGGCAGGCCAGGGCTGGGGGGGCCGGGCCGGGGGGAGGAAAGTTGTTGCTTTGAAGAGAGGAGTCATACAGGGATGCGGGAGTGAGATACAGGAAGGATGGATGGGAAATGATGGACTATAGGATTTTCAAAGCTAGGTGACTCTTGATTTCTTGCTAAATCTTTGCCCACCTCTAACCCCTCTGTCGTCATTTCTGTAGTTGTGGGAAGGATAAGTTGATCAAATGTATTTGTCCCTTGGTAAAATGAATCTGGAAGTAAGACACAAGTAGACCGCAGGCGTGCAAAACCCAATTGGCCTTTGGAGGATTTAAATGAGGTCAATGAACCGTCTTTCAGCAAGTCCTTGGAATGCATCCTGCCTCCTATCTTGCAGGATATGGACTGGGATGGATTTTATTTATGCATATTTATGATGTGAAGGAAAACAGAGTGGACAGAGTTTTTCTGAATTAACTAACTGACCTTGCGGAGGTATTTCTTACCATCTTTTTTGTGTTTTATGTTAAATGTAAATTCCAGATATGAAATGTGCCAGCATCCCCGAGAAAGCCGGCAGCCTTCTCCCTGCTTACGCTGCCTCCTCCCATTTCCCACCATTCGCACTCCCACCCTCTCACAAGTACCCCGGGAGGCTGACACATCACTTGGGTCTCTAATCCATGCTGAAACGTGTTCCTAGATGCCCTATTTCACCTCTCAGTAACTTGCATTTCTCAACTCTGCATGTGTGTGTGTGTGTGTGTGTGTGTGCGCGCGCGCGCGCGTGCTCTCTACGCAGGGTAGTGGGAGTGTGATGTGGGGAAATCAGTTAATTCGGTGATTGCGATGAAAACTCGACACCGCTGGATGTGTTTTCCCTGCCAATCTGTGCGTGCTGGCCCCGGCACGTCATTGCACACACTGCTGGGCTGGTGTGAGATTATTTATTATAGAGCATGTGGGCAAAGGACTGCACTTGGGGGTCGCCTCCTCTGCCTTCAACATTTCCCATGAATTGTCGATTCACTGCAGTGCAAAATAACTGTCTGCTGGTGTCTCATTCTCTCAGCCTGGAGGAGGATTTACTCTCTCTACCCGGAGAGATTCCATCAGCTGCATTCTCTTTTATTAAAAACATGGGTCTCTTGTATTAAGTATGTAAGCCAATTATTTAAAAAGTGCTGCTTTTCACAGCAGATTAGAGGTGGTGGTGCAAGGGGTGTGGGCATGCCAGAGAAAATGCACCACTGCAACCCACAGCAGCACCAGCATCAGGTCCAAGTATATAAATAAATAAGCGTCCTCTACAGCAACCAGGGAGAAAGCACCAGCCCAACAGGGTCTGTGTACTTATGAGCATCTTAGATCAGGCCATGTTAAGACACCAAAGGACAGAAGAGGATTTAAAAGGAAAAAAAAAAAAAAACTAGAGGGGGAGGGGGTGCAAAGCACCATTGGATTGTAGTCTCATGTTTATGGCTGCCTCACATTGATCAAACACTGCTCCACAGACACATCGCACTTTGTTGATATTGTCAGTTCCTGCTCAAACAAATTGCTCAGGCCTTCCTTGTTTTACTCTTGGCCAAAAACATTGCTTCAGGGTTGAGGTTGTTTCTCCCAGCATCCTACACTTTTATTAGGACTTGGTTAGGTTGTAAAATGAAAAGCTTTATTTCCTGGACACAGATTAAACACTTAGCAGGTCTTTCCTTTCCATGTGCAGAGAAAGAAGGGTGGCGGCGGAACTAGTGAGCAACTAACTGATTTTGGCTAGAGGGAGTCTGTTCTGCCTGCTGGTAGTTATGACTAGGCAAATGCTATAGGCAGCCTATAGCTTCTTATTTTTAGCGCTATCGGAACTATGGTGGTATCTGTGACTTAAGTAATACTGATCAATTAATTTAGCATTTCTATTATTATCCCCTTTCTTGCACTATGCCTTATTTTAGACAAGAAGACTCATTTGAACGTATCTTCTCTGTGTTTTACATTGTCACCAATATTTTACTCTTTCTGGGAAGCAAAATCAACCTTTTGGCTTGTTAATATGTAAAGTTAATGAGCCAGTGGTGAGAATCAAGTCAATGATAAAATAAGTTAAAAAAAATAGTACTATTCTAAAAATCTACCATTTTGTCTTCAGTGGATTCTTAGGAAATGAAAATGAATCATTAGAAGGAAATAAATATGTTTCTGACCAAAGCACAACTCGCAATGTATAGACTACTTAGATAACAAAAATTTGCTTCTGTGTTAGTTTATGGGGCATCCTTGTTTATTTTCCTCCATCACAGGTAGGGGAAAAATCTGGAATGAGGGTACAGAACAGTTTAGAGAAATGAATTTCTTTAGAAGGAGGCGTGCAAAAGCTTGCCACCTGGAACTAAAACCTCTCTTGGTTACAGAGCAGATCCAGTTCAATTGCTAACCCTGGCTGAAGCTGTGTCCCCTTTCCATGCCTGAGGGGGCACTGCAAAGATGGAGACTGTCTTGTTTAGCACAAGAAAACGGTCCTAGAAAGGGCAAAGAAGAAAGGACAAAATACAACCAGAAAATAGACATACATAGAGATTTTGTTGAGAACTTTGTTTCCTTTTTAGATTTAGTCTTACAGAAAAACACATCCAACACAAATACTGGGATTTTAGTGTTTGGTTTTGTCTTGTTTTATTTTCCATGAGATATTTTGATGAATGATCTGTTATTTTAGAAAGACTTTCAAATTGAAGGTCAATTGGACATGCATAGTACTTGCCTCAGTGAATACACTGAACATAAACTTCCCCTTACATTTTTAGAAAGTGTATTATAAAGTACAAACACACCTACATACACTTAATAAAATACTGATAACTTAATGCTTCTCAAAAGCCTCTCTCTCCCATTCATTTCCTTCTATTTGTAATAGCCTTAGTCTTGTTGAGCTCATTTCTTATGTTGAATGCAAGAACCCTATTCCTCCCTTTCTTGATTAACAACTGAAACTTTAAAGAGTAGAATCTGTACATAAGAGCCAAAGACTATGATTTAAATGGTCAAACCCCAAACACTTAGTAATTAGGAAAATCTCCCTGCAAATATGGGGAGTCTCTGGGCAGATTTTCTATCAAGATATGGAAACTTACTTCATTGTCTTCACCATTTCTACAACTATTAGAACTGTGGGAGCATAACATGACCAAAGTAAGCATTGATTGAGAGGCCTCTTTCTGCTTTCTCCCCTGAAAGATCAGATACTTGAGAACTATTTGCCCCACGTTGAAATAGTGAGATGCCATTTTTTTTTTAATGAAAAAAATTACTTGAATTACTTAAGGAGCAAATGGAAGTACAAAAATGCTGGAAGAAATGTGAGTCATGCATTTTAAAGTGACGTAAAATCAATATCAAATAATATTAATTTTCTTTTTAAAATGAGAAATCTATGGGGTATCAGATGGTTGAGACAAGTAAGGTTTATTTATTATGAAGGATTTGGGGTACATTCATAATATAAATAGACCTATCGTATTGATGTTTTATTTGATAACACTGATGTGCGTTCCACGAGATTTATTGAGAAGGCGTCCTCATTTTAATAGGCTCATTGAATAACCTTGGCAAAACCACCCAATGTGTAACAGCTGGCTTAGTAGGCTGAGGAAGTGGTGAGAAATCACAAACTGAGGAAGCCAAACTCAAAAGCTGAAGTTAGAGTTCTTTGTGGAATTGGCAGGTATTGGTTTTTTGGTCCTCCTAGAACAGCTCTAGTGCCCAATGACTACTAAACTTAAGCTTCCTGAGGGCAAGCCCTGAGCCTTTGTCATCTGTGCAATCTTCTTATTCTCAATTTAGTAGATACATAATAAATAGTGTTGGCATGAATAGGTATGTCCTAATGGACTTAAGTAGCTGCATCTCTTCATAATATGTCAGCACTTAAACTTTTTTAAGTTGTTGGACCCTGGCTCACGGGTGCCAACGTGTCCAGGTGACTCTGACCCCAGACAGGCAGATGCAATTAGCAAGAGGGTTTATTGAACGTTTGTGCAAATGGGCTCTCTGCCTCCCAGGAGGAAGAGAGCCCAATTAGCAATTACAGGCATCTTTTAAAGGTAAAAGAAAAAAAAAAAAACCTCTTAAAGACAAAAGAACCTTGGCAGTAGCATAGCATTCAGGTTATCGATTTCTCAGGTCAACATGAACCTATTCAGGGACATTCCAATCAGGGAGTGGGGGGAAATGGTTTTCTTATCACAAACAGAATGCTTTTTGTTGCTAAAACTTCAGGAAGGCACCTGGATGGGCTGCCTCTGGATTAGGGCTGGTACTACTTAAAGGGGGGGGGGGGGGTTTCTTCAGTATCTTTATAATTTGGGAGCTGTCAGGGATGGGATGTGATGTGAGGAAAAGGCAAGAGTTTGTTTTCTTTGCACTCAGTTATTTTCTCTTACCCTTTTTATGAGGGTTAAAAAGTATATTTTTGAATAAATTTTCTTAGGCTTTAACAATGATTAACGTTTCCCCTTAAAAACACACAAGCAAGATATACATTTCTGAATTTGTGATAGAGCTGAGCATCTATTCTGAATCTTCTTTTGTGCTTATGAAACTAAGTAATGAGACCCTTCCACTACACGAATAGACACAGGGCTGAAGTTGTAAAGGGATCTGCCTTAGAGAGGGCTGGCTACTAATTATTTACATTCTATTTTAGAGGTCTTTGAAGTAAATATTAAGACAGTCATTATTCAACATTTGATATAACTCTAAGTCAACAAATAGTTTTTACTTGAATCTTTAAATTATCTTTCAGCCACTTGAATGCTGAACAGGAAGCTCCAATTTAGCGATAAACAGTCATTCTGGGGGCTAGATGCAGAGGTCATTAGAGATTAGAAAATAAAAATATTTATTTTTAAATAAAATAAATATTTTATCCCATTGTTATTTTGTTTATTTTTAAATAAAATAAATATTTTATCCCACTGTTATTTTGTTTATTTTTAAATAAAATAAATATTTTATCCCACTGTTATTTTGTTTATTTTGTATTATTTTGTATTTTGCTTTGAGAAATAAAAAAATCTCAGAGCTAAGTATGATCAAGTAGTGCAAATCACTTCACATTAAGAAAGCAACAGTTCTTATTGGTCAAATTGATCCCCTAACAATTTTATGTTTTTGATGATGGCTTATTTACAGTAACGGCGCACTCATTGTTTATCTAAAGTCATCTTTGGGAATAGAGCAAGAAAGCACCTTTCCTGACAAGCATGTGCTGCCAACTGTTAAGTGTATAGCTGTTATATTGATTCAGTATGATTTATAAAAAACAATTAATTTGTTCTTATAGAGAAATATTTTTGGCTTCTTTGTTAAAAGTGTTTGCCTTTCAAAATGCAAGTGACTCCCTTAAGGTTTACTTAAACATCCAAACTCAAATTTATGGTGTGTAAAATACATTTTTACTCTCTTAATGAATTCATATTTGATGTTAGCTTGTCCTCTATCCCCTCTGGGGGAAAATGCCCATGACACCTACGTATCTTCCATTCATTCTCATACCTTATATGCCCCCTACTTTCCAATCTTAAGTAGTAGATTTAGGTTGAA
Source organism: Vulpes vulpes (assembly GCF_048418805.1). Taxonomy (NCBI): domain Eukaryota; kingdom Metazoa; phylum Chordata; class Mammalia; order Carnivora; family Canidae; genus Vulpes; species Vulpes vulpes. Next base: position 1,450,393 of record NW_027325668.1, read on the forward strand.
ATGAGAGATGGTTAGAATATTTGTGTTAAAAAGCAAACAAAAAATATACAATAAGCTTGTCTAATTGTCACTCCTTTGCTGCTCTCTATTTTCTCTTTTTTTTAATTTTTTATTTACTTATGATAGTCACAGAGAGAGAGAGAGAGAGAGAGAGAGAGAGGCAGAGACACAGGCAGAGGGAGAAGCAGGCTCCATGCACCGGGAGCCTGATGTGGGATTCGATCCCGGGTCTCCAGGATCGTGCCCTGGGCCAAAGGCAGGCGCCAAACCGCTGCGCCACCCAGGGATCCCTGCTCTCTATTTTCTATTTTGAAGTCTGAGTAACACAGTAACTCAGCTTCCTTTGCACTGTCCAGGAATATAATATCCCCCCAGTCCCGACCATACTCCTAACCTGAAAGACCTATTAAAAGTAATTAATGAGGAATGAAGAGTGGTTCAAGAAAGGGAGATTTGCTAAAGCCTATGTGCTGAATACGTACAGTTTGGGTGATTTTCCTTTTGACCTCCACAATGCATACCCCAATGTTTTAGCAAGGATAAAACTCCTATAATGTGCTTTTGCTTGTTTTTGTTATTGCTATTATTGCGTTTTGTGAGAGTTCAAACTCCTTACTTTCATAATGAAATGGCAAAAAGGAGAGGCAAGGAAGGTGAGTCAGCCAGCCAAACACACAGAAACACCTGGCAAAGCTGACTAAATTAGCATATGCTAGGGTGAGTATTTCCCTCTGTTGTTACATAATCCCTTTCTAATAGGAAATCTGTTCTCATACTTAACCCTTTCAGGAGGGTTGACATTCTCCCACTGTTATTTTGTTTATTTTGTATTATTTATTTTCTCATGAATTGTGTAAACCATCTATTGAGGGGCTTTTATGTCAAATTCTCCCCCCCCCCTTCAGTGTTTCTGTATACAAATGTTCCATTCTGTGCCCAACTTCAGGATTCAAGAATCAACTTTTCTATAGCTTTCACTGAGAGGATCTAATTAGCATTTTGGGCCCTCTTTACTCATGTGCAGCTTCCTTTAGAAAATGTATTAGTTCTATGAGGTTCCCCTAAGGATTCATAATACTCTAGCTTGTTACATGTACTGTGGTATTCAGTGTGCCTTAATTATGCACGTGGCCTCATTTCAAAGCCTTTTCAAGGATCATGTGGGATAGAACAGGAGTGTGGCTGTAAGTTCACCGTCATGTATTAATGTGTAGGTGGTATTCAGAGAAGGATGTTTCTGAAGGCAATTATATACCCATGACTCCAGTATAGCAAGCAGCTACATTCTACACTTACTAGTTACCCTGCCAAGGCAGAATGAAATTCACCATTGTGATACATAATACAGTATCTGTTATTTCTAAGTAGTTCTTTGGCCTGGGAATGAAATAAAATAATGAGTGAAAATGTGTATCCCTTATCTTGAATAGGGATTGTCCCTTTCACTCTCTCAAAACAAGAATCAAAAATTGTTCCTAAATCAATACTCTATTCCATAACTAGTCCGTTAACACATTTGCTGTGGTGGGATCTTCAAGTTACGCTGGTTATTATTTGAGGCTATAGATTTTTAGATAGTATTAATTGCCTTCAACTGCATGGGCTGCCAAATGTCAGTGCACTGTCAAATCTGAGACATGATTTTTTCGATTTTTGTTTTGGATGCAATTTGAACAACTGTGAAACTATATAGGGACATTGAACCCAACAGAGGAAGAGGAGAGAAAGAGAAAGAAAGACAGATGTTTTTTAAATAGGGACTTCATTTGTGGAGGGATGGTTATAAGAATTGGCTCATTTAGTACATGTCACCACTTATATGGAGGATATTTTCCTGCATTGCACGAGTTTGAAGGCATACTTATCTTAATTGTACCTTTTGACTTGCATTGGCCTATGTGTCATATCATCAGAAAACTTGAGTTTGACTTGTAAGTACACTTTTTTCTTTTATTTATGACTACTGCAATCAAAAGCATTTTGTATATACTAACTAACTTTGATATATACTAACAATTTTAACCAATTTTTGTTTTGTTATTTTACAACTTTGAAATTTGTAAGCACATTATTTGAGCCACATTATTATTTGAAAGCCACATTATTATTAATGATAGTTTAAAAAAATACTGGTCTCCAGTAACTCACTGGAGTTTTTTATTAAGAAAAATTTTGGCCAACATCTGATGTGTTTAAGTAGACAAAAGAATGCCATCTGCCCTTGATATTTGAAACATTTTATTTTGTCTATGCTATGATCTATATAACCCCTTTGTGTATTTTTATTATAGTATTTTGAATGTTTGGTATTTATCTGTCTGTTTGTTCTACTGGATTATAAACCCATAAAGTACAGGGTCTTATTCTTCATTTTATTTCAAGTGCTTAATCTAAGGTCTGGTCTGTGTCTTTTTTTTTTTTTTTTTTAATGTTTTCATTCTACTGATTGATTAGTTCTCTTCCAATCCATTTAATCCTGACACATCTCTTTACTTGGATCCAAATAATATTTAAGTATTTATGTTATAACTGCCAAAGTGCCAATACACTATTCTGAATAGAATAAATATTTGCAATGAATGTTTATTCGTATTTAAGGTACAGAGAGAGTACAAAAAAATGGCTACTAAGAAACACAAACAATTCTGAATAATGACATCCTTCACAAAACTATGAGACCATTGCTTTCAATTAGGGCAAGCAATTCGAATTTGCACTGAAAACATTCATCTCATAGCTTTGAATCTCCCTGATTTCTCCGGGCATCATAACCCCTTGTCTTTTTTTTTTTTTTTTTCTTTACTTATTAAAGATTTCTATCTGTAGCCCTCCAAATATTCCTGATGATGGCTTTAGGTAAACATGAAACCAAATCATCTTACTGTTCTACTTAGAGTAACCAGTATTTCCGGATAAATGTATGAACAAAGAGGAATTACAAACTGACCTTGATCTGCCAGATTATCAGTGGGGACTGACCTGCTTTTGTTATTGCCAAAGCTGTGGAGTAGATGTTCTGGGAATCTTCTCTGAAGTATGGATTCAGGGTGCACTTCACTTAATTTGACTTGGGAAGATTACATCCATTTTATTTGAAAGGCCTTTTAAAGAAAATCCTAAATGTTTTGGGGTTTTTCTTGATACTTAGTCATACTTCTGCAATTGAAGACACATGTTTGCTGTGGTTGAATTTGATTTATTTCCCTTTTAGCATTTTGAAAGACCGTGGGTGGTAGGATGGGAATATTAACTGCTTTTTGAAGAGAATTTAAATATACTTACTGGGAGCTGAACACCAAGGGAAAAAAGACTTTCTACAATTCGTAGTGACTTTAATGCCACATAAAGTGTTTTAAGAATGCTTTTTCTTAAAAGTCCCAGGGAAATATAGCTTTTCTTTAAAGCCATAGAATTTTTCTTCAAATTTAGAAAATCAATTTCTTGATATCTTTTGGATTTTTAACTGTTTCATGACTTTGGGCATCTGAAAAGGTATTATTGACTAGGCTAACGTAAGATTTACCTGATGGGGGATCCCTGGGTGGCGCAGCAGTTTGGCGCCTGCCTTTGGCCCAGGGCGCGATCCTGGAGACCTGGGATCGAATCCCACATCGGGCTCCCGGGGCATGGAGCCTGCTTCTCCCTCTGCCTATGTCTCTGCCTCTCTCTCTCTCTCTCTGTGACTATCACAAATAAATAAAAAATTTAAAAAAAAAAGATTTACCTGATGGAAGGTGCTGAAATCACTCTATCGTCATTGTGTAGAAATGCACATTCAGTAAATAAAAATATCCCAAGCAGATTAAACTAGTTCAATTTATTAAATGTTGTTACCACTTTATGGAGTTGATATTAAGAATTATATTCACCCATAGCTGCTGTACTTAGAATCTTCTTTATGTTAAACTGTGACTGTCAATGTGATGCAACAGCTGCAGAATAACCTTCTAATGTGGCTTCGGTTCGGCCCTTACTGACTGACTTTACAGAGCCTAGGGAATAAACAGGAAGGTAGATTCAGAAGCAGTTTTTGTTGACTGTTTCCCTGTTATGGTGAAAAAAATATTATAATATGTTACTGAATTTTTATTATATAGAGAATATTCTTGTAAATCCATTTTTAGAAGTGACATGATTTTTTAATGTGTAACCACTTAATATCAGAAACACTGGAAATGTGAGGAAGAGTTATACCTGTTTATTTCTCAAGAGTTTTAGTCATAATGACCCACTCAGAAAATGAATTTTTTTAATTTGATAGAAGGAAAGCATTTCAGGCCAAAGTTTTTGTCCAGAGTCACCAAATTAAAAACAATATCCGTTATATTCTTCAAAAGAATACTGAACAATGTCTTTATGGAAAGACCTGATGCTAACTAGCATGAAAATGAAGTGTGTTCAGTAAAAATTATATATTTTTAATATATAAAGTTATATATCTAGTTTTAATATAAAAAACATATCTTTAAAAGGCCAAGTAAAATTTACATATGATAGTTTCATGCCCATTGGCCTGCATTTTTTTCTTTAAACATAAAAATGCTATGGGTGAGGTAAGACTAATCGTATTCTGAAACTTCAATCCTCCCTATCCTTTCACTTCCGTGGAATAGCTAAGATGAAAGTATTGATACAGTGATAAGTTCATAGTTTTTTAGAGATCTAGTAGAGTTCAGTAAGGTCAGATTTATTTTAAACCTTCACTTCGCTTTACCGAATTTTATTGGCTCCACAAGTACAGACGACCAACAAAGCAGAACATCAAGTTATCCTTGAAGGACAGGACAGCCTGAAAGTGTATTTTGTAATACCACAACTTTGTTTGATGGATGGGTGTGGACAAGTTGGGAAGACAGTCTTCCTATCATTTAATGATGGTCTTATCACAAGCCAGTAGTAAACTTGATCAGGTGTTAGAGATAATTTCCTCTGAAAACTTTCATATCATCTTGGGGGACTGAACAGAGAATGGGAGTAACTTGTGACAGGGGAGGAGGCATGAATCACAGCCCTGATCCTTCAGGAGAACATACGCAGCAGCCATGCCAAACTACTGCTAGCGTGGAGGCACAGTAAAGACTCTGGCCTCGTGGTGGTAGGTTCCATATTCTGTACAGTGAGGAGATATCGCTGGACTAACTCAAACTCTGAATTTTGGAAGTGCCCTGCAGCAGCAAGACATAATGGTAGGAATGAAAAGGCCTCAGTTCTCATCTACACCATGCCACTATTTTAGAGACCTTGGGCGAGTTACTTTCTTTTGCTTTCTTCTTTTCTGTGTGAGGGGGAGGGAGAGGGAGAGAGGAAATCTTAAGTAGGCTCCATCTCCAGCGTTAGCCCAATGGGGGGCTTGATCTCACAACCCTGAAATCATGACCCCAGTCAAAATCGAGAGTCAGATGCTTAACTGACCGAGACACCCAGTAACCAAGCAAGTTACTTCTGCAGTTTCTTCTGTAGACTGAGAAACTGGAATCACACTCATTCTTTGGTCATGGGTTGTAGAAGAATATTATGGATGATTGAAGACTACAGAAATGGCATATCTCTTTTCACTTTCCACCTAAAAATACTTTGTAACACAGTGTAACATTCACTGTGTAGTCTTAAAAAATACCTTTTACTAAAATTTAATTTTTGATATCTACCCGTGCATTATTCAGTTAAGATTTTACACTGTAAAGAGATTTTTATTCTGATACATATGTCTACATAAATTTCAGAGCTTTCTGTCTCTGTCAATGAGTTTTATGAATTAGTTTTGTAGTCATCAGCCTGAGCTTGGGTCATACATGCCTTTCTCATGAAATTACATCCGTAGATATCAACTTCAAAAATTAGTAAATTTTTGCTGTTAGTCCTTTATTTTATTTTTTTTCTCTTTAAATTTTTTACTTAAATTATAGGTAGTAATACAGCACAACATTGGTTTCAGAAGCAGAATTCAGTGATTCATCACTTTCATACAACACCAGCTCTCATTCCATTAGCCATTTTTATTATAAGAAAATAGACTGTTTCAATTTTAAATTGAATTTTGCTTTTGTGCATTATTCAATGTGTGCATGTGTAAATTTCTATAATCATTTTATTCTTCATAGGCTTTGGTTTTCTTAAGCATAACTTACTCATTCACTGTTTAATTTTTTTAAACCAATATCTACTTGCAGGCACTGTTTTAAATGTTAGATATACACAGTAACAAGGTGGAAAACGGTTTCCACCCTCATGGGGTTAATAGTCTAGTAGCTGAGACACTAGTTACACAAAAATATGTAACACCCTAGCTTATTTTCTAAAATAAAAAATCCATTTTTATAGTAATATGTTTTCAATAGTTACCTAATGTGGATGTATCAATGAAAATATGAAATCACTGATTTAAGAGCATTACTATAAGCCTCACTGAGCTTTTAACATTTTTTTTTATTTAAGTTTGGCCTAAAGAGCTCTCATTTCCTCCAGTTGTTTATCCTGAAAACATTCTCAGTATGATTCCAGTTTCTTTCTTTTTTTTTATTAATACAACTTGAAAGAAGCTGACAAGTGAACAAGAAATATTCAAGCATGGTCTATTCTAACTGATTTGTTCAAGAGGATGATTCATTTAATTTCATAAAGGCTCAGTGGGCCAGAACAGTAGATGACCAGGTCAGCAGAGGGAATGTAGGGGAGAAGAGGTCTGTGAGAAGAATCTATGTAACAAGCAACAATATTTAGTTTTTTTAGAGCTGAAGTTCTGCTTGAGCAATTCTGATGTTACCAGTGACAGTCATTTAAAGAGCTGCTGATGCCTCAGGGAAAACATTTTTAAAGTGTCCTATCCAGAAACAATGCTCCTTATACTGTGTCATATATATTAAAACTCTGTCCCTTGCTTATATTACAATACTACATTGTGCCTGATTAAAACCTGTGCTACTAGTATATGGCTTCTCGAGACTGCCGATGAAATGTTGTTCTTGAAATCTTTCCTCCTGCTCAAGCTGCCCTGAATATGGCTGAAATAAGAATCACCTGATAAATAAAGCTGGAGAATAGATGAGAATACCACTTAAAAACTTTAAAAATAAAATGAATTGTATATACAGTTGTGTGAAATGTTGGAATATGTAAAATAATGAGTGGGATACAAATATTCTCGATATCTTTATATTATTTCTTTTAGTATTTAACTTTGATTGATGACCTCAACATGCACATGAGGTCATATTCCTAACAGGTCATATGGTGTTTTTATATTATTATTTATTGTCCATCGGTGTCCCCGGGGTAGATGATATATATATCTTGTAGTAGATAGAGTAAAAAAAAAAAAAAAAAGATATATACTTTTGGAAATCATAATGGTGGTGGTCAAGCATGTACAGTTAGTCTACTTAGAGATTTACTTATCTGGATTACAGAATGCAGTGCCTTGCACAACTAAAAAACCTCAGCTTAACTGTTATCTTTAATTTTGCTTTTTCTTTTAAATGAAACGTTAAAATCAAAGCAATTGAAGTAAATGCTCTGTTGCAGGTAATAATTTGCAAGCATATAGTTTTATATTAAATGACTTATTTTTGAGAGTATATTCAGTTCTCTGAAGTAAGTCAGAGATGCATACATATTTTAAACTTTTATATAGAGAACTAGGTGGTGCTGTTCTGTCATCTTTGTGTCTCAGTGACTTCTTAAAACACTTTCATTCAATAAGTGCATTAGGTAAGATACAGTATTCTAGTAGCATTACTTTTTATTAACCAGCTAAGTTTATAGTGATCTTACATGTTTGTTTTCAGCAGTATTTTCATACAGCAGAAAAAACTTTCTTCTAAGCAGTTAACTTTTATCATACTGTACAACTTCCCTTTTTTTTAACATTTAAGATAATATGAAATCTTTATGTTACTATGTGCTTTAAAAGGCTCTGTACCTGGCTTTTTCATTTTCCAAAATTCTTACTATTATTGAGTCAGAATTTAAAGTGGTAAAATTTTGTACAATTTGAGTTGATGTCATATCAAAAAGTCATAAAATACAGAAGCTCAAGGAAAACATTTTAATTATTTGAAATGCTAAAAATTGAATTAAGCTTTAAAACAAAAGAAATAAGATAGATTTCCTTGAAAAGAAATTGTTTGCTTAATACACTTCTCTGTAAGAAAACTGACATAGGTAGGCTGTCAGTTAGTGTTTTCATGTTTCAGGATATCATTAATTGTGACTTCCGACCATCTTGTGGTACCCAGTAGTCAGATATAAAAGAGCACATTTACTTGAAACTAAGTAACAAGAGAATTACTGGTCTGCCCATCTATACTTAGTACACTGGTGTCTCTGAGGTATATTTTCTTGCTAAGAATTATAGCTTCAGATACCTTTAAGTTTAGAAAATACAGATAGGAGAGAACTTAAAAGAATGACAACTTTTTTGTTTTTTCAAAAACCATCTCATGTTATAAACAAGCGATTGTAACTTATGTTTCTTAATGACTTTACAATACTTTTGGAGAAGAATATATCATATAATTTATTCTCCAATGAAAATCCGGATATAAATAAAGACTAGTATTTCAAGAGTTCTACCCAGTTACCTCCTTGTGGAATCACAGTTGTATAATTTTGACTGGGGACAAAAGTAATTTCTGTCCTTCTTGATTTCTCATGTAATAAATCCTCCTTGCTGCTATTTACATCATAAAACATTTAAGTCTTACCTTAATAGAAAAGTCAATGTTATTTAGAAAACTTCTTTTTCTGCTATCTCACGAATCTTTTATCAGCGGAAGATAGGATCAATACAAAATTTCAGGATGGATCCATGGCATGTCATCTTACAATGCAGAGATAATCTCTGAGATGCACGTCTTCTAGACTAATAAACCTAAGTGAAAGTGCTCTTAGACTTCTATGCTCATGTCTGGCCTCCTGGCCTCATGAAATAAAATAGAAGTCACACGTATTAGGATGAGTGCCAGTGGGAAAACACTTGTCAAGTAAGAGTTCAAAATGGGTGAACTGTATAAGGAAAGGGAGATTATTCATGCAGGAGGAATGTCTTGATTTTCTATCAATTTTCCTAAGAAGGATTAGGTAACTTCCACTGTATACTGCCATAACCTTAAAATGTGAAAAAATAGAAAAATTGAGATGATATAAAAAGTCAGTATTTATATTTTCAGTTTTAATTCTTTTTACAAAAATACAGTACCTAGGTTTTTGATACTATCATTATGAGAGTAAAGCTTAGACTAGACAAAGAATTTATGGAAGTTATTCATAGATTTGCCATAGCTACATATTCAAAATTATGCAGCGTTTTTATGATAATAAATGATCCACTTTTTGAAAGTTGGCATGCTGGCAGTGATAGTAAGAAGACATTAAACTTTAATATGTTAGATACTAGATTTATATTATGGAAAGTTAAATGACACCATCAGCAAGCCCAATGCTTTTTAGATAGCCTATCTTAAAAATATACCATACTTCAAATAAAGCATGATATTTGGTGAAAAATACCTAAATCATAATATTCCACAATCATTTTCCTTCCAGAATACAGAAAGTCTTAAATGTCAAAAATACAAAAATGTACATTGTAACTTTGGTGACCACTTGCTTTTTTGGAAGTAAAATCAGAAGGGGAGAGAGTAATACATTTCTGGCAGTATACTTTCTCCTTGGACTGCGGCTCCAAAATTAATACCAAAACTACTCCATGCATTTTTCGTCATTTCTTGTGGTCATTATTTCTTGGATAGCTGATATTAGAAAAAGAAGGCTTCTTTACAATTATTTTTGACGAAGATTAATCTCAGACAACCTAGTGTCAGCTATTGTCTATCAGTAGTCAGTGACAGCAAATAGACTATCTGGCATGGCATTTTTTGGGAGACCCTCATCTTATCTTTCCAAATGCTCCTTTGGAAACTTCAGTAGAGGTTCATTTTCATCTTGCCACATTTTATCAGTGATGAAAGACATACCTCATGGATCTAAAGGTGGTTTTTCACTTTAAAAGTAAACTAAAGAAAAACAAGAGTAAGTAAGGCATTTCTGGATTTATTTTGCTATCAGAGAAGATAGTAGAATAGGTGAAAGAGTGATCATTATGAGAATGAAAACAACAGTATTGTGGAGAGGGTAGATGTAGATCTTTTGCATCTTTATCCATAATATGTTTCTTCTAAATAGAATCTCCAAATGAGGCTTGATATAAAGTTATAGTTCATATCAGTAAATCAAATTTTTTAGGGACCCAGTGGATATAGACATCATACGTGGTGAAAGAGGTTAGAATAGACCTCAGTAAAAATTGTGGATGATCTTTAGTGCATCGTGTCCAGAGCCTAACTGTAGCGAGATGGTACACATCATGTGAATTTCTAACACTGTAACACGTAAGTATAGTTAATATTAGCCACATATGATCCAAAATAACACCAATGAATAACCTTTCGGAGAATTATCTACCACAAACTTAATATACACTCCTACAACTTAGAACAAACTCAGAACTTTCTAAATATATCTCCGATAGTTGGCGTTTTGTCAAGATCTAATATGTCTTAAAATTAATACTCTTGTCTTCTTATGTTGGTGTTAATACAGATGGAAGTTTTGGAACACAATAGTTAGAAGAAAGCCCTTGCGTTTTGCGGGTCAGGCCCAGGAGAAGCTCTTCCTATTGTGGCTTTGCAGTTTACGAATTGAATTGTTGACTTTTCAAAAAATATTTTATTATTGGCTACATACATTCAGAGGTTAAACGGAGAAATACACCACAACAGAACAGTTCTTAAAACAATAGTTTAAGCATTAATTCATGAGATATTGACAGCAAAACAAAACTTACAAAAGCAGTCTCTCCCTTTACTTCCTAATATGTCAATCAGCAGGTGTTCTAAAGGGACAGGTGCTTCTTTCAAACTAAAATCTTTAAAACTGGGGAGAACTTGAGAGTTTGGAGAGCCACCTTTACGTATCCAAACATCTAAACTGAAAACTTGAAATAAAGTAAAGTTACTTGTAGAATAAAAAAAGTCTTCTCATTTTACGTAAACAAACAAAAATGTTGTAAACTACAAAGATATGACAAGCACTTAGAAATGAAAAGTTGTACTTGGTAATCTAAAAATCAAGAAATTAAACTAAGTGTGCTAGTACTCTAATGTAGTCTCCTTGACATTATCTAAGACATTAGCATCACTATCCAAAATTATCTAATTATCTTATTGTTTATATATTCATCCTTTTTCTTATAGATGATAAACTCTCTGAGTATAGGATTGCCGTTTCCTGTTTTTATCTCTGTTCCTAGAATATTATCTGGCAGCACTTTTTCAGTAATTTTATGTGTATGAACCAGTATGATTGTGGTTTATTTTTTTAAATAAAAGACTTTTTAAAAAAAATAAATAAGTAAAAGACTTAAAGCAACTTCCTATGGTGAACAGAAATCAAATTAACAGCTGCATTTAAAATACACCTAGTTAAGATAAGCTATAATGTAGTAGCACTCTCTAAGTCCTTTTTTAAAAAACATGTCATGTTCCATACTTGATTATAGATCATTTAAGAATTTTTGTAATTGTATTTTGTTTATATTTGAAATAAAGCACAATACCGCTGTTGCTCATTTAAAATAAAGAAACACAGAGTAAGAGAATTTGCTTGCTAAAATGTCAGAAGAACATTTTTAAAATATTAATATATTTCCTATGTTCAGTGTTTATCATTACTAGTTCAGGGTGTGTGTGTGTGTCTCTTCTTTATATCAGAAATTCGTCTGAAGTCATGGAATTATAGCTGCATTATGTGAAAAAAAAAAAAAAGTAAAACCAAAGATTAAAATAGGCCATAGGGGAAATTCTGCATAAGAAACCTGTTCTAGCAAAATTGAATGGAAGTTTAAAATAAGCTCTGCTGTACTTTAGGTTTAAACATGATCTCTGAGTAATATTCCATTGTATACATATGGAATATTACTCAGCGATTAGAAACGACAAATACCCACCATTTGCTTCAACGTGGATGGAACTGGAGGGTATTATGCTGAGTGAAATAAGTCAATCGGAGAAGGACAAGCAGTGTATGTTCTCATTCATTTGGGGAATATAAATAATAGTGAAAGGGAATATAAAGGAAGGGAGAAGAAATGTTGAGAAATATCAGGAAGGGAGACAGAACATAAAGACTCCTAACTCTGGGAAACGAACTAGGGGTGGTGGAAGGGGGGAGGAGGGCGGGTGTTGGAGGGGAATGGGTGACGGGCACTGAGGTGGACACTTGACGGGATGAGCACTGGGTGTTTTTCTGTATGTTGGTAAATTGAACACCAATAAAAATTAATTTAAAAAAAATAAAAATAAAAAAAAATAAAAAAAAAATAAACATGATCTCATTTCAACCCTATTTAAACCTTATGTCGGAGGCAGCATAGTGAAAATGGAAAGTACAAGGGATAGGGCTTCAAGAACTAAAGTTCTGATGACTGTGCCACTGGCTCCCCATCCCCTGGGGAAACAAACTCATCTCTCTATGGGTCAGTTATTCAGAGGGTGTTAGACTTGGATCATTTCCAAGGTCTTTTTCAACTTGAAGACTAACTAATTCAGCAGTTAAAGCAAATGGATATACTTTGCAAAAGTTAGGATATGATTATGCCTTTATCATTAAATGAAAGTTTTGATTAAAACAAAGTGTTACAAAATGATGAAATTAGTTACTGGTGTGTTTATAAAATTGTACTGATATATAATGTGTTTTTAAAAATTCATCTGCATTATGTATGTATGTATATTCATATATTTACTGGTATTTTGGCATACTATTGATATACAAGTACATAGCCAATGAACCTGTTGATGATTCCATTTGTTTCAAAAATGCATGTGTATGTATAGATAATTCATTGCATTATGACTTTTCACCTTGCTCTCTATAAGGAGAGACATGTATGTTCAGAAGAGAGGTCACTGAAGACATAGTCATTTGTAAAATACTTCTAAGAAAAATCTTAAACTATTAGAAATTATCAGCCTTGGGGCACCTGGGTGGTTTAGCAGTTAGCTGAGCATCTGCCTTTGGCTCAGGGCATGATCCTGGGGTCCTGGGATCGAGTCCCGCATCGGGCTCCCTTCATGGAGCCTGGTCTCCTTCTGCCTGTGTCTCTGCCTCTCTGTGTGTGTCTCTCATTAATAAATAAATAAAACCTTTAAAAAGAGAGAGAGAGAAATTATCAGTCTTAAATAGAGAAAAGAAGCCTGGTCATTCCAGGAAAGGACTTCAATAAATGAGGATAATTTTATGCTAAGTGCCATAAACAACTGTTTTTTATATTCATTAAGGCTCAAAATAAAGATAATGTTCTGAAACTACTCCAAGAGTGCTTTAGACTTTAATTAAGAGATAATTTTCAGGCAGGACAAGTAGACTGTAGACTAGAGAGTGGTGAAATACTTTCTGGTGTCTAAACGGATAATTGCATTTTTCCTCCTTACTGGATGATTTAAAAGTGTGCTCTATTAATGCTAAAGAGAATTGAAAGGCCTCAAATCATGAGATAGCTCTTCACGGAACCAGTTTGCATGAGTTGTAACTAACCTAAAGTTTCACTTTTATCAAATAGAATTTGTTCTTAAGAAAGGAAAACACTTGTTATTTCCTATGTAAGTATGTCATTAAATAAAGGTTGCATTAACTTAGAGAGAGGATTTCATAATAACCTCTAATCATAATCGTAGAAAGAGTTAAATTCCCTTCATTATGGAGCAAGGCAAATGCAGAGTGTTTATAGGCGATCTAGAAGGTCAGTACTGAGACTAATTCACCGACAGCCCCAGATGCCTGGTTAGGCTGCCAACACAGTTGCTTTCCGAGTCTGCCAGAAAGTCAGCTGCAGCTGCAGGGAACATTTTTTTTTTCCTACCCATTGCTAAGCCTGTAGATTTTACAATTGCCACGGAAAGAACAGAATTAGGAAATATAATTCAGAGTGATGATCACCTCACTTACCCTATTAATGTGTTTCAAATTAATTTACTATGAACAGCAAAATATATAAACAGATAAAGGTTTTTTTGTTGTTGTTGTTGGTTTTTTTTGTTTGTTTGTTTTTGTTTTTGCCCATGTGCATGTTCTCAAATCATTCATTTAGTCACATTTTGGAAAGTAACCTGGTGAGACTGTCTTCCAGACTCAATTCTATCTTTTCATATTTGGGATTTCTAGAGTAATAATAATAAGCAGCAGCAGCAGCAGCAGAAGTGTGAGCAGCAGCAGCAGCTACTATGACTATTTCATGTTTTACATCATAGTGTTACCTGCAGTTGGAGAACTGTAACCACAGGATACAGGTGTAGAGGATGTTAGTATGTTGTGTCTTTGCGATTACATAGGCCTGGTCTTGATTTGCTGGTGTAACTGAGCAAGTGATTCTACTTCTCTGACCCTAAGATATTTCACCTAAAAAATGACAAGTATGATACCTACCTCACAAGGTATTGTGAGGCTTAATTCCTGGTATTATCTCCAGAAAATTATGGACACTCAATAAATTTTAGAAACATTGTGAGAAAAAACATCTAAATGTAAAATCCATAATTTGCATTAAGTACTCAGAGTTTTGGTTTCAGATTGCTCTATGATATTCTGTGGAATATTTTTAATAGAACATTATAGGAATTAATAGAAAAGGTACTCTAATGAGACAATTTGAGGAGCCTTGAAAAAAATCACAGAAAAATTAAAAAGGATATAACATATTCTTCAATTTCAAAATCTAAAGAAGAATACAGAAAAAAGAAAAAGGGAGGATGTAATGTAGTATATTGATGTTTATAAATCTGTAAATAAGTTTGGGGAGAAAGGTTACCATAAAATTTTTTAACAGCAATATACTTTTGGATACTCGGGCATTTTGAATATTCAATAACTGTAGAGACAACCGGAAGAATATTTCCATATTTGAGTATACATAGCTTCTACTTGCCTATTTTTCTTTTCCTTTCTTCCTTTTTTCTTTCCATCCTTCCTTCCAAGTAAATGGGAATGTATTATAAATAATATTTTCCTCTTTTTAAACTACTAAGTATACTCCTGGAAAGAGTCACCTAAATTTTGTATAAATGGATTTCAGAAACTAATTGAAATCAAACATCTACAACATAGCCCAAAAATGTACTTACTGGTGGGAGCTGTTGCCAAAGTCTATGGGGGTGGTCAATTCTTCTGTCTTTCTGAAAGGACAATTATATTTTAGTGGAAGACATTATTTTAAACCATAAGGGAAACCCTGCTCACATTGTCTTGTGTCTTGTTTTAAGCAAGGTATACAGAAAATCCACAACGATTAAACTGTGTTATTTAAATATTCTAATCTAGTAGTTAAATGGCCATTCTGGAGCTTTGTAGCTGATATGGTAGGCATACATTTGGGATACCAAGATTTGATATCTCCCCTCTCTGTTGACTTTTAGCTAAATATGAATAGTGTGGATTTGTCTTTCTGAAGTTGCCCTGGAAGGACATTTTTCTTAGTGAAAAAATAACTCTTTTTAGAATTTATCATTTTCAAGATAATAGAATATGAACTTTGGCCAGGTTTTTGTTTTGTTTGTTTTTACTAAATGAAATATTAATTTGTGTTTCTAGTTGTAGTCATAAGATGGAATCCACGTTTAGCATTTCAAAATTAATATATGTCTATAAATTTTAAAGTAGTGTTTTAAACACATGTAACTAATTTCTTAATGATTTATGCAGAGAGTCTGTATCAGCATGAACTAAATATCTGTATATATGGTTAAAAATCCTGGAAGGATATATTTACCAAAAAGATAAACAATTGGTATTTTTAGGTTTTCAATATGTGACACAGACACACATGTACCCCATTTTAAACTGAGTGAATATTATAGAAAAGGGTATATACTGAGGGAAGGATTAGGATTGGGCTTACGTTAATTTCCTTACATATGTGAGTACTGAATATAATATGAAATGTCCTCTTTGTTCTTGAGCTGGGATTTAAACAATAATACTAGTCTGAAACATGACACTAATTTCCTAATAGACAATATACAATTAGTTTCTGCTAAAATAAAACAGATTAATTATTCAGCCCCCAAAGTATATCAAACATTAAAATATGAAGTGGTAATATATTGTACTAAAATATAGATTAAAATTACAAAACATACAATTTTTATAAAGATTGTCTCTTATTTAAGAAGATTCTTGATGGAACTTCTTTTGAAATTTAGTAGTTACACTTCCACATGTTCTATTTGAATTTTCAATCTGAAAGCCTTGACAATTTTCTGATGTTTCATTTTTTTTAAATTTTTTTAAAGATTTTGTTTATTTACTCATGATAGACATAGAGAGGGAGAGAGAGAGAGAGAGAAGCAGAGACACAGCCATAAGGAGAAGAAGGCTCCATGCCCAGAGCCCAATAGAGCCCGATGTGGGACTCCATCCTGGGACTCTCGGATCATGCCCTGGGCCAAAGCCAGGCGGTGAACCGCTGAGCCCAGGGATCCCCTAATGTTTCTTTTTTGTGCAAGAAGACCATTAAAATGAATACTAAGAGGTATTTCATCAGTTTTTTTTTTTATTTTGCACCAAATTTAGAAAGTGCATTTTCTTCTAATTTAATAAGTGTCATGCTAAAAACAGATGCATATAAATTAATTTGTTTCTTCTCTTGACTACTTCCTATCTACCTCCATTTTTTGTTCAATGAAAATACAGATTTCCTTATTTCTGTGTAGTCATTTAGAATCTTATAATTATGTCTGGAATTCTACAGATGTCAATATCTAATAAAACAAATTTTATGAAAATCCAATGGATAACTTTGCAGAGAATGTTGATGAAATAATACTTATACTTGTATATTGCAAGAAAAGCTTTTTTCTATCCAAAGTTGTTAGAGGTGTCAGAAATCATTGTCTACATCCCTTTCTTTCTGCTGAGAGCCATGCAGGGAATTAGGAAATGAAGAGAAGCGCTCTCCGCACAATGGCCTGTAGTGAATATTATTGATGACTAGACACCTGCTAGGTTGTAAAGGCATTTAATCCATATCATTTTGCCTTTTAACTTGTCAACTCAGACATGGTAGCAAGAAGAGTTTTCTGTCAAACATTAGCCTTTGCATTGCATTACAATTTTTATTTTTTATTCTTGCAATTTCAATGTATATATAACACACTGGGGCTTTAAATTATATAAATATTTTTCACTGTATGAAGGTGAACTGGAAAAAAAAGTGTGTTCTCTGAATGTCTAAACATTCGGAGTGTGATATACATAACTGCAATGATCATCTTCCAAAACTTGTATTTTATAGAAAAAAATGCCCCACATTTGCAATCACCTTTGGACTTTTTACCTTGCCAAATGCTTTCTTCATTATGGTTAATCCTTGTGCTATTAATGAAACACCAAGAATTTATTTTGTTTGTCAATATATTTGGAAGAATATTTTATTTTAGTTTTTAAAGATTTTATTTATTTATTTGACAGAGAGAGGGCACAAGTAGGCAGAGCAGCAGGCAGAGGGAGAGTGAGAAGCAGGCTCCCTGCTGAGCAGAGAGCCCTTAGCAAGCAGGGCTAGATCCTGGGATCCCAGGATAATGACCTAAGCCAAGGCAGATGCTTAACCGACTAAGCCTCCCAGACGCCCCTGGAAGTATATTTTAAAAGGAAATTAATGCCACATATTTTCCAGAGATCAGACTGGATAAGGTATATCCAGAAGATGAAAACTCTTTTTCTGCAATGAAAAAATCTCTGTGTGTTCCATACATGGATCAGTGTCTAACAGATGGTAGACTACGAATGTTAGAACCTGAGAAATCAGTTCACTCAGACATGTCTCAATGGATATAGTTTTTATTTAATATTCCTTCTTGTGATAAGAATATAGACATTATATTTCAACTTTTGAACTTGAAGTAACATAATGAATGTATCCAGTATCTTGAGAAAATGTCATGCAACTTTATAGGCAAGTAGAAAATTATTTTTACCACTTTTGAGGGAAAACTTTCTATAATATACCATGGCTTCTTTTATAGAATTTGCTAAAATAATGTAACCTTTTCAGTGTCTCAGTGACATATTAGTGGTAGTCTGCTATACTGAACAACAGAGTCCCGCAAATACTTTTGAGCTTTTCTGTGTCTCTTCTAGTTGTACATTATGCATGCTTTTTACAGTCACTTCCTTGACATCCTTTTACAATTTCATGTTAAGAATGCAGATCAAAGAGGAAAAAAATGTGTTAAAAACCCCACTTAATAATGTATTGATTGACTTATTTAAAGGTACAAACAAGAACCTGAAGGAGAGTGCTGATTAATCTAACAAATCTAGCTATCCAGGCCAATTTGAATTATTTCCCATGTTACAACTCTTTATGTTTTTAAAGATTTTTTATCTATTTATTTGAGGGAGAAAGAGAGAGCAAGCACAAGCAAAGGGATGGGCAGAGGGAGAGGGAGAGAGACAAGCAGACTCCCTGCTGAGCACAGAGCACCAAAGCTGAACTTGGGGCTCGATCCCAGGACCCTGAGATCATGACTTGAACTGAAGAAAGACACTTAACCCACACAGATGCCCCATATCTCCTTATTTTTAATTACCTTCTTGATATCTTTACTGACAGATGTGCAGACACATAAAACCACAACAGGTCCAAAGACTGACCTCATAAATTTTGCTGTTCAGCAGCCCCCTCCTATCTGCCCAGACATCTGTGTTAAAGAAAGTATTTAATGCTGTCCTTAGCTTCTCCGTCTCCCTGACTTTCCACCTTAACGTGGTCCACAATCCCTAATATGTGGCCTTTCCCTTTCACCTCCATTGGCGGGACCTTGTTTGCATTCTTGCAGTGTTTCATCAGTACTATTGCTTCATTCTTCCATCAAGCTGTCTCCACTCCTTCCCTGGCACCACCCCACACACACACGGTCTCTAGGGTTTCTATTTAAAAAAAATCTGGTTACTTTTTATACAGGCTTTCTTTCTTCAACATGAAAGCATAAATTACTGAGTGTGACAAAAGATATTCTTATCCTGCCCTCAAATGCTAGCCGTTTATTGGTAACTGTACCCCTCACTTTCTAAGAGTCCTATTTCCATTGATCTTCCAGAATTACCCAAAATACACATGTTTTAATATGACATTATGTCTTTCATACATATTTATATGAACAGACAAGTAAGTGTACTAATAACTTAATGTACTTGAAACAATCTTTAAATTAAGTCATGTTTGATGCTCAAAACTTTATGAGAGAATACTTTCTATACTTAAATCACATGGGTAATAAGATTGTGAATCCAGTTCTCTATAATAGCCACCAGAAGAAGGAAACAAAATGAAGCCAAGGTAAATAGGGTTTGAGGTTGTTTTTCTTTGTGGGTTCAAGCTTCGGACTCAGGAATCACTGTTCTAAGTGTGATCTATTTTTGCTATAACTCCTGTACTTAAAGCTCAAGTTATGCATTTTATAGGTCTATGTGTCTGCATAATGTTTTAATATTTTAATATCTAGATTTTTAATAGTCTTACGACCTATGTCATAATTATAATTTAGTATTTGAAGTCAATATGTTTAAAAAGGTTTGGGCATTTCTGGTCAACAGTGATTTTAATTCTTAATCAGATTTATGAAACAGTCAAAGTAAAGTTGATAAAAACTATTTAGGTACTACCTTTTTGAAAATATCACAAGATTTTTAAAATATATTTTTTATTAAGTTAAACCAATAGAATATAAAGAGTTTTAGTTGGGCACTTGGGTGACTCAGTCAGTTAAACATCTGCCTTTAGCTCAGGTCATTATCTTTGAGTCCAAGGATGGAGCCCTGAGATGGCCCCCTGCTCACTGAGGAGTCTGCTTCTCCCTCTACCCCTCTCCCCTGCTCGTACTCTCTCTCTCTCTCTCTCTCTCTCTCACATGCACACAGTCACTCTCTCTCTCAAATAAATAAATAAATAAAATATATTTTAAAAATAAAGAGTTTTAGCTTATATTTTTATATTTAAATCACTCTAGAAATTAATTTTTAATTATGGCTCATTAGTAATAAGATAAATAGAGAAGAAAACTGCACATTCATTGATGTGTGCTACTATGGTACAAATATTAACATGTTTTGATATTTGTTTCCTTCTAGATGTATAGGAAGTGAGCCATAGGGGATCCCTGGGTGGCTCATTGGTTTGGCACCTGCCTCCGGCCCAGGGCATGATCCTGGAGTCCAGGGATCGAGTCCCAAGTTGGGCTCCCTGCAGGGAGCCTGCTTCTCCCTCGGCCTGTGTCTCTGCCTCTCTCTCCCTCTCTCTGTGTATCTCATGAATAAATAAATAAAATCTAAAAAAATAAAAAAGGAAAAATAAAAAAGGAAATGAGCCATAATGTCACTAAAAGTAAACTGTTCTATAACATTTTTGCTCTTTAATAAAAGCAGTTATTTTAGTAGCAGTGCTGCCCCAATAATTGCTAGAGTGTCTAAATTGGATGTACTTCGGTTAATGCATCAGTAAGTGATGTACCTTCAATGCAGTTAAAAGATTCTAATCTAACCTAAGAGAAGATCTTGTTCATATTGACCACTTTAAATTCAGACTATGATTTCATATTTTTAACGTGGTCCATGGCTTAGTTGACCCCATTAGTGGGACACAACTCTTCTTTGGCATAGCCAGATGCTACTGAGTAAGCATTTCTGAAAGCATCGTCAGACAACCACCATTCTGTAGTTTCAGAAGAGGGAAAAGACAGTGAAGATATTTAGTATGGAGCTTGAGGAAATACTAGACTGAAGTGAGGGATAAGAAATAATTTATCAAGGAACAATAGTTATTCCATTGGAAATGTACTTGATCTTAACCTTTTTACGGGATATTAAATTTTTCTGCAAGATATTTATATAAGTTTTATGAGACGTTTGTGACCTGACTGGCAGAGTGATTGATTTTTTTTGGTTATTTTCCTGTTGTAGTTAATGTAGAGATGGATACTTTTGTGTACCTGCCAAGAGGTTGTGATTCATGGGGATTGTGTCTATCTGAATGCAGGACAGTTGCCTCACTCCAGCTCCCACTACTATTATGGGGAATGTAATTCTCAAGTGAATATAGAAAAGAAGGTTTTAGTAGCCTGCCTGATAGGTTAGGGGTTATGGGTTAGGAAAATGCCTCTTATTTTCTGATCTTGCATTTCTAAATCAGAGAGCAGAATAGGAGGGAGGATGAAAGACTTCCTACTCACTTTAAGAAGAGTATAGTTGGATCACTACCTGTATTTGGATTCCAGAGCCATTGGCTTTGTATGAGGTAGAGTAATCTCGATTCTGGCCACGGGTATGTATGCATAGCCTGGCTCACACACCGGATGCCCTCATTTAGGTGGTATCTTGTCTCAGTGTTTGTTTTGGGAAGTTGGGAGA
The DNA here is from genome assembly GCF_048418805.1 of Vulpes vulpes. Classification (NCBI taxonomy): domain Eukaryota; kingdom Metazoa; phylum Chordata; class Mammalia; order Carnivora; family Canidae; genus Vulpes; species Vulpes vulpes. Next base: position 1,471,849 of record NW_027325668.1, read on the forward strand.
CACTACACAAGAATCCTGCCAGCCAGATTCCATTTTAAACTGCTAGTCTCTGCTTTTTTTTGCAACGCATGGTAAATTGCTGAGTATAAAGGATTTTCTCTATTAGCTGTGAAGGAGAACTAAAGTTCAGTTCCAATTCTCTTTCAAGAAATTTTCTCTGACTCCTGAATCCTTCTTCTATAAGACTCTAAGCATATTTCATCATAGTCTTTTTCATCTTATTGATGTTAATGTCTTGCCCACCACAAGATAGACCTTCTTAGGGCTGGCTTTTCAGTTTTACTTATCTCCTAATATATAATCTGCTCAAACTTGGTAGGCCTTCAGTAAGTGGTGTGAATTCAATAAAAATTGGCTTATCTGGCCTGATTGTGTCGATTATCTAACCACAGTAGTATTAACTGTGATTATTAATGTGTGTTTATTAAAAGTTATGGTGTATATAGAACTTTCCAAACAGTCAGCGATTCATATTTGTTTATGCCTAGCCCAGCTGTCTCCCTGACTCCCTAGACCATGCAGTGCCTTGCCATCGACTAATATACCACAACTGTTCTGTGATGCATCTGTTTTCCTAATTGGTGGAACTGATAAGGATAAATGAGCCCAGTTCTCCCCTTGCAGGGGTGTGTGTGCTGTCATAAACTCACTGAACACAGCCCTTATCTGGGGGTTGCAGGATGAGAATTATCTCTAGGGATGGTCCTAATTTAGACCTGTGACCCCAGACGGGATGGTGGTGGTGGTGGTGAGAAGTGTACATGAGTTGCTTTAGTGATGCTCCCATGTTTCCCATCCATTTATTGACCACCACACAGTCAGAGCCAGGCTGGATGCTGCTTTTGCATTTCTGCCTGCCTGTTTCAGTTTCTGGGAAATACGGAGAGAGAGAGGAACACTTTCTCCTCCTAAAGTACATCTTAGTTAGATGCCAGATTTTTTTTTAATATTTTTTTAATTTTTTTATTATTTTTATTTATGATAGTCACAGAGAGAGAGAGAGAGAGAGGCAGAGACACAGGCAGAGGGAGAAGCAGGCTCCATGCACCGGGAGCCCGATGTGGGATTCGATCCCGGGTCTCCAGGATCGCGCCCTGGGCCAAAGGCAGGCGCCAAGCCGCTGCGCCACCCAGGGATCCCTAGATGCCAGATCTTAATATCCTTTGACCCACTAGCATCCATGCTATATTTTTTATCTGCTACTTTTCCCTTTTCCTTAACGGCATCCCTGATCCCATTAATCTTAGGCCAAATTCTAGCCAATGGTCACCTGTAATTATTTTCATAACTTTCTAGTAATAGGACACTTTTCTCTTTATGATCTCAATAAAGACCTGATTTACCCACTGCTTTTATCCTTAACAGTGGAGTTCTAACATTGTGTAATTTTTCAGTAAATATTTGTTACTATCTTATAAATTTAACTTTTTTCACCTTAATTGCATCCTTAGGGTCACACAGTATTCTTGTACAGCTTGTCTTAGGTTCCTTTGCTTTGAAACCCTCACTTGCCATCTCTGAACATCCACATTTCTTTATAGTTTTTGTCTCACTTATCTATCTACTACTTAGTTTAACTCAGTTATGTTTAACTGAATTAGTTTAACCATATGGTTCCTTTTAGTAAGTGTCAAATATTTTGGTTCTACTATTTTTAAGTCTGCAACCTTTTCCATACCTTTACATTCAAGTGTGAAATCTTGTATTACCTTTAAATTGTTTCCTTACTCAAATAAAAAATGCAATTATTTTAACTCTCCACCTATTGCCTTGAATTTTGCTCTGCCAAAACTTGTGTCTCTAATATTTGTGATTTTTAAAAAACAGGTATTAATTAATTTAGAAAGTATGTACTGAATGCTTGCTATGTTCTAGATATAATTCTATGTTTGAAGATACAGACATGAACAAATGACAAACTGGGGGCAGGACAGTGTCTTGGTTCAGTTCCACTCATGGCTAATCTAGAATTTTTGTTCTACTTTTGTTATTTATGCAAGCTTAGTGTCCAAGTAAAGTTTCCCCTAGATTTCTTGTCTCTTTGGTTGGTTTGCCCTTGAAAACGGGTTTTGATATAGTCGACTTTAAACCTACATTAGTTTTCCACCAATTATCAGGTTATCACTTTTAAATCTGTAGTTATTTAAATAGATAAGCCATTAACAATGACAAAATATTCTGCAAACAGCTTTGTAGCTCCTTTTGTGCATGAATAAGGGGCAAACTATCTCTGTTGTTGGAAGTGATCAGATGACTGAGAGATTCATCTTGCATTCTAGACTATATTTTTTTATGCTCTTCTACAGTGTTTGTTTTCATATATCTACAAACACATAGCTAATGTATATTATAAAAAACAAGAGTTTTCAACTTTAGTTAGTTGTCAATTTTCCACATTTAGTTAAAATTAAGACTCTTACTAACCTGTGCTGCTTCCACTAAACTGCATGTGGCTTTGTGTGTACATCTTAGTTTTTTCAGCTGTAAAGCTGTAAACTTGAGTCTAATAGGACTATCTACCCCCTAGAGTTAATGTGTGAATTAACTGAAATAATTTTTGTGACTTAACAACATGCCTGTCACATGGTAAGGAGTCTATATAAATATTAAGTATTTATTTTCTTTCCTAACTCATTTATCATTTCTCCCCCTACCTGTCTCTAATAGAATATTATAAAATAAAAGGGCAATAAAAGAAAAAAGAAAGCCTAATCACTTAAAAATAAGGTAAATAAACTAAGAACAATATTTAAGAGAGTTACAGACTCTTATGAAGACAATTGACGAATACTTAAGTGAAGTATTTAGTTCACTGAATATTGTATATTCTGACAATATTCTTCTGGAGGAAGTATTTAATATCTAATGATCTCATATTTAATGAAACATGAGAGGGTATGGATTTTCCTGTAAATGAGTATCTGTATAATTGTCTTTAAAGACTAAGCACAGGGATCCCTGGGTGGCGCAGCGGTTTGGCGTCTGCCTTTGGCCCTGGGCGTGATCCTGGAGACCCGGGATCGGATCCCACATCAGGCTCCCGATGCATGGAGCCTGCTTCTCCCTCTGCCTGTGTCTCTGCCTCTCTCTCTCTCTCTCTCTGTGACTATCATAAATAAATAAATAAATTTAAAAAATAAATAAAAAATAAAAAATAAACTCTCTAAAAAAAAAAAAAAAGACTAAGCACATTTACAATATATATTATGACCTCTAATAACCATGTCTGAATTTCTTGGTATTTTATGTAATTAAATAAAACATTTTACCAAAATGATTTCTATATTACTTTTATTTGAGCACTTGATCCTACACAATTTTATAAATGATTTTGCTTTGGAAGCACTATTTTGATTCAGTCTAAAGTAACTACAATAATTTGGATATAACTTAATTTTTAATATTTCAATATTAAAATATAAAAATTGATTTTAAAGTAGTTTAAGGATTTATTTTTTCCTGCATTAAAAAATCAGTTTATGATTTTAATTGATTTGTCCTATAATAGTATTTGAAAAAAAAAATGGCTTATTTTGGTCTTAAATGACAAAGAAGCTACATGCTCCCTTGATTTATTAAATTATTTTTACAGTACTAAATTAAAGATGCATTTTATATTTTTAATTTTATGCTTAGTGAAAAAAGCTAGGAAGAGTTATCTCTTTGTGGAAATCAAAGTTAAAGTTACTTTGTCTAACATTTCATATACAGTTACTTTTCTAACTCATTTCTCTGTTCAAAGAGAAAAATCAAGTGCAGAAATAATTCACTCATTAATTTATATGAAGAAACAGATTTTTTTTTTTAAGTAAGCCCTAAGCCCAATGTAGGGCTTGAACTCAAGACCCTCAGATCAAGTCACATGCTCTACCAACTGAGCCAGCCAGGCACCGTGAAAAGATATAGATTTTTCACCTTGTTTTTTTAGGTGACAAACCACAAAGATGAAAACCACCTAACACTGTATTGATCAAATACTATTCAATTTCTTATTGTTTTATTTGAGAAACAAGTAAAATAATATATAGACAAGCATAATAGGTTACCACTCTCTTCTTTAGCTTTTCATTTGATAAATGCCAAAAGGAACACACAGGCCTATTTTTTACTGACTTCCACCCTGTTGGATGAGTCAAGATTTTCATTATTCTAAGATAACTTATTCCAAGATACTTCCTGGCCCAACATGTTTATTCACTTTATTTCTAAATATTTTGTGGTTCTTCATCAGTGGTAGCTCCATGGCCTCTACTCTCTAGTATTTCAGATCTCTATAGAATCTTTCAGGGTCTCTTTTATGGCTCAAGAAGTTATAAACCTATGCAAGGATCTGGATTGTACTGAAATATTCACTGGAGCAGACGGCCATGCTAGAATGTGACACATATTCTAGGTCTAATACTAGGTTACAATCTATAAACTAGGCCAATCCTGGAAAGCAACTGTGGTCAAAATTACAAAATAGCAAAGTGCATCTGTGGTATTTGTTAATTTTGGATGTAGCCTTCTCTCTAGTATCGTGAGCAAATTTGATAAAATCCATCACAAATCCTAGGCAAACAAACAAACAAAAAACAATAGTCTTGATGTTTTAGACATATTTCTAGAATTTACATTAAAAATAAAGCCTTTAGCGCAGCCCCGGTGGCACAGTGGTTTAGCGCTGCCTGCAGCCCGGGGCGTGATCCTGGAGACCCGGGATCGAGTCCCACGTGGGGCTTCCGGTGCATGGAGCCTGCTCCTCCCTCTGCCTATGTCTCTGCCTCTCTCTCTCTCTCTTTGTATCTCTCATAAATAAATAAATAAAATCTTAAAAAAAAATAAAATTTCCCTAAACTCTATAATTTAGACACTTAACATTTAGAGTATTTCCTTTCAGTATTCATTTTATTTATCTATTTATTTTTTTACTGCTTTTTGGGGCTGAGTTGAGTTCATGTATTATATGCAATATTATATCCTGGTTTCCCCCTCAACATTAGTATAACATTAAAATATGTAAAGAGTGGATTAATACACTGTTTAAAATTTAGTATTTTTCAATATATCAAAAACTGTTCTTAATTTAGAATATAAATTGTTTTAAATCCACCACAAATTTTCATTAATTTGTGACCTTTTATATTTTATTAAATTCAATTTGCCAACATATAGTATAACACCCAGTGCTCATCTTATCGTGTGCCCTCCTTAATGTTCATCACCCAGTAGTTTGTGACTTTTTAAAAATATTTTTTTCATGAAAATAATGAAAGTTCTATCATGCAAAGAATTTTCAGAAACTAATTTTTTCCATAATAGTTGAGGCAGCATGTTATATGGGTAGGTCACATTTTATTATAGGACTATGTTGCTGATGACCTGCTATAATTTCAAACAAATACAATTCAAAACTGATCCTGATAGAGGATGGCAAATGCATTTGTTAACCAGCATTAGGTGGATATAGAGAAGAAACACAATTTACAATGGACTCAGTCCACCAGTCCACCAATTTTGAGATTATGTGATTCTTGGTAAATTTTATAATTTCTGAAATTAATACAATTTCAAAGTAAGTGAATTAGAGAGAATTTGCACTAGTTGAGATGTATTTGACTCTAATATGACTGCAGTATAGTGGAACAAAACTTTGATTTGCATTTGAGAACACTTGGCTTTGAATCATAGCTATGGGTAAATTTAGGGAAGTTGCTTAATCTTTCCAAACATCAGTTTCTTCCTCTGTAAAAGAGGATAGTAGTAGATACCACAAGCAATTGTGGCAGATTGTGCACGGCTCTTGTCTAAATACTTGGCCTATAAAAAAGATTAATGTGATAGCATTTCCTTCCTTGATTGTGAGCATTTGACCATTTGTTGGGCCTCTTGTTTCCACAACTGACTTCTAAGCATGTATGAGAATTCTTCCATGGAAAGAACTAGATTATTTGGGGTTGGTCACAGATGACTGAAAGTGCAGAGACTTTGAGACAAATGCCTGACAGATAATCCCAGTTTATTCTGTGGTAAGATTTCTGATTTGTTGTTCTTGGTTGGACCAAATGATGGGTTTTCCATGTCTACTGGTTCTCAGGAAGAGAACTAAGAAAACTGATTAAAACTACAGTAGCAAGAGAGACTGCAACCTATTGGCTCAGTTTATTATTAGAGATGTGAGTAGATGAATGTAAAGGATATTTCAGCTCAAGCAAAACCTGACACATGTACCTTCCCAGCTCTGTTCTCTGCTGGTATTGTTTATTTTGTGTCTAAGGTGATGTGAATAACACCACTTAAATTAAAAAGTATTACACAGTTTGTAGACTTGTATAGTTTATGCATGTTTGTATCATATATATATATATGATATATGCACCTCCTACATTATATATATGTATATATAATGTAGGAGGTGCATTACCACCATACTTTCTTTTCTCTTTGTCTAAGAATTTAAAAATATCACCTATTTGTCCAATTGCTGCCTTCTAGATTAAGAAATCAGCATCATTAAAAATATTCCAGTGACAAAATATTTTATTTCAACTCTACTTCACTTAAAAATAAAGCACAAGGATTAAATATTTTTAAAACGACTCAAATGATGTCTTTCAGATCAATTTTACTCAGTAATTTTGAATAAACTTATGGTACTTAAGGATTCCTTACAAATACATTGAATTAATTGAGATGGAAAGGAAAGAGAGGAAGACATTTAATTTCAAGAAAATGTTCACATGATACTCTTATTGAAAGACATTAAAATTAGTATTAATTCTCCAACCCTACATCTCCTACAGGTAGGAAGAAGGGTTGTAATAAGCATCATTTGTATCACAAGCATGATTCTAACTATTTAGCATAACTCTGTCCTGAAATCAAACTTTAAAAGTATCATTTAAAATTTTCTTTATCTCGATACTATTTGAAGATGCTTTATGTCACTTTTTTTTCTCTGATTTGTTCAAGGAAACTTGTAATTATTTTACCGCTTCCTGCAGTGGATCAGCACATCTTGTGCTGTGTTGAGACATATGTGTGCGTATTTAGAATCATCTACTCTGTTAAATGGCATCACTCTCCTTATCATCCCAAGATTAATGTGATGCATTTATGGGTGAGAATGACCCTATACTTCTCTGAGTTAACAAATGTCTTCATTTTTGGACTTACTTTTTCACTAGTTTCTATGTTATCTGAATTACAAAGGGTTGTCTGTTTCCTTTCAGAATTTATATACAAGACAGAATTTTACAACACAATAAATAAGCTTGCTTTGGTCATTTTTTTTGTGAATTTTGAGAAAATATTGGCTATTTCTTAAGAGAAAGATAATGTAGAATGATTTAAATAGTTTCTTTTTCTATCCGTTGTTTCGATTTTATATTTATTTTACATATCATTTGCGAATATTTGCAATACTTGTGCATATGCCACAAATCATTTATGAATATTTGTACTATTTATCTTTGTATGGTTTTAAATGCTACCTAATGTACATTACATACGGATGTAAAAAAAAAAAAAAAGATGACTTTCTATGTTGATATATTGAAATTAAAAAAAAGGGCAGCCTGGGTGGCTCAGAGGTTTAGCTCTGCCTTCAGCCCAGGGTGTGATCTTGGAGACCTGGGATCGAGTCCCACTTCGTGCTCTCTGCATGGAGCCTGCTTCTCCCTCCGTCTCTCTCTCTCTCTGTCTCTCATGAATAAATAAATAAAATCTTTAAAAAATATAAAATTAAAAAACAAAGATGGTTCACTTAGGTAATAATGAAATAGGTGATCCTGAGTTCTCTTTAATTTGATAATAATTTAAGAAAAAGCTAAAGGTAGTGGCACTCTCAATGTGAGAATGCTATCGCTGAATGTTAAGGGAAGACCATCCTGAAACTCATTTCCTTGGTTGTCAGTCTGATAAACCTCTTGTTATTTGACTGTGGAATTAATTTTTCCTGATGTAAAATTGCAACAGGCATTTTATTTTATTTTCTTGGGCTCTGTGTCTTTGCAAGTGGGCTATATCTTCTTAATTTGTTCATTTAAGAAAAGGGCAGTATGTAGATTTCACAACAAAAATCAAATCTAAGCTTTCCTTATCTGTTGTTTTCCATGAGGTTCATTTTGAGTCTACTCAAGGTACAGTATGCTGATTTTTATGAAGCTCATATAATTGAATGAAGAAAATTATGTTGTAGTTTGTGGTCACAAACCATGATCTTCCAGGAGTTGTCTTTCCATTAGAATATCTTTTTAAACTTAAACATAATCTTTTATTCATATTTTATACCCTTAACTTATTCATAAAAGTTTATACCTCCTAAATTCATAAAAGGTTTTGATGCCAGTTTTAATATAGCACATAAGTTTTCTGGAACCAATAATCCCCATTCAATTTTAAGGTCCTGATGTCCCATTTAATGCTTGAAGTATGGGACTGGAAGTAAACATTTCACAAAAAGAGACAGATATTGAGGAACAAAGCATAAAAACTATACAACTATTGATCAAAATGCAAATTGTGAAATTATATTTTTAATATTGTTTATAATTGGGGAAGAGTGTGGATTTGACTAACTTGCAGTGCTGTAAATATTTACAGTAAGTTTGGTGTATTGTAACTTGTGCTAACAATTGTTTAGCAACTCTGGATTTCTTAGGCTTCATAACAGCCTTACACGGTTTGGCTTAGAGGTTTCCAGGAACAGACAGAGAGCAATGCATGTGTTCCTCTGTGATCAGGGGCAGGCAGCCAGAGGCTCAGATTTGCTGATTTCATTTTGGCACTAATAAATAGCCACCTGGCTGACTGCTAGTTATAGTTTCACTATATAGAAGTAAATGCTTAAAAAGTACTTCGTATGTTACAACATTGTCTCTAGATAGTCCCCCAGATAGTTTGATCTCATGATCTGGAAGTAAGGATGAGATATAGAAAGTTAATGTGTGTATTTGGAGAAGGGCAAGATTTTTATCACACAGCTAGAAAACTTTCCTTAAACATGAATATATTTATCCTTGACTCCCAAAGAATGCAGTAAGAATACCAAGCCATAAGGTACTCATGTGAAGCTAATTTTAACCTAAATGCTTCCCACGTCCTAAATGAACACACCTTTGGAGAGGTTTAGATAATCCAACATTAGTTTACTGCAAGGAAATAGTCTATTCTCATTATTTGCAGTGGTTGTATTCTATAGAGTCTCTGAAACATTGATTTAGCAAATATTGAACCCTTGCTCCTTGGAAAAATAATACAGGAGTAGATTCCTGTGGGCCTTTTGTCACATTTTTGTCAATGGATCAATATATGATTTTGTTTGTGTGTTTCTGTTTGAAGACATTGTATTTAATATATATTGTTGATTCATTAACGTTCATTAGCATTAAACTCATGGCCAACAGCCCTGTAATTCAAGACTGAATGAAACTTATCTAACACACGTATTTCCTCCCTAAGGCACATCAGGGCCTTCTTCTGCTCAGGAACTCCACACAGCTCTCTAGTTCTATGCTTAAAGCCATTTTAAAGAACAAAATCATCAACATGAAGCTCTGAAATGTGAAACCGAGGCACAAATAGCCCTTGAAAAGGACACTGTTTTAGTGTATGAAAGCTAAAATAAGAAAGCAGAGTGTTGTCTTTTTCAACCTGAGTTGGGAATGTGTGCATCAGGCAACTGAATTTTTGTACTGCCCTGCATATATATCTTCAAATAACCCTAAAGACATTGCAAGTATCAATTTTAGGGTTCCAAATAAATTTTAGTGAGTGGGCGAATTTGCAAATTATGAAATCTGAGAATAATGAGGATCAACTGTACCATATGTTGCCAAACAGAATGATTCTGAAATGTTTGTGTCTATGCTGACTGCATGGAACTTCCTTTTAATTCTGGGAAGTAAGTACAAAATTTTTAAGTTGGAAGAAATATTAGAGATCAACTAGGTTCAAACTCTTATAGCACATGGAATTTTCTGTAAACTATCTCTGAAAAATGAACATAGAAATTAAACTTTAAATTTACCATGATTGGGGTACTATAAATTTCACAAGCATTGATTATGACTCTTGGCTCTTTTAATATAACCTATATTGGTTGATTCTACTTCTCATCTTTTAAAACTACAGAAAACAAGTCCTTTCCTTTGTTCATATGAAACACAATTGTAGAAATTCCATGGTGGCTAATATGCTACTTTTTAAATAAAATTTCTTCTTAAGAAGACTTAATACTTATTTTGTTTTCTATGCCTTCATCCAATTGTCGGGAAAAAAAAAGTTGAGTTGTACAGGCGCAAGTGCAGTTTTATCGCCTTTTATCATGATTAAATATAACTTTTGGTTCAATAGTGTACAAATCAATTACTGATACAAATTCACTTTTAGTTTCTATCTTCAGTTGCTTGGTTTGAATGCTTTTTTTGAAAACACACACAAAAGTAGAGGTGTATGTGTCATGCATGTGTGTGTGTGTGTGTGTGTGTGTGTGGATACACATATATTTGTATAAATAGATAATACTTTTTACCCATCATTTGTCATTCTGGGGGCATGGCCGATTGAAAACAAAGTAAATGGCTTCACTGATTGAATTTAGCCTTACGAAGTATCGACTCCATATGATTGTACGTATTTCATGATCAGTGCATTTTTCTCTACCTTCTGCTCACAAAATAAGTGGATTTTCTTATTATAATCATATTAACATAGGTAACTTAATCAGTGCTTGGACTTGTAATATTTAATAGACATTTGTGGTGGATAAAAATATAACTCTTTAGGGTACTGCATTTGGATTTCTAGGTCTTGTAATTGACCATTTGGCATTCTCTCTGTGTCTGTTTCCTGCCTGCTTTCTTTTGAATTACTCAAAAAAATTTAGGTATATGTTTTTGAGTTCATACCAAAAATTATTTTGTCTGTGACCCTACTATTAAATAGTTTAATAGTTTATCTTTTCCTACTTTTATTTGTACCTTTCTCGCTTTGAGCATAAGATCAGGAGAGTAAATTATTTTCCTTACATAGAGATGGTCATTTGTTAATCTGAATGACTCTCTCCACATCTGTAGAGCTGTAGATGAGAACTATTTTTTTACAGAGGTGTATTAAAGACAATGAGATAAGACTCATATAATTAAAAGCATGACAGTATCTTCTAGAAGGAAATACTGTTGATACTAACAGCTTGATAGAAGAAACTTATATTGAATAACCTGATAGTCCAAAAACTGAATAATGTTACCCTTTGAGCACAATTTATTTTATGCCAAATTTAAAAAATCTTGTAAATATACTCTTTCCCATTGTCTTCATCCATTAACACTCCTGTAACAAAAATACCCTAGACTGGGTGGCTTAAAACCACCACAAATTTATTTATTTTTTTTTAATTAATTTTTATTGGTGTTCAATTTACCAACATACAGAGAAACACCCAGGGCTCATCCCGTCAAGTGTCCGCCTCAGTGCCCGTCACCCATTCCCCTCCACCACCCGCCCTCCTCCCCTTCCACCACCCCTAGTTCGTTTCCCAGAGTTAGGAGTCTTTATGTTCTGTCTCCCTTCCTGATATTTCCCAACATTTCTTTTCCCTTCCTTTATATTCCCTTTCACTATTATTCATATTCCCCAAATGAATGAGAACATACACTGTTTGTCCTTCTCCAATTGACTTATTTCACTCAGCATAATACCCTCCAGTTCCATCCACGTTGAAGCAAATGGTGGGTATTTGTCGTTTCTAATTGCTGAGTAATATTCCATTGTATACATAAACCACATCTTCTTTATCCATTCATCTTTCGATGGACACCGAGGCTCCTTCCACAGCTTGGCTATTGTGGACACTGCTGCTAGAAACATCGGGGTGCAGGTGTCCCAGCATTTCATTGCATCTGAATCTTTGGGGTAAATCCCCAACAGTGCAATTGCTGGGTCGTAGGGCAGGTCTATTTTTAACTCTTTGAGGAACCTCCACACAGTTTTCCAGAGTGGCTGCACCAGTTCACATTTCCACCAACAGTGTAAGAGGGTTCCCTTTTCTCCGCATCCTCTCCAACATTTGTTGTTTCCTGCCTTGTTAATTTTCCCCATTCTCACTGGTGTGAGGTGGTATCTCATTGTGGTTTTGATTTGTATTTCCCTGATGGCAAGTGATGCAGAGCATTTTCTCAAGTGCATGTTGGCCATGTCCATGTCTTCCTCTGTGAGATTTCTCTTCAAGTCTTTTGCCCATTTCATGATTGGGTTTTTTGTTTCTTTGGTGTTGAGTTTAATAAGTTCTTTATAGATTTTGGAAACTAGCCCTTTATCTGATACGTCATTTGCAAATATCTTCTCCCATTCTGTAGGTTGTCTTTTAGTTTTGTTGACTGTATCCTTTGCTGTGCAAAAGCTTCTTATCTTGATGAAGTCCCAATAGTTCATTTTTGCTTTTTTTGCATTTTTTTTATTGTTACATATATATATTTTAATTTTAATACAGAGTCAGATTTTAGAAGCTGTACAAAGGAGAGCCAAAAACACTTTACACATTCATGATTAGCTTTAGTATTTTTTACGGTACATACTGAAAATGTTATTTACTAGTAAGGAATGCCAAGTGTGTCCATCACCATTTGAATAGCTTGTAGGGGATTTGTGATTTCTTCCATGTTATCTCTTCTCAAAACCCAATCTGGTTTAAGTCTTGAAACTATTCTGTTTCTTACAGGTGTTTCTGGAATAAAGGGAGTACTTATAGAAGAATTCATCTTTTGTTTATAAAGTGTTCTTTCAGTATTCATTTTATGTTTACGAGCTGTAAATACGGTCTATAGAGACTATAAATACGGTCAACAACTTTGTACTTACTTCGAACACTAGAGGCCCTATTCGTTGTCTTCAATAAAACAGCTAACAAACAGTAGGTTTTTGTAAAAATGCTTCTACCCTTGTCTGCAACTTTGTCACCAGGTTTTTCTCGGTACATTTGCAAAAGGTCCAGCAGTGTATCTATGCAGTTTTCTGCATCAGAAACTGCTGCAGTAGTTTTCTCATACTTAGCGACATTAAGCAAGACTTGTACAGCATATCTGATGACTTCCATACAAGGAATGCTACGATTACAACTTCGGATCAAAACAAATATTTTAGAAACTGCTCCACTCTGGGCCATGTTCTCGCAACAAAGTGGAGATAATCTAGTAACTACCTCTAGGTGCTTTAAGGCCTCAAGAATAGCAGAAAGGTGCTTCTAGGTCAAAAGATAATGAAGTGCAAGCGCAGTTCTTTTGTAAAGTTTGTTTTCTTCTCGAATCTCCCTGTTAACAAGTTGAAGACTTAGTCGTATAGCTTTAATTTGTGTACAATCATTTTTCTTCCTCCAAGTGTATCCTCTCCATAATGCCTGAATTCTACTGATTGCATTATTAAATTTTTCCTGTTTTTTACGGAGGAGGAAACGGCGTACTGCTTTCTGTATGACCGATGCAGCTCTATTCTGCTGGCTCGTACATTCCGGAACTTCATGCTGACTTGTGAGGATGTTAGGGTATTTCTGAGCAAACCTCTTTTGCTGTAATCTTGTTCGAAACCACCTCTGGATACAGATGACTGCATTAACCTGCTTGTTAGCATTCTTCATAGACATGTGATGTTTATATGCTCTTTGAATTTTAAGAGCAGACAGGTGATAATATGCAGCTGCTGTGAAGTGAAGAAGTCTGATTTTGGTTCTTTGTTCTGAAATTCTTTTTCTTACTAACCAACCACGCACTAGTGCTTGTAGAACAACTATAGATTTTTTTAATTCTACATATTTTATCCTTTGACATTTTCCGGCCTTCCTGGCTCGTATATATCTCTGTATGGTCAAAGCAGCAGACTTCTGCCGGAGAAAGACCTGCCTTGCTTTGTATCTTCTAAAATTCGCTTGGATCAAACAAGCAGCTTCATGTCTTTTCATCATTAAGAAGTGTTCACGAGCTCTTCTTCCAGAAAGTATAGCTCTCCATTTTCTCTGAATGATAATTGTTGATGCTCTCACATTCAGAAACCGTGTTCTCTCCCGTTTGGTGTAGAAGCAACCTTGAATGATTTTAACAGCTTTTAATACAGCTAGATAGTCTTTACGTGCTTTCCAATACCTATACCAGGCTTGAATCTTGCAGGCAGCTTTCACTTGATGTAAATATTTCCTGGCTTTATAGCTCCTCCACACAGCCTGGATTTTTATGGTGCTATCTTTAATTTTCTGAAACCTCCGTTTCTGTATAAATCCTCTCGTTCTAGCTTGAATCATGATAATGCTGCTCCTAATTTGTAAATATACTTGTCTTTGATGTTTTGTAGACAAAAAGGCTCGGTGGTGATTTTGTAAGACGACTGCTGCCTTCCTGTACAATAAAAACTGCCTTCTTGTTTGCCACGTCCTGAAGTACTGCTGGAGGGTCACCGCAGCTCTTTTCTGCTGGACAAACCTTCTCCGCCACACGGCCATCTGAAGGAAGTACTGAATGCGCAGGGCAGCACACTTCTGTGTTTCCAATTTCCTTGTGACCATCTCGCAGAAAGCTCTTTGAGTCGCTACTAGAGCCTCTCTCTGGGGGTACTCGGCCTCTTGTGAACAAGTGACCAGGGAAGCTCCACGCCACTTCTGAGTCCTAAGTGCTGAGCCGTGAACAGCTGCACACTGAGCTTCGGTTCTGCAAGAGCAGAAGGCAGACTGCTTAGCACTGGCTACCACGTTTACCTCCGAGAGGGTTTTCAGTCTCTCTCTAACCTTCATGCCCCTAAAAGCGGCCTGAATAATTCGCACAGACTTCTGAACTGCCAAAAAATTTTCCCTTTCCACTTTTACTCGGATATAGGACCTAAAATAATTCTGTATTACAGCAATGGCGGTTTTCTTTGCTTGATAATCGAGTTTGGCTCTGTGCATTCGGTAGAATGACTGAATTCGTGTGGCAGCCGGGTGCCTATGCTGCATGTCCTCTTGCACCTTACAACTTCTATATGAAGACTGTGTACACACGACTGCCTGGGTGCGCACTGCAGTTAGTGCCTGTATCGTCTTTGGACAAAAATTACATTTGCTCTCAAGTGGAGATAATGCTTCCTTACTTTGGAGGCTTTAAAATGCTTCTGAATAATAGTGGCAGCCTGATGCTGTTCCTGAATCGGTTTCCTTAGGATCATGTCCTGGAAATCTGCTTCAGTGCAGGCTGCTGCTGCATTCCTGAGTGCACTGTGTTGAAGAGCTTTCTTTTTATTTGCTCTATATTTTTCTTGTATTACTTTTGTAGCCCACTGGATCTTTTGGTAAAAAAGATACTGCCTATACATTCTGTATGTGCTTTGTATTAGGATAGCAGCTCTGTGTTTTTCCCTTAAAAGCTGTCTTGCTTTCATTCCCTTATATGTAGCCTGAATGATCAAAGCAGAAGGTCTCTGTCGAACAGAATTTCTCTTTGCAATTTTGCAGCCCTGTATGTTCGGTAATGTTGCTGAATTAAAATGGAGGCATGTTTCCAGGTCTGAAATGTAACATATGTTCTGTGCATTCTGTAAGTGGCCTGGATGAGAACCGCAGCCTGTGCATCTCCTGCAGCTTCTTCTTTGCCACCAGCCTTCGGTAAGATGACTGGGTTGTAATGACCGCTTTTTTTAATTTCAAGAATTGGTGCAAGTGATGCCTGGCACAAATGGTGGCCCGGTATTTTCTCTGAACAAAAACAGTAGCTCTTTTGAGGGAAATGAACCTTTTCCTCACCACTAAAGATCTAAACATGCTTTGAATAAGGGTCGCAGAGGAATGCATGTTTTTCAAATGTTCTCTTTGCCTTTGTGGATGTATCTTGCAAGACGTTACTGTGGCCAAGTTCAAAAAGTGTGCTGCCTGTGTTCTCCTCTAGGATTTTGATGGACTCTTCTCTCACATTTAGATCTCTCATCCATTTTGAGTTTATCTTTGTGTATGGTGAAAGAGAGTGGTCCAGTTTCATTCTTCTGCATGTGGATGTCCAATTTTCCCAGCACCATTTATTGAAGAGACTGTCTTTCTTCCCATGGATGGTCTTTCCTCCTTTATCGAATATTACTTGACCATACATTTCAGGGTCCACTTCTGGGTTCTCTATTCTGTTCCATTGATCTATGTGTCTGTTTTTGTGCCAGTACCACACTGTCTTGATGACCACTGCTTTGTAGTACAACCTGAAATCTGGCATTGTGATGCCCCCAGCTATGGTTTTCTTTTTTAAAATTCCCCTGGCTATTCGGGGTCTTTTCTGATTCCACACAAATCTTAAAATAATTTGTTCTAACTCTCTGAAGAAAGTCCATGGTATTTTGATAGGGATTGCATTAAACGTGTAAATTGCCCTGGGTAACATTGACATTTTTACAATATTAATTCTGCCAATCCATGAGCATGGAATATTTTTCCATCTCTTTGTGTCTTCCTCAATTTCTCTCAGAAGCGTTCTATAGTTTTTAGGGTACAGATCCTTTACGTCTTTGGTTAGGTTTATTCCTAGGTATCTTATGCTTTGGGTGCAATTGTAAATGGGATTGACTCCTTAATTTCTCTTTCTTCAGTCTCATTGTTAGTGTATAGAAATGCCATTGATTTGTGGGCATTGATTTTGTATCCTGCCACGCTAGCTACCAAATTGCTGTATGAGTTCCAGCAATCTTAGGGTGGAGGCTTTTGGGTTTTCTATGTAGAGTATCATGTCATCGGTGAAGAGGGAGAGTTTGACTTCTTCTTTGCCAATTTGAATGCCTTTAATGTCTTTTTGTTGTCTGATTGCTGAGGCTAGGACTTCCAGTACTATGTTGAATAGCAGTGGTGAGAGTGGACATCCCTGTCTTGTTCCTGATCTTAGGGGAAAGGCTCCAAGTGCTTCCCCATTGACAATGATATTTGCTGTGGGCTTTTCGTAGATGGCTTTTAAGATGTCAAGGAAATTTCCCTCTATCCCAACACTCTGAAGGGTTTTGATCAGGAATGGATGCTGTATTTTGTCAAATGCTTTCTCTGCATCTAATGAGAGGGTCATATGGTTCTTGGTTTTTCTCTTGCTGATATGATGAATCACATTGATGGTTTTACGAGTGTTGAACCAGCCTTGTGTCCCGGGGATAAATCCTACTTGGTCATGGTGAATAATTTTCTTAATGTGTTGTTGGATCCTATTGGCTAGTATCTTGTTGAGAATTTTTGCATCCATGTTCATCAGGGATAGTGGTCTGTAATTCTCCTTTTTCATGGGGTCTTTGTCTGGTTTTGGAATTAAGGAGATGCTGGCCTCATAGAACGAATTTGGAAGTACTCCATCTCTTTCTATCTTTCCAAACAGCTTTAGTAGAATAGGTATGATTTCTTCTTTAAACGTTTGATAGAATTCCCCTGGGAAGCCATCTGACCCTGGACTCCTGTCTTGGGAGGTTTTTGATGACTGCTTCAATTTCCTCCCTGGTTATTGGCCTGTTCAGGTTTTCAATTTCTTCCTGCTCCAGTTTTGGTAGTTTGTGGCTTTCCAGGAATGCGTCCATTTCTTCTAGATTTCCTAATTTATTGGCGTACAGCTGTTCATAATATGTTTCTAAAGTCGTTTGTATTTCCTTGGTGTTGGTAGTGATCTCTCCTTTCTCATTCATGATTTTATTCATTTGAGTCTTCTCTCTCTTCTTTTTAATAAGGTTGGCTAATGGTTTATCTATCTTATTAATTCTTTCAAAGAGCCAACTCCTGGTTCTGTTGATCTGTTCCACAGTTCTTTTGGTCTCGATTTCATTTAGTTCTGCTCGAATTTTAATTAACTGTCTTTTTCTGCTGGGGGTGGGGTCTTTTTGCTGCTTTTTCTCTAGTTCCTTTATGTGTAAGGTGAGCTTTTGAATTTGAGTTCTTTCCAGTTTTTGAATGGATGCTTGTATTGCTATGGATTTCCCCCTCAGGACTGCTTTTGCTGCATCCCAAAGATTTTGAATGGTGTATCTTCATTCTCATTAGTTTCCATGAATGTTTTTAATTCTTCCTTAATTTCCTGGTTGACCTTTTCATCTTTTAGCAGGATGGTCCTTAACCTCCATGTGTTTGTGGTCCTTCCAAACTTCTTGTTGTGATTAAGTTCTAATTTCAAGGCATTATGGTCTGAGAATGTACAGGGGACTATCCCGATCTTTTGGTATCGGTTCAGACCCGATTTGTGACCCAGTATGTGGTCTATTCTGGAAAAAGTTCCATGTGCACTTGAGAAGAATGTGTATTCAGTTGAGTTAGGATGTAAAGTTCTGTAGATATCTGTGAAATCCGTCTGGTCCAGTGTATCATTTAAAGCTCTCGTTTTTTTGGAGATGTTGTGCTTAGAAGACCTATCGAGGGTAGAAAGAGCTAGATTGAAGTCACCAAGTATAAGTGTATTATTATCAAAGTATTTCTTCAGTTTGGTTATTAATTGGTTTAAATATTTGGCAGCTCCCACATTCGGGGTGTATATATTGAGGATTGTTAAGTCCTCTTGTTGGATAGATCCTTTGAGTATGAGATAGTGTCCCTCTTCATCTCTCACTATAGTCTTCGGGGTAAATTTTAATTTATCTGATATAAGGATGGCTACCCCTGCTTTCTTTTGAGGACCATTTGAATGGTAAATGGTTCTCCAACCTTTTATTTTCAGGTTGTAGGTGTCCTTCTGTCTCATATGAGTCTCTTGTAGACAGCAAATAGATGGGTCCTGCTTTTTTATCCAGTCTGAAACCCTGCGCCTTTTGATGGGGTCATTAAGCCCGTTCACGTTCAGAGTTACTATTGACAGATATGAGTTTAGTGTCATCATGATATCTATTCAGTCCTTGTTTTTGTGGATTGTTCCACTGAACTTCTTCTTAAAGGGGAATTTTAAGAGTCCCCCTTAAAATTTCTTGCAGAGCTGGTTTGGAGGTTACATATTCTTTCAGTTCCTGCCTGTCTTGGAAGCTCTTTATCTCTCCTTCCATTTTGAATGAGAGCCTTGCTGGATAAAGTATTCTTGGTTGCATGTTCTTCTCATTTAGGACCCTGAATATATCCTGCCAGCCCTTTCTGGCCTGCCAGGTCTCTGTGGAGAGGTCTGCTGTTACCCTAATATTCCTCCCCATAAAAGTCAGGGACTTTTTTTCTCTTGCTGCTTTAAGGATCTTCTCCTTATCTTTGGAATTTGCAAGCTTCACTATTAAATGTCGAGGTGTTGAACGGTTTTTGTTGATTTTAGAGGGGGGGGGGGATCTCTCTATTTCCTGGATCTGAATGCCTGTTTCCCTTCCCAGATTCGGAAAGTTTTCAGCTATGATTTGTTCAAATACATATTCTGGCCCTCTGTCCCTTTGGGCGCCCTCGGGAACCCCAATTAAACGTAGGTTTTTCTTCCTCAGGCTGTCATTTATTTCCCTTAATCTATCCTCATGGTCTTTTAATTGCCTGTCTCTTTTTTCCTCAGTTTCCCTCTTTGCCATCAACTTGTCTACTATGTCACTCACTCGTTCTTCCACCTCGTTAAGCCTCGTCCTTAGGACTTCTAGCTTGGATTGCATCGCATTTAATTGATTTTTAATTTCTGCCTGATTGGATCTAAATTCTGCAGTCATGAAGTCTCTTGAGTCCTTTATGGTTTTTTCTAGAGCCACCAGTAGCTGTATAATAGTGCTTCTGAATTGGCTTTCTGACATTGAATTGTAATCCAGATTTTGTAACTCTGTGGGAGAGAGGGCTGTTTCTGATTCTTTTTTTGGTGGTGAGGTTTTTCTTCTAGTCATTTTGCTCAGTGCAGAGTGGCCAAAAACAAGTTGTGTTGGGAAAAGGAGAAAAAGAGAGAGAAGGAAAGAAAAGAGAAAGAAAAAGAAAGAAAGGAGAGAAAAAAAGGGGGGTGGGGTGGGGGAAGCAATCAGAAATCAAGGAGAAAGAAAAAAAAAAACACAAACCAAAACCAAAACAAAAAAACACGGGGAGTATCTTCTGATTCTGTATACTTTAAGTCCCTTGACCTCCCCTGGAACTGGTCCCTCTCGCTGGTCTTCTTGGGGAGGGGCCTGCTGTGCTGATTTTCAGGTGTTAGCACTTGGGGGAGCTGCTCTGCCCCTGCCTGGTGCAGGGCTCAGTGGGGGGTGTTCACCCGTGAGGCCCCAGGAGGAACAGCCGCAGTGGCGGGGCCAGCTGTGCAGCCCTGGAGTCAGCTCCCGCAGTAACTCCCGGGCTCTCCGTCTGCAGGGCCTGGAGACTCCGGGGCGGGGCCGCTGATCTGCTCAGCTCGGGGCAGGAGCGTCCTCCCTGTCCTGGGCCCTCCCGGCCTCTGCCTGTCCCGGGGGAGGCCGGATCCTGGGCTGTTGCCTGGGCCCTGTGCTCCGGGGCCTGCGCTGTTGGATTCGCTCCCGCCCCGCAGCCCCCTCCGCGGAGCCGCTGCCTGAGCCCCTCCGAGCTGCTCCAGGTCCCGCCATGCGCGCTGCAGCCCTTAGGGAGCTCAGCGCATCTCCCTGGGGCGCAGGTGCCTGTTAGTGTCCCTGCAGCCCGAGGGCATCCCCGCCCTCCTGGGTCCTGCTCTAATTCCTCGCGGGCCCCTCCCCCTCGGAGGCCTTTTGTTTCTTTATTTCTTTTTCCCCTGTCTTCCTACCTTGATAGAAGTGCGAACTCTTCTCACTGTAGCGTTCCAGCTGGTCTCTCTTTAAATCTCAGGCTGAATTCGTAGATTTTCAGGATGATTTGAAGGTTATCTAGGTAATTTGTTGGGGACAGGTGACTTGGGGACCCTACTCTTTCGCCATCTTGCCCCTCCTCCAGCACAAATTTATTTTTCAGAGTCCTGGAGAGGGAAATCCAAGATTCAGTGTCCGGTAGGTATAGACCTGCTTTCTGATTCATAGACGGCTTTCTCACTGTAACCTCACATGGCAGAAGGGGTCAGGAATCTCTTTGGGGTGTCTTTTAAAAAGGCACTAATGTCATTCCTGAGGGCCCTACCTTGATGGTCTACTCACCTCTCATAGCCCCACCTGCAAATACTATCATCGTGGGAATTAGATTTCAACAGATACGTTTTAGAAGGACCCAAACTTTGTTAATAGCACCTGCTCTGCCACAAATACCCCAATTTGAAAAGTGCCTTTAAATGTTTGATTAACATCTGCAGGAAGAATTAAATCAAAACTGCTAAATATTGGGGCACCTGGGTGGCTCAGTGGTTGAGTGTCTGCCTTTGGCTCAGATAGTGATCCCAGGGTCCCAGGATCAAGTCCCGCGTCAGGCTCTCCTCGCAGAGACTGCTTCTCCCTCTGCCTATGTCTCTGCCTCTCTGTGTTTCATGAATAAATAAAATAAAATATGTTTTCAAAAAGCTTTAAAAAAAACCCTGCTAAATATTTTCCCAGTACTGTAATCCAGCCAAGAAAAGTTGAGGTGACATTTTTTATTAAGAAGTATTTGTTAGGTAAAGCAATGTTTTTTAAATGTCATTCTTCATTACAACTATATACTGTTGTTGAGATCATAAATTCTTTTTCCTTAGATTGCTTTGCTGAATCTGACATGTATAATCATCTCATTTCACTTATAAATAATTTCGATGAACTTCTTCCCTAATTATGGTCTATATCAATAATATCCTTTCTGTCCATGTTCTTTGCCTCCTTTCCCCTGTCTCTGCTATTTGTGTGTTCTATCCCCTGGATACTTCTCTTTTACTTCCATGGTACCTTACTATTATGTTCCTTGGTGGTTTTCAAGGTCGTACCTCCTGCTGTGCACTATTATGTACATTTCTGTCAGTGAGTGACAGCAAAGAGGAATTTCTAGACTCTTGATCTTGTTAAAGTCACTGTCACAAAGATCAGAATTAGAATCAGTTTCAGTTTATTGCCCACTAAAATCAGAAACAAACACGTTGTAAAAGCACACAGATTCATTCAAAAGAAGCATAGGCTGACCAATTTTTAAATCTTTTTTAAAAATTCTGTTATTCTAGAACTACAGGTTATTTAGAGAATAATTTGCTGGAGTACATACTTCCCATTTTGGGTCTTTGCTTTTTATTTCTTTACAACTTTGGTTTTCTAACAACTAAGCTAGTGAACATAGTAAAGTTGAAAGTGTCTTTGTGCAGGATTGTTTAACAGAATTTCTAAGAAATGCCTTTTACATGGCTTTCCTTTGAGGAACTTTATCACAAGAAATATGCACCTGATACCCACAACTCTTGGGAGCTATAAGCAAAAGGGCCAAATATTAAAGAGGATGTTCTAATTTTTCATTAAAATTATTTATTCCCAGTCTGAATTTTCCTTTATTCTCAGTGTATTTGGTATAGAATGACAGGATTTCTAAGAGTTAAAGGAAAATCCACATTATTGTTTTTTATTTTTATTTATTTATGATACTCACAGAGAGAGAGAGAGGCAGAGACACAGGCGGAGGGAGAAGCAGGCTCCATGCACCGGGAGCCTGATATGGGATTCAATCCCGGGTCTCCAGGATCGCGCCCTGGGCCAAAGGCAGGCGCCAAACCGCTGCACCACCCAGGGATCCCGGAAAATCCACTTTAGATGTTTCCTTATTAAGATATAAATAATGTTCTTGCCACTGTGATCTATTGTTACTGGTTTTATTTCCAAAGGTGAGATTTTTTTGTTCAAAGAGGTTATGACTTACGGGGCTAGACATTTTGTGGAAAAGCTAAAAAAGTGATTGGAAGTATTAGATGAGTAAGATAGAGAATTCACCATATTTGGTGAAAGATAAGGATCAGACAGCAAAAATCAAATCGATTTTTGGAGGTATAGTCTTTTGTTGCAATCTGCTAGGCTGTTAGAATTAGAAAATTGTATTATTCCCAGTCTGCTACGAATGTGACTAGTTAGACTAAAAAAAAATAGTTTTCATGATTTTTCTGCTTTGATGTACATATTTCTTACATGATATTTTGCAATAATAAAGGACTCCCAAGGAGTTATTTGGTCTATTGTTATAATAATAGTTCTTACCTTACTGTTGAAAACTTTGCAAATAAAATATAACTAAAATCCTAATTTTAAGCATTAGCAATGGAAATGTGATGGGAATTTATGCATTTAAAATTTTATTATCAAAAATAAATAAATAAATAAATAAAATAAAATACAATAAAATTTTATTATTTACCTTATGGCCTTGAAATGGTTTAATTTACTTGTGTATGTGTGTTTCCTCATCTGTAAAATGTAGATAATAAGCTAATTTGAATGTGTAAATGGTAATTATGCCATCTAAGTTGTAAAAGTAGAGGTTTATAGTAACCATATTAATAATATTTGCAAATAGGATAAAATATTTTTTCAGTTCATAAACTTTTAAAGAAGCAGTTAAGTTGCCAGTTGCCCTTCTTATACAGAGTAGGAATATTGTGGTAACACAATATCTTATGTAGTTAAATTATTGATTGCTGACAATATGAAGAAGTTAGGATTTTTTTCAAGTTGGTCAGTGTTCTTTATTGTTTTTTTTTTTTTTTTCAAAAATTGTCCAAACTACTTAGAGTTCTTGTTGTAGAAGAAAGAATGAAGGTACAGTCTTTTGTTAATTAGCATTAGTATCACACAAATAGCCTTTTCTCGTTCCACCACACATTCTTTCTAGAATTCTTTTCTTTTTAAGATTGTATTTATTTATTTGACAGAAAGAGAGAGAGAGAGCTCACAAGCAGGCAGAGCACAGGGAGAAGGAGAGGGAGAGTGTAGGGCTTGATCCCAGGACCCTGATGCTTAACCAACTGAGGTGGTTGAGGTGGTTCCAGGTGTCCCTAGAATTATTTTCTACTAGGCTCTTGAGTCTCACCAAAGACTCAGTACTCTGAGTAAGTATTTTATTTGTTTTAAGCACTTAGAAAATGGAAACCAAAATCAATTAAGGCCGTATCCTCAAGAAGCTTATCCTTTAAATAACTTGGAGAAAAATAAAGAAAAACAATTACAGTCTAAAGTCATACTGTCACGATAAGGCTAGCAGGATCTTTCTGAGGTACATATGTGGTACCTAACCTATGGGTCAAGGTAAATTAAGGTCGTTTTATTGGTAGGCTAATATCTCAGTCGGTGCTTTGGATGAGTGAACATTGGCAGAGCCAATGTTGAATGGGCAACTACTTAAAGTCCATGAGCCAAGAGACGAATTTCACATAACCAGTTTATCAATTAGTTGGACCCAAGATTTGATCCATCTCATGGATCTTAAGCCTTTGTAAGTAGCTTGATTTTATCTTAAAGAATATTAAATGGTGCTCACAGATTTTACAAATTTCAAATATATACATGGTCAATTTTGTCTTTTAAAGCATTCCCTGGAAGCAATTTGGAGTATCTATTACAGGATGGATAAGACTAATGTCTGAGAGAAGTAAAAGAATTTGGTAACTTGTTATGTCCAAGTTGAAGTGGCCAGTGAGCAGTTGAGTGCTCCGGTCTGAAGGTCAGAAAACATGTTGGCCTAATGTCATGCAAAACATTTTATGTCAGTGGTAAATTTATAGCCCCTGGAATTAATATCTGGATTATCTTTATTTCCAGTGCTCTTGGTATTCAAAGACAGTAGAACTGACTTGAGACCACCGTTTCAGATTCTAATATTCTGGAGAATCAGTCCGAAAACTTCTTAAGGGCTTTTAGTAAATATTTAGGCTTCTTGGCCTTATAGTTTCTGTCAAAGCTACTCAACACTGCTGTTGTAGCTGGAAAGCAGCCACAGACAAATGTAAATGAGTGGATGTGGCTGTGTTCCAATAGAACTTTATTTAGAAAAGGAGGCACATGGGTCTCTGGCTGTAGTTTGCCTTTTGGAACATGGCTAATAGAATTAAAACCATAATACTTTAATTTCAGTATATTTGGTGGAAGGAGTAGATCTTTAACTTTATTACATACTCTGAAATTTCTTCCCTTTGGTCTCTCTTTTTTTTAATACATATAATTAGTTTTACCATGGGTCATGGACAAGAAGACCAAATCATATGGTGATAACCCAGAACAAATATACTAGACATTTGGAATAACAGCATCTTAAACATTCATAATGATGAGCCAGTAGCATTGTCTGTGAATGTGAAGTCCATAGATGCTTAACATGAGTTATTTTACCAAAAAAAAAAACCCAAATTATTCTAAGTTCTAAAAAAAAATATATATATATACATGTCTGACATTCATTAAACTGATTTGGATTAGGTCTTGGTTGAGGTTGCTATTATTTTTCTGTCTTTTTTAATGGAATAGTACATTCTATTTTTCAGTTACCAACTCGAAGTGGATTAGCAACAAATTTTTAATTTCTCAAGTTAAAATAGGATACAATTATGACTTTACCATTAAATTATTTTCTTCTGGGATTTTAACTGAGTAAGAGTCTAACATTAATTCTAATTGCAGCTCTATTAATAAATACCGAAGAGAATGCTCTCCTACTAGTATGTATAGATGTATGGCCAGCAGAGGTAATTGCAAACAGCCACAGGAAAAGAAATGCTTTTAAGGCTTTGCTGAAACACAGATGCAAACAATGTGGCATAGTTGGAAAACTGAAATCGAAACCGCCGGCCTATCAACCTTGCATGCAGCTTTAAGAAATATTCTTTGCTTAAAAACAAACCTGAGTTGACTCTCAGCCCCAAAGAGTTATGAACAGAAACTAGTCTTGAAAAAAAGGCTGAAGATTATAATCAAAGGGCATATTTTGTGTGTGCCCAGTGGGGAAAGCACTTTGGAAACTACCTTGGCTTTTGAGCCGCACAACCTTAGATCACATTCACTGTCAGATAGAATGTCTGCAAACCTGGAGAGAAACATCAAAAGGGTCTCTCTCTCTCTCTCTCTCTCTTTTTTCTAATGGTATGTGAAAAAATAAAGATAAGGTTTGAAATGTTTTTCTCTGAATTAGAGTTAAACATATGACGGATTCTAGCTTGGAGAAAAAAATGAAATTTCTTGAAGTCTAGCTTTTTGAAATGTAATTCCTATGCATAGATCGCAGGATGTATCTTCATAACACATGCCAGGAACATGGTCAAGGATGGAAATGCCTGGTTTAGTTGTCCTTAGTTTGATTAACTTTTGCAGAGGGTGACAATAATATCTACTGAATGCCAGGCTAATATGTGTACATTAAGATACATAATCTGATCTTCACCACTATATTTCAAAGTTAGTAATGAGTTATTTTTATTAATGAATTATAATTATTAATACTTCTAAAGAACCTATTATAATAATAAAATATTAAAAAGATGAAATATAAAAAGGAAGTCACAAATGCCACTATTTTAAGTTGTCTACTTTGTTTAAATATACGAATGTCTTCCAGTGTTTATGAAGTTAGCAGCTTAATTTCTCTCACTTCATCTTGGCCATCCTACATCCTTGCATCAACTATCCCTTAAAGTATTTTTCATCTGCCAATTAGTGTCCAATAACATGTTGCTTAGATTTGAAGGTTTAATCAAATTCATTCTTTCTGCATATTTACTGTACATATAATTAGTGCTGGCTATATATTAGAGCACTAAAATCTTTCGATTTCTTTATGACAATGTCTTCTGTAAATGAGAGAAGCATAAATAAAATACTAAGAAATATGAAAGAAGGTCAAGAGAAATCCATTCACTTAACAAGAATTTTTAACCCCTACTCAAGTAGTTTGTGAGCTTATGGATATGGAAAGATGAATATGGCACAGTATATCTTATTTCAGAACGTCCAACTCTGGTGCAGAGCTCAGCAAGCTTTTCCTGAACAGGGTCAGATAATGAATATTTCAGGATTGTATTATATATCGTAGGTTCTGTGGCGACTCCTCAGCATTGCCACTGTTGCATAAAAGCATCCATAGACAATATGGAAACAATGGTAAAATAAAAACTGCGTACAAAAACAGAGGGTCATTTAGGGGCTAATGTACAAAATTTATCCACCAACCACTGGTCTCATGTGTAATAAGGAAATTATTAAATTTAAATGTGATAGTTCTAGAATAGAAATGATCAAAGGATGTAGAGTTTCAATTTCTCTGAGGGAAGGAATGCTTTACATAGAATGTGACATTTTAAGTACGTACTAAAATAATGTGTTAAAATTAACTAACTCGAGAACATAGAGAGTAGCTATTGAAAAGTCCCGAACACAAACCCCCAAAAGACCATCAAGTTCTTAAATCTGGCAATAGAACATAGCATCTGTGCCCAGAGGTGAGGCTGGCAGTAGTGTCGGTATCTCATATGGAATCCTCATGTATTTGGTTGGTGTTCACTGTCTAACCATCAATGATGTTGATTGACATCAAGAGAGTGAAATGACAGCTCCGTGTTAGGAGAATACTTCTGGTAAGAACTGGAAACTGAAAAAAAAAAAAAAAAAAAGAACTGGAAACTGAAGGACCTGGCAGCGGTCACCAGTCTGGCTGGCTTTATCAAACAAGATAATGGAAGTGTAGAATTTCTGGGAATTTGGAAGTAGGGTTGGATATTCCAGGAAACTTCAGAACAGATCAATATTTCTATGCTGTCTGAGAGGACTGAGCCTGGGAAAAATCCTTGCTTCTGAGATCAGCTGGTTCAGGTACTCAGGACACTGCCTTTGGTGCTAAATTGTGTTTGCAGGCAATACCAACTCCAGAGTTTACTTGTTAGTTTTTAATGATGCAATACGATGAGACCCCTTAGCTAATTCCTAGCCATAAGTGTTCATGTGTGAATTTTTCTATTACTTCTTATGTATATTATAAAAGCGTGCATTTTGTTTTTATTTTATTTCAAGAATGCAAATGTGGAAGAGGAGCATATACACTTTATTCCCAGGTAGATAATGGTCTAATTTGATGGCAACGCACTCATTCAATTTTCAGTTGGATGTTGAATTACCTTATATTTTATCTTTGCTTTCCATGTCTGGTTCTAATTGTCAGGATGCTTCCTGCTCAGCTGCACACTAGGCCTACTTATTCTCAGAGTCATTGCCTGACACTGTTTTAAACTTCATCGGGAAGTTCTAAAGGTGCATTTTTCATTATATCAAATAGAAGAAAAAAAATAGAGAGAAGTGGGGGCAGAGAAAAGACCGATGTAGAAATCAAAAAGAAAAAAGGACCTAAGGACCTACACGATAACAATAAGAGACAATAATTAATTGACTTCAGGAGTTGAAAATGGAAACATAAGGAGTTAAAGATGATTAAAGCATTTTATTCTATATATTAGAATATATATACAACAAAATGCTTTTTTGTGGAAGATGCCAAGAAGAGTAGGCTTAGGCTCATGTTTTCCATCTCTGTACTTGTAGAATACAGATAAGCCTGAATGAGGTATAGATAATAATGACTTTCTTCTGCATTTTAGAGAAAGGGTAGCAGGAAAAAGAGCAAGGAAGGTAGTATATTGAGATCAAGGGAAAAGAATATAAAGTGGGTGAAATTTGTTGTTGGGATGCCCATAGTTCTAGTTTTCATTGCTTGTATCAATGTTTCTAGTGTATCTGCAAGATTGAATTAGACCTAGATGTCAGGAACATTCTAGGCCAGGGCTTCATCTCAGAATGTAGATGAGTGGGCCTAAAGTTTCTCTCCTAAGAACTGGCATTTCTTCCAGTATGTGGGCTTCCAGGGCTTCTCTAGTCTGATATTTTTAATCCCTCCCTGCTTACGCAGACACCTAGAAATGGAAGTGATTTCAAAAGATTAATAGAGAACAATATATACAAATTATCTGTGAGTGATGGGATCTTAGTGGAAGACAGATTTTTTTTAAAGATTTTTATTTATTCATTCATTCCTGAGAGACACACAGAGAGAGAGAGGCAGAGACACAGGCAGAAGGAGTAGCAGGCTCCATTCAGGAAGCCTGACATGGGACTCGATCCCAGGTCTCCAGGATCACGCCCTGGGCCGAAGGCAGCACTAAACCACTGAGCCACCTGGGCTTCCCTGGAAGATAGATTTTATCCAAATGATGGACCTATTGAAGTTACAGCTCAAGAGAAGTCAGAAGCCCCAGGTTCTAATTTCAGAATTATAACTACCTGAATGTGTAGCTTGGGTAATTCACTTAAACCTTTCTGATCATGTGTAAAGTAAGACAGAGCCAGATGATGGGATTCCAATCACTTTATTTATTTCGTTTTGGGTTTATGTTGTTGTTGTTGTTGTTCTATTCACATTCCAGCCAGTTAACAACAGTGTAATATTGGTTTCAGATGTACACTTGAACTTACAACACCCAGTGCTCATTACAATAAGTGCTCTCCTTAATACCCATCTGCTGTCTAAATACCAATTCTTGGGCCTAATATTTTAATTTTGAAGGTATACAATTCATTGTCTGGTCAATGTTAAAAGCTACTATATTCATTATTTCAACCCCCAAAGGGTCACAGAGTGACCTGTTGACCGTCAACAAAAGAAAACTTAAGAGTTACACTTTTGTTTATGGAGAACTTCTCATTATGTTGGTAAACAGAGTCTATCCCAACAGGGATTTTGAATAGAGTAATTAAAAATTCTCTTAATTTTTTAATGATTTTTTTTACAGACACTTTAGATTTATTTATGTGAGAGTGGAGGAGGAACAGAGAGAGAGGGAGAGAGAATCTTCAGCAGACTCTGTGCTAAGCACAGAGCCTCTCACGGAGTTTGATCTCATGGCCCTGAAGTCATTACCTGAGCTGAAACCAAGAGCCATGCACTTAATTGAGTGCACCACGCAGGTGCCCTGAGAATCCTCTTTAAAACGTAAACATCACTATAGAGTTTTAGGTGTTAGTGAAAGTTGAGTAATGAGTAGAATTTGTATTTACTTTTTTTTAAAGATTTTATTTATTTATTCATGAGAGACACACAGAGAGATAGAAAGAGGCAAGACACAGGCAGAGGGAGAAGCAGGCTCTATGTAGGGAGCCCGATGTGGGACTCGATCCTGGGTCTCCAGGATCACACGCCCGGCTGCAGGTGGCACTAAAGCGCTGCACAACCAGGGCTGCCCTAAATTTGGAAATTAAACACCAGGTGCATTTTGGGGTGATGAACTATATTAAACATAATATTTATGATTATTGAAATTTATAAAGGATTCAAGGCAAGGCTTGCAGGAAACTGAAGAACTACCTTTTTCTTTCTTTCTTTTCTTTTTCTTTTTTTTTTTTTTTGCACCATTAATGAGGCTTATCTGAAGTCATCATTTTATTTATTTGTATTGGTACTTACGGTAAAATCCTCTCACAGTCAGAAGAAAAAGAATATTGTAACTGGTCCTAATTAGGAAAGAGGCCCCAGAAAACAACAGCAAACAGGTCTTTATTTGGATCAAGTAAACAAAAAGAGAAAAGATAAGGATTTTGAGATTATAGCTATGGCTCACAGAGAATTGAATTAGCTTGTGACGGCATAGTATACGTTTTAAGTTAAACTAAGACACACTGATTAGATATAAAAACCTCTTTTATAGAGAAAAATAGCCTTGCATTATACTATATCTGTCTATTAAGAGATGAAACTGACAGATAATTATTCTCTCCATTGACAATCTTATGATTAGGAAGTATTTTAATTGGTACTCTCAACTGCCATTAAATATGTGCTTCTATTGCATTTTTATCCTGATCATTGTCAGATATATTTAGTAAGCATGGGAGATGTACAAGACAACTAGGGAAACTTGTTCATAAATGGGGATTTGTTGTTTACTTTAAATAATGATTTATAATATAGAAATCTGGACTATCTGAAATATCTATCTTAAAGATGAATATTTTCTGCGTAATTACTTTTGATTATTATTAATTGAAACTTAGCAATATTTAGACAATCCTGTGCAAATCTGATCTATAGAGGTTGCCCATATTCTGAAGAAATCTAATAATGATGCAGAATCTTGGGCTTTAAAAATGTGATTAGTTCTCCAAGCACTTTTATTAACATAAAAAAAAAAAGTTTTAGTAAATTTTCTCATTAAAATCTCTCTTCCAGAAACTAAAGACCAGTCTTG
This sequence comes from Vulpes vulpes, assembly GCF_048418805.1. Classification (NCBI taxonomy): domain Eukaryota; kingdom Metazoa; phylum Chordata; class Mammalia; order Carnivora; family Canidae; genus Vulpes; species Vulpes vulpes. Next base: position 1,502,838 of record NW_027325668.1, read on the forward strand.
ATTCCCTAAAAAAATTGTCCCATTTTTCTCTCTTGACTATTTTGCAACAGAACTACAATGAAGTAATTTGAGTATTTAAAAACTTGATACAATGCCTCATTCCTCACATCCGAGTCATTTAAATTCTTTCCTCAGTGCCTGTTTTCCACCAGACTGTGTCCAAGTTCAGCAGTTTAGTCCAAAAGTTTATTATCAGCTGAACTTCTGACTCACATAAGTGATTTTCAATAAATTATAATTAAATGTATATCAGAAGATTAGACCTGGTCAGAGGTGCAGTCTCTCTCTCTTCTCATAGTCTTCCTCTTCAATGTTATTACATATTCTTTCTCTGTCTCTCTCAATATATGTTCTTTCTCATGGCATTAACTGCACTGGAAGGAGGTCTTTCAGGGTTTCTAAAATCAAAGCTCTCCAAAGGGAGGAAATATTGTTTACTGGCTAATGTACTGAAAATGTCAACCATAAGTATCTTATTATATTAAGATAAATAAAATTAAATATAAATCAAAATTCATTACATGGAGTCCTACATAGGTGCTTTATCGGGGTCACAAATTTGTCTCTATGAATTCTACTTCATAATATAATACAGGAACATTTTTTATAATATTATTTATACTATTCAAAATAACATTTTAAAAAATATGCAAAGGATAAATGAAATCTTGTGTTTGAGGAAGAAATAATTATCTATCATAGGTTACTTTAAAATAATGCTAAACATTTAAATTTCATAATGAAACTTATGTATGTCCAGGCCCCACAGAAGAGGAAGTAGTCGAGCCTGCTTGACAACTGAGGCAAACTAGGTGAGACAGAAATAGCTTAATAACTATGCCTAGTCTTGGTGCCAGGTGTGTAGTCAGTATGGTAAGAATGCATCCATCCTTAATATGTGATCACCCCCAATATTCAGTCAAATTCCTTATCTTCACTCTTGATACCAGATTACCTTGGGCTTCCTTCATCAAGAAGCCTGTTAAATTGCACTAGCAAGAGTCCCCCCTACTCTTGATGATTTCCTCTTCAGTAATTTTCTATCCACTGAAACTTCACTCTACAGTTGTCCATAAATCTCCAGCTATCTTTGCTGTATCTGGAGTTGACTCTGGTCTTTCTCCCATTATAATACTCCTATTATAATAATCTGTAATAAAGTCTTTCTTACTTTTTTTTTTAAGATTTGTTTATTTATTCATGGGAGACACAGACTGAGAGAAAGAGGCAGAGACATTGGCAGAGGGAGAAGAAGGCTCCTTGCAGGGAGCCTGATGCAGGACTCAATCCTGGATACTGGGATGACGACCTGAGCCGAAGGCAGGCACCCAACCACTGAGCCACCCAGGCGTCCCTCTTTCTTACTTTTTAACCAGTGTCAGAATAAATATTTTATTTAACACCACCATTTTTTCTCTCACCTCAATAATCCAATTCTCATTCAATATTATGATCGAATCAATGTACCTTCTTCTTTTGTTTCTATTTCCTGTTTTTACTGAAAACATTTTCACCTAATCTTTTAGTAAATTTAAGTGCTCCCTTGTCCTGTCAGTCTCCCATGTCTAAGAAGGAAACTTTGAATCTGTATATGATAGACTGGATGTCCAATGGTGGAATCTAATGGTGGAATGTCTCTTGTCTCACATCCATTCAATTTTAATGAAAATCTGATCCCACTACCACTCAAAAGGTGGTACAGGCTTTGTCACTGAAGTGTGGTCCTTCCTTTACATATATCCTGTTGGCTAAAATTCAACTATTATTTCTCATCAATATGCCTCAAGAACTGCCATGTGTTTCATATATCTATCTTCTAGATTTTCAAATAGATATTCAAGTCCTTTACAATTCTGAGATTATCAATAAAAGTGAAAAAAAATCACTAAATTTAAGCTTGTCATATATTTAACTTCCAATTTTACATTCCATGAAGCACATATCATTAACAATGACTCTCTGTTTATTTTTTAAATCCAAGATATAACCATAATCAAACATAGACAGCCTATAGACATATTCCTATGAGTAGGATCAAATTATAAGAGTCAAGTAAAATCATAAAATTGCTTATTTTATGACAATGACCCAGTTCCTTTATTTCTAGATACATATTCGTAATTTTGTCTTGGGTCTTTTTTTTTTTTTTTAATTACATGATACTTCAAAGTGTACCAAGAAAATACTTAAGGTTTGAAATATTGCCTTGGACTTATGAAAGAAAAAATACGCATTATTTGTAGCTTACATTCTATTTGTAAATGCTGATACTAAATATATTCTTAGGAGAAAAATTTATAAGCCAGTTGGAGACTGTCTCCACAAAGTGTTCTCCTTTTGTCCCTAAAATACTACCGTAACTTATACAAGCACCATTTAGATCCTGCCTTTTAATCAGTGCATATTCAGTATCAACATTGGCTTTGTGGCATGTCAGTACAAATTTTGTTGGACCCTAGAGGAAGAAGTATGCGTGTAGATGACCACATTGCAACAGAACATTCTCATATTTGTAGGCTGAATTTGTACCTTATAATTATTGAAGACTAGACTTATGTGTTAGATTTTTTTAGGTATTATGTATAAAACAAGAAAATAGCCTTTTATTGATCTTGTATTGAGTTATAATTTACATGCTTTTGTGTGCTGAATTGAGACTGCCTTAATTAACATGTTCCTTTGTACTGAGCAATTCCAAGATCCACAGGCAGCCACTTTAGTGCAATATTCAATGGCTCAGAAATGTATAGGAGTCCTAAGGGTACATTTTGCTTTGTAATAATCAGTCATTCATCATAATCCAAGAACAGATTTTTTTCCCTTCATGAAGTTTACCATATGCGGAACATTAGAAATGAAGTCAAATCATATCTCATTTCTGAGAATAGAATATTGTTTAGACATGGCCACAACTTCCAAGTCTCTCTGATAAATCATCATACTGCATTAGGCAAATTAAAATATTAATTGTCTGATTCAGAATGTTATGATTATAAATCTTACAGCCAATTTTCTTTTGCATTCATCTCCTAATGCCCTAAGAAAGATAAAGCATCTGCTAAATGGAAACTGCTTTTACATGTAAGAGGAAATAATATTGATTTCTTTCTTTCCATCAGTATCTCTCATATAATATGAATTTGGAGACTGTACTTTATACTACATACTTTCAAGGCAAAAGATGGGTAGGAATCCTGGTGTCATTCTGAGAAAAAAAAAGAAAAGAAAAGAAAAGGTAGGTAGGTACCTGTAGGTAGTGTTGTAGTTTCTAGACTGAGAAGATAAATTTCTCATAGTGCTCAATTAGAAGACTAAAGAGAAAATGTTCCCAATGTTGGTTCCTTTTGAGTACTGTGAGGGGAAAATCTGTCTCATGCCTCCTCTCTAGCTTTTGGTGGCCTCACTCATTTCTTGGCTTGTAGATAGCATTATTCCTGTGTCTTCAGATCATCTTCTCTCTATGCATTTCTCTGTGCCCAAATTTACCCCAACTTTTATAAGGTCATAATACTGGATCAGAGTCCACTCTAATGAGCTCATTTTAACTTGGTTACCTCTATAAGGACACTCTTTCTAAGTAAGGTCACACTCATAGCTATTGGGGTTAAGACTTGAACATGTTTTTGAATGACACAATTCAATCCACAATAGGTAGTAAAAGGAAAAAGAAAAAACTGCTTAGCAATACACTCTGGGATTATAGTTGTCCACACCTTCTGAGAAAGGTCTACTGGCTTCATGAAATATTCAGGACAATATTTAGCAGACTTGTGTTCCTTATATTCCTAAATAATGAGGAATTTTGCCAGACAATTTTGAAAATTAATTTATCTTTTGAGTTAAAGCATAAGAAAAAATAGTCAGGGGGCACTTGGGTGGCTCAGTCAGTTAAGCATCTGCCTTCAGCTCAGTTCATGATCTCAGAGTCCTGGGATCAAGCCCTGCTGAGCCGGGAGCCTGCTTCTCCTTCCTTGACATTAGTTTTGCAATGAGTTTTTGGATTTGACACCAAAAGCAAAGGCAACAAAAGCAAAAAAACCACATGTGTGAGGTGCTATCTCATTGTGGTTTTGATTTGCCTTTTCCCTATAATTCACTGATGTTCAGCATCTTCTCATATACTTTTTGCCCATTTATGTATCCTTTTGGAAAAAAGTTTATTCAGGTCCTTGCACATTTTGTGATTGAGCTGTTGGTCTTTTTGCTATTGAGTTGTATGGGTTCTTTATATTTGTTGTATATTAACCACTTCTAGGATATATGGCTTGCAAATACTTTCTCTTTTTCCATAGGTTGTCTTCTCATTTTGTTGATTATTTCTTTTACTAAACAGAAACTTTACAGTTTGATGTAGTTCTATTTTCTGAATTTTGTGTTTGTTGCCTTTGTTTTGCATGTCAAATCTAAAAAGTCACTACCAAGACCAACGTCAAAGAGCTATTTCCCTACATTTTCTTTGTTTAGATGTTGCTTTTCAGACATTCTTGACTATATTGTAAACAATTTTTGTTTTTAAGATTTTATTTATTTATTCAGGAAAGACACAGAGAGAGAGGCAGAGACACAGGCAGAGGAAGAAGCAAGCTCCATGCAGGGAGCCTGATGCGGGACTTGATCCCTGACCCCAGGATCACACCCTGAGCTGAAGGCAGATGCTCAACCACTAAACCACCCAGGTGTCCCAACAGGTTTCCTTGTTTGTTTGTTTTAATATATTGTAAACATGTGAAATGTTCATATTGACTGCTTTAAAAAAATGAACCAGAATTTTATGTTGTAATATATAATAGTTAATATTTAACAAAGTACTTAAATACAGATATTATAATCTATATTTGCATGGATAAAGAAGAAAAAAGAAATGATAGGAAGTCTATTAAAACTTCAATGAATTATTTTGGTAACCGGGAAAACACAGCTCATCTCCATGTCATTCAACCTATAATGAAGATACACATCAATATAATTTGTTGATTTCAGGAAATTTAGGTGATGGGATATTAATAAAACTATGTATAACACATATTGTGGCACACTCTCTGTCTTGTGCATTCTCAATACTGTAGGGACTCACACTTCTGGTCTTCAACCAAGAATTTTAATTGGTTTACAGAAAAGATAGCACAGTGATTTAGTCTCTGTTGTATACTACAGTCCATTGTTTCTCCATGTTATTGATATGAGTTGGTCTGCAACCTTAGTACAATCACAATCATTCATGTTTTTGTGTATACTGTGGTTATCCTTAGCATTCTCTCTCTCTCTCCATATATATGGGCCAAGATGAAAGTTGTTATTATAACAATGAAATTTGTTATTCTATTCTCAAATATAGTACTGATTTTATTAGCAAAAAAAATTGATGATTCAACTTTCTGCTACACAGTATACCTAAAATTGTATTCTGCATAAGAATCAATTCATATACTTATGTAATTAATAAAAAGAGAGATTCCAATGACCCATAACAAATAAATTATATCAGTACATATGGGATCTAGGCATTGATTCTCTATATTAAACAAACTACCACAGTCGTTTGAGAATCAGAGTTATAAGAATAACTGAAATACCCCTTATTAAAATATTTTAAATGAAAGTTCACTGCCAGTCCTTAAATTCCTTCTTAAAATTAATCTAAAGAGCTCAGTAAAAAACGACAGATGCTCAGGTCATATGCTCAGATGCTTATATAGCATATCTGCATTCTAACTAGCCATTTGTGTGTTTTTTTTAAGATTTTATTTATTTATTCTTGTGTGAGAGAGAGAGAGTGAGAGTGAAAGAGAGATAAGCAGAGGGAGAAGCAGCTTCTCTGCAGGAGCCCGATGTGGGACTTGCTCTTGGACCCTGGGATCATGACCTGAGTGAAAGGCAGATGCTCAACTGCTGAGCCACCCAGATGTCCCACAGTCTGTATATTTAAACGTTCTGTAGTGACCCCTTTGTAGAAACATGATTAAGAATCATTTTCTTTAAATAAAATTGTTGGGGCTTATGTGGAATTGGTGGTTTATTCTAGCAAATCCCCACTTTTCAATTCTATACATCACAGGTGAGTTAACAATTTTTCAAGCAATTATTTCCAATGTTGTATATAGTTAAGTACAAATATAATCAACAAACACTAACAATAACAACCAATAAGAACAAGAAGATATATGCATTAAAGTAAATCCTTTCTCTGTATCGGCTACCTCAATCCTTTACCAGAAACATTCAGAGTATCTACACATATGATTTTTTTTCTTTTCTTTTTCACAGAAAAAGATCATAATATTCCTGTTGTTTTGTATATTATCAACTTTCTGCATAGCCTGGCAATCTTCCCATCCTGGAACATACGAGTCTAATTGTTTTAATGGTCACATACTAATACACCCTACAATTATAAACAATGTCGTTAGCCATCACTTCATTAATAAATTATTCCATTGTTTCCACTTTTGAGACCAACATTTGACTAATGTAAAACTAAACATTTCTACTTGCATACTTTTGACTATATAACTGAAAGTTAAATTTCTATCCCTGCTAAAACTAAAGGTTTTTATACTTTACCTATGGCAACCTAATGAGAAACCACCCTCCAAAAATATTCCACAGGGATTCCACATTAATCCCTTCCCCATAGAGCAAAATGGTTCATTTTTCCACATGCTCTCACCAATAATGATGATGGGGAATATATAATAATAATGGGGAAAATAACACATAAAAATTTCATTTTCAGTATTAGCATGGACTGTATATCAAACTCTTTAAACCTGTGCAAAACATAAATTAAACCTGTGCAAAACATAAATTGAACATGATTGTCCTCTGTGTAGCTCTAGAAAATCTACCATAATTCTCCTTTCTTTCTGGAATAAAAGCCAGTTTTTAAAATTATATATTTAAGTTTTAGACAAGTGATCTAGCCCTATGATCTCGTAAAGCATCATTCATTCATCTGGTCAACAAAAAATTTATAAATATGTTGTGTGCCACATTCCATTCAGTCAAAATCTACAGAAGCTACAATACTCTTGCCATTATCAAATGTCAGACAATAAATAAGCATAGAAACAAATTAATTGTCGGGCAGCCTGGGTGGCTCAGCGGCTTAGCACTGCCTTCAGCCCAGGGCATGATCCTGGAGACCCGGGATTGAGTCCCACGTTGGGCTCCCTTCATGGAGCCTGCTTCTCCATCTGCCTCTGCCTCTGCCTCTCTTTGTCTCTCTCTCTGTGTCTCTCATTAATAAATAAATAAAACCTTTAAAAAAATACTGTCATGTCGTAAGAAGAGCTAACTAGGAAATAAGCAGATTAGTTTTACATAGAGCACTGCAACGATGATCATGGGCAGAGAATCTTAAATCTTAAAGAAAGGACCCAGACATAGCAGGGGTAAGAGAAAGTGTATTTTAGGCAGAAAAAAATGAGCTTTATCTATTTGAGCGCTGAAATTGTGGGTAGCATGAGTAAAGTTCAGTGTGAAAAGGAGGAGTGTTTTGAAAGTTGAGGAGGTAAGAAGATGTTCAATCATATTAGGGATTATATTCCATAGAGATATATTTATATTTTGATCCACAGACATCTTGGTAATTTAAGCAAATAGACACTTTTTCAAACAATCCTACAGGTGCATTTAGATCTTATTGTGTATATATCTGTCAGGCTGGAGCATTCATACTGTTTGTTATATGGATAATGGATAGAGATGACAACGATGAACGATAGTTAGCTGAATAGTTTATAGATAGATACTCATAGGCAGATATCTGTCACTTTTTTTATAGTCAATAAAATTGCAGGATTGCTTAGGTAAGATCTAAAATTTTATAACGATGGTACAGCTCCTAGGGTACTAGCACAGTGCTAAATAGCTCATTGGCCTTATAATTAGCAACCGATTGATTAAGTTGCATACATTTCTGTTTATTTTATAAGCATTGTTTTTGGAAAAAAGTTACTTTTTGACTGTTAAGCGTTCACTTCTGATTAATTGAAGGTCTAATTTGGGGACTGTCTTTCTTGGCATACTCTTTGGGAAAGCTTTATCCTTTTTCCTACCCAAATAGAGCTGTGAATAGCCGCATGATTTGGGCTCAGCCAACTGGATGTCCCCTTCAAGTTCTTTAAAGGCTCTAATACATTCAGTGGCTGCGTGGAGTGCTGCTTAAGCCTCCTAAAACATTGGTTCTTTGGTTCTGTGATTTCTCAATAACCCTGATAATAAACTTTGTGTTGCCAGATAACCACATGATTTTTATGACATATTAGTTTACCTCCATATATAAATTAAATCTATTTACTTAAATATCTAAACAAATATCTATATAGCTAAATACATATTTTATTAACATATATTAATATATAATATTATCCATTATATTAATGAGGAGGTGTTTATAAATACTTACTAAGAAAAAAGTGCTAACTTCAGTATTGCAGTTTATTGGCAAAATAGGTTTTTTAGTGGGTTAGTGTATTTGTACCAATACAGAATTCTGTGTTTCTAAAAAGGCATATGTTTGTTCTATAAAAAGACAAACTGTTGAATAGCTATATAACTAAACACTTGGTTAAGTTGATATTTTAGAAGCTTAAAAAAGCAAACCTTGATCCATATTAATAAAAATATATTTTAGTTAAATATTTGCATTTTGTTTATGCTTAAAGTGAAGCATATAGAAGCCACCAGTTGTTAATCAACTAATAGAGTGGATATCACCAGTGTAATAGAGAAAGCATAAGCTTTTCATCCACACGGATCCTCTTGTGTCCACACAGATCTTTTCTCTAACATAAAGTTTTACCCTATGAACTTCTTCATGCAAATTTCTATCTCCCCATCCCTCTTCTTAAAAGCAGATGAATTCTCATCTTCTATAGAATTTCATCGACAGCTAGAATTGAGCACTCTAAACTCAGAACTCATTTGGCATTTTTAATTTTTTATGTTAATTTGCAAGTAAGATAAGGCTGGTGTTTCTGAGTCTCAGAATACGAGACAGTTGAGGGAGATATTATACCTTATTATATTTTTAAATTTGATTTACATAGTTTGCCTGAAGATTTAAGATGGTTATTAGAAAGAATTCTATGGACCTAGAAAAACAATAAGGTACAAAGCTAAGTGAAAAATGAGATTTATCGGGTGACGTTGTTACATAAAAGCAGGACATACCAGTCAGAAAAACCATTGTCTCTGACCTTCAATTCTCCATAAATTTGTCCAGTGCTTCTGATAATCCCTGAACAGAGAGGGGATCTTGTTATGTCCATTAAGAAGTATGTCTTTTTCTCCTCTCAGGAATTCCTAGACAGTCTTCTGTTTCTTCTCACTATTTTGAAAACTGACGGCAGCCTGGTTGGCTCAGCAGTTTAGTGTGGCCTTCAGCCCAGGGCCTGATCCTGGAGACCCGGGATCAAATCCCACATCAGGCTCCCTACATGGAGCCTGCTTCTCGCTCTGCCTGTGTCTCTGCCTCTCTCTCTCTGTGTCTCTCATGAATGAATGAAGGAATGAATAAATTCTTTAAAAAAAAAAAAGAAATGACAACTTGTTTGTCTATTTCCAAGTGCAAGTAACAGATCACCAGATCTGTTCAATCCTGAGAATTTACTGAAAGACTGAGTGAATCAAAGGTAATGGAATTGGCTTTCCAGTCTCAGTAGGTCCAGATTTCAGCCTGGGTCCATTTCTAGACTAGGAAACACAGTACTGTTAGCATATTAGAAGCTGAAAAGTCTGTAGGTTCAACAATAATATGTTGTTGGCAGTGATTTCTGAAAGTTTGTTTCATAGTACAGTATTGCACACTTTTATTTGACTTATAATTTTTCCTTGGCAATTACTGAATTGGACATCCCTGACATATTAAGAGCCGGATCTACAAAATAAGGTTTCCATTTTTACTTCCTACCTCTCGAAAAGCAATCCAAGCAGGACTTAACTTTCTTTGGTTAAGTTCTGAATTTTTATTTCAGATAGTAAAATATGTATTTATGTGAAAATAATGGGGCTAAGGTGTGTTGTGAGAGACTTGAGATAATAAATAACTTGAAAGATGTGGAAAATATGTGTATTAGTTTTCCTAGAGCTGCTATACCAAATTGCTGCCTTGAAACAGCGCAAATTTATTCTCTTAGCTTTCAGGAGGCTGTAAGTCTGAAATTACAGTGTTGGTGGAGCCATGCCCTTTCTAAAGGTTCCAAGGGAGGTTATTTTCGTGCGTCGTCCTCAGCTTCTGATGAATTCTGGAAATCTGGCATTCCTTGGTTTATAAAGGCATCATTCTAATCTCTGCCTGCCTTGGTGTTTTTATGTTTTGTGTGTCTTTATGTCTCTCCTCATAAGGGCATAGTTATTTTGGATTTAAAACTCGCCTTTTTGGAGCGCCTGGGAGTCTCAGTTGGTTAAGCCTCTAACTCTCGATTTTGGCTCAGGTCATGATTTCAGATACATGGGATCGAACCCCACATGGAGGCCCTGCATTGAACTCCACACCGGGTTCTGGGGAGCTCTGTGCTCAACAGAGAGTTACCCTGAGATTCTCTCCCTCTTCCTCTCCTCCTCCCCCAACTTGCACTCTCTCTAAAATAAATAAATAAAAACTAAGAAAAATAAATAAATAAAGCTCACCTTAACAAGCAACAATATGAGAAAGAAAGAGAGAGGGAGGGAGGGAGGGAGAGAGAAAGAGAAAATAGAAAAAAAAATGCTGCATAAGGAAAATTGGAGGACAATGTATGAGCCTGTGTAGTTAGAATTGCTTTTTGTTTTTGTTTTTGTTTTTTTTAGTTTGAATTGGTTTTGCTTGATGTTTTGAATAGTTATGGTTTATTACAGAGGAAGGAAGAAGAGATTAGAAATTTCTATCTTAGATGATTCCCAGAGAACAGGAACTTCAGTATTCACTGCTCCTCCCTTAAGTTACGAATAGCATCAAGATCATCTCTAGGATTCAGAAAATAACTTTATTTATTTATTAATGAGAAAGAGGTAGAGACACAGGCAGAGGGAGAAGCTCCATGCAGGAAGCCTGATGTGGGACTCCATCCCAGGTCTCCAGGATGACGCCCTGGGCTGAAGGTGGTGCTAAACCGCTGAGCCACCCGGGCTGCCCTTAATGTCACTTCATAAAATATTAGATTGGAAGATACCTAGAATTTTGAAGACATTTACAAAATAGAGATTTTAAAAGATACCTCCACTTAGATACAAAAATTATTTCTGTTATTTAATATCTGATATCCTTTTATGGAATATATATATGTTTAGAGTAGTGATGTCAAGCATATTTTAGTGGTTTCTGAATATAAATTTTAAATTAAATTTAAGATTGTTTTATGGACATAAATATAATTTCATGTCTTATAAATATTGTTAAAATATGGGAAAATAGATTAACCTTCAAATTTATTTAGTTTGGTTTTACTCTGGTTGTTAAAATCTCCTATTTCAAGATTCTTTTAATATCTTTTAACAGCATATTCATGTTGTAGTAGTCAAATGAAGGAATGACATTTGTAACTAATTTGAAATTCTGATATTTTGTTCTTTATTATAGGTCATTTCCACAACAAAGAAGTTAAGATTTTTAACCATGTGGCATTTTATTTTTTCATCTTCTTATATAAAACAAGTAAGTTAAGGACACTCAACTGATCTTACTTTCATGTTTTAAAAAATATTTCTACTATTATAGTTTTTAATAGATAATAGATAACTTGTATTGTAATATTGTAATATGAAGCCATTCTCTAAACTGTTTGAGATAATGTCTTGAGATAATAGGTTATCATGCAATTAAAAAATAATGTAGAGAAATCCCTCGTAACCTTTACCTGTTTCCCCAATAGTATTATCTTGCAAGATTATAGTACAGTATCACAACCAGGTAATAATATTGGGATAAATTAAGATGGAAAATATTTTCATCATCTCAAGGATCTTTTATATCACTCTTTATAACCATAGTCTTCTCTCACACCATCACCCATTCCTTAAATTCTGGCAACCACTAATAAGTATTCCATTTCTAAAATTTTTTTCAGATTGAGAATATTATATAAATGTAATCATATAAAATGAAGCATTTAGGGATTGGCTTCTTTCATTGAGCAGAATTCTCTGGAGATCCATCAGGTTTATAAATGTATCAGTAGCCTGTTCTTATTTTTTTCTGAGTGGTATTCCCTGTTATGGATATAACAAAGTTTGCTTAGCCATTCACCACTTGGAGAACATCTGGGTTGCTTCCAGCTTTTGGCTTTTAAGAATAATACTGCAATAAATATTCTTGTACAGGTTTAGATGGAAACATGAATTTCATTTCCCTGGGATAAATGCCCAGGAGTGTAACTGTGGGACTGTATGATAGTTGCATGTTTAGTTTTAAAAAAAAAAAAGCCAAACTATTTTCCAGAATGGTTATATTATTTTACATTCCTGCCAGAAATGTATGGGTGATCCAGTTGTCCACATTCTCTCTTGCATTAAGTGCTTTCATTATTTTTTACTTTAGCTATTCTGATAAGCATAGGATGATATTTCATTGTGGTTTAATTTGCATTTCCCTAACAGTTAATAATGTTGCACATCTTTCCAGGTGCTTATTTTCTATCATATTCTTTTATTAAATGTCTTTTCGCATCTTTTGCCAATTTTCTAATTAGTTTTTTTTTCATTGTTGAGTTTGAAGTGTTTCTTGTATATTCTAGATCCTAGCATTTTGTTGGATATATGATTTTCAAATATATTTTTCCACTCTGTAAATTGTCTTTAATTCTATTACCAGAATATTTCAAATAGTAAACATTTTTTATTTTAATGCAATTTAATTTATAAGGCTTATCTCTTTATTAATCATACTTTAGATCTCAATTCTAAGAACTTGTTACCTGGCTCTAGATTCTAAAGTTTTCTCTTTATTTATTTATTAGCCTCATACTCTAATAATTTTGCATTTTGTGTTTAAATCTATGATTGACTTTGGGTTAATTTTATATAAGGTGTGATACTTGACTGAGTTGTTTGACCTATGGGTGTCCAGTTATCCCATTTATTGAAAAGACTATCTTTCCTCAATTGAATTGCCTTTTTTACCTTTGTCAAAAATTAACTAAGAATATTGGTGGGATATGTCTGAATTCTTTGTTCTGTTTCATTGATCTATGTTTCTTTCTCTATGTTGTTACCACAAACTCTTGATTACTGTAGTTGTATAACAAGTTTTGAAATTTAGTAGATTGATTTTTTCCTTTGTACTTATTTTTTTAATGATTTTGCTACACTTATCTCTTTGCCTTTTCATATAGATTTTATGATAAACTTGCCCATATGTACAAAAAAAAGTCTTGCTGGAATTATCCTAGCAATTGTATTAAATCTGCATTAACAATTTGGAGAGAATCAACATTTTTACTATGTTGAGTGTTCCAATCCATGAATAGAGAATGTCTCCCCATTTATTTATATCCTTCATTTCTTACAAGAGCTTCATGTAGTTTGCCACGTACAAGTTGTAAACAGGGTTTATTAGATTTACATTTAAGTATTTCATTTTTTATGTGGTTGTAAATGATACTGGATTTTTTATTGCAATGTGTATATGTTAACTGCTAGCATATATTAATACCATTTTTAAAGATTTAACAGATTTGGGAAACACCAGCAAGATCATAAACTAGGAAGCTTCAGGCCTTATTCTCCCACCAAAGCATTAAACAAACAACTTGAGACTAGTAGAAATAACTGTACAAGTTCTAGAAGTGTGTCAAAGACCTACAGCAACAACAACAAAAAATGCCCAACCAAGAGAAAGCCATTTAAAATGGTAGTAAATGTTGTGAGATTTCTACTCAGACTTAACTAAACCATTATCCATGATGGCTTGGCATGGTTTGGAGGAATTGAACCCTGCAGTGTATTAAAAAGATTAGAAACCAAGTAGGATTTATTCCTGGAATGGAAGAATGCCTCAGCATACTAAAATCAGTCAGTATAACACAGTAACAGAATGATGAAAAACAATAGCAAAAATGCCTCATCACCTGAATTGACGTTGGGAAAGCATTTGACAAAATTCAACACTCTTCCAGGATAAAAACAACGAACAAACTAAGAATAGAAGAAAATTACATCAATACCATAAAGGTCATATTTGATAAATTTTCAGCAAACATCTTACTCAATGGTGAAGAGTTGAAATATTTTCCTATAATCCTATAACATCAGCAACAAGACAAGGATACTTGCTTTTGCCACTTTTATTCAATGTAGTATGGGAAACCTTAGCTAGAGAAATTAGTCTATAAAAATAAAGAAAATTTAAATTGGAAAGGGAAAAATTCACACTATCTCTGTATGCAGATGATATGGTCATTTATGTAGAAAACTGTAAAGGCTACATTCACTCACACACCTATTAGAGAAAATTTAGTAAAGTTACAGGATACAAAATCAACTCATAAATAATCAGTTACATTTCTGTACACAAACTATGAAAAATATGAAAATGACATTAGGAAAGCAATTCCATTTACAGTAGCATCAAAAAAGAATAAAACATTTAGAATAAAACACTTCATTGGTTAAATGAATTTAACCAAGGAAATAAATAACTTGTGTACAGAAATTACAAATTGTTGTTGAAAAAAGTTAAAGAAGATGCAATCAAGTGGAAAGGCATCCCTTGTTCATTGACTGGTTGACTCAAATTCCATAAGATATCAATACTACCCAAAGCAATCCATGATTCAGTTGAATCACTACCAAAATTACAATTACATTTTTTTTTTTGCAGAAAAATACCATCCTAAAGTTCATCTGAAGAGTCAAGGGAACCTAAGTAGCTAAAATCACTTTGAATTAAGAAGAACAAAGTTAGATGTCTCACATTTCCTGATTTCACAACCTCCAACAAAACTAGAGTAATTAATAGTACAAGCTAGTGACATATAGATAGATAAATGATAGATAGATGATAGATGATAGATAGATAGATAGATATATAGATGATAGATAGATAGATAGATGATAGATAGATAGATAGATAGATAGATAGATAGATAGATAGATATACCCCCCCAATGGAATAGAATGGAGATCCCAGAAATAATTCCTTACATATATATTCCAATGATTCTGATAAGGTTTATAACATAATTCTGTGGGGAAAGAACAGTCTTTTCAAGAAATGATTTTGGGAAAATTAGATATCCACATTGAAAAGAATAAAGTTGTACCATATACAATTTTTTTAAAAGATTTTATTTATTCATGAGAGACACAGAGAGTGAGGCAGAGACATAGGCAGAGGGAGATGCAGGCTTCCTGTGAGGAGCCTAATGAGGAACTCCATCCCAGGACTCCGGGATCGTGCCCTGAGCTGAAGGCAGATGCTCAACCACTGAGTCACCCAGGCATCCCACCATATACAAAAATTAATTTGAAATGGATCAAAGACCTAAATGAAAACACTAATACCATAAAACTCTTAGAAGAAAATATGCAGGATACCATCAAGACATTAGACATGGTGATGATTTCTTGGCTATGACACCAAAAGCACAGTCAGCAAAAATAAAAAATTGGGCTATGTCAAAAGTAAAAACTTTTGTGCATAATTGTACATTATCAACAGAGTGAAAAGGCAACCCATGGAAGAGAAAAAATTTGCGAATAATATATATGATAAAGATTAATGCCTAGAATATAAAGAACTCTTATGATGACAAAGAAAAAAGAAAACAAAAAGAAAACAAAAAGAAAACAAACCCAAATCCCCATTTTAAAATGAGCTAAGCATCTAAATAGATGTTTCTAAAAGAAAAACTAGGGGATCCCTGGGTGGCTCAGCGGTTTAGCGCCTGCCTTTGGCCCAGGGTGTGATCCTGGAGTCCCGGGATCAAGTCCCACATCGGGTTCCCTGCATGAAGCCTGCCTCTCTCTCTGTCTCTGTGTCTCTCATGAGTAAATAAATAAAATCTTTAAAGAAAGAAAGAAATAAAAGAAAAACTACAAATGGCCAAAAGCATATGAAATGATGCTCAAAATAACTCATCATTAGGGAAATACAAATCAAAAGCACAAAAAGATACCACTTACCATGCATTAGGATGGTTATTATTAAAACACAAAACAAAACAAAAAACAGAAAGTAAGCGTTGACTAGAATGTGGAGAAATAGCAACTTTTGTGTATTGTTGATAGGAAGGTAAAGTAGTGCAATTACTAGGGAAAAAAATATAGCAATTAATTCCTCAAAACGTTAAAACTGAAGTTATACCATGTGATTCAGCAATTCTATATCTGAGTATACCCAAAGGAATTGAAATTAGAGATTCAGACAGGTATTTATGTACCCATCTTTAGAGCAGCATTATTCACATTAACCAAAAAATTGGAAGCACCCCAAGTTGCTTTCATTCACTGATGGTTGGGATAGATATACAATATGTTATACACATGCAATGGGATATCACTCAGCCTTAAAAAGAAAGAATTTTTGGTACATGGTACAACTGGATAAACCTTAAAAAAGTTACGCTAAGAGAAATAAGACAATCATAAATGAATAAATTCTGTATGATTCTACTTGTATGATGTATTAGTCAGGGTTTTCCAGAGAAACAAAACAATGGCATATCCAGTAGGCTGGAGAGCCAGAGAAGAATTGATATTACAGCTCAAATCCCAAAGCAGTCAAAAGGCAGAATTCCCCCTCCCTTGGGGCACCTCAGGCTTTTTTCTCCTAAGGCTTTCCAGATTGGATGAGAACCACTCATATTATGAAGAGTAATCTGCTTAACTCAAAGTCTAATTATTTAAATGTTAATCTCATTTTTTTTGTTATTTTTTTTGTTATTTTTTTTTTGTTAATCTCATTTTAAAAATACCTTCCTTCATACAAACATTTAGACTGTTGTTTGACTAAATATCTTAGTACTACGTTGTAACCGTGTTGACACACAAAATTAATTATTCCAAGTTTATCTCTTATCAATTTGGCACCCATATACATTTCTTTAAAGAATACCTAATCTCCAAATAAATACAATAACAAGGTCATACTTTCACCTAACATGATACAACAATCCTGTGTATAAGCAAAACACACTAAGCCTTTCAACAGAAATGAATGAGAAGTCCTTGGGTGATTTTTCACTCTCCCTTGATGTCCTGTAAGATTACAGGATTAATAAATGTTATGAAGTAAAATTAATGATATTTAACAGTATTTATTTTTTTTTATTTTTTATTTTTTAATTTTTATTTATTTATGATAGTCACAGAGAGAGAGAGAGAGAGAGAGAGAGAGAGAGAGGCAGAGACACAGGCGGAGGGAGAAGCAGGCTCCATGCACCGGGAGCCTGATGTGGGATTCGATCCCGGGTCTCCAGGATCACGCCCTGGGCCAAAGGCAGGCGCCAAACCGCTGCGCCACCCAGGGATCCCTATTTAACAGTATTTAAAGTAAATTTTGCAATATTTAACTGTGAAGTAAAATTAACATCATTTAATGTCATGATGCTAAGTAAAATTGAATACTTAACAATAAATTTAACAATATATATATATACTAAATATTTATATACTATAGAGTAGTGGTTCTTTACCTCGTGACATGACCTAAACCTTCATTCTTAAAGGGTATGGGACATAAGTAGTTCTGCCTAAATTGGATTACTCTATTTTTCCATTAACTTTCATCACAGGACATAGTGATACTAATGGGGAGCCTAAGGGATCTCCTGTACCTCTGCATGTCCTTTGTTACCTCCACTGTGGGGTTGCAGTTCATTTTTCCAGTGTTAGTCAATGTCGCACACCCCAGCCAGCATTAGTAACTGTCTCCTTTGCTTGTTGATTCAGAGTTATAAGGAACCCAAAGTGACCAGGTAGCAGTCGTACCTTCCAGTTCAATAGAATCACTATGTCTCCTACTATAAATAGGCTTCCATTTGAAACTGAGGTGTCTAGGCTAGCAGAGTATAAGACATGAAAACAGAAAGAAAGATTTTTCCTAGGGCCTTCCTAGCATAAGACAAGTAATGCCACTCCCATTTCTACTCCTTTTCTCCTATGAATCTTGAATATTGGAGAAACAGCGCTGTATATCAGAAGCTTATTCGGAACATTTACCAGCTCCTGGAGAACCTTGCCCCAGCCTTGCAAGATGTTGCCATCTATCTGGTACTATATTGAACCCCGAAGAGGCCATTCCACACTTCTATGGAGTCAGCTGCTTCAGGATGGTGGGGAACATCATAAGACCAACCAGTTTCATGAGCATTGGCCCCTTGCTGCAGTTCATTTTCTCTGAACAGTTTCCTGATCAGAAGCAATGTTGAGTGGAATACCATAATAATGGATAAGGAATTCTGCAAATCCACAGATAGTAGGTTTTGTAGAAGCATTGTATGCAGGGAAAAAATGTTCAGTTAGAACAAAATGCTGCCCCTTCTGTGATGGAAGCAGTCCAATGTAATCAACCTGTATAGCTTCTTGAATCTATAGCTTTATGTCTTTTGTCAAAATGGGAAGTTCTTAACCATTATTTCCTCAAATACATTCATTTATTTTTATCCCCACCATCTTTTTCTCTAATGGGATGAATGTTATTTTTTGTTGTTGCTGTAATTGCATGGGATTCTAGTCTGTTTTTTAAAATTCATTTTTCTCTTTTGCTCACATTGGTTAATTTCTATTTTTCTGTATTCCTGCTTATTGATTACTTCCTTTTATTTTTTGCTGAAGTTTTCTATTTTTATATTTGTTTCAAAGATGTTCATAATTACTCATTGAAGCACTTTCGTTGTGACTGGTTTAAAATAATGGTCACATAATTCTGCCATTATTGTCATCTTGATGATGGCATCTATTGATTATCTTTTGCATTCATTTTGAGATCTTGTTTCTTGATATAACAGGTTATTTCTCACTGAAACCAGCACATTTTGGGTATCAGAAGACCGGGTCTTCTCTAAACTTTTTGTATTAGCTAGCTATTTGACACAAGTTTACCTGGAGGAAGCTGAAATTATTTTGATATTTCCAGGTAGACATAGATGTCTAGATTCACTGCTATACTTAAGGCAATAGATCTTTTCATTGCCATTTGGCAGGAATTGGCTTTCTGGCTTCGTGTGTATTCTCTAGTGATACCACACTAGGGTTGTACTTGTAATCTCTAAGTGATGGTCAAAGACTAGACTCTGTGCTTTCTCTGATACCACCCTGGTGGGAGTGTTCAGGAATGTTCAGTTATCTCATTATACTCTTGTGGGGATGTAATTTTAGTTTTTCTCCTTTATGAAAGACCTTTTAGCTTTTTTTAATATATATTTTATTTATTTATCCATGAGAGACAGAGAGAGAGAGAGAGGCAGAGACACAGGCAGAGGTAGAAGCAGGCTTCATGCAGAGAGCCTGACCTGGGACTCGATCCTGGGTCTCCAGGATCATGCCCTGGGCTGAAGGTTGCACTAAACTGCTGAACCACACGGGCTGCCCAAAAGATCTGTTTTAAGAGAGAAAAAAAAAAGAGCATGCCTGAAGAACATCAAAGTGATTGTTAAGTGCTTTTTTACAGATAGGTATAGAATTTGGAGAAGTTTTCAGCAATAACATCTCAGAATCAATAGCATTCATTAAGGTGTTTGAGCTTTGACATTTTAAAGTTTTTTTTTTTCCTCTTTAAGTAATCTCTCTGCCAAACATGGGGCTTGAATTCACAACCCTGTGATCAAGAGGCAAATGCTCTACCACCTGACCAGCCAGGCACCCCCTACACTTTTACATTTTATTCTAGTTCTAAGGATTTATTTATTTATTTGAGAGAGAGAGAGAGCGAGAGAGAGAGCTCACATGTGGGCATGGGAGGAGTAATGGACAAAGGGAGTAAGAGAATTTCCAGCAAACTCCCCACTAAGTGAAGAGTGGGACTCAAGGCCCAGTCTTACCATCCTGATATCATGACCTTGAGATCATGACCTGACCTGAAGTCAAGAGTTGGATGCTTAGCTGACTGAGCCACCCAGGCACCCCAAACTTTAACATTTTAAAGTTTATTGTTTTAGGGAAGGATAGAGAGAGAGAGAGAGAGAGAGAGCACTGTGTGGGTGAAGGAGGGGAGCAGAGGGAGAGGGAAAGAAAATACAAGCAGACTCCACGCTGAGTGTAGAGCCCAACTCGGGGCTTGATCCACCCAACTCTGAGACCATGACCTGAGCCCAAATCAAGAGATACTCAACTGACTGTTGGATTTGAAGAAAGCATTTCTGTCCAGAATCTGTGCCATTAACCTTTACATTCAAATACCTCTAAAAATTTGCTATATATTAATCAGTATGTTAAAAATTACTGCTTTTTTAAATCATATATTCTCACTCTTTAATGTTTTACAGTGAAAATCCTATGAGATTGTTAAGTCTTACCAAGTTTCAACTTTTCCACAGAAGCTTCCATGGTCTAAATTTAAAGTAATGTCTCCGTTGCTGATAGGTTAACACATTAATGTAATAAAATTTTACCTTATTATTAATATTCTATTTTGCCTTTATTGTATGTATTTTTAGATTCTATAAACTATATGATATTATTTTAAGTGAAAATTCTCTTTTTTAAAATATTTTTATTTTTTTATTCATGAGAGACAGCGAGAGAGAGGCAGAGACACAGGCAGAGGGACAAGCAGGCTCCATGCAGGCAGCCCAATGTGGGACTTGATCCCAGGACTCCAGGATCACACCCTGAGCTGAAAGGCAGACGCTTAACTGCTGAACCACCCGGGCATCCTTTAAGTAAAAATTCTTAATGTTGGTAAGAATGCAACTAACTCGATGATGGGATTATAAATTGGTTAAGTTACTAGGAAAAAAAATCATTTTAACAAAATTCATAGAACCTCCAAATGTGTTATACCCTTTATACTGCTAATTTTAAATTTTGGTAATATTTCTAATCCTATTCTGGAATATAATCACAAGGAAATGGGAAGTACAGAAGAATTTATACATAACCTATACATTATAGTATCATTTCTAATAGTGGAAAATTGAAAACAATCAGAATATTAAGCTAAAAAGAAAGAACTAAGTTACTCCTCATTTTTGTTACTATTCTGTCATTAAAAACATTGATAACAGAGATCATTAATATCATGAGAAATTAACAATGCTTTCTAAGTAAAGTTATGCAAGATGTTTATGAGAGGTACTCAATATTTTTTCAACTGTCAAAAATATTTTAGAACAATTATTAAAAGTCAAAATCATTAATCAATTGTGTTTTCATCAGGATTAGCTCATGACTTGAATATTGACTTGATTTTTTCCAGATGAGGTGGCTTGCTTTTTCCATGTAGTTGCATGCTATAGTATTTATTGAAATTTTTAAAGCATCTCTTAGCCCTCTTTTATTTATTTATTTATTTATTTATTTATTTATTTATTTATTTAAGTCCTCTTTTAAACAACATATGTGATACTGGGAGTAGGAGATGAATCTACGTTTTTTTCTTTTTTTTGATATCTTCAGTTCCCAATAAGAATTGGTCATACAAAAGTTGTTGAATGAATATACTTTGAATGAAGTTAATTTAGTTATTTGCTATAAGACTTCATTGAAGAGATACCTATGGGCTGCTTCAGCCTTCTAGAAAATGTTAAACCTCTCATGATAACTAGTCTAACAACCACCAATAATAGAATGAAAGATTTCATTATAGCCAATTATTAGTTCCTTTTCCTTTTCACAGCATACATTCTGCCCATACTTATCAAAGGGCAACTATCAGATGTACATCTCTCAACACTTCCTTAACCTAATGGTAAGCACAAAATACATGCCAAAGTAAAATGTAGGTCACAGTTGATGCTTCAAAATGTGTCTTAGAATATTAGAAAAACACATACTTCTGAAACCATGAAAAAAAAATTAAGGAGAAACATTTTCATCACTTCAGATGTTTATTCTTAATTCTCTGTACATAAAAAGGACACAAATATATTCCTTATAATAAACTTTGTCCCTCCCTCATCTATTTTCGGAAAATCTATTCCATTTCTTAAAAATCTGATATAGTTTTAACCATCTGGGCCTGATATTTTCTTTGTGGGAATAATTTATGACTTTAAAAAAAATCTGTCTCTTCAGACGTTCTATTTCTTTAATTTTGGGTGTTTACTGGGAATTATCTATCCTATTCAGGTTATTGAACTTATTTGCAAAAAGGTGTTTATAATATTTTTCACTTTATCCTTTTTTTTTTCATTTTTTACGTTTTGTATTTAAAGTCATATATAAGATTACTTTATTCCTGCATCTTCTCAATTGTTTCTTCCTTATATTTGCCCTTTTCCTTTCTTACTTTGCAAGATTTGGCTTTATGTTCAAGGAACATTTTGTGGTTTTTGTCCAGTTTTAGTCTAGTGATAACCACCTTGCCAGGGTGAACGCTCACGCGGGCAGTTGTGCCAACTGCCGTCTCTCCTGTGCTTGTTCAATGTAGAAGATGTATTTTTTCCTATAAACCCGGGGTACTCTACCAGTTTGCTGATTTGTAGTGTCCTCATACAACCTATACTTCATCTTCCTTTTGGATGGGCATAGATCCAACATTGTACTTCTATCTCAGCTCTTCAGAAAGAGAGGAAGACAATCTTCCTGTGATATTGGGAAGACTTAAATATCTTTTACAGTTCGTGCTGTCAGAAGTGACAAAGGGATTAAACATCATTTTGGCCACTGGTTTTTCAGCAATGGCTGCAAAAGGGAAGAGCTTGCTTTATTCTTTAAATGTCTTTAAGGTCTATGATAATATCTATCCCCTCTTTATTTCCTATTTTCTTTTTACTCTCTTTGTTTATTGTTGAGTCTCTATCAAGTCATTTAATTTTTAAAAACTTTTCAAAGTACCAAAAATTTTGTTCTTCTGCATTTCCTCCAACACTTGGTATGGTCCATCTTTTTAATTTTTGCCACTCAAATGAATGGTAATAATTAATTGCACTGAGCGTTTTTTTTTTTTTGTATGTTTGATTGCAATCCATATATCTTAAAACCGCAAGTAATGTTTAACAAGAAGATAGCAGTACACAAGCATGTTGATTTAATTAGAAGAAATTATTTACCAAAATAAGATAGATATTAAATACAGAAATATTAAAAGTTCTCAACCAAAGCAGTCAATTGTATTACTTAGAGAAACAGAAAATGATGGGGAAAAAAACAGAGAGAAATATTGGATATATAATAGATTTATTACTTTGTTGAAGTGCTAAAGGGAGGCTGCCTAAGTTACCTTAATATAATTTACCTTGATATTTGTGTATATGTATATGCTAAAATGTGTTTTATTAATAAGTCACATTAATAATAGTCATTTGCATGACTAATCTATTATGTTTTATCTTCTATCTGGAATAGTTCACCTGTGAAACCTTGCTATAATGAGACTCTGCTGACACTGTTGTTTTGTTTTGTTTTGTTTTCCATTTCATTTCCAGGTAGTTTCTTGTTCATCTTTTTATTTATTAACTACTTCCCTAAGAACCTAAATTCATTTATTCCTAAAATATTAGACTTTCTACAACTGAAATAAACTCTAAGTGGTTGTAACTTAAGAACTTAAGTTCTTATAATTTTTTTGTACAAGATTTTAATGTTAATGTTAATTATGGTATTTATTTTTCCATAGGCCAACATTGATTTCACCCCAGCCACTTTTCAAATTTCACCTTAAAACAGATCTTTTCAGGAACACTGACAACTGCATGCCCTGTGGAGATGAGGTAAGTCTCAGGAATTCATAAAACGTGGCTTCATATCTGAACTGTGCTTCTGAGCCACTTGAAAAGGATAAGCAACTGATGGGCCATGTGCCTTGTTGATAGCAGACTTACTTGGTTTCCTGTTGTTCCCCACTAAGCTCTTAAGTCTCATTATTCTGAAGGACTGTGGAGAGGGATTAAGTATGCCTGAGGGAGGCAGTGGTAAATTAGAGGGCAAAAATAGAAAAATCTTATATTTTTGCACTATTGGTGCTTGATATTTCCGGAATATTGATGAATTTACTCAAATTTATTGACTAATGATTATCTTTCCTTAGGTCTTTAGCCTTATCCCTTCATGATACATTTTCTCATTTGGTTCACTGTTCAATTTCTAGGATGTCCAGTGACCTAATTAAATCTTAGACAATAGGCTATTTTCTCCTTCCTCTAAAATACAATTGTATATTGATATTAATAGTTCATCTATTACTTTCTGGAATAACACAAAATAAACCTGGACTTCTATTCATGTAGAACATCTTAAGTGATACCAATGCAGTGATCAAATTGCCCTCTAGGTCTTCTTTTCAGACTAAATATGACCTGTTTCTTCAAATTTTCTTAACCCAGCATGATTTCCTGCAATTAGGTCACCCTTTCTGAGAGTATTCCACTTAGTCACTGTCCCTTCCAAAATATATATAAAGGGTTCCCTTCTCTCCATATCTTTACCAATGTTTGTTATCTCTTGCCTTTTGATGACAATAATCTCAATAGGTTTGAGGTAATGTCTCATTGTGGTTTTGATTTGCATTTCCCTGGTCATTAGTCATACTGAGCATCTATTCAATTCCTCTGCCCATTTTTAAACAAGACTTTTTTTTTTATTGACTTGTATGAATTCATTATATATTTTGGATATTAATCCTTTATTAGATATTTGATTTCCAAATATTTCTATTTCATAGTTTTCTTTTTATTTTGTTGTTTCTTTTGCTATGTAGAAGTATTTTAGTTTGATGTGTCCTGCATATTGATTTTTGCTCTTGTTGTTTGTACTTTTGGTGTCATGTGAAAAAAAAAATATTGCAAAGACCAATGTAAAGGAGATTTTTTTATTTTTTCCCCTCTAGGAATTATATGTTTTCAGGTTTTATGTTTAAGTGTTTAACCCATTTTGGATTAATTTTCTGAGTGATATTAAATAAGAGTCCAATATCACTTTTCTATAAGTGGATATCCAGTTTTCCAAACACCATTTGGTGAGACTGTCCTTTCCCTATTTAATATTCTTGGCTTTCTTGTCAAATAGTTTACCATTATTCATTATCTCCCACATAAGGAAATAACTTCAGTGTTCATCAATAGATGAATGAATAAAGACGCACACAATGAACTATTATTCAGCCATGAGAAAGAAGGAAATTCTACCATTTGCAAGAACATGGATGGTACTTGAGAACATTATGCAAAATGAAATAAATTAGGCAAGAAAAAGAACTATTGTATGATATTACTTTTGTGTGATCTTAAGAGTTGAACTCATGGAAATAGAATAGAATGGTGGTTATCAGGGGCTGGAGGAGCATGATTGAAGAAGTGGGGAGATGTTGGTCAAAGGGTACAGACTCCCAGTTATAAAAGAATAAGTTCTGGGGATGTAATTCACAGTATTGAATTGACTGTGACTATAATTAATATTATTAGGTTACATACTTGAAAGTTGCTGAGAGAGTAGACCTTAAATGTTCTTACCACAAAAAAGAAATGGTAATTTTGTGATGAGATGGAGGTAAAGGTAAGATAATAATCATTCTGCAATTATATAAGTGTATCAAATTAACAAGTTGTACATCACTTATCAAATATGTCAATTAAAAAAAGATATATGTCAATTATAGCTCAAATGAAGTGGGGGAAAATTATATATGAACTATTCAAGAAATACTTCAGATAAGTTCTTCAAAATACCAAGTAAAAAGAATACATATGGGGATACAGCACCACCAAGCAGTTGGTTTATTGGAATTAAACAATCAAAAAAGATACTTAAGGATTGAGACATTTGACAGGCTTATTGATTCTTAAAAGCAGTGCATTTCTGAGAAAAGTAGCCTCAGTAAGGCTTTTCAGTATCTGAGAGTGCTCCATTAAGAAAGTGGGAGATGCTGCTCGCCAGCCCGCCCCAGACTGGGGACAGGTCTCAGTGAGGACCCTGCCCATGCTCAGAGGCTCTGCCCTCTGGCTCCAGGGTGGCGCTTCCTGGGAGAGGGGTGGGTTGGGGCTGGATAGCGTCCAAGCACCTGCTAAAGCCCGAGCCCGACCCAGCTGCGCCCTGTCTGACCAAAGCTCTAATGAAAACACTTCCACCCCACCCCCCCAAAAAAATAAAGTGGGAGATGAACTAAAACTTCAAAGATGAATAGGTTTTCATAATGACTTACAGTGGTACTCAGTAATAAGGAACTATATTTCAAATAAAATAATCCTACTCAATGTCCTTCTGTTTGATGTTTGTACAAGTGAAAAGGGAGGAGAGTCTGAATTGGCATGTGGCAGCACAGCAGGTGATAAACAAACACAACACATTGTGCTCTTGTAGGAAATATCTTGAAGAAAACACCTTCTCCTACTTTCCATATGCATACAAATGTATTAAATATGGACTCCCTACCTATACAATATAATAAATTAAGTCCCACATTTTAAGTATATACAAGTATAGGTATGCATACATTTATACTTTCATGTATAGGTTTATATTTTTAATAAAATGATCAGTGTGGAATTTCACATGCTTGTATGAAATTTTATAGTGGGTTTTATGATAGTTAAGTAATTAGTCAAATAAATCTTCCTCAAAATTATTGTACACTGTAAAGTTTCCTGTGATATAAAAAATAAAATGTTAATGATCCATGAATTTTCAAAGAACAAATGCAGAATACACATTATATTAAAATGCTAGCACTTTTATTTAAAAAAAAATCAGTGAGTCCAAGGAAACCTAATGACAAAATATAAAAATAGTTTTTATTATTCTAGAATCGGGACAATAGTATCAGATACGTAACATATTGGCTAAGTGATAATGATACTCTTAGGCTTGTTATTTAGGAAAACTTGCAAAGTAAGGAATATACTACATATTAATGCAAGCAGCCATCTTTTGTCTATAGTAATGTTCTTGAAAGGTTGAATTATTTGCGTGGAAACTATCAGGACAATTCAAGAAAATTATTTGAATTATTTCAATGAATGAATGTTGGAGTTTATTTTAAGATGCTTACTGCTTGCAGCATTTGGGGGATCTCATATCTCTGGAATATAAAGAAAGTTATGGCATTTTTTGTCATTTATTGTTACTTCATGTGTGCACAGATTTCCAGAAGGAAAAGACCAAAATCTGGTCAAATGGTTGAAAATGATGAGCAAGAGTGAAAGTACATCCTCATCATCTCAAAGAGAGTAAGTCTTTTTTAAACTGACAATTAGGCAATCTGAACTTCATATACTCCATGGGGAAACTGACAATTTCTTGATTGATGAGGAGGAGTTGGTGACATAGAAATAACTGTTGCCAAGTTCTGGCCTATAATTCCAATATATTTCTTTCATTCTTAATAAAATTTCAAAACCTGAGATGTTGTAATAAAGTAATTGTAGCATGGTTCTTGGATGATGGAAAGAACTTGAGTGAATATCCTTTAATAAGTGTTTTTTCTTGCCAGATTTTTAAAATAGTGTTTTTAATATATATATATGCGCTTGCTGATAAGAAAAATTCTAAATTTATTCATCTTTTAATAGTTTACGTATTGACTCATTCCCCTCTCTACTACCACCCAATAGTTAACTTTTAGCGGTCTGTTAGTCATTAGTAATATTTTCAGTAAATTAAATCTATCTATAATTAATTTTTTTTCAGTTGAATTATTTTGATGTTTCAATTTCCCCCTTCAAGATTTTAGCCAAGTGTATTTGATGTATTTCACTGTATTTCACTGTTCCTGTGTTTTTAAAACAAGCACTAATGAGAAATTAAAAGTAGCTGTAAACACTCAGACTCAATTTTCTCAGTCACTGAATTCAGTGCAGTTAAAGCTAACAAATAGTTTATTATATTGTGGTCAACATTATGGTAGAATATTCTCATTGATGGATATAAATTTAGCATATTCCCCCACTAACATTTTTGTTATGTTCCAAAAGCTGCCTGCAAAGAAGTTTAGCACTTTGAAATGCAGATTTTTAAAATTCCTCTTATAAACAATACCTTACAAGTGATTAATTGTTGAAGCAAGTTCACAAATACTATTTACCATAATGTCATAGAGAAATATATTGACTGCAACATTTCTATTGTTAGTAACCACAACTCATAACCTAGTTTCTATGGAAAGTATATTCAAAATTCCGTCAGGAAATGCAGGTCTATTTTCCCCAAGTAAGCAATGGGAATGGCAACTCCTGGGGTTGTTTTAGCAGTAGGAAAGAGATTCCAGAACAGGCTTCCACAAGGTGACGTCTTTAGATGAAAAGATATTGGACAGCAGAGTATTGGGGTTGCAAGAAGTATGGCTCATTTAGTGTAAAAACACACACACAAAAAAACTCTAAATGAGAATTCTTAAGTGTTATTGTATATTGACATCTTCTGTTGCTCTCTGGCTGCCTAGAAACTGTTGGGTCAGCCTTTTACAGAGAGAGCCTCACATTCCAAAATATTTACTCCAAATTACTATCATAAAAACTTGCATTCTTCCAGAGAAGATGCTTTAGGATAATGTTTTGAGAAGAGACTGGTAAAAGAAATTCACAAAAATATTTGAGGGCTAATAGTCTAATCTTGTCTTTCACACACTTTAGTCTGTATCTGAATGATAATTTCACAGTGGAGTTTTTGTACTTATAAAAGGACTTCCATTAGCACCACTAAAAAAAACTGTAGCATTAATATATGTAGCTCAGTTATGTACAAAGGCCATTATAATCCTAAAGTAATATAGGGTGATGCCTTGTAAAATAAAGAATGAGAGAGAATTCAACACTACTATCTTAATGGTCATTGATAAAAATCTATGTCTTGAAACCTAATGCCTTTAGTTATAGAAGGGCATGATATTTTGGTTATCTTGAATAAGAATATAATCAATTACAAAAATGGTAGAAACGAAACTGCTTGTGTTTATTTTCTGAACAAGATGACAGAACTGATAAAGATTTATTTAGTTTAATATATTTATAACATGTAATATTACTGACATTGAGTATTTAATTTTTTTTATAATGCCTCTGCATGTAGAATTTTACCATATCTTCCAGGTTTGGGAGGATGGGTAATATCTTTGATTCATTTAATAATCATTTTTAGTTTCTTTATGAATTCACTTATTGTGTGTATATCTGTTAATATACAGTATTTTAGCATCAACTTTAATAACTACTTTCCTAGATAATGGTAAGAAATATTTCTTATTTTCTTACACTATTTATAAAATAAGAGCTAATATTTATATAGTGCTTAACATGCTCCTGGCACTGCTCTATGTTCTTTAACATATAAATGTATGAAATCTTTATAGCAATCCTATGTGATATTACTATCTCCATTTAATAAATGAGAAAACTGAGGTACACTATTTAAGTAACTTGGTCACGACTACACAGCTAGTAAATGTAGAGAGTATTATGTAATTTATCTATTTTTACCAAAGATATTTTCCAGTGTTTAGGCATAGGAAAATATTCAGGATGCTTTTAAAGTCATCTACCTTGAGAAGGTAGTCTATCTGGAGGGATGGTGTTCTTAAATACCAAAACACAGGGGTGCCTAGTTGGCTCAGTCACTTTAGTATCTGGTGTACCTTCAGCTCAGGTCATGATCCTGGGGTCCTGGGCTCCAGTCCTACATCAGGCTCCCTGCTCACTGGGAATGCCTGCTTCCCCCTCTCCCTCTGACCCTCCCCTCTGCTATGCTCTCGCTCTTTCTCTCTAAAATGAATAAAATAAAAAATATTTTAAAAATACCTAAACACAGAGAAAACAAATATGTAATCACAATGTTTTTCAGTGTTCTGTGGTCAATTACATGACATGGAACAAATAAGAGACACGTGGTAATTTAGTAAGCATGGCATTGCTGAATATTTTCAAGGAAGGGGAATTATAATTTGAATGAAGTGTGGAGAATGACTTGTCAGGCAATAGTGATAACTTGCAGAAATTCAGAGAATTAATGATAGCAAGATGAAATTAGTGGCAAGTAGCAACAGAAAAATTAGGGAGCAAAAAAAAAAAAAAAAGAAAAAAGAAAAATTAGGGAGCGTTTGGAAACTAGAATGCACATGTAGTTTGTAAGATATTGGCACGAGGTAGGAAATGGGGCACTGAATAATTATACATAGGCTTCTGGGCTAGGTGTTAGGGTAGTTGCTGTTGATAATCATTCATTTAGACAAAGTGAAAGGAGAAAGCAACAGCACTGGCAAATTTGGGCTGGAGGATAAATGACTTCAGATATGGACATACTGATTTGAGTTATAATGTAGGAGATTTTGTATATGTGATGGCATAGGGACAAGTTGGATTCTGCTGTGATTATTATACTATAATTAGATTTTTAATGGAATTAGAATTTTTAAAAAATCTGAATTCAAATCAGAGTAGTATAGAGTTGATTTTTACAAAAGTTCTTAGATTTATGTGACAAAATGGTGATTTATTGATTGTGTACTTCAAAGAAAGTTTGTTTTATAATATTTAAAAATGATTGTCTAATGTCTGACATTTTAAAAAATAAATTTTGCATTAGAGCCTCTGTGAAACTTTCTTTTGCTCAGGGTTTGGGTTTGTCTGGTCCTCAGGGCACTCCATGGGGCTGCCCCCAAATCTCCTCAACAGGTGAGCAAGTGTCCACTCCTGGCTTGACTACAAAAGGTGGACCAGGGCAGCAGCCCTCAACAGGCCTCTATCTATAGTGCAGACAAGAGACCATGGAAGGGACCTTGGGCCAAGGCATTGAAGGACAGATGCTCAGCAGCACTTTAGGTTAGATAAAGAAGGATATTTCCTTAGTGTGGATTGCTGCCTTTAGTAAAAACATGTCCATTTGCCATTCACTCCACCAGTTGTGAAGAGACTGCTGGGATAGAAGAAATCATGTGGATGAGCAGGTAGGAGAACAGAATGGAAAAACAAAGTGGTTTGAGAAAGCAGTTAAATGTCTGGCAGAGAAACTAAAGAAAACAGGACAATTAGATAAGCTTGAGAAAGCCATCACCACTCAAAATTGTAATACTAAATGTCTTACCATACCAAGCACTTGCTCTGAAATTCAGAAACTGAGGACACCCATTGTGAGAGATCAGTGGGATAAGACAGGCCTTCACAGCTTCTTTGAGCAAACCAGGTCTCCTGATGGTTGTCTTCAAGTATCCCATTGAAAAGGACAGCCGCATTTATGTGTCGCTGACCGTGGTACTGGCCTGATCTTCACAGGCATCATGAAACCAAAGCAATTGTAAACTGTGAATGTGCTTTTAATCTTTAAAAAGATCTGAAGTATGTTTACACTTTACTATTACCAGAGATTTGAGACACAAGTTTTGCTTCCAGTATTGAAATCCTAATAGAACTGTCACCTCTAGATGATTATACCTGCTCCATTCCTGGAAATACTAATTTCCCAGTGAGAACCGAGCCACAGAGTAATTACACCCCAGAAACTCCATCTCCTGGATGTATCATGGAAATTGGAAAAAACATGATCAACAGATGAACGGATATAGGATCTCCAGCAGAACTATCTCCTACTACTTTCTCTGTGTTAACCATAGTTTGAATTTGCAGCCAGTTACTCATTTAGGTGTTCAGTAGCATATTATGAATTAAACCGGAGGGTTGGAGAGAATTTTCAGGCATCACTGCTCTCACTCAGTGTAGATGGCTTCACAGATCCATCAAACCCAGAAAGGTTCTGCATAGGGTTATTCTCTAATATCAACCAAAATGTGACTGTAGAAATGACAAGAAGACATATAGGAAGAGGAGTGTGCTTATATTAGATAGGTGGGGAATTTTTCACCGAGTGCCTAAAGTGATGCTGTAGTCGTTTGCAGAGCCCCAAGTATCCTCAGAGATAGAGCTAGCACCCTGCAACAGCGTAAAATTCCACCAGGCTGCAGTCTGAAGATCTTCACTAACCAGGAATTTGCTGCTCTTCCCGCAGTGTGCTAATCAGAGTTGTGAAGCTGTGCATCAACTAGGATGTGCATCCTAAGAATGAGCTTTGTGAAATACTAGGAAGCAGAATACAGAAGGCACATGGTAACGAACACTCACCAGATTGTGTTTGGGAATGACTGCATAAGAAGGTTTCCAGAAGGAACTGTCCTCTACAAAGATGCCATGAATGTGATGGTTCAGAGGGAGACTTTATCTTATGCAAGGTCAGGCCTTAAACAGTATGGATTCCTCCTTTTATCCCTTGAGAAAGGGCGGCCTAGCCTCAGATAATATGTAAACAACCTCTAAAGTAGATTGGGATGAAAAACAGAGGGCGTGCTTTGTCTGCTTTTGCCTGAGAACTGAATAAATGCAGCCTGCAAGGGCAAGAGCTTGCCCTTAGCCCTAGAGGCTTTGGGACCCCCACTGTGTGTTCATTCATTCATAGCCAAGCAGCACCAACGGGATTGAACTTCATCTGAATGGACCTCTACAGTGGTTGGACAAAGTATTAGCTCACATATGATCCCTTTGTTACAGAGAACTTGGTTCTTGTCTCACAGAGTCAAAGAACGAATCTTGAGGACACAGGAGTGTGAGTAAAGTATAGAAGCTTATTAAGTAAAGATACAGAGAAAGCTCTTATTAGTGAGAGGGGTCCCCACAATGTTGCCACTGAGGGCTTGTAGGGTTGGTCTTTTACTGAAAGCCTGATCAGGGAACCTAAATCCTTTTAAAATATCCCTTGATATCACCATTGAGTAAGGACTAGTGATAACATCCTTAATGGCTTCTTCCTTTTTAGAGTCTGATGATTTTTTTGGTTACAGTAGGTGTTAGAACAAGACACCCTCCTCACCCACACCTTAGGGCAGTGTGGTCTGGCTTGTTCTCTTATCTCTGGTTTCCAGACACCTCAGCATTTTGGGGATTTTTGTGAGCCTGCTTCCATGGCTGCCTACCTAGCCCTGCCTAGCCTCATCTGTCCCTAACTCACCTTCAGGTGTGTTGCTTAAGCATGTCATCAAGCTTTGTTGCCAATCAAGTCCCATCAAAAGGCTAAATGTAACAACTCTTTTGTCATAGTGTTTGTCATAGCCCCATGGGCTGTTTACTGTCTAAAAACTTAAAAGAGGAAAAAACACTTAAAGTCCCACCAATTGAAGTACCTTGTAGAATAGGTTTTCTGCGTTTGAATATTAAATGGGAAAATTCACTTCTGGAAATACTTTCTTGTACAGGAGGAAGAGGAGATTTTAAAGACACGCTGATGTCTTCTTGGGCATTGTGGAGGCTGAGAAAATTAAGGCCATTTCACCTCAAGTTCAGCATTAGCACAAGTACAGACATCTCAGCCCCCCCCCCCCACCCCGTGCTTAATGCCCTTGAAAGCCCCATATCAGAATGTAAACAGACTTGAGAAATTCCTCCACCCCTTCTGGAGGTCCCCTAGACCAGCCGATAAAACTAAGCTGGAAACCACCTTGGGGTCCAAGTCCCTGCTCCGTTGTGTTGGGTGTACTTGGACCCAAGCTTGAGCTTGTAAATAAACGCTCGTGTACTTGCATCGGTGTGGGCTCCTCGGTGGTTTCTCGGATTTGCAATCTTGGGCACAACACCTTTTACCAAAAATAATTTTTTTTTTGGAGGGGGCAGATAAAAATAAAATAATAAAACAAAACAAAATAAAATAAAATAAAATAAAATAAAATAAAACAAAACAAAACAAAATAAAATAATAACATCTTCCAACAAGAGAATTCTATCAGTCTTCAAGCAAAACAAAACCACTAATCTATTAATCTATTATAGTAATCTATTTACTGTGTTAAGTGGTCACACTTGTAAAAAATAATAATGCAAATATATTGATATTTTAGAAAACAAAAAAAATTCAAATTAGAAATTAGAAAATAAGGCATTTCATCTGGCTGTCTTACTGATTACTTACTGCCAATAAGAATTTTCCCTGCTATTGAAGTCTGCCTGACTTTGCCTGTAGAGAGTTTATACAAATTTATACATTTGCAATCTTTCCATCTAAAAAACAAAAATAAAAATCTGTAAGATGACAAATATATTATTTTCTCTTAAATCAAATTTCTTCTCATAGTTTTAGAATTATGTACCAGTTTGGTATTTAAAGTGAGACACATTTAGAAGCATCAACTGTAGCCTACATTTTATTTTTGGCCTATAGTTCCTATTTCCTGTTATCTTAAGAAAGTGTTGAATGATACACATATCTGATAGTTGCCCTTTGATAGCTGTGAGCAGAATCAATGTTGTGAAAGTAGGGGAACTAATAGATTGTTATTAAATTTTTCATTCTGTTATTGGGTGTTTATTAGATTAGTTATCATGAGAAATGTTTAACAGTTTGCCCAAGCCTGAGGCAGCTCATAGATATCTTTTATTGAAGTCTTATAACATATATCTAAATTAATTTTATTCAAAATCTATTCATTCACCACCTTTTGTATGACCATTTATTTTAATCAGGAGCTAAAAATATCTTTGAAAAAGAGTGGTTTTCTCACTCCCATCCTCAGTACCACCATGTGGTTTAAGAGATAAATTTTCAATACAATACCTTTAAAAATATATGATTTTGGCTTAGTAATCAGAAATTATAGTTTTAAAGTTTAGCCAAAGAATTGGAATATATTAAGAAATCGAGGTAATAATTGCCCCTCTGAGACTTTATATGAGACACCTCCGAAATATGAATATATTTTTATTTTTATTTATTTTTATTTTTTTATATGAATATATATTTTTTTAATTTTTATTTATTTATGATAGTCACAGAGAGAGAGAGAGAGGCAGAGACATAGGCAGAGGGAGAAGCAGGCTCCATGCACCGGGAGCCTGATGTGGGATTCGATCCCGGGTCTCCAGGATCGCGCCCTGGGCCAAAGGCAAGCGCCAAACCACTGCGCCACCCAGGGATCCCTTTTTTTTTTTTTTAATTTTTATTTATTTATGATTGAATATATTTTTAATAGAGGTTCAATGCACAAAACAATCTAAAATGTGTTATTTACCATTAATCTGTTAATAAAAATTGAGGAAGTTGATTAATAACATTATAAACATGACCTTAATGAAACTAGAATTAAATAAAATATCCAATTAGTTGCATTAGCTTGCTAAAAGAAATTCTCCTGTGTGCCTTAGAAAATGTAAAAAATTGGAAACATTTGAATGGTATATTATGATTCTGTTGATGGTTTGAAATTTTAGTGGTAGTAAGAGTATAATCTGATCTGTGTGACCACTCTATTGGTCAGATCTTGTACATGATACCATTCTCCTTGCAGATGAAGTTGAAAATGAATGTCCGAAATGATGCATTTGATTTTCAGTGCAAGACATCAGAAGGCTAGTAGCTACTATATCCTAATAGCTGTACTCCAAATATTGAAAGGAAATTCCACATTACCACATTCTGTACAGTATCCAGAACAAGCAAAATATATGATTTATGCACATTTATAACGTAATCCAAATAAGCCTATTTCTCCACTGATACATGGAGTTTACCGTGGTTAGTTTGGAACAGTAAGTTTATTTAAAGGATTTACTTTTTAATTTCCACTTATAAAGCTAGGGAACATATTTCTGTAATGTATCACCAATAGTGCCTTCACAATCTAGCTAATCTGTACTGTGCTTTTTCTACTCTGTCATTCTTGTACCTTGTACCTTATGTTGACTACAAAGCAAGGGTGTATACTTGTCCTCTGCAACTTCCCTGAATGTTTTGTCAATAAGAATGTTATTCAAAATTTAGGAAAATGATAATCTCCTAAGACGTGAAATTGCAGTATGCTTATTTGTTACTATATTTTAGGTTGTATCTTTCTTAGAAGTCTCTTGCATATATGACAGAAGGGGGACAAATTATAACAATCATTTTGAGTATGTATTTCCTTTCCAAAGATATTTTCCATTTTCAAGCACAGGAAAATATGCAGCATATTTCCAAAATCATACAGCAATAATTTGAAAAGGATTTTAATTTTGCAGTTTAAAGAAGTAGTGGATTTGGCTAAGATGGAATGTGCAACTAGATATAATACTTGTGTTTCTATCATTTAGTTCTATTATTTCCTTTAAACTCTGAAAATATATTATCCTTCTGTATCTTGTATGATCATGAAGAGCTCAACCAAGATGAACTGTAGCAGTGGACGAGTGTTAAAAATTAACCTTACCCAAAGAGAGATGAACTTTTGTCCTCATTTTCTAGAGGGTGATCTCTAACTACTTGGGATATCTTGCCTGATAAAATGCCTTTATCGGCCTGGGGGCCTGGGGACATGTCTGATAGTGTATACTGATATTTATTGTGGGAGCTTTGGACCTCTGGAGAGGCTAGACTTAGGTCAGCCATATGGGCATGTCTATATGACCAAAATCCAATTAAATTCTGGATACCATGGGGCACCTGGGTGGTGCAATTGGTTATGTGTCAGCCTTCAGCCCAGGTCATGATCTCAGGGTCCTGTCTGGAATCAAGCCCTGCATCAAGCTCCCTGCTAGACCAGAGTCTGCTTCTCCCTCTCTGCCCCTCAGCTCCTCCTCTCATACTCTATCTCTTTCAAATAAATCAAAATCTAAAACCAAACCAAAACAAAACAACTCTGGATACCAGGACTTGGGTAACTTTCCTTGTTGACATATTCCATGTATATTGTTAAACCTGAATCCTGGGAACTGTTACCATTGTTCACAGCTCCACTGGAAGAGAACTATTAGAAGTTTTAAACTTGGAAATGTCCTAGACTCTATCTCATGAACCTCTTCCTATGGCTGATTATAATTTGCATCTTTTCACTCTATTAGTTCCTGTGAATATAATAGCTTTTAGTGAGTTCTGTGAATCTTGAGTAAATTATCAAACTGGAAGGTGGTTTTGGGTACCCCCAGACTTGTAGTTCGTGTGAGAAGTGAAGATGGCTTTGGTGACTCTGAAACTTTGTATAATTAAATATTTATCTCTTTAAAATTTGGTTTTGGAGTGGAGTAGTAGTTAAGAACAAGTTTCTAAGGCAGTTGGTGTGGGTCTGGGCTAATAGAGAAGCTGACAAAATCTTGTGAAGATTACATAATTTAATGTTTTAAAGCACCGAGAAGAAGGATGCCTGGGTGG
The DNA here is from genome assembly GCF_048418805.1 of Vulpes vulpes. NCBI lineage: Eukaryota > Metazoa > Chordata > Mammalia > Carnivora > Canidae > Vulpes > Vulpes vulpes. The sequence goes on from NW_027325668.1 coordinate 1,539,993, forward strand.
CTCAGAGGTTGAGCATCTGCCTTTGGCCCCACATCAGACTCCCTGCATGGAGCCTGTTTCTCTGTCTATGTCTATGCCTCTCTCTCTCTCTGTGTCTCTCATGGAAAAATAAATAAAATCTTAAAAAAAATAAGGCACTTAGAACAGTTCTTAAAGAAGATTAAGCACTGCATAAATATTAGCTCTTGTCTTAATTCTTTGACATAAATAAAATCCTTTAAGTAGGACTTTAATATAGCCAGTACTAGTTACAGAAATGTATACACAGTCAGTCACTGTTAAAATCTTAAGTGACTTTTGATTGACTTTGGCCAACTGCCATAGAGCCTGTACGCATCAGTCTCCTCCATTTACTCTAAATGAAGTGATTGCATTTTCAATTCATGGTAGTACGTTCTAGAATCTCCTTTCCTGTTGATGTGATCAAGTTTCTATTCTAGAACCTGCCAGCCACAGATCTGAGGAAATCTATTTTTCTGGATCTTTTCCTATGGTAATGAGCCAAACATTAGTATCTTCAACTAGGAGAGTTATTTTCTGTTCAACTTCTGAACATTCTCAGAAACTCATTTTTTATTCATATAAAATGATATAATGATTTAATCTGTAATCTATTTGTGCATGATAGGTGCACTGAATCTTCACTCCCACCTATTAATATCCTTAAAATGCTTGATAATCTTTACATGATGAATAAATTCAGTACTTAGAAATCTAATGATGCCTCCTGAAATCTTATTTATAAGAATGTCTTATGTATGGTTTACTTTGATTTATTTTGAAAAAAACATTTGCATAAATTTGTCTTTTAATGATAATGCTTATTAGCCTTTTCTTTTTCTTTTTATTTAAATATTTTACTTATTTATTCATGAGAGACACACAGAGAGAGAGAGAGAGAGAGAGAGAGAGAGAAAGAGAGAGAGGCAGAGACACAGGCAGAGGGAGAAACAGGCTCCATGCAGGGAGCTTGATGTGGGACTCGATCCTGGGTCTCCAGGATCACGCCCTGGGCTGAAGGCAGCACACTAAACTGCTGAGCCACCCGGGCTGCCCTAGTTTTTTCTTTAGGAAAACATCTTCATTGGTTTTATAAATCTTAATGTATATTTACCATATCACCAAAATTTTAATTTTCCATTTTTAAAGTGAATTAATCCAGATGAGACACGTGACAAAAATTACTACATTTCCTGATTTCTTGCTAAGTTATTTTAAAATACATTTTTCTTCCTTAAACAACAATTAGCCCATATGGATATCAGTAGATTAAGTTTCAATTATTACTATTTTATTTAATATTGGTGATTGGGCAGCCTTCTCCTTCTGCCTGTCTCTGCCTCTCTTTCTCTCTGTGTCTCTCATGAGTAAATGAATAAAATCTTTTTAAAAAAGTATATATATATATATATATATATATATATATATATATAGGATCATTTTCTTTTTATATTTGAAAAGCTAATGTTTCTAATGTCTTTTATATTCTAAAGCATAATGGGTGAAATGTTTTCTTAGGAGGAATATATTTATTAATTTGGAATGTGTTTAATGAATTATTAGCAAATTATTCCAAAAAAATAATCTATAGTTTGTTTTTAACAATACATCTGAATGCCTTAAGCTCATTTATATAAAGATGTGGTATATTTTCAATTATCTTTATTCTAGATCAGGAGTTGTCAAATTTTTCCTTTGAAGATAACCAGATAGTAATTATTTATTTATTTATTTATTTATTTATTTATTTATTTATGAGAGAGAGAATATGTGCAGGGAGAGGGGCAAAGGGAGAGGGAGGAAACTAAGCGTACTCCCCACTGAGCATGGAGCCCAACCTGGGCCACAATCCCAAGACCCTGAGATCATGACCTGAGCCAAAAACAAGAGCCAGACACTTAATGGACTGAGCCACCCAGGTACCCCATAGGTGTCTGTTTCTTATGGTCTCTGTTGCAGCTACTCAGCTCTGGCATTGTAGTGCAAAAGCAACCATGGAAAATTTGAAAATAAAAGGATGTGACTGTAACCTAATAAAACTTTATTTAGAAGCAACAGATGGCCAGTGCATGGGCCATAGTTTACCAGTGTCTGTTGTAGATTAATAATATATACATGTACAAATTAGTAGACAGATTAAAGTTATCTGAATGTGAGAACACTAATAAACTTCACCATTTTTATTGCTAAAATGTTATGCCATCAAAAACATTTGATTTTTTAATATCAATTATGTAAACTAGACTAATAAAATATTTCAGGTTTTGTTTGTTTTGATTTTTGCTGTGCAAATTCAGAGTAAGGAAAGATTGAAAAGTAAGTGAACAGTGTTTTAGGGACATGTGGAACAATATTAAAAACTCTAACATATCTCATATCTGTAATCAGTTTCTCAGAGAGACACAGGGGCATAATTGAAAAAAGTGTCTGAAATTTTTGCAAAAGTATTGCTAGATACAAATTTAGAGATTTAAGAAGCTGAGCAAAACACAAGTAGAATAAAAACAAAGAAAACGACCTAGGCATCTTGTCAAGTCACTAAAATCAAAGTTAAAGAGAAAAATCAAGATGAATCCTCAGAGTAGCCAGAAAAAAATAGCATGTCTTGCACAAGGGGTTATGATTTGAACTATCATTGACTTCTTATCAGATACAACATAGGCTTGAAGACAATGGAATAATGTATTTTTTAAGTGCCACCGAAATTGATTTCTGCATCCACTGAGAATGTCTTTTATTTTTTTATTTTTTTTTTTATTTTTTTTTGTTTGGAGTTACACAAAATTTTATTGAAGAAAGATTCCATTGCTAAAAATGTTTGGAAAATAATGCTCCATAAGAAAAGGTCTTTTAATTTGTTAATACAATGTTTAACATAATTTCATTTTCTAAAACAAATTGCTTGATACATTTCAATTCTTAAATTACTCTGCACAGTGGGAAAACTTCTACAAATTAGAGTACTGGAGATCTTCCAAAAAGATAACTTGTAAAAAATTGAAAAACTACACTAAAAACATCAGTCTATTTGCTTTAGACTCTTCTGATAGGCAGCTTTAAACAAGATTTCCATTCTTGAATTAGTAATGTACTTCATGAATATACTTATTGTTATAAATCTGAAAAGATGTTTTATCTTCCACATAACACAATTTAACATCTTCACACATCAACTGTGTTGTTTTAATAGCTTAGGCACATTTCAATAATTCTGGATTTTAATTTGTGATTTCATTACAAAACAGCTTGCACAAACCAAATTCAAACAATCTTTTTATTTAGAATTCCATCTGAAAATTCATTTCTGGGTTTTAGTTTTTCTTTAAAAAGAAGCAAACATTTAAAAGCATCACATGTTACTACTCTACAATTCATCTTGTTATGAACATTTTTAGTTCATGGGGAAATAAACCCATTACATTGATTAGGCACAGAACTCTGGCCAAAGACCAGAAATCAGGGCACAGCTGTGTGTTCAGGTAACAGAGGTCTGAATGGAGGGAGTCGTGCCTCAACCGTGGGCACTCCTATCTCTGCCCCCTCCAGAAGCTGTTAGTAAGTCTCAAATCAGTAAGAGATTGTATGTAACTTAGTTAAAAAAAAAAAAAAAAAACAAGCAAACAAACAACTACACCGGTTTTCTAAATTACACGGCAAAGCCCAAACAGATAAATATAATTGTAGTCTCACCATACAAAATTTGTGGTTTTGATATCCATGTCACAGGACCATATTATACGTGAGACAGAATTATATAATTTCTCTGATCATTTCAGAAATCTGGTTGGAAGAGATCTGTAACTATAAGATTTCACATTATAGCAATGTTTCAGTATTTCTCAAATTAGGGCGGTGAACAGAAATCACAGTACAAAATCCTTAATTCTTTTACCGGAAAAGCAATAGGTGCTACATATGAGAATCACTTATAGAACATCTATTTTCTTTTAAAAAATGTAGATATAAAATATTAATTGCATAGGGATTTAAATATAAGGCCAAGAAGAATACAAAGTAAAGTTAAAAAATTATAGAAAGGGCACTATGGTGTCAAAAGATAGAATTTCATTCTATAGAGTAATAAATCTGAATTACTGTCTAATTTAAAAAAATCACAGTATGTTGCTATAACTAACAGTGAATGTTTCTTTAAGTCCAAACTGGAAACCAGTATTAGGACTTAGAAGAACACAACTAAAGCTTGTTGTCTAATCCTGATCAGTGTATTAGCACATCAGTGCCTGGTACGTACCTGATTAGTTATATAACCTACGTTTTGAAGTAATGTGTAGTTTACTACATGTTAACAGGTGTGAGAGCACATCATCACCGCATGCCGTTAAGTGATCTGCAGGCTTATCTGAGTGTAATTATTCAGTCTTTACAAGGTGCAAGATCCCACCCGGCTGAATCTTCATTCAGTGAACCAAAAACACTGTAGTTAACAAAACATAACAAAGTTCTACCGTTGAAAACTAAGTGTACATGAACCAGAGAATTAGTTCCTGACATCAGTACATATATTGTCCTCAGCATTTTGGAAGGGAGTGAATGATGAGTCCAACTACGCTCTGTAGTTTAAGCTAATGGCTATCACCTGAAGACCCAGGTAGAAAGGTAAATTGTGGATCCACTTCTCATTGTAATGTTAGAGTGCAGTTTAAAGAGCAATTTCCAAATCTAAGAGGAGCTTAGTTAACTTACTGTTATATTGTATTGTTGTACTTATTGTATATAGTATTGTTATATTGAGTAGTGTGAAGAAAAACAAGAACTCCCAAAGGAATTATGTTAAGGAACATTTGGGAATACCCAAACCAACGTTTTAAATGAAAAGTGCATAAATACAGTAATACTACAAGTGTGTTAACTATGGAACAAAGATTTCTTTGGGAGCTAAACAATACTATTTTCCCACATTATTTACACATTATGAATTGTTCAGATACCACAAAGCACCATTTACAGTCTAAATTGCTTGATTATGTCTGAAAGGTCTTTTGACTTCAATGCTACGCAGTTGAGGATCTACCTAGAAGTGTCAAGTCATCTTCAGTAAAACAGGATTTATCTTTACAATTCAGTTCTCTTTTCAGAAACAGCAAAGCAATTATTTTCATTTCACGATCTTGGCTGGTGTTTCAGATTCTGTGGACTGTCTTCCATCCGTCCAGGCTTCCCGGGTGCTCTTCAGAGCCAGGGTCTTCTGTTGATCAACCACAACATAATCTACTCTCTCATCAGCTACACTGTTGCCTGAGCCACTGCTCTTTTGCTTACGCGGTGGTGTGGATTTCCCAGAATCTAAATCCAGGTCTAGGTATTCCACTTGTTTGTCTCCTTTGGGCTTGACCATAGGACTGCTTCTTCCATCAAGACTGTTACTGCCAAAAAGATTCGAGTCTTCGCCGGACAGGTTTGGGTTCATGGGCACGTAATTCTCTTCACTGTCGTGGGAGTCGCTGCTGGACGTTGTGCTGTGCACTGAATCCGGTCGGGGAGACAAGGGAAACCTAGAGGAGTCTCGAGCAAAACTCCTAGTGATGGGAGATCTAACTGGGGCTTGTAGTTCTTCCCATTCTGGCAAAGGTTTTATTTCTAAAGGCGCTGGCTTGGCCTTTCTTCTTGTAGCAAAGTCACCTATGGTTTGTGAATCAGTTCGCTCTAAACCATGGGGTTTGGGTCTTAAAATTTTAGGACTTTGACCTTTCCTGTCAGGCTTGAGGTTCCTATCCACGGGAGGTGGTTCACAGTCTGCAACAGGAACTGGCCTTCGGGGAGGGGTCTTTGGGCTGGACCGGAAGCCCATGTGAGCAGGAGGAGGAACTTGCATTCCGAATGAAGAAAAATCAAATGTTCCTGGAGTCATTGGCACATAATTTGCTTCCTGAATTGGTTCCGTAAAACTGCTGGAATGTTGTCGTGGAGGAGAATTGGGATTCATTGGGACGTAATTTTCATCCAGTTCTTCACTTGATACACTTCCCACTGTCAATATATTTTTGATTTTAAAGTGGTTATGGAAGCCTTCAAGTGAACTAGACCTGTCACTTGGAAATGTTCGTGGGATATCATAGCAGTCTTGAGAACTACCATCTTTTCGCAATTTGTTCAAATCCACAGTGGAAATGGTATTACTACGTGATGGTGGCATCCCTGCTGTAGGGATACAGTAACTACTGTCAGTATCTGAGGCCGTGCGTGTGATACTGCACGTTTCCACAGGAGATCGGTCATGAGCTGGATGTGGTTTCGGTGGCAGAGGAGGAGGAAGATCTGGAATAGTGTCTAGCTTTGACGTCTGTCCCAAAGTTCCTTCTGGAAATGTTCGTGGAATCTGGTAAGTATTACCAGGTGTTGGAGGAATGTCATAACTAATAGATACATGCCTCATTTGAGTCTCTACACTTGATGTCCCAGATGGGGTATTAAAAACATAGAGTTCTCCATCTGCCTCGGTACTGGATGGAGACACCTTTGGTAAAACATCGTGGGAGTAGCTCCTGGGCAGGTTATAAAGGCTGGAGTCTACAGAAACAGAGGCAGCACGAGACGGTGGAGAGTCATACATCATTTGCTGCTGAAAAAAGCCATTCACTCCATGTTTGCTCTGGGAGGAAGCAGGATTTTTATGAGAAGGGACGTTATCATTGCAGTCTGTTTCAGAAGAGGTGGATTTTGCAGAATCAGCATGTGTTTGCAATGGAATCGTTTTGCTTTCAAAATCTTCTAGTAGTAGGTATTCCTCTCCTTCTTCAGAAACAAAAGATGACCCTTGGCTGGTGGGTTCAGGCTTCTTGCTTTGACGGTTGATTAGCAAGAGGTAGTCTTGAGGATCCTCCTGGATGCCAAGAGTTTCTAGGTGTGGTGGTAGGTTAATTAGCTGATACGGAGGAGGTGGAACACTGGAGGATGAATCCACCTGGGTGGATGGTGGCGCTGTATTTACAGCTAAAGGTAAATCAGCTGGAGCTTGTATGGAGCTGCCAGGTGGCTTCACAGGATCTTCTTCTGTAGGATTAAACCCACAGATGTCACAAATACAACGAACCCACTTATTCATCTCTTCCTCACTGTCTGCTACCAAGTAGAAAATTCGGTCAATGGTGTTGATATCAAAAATGTAGCTGTTTTCAAACTCTTTTTTGTTAAACGTCAATCCAGCATCAACTTGTTGACATAAATTTAAATCAATAATACGGATAGGCTTCTTGGCATGATCATTTTTGTAGTATTCCAAGACATCTGGATCTCCAGTTAAGCGACCACTGCGTAACACAAACCATCTCCTCTTCCATGCGTAGCGCTTCAGCTTCTTCTCCGGCGGGGACTTGCGGAGCCAGCCCGAGCAGACCACCTCGCCGCCGCTCATGGTGCGCGCCGCCCGCAGGACCTCGGCGGCCCGAGGCGGCGGGGCGGGCGGGGCGCGTGCGGGGCGGGGGTGGGGGCCGGGGCCGCGGGGCCGGGGTTGCGGGGCCTCGTCAGCGCGCCCGTCCCGCCGGCGCCCAGGGCGCTCCTGCCCGCGGACCCGGGCTCGGCCGCGCGCGCTCCGCCCCCGGAACGGGCCTCCCCGGGCGCCGGCCCAGGACGCCGCCGCCCGCGCTCCCCCGCGCCCGCGGCCCGGCCCCAGCGGCGCCCCCCGGCTCGGCCCCCGGCTCGGCTGCGCCCGGCGTCGGGAGGCCGAGAATGTCTTTTAAAAATGAAATTGATATAAAGATGTTTTCAAGTAGAAGAAACAAAGATAATTTTTTTTCCAGAAAACCTGTACTTTAAGAAATGCTAAAAGAATTTTTTTTAATGAAGGATAAAAAGATAATAAAATAAAAAAATAAGGATAAGATGAAGAATACTGATATGAAATGAAAACTTGAATCTAGAAGAAATAATAACAAAAAATTGTGAATAAAATATATTTTCCTCTCAATATGTTTTAAATATTTTATTTATTTATTTATTTATTTATTTATTTATTTATTTATTTATTTATTTATTTATTCATGACACACACACACACACACACACACACAGAGGTAGAGATACAGGCAGAGGGAGAAGCAGGCTCCATGCAGGGAGCCCAACCATGGGACTCTATCTCGGGACTCCAGGATCATGTCCCTGGGCTGAAGGCAGACGCTAAGCCAATGAGCCATCCAGGGATCCCCTGCTCTTAAGATTTTTAATGATATATAACTGTTTTGAGGTAAAATTATATTACTGTCTTGTGAGGTTTAGAACGTATGTAGTCATAACACATGTATATATAACAAGTAGAGTATAATGGACTTGAGGTAGGTAAATTGTTATATATAGTCACAAAGTTTCCACATTTTCTGTTCAATGTAAATATGTTATTTCTTGTGGACTACAAAAACCTATGGAAGCATATTTTAGTCCATAGGGTAGGCACCAAAAATTTGTGCAAATATTTTTATCTAAAATGTTCTCAGGTTAACTAAAATGAAAGTCTAAAAGTATTCCCAGTAGTTCAGAAGAAGTCAAGAAAATGAGACAAAAAAGATAATGACAAGCAATAAAATAAAATAAGATTCTAAAATTAAATCTAATCTCATCAATAATTGAACTAAGTAGGGATCCCTGGGTGGCGCAGCGGTTTGGCGCCTGCCTTTGGCTCAGGGCGCGATCCTGGAGACCCGGGATCGAATCCCACTTCGGGCTCCCGGTGCATGGAGCCTGCTTCTCCCTCTGCCTCTGTCTCTGCCTCTCTCTCTCTCTCTCCCTCTCTGTGACTATCGTAAATAAAAAAAATAAAAAAAAATTTAATTGAACTAAGTAGTAATGAACTAAACATACCAATTAAATGTAATGATGACAGAATGGAGAAGTATAATTCTGCAAATGATGCATTTTTTTTTATTTTTTCAAATGATGCATTTTAAATAAAATGGTATGGAGATGTTGAAAGTAATTGGATAGAAAAATACATACCAACCCAAAGTATAAGAAGCTTAAGTAGACTGTGTATACTAGAATAATATGGGAAAAAAGTAGATTTCATGACAACTATAAATTGCAAGAGATAAAGAGCAGTATTTCATAATGGTGAAAGGTGAAATATTTGGAAATATCAAACAATTAAAAATATATATGTTCAAATAATAGAGCTTCTAAGTTTGTGAAACAAGAATTGATAGATACGGAGATCTACAATATATCATAAGCAGATCGTGCGATATTGAATTTGCCTTTCAGAAATTGATAAACACAACCAGGGGTGAAAAAACAAGGGAAACATAGAAACTCTGAGAAAAACTCTGTCAATCACTTGGAATTGATTGTGATCTACAGAATATTGAACCTAACAACTTCATGATATGCAATCATTTCAATTAGACATGGTACATTCAGCAAGATGCATTACTTGATGAAAGTTAAAGCAAATGTTAAGTAATTTAAAAAGCTAAATATTTTACAGAGTTAGTTGTAGAAATAAAGTGCGATTACAGTAATCAATAACATGTCTCTTAAAACTACAAATTTTGTTAAGTTTAACTATACACATAAATAATTCAGAAATCAAAGATCCCTCTCTCACCTGTATGCACATCTACAGAAAGATACACAAGATGAATATATTTTGATCTAGAAGGCATAACATATCAAAATCTATATGATACAGATATTAAAATAGTTGAGTAAATTTATAGTTCTAAAATTTATGTTAGGAATATTTGGAAGGAAGTGTATAGTGTTACACACTAGACTACTCATTGTATGATCCATTTAGGGGAGTTGGTAGAGGAAGCCAGGTGAGCATGTGCCAGAAAACAATCAGTATTATTGTTTTCTCTGGGTAAATGGATACAGGAATTGAAAGCGAAGGGGCATGAAGGCAATTTCTGTAGCCGTGATGGTGTTCTCTCTCTTGTTTGGGATTTCAATTGCAAATGGTATATTTATGAAGATTGACTATACCTCAAACAATCAAGGAAGATTCATAATAAAAAAATCAATATTAGACAGAGCATTCTCTGATCACAATACAATAAAATTAGAAATCCATAACAAAAATCAAATTGAAATTAAAACCTTGTTATTAATCAACTGTTGGGCCTAAAGGAAAATACTAAAATTTCAGAACATTTTGGAAATAGTCAAAGAAAAGCAACTGGAAGTTATAGGATAACCAAGTTATGAGAAAAATTATAGTAAATAGATTTATATTAAAAAGATAAAAAGAAAAAATGAAATTAAATATGTAATGAATAAAGCTAGGAAAAGAATTTAAACCAATAGTAAATGAATATATCCAATTCAGATTTCCTTCAATAGAGATTAATTGAATAAATTCTATGTACCCAATGTAAGGCTATGAAGCCTAACAAGGAATGAAAATAAGCTATAAGCATTGATATTGATATATTTTTAAATAAATAAGGTGGACAATGTGTGAAAGTATGCTTCCGTTTTATCTAAGAAAGGATGGATGACACAAGTATGCATGTGTGTATTAAAAACAATTACACAAACATAAGCCAATAAATTAAAATAAAAAGGGTACACATGTGTAAGTAGAGACAGAGAACAGAGTAAAGAGCACATAAAGAAAACTCACATTTCTAAATTGAACTCAATAAAAAAAAAGAAAAAGAAAAAATAAATGAACACAGATCTCAAAAGTAAAAAAAAAGAAAAGTTAAAAAAAGAAAAAGAAAAGTTGCATTTCTGTTTTTATACAGATTTTCCACAATTTTAAAACCAAATCATATAAAAAAGCAAATCCGAAAGAGTTAAATATCAGGAACATAACAGGGATGTCCACTCTCACCACTGTTGTTCAACACAGTACTGCAAGTTCTAGCCTCAACAAAAGAAATAAAAGGCCTCCAAATTGACAAAGAAGTCAAATTCTCACTCTTCCTGGATGACATGATACTGTATGTTAAAGTTTCAAAAGACTCCATCCAAAAATTGCTAGAATTATTACAGGAATTCAGCAAAGTCACAGGATATAAAATCAATGCACAGAAGTCAGTTACATTTATAGACACTAGCAATGAGGCAGAAGAAAGAGAAATCAAGGACTTAATTCCATTTACAATGGCACCAAAATCCTTAAGATACCTAGGAATATCTAACCAGAGAGGTAAAGGAGCTGTACTCTGAGAATTATAGAACACTCATGAAAGAAATTGAGAAAGACACAAGGAAATGGAAAAACATTTTGTGCTCAAGAATTGGTAGAACAAATATTGTTAAAATGTCTGTGCTACCCAAAGCAATCTACACACACAATGTGGTCCCTATCAAATAACCTCAACATTTTTCACAGAGCTGGAACAAATAATCTTAAAATTTGTATGGAAAGAGAAAAGACTCCAAAAAGCCAAAGGAATGTTGAAAAAGAAAACTAAAGCACGATGCATCACAATTCTGGACTTCAAGGTGTATTACAAAGCTATAATCATCAAGACAGTACCACAGTGTGGTAGTGGCACAGAAACAGACACGTAGATCAATGGACCACAATAGAGAACCCAGAAATGGACACAACTATATGGTCAACTAATCTTTGACAGAGCAGAAAAGAATATCCAATGGAAAAAAGGCAATCTCTTCAACAAATGGTACTGGGAAAACTGGAGAGCCACGTGCAGAAGAATAAAACTGGACCTCTTTCTTTCTTTTATTTTTTTTAAGATTTATTTATTAATTAATGAGAGAGAGAGAGGCAGAGACAGGCAGTGGAAGAAGCAGGCTCTTTGCAGGAGACCTATGTGGGACTCAATTCCGGATCCTGGAATCATGACCTGAGCTAAAGGCAGACGCTCAACTGCTGAGCCACTCAGGTATCCAGGACCACTTTCTTACAGCATATACAAAAATAAACTCAAAATGGATGAAACACCTAAATGTGAGACAGAAACCCATCAAAATTGTAGAGGAGAACAGAGGCAGCAACCTCTTTGACCACGGCCACAGCAACTTCTTACTAGACATGTTGCCAGAAGCAAGGGAAACAAAAGCAAAAAAGAACTATTGGGCCTTCATCAAGATAAAAAACAAAGAAAAAACAAAAAACAAAAAACAAAAAACAAAACAAAACAAAAACAAAACTTTTGCACAGCAAAGGAAACAGTCAACAAAACTATAAGCCAACCTAAGGAATGGGAGAGGTATCTGCAAATATCTTATGAAATAAAGGGATAGTATCCAAAATCTATAAAGAACCTATCCAGCTCAACACCCAAAAAACCAAAAAAATCCAGTGAAGAAATGGGTGGAAGAAATGAACAACATTTCTCCAAATGAGACATACAAAAATGGTCAGCAGACATATGAAAAAATGCTCAACATCACTCGGCATCCGGGAAATCCAAATCAAAAGCAAAATGAGATATCATTTACATCAGTCAGAATAGCTAAAATTAATAAACTCAGGAAACAACATATGTTGGCAAGAATGTAGGGAAAGGGGAACCCTCTTCCACTGTTGGTGGGAATGAAAACTGGTGCAGCTGCTCTGGAAAACAGTAATGGAGTTTCCTCAAAAAGTCAAAAATAGAATTATCCTACAACCTGTTATTTGCTCTATAGGTATTTATCCAAAGGATACAAGCATAGTGATTCCAAGGCACACATGCACCCCAATGCTTATAACAGCAATATCCACAATAGCTGAAATATGGAGAGAGACCAGATTTCCATTGAAAGATGAATAGAGAGATGCCTGGGTGATTCAGTGGTTGAGCATCTGCCTTTGGCTCAGGGCATGATCCCCAAGTCATGAGATGAAGTCCCGTGTTGGGCTCCCTGCATGGAGCCTGCGTCTCCACCTCTCTGTGTCTATCATGAATAAATAAATAAAATCTTGAAAATAAAAAGAAAAATGAATAGATAAAATATAGTATACATATGCAATGGAGTATTACTTAGCTATCAAAAAGAATGAAATCTTGTCATTTAAGCGATGTGGATGGCACTAAAGGGTATTAAGCTAAGTGAAATAAGTCAGTCAGAGAAAGACAAATATCATATGGTTTCACTCATATGTAGAAATTAAGAAACAAAATAGCTGAAAGTAGGGCAGGGGAAGGAAAAGTTTTAAAAGATGAAAACAAAGGAGGAGACAAACCGTAAGAGACTCTTAACTATGGGAAACAAACTGAGGGTTGCTGGAGGGGTGGTGAGTGGGGGGATGGGATAACTGGGTGATAGGCATTAAGTAGGGCACTTGATATGTGGAGGACTGGGTGTTTTACACAACTAATGAATCACTAAGTTATACTTCTGTAACTAATAATAATTGTATGTTAATTAAATTGAATTTAAATAAAAAAAATTAAAAATAAACAGTTAAAGTAAAATAAAACAAATGAATTTAACTATACCAAGCTGGTCGCATAGCTCGTATGAATTAAATATATCAAGTAATTTTAAAATATAGTAGTCTGATGAGGTATGTCTTAAAGAGAAAAAAAAACTGCAATAAATAAATAAACTGTTCTCATTAATCATATTATTGATAGCAATATTGGTATTTTTATTCTGAAAGTGGCATACATGTAAAAAATGCATGTAAAGCAAATTAGTAATAATGAGAATTTGATTATGAGCCCTGTTTTTAAGTATAAAAACACGTAAGTATGACATAAAAATGTTAAGTAAAAATCCAAAGTCACATACATTATCTAGGAATATCAGGATGAACTTATGATCAATGTGCATATGTATGTGTATTTTTTAGCTCTATTCCCTGAAAAAGAATGGAAACAGTGACTGACCAATTTAGTAGCAATGAATATCACTATTGGCAGATTCTAGACTCTTAATATCATTCCCCCTAATATGAATGAGGGTTCTTTGGAGAAATAACTGATTCCAGTTTTGTGACAAGTAATATACAAATGCTTTGTCATATCAGAAAATGAGGAAACTGCCACAGAGGTCATGTCAAGAAGGCATAAATGCTGTCATGCATTTGCTTTCAGTGGCCAAAGATGGCACAATTTTGAGCATCAAGACACGGAATAATTATACTAAACATACATACTAAATACATCTGAATCCAAGATACTGTGCTACTTAAATATGTATAGTAATAACACAGATGCCACTTTGAATGATTCTAGAAAGCAACTCCATATTCTGAATTTTGGGAAATGAAAAGAAATAAGCTTTTAATTTGCCTTCCTGGTACGAACTCTGCCTCAGAGTAGGCAAAGGATTTTTAAGGTAAAATTGCTTTTTGCAGTGTCCAGCTAAACATGAAGTTGGAATGATAAAATTAGAATTTCAACACTTTGCAATCCATAATGAAGTAATGGATATAGGTAGCTAAATTTATTATTTTGTTATGGAATAGGAAAAATAATGATTTCCATGTATGTGCTTCCTGATGGAAGACTATGTCACCCATGACATAACCTTGGATAAAAAAAAAAAAAACAAACAAAAAAAAAAAACAGACCAAAAAATCAAAATCAGATCAAGACTCTAGAATTAACAACCATTTTAAGAAAATAACGGACACATACCAATATATTGAAGAAACTTCATGGAGAAACTTGGCAAAATCACAACTCAATAGGATAAATGGCTTAGTTAAAACAAAACAAAACAAAACAAAACAAAAAGAGTTTTGAAGTAATCAGTATAGAGTTAGGGACAATTATAAATTATAAGAAATTCAAGAGAAATGTGAATGGCATTTTATTGACTTTTTGTTGTTGTTGTGATTGTTCCTGATTAAAACATATTGTAAAAACAATTTTAAGACACACGACCATTGAAGACACTGACAGGATATTTGTTATTAGAATAATTGTAAACTTATTTAGGTGTAACAGTGGTTTGGGGCATTTGTATAGTTTAATTAAAGAGTTTCTGTCTTAAAAATGTAATGATCTATATAGATAAATACCAATTGATGCATAATATTGATGGCCTCCAGAGCCTTATATTGAAGCAAATTTCCAACTTAATTTTATTAACCAAAATTTTGGATTGTTTTTCTCTAGTAATGATTTTCATATATATATATAGATATATATGGATAGTTAAATGATGGATGGATAGAAAATACATACATACATACATTCATAACTGTGGTGATGGATGAACGGATGAAAAAGAGAAGGTGACATGAGGTGGCGGAAAGGAGAGAATGTGGGAAAGGGAGAGAACTTGTGCAGATATGTGCATGTAAATGTGTGGACACCATTCTATGAACTTACTAGTCATCACAAGTTATTTTCCTATTTTATTAAGTGATTTAATTCCCCTCAGTCCCTTCCTTTCCAGTATTTCTGTGAAGATAATTCCAAGGAGAAATTGCAAAAACTTCCATCACTTACTTAGTAAAATTGTTCTTGCATTAGTATCTGGATTAAATGATCACAGTTGCCTTATAAATAATCAAATAACTATGTGTAAGATTAAAATCAGTATTTGAGAGGCAAATGAATAATCTTTATTGAAGTTTTCAACTGCACAGATGAATAGCACACAATTTAACAGAGAAATTTAAACTGTTCCGTTTGGAATATTGATAACTGAATAATGAGGAATGGTGGCATGGTGTTACCTATTTAAAATGTATTTAAAACCAATAACGACTAGGCAATTAATTTATTGAGAACATAAATTTAGGGGATTCTCTGGAACCATTAAATGAGCTAACCTAACTTCATTGCTATGTAAAAAGATATCAGAATTATTATTATTTAATTCTATATTTGGTTTATTATATGTATTACATTACCTTATAAGATTATAATTCAAACAGTAGTTCCTTAAGAAAAATGATTTAGGCAAGATATAATTTGGTCAAAATGTACAGCTAAATAATAAGTCTGGCAGGAAATTCAGCTTTGGTTTTCATTTAATTATTTGTGAAGGATTTATGTAAAAGAAATTGGAATTTAATAACTGAAAACTGAAAATTATTTAACAAACAACAGCAAAAGTGGTTTGCCTTATTTTGGTGTATTAAAAATTACTCTTTTTGGGGTGCATGGGTGGCTCAGTCAGTTAAGCATCTGCCTTCGATTCAGGTCACAATCCCAGGATCTTGGGGCCTGGGATCAAGCCCCACATTGGGTTCCCTGCTCAGTAGGGAGTCTGTTTCTCCCTGTGCCTCTGCCCTTTACCACCTCTCACACATTCTCTCTCAAATAAATAAAATTAAAAAAAATAACTTTTTAGGAATTGTGATATGATTCAAAAAAAGGTACAAGGTTTAAGAATAAATCCTTTCAGGACTCCTGGGTGCCTCAGTGGTTGAGCATCTGCCTTGGCTCAGGGCGTGTCCCACATCAGGCTCCTTGCATGGAGCCTGCTTCTCCTGTCTATTCCTCTGTCTCTCTGTGTCTCTCATGAATGAAAAAAAAAAAAGAGAATAAATCCTTTCCTTACTCCTATTTTTGCTCTTAAGCTACTTAGTATGTGTTTCAAGTTAAAAAAAAAAAGGAATCCACGAAGTATATAACTGGAGAGTCACATGATCTTATTTAACAAATTAAAACAATAAGTATAAATTCAATTAAAACATTGTTTGCCAATTTTTTTCAATATCAGACACTGTGATATCCTTTCTTTGTTTAGATACACTGTCCTTTTACGGCCTTCTAAAAAGACCTAATCATGTATTATTTGTTTCAATTAAAATGAATTGGATTTTGAGCATTTCTTGACATCTTCATGACATCTCATAGCTAACTATTCATGTGGAGGACAAGTCATAGGTCAATTTATTATTCCTTTATAATTCTTAGTGCCATTTTCTCTGAAGACAACTCAATTGTAGTTCAATGAGTTAATTCTGTTATTCATCCACTATACAATGTAAATAAATGTCTATAATTTTAACCTCTTTCAAATCTAGAGTGTCAAACTGTTTATAATTAGGGTCATGTATCAAGATTGAGTCCATTTTACTTTGTCTAACATTTGGAGTATAAAAGGTGAATTTATGCTATTTAACATTTATCTTTGTATTATTTATTTTATTATGGAAAATTGAAGTGTTTTCTTTTTCTTTTTTTTTTTTTGAAGTGTTTTCTTAAGGTTTACAGAAGTTAGCACTCTAAACTGAAGGTTCCATTGCAAAAGAAATATTAACTCTTACTGAAATATATATACTGCCTTAAGTTTTACTGAATATTCATGAACGCTATTTATGAATGGATAAACTGGAGACTTCAATTGACCTCTCTTAAAACATTAAAATATGCCTGTAGGATGACTGGGAGAATATAAGAACACTTTTAAATTTTAAACTGTAAATATTGTCTCTGAATATAGATTTTCATTTATCGGAGATCTGCCACATTGTTTTCTGCTTATCACAGGATATCTATATTCATCTCAGATAATCCCCCCTTTCTCTCTCTTTCTCTCTTTCTCTCTCTCCTTCTCTCTCCAGTGACCCTCCCTCCCCTCCTCCTTCTCCCTTTCTCTCTCGTCCTCTTTCATGAGATTATAGGACATTCAATTTTGACCCCAAGTGGGGAGCCCTGGGTGGCTCAGCGGGCTGGTGCCTGCTTTTGGCCCAGGGCGCGACCCTGGAGTGCCAGGATCGAGTCCCAGGATCGAGTCCCACGTCGGGCTCCCCGCATGGAACCTGCTTCTGTCTCTGCCTCTCTCTATGTCTATCATGAATAAATAAATAAAAATTAAAAAAAAGATTTTGACACCAAATGTAATTTTTTTTTTAATGATAGTCACACAGAGAGAGAGGCAGAGACACAGGCAGAGGGAGAAGCAGGCTTCATGCACCGGGAGCCCGATGTGGGATTCGATCCCAGGTCTCCAGGATCGCGCCCTGGGCCAAAGGCAGGCACCAAACCGCAGCGCCACCCAGGGATCCCATTTTCTTCAACTCTAAACAATTGGAAACTCTGTAAATTTAGAAAAGGGACATTTTGTTTTTTTTTTTAAAGTCAAGACAGAAATAACATTCCCTTGAGTTTTACCAAATCTTTTCTTATCTCTGCATGTCTGTCTTTGTCCATCTACATTAAAATAGGTCTGTGTTCATACATTCCCTGGTGGTTCCCATTCTGGATTTTTAAAATAAATGGATCATACAATTTAGATATTTCAATCTTGTTTTGTCTTTTGTTCCTTTAGCATTCCTAAATCAGGCTTTTTGTTTTTATTTTTGTTTTCCTTTTTTTTTTTTTTTTAGGTTTCTTGAATTTCAAAGCATTGTTAGGCTTGAGAAAGGAGCGAGATATTTACCAGTTTACAAAGAGCTTCTTAGTATTCTGGAATTTCCCGAGCATGGTGCACATTTTAAAATTCTATAAGGTATTACCCTACAGCTTTGGTATAAAATAAAACTTGGTATAGCTGTAAGAGCTTTCCTCAGCCTCAGGAGTCATGTTTTCTCTGGGAGACTTAGCTTAATATGATGTCCCTTTCCCTCTATTTAGCTATTTAACATCAATGGTCTAACAAAACTTCTGAGGTGGTAAGTTGGGTCAGTGTGCAGTAGAGAGATCCTTCAGACTGTGTTTTCTTTTATCTCTTTGTTTTATGAGCACTTCCTCATTTAGCTGTCTTATGCCCTCTGGGAGATGAATCAACCTCAGAGTATTTTCTTAAAGCCTTTTCTGAACTTCTACCATTATTATGGGAATTCTGAAGTCTTTTCTCTGAACCTTTTCCAGTTGATTAATGTGGTCAGCACTGTGTCTTTGCGTGAGCCACTGATTCCTCTCCCTGGGACTGTATTCACAATTTTTTACACTTTTTTGTTCCCTATTGATTCTCCCGCTAAGAACTTGTCTTTTTTTTTTTCCTGGGATATTGAGATTCCACATTGTTGCACATCCAATTCCTTTAGCTTTTAATAAGGTTCTTACTGAATTGTTCATTCAACAGCAGGACTAGGAAAACCCAGTAGCAGAGAGGATTCCATGTCTGAAGATATGCACAAGAGGAAACCAAAACTAAAGTAAAAATCAATCAATAAATGAACCTCCCTAAATTATTTAAATACAAGTATGGAATGTTAAGGGAAAGGTGTTGTGGGATCCCTGGGTGGCGCAGCTGTTTAGCGCCTGCCTTTGGCCCAGGGCGCGATCCTGGAGACCCGGGATCGAATCCCACATCGGGCTCCCGGTGCATGAAGCCTGCTTCTCCCTCTGCCTGTGTCTCTGCCTCTCTCTCTCTCTCTCTCTGTGTGTGTGACTATCATAAATAAATCAAAATAAAAAAAGGGAAAGGTGTTGTAAATTTTATATGATAGAATGTTGGAAACATAAACCTTTGTAAATATCATCTACTCCAACACATCATTTTACAAAAGAAACTGCATGAGAAGGCCAAGCAGTTTGTTGTCTGATTCGAAACAGGAGATAATTATGGTAACATTATCAAAGGATATAGATATTAACTGCTCCTTTTTAAACTTTTACAAGTTTTCAAACTTCAGAAGGAATTGCTAGTCTTTGGTATGCATTAAATGATTGATGATCCATATTAAAACAAATATAATGTGAAACTCCAAGGAAATCACTAGGAAAATTTATGGGTGTAAATACTTTAACCAAGAAATAGTAAGGAAATTATAATACAAACCTAGAAGAATTCATCACTCAAACTTTAGAGAATTTTTTAAACTCTTTTGTCACTTCCAAGATAGACAAGAATATGTACATGATACATTAGGATGAGATATTCGAAAACCAGGTAGTGTAGAACTTGACTTAAAAAGGGCCTTTTTGAATACACACACATACATATGTAGGTATATAAATCAGTAGATACATTTCAGTATTTCACACACACACACACACACATATATATACATAAAGTGAAATAAATATTAAAGGATGTACATACTACAATTTTGCTTGAAGACCTTTGCTCCACATATAAAGTATACTAAATTTCCTTGTAACCAATGACTATATTATCTTCATTTCTATTTAAGTTTATTTACTTACTTAAAATAGTAAAGAATGTATTTTTATTGTTCAGCACAAAACTTGGTTGTTTCTTGGGGGAGGGATTCCTATAATCTTTTAACAGCTTACATTGTTTTTGAAAATTACTGTCACACTAGAATTTTAACACACTTTTTGGAACGTAAAGCAAAGATTTAAATATTATACTGTTGTTCTCTACTTTTGTCAAGAAGATAACTTGATTACTTTTGTGGAATACAGATTAATTTTTCTATCAAAAATATTTTTTAGGGGATCCCTGTGTGGCTCAGTGGTTTAGCGCCTGCCTTTGGCCCAGGGCGCGATCCTGGAGTCCCGGGATCAAGTCCCACGTCGGGTTCTCGGCATGGAGCCTGCTTCTCCTTCTGCCTGTGTCTCTGCCACTCTATCAAGAATAAATAAATAAATAAATAAATAAATAAATAAATAAATAAATAGATAGATAGATAAATAAATAAATAAATCTTAAAAAAATATTTTTTAAAAAACAGATAAAGTAAGGTCATAAAAGGCATCTTTTTAAATGCTTCATATTTTTTATAATTTCTGCAGTGACCAAAAAATAAAAATATCTCCTAAATTTTAGTAACAACACTTTTTTTAGGGGGGAGGGGTACCTCCCCAGTGACAACACTTTTGTAGGGAAATTTTCTGACATTTGTCTTTCAAATTTCCGTTTTTCTTTTTTTATGTTAGAGGTTTATGTATTTATGTTTCAAAAGGAAAGGAAACTGATGTGAGCCAAAATAAAAGAGCCATGATACCTGATTATCATTAACTCAGAAAATATCAGGGGTTAATGATGATTGATGAGTGTGAGGGCAGAACAATACTTAGATCCATCAATTATCCTCTATTTTGATGTTACATTGAACAGGTAAGTCAAGAAATTAAAAGTGTAATTATTGTACATCCCTCCATGAAATCTATTAATAACCATAGGTTGGGAAAAAAGGTGAAAATAATTTCACTTTAAAATATTCTAGGTTCTTACTAATATGAAGCTAACTTTATTAAGCACCCTTCCTACAGGTCAAATGCTGCTCTAGATACTGAAAATACAAAGGCATAAATGTCCTGGGCTCTCAGGGAGCTTCCAAATTAATAGAGGAAAGAGACCTGTTATTCCACAGTTAGAAGGGAGTGACTTCTAAACTGAGCTATGAATGATGAGTAAGAATATCTAGAGTTCGCAGAAGGCATAAGACAGTGCAACAAGGACAACTGCAGCGAAGTACTCTAATCCATTGCAAATCATAAGCTAATTCTCTGAAGCAAAAGAAAGATGTCACCTTAGGAGAAATAAAATAATTTAAACAGTTGGAGGAGGATGGGGTGATAGTGTGTGTGCCACGTACACACACACACACACACACACACGAGTGTACCCTCATTTGCAATAGAGGACCCCTTGAAGGGTTTAGGAGCAACAGTCTGTTTAGAAAGAGAAGCCTAAGAATATATTTGCTTCACCCTTTTCATAAAATAAGGAAATTCCAGTTTTCTATATCAGAGTGTTGGCTAGGTCAGTACTGATGCAGTACAACCTCTCAAACTTGTGTTTTCTCAAATCCTTGTGGATAAATTTGCTGGGCCAAGGCACTGAAGAACCTTCTAAACCTTGTTAAAAACGTTGGACCATGTTCTGAAGGCAGAGAGATGTCATTCAAGAGTTCTAAGGAAATGGTAATGATCAAAATGTGTTTGTTTGTTTGTTTGTTTGTTTGTTTATTTATTTATGAGAGACACACAGAGAGAAAATGAGAGAGAGAGGCAGAGACACAGGTAGAGGGAGAAGCAGGCTCCAGGCAGGGAGCCCGATGTGGGACTCGATCTCGGGACTCTAGGATCACACCCTGGGCCGAAGGCAGATGCTCAACACTGAGCCACCCAGGCGTCCCGTAAAAGGAAAATTTATAAGATATATGGAAATTCGAGAAGAAATTCCATATGTGAGTTATTGCTCTCTCGCTCTACTGGTCCTGGAAGAATACACATTCAAATTTCTTTTATAAATGATTGCTTCTTGGGATCCCTGGGTGGCGCAGCGGTTTGGCGCCTGCCTTTGGCCCGGGGCGCGATCCTGGAGACCCGGGATCGAATCCCACGTCGGGCTCCCGGTGCATGGAGCCTGCTTCTCCCTCTGCCTGTGTCTCTGCTTCTCTCTCTCTCACTGTGTGCCTATCATAAATAAATAAAATTTAAAAAAATTTAAAAAAAAATAAAAAAAATAAATGATTGCTTCTCAAAAATGGCAGATGTATTGTTAAAAAACAGTATGATTTTTATTATTTTAATCTCCGTTAATGCTAATAGCACCCTGAGTTAAGTACAATCATTAGGCTCTTTGAAGAATGTGTTCTGAAAGAATAAATTTTTCTCAACATATTTGGTTATGTATATTGTGACTCATTACATTTCCATAGTAGTGCAAAGAAATATGTTTTAAAAATTATTTTTTATTTTTATTCTTAATAGCAATATTTTTAATGTCTTAAATAGTAGAGAGATGCATCTCTCCATCAAGTTGTAATTGAGACTAAGCAAAGTATTTTTAAAGTTTTCATATTTATTAAATATAAATATAATTCCATTCATTGATAGTTAATATTGCCTTACAGTTTTTACAGATTATCATAGATAACCATGATTTTATATTGTTTGAAGTATAAAGATGGAAAACTTTGTAGAGTTATTAATTAGTTCTGAATTTGTGAATGTATATGTTGATTTTTCTAATTCAAAAGAAAACTGGGAAGCAAACAGCTTTATTTTTTGCTGAATTCCTATGACTGAATATTCAATGTTTTATATGCATTTTATGTAATGAAATATATGGATGTTCTGTTACATAAAACAAAGTAAGCAATATATAACAATTTGATGTAGAAAAACATTTAAAAATATTTAAGAAATAAATGATATGAAGAATAATCATAAGAAGAGTTTTCAATGTATCATTTGAAATGCTTATTTAGTCATATGATTATTATTTTCCTATTTTAAAATTTTGAGGTGGCTTTACCAGATGAGTTTATTGGGCATAACATGCAAAAGTATTTGTATATTAGTCAAGAGTTTTAGAGAAACAGAATCAGTATAATGTGTGTATGTACATAAAAAGATTTTTTTTTTTTATGAATTGGCTTATGTGATTATGGACACTGGTAAACCGCAAGTCTGCAGGATAAATTGACAGACTGGAGACCTAAGGAAGAGTTGATTTTGCAGCTTGAGTCCAAAGACAGACAGGAGGCTTCCTTCTTTGAAGGAGAGGGAATTTTCTATAAAACTGGGTGGCTCAGTGGTTTGGCGCCTGCCTTCTGCCCAGGGCGTGAACCTGGAGACCCCAGATCGAGTCCCACATTCGGCTCCCTGCATGGAGCTTGCTTCTCTCTGCCTCTGTCTCTGTGTCTCTCATTAATAAGTAAATAAAATAAAATCTTAAGCCGCTGAGCCACCCAGGCCTCCTGGTTAGATATTTTAAAACTCTTGATCAGCATTTTCAGTTTTAAGTGGGAGCTTTGATTCAAATTAATTAACATACTATTAGTAGGTAGATGAATCCTTGAAACATCCATATTTTAGATAATTTTCCCATTCTTTTGCAGTCTAGGTAATACATCTAAAGAAATGCATGTAGAAGTGGCATATGTAGCTCCCAGCCTGTGTATTGAAATACAAATGTTCTAATCTTGTTCTTCCTTTTTTTAAAATAGATAGATAGATAGATAGATAGATAGATAGATAGATAGATAATCTAACCAAAGGAATCACAGAGTTATGAAGTAGTGAAAAATGTGATGACAAGATTTGGGAAGAATAGATACACTCAAAAAGGTGAAAGTATCATTGAGTCTGTATTTCTTGTATGGGAATCTAACAATTCTGAAATAAAGTGATTAGATTAAGAAGCTAATTGAAACTTTCAAGAGTCTTGTAGGAATAGGAATAATATAACTAATTGGGAGTCCAGTAACTACAAATGTGAGAAAATTATGAAACTATGTCTGTCCTTTAGGAAAATTAAGTAGCCAAAACTTAGTAACAAGGGCAAAGCAAAGGTAGAGAAGTTCATGAAAAGACTGATAACTAGTTTCAATTAATTGCAATTCTGAAATTGCTTTCAGGTGTACTTGAGTACCAGGACTTAAGCAGCTTGCAAGATAAAAATATAAATTCTCAAAAGGAAGGTATCATCCAAACTTCAGTTTTTGTCCATAATTTTAACATCATATATGATAAGGAATCAAACTTGATCATGAAGAATAGAGTGAAATTTCAGATAAAAGAGATTCATAGGAAAGACAGGTAATTGATTCATGAAACAAAGTCCTTAAGTATATAATATTAATATAATCAATGATATGAAACACTGAGAAAGTTGATGAAGGACTAGAAGCCTTTATAAAAGGGTAAAAAAATTCTAAAACTAAAAAATGAGAATGCAATGAAGGGATTCAGCAGTCAAGTACAGTTGGATGAAGAGAATATTAGCAAGCTGGAAAATGGCAATAATAAAAATAATCATAATAAGATCCAGAAAAACAAAAAGATGAAAACTACAAATGGAAATACAACAAATGGAAAATATATGAATAAACATGTGTACATGGAGTCAGAGAAAAAAGAGAAGATAAAAATATTCAAAGAGATTATAGTTGAGAGTTTTCAAAAAAATATGAAAGATATAAAACACTAAATTCCTGAACAGTGAAGAAATAATAATCAGAATTAGAAAATATCTGGATCTAATGGTAGTTATATATTTTCTTAAAGCCTTAGGGTACCTTCTAAAGCTAATCTTGGAGAAAAAGTGATATCCTTGAATGTCTATATTAGAAAAAAAGTTGAGGGACCCATGGGTGGTGCAGTTGGTTAAGTGTTTGACTCTTGGTTTCAGCTCAGATCATGGTTTGAGGGCCCTGGCATCAGACTCCACTACTGGCTCTGCCCTCAGCACAGAGTCTGCTTAAGATTTTCTTCCTCCCTTTTCCTCTGTCCCTCCTTCCTCTACTGCAAGGGTATGCTTGTCCTCTCTGTCTCTCTCTCAAATAAATAAATAAATCCTTAAAAAAATAGTTGAAAGGATGAAAATAATTGAACTAATTATTCTCCCCAGAAAGTAGCAATAAAAGGAAATTTAATCTAAAGAATGAATAAAAGGAAAATAGAAGAAATATAATAGTAAAGTAATAAATACCCTCTCATTAATGACATTAAAGAGTATGGAAATTAAAATACAATCAAAAAGCCAAAAGCTGGCACTTTCAAAACACTAATAAAATTGGTGAGATTTCCAATAAAAAGAGAAAACATGAATACATAATATTAAAAACTCCTTTATACAGTTAAGATAGAGAATTCTTCACATGGACTCAGGGCAAAGTGGTTGCTTCAGAAAATGCATACCAGCCTCGCAAGACACATATACCTGCTGTTTTCCTCAAGACTGCAGAAATGGTGGTGAAGAATGTTATCAACTAAATCCTATAAAATTATGACACTCAGGACAAAGAAACCACAGAACCACAAAACAATACTTGATAATATAAAATGAACATAAAGGAAGATAAGAAGTATTACTTAGTAAAAATAAAGGTTCATCTGTTGAACTCTTTTAAAGAGTCAAAGTCAGAGGAATAATCTCCATAGTGTTTATTAATTCTTAATAAAACTAATTCTGCTAAATTTATTATATGGAGATGTAAATATTGATTAGTATTCAGATTACCTTTAAATTAATTACTTAACATGAAAAGACCAAAGGAACTTGCACCATGAATAAAAGGCTCAAAAAGGAGGAGCGGTACTAGAATTTATACTGCTTATATAGGAAATTTCAAGGTTCTATTGGGCAAAATTTTTCAAATTAATATCTATAAAGGCTCTCCAAATTGCCAAATTATGAATCAATCCCATTCTTAAAAACAAAAATGGATTTAATTCTTGCATGGGCAAGGGAAAAACACAAAGTGTAGCCTCTCACCAAAGGAAGAGGCAGGGTTTTTAGATATAGGAGGAAGGGCAGTTTAGGTAAAATATAAATGAAGTTGTGTTGATAGGCTCAAAGCAAAGCAGGAATGCATACGAAGAGGATTGTGTTATGTCTGGGCTGTAGACTCAGATTACTAATTATTAGAAACCATGGAATTAGAAGATAAATATGGGTCTCTTGTTTAGTCTCAGTATTTCTTTCTTTTTCTTTTTTCTTTTTTTTTTTTTTAAACTTCTTATTTAACTCTGGGTGGTGTCTGGGTGTTCAGTCCAGTAAGCATCCGACTTTTGGTTTCCACTCAGGTCATGATCTCAGGGTCCTGGGATCCAACCCAGGACTGGGCTCCTTACTCAGCAGAAAGTCTGCTTGAAGACTCTACCTCTGCCCCTCTCTCCACTTGCAGGTGCATCCTCTTTCACTCTCTCTCTCTCTCTTTCTCAAATAAATAAATAAATCTTTAAAAAATAAAAATAAACTCCAGTGAAATATTACATACAATGTTATACTAGTTTCAGATGTACAATATAGTGATTCAACACTTCCATACAACAACCAGTGCTCATCACAAAAATTGTGCTCCCTGATCCTCATCATCTGTTTGACCCATCTGCCCATTCCCCCCCCACCCCCAGTGGTAACCATCTGTTCATCTGTTCTTTATATTTAAGAATCTGTTTCTAAAAAAAAAAAAAAGAGAGAGAGTCTGTTTCTTGGTTCACCTTGCCTTACTTTTTGTCTTTTCTCCCCCTTTGCTCATTTGTTTTGTTTCTTAAATTCCCCATGAGAATGAAATTACATATTTGTCTTTCTCTGACTTATTTTGCTCAGTATAATACTCTCTAACTCCATCCATGTCATAGCATATGGCAAGATTTTATTTTTTCATCGCTGAGTATTAACCCATTGTATATGTATGTCACATCTTTATCATTTATCAGTTGGTGGATGCTTGGACTGTTTCCATACTTTGGATATTGTAGAAAATGCTACTATAAATATTGGGGGCATGTATCCCTTTGAACTAGTAATTTTGTATTATTTGGGTAAATACCTAGTAGTGCAAGTGCTGGATCATAGAGTAATTCTATTTTTGACTTTATAAGGAACTTCCAGTGCTCGCTTCAGCAGCACATATACTAAAAATATAAGGAACCTCCATATTGTTTTCTAGAGTGGCTGTATCAGTTTGCACTTCCACAAACAGTGCAACAGGGTTCCCCTTTCTCCATATCCTCACCAACATCTGTTGTTTCCTGTGTTGTTAATTTTCACCATTTTGACAGGTGATATCTCATTGTAGTTTTGATTTGCATTTCCCTGGTGATAAGTATATGAGAATCTTTTCGTGTGTCTATTGGCCATTTGTGTGTCTTTGGAAAAATGTCTATTCATGTCTTCTGCTCATTTTTAATTGGATTATTTGTTTTTTTGGGTGTTGAGGTTTGTAAGTTCTTTATATATTTTTATACTAGCCTTTATCAGATGTTATTTGCAAATATCTCCCCTATTATGTAGGTTACCTTATAGTTTTATTGATTGTTTCCTTCACTGTGAAGAAGCTTTTTATTTTAATGGAGTACTAATAGTTTATTTTTGCTTTTTGTTTCCCTTGCTTCAGGAGACATCCAGAAGGAAGTTTCTACAATTAATGTTGAAGAATTTAGTACCTGTGTTTCCTCTAATATTGTTTGTGGTTTCAGGTCTCACATTTTGGTGTTTAATTTATTTTGAATTTATTTTTGTGTATGATGTAAGAAAGTAGTCCAGTTTCATTCTTTTCCATATTGCTGTCCAGTTTTCTCAACATCATTTGTTGAAGAGATTGTCTTTTCCTAATGGATATTTTTTCCTGCTTTGTTGAAGATTAATTATCTATATAATTGGGGGTTTACTTCTGGGTTTTATTTTGTTGCATTGGTCTATGTGTCTATTTTTGTGCCAGTACCATACTGTTTGATCACCACAGCTTTGTAATATAACTTGAAGTCTGGAATTTTGATGCCTCCAGCTTCATTTTTCTTTTTTGAGGTTGCTTTGGCTATTTGGAGTCTTTTGTGGTTTCATACACATTTTAGGATAGTTTGCTCTATCTCTGTGAAAAATGCTATTGGTATATTGACAGAGATTGCATTAAATGTGCAGATTGCTTTGGGTAATATAGGCATTTTAACAATATTTTTTCTTCTGACCATGAACATGGGATGTTTTTCTATTTATTTGTGTCCTCTTTAATTTGTTTAATCAATGTTCTGTTTTCAGAATACAGATATTTTGCTACCTTAACTTTATTCTTAGACCTTTTTTTAAAAGATTATTTATTTATTTATTCATGAGAGACAGATATATATATATATAGAGAGAGGCAGAGACACAGGCAGAGGGAGAAGCAGGCTCCATGCAGGAGCCTGACGTGGGACTCGATCCCGGGGTCTCCAGGATCACGCCCTGGGCTGCAGGCGGTGCTAAACCGCTCAACCACTGGGGCTGCCCTATTCTTAGATCTTATTGTTTTTTACATAATTGTCAATGGGATTGTAACTATATAACAATACAGGCCTACTTCAGGAAGCAAGAAAAATCTCAAATAAGCAACCTAACCTTACACCTAAAGGAACTAGAAAAGAGCAACAAATGAAACCTAAGGCCAATGGAGAGAAAGAAATAATAAAAATTAAAGCAGAAATAAATGATATAGAAACTAAAAAACAAACAAACAAACAAACAAAAAACCAAACCGGAAAAAAACAAAACAAAACAGTAGAACAGATCAATGAAACCAGAACCTAGCTCTTTGAAGAAATTATTAAAATTGATAAACCTCTAGCCATAGTTATCAAAAAGAAAAGAGAGAAGACCCAAATAAATAAAATCACAAATAAGAGAAGAAAAACAAACAAATAATGCCACAGAAATATAATTATAAGAGCTATTATGAAAAACTATATGACAATAAATTGGATAAAATGGGAAAAAATGGACAAATTCCTAGAAACATATAAACTACTCAAACTGAAACACAAAAATATATAAAACTTGAAGAGACTGATAACAAGTAAAGAAATTGAATCAGTAATCAAAAAACTCCCAATCAACAAAAAAGCCCCAGCCAGATGGCTTTACAGGCAAACTCTACCCAACATTTAAACAAGTTTTAATACCTATTCTTCTCAAACTATTCCAAAAAATAGAAAAGGAAGGAAAGTTTACAATTTCATTCTATAAGGCCAGCATTTTGCTCATACCAAACCATATAAAGAGTCTACCAGAAAAGAGAACTACACACCAATATCCTTGATGAACATGGATGCAAAAGTTCTCAATAAAATACTAGCAAAATGAATCCAATAATACATTACAAAATCACCACAATCTAGTGGTGCATTCCTGGAATGCAAGGATGATTCAATATTCATAAATCAATCATTGTGATACACCACATTAATAAAAGGATAAGAACCATGTGAACTTGTCAGTAGATGCAGAAAAAAACACTTGACAAAATACAGTATCCATTCACGATGAAAATCCTCAACATACGTCAACATCATAAAGGCCATATATGAAGAACCCACAGCTAATATCATCTTCAATAGTGCAAAACTGAGAGCTTTTCTTCGATGGTTAGGAATAAGACAGGGGGGCAGCCCGGGTGGCTTGGCGGTTTAGCGCTGCCTTCAGCCCAGGGCATGATCCTGGAGACCTAGGATGGAGTCGCACGTCAGGCTCCCTGCATGGAGCCTGCTTCTCCCTCTGCCTGTGTCTCTGCCTCTCTCTCTCTCTCTCTCTCTGTGGCTATCATAAATAAATAAAAATTTTTTAAAACGGGAAAAGCACCTGAAAAGACATAATTCCAAAGAATGGAATATGGACAACAGACATGCAAAAAGATGTTCAACATCACTGGTCAGGGAAATTAAAATCAAAATCAGTCAGCTACCACCTTATACTTGTCAGAATAGCTATTATCAAATGACAAGAAATAACAAGTGTTGGTGAAGATGTGGAGTAAGAGAAATCTTTGTGCATTGTTGGTAGAAATTTAAATTGGTACAGTCCTGTGGAAAACAGTATGGAGGTTCCTCAAAAAAATTAAATAGAGAAATACCATATGATGTAATGATTTCACTGCTGAGTATTTACCCAAAGATTATGAAAACATTCATTTGAAAAGATATCTGCACACCTATGTTTATTACAGCAATATATACAACAGCCAAGGTATGGAAGCAACAGAAGTGTCCATCGACAAATCGATAAGAAAGACGTGGTATATATACATATAGGTTTATGAACTATTATGCATCCATAAAATGGAGGAGATTGTGCCATCTGGGACAACTTGAATTGACTGAGAGAGTCCTATGCTAAGTGAAATAAGTCAGATTGAGAAAAACAAATCCCGTATGTGAATACAAATAAAACCAAATGAATAAACTGATTTTGGCTATTTTAAACATTAATTTTGGCTTATCCAAGATAAATGGAACAGGTCAGAGGCAAGAAGACAACTGGAAAAATAGAGTAACTAGAAAATGATCAAGGTCCATATGCATTAAAAGCAAATATTTTGGAGTTAAATATAGGCTGGGTAAGGAAATACACAATAAAAAGAATGGTAGTCTAGGGTCAGATTTTGAACGTTAATGTCAGGTATGTATTTAACATTTAGTCAGATTGCTAGTATCAATAAATAATTCTGTGAATGTTAGGGAGATAATATGTCTCTGGGCAGAAGTGAAGAGTTCTCTTTTATAACTGCCAAGTTTGAGATGTGTTTGAAAGTCCCAACTGAATATGACAAATAAGCTACTGAATATAAGCATCTAAAACCCACTTGGGAAATATCAGTATATATTTATGACATGGAAAAGCATAGAATCCCTAGGTCTTAAAATGGAAATATATACATACTTTTTTATTTTATTTTATTTTTTTTAAATTTTTTTTATTTATTTTATTACAGTCACAGAGAGAGAGAGAGAGGCAGAGACACAGGCAGAGGGAGAGAAGCAGGCTCCATGCACCGGGAGCCCGACGTGGGATTCGATCCCGGGTCTCCAGGATCGCGCCCTGGGCCAAAGGCAGGCGCCAAACCACTGTGCCACCCAGGGATCCCCTATACATACTTTTTTAAAGATTGTATTTACTTATCCGTTATAGACACAGAGAGAGAGAGAGAGAGGCAGAGACACAGGCAGAACAAAAAGCAGGCTCCATGCAGGGAGCCTGACATGGGACTCAATCCTGGGTCTCCGCTGAAGGCAGTGCTAAATCACTGAGCCACCCTAGCTGCCCACACTGGAAATATATTGTACTTGAAACCTGAAAAGTGCTAACATTAAAAGCTTCAGCTGAGAAAGTATAACACGCAGAGGTGTTGTATGAGGAGTAGCAGCCAGTGGGATAGGATGAAAACCAAAGTGAGAATATTTGAGTCACCAAGGATAGGATATGGAATTAGAACATTGTCAATAAGACAAATACAAAACAATCAATATCCAAAATTTACAAATAACAAAATTTCCTCACTGAGCTAAATTTTTGTGGCTAGGCTTGTGTCTATGTTCCCTTTGAGCACTGTAGTGACCAGTTTATAACCTTATTTAGTTATTTGAGACCGCATTCCCCACCCATCTTCTTTATAGAGAATCTCATTTTTGCTCTATGTGGTCAGGGTCTCACTGCTAATAGACAATAATTCAGATTCCTGATGTTAAAGAGTTATTGAATTTGAAAAATGCCACCAGTACAGAACCTGGATTCCTGAACACCAGATTATTATCTTCTCAGATAACACATTCACAAGACAGTATATAAATTATTTTGGCCTTTCTCTTTGGCATAGATTCCTTAAAAGCCTCACTGATAATTCATTTTGGTAAAGATTCTATTGGTCTTTCCCAACAAAGCTTACTTCTTCCATTACACATAACAAGTTCTAGGTAGGCTAAATTAAAACTCTACATCTTGCTTTGAAATTTTGCCCCATAATACACTTGTCTAAGATCATGCTTTTCCTGATAAATTGTTTTAAGAAGTGCTTCAACTTCTTTCTATAATTTTTTCTGATATATTTCATATTTTCTGATATTCTTTTTTAAATATTTATTATTTATGATAGACATAGCGAGCGAGAGAGAGAGAGAGGCAGAGACACAGGAGGAGGGAGAAGGAGGCTCCATGCCAGGAGCCTGACGCGGGACTCGATCCCGGGACTCCAGGATCACGCCCTGGGCCAAAGGCAGGCGCCAAACCACTGAGCCACCCAGGGATCCCCTCTGATATTCTTTGAAATCAAGGAAACAGTATCATAGAAACAAGTGAAATCCAAAATTGCATTTATTTGTTTAGTGTAACATCAGTGCATCTAAAACTTTATTTTGTAAAATGCCATTTGGTTTTTCAGTAGATTAATCCTGTCAAGCAAATTAACAATTATACTTCATGTAGATATGTCTATAATAAATGGGAAAAGTATCCCCAAAAGGGTAAATGCTATGGACTTAGTGAAACCAAAGGAAAAGTTCCCAGATAAGGGAAATTATATAGAATATTTAAAATGAAAACAAGCAGAATTAAAGGTCAACATTACTACTATATTGCTTACCAAATGAGAATTTCTAAATAGAGAAAAGTTTTCAAATTTCTATTATCGTTACACTTTCCAAAACAGAGTAAATATGTTTGAACAACACAAAGGACAATACACATTAGTGTTTATTGAAACAGAAAGATACTTGAGATCTTTGAGATACTTATTTTTTTTTATCAAAAAGTCAATATTGCCTGAATATAATATATTATTTGAATATTCATCATGTTATTGAGTGCCTCATATATAACAGAGCCAAAGATCTGGAAAAGATATTGATAGGTCATAATAATATGTTTGTTAATGAAGAGACAGATTTCATTACATATATCTTTCAGCAGAAATTTTATAACCACAGGTGAAAACAATGTAGCTGCTTAATACAATTTTACTGCCTGATGTGTAGGTGTTATTTCTATGATTTATAATACAGGAGAATCATTAAAATCAAACCAAAATTAAATCATAAACCATAGGAGAGATCAATGTGTATCTCAGACTCTGAAACAGAACTGGGACATGGGTGAGACAGGACTTAGGAGAAAGCAGGTCATGACTGCCGTGTATTGAATTTCAACGATGTGCCATGCATGGTGACACTTGCAGCGCTCGTGTTAGCTCTTTCATAACTTAATTTAAAAAAGCTATTCATGAGATTCAAGGGAGAACCAGAGAGAAAAGTGAAGAGATGGGCAGAGACACCTGTGCTGGACAAAAGGAACAGCAGCCTTTAGGGTCTAAAACAATCTGGTGACATGAAGAAAGTCTCATTACTCAAGTAATCCATTCTGCAAACAATTACCCACTAGCTGCCCTGGGCCAGGCTCTTTGCTGAGTGCTGGACGTACTGGTGAACAAGAGAGACACCATTTCTTTTCATAAATCATGCAGAAGGCAAACACAAGGCAAACAGTTAAAGCACTTTATAAATTGGAGAAGTGGTGGGAATGAATTTCTGTCTCCTGCAGGATGGCATCTTATATACTCTGATGGTTTTCCAGATGGAACAAAATGACAGATGGAAATAAACACACCCAGGTAGGTCTCTAAACACTGCAGAAGGGCACTGAAAGAAACCCACAAGTGAAGTGAGAACAGAATCCTGTTTAAGGGGAAAAAAGTGAGAGGTGAAGGTGGCTTTTACCCTTGGGTTATTCACTCTCCTCTGGGACCAAAGGCTTCTGAATTGACTTTTGAACACAGGAAGGCAGGGAGGAGGTAGAAAACCTGAAGATATCTGTGGTAGAATTTAGCATTCCAAAGGGTACACCTTTGGGGTAAGATTCAGCGAGAAATAAGCTGCGCTGAGGTAGCTGCAGAAGGGAAGCTCAATTACCTGAACTTTGACAGAATAAACAAAAATCCTTTTTGAAAATTCAAAATCCTGAAATAGCTCTAGCACTGACTTTTCATCCCAACATGCTACCTGTAGGTTCTCTCAAAAACATCAAATATCAAAGGCAGAATTAAAATTTAAAGTGATCCTGGTTGTTAGTGGCCCTAGGCAGGAGACCATAGCAAATGCAAATCTGTCTGGAGAAACTCAAGTCAAGGAATACCTAAAAATGGTCACAGATTAGGTTGCATAGAGAAACAAGCAATTCAAGGCAAAACTCACACGCATAAACAAGTCACTTGGTAAGTAAATTTTAAAATCAGTCATACAATTTATTAACTGTGCCTAATAAGTTCAAAAGAAAAAAGAAAAACTTGAATACATTTGTAGGAAATATAAGTAAGAAAAATGATTAAGAAGATTTCAAAAATAATCATAAATATTCTAGAAATAGTAACTGACATCATAATAACTGAATGATATAGTAAGTAAAATTAAAAATGGGATGGGTAGCTTTAAAGGTTAAAAAAGATTAAAAGAAAATTTCCAGAACACAGCCTAGTAAGGCAAGAGATATTAGATCTGAAAGATAGGGTAGAAGACAAATAGGATACTACAAGATGATTCTACAGTCCCTTCATGGTTGCTGTAGGAGAGGAGAAAGAGAATGGCCCTGAGAAAAAGATAGATAGCTGTGAGAATTCTGTAAATGAACAAAAGACAAACAGCTAAAGATTCAAGAAAAGCAACAAATCACAATCAGCTTAAGTAAAACAGAAATCAGCAGATATCTGTATGGGGGAAAATGTGAGTTTCAGCAGAATCCTAAAATGAGAGAGAGATTACCTTCCAAGGTAAAGCCTTTAGATTCATAAAAAAGAGTTCTCAGGCACAATAAGCAATGTAAAATATGTAAAATTACAGTAAAATGACACTGTCAATAGGAAGAAAGACTATAATCTGTCACTCTATTTAGCCATGATAGACTAGGTCATACTGTTGTAATTTAAATAAACAAGTTACCTGCACTTACATGTAATATCAAATGGCTTAAGAGGGATGATAATTACACCCATTCAGAGAAGGGAAGAATGGAAGACATGCAAAGGCACAGAGACATACTATGCTAGGGCAGTCATGATCCTCCTAACAGGAATTATTATTAGGTCCTGTTTCCATTGTTTAGAAAGTAACTCTATACAGATCTGTCCCATGATGCCTGGCTCAATCTCTAGAGCAGCAGTCAGCAAACTGCAGCCTTAGGGTGAAAACTAGCCCTTGGCCAAATTTATTTTTAAATAGAGTTTTAGTGGAACACCGCTGCAAACATTGATTTAAATATTGTTTGTGGCTACTTTTATGGCAGAACTAAGTAGTAGTAACAGAGACCATAAGTCCTACAAAGGCTAAAATATTGCTATGTTCTTTACAAAAAATTTTGCTGACACCTGCTCTAAGAGAGTAACACTCTCTTTTGCTTTAGCTAAAGTGGTTGTTGGATAATATTCTTTCTTCCTTGGAAGCTACCTGGCCTTCTCAGTCCACTCTCTGCTTATAAGAGTATGTGAGTCAAGGGTTATTTGAAGACTTAAGTGGTCACAAGATTTTTAATTCCAGACTCAAGAAATGTTTAACACTACAACTGTGTATTAAAAAAAAAGTTTTGAGGAGAAAATTCATACAACTGATAAAGAGGAAGTAGGTCGCAGGAAGTCTAACAGCTACAAAAACAAGATAAATCACAGCTAAACCATTGTTTAAAAGAAATGGATGGCTGTGGAAGCAAAGAGAGTGTATTGAAATTAAAATTCATTCTTACCCATAGGCAATTTAAACAAATTAAGGGATTCACTGGAAGACTTTCCTTCAAAAGAATTTTCAACTACCTTATGTAGCAGTTGGTTCTTCTATACCTGGAAAGGCTCCAAATTTATGGAGCCTCAATATTACCGTTCCTTTCTACATACAAAATTACTTACTTTTTCCCAAGCTATTCTCTTTCTTGTACTACATTGCTAAAGACAGCAAATAAAATGTACACACTCTACTCATATTGTTGTCCAAACTCATTTCCTAACATTATTCACATTCTAAGCTTCCTCCTTGGGCAGACCACAGTTCCACTAAGGTTTCTGCCACTGCAAAAAATGAATTATGATCTTTCCTAGCTTTGCCACAAGTTCCTTTACTGTCCATTGCCCAAATGTCTTTGAGTTTTTCTTACAATACAGTGATACCAATCTCTTATTCTCATATCTCCGTATGCAGACCCATATTAATATGCCCCTACCCAAATGTAGGTAAGGTCTTCTATGTGCCTGAACGAGAAAAAAATATAAAATTGATGAGAATTAATGTTTGCCACAACCTAGAATGCTATATTCAAATGCAAAAAAAAAAATGCATTCACAAAGGTTTAAAAAGATACTTCCAGGAATTCTTTTTTAAAAATAAAATAAATGGAGAGAGCTTGAGGTTTTGTGGAATGTTTAAAGAATCTACTTCAAGCAGAAGGAATATAGCTGCAGACTATCTGAGATGTAAGAGGAAATACAGATCAATGAAAGTGGAAAAAATATGGGTAAATCTAAACATATTTAGAGAGTATAAATCAGTGATAATGTCTTATGAACTTAAAATGACAACAGCAAGATTAATTATGCCAAATAACAACAGTAATATACAACAGAAAGTCAGAATTTACATTTTGTTAAGCTCTTGTGTTTTGGTGTATAAATATATTCATCAAATTTAAACTCTGAAATATTAGGTATATGTGCATTAATTTCTATATTAACTAACACAGTGGTAGAAAATGCAATCTTAAAAGTAGTTCAAGGAAAAGATGAATGATGAAAGTAACAATAAAAAAGGGGGAAGAAAGGGCAGCCCAGGTGGCTCGCTCAGTTTAGCACCACCTTCAACCCAGGGCCTGAGCCTGGAGACCTGGGATTGAGTCCCATGTCTGCCTGCATGGAGCCTGCTTCTCCCTCTGCCTATGTCTCTGCCTCTCTCTGTGTGTGTCTCTCATGAATAAATAAATAAAATCTTTAAAAAAATAATTAAATGATATGAAGGAAGGGAATTAGCTATTTTAAGAATTAACCATTTTACTTAAAGCAATTCACTGAATTGATTAGATGTAGAACACTAAAAAAAAAAAAAAAAGTATCACAAAGTCCAGAGATAGAAAGAATAAACTAATAAGGCAAACAGAAAATAAATAGCAAAAGAGCAGACCTAAGTAAAAACAAAACAAAACAAACAAAAACAATGCTCACTGTTTTGTAATGAATGTTTGGGTCCTCCCAAAATTCATATGTTGAAGCCTTAATCCCCAGTGTGGCTGTATTTGAAGATGGGGACTCTAAGGTTCTGATCCCACAAGATTATTGTAAATATAAAAAAAGATACCAGAGACCTCCCTTTCTCCCTGTTTTCCTCCCTCCTTCCCACCCTCCATTGTTTTTCCACTTGTACACTCATTGAGGAAAGACCAAGGGAGCATACAGCAAGAAAGAAGGCAGCCATCACAAGCCAGGAAGAGAGTTCCCTCCAGAAATCATATTGGCCAGAATCTTGATCTTGGACTTCTAGCTTCTAGAACTGTGAGAAAATTAAATAAATACACGTCGTTTAAGCCACCTCGTCTATGGTATTCTTTTTATGGCAGCTCAAGCTGACTAATGTACTCACATGAAATATAAGTGGACTAGCACTCCAGTCAAAAGGCACAAATAATCAGGTGGTATACAAAAGCAAGAATCTACTATGGTTATCCATAGGGAGCACACTTAATTACAAAGACATAAAGAGGATGAAAGTAAAAGGATGGAAAAGGATACAATATACAACAGTAAATAAGAAAGCTGGACTGTCTATGTTAATATCAGGAAAAGGTAGTCTCCAAAACAATGATAAAAAGGGGTGACACATCAAAGGGATATAATAGCAAGAATAATATACATATATACATATAGTTTGTGTGCATGTGTGTGTGTGTGTACACACACACAAAATAATAGGGCTACTAAACATGAATACTGATAGAACTAAAAGGAGAAATATTATTATGTATATATATACATGTATATACTCTATATGTAATTATATATATGTTACTTTATATATTACTTATATAAAGTTATAATCAAGACACTGTATATTAGCAAAATAATAGATAAACCAATGGAAAAGCACGTAGAGCCCAGAAATAGAACCACATAAGTACAATCAAGTGATCCTTACTTAACAAGTCAGTTATCTCTCCTACATGGTCCCCTTGCATCTTTTATTTTATTGTTTACTTCTCTGTATGCTTTCTTGGCTGTCAGCTCCATGATGACTCTAGTCATTCCTGCCTTGTTTTACTCTTTTTCACTGTATCCTCAGAGCCAACAGGGTGCCTGTAGCATATTAGATATTCAGTAAGTATTTGTAGAATACATAAACAAATGATTCCACAAGGACAGGAGAAGAGACAGGGAGAAAAGGAAAACACGACACTCCTAAAGTAGAAAGTAGATAAATATACTATATGGGAGCTCAAGAAAAGACTCCGCAGATAAAGAGTATAATTTTGCTTATGATTGACTCCCATAAAGGGAGTCCGAAAGCATTTCATTTGATCAGAAAACATTTTTTTCCACCATTGCAAAAAGAGACATATATGCTTTATATAATTTATGTAAGTGCCTTAATTGTTGTTGCTGTTCAATATGAGTGACATTATTTACAGCAACTCTTACCTGAGGGGTTTCTCTGACAGAAAAGTCACTTCATCCCCAGGACTCCTTCAAGTAGGTCAATTCAATT
Organism: Vulpes vulpes; assembly: GCF_048418805.1. Classification (NCBI taxonomy): domain Eukaryota; kingdom Metazoa; phylum Chordata; class Mammalia; order Carnivora; family Canidae; genus Vulpes; species Vulpes vulpes. The sequence goes on from NW_027325668.1 coordinate 1,578,647, forward strand.
AGATATAATTTGATTGAATATTCTTTTTATTTACTTTCATGATAGAATTGCTACAATACCCATAGACAATAATTTTAAATATCTAAAAGACCTAATTTTCTTGAAATTCCATTTAAAATATAATCTAAGTTCCTTATGCTACAATTTATGTTCAGCTCTTCCAGGCATGTTGAGAAGAATTAGAGAATACAATATAGTATTCTCCATATAATTGCCTGTAATATTCTTTTTTTTTTAATTTTTTAATTAATTTTTATTGGTGTTCAATTTACCAACATACAGTGCCTGTAATATTCTTAACAGATAATTCTAACTTATCTCTTGGCTTCTTAGTCTTTAGGCTAAAAAATTACAGTCCCTTTAACCTTCTTTTGGAGGTCATATATTTAATACTTTAATCATTTATGGAACTCTCTTTTAATCCTCTGTAAGTTCCTTTTAAGTTGCAGAGCCAAAACTTAATGTAGTACCCATGAAAGGTTTTAACCATGCTGGGATGCTGAGTATAATGAGAGATTTATCTCACAGTATCAACACATTCTTCTTCTCACCATGAATCCCAGTATTGCACTGTTTTTATAAGTAAGAAATGACATTGTGCACTCATGTTCATCTTGTTAGTTCATCTTGTTACCCACTGCTAATGAATAACTCCCATTGGGATTATGAACCAGAGAACCAAAGATGTCACTTCATAGGATCAAATGTGAATTAAACATTCACAATAAAAGAATAATCATGCAAATCCAGTGACCTTCCTCAATACTGAAATGACTACCAATTATAGCTTACCCAGGATATATTATCTACCAATGTGGGGAGTCTGAGATTCATTTTATCTTCTATCACTATAATGAAAGGTCTGGGCAGCCCATTGTGGAACAGAAAGAGATGGGTGGATTAATTTTAAATTAAGCAGTATGTTTCTAACATATGCCTGACAGTGATTCTGTGATACTCAAACTAAAAGTCACATATTTTTAATGACAGTTTTATAATATTTTTACCATCAAAGAGATAAATGTTTATGCAACTTCCTCATGAATTACCTCAATAGGTTCCTATGAAGGGGCTCCCAAATGCCAGCCAAGACAGGGTCAAGAGGCTGCATGAAAGTTATCTGAGAAGATTTTGTTTTGATTTTTTGTTTTTAAACTCTATTTTTAAAAGTAATTGCAGAATTGCAAGAAGTTTCAGAGAAAAATACAGTGAAGTCTTATGAACCCTTTACCCGGCCTTCCCCAATATTAGCATCTTGCATGAATACAGTATATCAAAACCAGGAAATTGACATTACTATAATCCAGAGCTTAATATGATTTCACCAGTTATAATTGCCTTAGCGTGTGTGTGTTGTGTGTGTGTATGTGTACATGCATGTGCATTTCATGCAACTTTATCATATGTGCAGCTTCATGTAACCTTTGCCATAATCAAGATACTTAAATGCACCATGATGAAATTCATTCATGCTACTCCTTTACAACCACATTCCCTTGCTCCCATGTCTACTTCCAAACCTTAGCAATTACTAAACTATCCTCCATATCTGTAATTATGTTATTTCATAGATGTTATACAAATGGAATCATGCAATATACATAATTTTAAAAATTAAAGAGATTTTTAAAAATAATATTCCAGAGCCTCAGGACCAAGAGATTTTAATTCAATAGATCTGAAATGACAGCATGGACTTCCCATTTTAAAAGTTGTTGAAGTCCTTTGGCAATTCACTTAGTACAGTTAGCACCAGGATAACAGACAAATGACAGAATCGGGAATCTGACAAGTACAACCCATTCATAATAAATTGGGGTTGTTATACAATATTAGAATCCACAGACTCCATTGCAGATATAATTCCACACATTGCTGGGAAAATTCCCAAATATTGGGGGTTTACATGCAATATAACAAAAGAATAATTCACAATTCACTCTACTATATTATGTTTTATATAGATATGAATTAGATAATTAGAAAATTTTATCCAATTCATCCAAAATTATTTATTGAGGACTATTAATGTGAAATACTAAAGTTCAGTCCTTACACGTTTTTAAAATTAAATCAAAACCACACCACTTTACACCAGTCAGAATGGCTAAAATTAAGAAGACAGGAAACAACAACTGTTGGCAAGGATGTGGAGAAAGGGGAAGACTATTGCACTATTGGAGGGAATGCAAACTGGTACAGGCATTCTGGAAAATAATATGGAAGTTCCTCAAGAAGTTAAAACTAGAACTATGACCCAGCAATTCCACTACAAGATATTTACCCTAAAGATACAAATGTAGTGAGCAAAGGGGCGCTGCACCTCAATTTCATAGCAGCAATGTCTACAATAGCTAAACTGTGGAAAGAGCTGAAATGTCCATCAACAGATGAATGGAAAAAGAAGATATGGTGTATATATACATTGAAATATTACCCAGCCATCAGAAAAGAAGAACACTTACTATTTATATCAGTGTGGGTATAACTGGAGGGCATTATGCTGAGTGAAATTAAGTCAATCAGAAAAACAATTATCATATGGTTTCACTTATATGTGGAATATAAAAAAGAGTGCAGAGGATCATAGAGTAAGGGACAGAAAACTGAATGGGAAGTCATCAGACAAGAAGACAATCCATGAGACTTAACTATAGGAAACGAATTGAGAGTTGATGGAGGGGTAGGGAATGCGGGAATGGGGTAATTTGCTGATAGGCATTCATGAGGGCATGTGATCTGATGAGCACCAGGTGTTATACACAACTGATAAATCATTGCACACTACATCTGAAAATAAGTATATGCTTTATATTGGCTAATTGAATTTAAATATTTTCTTACTTTAAAAAAAACAAAAAGCAAATAAAATTAGTGAAGGTATACACTACAACTCTCATATTTAATACAAAGTAGAAATATGTAACTATTGACATATAAGTAAAATATTTGCAAATGATATGATTATATAGAAAATTCCAAAGAACCTACAAATAACTCTTAAAACTAATAAGTGAGTTCTTCAAAATGTAGGTATAATATCAACATAGAAAATCAACTGTAGTTATATATTCTGCACTGAAGCAGAAAAATTAGATATATAAAACTATTTACATAATTCAAAAGTAAGGAAATACTTAAACACAGAGCTAACAGAACATGTACATGCTGAAAATTACAGAATACTATTGAAGGAAATAAAAAAAATGACTTAGATAAATGGAAAGATATGCTGTGTCTGTTAAAGTCTCTACACACTGAAGATGTCAATCGTCCCCCCATCAAAATTCTAGCAATACTACGTAAACACTGGTGAGATTATTCTAAAATTAATATGGAAAAAAAACTAAAATCACTATAATAATTTTAGAAAAGCAAAATAAAGTGGGAGGACTCACTCTAACTACTCTTAGATTTATTACATAGCTACAGTAACCAAGAGCGCATGATATTGAGGAATGAAGAGACACACAGATCAATGAAACAGAATAAAGAACTCAGAAATAGGGCAACCCTGGTGGCTCAGTGGTTTGGTGCTGCCTTCAGCCCAGGGCCTGATCCTGGAGACCTGGGATTGAGTTCCATGTCCGGCTCCCAGCATGGAGCCTGCTTCTCCCTCTGCCTGTGTCTCTGCCTCTCTGCCTCTTTCTCTCTCTCTCTGTGTGTCTCTCATGAATAAATAAATAAAATCTTAAAAAAAGAACCCAGAAATAGTTACACACAAGGATAGCTAACTGATTTTATATGATAATGCAAAAGCAATTCAAAAGAAGGATTTTTTTTTAACAACTAAGTGCTACAACAATAGGATATCTTTATTCAAGACAGGAAAGGAAAGGAAAAGGAAAGGAAAAGGAAAAAAGGAAAAGGAAAAGGAAAGGAAAGGAAAGGAAAGGAAAGGAAAGGAAAGGAAAGGAAAGGAAAGGAAAGGAGAATGAGAAAGGCGGAGAGAATAAAAGAGGGAGGAGTGGGGAAGAAAGCAGAGAAAGGAAGAAGAAAGGAGAGAAGAGAGGAAAGAAATTTTTTTAAAAGATTTTATTTATTTATTCACGAGAGACACACATAGAGAGAGAGGCAGAGACACAGGCAGAGGGAGAAGCAGGCTCCATGTAGGGAGCCCGACATGGGATTCGATCCTGGGACTCCAGGATCAGGCCCTGGGCTAAATGCAGCGCTAAACCGCTGAGCCACCCAGGATGCCCGGAAAGAAAAAACTTTAAATCTTACAACTTTGCAAAAATTAACTCAAAATAAATTGTAGATTTAAATATAAAGCATAAGAATATAAAACTGTAATGGAAAATATAGGAGAAAATCTTGATCACCTGGGTTTGGTGAAGAGTTCCTAACATAACACAAAAAAATACAATCCATAAAGGAAAAACATGATAAACAGGATATCACTAAAAATTTTTGCTTTTCTTTTATTTTTTTTTTTTTAGATTTTACTTATTTATTTATTTATGGTAGACATAGAGAGAGAGAGGCAGAGACACAGGAGGAGGGAGAAACAGGCTCCATGCTGGGAGCCCGACGTAGGACTCGATCCAGAACTACAGGATCGTGCCCTGGGCCAAAGGCAGGCGTTAAACCCCTGAGCCACCCAGGGATCCCCCAATTTTTGCTTTTCTCTATGAGAGATTCTGCTAAGAGGATGAAAATAAAAAGTACATAATGGAAGAAAATATTTAAAAACTACATATATGATAAAGAACTTAAAATCTACATATATAGAAAATTCCCTAAACTCAACAGTTTAAAAAAAAATCATCCATCATATCAGCAGGAATATCCTTCTCAACATTAAAAATTACCAAAAATTATTTGTAATCTTGTATTTGCCAAGAGAACCAATATTATTTTCACTTAATTAACTGAAAATAAAGTTGACTAGTTATATAGTTGGATAGTCTAATAAACTAGTTTGTAGAGAGGAAAGCCAGAAAAATCTTAAAGTCAAATAGGATACTATATTAATAAGATATTATAACTTATTACATTTAAAATATGGCACAAAATATTTTTTATAATTTTTATGTCTATGTTGTTTCTCATATATCACTATTGCCTTGCTATATTTTATAAACAATAATTTTTTAAAGGAAATTAAAAAGAGAAAGCATATATTCTTCTGCTTAAAACATCAGGGAAGGATTGATGAATCAGAAGGAATTGTGAATGTGCTATAAAGGATAGATGCTTTACAGAAAAACGGGAGCAAATGCATAAACAAGCAAACATATGGGCAAGATATTAAGGTTCATGAAAAGAAGTAGTAAAAAGTAAAATCAGTAAAATGATTTGGAATCAGACTAGAGTGCCTGAAAAACAAGTTAATGCCTTTTAGTCTTTATTCTGTAAACAATGGGAATTCAGCAGATGTGTTCTACATTATACTACTTATCAGATAAATGCTTCAGAAAGATTCATTTAGTAACTGTGCATACTGAATTAGAAGACATAGAGATTAAGGATACCCCAATAGTTAGAAATCAGTGTTGACCATTCAGCTGTAAGGAATGAAGATTTAAACTAGGATGTTAGATGTAACAATAAACCGAAGATAAATGAAACAAGAAAATAACAGCTATGGCAGAAGAAAGAATGGCAAACGGCTACAAATGGCTTTTAAGGATAGAGAGTAAAAAAATTCTCTAGTACTTTATATTGCTGTCCCATTAAGAGCAGTTACAAATATAGGATTGAATAGTGAAGTGTTATTATAGAAGATTAAAAGATGAGTATATGGTGATGAAATAGAAACAGATTATATAGGCTGATCTTTCAAGAAGTTTAATGATTAAAAGAATGAATGGTTGTGGACTGAAAGATTTGATCAGGATAGGAGAGACTTAAATAAAGTTAGAAAAGCAAGTGGAAATAACTATTAAGTGGAGATGTAGAGTATAAAATGCCAAGAAGGAAGTGATATAAAAAACAAAACTCTTGAGAAAGGAGACAGTCCTAAGATAGAAGAGTGATTTGCCTTGGAGAGAAGAAATGATAAATATTCTACAGAAATCAAGGAAAAGAAAGAAAGGGAAAGATACCATAAAATTTGTGAGAAAGAGAATGGCAAGTGAGTTCCTATCATGTTGTGTCAATGTTCTCCAAAAAATGGGGAATTAGTTTGTCTAACAAAATTGCAGTTGTAAGGTGCAGAGCTCAATAAATATAGAAATGGTTTGAAGTAAGTTCTCTGACAAAATATGTAGAGTGGCTCCCCTTAAATTCTTAATTATTATTACTTTTTTAGTTCCAGAATTAAGTACCATCTGTCAAGGGCAGATGCCATATATTTTCATTTGTTATATAACTCCCAAGAGCCTAACCTATAACATGGAATTATATGTCAGTTTTTCTATCCCAACTCTAAAATACAACACAAATACAAAAGTCCCACTGAAAAATCTAGTTAGGATATTAAATTTTGCATTATATTTGAAATCCACTTATGCTGCATAATGAATCTACCACTTAAAGTTCCCATGACAATGTGTTCTCCTTAAATAATTTCTGAGGAAACAGTAATATCCTGTGAAATTCCTCTCCATCCTGGTGTTCCAAGAAGTCCCAGGAAACTCCTTGGTGACACTGGAAGCAAATGATTTCTAAGAGCTTTCCCACATATATTGAATTTGATTTCATACCAATTTCCCTACAGATGTCTTGTAATTGAATATAAATGGACTTGCTCTGGCTAAATTATAGGTTCCAAATGAGTGTGTTACAGGAAAATGCATTTGTAAATTATTCCATTTTGATTTATCCTCTTAAGTAAATCCTATTCTTACTTTGCAGTCTCTGCACCTTCAAATTAGAGAACTAGCCATAAAAGTATGCCATGTTGTATAGCTTTGTCGTTTTTCATTTTCTCAGATACTCTTGACATTTTCAGTTCAGTTTGCTTTTATTTTGGAAAAGGTAAAAATGCCATAGAAAAAAACAGGTACACTGAAATAAACGAACAAATGGAACAAACAGGTAAGTTGAGAAAACTAATCAGATGACATATTTCTCCATTCTTTATACATGGACTTTTGTCCACTTATCTTGGCATTATAAGGATGACATCTGTCAGAAACATACTTGTCTTTTATTAAGCAAAGACAATTTGTCAAGACTGAGAAAAGTGAAAGTAGTAGCACAACCTACAAAAAGGTGACTGAAATGTCTATGTATAGATATCTTAATCTTTCTGCTATTCTCTTCAAAGAGAAGTAGACTGTTAGATATATTCCAGGACGAACTTCCATAATATGTGTCAGAAAAATATTTTAAAAATCAAAAATATCTTTTTCTTTCAATCATTAACCAAATAAAATATATGTGGTAATACCTGCTTATTTGTACAGTGCCTACATTAGATTCAGTTTACGAGAACCTGTTATATTTACATAATCATTAAATTTTCCTGCACATTTCCTTTCTTATAATTCTTGATAAGTTTCAATATGAATATTATACCAGCTTTATAAAATACAATCAAAAATATTCCTTCATTAACCATTCTCTGAAAAAAAATTTATAATATTGGCATTATTTCATAATTGGTATAATTCAAGGATGGGACCATCTAGGCCTTCAGTTTTCTTTGTGTGTTTTTATAGGTAGATTTAATATCTTAAATAACTACAAGACAATTTTGAACTTCTGTAACCATTTTATCTGTATTAAATTTAGTTATGTATTTTGTAATATTATTTTGGTGGTAAGCCTAAAATTAGACTCTGTTATTTAACCTTTGGTGTTATTCTCATTATTTTTGTTTTATTTTACTAGTGTGATGTCTCATTTAGCTTTTTAATTTTTTAAAAAAATTTTATTTATTTATTCATGAGAGACAGACAGAGAGAGAGAGAGAGGCAGAGACACAGGCAGAGGGAGAAGCAGGCTCCATGCAGGGAGCCTGATGTGGGAATTGATTCCGAGACTCCAGGATCATGCCCTGGACTGAAAGCATGCGCCAAACCGCTGAGCCACCCAGGCATCCCAGCTTTTTTATTTATTAAATTTGATACCTTATATATGAAAAATTGTAGAGCTATGTCATATACCTACAGATAATGTTATCTTCCTCAGATAAAATTTACTTTTGTAATTGGCTAGGCTAAAAGTACTAGAAATACCAAATCTATTTCATTCAGAGATTCAAAGAATTCATGTTTGGGCCACAATTCTATGGAAGTTTATCTACTTTGTATTTACCCTCCCTCCTAAAATTTAGGCCTTTGGAATCTCAACACAAAGCCTAAGTGGATACAGGAATCTGTTTCTGGCAGATTGTGATCTTTAATATTTAACACTTTAGCCCCCTAAGAAGGTCAAAAGCAACTTGTTAAAAGCAAACTTCAGCTTCTGTAAGAAATGGAATGTTTGGTCCTGAATGGAAAACCTACAGATTTGTAAGTAAAAGGAATATTTTTCATATAGTCATTCAAATGAAAAGTACAGGGGCACCTGGGTGGCTCAGTGGTTGAGCTTCTGCCTTCTGCTCAGGTCATGATCCCAGGGCCCTGCATCAGGCTCCCAGCAGGGAACCAGCTTCTCTCTGCCTATGTCTCTGCCTCTATCCCTGTGTCTCTCATGAATAAATAAATAAATAAAATCCTTAAAAAATAAAAATAAAAACAGGGATGCCTTAGTGGCTCAGTAGTTGAGCACCTGCCTTTGGCCCAGAGCCTGATCCCAGGATCTGGGATCGAGTCCCACGTTGGGCTCCCTGCATGGAGCCTTCTTCTCCCTCTGCCTGTATCTCTGCCTCTCTCTCTCTCTCTCTCTCTGCCTCTCTCATGAATAAATAAATAAAATCTTAAAAAAAAAGAAAGGTACTGTACATTCAATAGCTAACTTCAGAAGTGATATTAAACTGTGAGAATTATCTCTGAGACCTCTGTAAAATCAATAAACAAATATAATAATACACTAGTACAAACATAAAATATATATGATTACATATTTTATATACACTGTATAGGTAAAATAATCACATTTTAATTATAAATATAATAACATACAAGTCATTAGTAGCATCCACCAATCCTTATAGCTTTCTGCTCTCTGTATACAGGGTAAAATTTTACTTCTAAGCTATTTGAAAAAAATTAGCTATTACTATGTGACTTACTTTTATTACTGAAATGTGTGTCATTTCTAGGCTAAAACTTTAAAAGTAGATTTTTTTTTTATTCCCCAACCTTCTAAATGAGAATGAAATAGAATAGAGTTCCCAACTAACTCTACAAGGATTTGTTGCAGTAATAAGAATTAGATTTTAATGCACTAAAGCACTGAAATTTTACTTCTGTCCTTTCAAATTTTACTCCCAGCCTATTCTGACAGATACAGAAAAGGGTACTATTCAGGAAAGGAAAAACAGCAGATCTGGGTTGCTCAAACATGTACATTTTCTAAAGAAAGGCTTATTTTCAGGACTGGCCATTGGTCAGCTCCTGAGAACTAAGCTTCTTGAATGTTCTAGTAAGGGCATGTTAGCCTGCCTAAAGCCTGGACCCACAGTGTACCAGTTTGTCCAGATGGTATATACTAACACGTAATTTATTGTGAAAATCTACTTTCTCTCCAGGGGTTTGGAGCTAGAATAACAGAGGTCAGTACTCAGGCCCTGTATTCCTACAACTGACTCCCAGGAAAACTGAACAATCAAGCTCAAATGTGCTTCCCTAGTTGGCAACACTTTGCACATGCTGTCACACATCACTTCAGAGAAGTTAAGCATGTATTTTGTGACTTCACTGGGATGGGTGCCTGGAAGTTCTTGCCTGTATTGTTTTGAATTTTCCTCCATGAATTTTTTTCTCTTTGATTGTGTCTGTATCTTTTCTCCCCTAATAAACTATAACCATGAAGATAACAATGAGTAATGGAATTCCAGCAAAACCTTGTGTCTGGGGATGTTTTGGGGGTACCTCAACACAGGTACCTATTACTGGAGTATTTCCACAGCCAGAACTTGAAATATGTGGCTTTGGCTTAGAGGTGAGGCAGTAAACACACTTATATCAGAGGCTGGAAGGATGGCAATATATGTTTTATTATGTGGGCATATTTGGTAAATTATCCTATAATAATATTGATGGCAGATAATTCATGGTTCTTAGGGAAGAGTCTTTAGAATTACAATAGTATATTTGGTCATTTACCTTTTAAAAATATTACAAAAAATAAGTTCAGAATTGGCCAGTATGCAAGAAGGGGCACAAATTCTCAGTAATAATCCAGAAATAAGGAATCAATAAATGTGGAAGGGGCAACTGTCCTTTAACCTCAAATGGTGAAAATTAAAGTTGGGAAATAGTTATGTAAACTAAATCTAACTAAAACTCAGTTGTGCAAAAAAGATCAAATAGAAAGGATTATAAATTTAAAAATTGGTGAATTGAAGTAGTGAATATGACACCAATATATCTGATTATTTTAACATAAATAGCTCACTAAACATGAGACTCTCTCGCCAAAGCTTGTGAGGTCCAATCTAGTTGAGAATAAAACGAGGCATGTAGACAAGAACACACACACACACAAAATGTCTTATTGCAAATCACAGAATTATATATAGAAAATAACTGTTAGATAATTAACATTAAAAAGAAAAAGAAAAGAAAACTACCAAGTTTGTAAGAGATCTGCATTATAAAAGATCATGGGCCTGGACTCAAAATAGGAAGTGAATATTCAGGAGTTTAAATGACCTTAGGGCTTCTCCAAATCCCTATTACCTGAAACAAAGTAGAAATGGAAATAGAGTTAATTTCGGCAATGATCACTTTGGATGAAGCCACAGAGCTTCGAGCTTAAAGAAATGACTACGCAAATTTGTTCCCTTTCCTAAATGTGAATGCTTTTATAATGATCTTGTTCCTCTTCCATTAAGTATTGGTTTCACTTATGTCAGATAGAAAAGTTGCATCTTCAATACATAAGGCTCTCAACCAAAAGGATCCATATCACAGAGGGGAAAGTTTAGAGAAAAGTACAGAGAATGGATCTAGGGGCTAAAACAGAAGGTATCCATCACAGCAATAACATAAATGGACTCTCATTAGCCAAAAGTTAGGAATAATGATCCAGGTACTATAACAAACCACCCTCAATCCAAAGCCATATAATATGGGTTTCGAGGTTGGATCTTGGACCCAATAAGGACAGTAGTAATAATTTGAGGAAGTTGGGGATCCCTGAGTGGCTCAGTGGTTTGGTGCCTGCCTTTGGCCCAGGGCAGGATCCTGGAGTCCCAGGATGGAGTCCTGCGACGGCCTCCCAGCATGGAGCCTGCATCTCTGTCTGCCTGTGTCTCTGCCTCTCTTTCTCTCTCTGTGTCTATCATAAATAAATAAATAAATAAATAAATAAATAAATAAATAAATAAATAAATAATCTTTAAAAAAATTTTAGGAAGTTGGCTGAATGATATACTTCATACTGTATTTTCGAATTTTTTGTAAATCTAAAATTGCTTCTAAATTAAGTTAAAGCAACAATAACAACAACAATGTATTAGTACCTTTCACAGGTCTAAAAGTAGACTGTGCTTCACTAAGTAGTTCTTGCTTGAGAATGTTGGCTGGGACTGAAATCATCTGGAAGCTCAGTTATTTCCTTCTTTGAAAAAACAAAAGGCTGAGGAAATGTCTCTCCATCTCTATTTGGGTACTCTATATACTGTCTCCAGCATGGCAGCTTCAGAGTAGCTAGATTACATATATTGGGGCTCCCAAGGTGCATATTCGAAGAGAAAGAAAATCAGGAGGAAGCTATATTGCTTATTGTGATCTAGATTCAGAAGTCATGTAGACTTCTGCTATAACCTACTGGTTGAGGTCATTACAAAAGTCTGCCTAGGTTCAAAGAGAATAATTTAATCTCTACCAACTCAATGGAGGAATAAGATATCACATAGAAAGTAGAACATAGGGCAGCCCGGTGGCCCAGGGTGTGATCCTAGAGACCCGGGATCGAGTCCCATATCCGGCTCCCTGCTTCTCCTTCTGCCTGTGTCTCTGCCTCTCTGTGTGTGTGTCTCATGAATAAATAAATAAAATATTAAAGAAAAAAGAAAGTAGAACATATGTCCTAGGATCAGCTTTTGTTGGAGTTAAGTCATGTGGGTTGATGGTTAGCATTACTTCCGAACTCTATCTTCAGCAGCATCACATTGATAGTTTGAGATCAGGCATGGTGGTAGTATTTACACCACGAAAACTGACAAAATGCAACAAATGCTATAGCCTCCTCCCGCCCATATATTGTCAGTTGGTTAAACATTTACCACCACAGTACATATATGTGTGTGTGTGTATAATATGTACAATCACCTTTGAAAAATACTATCTGCCTCACAAAACCTTTGATTATAAAGTGGAGGGGATCAGTTTATGAGTGAAGGGTGTCAAATCACCAATAATAACTACACTCTGGTGGTATCACTACCCATGTGGGAAGAAAAAGGTGAACTATGGGGAATTCTGATGGCCTTCAGAATGGAGAACACAGATAAATGGCACCAAGAATTTACTCTCAAAATACATGTTCTTGCTCTGCATAAAAATGTTTGATAGGTCCATCTGACCGCAACAATTGACACTGGAGAAGATTTCACAGGAAACCTTTCATGGATTTGACTTTGGAAACACACAATTGTTTCACATTACAACAAAATAAAATTAAGTTCAAAATGAAATTTCTATCTCTAAAGCAAATTACAAAATAAACTGGGATGCCTGGGTGGCTCAGCCGTTGAGCCCCTGCCTTCGGCCGGGCCGTGATCCTGGGGTCCTGGGATCGAGTCCCACATCAGGATCCCTGCAAGGAACCTGCTTCTCTCTTTGCCTGTGTCTCTGCCTTTCTCTCTCTGTGTTTTTCATGAATAAATAAATAAAATCTTTATAAAAAATAAACTTGTGCAGCTAAATCATAAAGAAAAGTCATATTAACTTTATAATCTAGAAATTTGATGACAGATTTCTAGTGGGTTATATCCAAGAACAGAAAAACAAAACTGTAAAAATGCCTAAAAATCAACCTTGCTGGCTTGTTGATCTTTTTCTTTCAGCCTCCAAAACTGAAAAAGTAATTTCTGTTGTTTAAGTCCCCCAATCTGTGGTATTTTGTTATGGTAGCCCAATTGTCCCCCCACCTACACACATCCCTACAAAAAAATCCACCACTGATTCTAGTCCTAGCTTCAAACTTTTTGATGTCCTTTACTTCACTAATAAGCTTTGCCAAAGGTAGTATGCACTTATTGGTATCTCTTCTTCACTAAGTATCTACTCCAACTCCCAGTGCAATTTAGCATACCTCCCAAAATACCACCAAAATTGATTCTAAATAGTCACTAATGACTTTTTATAATACTAAATCAAAGGAACAAATATCTAGTATCTAACTTTACCTGAATATAATACTTGACACTGTTACATGTATTTTTTTTCCAGTAGCACTATCCTTTCCTTATTCTTTTTTTTTTAAATTTTATCATTTTGGAATGCTTCCTTTGGTGAATTTTTTTCACCTCTATGCAGAGCTAGAGATAATTTTCCATGAATTTCTCATGTCTTTGCATGTCTTCTGGGCAAAAGCACTGATAGATTTTGTTCATGGCCACCTTTGTGTGGTAGGAAAAAAAAAAAAAAGTCCCCCTAAGGAGTTTCACACTCTAACCCCTAGAATCTATGAGTATATTGTTACATGGCAAACTAGATTTTCCAGATACAATTATGATTAAGACTTTTAAAATAAGGAGTTCATGCTAATCAGCACAGTGTAATCTTGAGCCCTTAAAGCATAGAACTTTCTAGGGCTGGAAGCAAAAGAAGTCAGAGATATCCCAAGTGTGATGAAGATTTTATGTGACAGGGACTTCTGAGTGGCTCAGAGGTTGAGCTCCCCTGCAGGGAGCCTGCTTCTCCCTCTGCCTGTGTCTCTGCCTCGCTCTCTCTCTCTCTCTCTCTCTCTGTGACTATCATAAATTAAAAAAAAGAAAGAAATTAATTTCACTGAGTAAATACAAAACATAGATGAGACAAATTAATGAATAAAAGGCTTTAAATTTCAATAAATAAACTGAATAATGGGCAACTAAGGAAGAACAACATTACCTGTTTAGTTCATTCATAGGAATATTGTAAAACTTCATAAAAGTATCATATAACAAAATCTTGAAATTACCCCAAACTTCTAATAATATATTTGAAATACACTGTGTATATTACTATCTTATGATCTTGATGATTTAATGATATCTCAAATGTCCAATAAGTATTTATTGTTAAAAAGATATTATTTGTCTCTTAGTTAAGTATAATACAGACAAATTTTCTTATTTTCTTCAAAGGAAATGTTGAAGAGAGAGAAGACACAACGAGGGTATTAACTATATTTTGGTAATGCTTATGTGGATTTGTAGTTCATACTGAAGGAAATAAATGAGACAAAAGTAACTGAAAATTACTTTGGTACTTTACTGTGCATGAAGAGAATAATAGGGAAAAGAATCTAAAACATGAGTCACATAAAGAATGAATATTAAAAAACAATTTGCTCTAGGAAGCTGAATAAATCTTCTGGAAAAAAAAAGTTATGCACTAATGCATAACTAATGTTAAAGAAATATAACAGAGAAAAAAGGCCATGAAAAATTATTCCAAGAAGCGTTGCAAGATAACAATGGATGATTAGATGGTCAATTTTATGTGTCAACTTGACTGAGCTAAGGGATGTCCAGAAATCCTCTAAAACATAATTTCTAGATGTGTCTGTGAGGTGTTTCTGGAAGAGATTAGCATTTAAATTGGTAAACAACATGAACAGACCCAGTGTGGGTAGATACCATCCAATCTGCTGGGGGCAGAAACAACAAAAAGGCAAAGGAAGAGTAGATTTGTCTTTTGACTTAAACTAGGACATCCATTTTCTCTGGCCTTTGGACTTAGCGAGGACCAGGACTCACCAGTGGCCTCCACATTCTTTGGCCTTAGACTCAGACTGAATTATACCACTTCCTGGTTCCCCAACTTGCAGATGGCAGATCAGACAACTTTGCAACCTCCATAATCACATAAGCTGATTCCCATAATAAACTCCTCACATATATTTATATATTTTTTCTTGGTTTTATTTCTCTGAAAAATCATGACAAATACAGTTGATAAGACATACAAAAGTGAGATGAGGGACACATGATTGGCTCAGTGGTTGAGCGCCTGCCTTCAGCTCAGGGCATGATCCTGGAGTTCCAGGATTGAGTACCCTATCTGGCTCCTTTCATGGAGCCTGCTTCTCATGAATAAATAAAATCTTTAAAAAATAATAAAATAAAAATGAGATGAGAAATGATTTGGAGAATTCCAGAAAAGAAATGGAAGGAAGATGCCTTGGGAAATAATTATGTTACAGAAATTAAAAAAAAAAAATTGATGTAAGTGAATTCTGAATATTGCTTCAAATTCAAATGTTCTCAATTCTAGATCTTTAAAACAGAAAAGTATAACAGGAAATGAAAAAGATTGTATAGAAAGAGCATTTATATTGATATAGAAACTTTTCATGATATAGTGTTAAGCAAAAAATAATAATTTGCCTCAGATAGTCCTTTAATACGATGTATATTTTATTTTAAAGGTATAAAAAGATATATGGATAAATATGTATATTTCTGTAAACATAAGAGGCTCAACTATGCACAGATAATTTTTGTGTTGACAAGGTTATGAAAATATTAATAGATGTTGTTAATATTGAGAAAACGTTAAGTCACTCCCTATTCTAATGTTACTTCTATAGTGTAGCAGTTCTGGATTCTCTCCATACCATTATACATCCTTTTATTAGGTAAAATCTTTCATAACTGTGAATGTGGAAGAAAAATTCGGTCTATAGACATAGTCCTCGTCTTTTCCTTCTTACCTCTCTAGATTTTGCCAGACTGCAGATATCTCAAGTTCTCAAAGCCTTAGATTATCTGGGGCAGATATTAATGGGTGTTTCCAGTAGCAAGGGGGAAGAAAGAATTTAGGAAAGTGCTTAACTATTTATTGAGTAGTAAAATCTATAAAAATCAGATAATATTCATTCTTTGCCTTAGGCAAAATTAAAAGAATAAATTATTTTTTATGATGAATCCTACGTTAGTTTTTGCTTTTTTTAAAGAAGTAATTCAAATAACTGAATGACAATGTTATGAAAATCTAATTCCTGAACACTTATAGGAGTGACAAAAGGTTTCCCACTTATTAACACTGTACCATGAAAAGTGAGTGAAAAATAAAGTGAAAAATATGATTACAGAAAGAACACTATCCCATTTAGCATTGAATAACATCTATTTACAGATAATAACTAATTAAAATAATTAATAAAAATATTTGCCCAGCAGAAATGCACTTCCAGTAAAAGTTTAATTCATATTATGTGCTTGATGAATTACTTACTAACAATTTTAATATTTATTTATTTTTATTTATTTATGATAGACAGAGAGAGGCAGAGACACAGGAGGAGGGAGAAGCAGGCTCCATGCCAGAAGCCCCACCCGGGACTCGATCCCAGGACTTCAGGATCAAGCCCTGGGTGGAAGGCAGGGGCTAAACTGCTGAGCCACCAGGGATCCCCTTTACTAACAATTTTAATGATTCATTTGTAACTAAAAAAATTAACACTAAGAACCTTATAGGCAGAAAAGTTCTTAAAATTTTTTCAATTTTTAATCCATAGTTTCATAGAAAGGTATAAGGAAATTAACATAACAACACAAGGTATAGGGGCAGCCCAGGTGGCTCAGCAGTTTAGCGCCGCCTGCAGCCCAGGGCCTGATCCTGGAGACCCAGGATCGAGTCCCACGTCCAGCTCCCTGCATGGAGCCTGCTTCTCCCTCTGCCTGTGTCTCTGCCTCTCTCTCTCTCTCTCTCTCTCTCTATCTCTCATGAATTAATAAATAAAATCTTTAAAAATAATAGTAATAAAAATTAAAATTAAAAAAGAAGAAAAATAAAAAAAATAGACTACAGGGGATCCCTGGGTGGCTCAGTGGTTTGGCGCCTGTCTTTTTATACCTTTAAAATAAAATATACATCGTATTAAAGGACTATCTGAGCAAATAATTTATAATTTATTATTTATTTAACAAATAAATAAATCTTAAAAAATAAACTACAAAGTATAGCATTATACTATGATAAAAAATTTTCATTACACTTGTATAAAAGTATACATGTATTTTTTGGTAAAGTAAAATCTCCACAGTTAAGGATGAGCTTTTTGATATAGTTTAAAAATATTTATTGCCAAGTATCAAGTTATATTAAAAGGGTAATAATTTTATTTTTAAATATTTACATTTATATATATTAAAATGACACTTTATATTTAAATTTATGTAAAAATGCTAGAAATAAATGAAAAATATGAAAGAGTGTTTGCTGTTTCAAATTACTTTATTGGGGTCATAAATCTAAAGGCATTTCTATTTTATAGGTGAGGGTTGTAAAAATAGGCTAAGTAGCTATTAACTGAAAATATAAAATCAAATCAATAGACAGTGGTTTAAAGGCAAATGTATTTATTTTAACTATACTACATCTTTTATTACCATATCTAAAGTGATGAAAATATATGGATGATTAGAGGCACCTAAAATTATATATTTGCATATGCTGTCTGATTTCTGAAATTTATGACTATCATGAATCACCAGACATCACCATATTTCAGCTTACATTGTACGTAACCACTTTATTACATGGTATAGAGTCAGAAGCTTCCTTCTATATCATTTTTCTGGGGGAAAACTAATGTTCAAGATGAAAAGTTATTCACTTCTTTATTGAACCATTCACTCTTGATGTATCCAAATTAGACTCTAAGACTGAAAGATTCTAGTCCACTCTTGCATCAATTACGTTAAGGAACACTTTATAGGGAATAAAACTAATCACATTACAAAAGTTGACAGCATTTCCTTTAATTACTCTTGGACACCTTAAAATTTTTGTCATATTTCCCTATTAGCAATCAATATATTAAAAGAATTAGAAAAACAAAAAGAAAGCTAAATCTTAAAAAAAATGTATTTTTGAGAGCAGCCAGCTAAGTAAAAAAAGAAACTGATAAGATTTAATGGATATGGCACTGGAGAGGTCATTTGTCAAAGCAGATGTTCTGTGTAGCAGTACAGGGAACATTAGCCATGGATTGGTGAAAATAGACACCAAATTCAAATAACTGAGGAGAGAGGAAGCAGAAAGTAAATGTCGGCAACTCTCTCAAGAATCTTGACAAGTGTATTCTATAATGATGAAAAAGATGAGCTTTAGCATTAAGACACCAGGGTTTGAATCTTGATTCTGACAATAGCTGAGCAATTTGGAGTAAGTCACACAATTCTTGACTTTCAGAATCCTCAGATGTCAGTTGAGGGTGAGGATCTCTACCTCAGGGGTTATTCTAAGTATTACAGGAAATCATTTTTAAAAAGTATTTAGGGATCCCTGGGTGGCGCAGCAGTTTGGCGCCTGCCTTTGGCCCAGGGCACGATCCTGGAGACCCGGGATCGAATCCCACATCGGGCTCCCGGTGCATGGAGCCTGCTTCTCCATCTGCCTGTGTCTCTGCCTCTATCTCTCTGTGACTATCATAAATAAATTAAAAAATTAAAAAAAATTAAAAAATAAATAAATAAAATAAAAAGTATTTAACATACTGTTTGTCACGTGGTAAGTGCATAATACACGGAATATATACAATAGTAAATAAATAAATATATTATGAGGGAATACATAATTTAGGGGTATATTTTACACAATTTTAACTATAAAATGTGGCTAAAGGTAATCCATATGTTTATTGGAAAAACCCATTTATATTGGAATGATTGAGAGCATTGTAGTTCAATGTTTACATTTATAAGGATTAAAAAAAAAAAAACAATGAAGCTTTTAATTCCAGGTGGGGAACCCAAACAGAAATTCCTCATTTAATAGAAGGTAACATATGAGTTTTTATTTTCCAATTGCAAACTAAATATTTGAAATATTAAAAAGTGCTAAAAATTGGATCAACGTAAATAACTCTTCAATTATCTCTAGATCTATGAGGGTTTTAACAGAAATTATGACTGCCAGAAAAAATCCTTAAAAACTCTCAGCTTCTACTGCCTTTCATTTTCAGTTATTTCAGAAGCATGATAGATTTTAATTTTATGTAAAAATTCAGTAATAAAATTAGGACCAATTCTTTTTTTTTAATTTTTATTTATTTATGATAGTCAAAGAGAGAGAGAGAGAGGCAGAGACACAGGCAGAGGGAGAAGCAGGCTCCATGCACCGCGAGCCCGATGTGGGATTCGATCCCGGGTCTCCAGGATCGCACCCTGGGCCAAAGGCAGGCGCCAAACCGCTGCACCACCCAGGGATCCCCAGGACCAATTCTTAAAAGTGTCTTTGCCATACATTTATTCACATGCTTGTCTGATTTTTTTTTTTACTTGTTGTAAATCACAGAAAATATCTGAAATCATTAAGATAGTGTCAAGTCACGCAAAATGTAATTAGTCTTTTCATTTTTAACGATCTGGTTGATATACAAAAAAAGTTTAAGTATATTCATAATTTTGACTCTGATTTGGAACAAAGTCTTTTGTTTTCAATTTATTTTTCAAATTAATATAATTAAAAAATACTGGTCTTTGGTATCATCAAGTGTATAAACTGTAATTTGTTTAAAAATAAAGCTTACTCTTTAATTAAAAATACTATTAGATATCAAAACAATCGAGGTCAGAAGTATTTTAACCTGATTCATACATAAATCATTTCCTCAAAACCTGTAAGAAATTGATAAGAATCCAAACCTTGAAAACCATAGTAGGCATAGTTTGTAAGAAATCTTACCTTCCGGATGCCTGGGTGGCTCAGTGGTGGAGCTTCTGCCTTCAGCTCAGGGCCTGATCCTGGGGTCCGGAATGGAGTCACACATTGGGCTCCCTGCATGGAGCCTACTTCTCCCTCTGCCTGTGTCTCTCATGAATACATAAATAAAAATCTTAAAAAAAAAGAGAGAAATCTTCAAGGAAATAAAATGCATGGTTTAAAAATAGTTTTATAAATAATTGAGTGTGGAATATTGATATGTGGAAAAAAAACTTGTTAATCTTAAATAATCAAGTTGGATTTAGTATTGTTAATTGCATGCATTTAGTAATATTTAAATGATAGATTGATAAATAGGTGATAGGTATCTTAATTGCTTGATACTTCTTAGGATTAAATCTCGATTATTGAGTATTTTGGCAGAATTAGTAGCAATGAACTCTGATAAATCTCAGGGAAAACATAATAAAATGAATGATTTACAAGGAAAATTTAGTTTATTGTTAAATATTTGTTTTTCCCTTTCATTGGAAAACTCTCTTTTATTTCCATTTCATTCCCTTTTACATATGGACTTTATTAGCTGACCCATATTAAAGAATATTATATTATTTCTTCCAATAAAATCATAACAGTATAGATGATAACATTTCTGGGTATAATTCAACATGTTGCAGAATAAATTCTTGTTATTCAATACTCCTACTATTTTATACAAAAAAAAAAATACATCTTATTTCAACATCATCAAAATGATTAGTTTCCTAAATTCATGCAATCTCAATTTACACACATATGTAATATGTTTATTATATAATAACACAGCACATATATATGATATCAGTAGTAGTTTAAGAAAGTAAGCGAGAAGGATGCCTGGGTTGCTCAGTGGTTAGGCGCCTGCCTTTGGCCTAGGGCATGGTCCTGGAGTCCTGGGATGGAGTCCCATATCAGGATTCCTGCAGGAAGCTTGCTTCTCCCTCTGCCTGTGTCTCTACCTCTCTCTCTGTGTCTCTCATGAATAAATAAATTAAATCTTAAAATTGAAGGAAGAAAAGTAAGTACACATTTAAAAAATCTACCTATGTCTTATGTTAAAACCACATGGATATTAAAAAAAAATGACGGGCAATTTTGTTTACATTCATAAAGTCAACAGGAATCTGTACTAGGGCTTTTTACTCTCGATTTTGGTCAGTAATAGGTGCAATCTTTATCACTGTAGTTTAAAAATCACTACAGTAAAAGAAATCTATATTTTTAAACTTTCTTCGTATTATACTTACAACCATTAATGAGGTCATGAAGGCATTACTTTGGAAATTTCTTTATGGGGCATTACTGGGGCAATTCTATATTTTATCCTTTTAATCTACTGAATGGTCTAGCTATATAAAAAGATAAGAACTGGGGCACCTGGGTGACTCCGGTATGGGCCTTCAGCTCAGATCATGATCTCAGGGTCCTGGGATTGAGTCCTGCATCAGTCTCTCTGCTCAGTGGGCACCCTGCTTCTCCCCCTGCCCCTACCCCTGCTCATGCTTTCTCTCTCAACTAAATAAATCTTTTTAAAAAATATGAGAATTTCTCTATTATATTTTACTAAGTAAGGGTGGGATCACGAATGTATTAAAATCAAGGATGAAGTGAAACTGTTAAGCACATAACTGAGAGAAGAATCACCAAACATTATAAAATGTCTAAAATAGATACAAATTGAAAAGGGAATATAAAATAGAGGATGTGTAAATTTTACCTACATTCATATCACACATTTATAATTTTGTTAGACAAGCTATATTAGGCAAGTTGCTGTGTGGAATATTAGTAATGAGTTCAACTTAATTAGAAAAATAATTAATGGATGGATGAACATAAATTAGTGCTGAAAATAAAGAAACAAACAAAAATTCACAAAATATATATCCAAATGAAAATAGACAGAATATATGTATTTCTTTTTTTAAAAAGACTTATTTAGAGAGAGAAAGAGAACAGGGGGACAGCAAAAGAAGAGGGGAAGAGGGAGACTCACCAGCAGATTCCTGCTTAGTGAGGAGCCCAACACAGTGCTTGATCCTGAGATTATTACCTGATCTGAAATCAAAGTCATATGCCTAACCGAGAGAACCACCAAGGCACTCCTAGAATTTATTTATTTCAAACGCCGAATAAAGGCCCAATAAAATCACATGTCTATTTTTGCATATATAATTTACATATGTATACATTCATACACATAAGGTACATGTATATGTAAATACAAAAGAATTATATTCTTACATAATTCTGTGTGGGAATTGTGTATAGAACATAAACAATGCTTAACATTTTGAAAAATAAATTTTTATTTTAGAATAGTACCTTATACAAAATAATTAAGAGATTTACAGAAAGTCCATGGTAGAAAATGACATGAAATTTTATGAGTGTTTTCTCAACCTCTACATTGTAAAAAAAAAAAAAAAAGTCCCTAATGTTGAAAAATTGGTCAGATTGGACATTTTCCCTTTCTCTAAAATTAAATGGCATGACCAAGAGTCCTTAGAAGTTACTTGAATTCTCCTTAATAATTTGAAGATTCCACCTTATTTCAAGGAAGTTATTTTATGATAGAGGAACTTTATTCTAATTGAATTATTAGATAAGAGATATACATCATGTAGTGTGCACTATATATTATAATATGAACAAACATACCATTAAGGCAAAAAATAATATTTCAATACCAAATTTTTTGATTGCTAAATAAAAATTTTAAGTACAGAAATTACAAGCAGTGATCTAATAACATAAAGCAATGCTGAGAGGAAAAGCAAAAGTATTCTTTTCTTCAACAGCCATTTGATATGCAGTTTTTTGTTGTAGTCTAATCAGATAAATCTAACAATGAAAAATTGTCCTTTAAATTTATAGGTATTTGTACTTTAATCTTTCAGAATTGAATGGTCTCATAGTGCTGATATAATCCTAAAAGAAATTGGAAGATATTTAAGACTCATTAATCTGATTCAATATGTATAATTTGATTTTTCAAGGTACGTCAAATGAAAAGGGTGTTTTCTCCATGGTAGCTCAAATGTTTCCAGTACTACTATCTGAATGCCAAAACACAAAATATGAGATATGATGGATTCTTCAATTTTGTATTTCTAAAGTAAAAAGGCCTGTGGCTTGAGCAAAAAAAAAAAAAAATCAGCACTCTGGAGTCATTTTAAAATGCTACCTTTTTATTCCCTATTATTCATATTCCCCAAGGGAATATAAAGGAAGGGAAAAGAAATGTTGGGAAATATCAGGAAGGGAGACGGAACATAAAGACTCCTAACTCGGGGAAACGAACTAGGGGTGGTGGAAGGGGAGGAGGGCGGGTGTTGGAGGGGAATGGGTGACGGGCACTGAGGTGGACACTTGACGGGATGAGCACTGGGTGTTTTTCTGTATGTTGGTAAATTGAACACCAATAAAAGTTAATTAAAAAAAAATGCTACCTTTTTTGGTATATATTTTATTTATTAGAATATTCTCCTTACCTTGTAGATGATGACTTGAGGAAAAAAATGAAAAACTTTCTGTAACCACAATATTATATTTACTCATCAATTGAAATTCCTTATTTGAAAATACAATATTAATCATTTATTTCCTAGATTCTCCAAGTCTTGTATTCGATATACTATAGTTTTCTTCTGCATTATTTTTCCTGTTAGGCAATTATTATCCTAGCTCATTCAAATAACCGGTCAACAAATTTCTTCAAATCCCAAACATATATATTTTTTAAAGATTTTATTTATTTATTCATGAGAGACACAGAAAGAGAGAGAGGCAGAGACACAGGCAGTGGGAGAAGCAGGCTCCATGCAGGGAGCCCGATGCAAGACTCGATCCCAGGTCTTCAGGATCACACCCTGGGCTGAAGGCAGGTGCTAAACCCACTGAGCCACCCAGGGATCCCCCCAAATCATATTTTTACCAAATAATACTAAAGTCAATTTTTATCAAATTTTATATGTAAAAATGTGTAGTTCATTTTATTTTATTTTTTTTTGTAGTTCATTTTAATATACATAATTGCCTACTTAGTTGTTTCATATATACTTTGAAATTAAGGTAGAAAGTAGTTTAATTTAGTTAATTTAAGGAAATGAGTTCAAATTTAATTCTGAGACAATTAAGAAAAAGAAAGAGATATAGAAATTATTTTCTCCTGCCTATAGTCAGTTATATTTTTTTAAATGTTGATGTTTAAAAAAATTGCAAAGCATAATTTTCAGTGAGTTTGGGTTAGGTTATGCATGCTAAGAAAACCAACTTGTAAATCTTAATTACTTGAAGCAACAAAATTGAATTCTCATTCTTATTAAATATATGCTATGTGTATTTTATCACCCAGGCTCTCCTTCCATGTCTCCTCCATCTGAGATCCAGGCTTACTAACACAGAGGCCAGTATGTGGAAGTTGCAGTTTTCCATGGTGGATGGGAAAGAGAGAGGAGAGGGGGAGAGAGATTTGCAAACCAGTCACTGGCTCTTAAAATTTCAGCCTTTCCACTAACATCTTATTAAACTGGTGCTTTTAAGCATATGTTCCTTGGACCAGCAATAGTAATATCATCTAAGAATTTGTTAGAAATTTGTACCAGAACAGGGATGGTGGGTAGTCCTATTTTTGTAGCTTCTTAGTGACCAGAATTTTCAATGATATTATGCTCTGCCAAAACCTAATATATATTAGAATTATAATTTTACATTTCTAATTTGAATTCCTCATCATAAAATTTTGAAGGAAACATTTAGACAAGTCTCTGACAAATATACTTTAATAGCCTAGGCTAGAAAACCAAAATCAAAATAAAAGTGAATATAAAGAAGAATCTCTATGAGGAGAATTTTAAGAGAAGCTGTAAATAATTCTCTAGCTCTATCCTTAGTTCATATTTTTTATTGAGACCTTCTAAATACTTTGAATTTCTAGACATGATATTTGAACAAAAAAATTTAGAATTCTCTTCTAATGTGACAATTCTTCATTTAGTTTAAGGACAAATCTTTAAGGCAGAATGAATGAAACTTTATTTCATTTTGGAAAATAGATCTAGAATTTAAATTCATGTCTGTTAATATATGGCTTACTTTTATCTGATTACATTTTAGAGAATACTTAAATGGGCTCATTAAGTTCTTTGAAATATTTAAGTTTCCAAAGTGTGACTGTGTGTGCATGAGAGAGAAGAAGAAACAAACTTATTTTTCCCTAGTATTACTTAGGGTGTTTACATTTCAGTGATTTATGCTTAAATTCAGACCAGCACACCATCCAACTTCTACCAAAAAAAAAAAAAAAAAAAAATCTGGGCATAACCTAATCAACCTACAAAGTACTGTTTTGTTTGAATTTCTGTTTCAGTCCCTCCAAATACACAAATAACTGATTTCTTCTGTTTGTTCATACCTGCTAATATTCATGTCTTGACTACTGCAGATATATAAGTGGTAGGCATTCAATTTCAGTGTAACATTTTAGTAAAACGTTTGCAAGTTTGCTCTGTCTTTGCAAAAGGGCATTTACACAATACTTTGAGTATTTTTTTAAGTAATAGTGTTCTATTTGAAATTAATGATTAATGCTTATACAATAGGCTAAATATCATCACTCATATCAGAAGATTTATGTCCATAAAACTCTAATCAGGAAGATAATTTCATATATATTCACCCAGAAGCATGTCTGCTTCTATATGCACTGTTCTGATTTATCCAACTGCTGTTTTGCTGGAGGATGAATTTTCCCAAAAGAAAATCGTCATTACTGATAACTTTTACTCTTAAGAATTGTGGTATTGTCTTTTCTAATTCTTACCTTCCCAAAACTAGGCTTGTTAAATATTGGTGATGTCTGCTTGTTTGAAAATAATGATAAACATGAGGATGTCCAGTTAAATATTCTCTTTTATTTTGAAGATTTTATTGTTATTTATTCATGAGAGACACAGGGAGAGAAGCAAAGATATAGGCAAGAGGAGAAGCAGACTTCCTAGGTGGAGCCCAATGCTGGATTGGATCCCAGGAACCCCAGGACCCCAGGATCATGCCCTGAGCCAAAGGGAGACACTCAACCACTGAGTGATTCAGGCATCCCTAAATATTCTCCTCAAACAAGTACATATTGCAACTTTTGATCTAGAACTGAGTTTTTACTCCATTTCCTACACCTACTATTTGAATTAACTGGTTTTAACACACTTTCCAAGGCCCAGCTTTTTTTTTTTTCTATGAAGTAGGGATAATAATACACATTGCTTAGGAATTTGTGAAGATTGCTTGAATAAAAAATCTTTCTACTTGCTTTTATCATGCCTAATGATTCTTGGTTTTTCACAGAGTTGTAGCTGCTTTTGGCTTTATTTTGTTTTTCCTTTTATGGTGGGTTTACTGTTTTTTGTTTTTGTTTTTCTTTCTTTTTTTTTGTCTTTCTTATGAGTGCCTAGCTTATTTAAATTCATCTTTTTATATTTTATTTATGTAATATTTATATTTATCTCTAAGTACCACTACTGCATTAGAGGCATGCTACACATTTAGGCATTTATTATTTTCTTTATTATTCAGTTCTACACATTTTACTATTCCCGTTAAGATGTTTTATGTCATAAATTATTTATCTTGTGGTTGGAAGTCTCCAAAATAAAATCTGGTTTTCTTTTTTGTTATTATTTTAAAAGTTTATTGAATTGCGTTCAGAGAAATATTTTGTATGATACAGTCTGTTGTAATTCCTGGTAAATTATTTTTCTTTAGACTATTACTTGGTGACTTAAAAAATAATTCCCCTCATGTACTTAAATTAACTAAAACTTCTTTAACACCTGGAAGTGGGAATGACTAAATGCCCACTTGATCAAATATGTTGAATATTTTGGTCAAATCTTCTATATACAATAGTACCAGACATCAAGACTGACAATAGAGGTATGGGAATAAAAACAGGATGGGATAGCATTGATATAAGGGAATATAATCCTACCAATGGAATTAGACTACAGAAATTGATCTAAGAGAGCCTGTATTATGAAAATAACAATACCATTTAAAAAGGTTGTGAATAGTATTTTCAATAAATGGAACTGTGCCATTTGGTTAGTCATGCAAAAATATACACACGCATTCACAAACACACACATTTTGACCTCTGAATCACAACGTAGAAAGAAAATAGATTCTAAATGGACTGTAGATCTAATTGTGAAAAGGCAAAATAATAAATAATAAGGCTTTTACATGTTATAATAATCAGTTTTGAATAAGTTTTTTCAAATAGGAAACAAAAGGGTTAAGCTTAAAGGAAAAATAAAGTGAACTATATTCAAATTAAGTTCTATTCATCAAAAGACACTTTTAAGTACATAATTTAGAGGGAAAGATCTTGTATGAAGAATTTCTGAAGAACCCATAGAAGTTAAGGAAAAAAAATACATTTATTAGTAGAAAAAGAGGAAAAAATTTGAACAGACACGTCACAAAATGGGACATCCAAATGGGCAATGCCCTATTTATATGTGTAAAGGTGCTCTAATTCCTTAGTGATCATAGGAATGAAGATTGAATTTGATGACAAAATTAAACCATAAAGCAAAATGCTAATGTTGGCAAAGATATGGACACACAATAACATTTTCAATATACATGGTCCTTGTGAGAAAACAACTCTGGGAACTACACAAATATTCATCAAGTTTGGA
Source organism: Vulpes vulpes (assembly GCF_048418805.1). Taxonomy (NCBI): domain Eukaryota; kingdom Metazoa; phylum Chordata; class Mammalia; order Carnivora; family Canidae; genus Vulpes; species Vulpes vulpes. The sequence continues at coordinate 1,606,275 of NW_027325668.1, forward strand.
ATGGATAAATAATTATAATCTATTTAAGCAATGTAATGTTGTAAAAGCAATAAAAACAAATGAGCCGCCAGTACTTGCAAAAATATTGATGGATCTTACAAGTATAATTTTGAGCCAAAGAAGCCAGAGACAAAAGATAAATAAAAACACATACTTATGATGCTATTTATATACAGAAAAAAAAAAAAAACAAGCAAAACTTACCTATACTCATAAAAATCAAGATACTGGTCACTACTGGAGGGGAGGTTGTGATATAAGGAGTCCTCTTCAGATGCAGATATTCAACCCCTTGATTCAGGTAATGTTTGCAAAAGTGAATTTGATTTGTATGAAAATTTATTAAGCTGCTTCCTTGTGAAAATTAAAGTTTTCTGGTGCATTTTATACTTTATGAACTATATCATTAACATATTCTATCTTGCCAATTGACATGTTAGTTGATGAGGGTAGTGTTGTGCTCCTACTCTGTTTATGAACTTGCCAATTTCTCCCTTTGATTACAGTATATTAATTTATATACATTTAAGGTTACTTTGCATTTCATATACGCAATGTAAATGTTATTTTATCTTGGTAATAAAAGGATTAGATTTACTACAACATTGTTTCTTTACTTTTTCCTGAGATACATTCTTACATTCTTATTTTATTCTATTATTTAAAAAATATTTTTAAAGTATTCCCTATAGAAAGCAAGTACCCTGTTGGTATGGCTTTGCTTTTTTTTTTTCAACTCAACTAGAATATTTTTTTTCTTTTTTAGCTGATTTTAATATATATATATATATATATATATATATATATATATATATACTGCCACTACAGACTTCCTTGATTTTATCTTAAACACCCTAATATATAAAACTTGTTTTCTTTTCTTGTGCTTTACTGCCTTCACAAAATGTGCTAAAGATAATATTTCTACATTCCATGTTCCCTTTTATTACTTAGATGTTCTATACTACTTTATATCTCTTTAGTATTATATAAGTTTGGTTACAATCTGAAGAGAGAAAACAATATAATTTAATAGAAAAATTTTAATGTAAGTAATCATAGCAGGAGTCTCAAATTAGAAAGATTGGCTAGTAGAAAGTAAATAAAACTCTTAAAGAATATAGGAATACCAGATAATCATGTCACATCATACACAATACATTCTAATATATTGCTACACGCATACATTATGATATACCACTAAGCTTAAGGCTGAGATGAGGTGTTCAAGGATGAGGTTCCACTCTACTTTTACTGATGCACAATCCTCAGTGGAAGGCAGAGACGTTGGTGTGGCACCACATTGCTGAAATTTGCTCTAAACCATCCTTTTGTAACTTGTCAGAAATCTGTCCTCAAAGCAGAGAAAGATATTTATGGGAAGGGTTTCACTGAGTATACCATCTGGCATGGGTTGAATTGTGTCCTCCAAGAAGAAGGAATTACTTCAATAGATGCCAGAGGGAATATGGCCATGTTGGCATTTTGTTTCAACTCCTAGCCTCCAGATCTGTGAAATTTCTGTTGTTTTATGCCATTCCAATTTGTGGTACTTTTTTACAGAGATGCTGGGAAACTAATAGGAAACACCCAAATTAGGGTGACGGGGGTCGGTGATGGCCATGGAATACTGCTGCCCATGCAGGAGACAGTAGAAGCCATTCATGCAAGAGCAGAAATCACTCTGCACTACAAGTGCCTTTTAAGGAAAGGCTTGTAACCGGAAAGCAAAGCCATTCTCTTAAACAATTCAAGGAACTTAGAGTGTTTTAACATGAAGTCTCCCCATTTAATGGTCTGTGTTATTTTCTCACAGATTAATCCCTTTGCTTTTTTTAATTATTTAAATTCAATTTGCCAACATATTGTATTAACAACCAGTGTTCATTTGCTTTTATAATAGCCTATTCAAAATTGTCATCCCATTTTTAAAATAAGTCAAGGCTTATTTGATATACCTGTATATTTGCAAGTATCTTTTCTCACCACTGATCATTTTTTATAATGGTTTATTTTAAAAACTAAAAATAACAAAAAAATATGATGCATAAACAATTTTCCTGGTACTTGATCTACAATCCAAATAATATCCTTCATGAACAACAATACACAAACTCTTAACAGAATATTCACGGAAAAAGCTAGCAATATCTAATAATAATAATAATAATAATAATAATAATAATAATAATAATAATAATATATTCTAACCAAGAGGAATGCAAGATAAAGGATAATAAAAATTCATTTAATGAGTCATTTTGAAAGCATAAAGGAGATAAAGCAACATTTGACAAAATATAACATTCATTCAGATAAAACCGTCAGAAGGCTTGAAACAGAAGGGAATTTCCACAATCTCATAAGGGGCAGCTACAAAGAAATTGAAGCTAACATCACAATAAATACGAAAGACTAAAAACTCTCCCCCTAAGATTGAGAAGCTAGTTTCTCTTCTCATCAATTCTATTCAGCATTGTACTAAATTACCTGGCTGGAAAAAGGCAATAAGAAAAGAAAAATATGAAGATTAGAAATGAAGAAATAAAACTTTTATTATTTTTAAATGACATCACCTTGAATGTGGAAAGTCCTAAGATCCTACAAAAAATATAACCAGTATGTGAATTAAGCAACATCATAAGATACATAATAAGTATATGAAAACCAACTGTATTTAAGTGTATTACTAGCAATAAAAAAAATGAAATGAAAAGTAATTAAGTCAACAATAGCATGACAAAAATATATATAGGAACAAATGACATACAATATCAATAAAGTATATAAAATGTTACTGACAGAAAAAAAGACCTAAAAATGGACAGATATATCATACTTATGATATAAAAGTACTTGTTATTACTATTATCTGGAAATTATCTTAAAATTGATTTATAGAATCAATGCAACCTCCATTAAAATGGAATTCAACACAGCAGTAAAAAGAAAGGGACACTGATAAACACAGTAACTTAGATAGATCACAAAAATATCATTCTAAATGAGAGAAGCCAAACACAAAATCTATCATATTATATGACTTAATTTATATCTAATTTATAGAAAAGGCAAAACTATAGAGATAGAAAAAAGATCTTTTATTTCCTGGAACTGTGGTTGGAATATTGTTTAACTTTGGAGGTCACAAAGGTAACAGTGGATTGAGGTAAAAGTTTTAAAACTGGTTTGTGGTAATGATTGCACAATTGTATAAATTTAATAAACTCATAAACTATACACTAAATTAAGGAAGTGTATGATATGTAAATTACATTTCAAAAATTACTATTAAAATAGAGTTCCATCTGTCATTGTTTACTTTTTATAGTTTTACCACAAAATTTTGCATGCCGAAAAAATATATTTATTTATTTTTGTCTCAAACTTTATGAACTTATAGATTCAGGCTAAAATAGATTCATCTGTGACTCATGTTTTTCACTGAAGTATTTATTTTTTAACTATATATACAACTCATCCATGTTCATTGTTTTATAATATTATATTGCAAAAATACACAAAACAAATTAATGCATTCAAATGCTCATGGATATTTGAGCTATTTGTAATATTTTACTGTCACAAATAATGCTACAATGAACAATATTTTTGGTTGCCAGGTGCATTTCTGCCAAACACCTACTAGAGTATATATGGAGTAGTAGGATTTCTAGATTTTAGGGTATGTTTGTTCTCAATGTTATTAGAAAATAGAAGAATAGTTTTAAAAATTCCCATCACCAGACTTGTATAAATGCATTGTTCTTCCAGTTCCTTAACCACTTGTGGTATTATCATACTTTTAGATTTTGTGAACTGGTATGTGTTCATAAATAGGTATAAAATTACAGTTTAATTTATGTGTTCTAGGTGACTAATAAAATTAAACATATTTCAAATACTTGTCATCAATATTCCATCTTTGTTTTTTTTAAGATTTTATTTATTTATTCATGAGAGGCACAGAGAGACCTCTATTTTATGGTACTATTTGCCTATTCTTATATGAGTAACATATTATCTTAGTAACTATATTTTCATAATCCTTACCTATTTTTGCTTAGGTACATTCTCTCACATCTTCTTCAGGAGCCCCTTGCTATTCTTGGAATTTGCTTTCTGCAACTTTTAAATACAGTATGTCAATGCAGTATGTTTCTCTGAGACAAACAAACAAAAACTAGATGGGTTTTAGAGTGGATATGGACTAAATCTATATTTTGGTAAGAATGTGAAGAAAGGAACGTCTTACACTGTTGGTAGGAGTAAACTGGAGGAGCCAATCTGGAAAATACTACGGAAGTTGCCTACAAAGTTAAAAATAGAGCTACCCTTTGACTCAGCTATTGCATCACTAGATATTTACTCAAGGATACAAATATACTGATTCAGAAGGGCATATGCGGGGATCCCTGGGTGGCTCAGCGGTTTAGCGCCTGCTTTTGGCCCAGGGCGTGATCCTGGAGCCCCGGGATCGAATCCCACGTTGGGCTCCCGGTGCATGGAGCCTGCTTCTCCCTCTGCCTGTGTCTCTGCCTCCTCTGTCTCTCTGTCTATCATAAATAAATAAATCTTAAAACCAAACAAAACAAAAGGGCATATGCACCCTGATGTCTATAGCAGCACTATCAACCATAGCTAAAATATGGAAAGAGCCCAATATCCATTGACTGATACACACACACACACACACGCCCTCTTATTAATTCATATATAAATATATAATGGAATATTACTCAGCCATCAAAAGGAATGAAATCTTGCCATTTGCAGAGGCATGGATGGAGCTAGAGTGTATTATGCTAAGCAAAAGTAGTCAGAGAAAGACAAGTATCATATGATTTCACTCATATGTGGAATTTAAGAAAGAAAATAGATGAACAACTGTTTTGGTTTTTTTCGTGTTTTACTGATTCAAAGTTTAATGTATCCATAGCTTTGCCTGTTCCAAATGTCATATAGTTGGAATCATACAATAAGGTAGTCTTTTCAGGAGTGAAATAATTTTTTCTTCTTATCCATTGTTTTGACATTGCTCCTTTGTCAAAGATCAGTTGCCTTTTTTTTTTAATATGGTCTATTTTTTGGCTCTATTCTATTCCAGTGATCCATTTGTCTACTCTTCATCAATAGCACACTGTCCTGATTACTATAGCTTTATAATAGATCTTGAAATCAAGTACTGTCAGATCTCTGCAATGATTCTTTTATTCATTTCCTTTTGTCAAATCCTGTTTCTGTATCCCCATTCAATTCCACAGAGAGCTCTGAGAGTAATTAATTTTAAAAATAAATGAAATAACTTCTTTACCAAACTCTTTCAATAAGTCTCATTTCTTTTCTGATAAAATAAAAAATTAACACAATAATCTAAAGGTCCTTTACTGTCTGATACCTGTCTTCATCTCTAGCCTTCTAGTCGTTATACCCTGTGCTCACAATCACTTTGATTTCATTAAATTTCTGGAATATACCATGATCTTTTTCCCTCTCTGTGTCTTCACAGTCTTTTGACATTCTTTATCTTTTTTTGCCTCTATCATTATCTTGACAGCCCCCTGCTCATTTTAATTCAAGTTATTTGAGCAAAGAGGATCTTCTGGACATATAATTTCTCAATTATTATGTAATATGAATATATTTGTTAAAGTATTTCTTCTAATCTCCAACATCACTGAGGTCAGTGACCATGTTCATTCAACTCAGAAGTATGTGCATGACGAAATACATATGATCATTTAAAAATGTAATTTAATAAATAAATACATCATAAGTTTAAAACAATTTAAAAAGGAAAATCAGGAAAATATAGAATGAACACTCTAACTTTCCAAGACTCTTCAATGATTTGGGAACTGCAATGGCATCCACTGGTATCCTGCCTTCTGAACTTCCATCTTTTCTTAATAAAATAGTCACATTGATCATGATAAAATATAAGTTACTTTGTTCAAAATCCTCCAGTGTTTTCATCTCACTCAGAGTAAAAGCCAAGGATGGTACAATATGGTTATTAGTTAGTTACTTCTGCTCTCACTCATCTAATCATCATTCCAAACCAACAACATAACATCTCTGCCAGTCTTCAAACACAAAAGTTACACTCCCATTTCAGAACTTTGCCATTTGATTTTTCTCTGGCCTAGAATGCCACAAATATCTGCTGTTTGTTCCTTCGTGAACATCTATTCACTACTCAAATGGTGACCTCCTCAGTACTACCTCTCTTTGCCACATGATCTAATAATACAATCCTGATCTCACAACTCATTTAGATGTGAACTTTTGAAATCTGTCTCTGGATTCTCAGGGGTGTGTCTGCACATGTGGACATACAAGCTTTTTATTCTAGATCAGTGTTACAAGTCATGAATTTATCCCATATGACTCAATATGAAGAATAAAATGTGTACTTGTAGTTCATATTTTGGCTAAAATGTCATGTTAAAAAAACAGAAAAATACTAAAAGTTTAATAATAAATTAAAAATTTCTTATTTCAATGAATTGGTAAAAAATGTGGAAAGGTATAAAGGGACTATTGATAAAGAGGTGGTCTCATTTTCCAAATATTCTTACATTTAAATTCAGCTTAGTCAGTGGCATAATTAATATTGTAAATCTTGAGATACATATTAGTATTGACAAATAACTATGTTTTAGAATATGTTTTCAGTTTTGACTGAAGGCAAAGGAAATCACTCTATGACCTAAGAATCCTTTCCCATCAGTATAATTCTACGTAGTAGCATTCTTTATAGAACATGCAAAAAATTAAGCAAGAGATTAGCAGCAAAACCCAGCATAAGTGGATTAGCCATTTGAGCAGTCTTGAAGGTAATCCCTTTTATTTGGGAGAAAAACATACTAAATGGAGAATGTATACATCTGTGGTATTATGCTTTATTAACAAAAGGATTAATTGAAAATGACAATAGATTTAAATGCTTTCTCTGGAATATTAACTTTATTTCAGTATATGGGCTTGAGTATTATACATGATCACAAAAGTTAACTCTCCGATATGTGTGAAGTCTCAAAATGAATTATACTACAACTTGTATGTATAGAGAAATTGCTGGTCTTTTGTCTTGATTAAATTGACCAGAAATTTATGAACCTTATGTTTGGGTTCAGGAAGAATTTAGTCCTGACCAATATATAATTTTGTCACCTCTAATAAACTGAAATTGTAGCTTGCATAATCTTTAATCTTCAGAATTTAATTATTTCTGCTCTTCTCTAAGGGAATGTAGAAAGGATTTTTATGATCTTTAAATGTAAGAGACAGGGGAACTCTAAAGCTTTATCCTGGTTCTTGGTTATAGGTTTGATTGTCTTTGAGAGGTGAGTGGTCTTCTCAGGACATTATTTGGCATTCACAGTTGGTTTGTGGGACTGCTGTTAATTGATCTCCCTGAGCTTGGTAGAGTTTATTGGCTGCTCCTTTGAAGACACAGACTTTCTTCAATTCTAATAGGAACATTATAATGTTCTTCATCCATGCTGTTGGTTCTGGATATCCACGCTCATAAAAATTTAAATAGTAGGCTTTCTGGACCTAAACTTAGTTCTGAATTACCTAAAATACATACAATTTAAGGATTATGCTACTCCATCCTTAATGCTTTCTTATAAAAACTTCATCACCTTCTTATCTCTGCTATGTTAACTATACTTTCTTAATTTCACTGCATGGTGTGTAGAACCACTAACAATAGAAACCTCCTTTCTGAGTACCAAGACACATAAAGGAAAGATCTGGACATTTTTCTTAGACCATAAATCATACATATAAGAAAATTAGGTGTTATCTGACATCTTTCTTCCTTACCACTCAAGGTCCATGGCTAATCCTGAATCTCAGACACATTATCTTCTTTATAGTAAAGAGTTTATGACTTATTTCCACAACTCTGTTTCAAGATTTACTAATGAAGCATGAAGTAAATTAAAAGACAATTTTCTTGGTTTAAAGATAGATTTTTCAAGTCTATTATCTTATTAAGGACATCACAATCCTATGTCCTTCAGCTAGGGGTGATAAAATTTATGATTTAGCCTTAATAGTGGAAGAGTGAAAAGGAGCATTAATTAAGGGTGAAATGAAAATATATCAATTTTATGTTTTCAATTATTCTCTTTTTATTGTAAATCTTCTTGTCTGTACAAATCTCTACTCTAGCTTCAGCTATCATATTCCCCCAACAAAGTGGGAACTAGGTCTTTATCCCAAAACTACTTTAATAAATCCCCTTTTTATTCCTAGCAATTCCATATTTTTCTCAATTTACTTGCTTATTGAGTAAAAAAATGCTACTTTATATCTAGTCAGGTCCCCAGAACAGTGTTTTTTTCATGAGGGTCATGAAATAATTTTATTTCTCATGAAATTAATTTAGTTTGTTCAGTTGAAAGAGAAAAAAATTAATAAAAGAATAAAAGAAAGAACAAATGGTGAAAATAAAGGGAGAAAGAAGGTGAAGAAAAAGAAGAGGAATATTGAAAAAGGAGAAAAAAGAAAGAATGGAAAATAAAATAGAAATAGGATAAGTAATATAATTTTTATTTCAGTTTTATTTGTATGTGAAAGTCTGCACACTCATGTTGTGTAATGACATAAATCTATTTCTTAGCATTAGTCATAGGCAAAAAAATAATACAAAAATTTTGTTTAACCCTTTTAAAATACTGTGAAAGATATAAATTACATGGACACAGCAAATTTTGTTAGATAGCTATCTCTTCCAGATGAGTCCTGTGTAGTGTGTGTGTGTATACATGGAGGATGTGCAAGGCTTTATAAGCATACTTATAAGCAGAAGGATAGACTATGAGTCAGCATCACAATCTCAATCTCTTCTCGGTCCACTCAGGTTCTAGTTTCCATATCTGCCTTTAATGATCTGACTTGAGAGAGATATGCATAACATCTGTTCTAGATTAAAAGAAACATCATGGTATCATGTTCTGGTTTCCCAGGACCTCTTAAACTAGACTTGGCTACCATGTGCTCATTGCGAAGTCTCTTTCTGGCTCATGTGTTTGATATCTTTCTTCAACTTACTGTTTCTGTACAGTCCACGAGCTTTTTTGGCCTGTAATGCTGCTATTGGAATTGGATCTTCCCTATATGAAGTTGTGGCCATGATTCATTTATATGACATCCAAATAGCCAAACAGGAAGCTATAGCAATCCAAATATAATAATAAGTCTACTTTTTTTTGAGTTAACATGTGTACTTTATATATACCATTTATTCATCAGGCCCTGGTTTCCTCTTCTTTATATTAAGGGACTAAAAACAATTTAAATATCTATTATATTTTACCTTGTATCTCTGCTAACTATAAAATTCTAGTGACTACAGCCTAGGGAATTTCATGGAGAATGGCAAGTTTTCCTCCCACCTAACCCCACTCACACAAAGAATTTAGGATTGTAAGCTTAACATAGGATACACTGATTGACAAAGTGATTATATTTGGCAGTTAAGGCAAATTGTTTATTGATCATTGATAGGATACAAAGAAAACCTGTAGTGAATTGGCTGAAAGGATCAGGTAATAGTAAAACCAAAGGCCTGAGGCTAATAGAGTCCTTAGTTTAGAAGTAGATACCTGACCCAAAAGGAAAAGTTGAGCAGTAGCAAACAGCAAGTTCAAGAACACTGATACTAGGGAATAAGGCAAATTGTGCAAACTGGTAACAGAATTTTCTATTTGTCAATATACAGTCAGATTCAATCACAGGAATAGGGCATTGGAATGAAAAGGGGAAATTGAAATTTATTGGGTATATGTGTTAGGGGCAGAGCCTAGTGTTTTTGCATATAGAGTAGAATAATTTTTTTTTTTTTGAGTTAACCAAGTGTGGGTAAGTACCTTCTCATTGTAGATGAATATATTGCTGTCAGTTTTCTCAAGTCCAGTCTAGAATTTTCAACATTCTACTGAATGCATCCAAAACTTAATGTATAACCTCTTCCTCTATCAAATTTCCTCCATTTGCTTTGATCTCTTACACTCTTTTTCCAACTTCAATGGTATGAAAATTGAAAGCAGCGTTAATCATATACTTCATAGCCCATAATTATGTTAGTACAGGAACTTCTTGTTTGATTTTATATTTTTCTATTTCTATTTTTTTCTATTTCATCCTTGATCTCATTTCCTGCCCCCAATGCAGACACCTATTCTATATATTTTTTTCTTCCTTAGCCCATATCTCTTAGTCCTGTCAATTCAGTCTTCAACAATCTTGGCAATTATACCTATCTATTCTACTTTAAGTTCTATTCCTTTATTCTGGTCCTCATTATTTCTCACCTTTATAAGAACTCCATACATACTTGGATTTTAGAATTAACTCTTTTCTGTAATTTTTTGTTTTGTTTTCTATTCTGGCTCATCTTATACATAAAATGACTTATTTGGGTTGGTTTCTCTAAAAGCTAATTCTTTCTTGGAAATTCATGTGCAAACAGCTCACTGAGGGGATGCTATCCAGAGAAGAGAAATGACGGATTCTAAATAAAGCAGGAAAGAAGAGCTAAACCAAGATGTGGTCTCTGCTTAAGCCCACCTTCCATCCTCAAGTTGTGCTGGAGAATGAACTACTCCACAGGGCTAGTGCTCCCATTGTACAACCTTGTATATCTCTTTGTTAGTCGTTTTGCCTATGGAGCTCCTTTGGGCAGGGGGAGCATAACATTCTGTGTATGTCAGGTCACCATGGTTGAGGACACTTTTTAAAAAGGAGCAACTCTGAGCCATGGACAGCTAACACAGCAGCAGCAACAGTTCTGAGAAGGAATAGGTTCAACTGCTTAGAAAAAGCTATCTGGGCACAGCATCAAACACATTTACTACATCATCCAACAGATTTTCTAAAACTCACTCCTTGTTCATAATCCATCAGTGGCTTCCTACAGATTTGATATTAATTCCAAATTACCTATCATGACATGCTTTTGCTCTGTTTCAACTCATCCATCCTTGCATTCTATTCATATGGACATATTTGGAATTTTTAAAGTGCCATCTTCTACATATACTTCTATACCTTTTAAACAGATGGCTTCATCTTCAAACAATAATCTTCTGACATTTGGCACCTAGTTAATTTCAGCTTTCTTAGTCTAGCTAAGATTTTACTTAACCTAAATACCTAACCACATTTAACCCCATCTACTTAACCTAAATACCTAACCACATTTAATCCCTTAAACCTATGCCTTGATTAAAGCCCCCTCTAGCATTTATAATACTTTAGTATACTAAAGTATCTGCTCACTATTCCCTTACCTCACTAGATTTCCCTAAAAATAGGAAATGTGGCTTTTACATCTTCATCATGTATCTTGACACACATTGAATATATAATTTCTTAAACAAATTGATAAGGATTATAGGGTTAAAATGCTCAAGGTAAAAAAAAAATAAAACAACTAGAATGGATTGTCCTGTTTTGAATTCAGTTTCAATGTATTCTAGAGCTCTCCCTTTTCTTTACTACAATAAGATTCTTGGATTTTTACACTATGGTATTTGAAATTATGCGGCTTTCCATTTATTGGTAACCTAAGATTATCTCAACAATGCTATCGTGGCTGTTTGTGGATCTGTGGTCTCACTTATATTCATGTAGATTTTTAATTATGCTTATTTTCAAGCTTCTATCTTGTAGTCCACTGAAGGGGCAACAGGAAATTTAGTTAACTCTCCTGTAATTGTCATATTTTCTTCCATTTGTCCTTTATCCGTGATGTCCTTGACATGATCCTTCAATTTTTTAATTTTTTTATTTTCCTCATTAACCCTTCAAACATATTCTTTGCTTGCCTCTATATTCTCTATATTAGTTTTGCGCAATTCACATGCACATGATATATATGTACATGGTATACACACTGTCACTCAAATAATGCCACATAATATTCAGCATAGCTATCGTGTTCGCATGCAGTTCTTTAAATAAAGAAATTGGTACTCTTTGGCTATATGTGATTAAGATCAATGTTTTTACCTAATCCTGTATAGAATATGTTATTTTTCACCAATGTTTTCTGTTGTCAACTGATCGCTTTCTTCTCAGCAAATTTTAAATTTTTTTTTAATTTTTTTATTTATTTATGATAATCACAGAGAGAGAGAGAGAGACGCAGACACACAGGCAGAGGGAGAAGCAGGCTCCATGCACCGGGAGCCCGACGTGGGATTCGATCCCGGGTCTCCAGGATCGCGCCCTGGGCCAAAGGCAGGCGCCAAACCGCTGCGCCACCCAGGGATCCCTCTTCTCAGCAAATTAATCTGAATCAAGATGGTCATTTTCTTATGGTGGTGCTTGGATACTAACTTCATTCCCTCGGTTTGTAACTGCTTACTCTTCAAGCTCAACTGTAGAGACATCATTAACCATATCTCTGTGCTGTATGGACCTGCATCTTACTCATTCTATAAATCTTTGGCTCCTGCTTTTGATAGAAAAAGAACAACTTCTAAGTTGAATTCAACCAGAGTAAGTCTTCTCCACTTTTCAAAAGTCATTGATTCTAAGTAGCTTTCTGTGTTATACTTTCAGACATGCCTCTTGAAATGTATCCTGAGGTTTTTTCTTTTTAACAGTTTCCTTTCCATAAGGCCTGTGCTGCATAAGCACTGCTTGGGAAGGCTTTTGCTATTATTAAAGTGTTGATGGAAGCTTGCATCAGGTTCAACATAGGTCACAAGGATGACAAGGGAAAAAAAAACCTAGAGATAAGCCCAGCACTAATTAGTAACAATAGAAGCTAAAATAATATTACCTCTTCCATGCTGAATATCCATTTTGTTCAATCTACTACATAACAGGTACTTGCACCTTTAATTCTCAGGGTTATCACTATGAGACAAGTAGTATTTCCATTTAATAGATGAGGTTTACCAAGATTAAGCAATTTGTCTAAGAATCTTGAGCCTTAAATGAGAGGGCTACATCTGCCTCATGGCAGAAGTTAAACAGATACTTGGACTGAATTTTCTGGTCAGCTTTTCCAACTCTATCTTTACTCCATTTGCCATGCACTTCTGTATACCCATTATGTGCCAGGCACCATGGGCTTTAAAAATACATAAAATATTTACTCATAACAATTTATAGGTAATGCATTAAATCCTCATTTTAGAGAAGAGGAAACTGGGGCCAAAAATGTTTGGTAACTTCCTCAGGATTAGACAGCAGATAAATATTTCCTTTTCAATAGATCAACACATGTAACTAGACTCTGCAATGTAATAAAATCATTGCATTTTTTGAAATTTAGTTTTGTTTCAAAATAGGCCTATAGTAAGTAGACCTTTCAGTTTGAGCTACAGCTATCAATTGTCCATGCCTGGAAGACATTTACTTTTAAGCCTGGGTTACTCTAATGGCCACTACCACTATTTCCTTTTGGCAGCTACTAGATTTTCAGGCTGAGGAACTTGGGATTAATAATGGTTTCTAGGAGATGTACATTAGAGATCCAATATATTTCATTGATGACACATGCCCTACTTCCTCAATATCCTTCATTCCAGTCAAGGCTCTCTGTGACTGGAAGAAAGAAAATACTTTGTGGCATCCTTAGAACTGCAGGATGCTGACAAGGACCATTAACTAATTTAGATTTAAGTGTCTGTGGAATTGCTGGCTACAACTACTACAGTGGTGCCATGGGTTAAAAAGATTTGCCTGTATCAGGGAGTCTATGGCTCTGCCTGTGTCTCATATTTCTTCTAACTAGAACTTAATGCATTGGAAACTTTGTGGTCTGTGTGTGTGTGTGTGTGTGTGTGTGTGTGTGTTGTTTACAGAAACACATTGAATAAAATATATATTTTATAGTATACAATCAGGTGAATAATTTATTATATGTGTAGCATTAAAGAGATCAGGAAAAATGTGTTATTGGTTACACAGGTCCTCTATGATGTTATTTGGTGTGATGTTCTTCACATGAATTGCTCTGACAGTTTTTATATCTTGTCATTGCATGCTGATGGCAGTGTGCAAATAGGTTTGCCACATAGGAATTACCTGTCCCACAAGTTCATTTTCAATGCATTCTAAAGATCAGCCATCCTTGCAGGAGTTAAGAAAGATTTATAGAATCATTATAATGCAAAACCTTAGAAAGAAAGACAAAAATTACTGACAGTTTTGTGTAGAAGAGAATATAAAGAAGTTCACTATTTTGATGTTTTATATATATATATATATATATATATATATATATATATATATATATATAATTGAAATACAACAGAAATATAAAAATCAAATTTCCATAAAATCAGATTTTAATGTATTTTCCTCACCCATCAAGCAACAGGTCCTTAGAAAGATTTATAAGGAGCCTATACTAGAACCAAGAAATAATAATCATTTGTTCAAATGGTAGAAGTTCCAGTATATTATTCATTATACAAAGCTGTGGTTTACATAAGTATCTGACTATAGATTATAAAAAAACTAGAAATTCTATAGTTTTCATATATGTAAATTCACATTTACTTGAATTTACTAAAGTGTTGCTGAGGAAAGAAAAGTAGCATCTTATATTTTGGTTGAATGTGTAAAAGGACATGTTCTACACAAGAAATTATATACATATATGAACCACATGTATATATATATATATACACACACACATATATATATACATACTCACAAACATTTTTCAAATGTTCTAACCTCTTGCATGTAAGTGGTAACATTCCTACATGGTGTTTAAAAATAACAAGAGCATTCACTAAAATGTGCATAAAGAAGAAAAACTCTCAAAAATCATTACCTGATTTGCTTCCCTTGCACAATTGGACTGATTATGTATTTTCCATTACTTTGTGGATGTGCATGGCATTTTACTATATGTTACTTTATATGCTAAAAGGATAAGGCAGTATTTATTATTATGCTTCCACATTTTTGAAGGAATACAGATACAATTTAAAGATCAGGTTCATAAAGGAAATATAATAGAAAGAAAAATCTGCATTCTAAAAGACCTCAAAATGGAAACACCTAGATTAGAATATAGCTGACTGAAGTCACTTTAGAATATAATTTGATATTTCTGCCTCATAAATTTGTAATCAATTTTTAGCTCCTTAAGGATAGTGGTTGAGTCATATATCCACTGTGGATTGCATTTTCCTGCATATTATAAAGATTGATAAAATGTTTGTTAAATAAATGAACTCAATGCTTTGGACAAAAATCTACTGTTGATTTTCTCTCAAAATATGTTTTGACCCTACTTTCTCCACCTTCCTCTCATCTATTCTGTCCTAATCTCATACTGGAAGTACTAACAGCCTCCTTTACACATCATGTCCTTGGTTTTGTAATATGCAAGTCATGTTGTCACTTTCTTTACCTAAATATTTCATAGATTAAAACATAGCAAATCACAGTTTAATACTTTCCAGAACTTCATATTGCCTACTGGAAAGACTCTGTATATTTTAATAGAGTTTACTGACAATAAAAACCTTTCCCTAATTTATTTCTTAAGTCCTATGTCATTTCAACATTCATTCTGCCAACTTTTTCTTCTATTTCTGTCTTAGTGAGCCTATAACCTTAATATGTTGTACTTTTTAAAATATTGGCTTTATGCCCCAAACTGTATTACTCCATAATGATGCAAACATAAATAAAGCAGAGTCCCTATTTATTTGTATCTGCTTGACTCATGGTCTTTCACATTTCTCTTCTATTTCAGGTGAGTGGAATGATACTCATTTTCATGACCTGCCTTTTCGTGGATAGCCATTCCAAATGTCAAAGAAAGAACTAATTATTTTTGCCACCATCACTGTCACTGGCCTAATAACTATGAGGTATGGTTAGTTACATACATTGATTATTCCCCTAATTTTGATGCCCTAGAGCTCAGGGACCATATTTTATTCATATTGGTATTTTTAATAGAAAATACTGTGGTTTACATGTCATATATCTTCAATGATTGTCAATTTTATTAAAAAGTAAAGTATCAAAAAGAAGTATCCATGTGTTTGGATTCATTTTAACTAATGTGTTCTGCACCCCCCCAAAATAACCTCTGAAATTGTATGACATAATATGTATGAATATATATCAGCATACACATAGAAGCATCTATAGCTACAAAAACATTAGGAACTGGTGACTGCTAATCTTAGCAACAGCTGCTTAGCTTCATTTCCATTTAATGCTAAACCTACCATCGATGTAAAATATTTCAATATTAAATGTAGAGAGGAGATACCCAGAGTTTCTATAAATCAACATTAAAAATGCAATTATGAAAAAAAAATAAAAATAAAAATAAAAATGCAATTACGCATTTAAACAATAATTTCCTAATGAAAAATTTAATTTGATCTTAATTATAACCCATAATTATATATAATTAGAATTAATAATTATACAATTAAAATGTATGTATATTATATATAATGCATACAATATATGTAATACAATTATTATATTATACCCATAACTCAAATAAAATTAGTAGTAAGAACATGTAGTCATGATTTCTTTGGAGCAGGATTTCTAGGCTGCTTAAAAGAAATTGCCACAAGATAATTTTTTTCCTTGAGACATAAATTTTCTGTTGTGGATTTTACCTAAAGTGAATTCTATGATGTCCTTTTATAAACACCAGTGATTTGAGAATATCAGTTGTTGAGTATATGGCATACTCTATGAAGACTCTTACGTTATGTTAAAGGGATCTTGGGAGGAGGGGCAAGTTGGCAGGAGAGGAGGGTCCCCAGGTCACCTGTCCCCACCAAATTACCTAGATAACCTTCAAATCATCCTGAAAATCTAGGAATTCGGCCTGAGAGTTAAAGAGAGACCAGCTGGAATGCTACAGTGAGAAGAGTTCACACTTCTATCAAGGTAGGAAGACGGGGAAAAAGAAATAAAGAAACAAAAGGCCTCCAAGGGGGAGGGGCCCCGCAAGGAGCCGGGCTGAGGCCGGGGCGAGTGTCCCCAGGACAGGAGAGCCCCGTCCCGGAGAAGCAGGAGATGCACCCGGGGGGAAAGTCTTGCAGCGAGCTGGAGCAGGACCCCAGGAGAGCGGAGATGTCCTCAGGCACCCGGGGACACTAACAGGCACCTGCGCCCAGGGGACAGGGAGAGGCTGGGAGGGCCCAGGACAGCTAGGATGCTCCTGCCCCGAGCTGAGCAGATCAGCGGCCCCGCCCCGGAGCCTCAAGGCCCTGCAGACAGAGAGCCCCGGAGCTACTGCAAGAGCTGACTCTAGGGCTGCAGAGCTGGCCCCGCCACTGCGGTTGTTCCTCCTGGGGCCTCACGGGATGAACACCCCCCACTGAGCCCTGCACCAGGCAGGGGCAGAGCAGCTCACCAAAGTGCTAACACCTGAAAATCAGCACAACAGGCCCCTCCCCCAGAAGACCAGCAAGACCGACCAGTTCCAGGGGAAGTCAAGGGACTTAAAGTATACAGAATCAGAAGATACTCCCACGTGGTTCTTGTTTTTTTGTTTTGTTTTGTTTTGTGGTTTTTTTTCTTTCTTTTTGATTTCTGATTGCTTCCCCCACCCCCTTTTTTTTGCCTTTCTTTTTCTTTCTCTTCTTCTTCTCTTTTTTCCTGTTTTTTCTTCTTTCTCTTTTTTCTTTTTCTCTTTTCTTTCCTTCTCTCTCTCTCTTTTTCTCCTTTTCCAAATACAACTTGTTTTTGGCCACTCTGCACTAAACAAAATGACTAGAAGGAAAACCTCACCTCAAAAGAAAGAATCAGAAACAGTCCTCTCTCCCACAGAGTGACAAAATCTGGATTACAATTCAATGTCAGAAGGCAAATTCAGAAGCACTATTATACAGCTACTGGTGGCTCTAAAAAAAGCATAAAGGACTGAAGAGACCTCATGACTGCAGAATTTAGATCCAATCAGGCAGAAATTAAAAATCAATTAAATGAGATGCAATCCAGGCTAGAAGTCCTAATGACGAGGCTTAACGAGGTGGAAGAACGAGTGAGTGACATAGAAGACAAGTTGATGGCAAAGAGGGAAACTGAGGAAAAAAGAGACAGGCAATAAAAAGACCATGAAGACAGATTAAGGGAAATAAACGACAGCCTGAGGAAGAAAAACCTACGTTTAATTGGGGTTCCTGAGGGCGCAGAAAGGGACAGAGGGCCAGGATATGTTTTGAACAAACCCTAGCTGAAAACTTTCCGAATCTGGGAAGGGAAACAGGCATTCAGATCAAGGAAATAGAGAGATCTCCCCCTAAAATCAACAAAAACCGTTCAACACCTCGACATTTAAAGTGAAGCTTGCAAATTCCAAAGATAAAGAGAAGATCCTAAAAGCAGCAAGAGACAAGAAATCCCTGGCCTTTATGGGGAGGAGTATTAGGGTAAAAGCAGACCTCTCCACAGAGACCTGGCAGGCCAGAAAGAGCTGGCAGGATATATTCAGGGTCCTAAATGAGAAGAACATGCAACCAAGAATACTTTATCCAGCAAGGCTTTCATTCAAAATGGAAGGAGAGATAAAGAGATTCCAAGACAGGGAGGAACTGAAAGAATATGTGACCTCCAAACCAGTTCTGCAAGAGATATTAAGGGGGACTCTGAAAATACCCCTTTAAGAAGAAATTCAGTGGAACAATTCACAAAAACAAGGGCTGAATAGATATCATGATGACACTAAACTCATATCTGTCAATAGTAACTCTGAACGTGAACAGCTTAATGACCCCATCAAAAGGTGCAAGGTTTCAGACTGGATAAAAAAGCAGGACCCATCTATTTGCTGTCTACAAGAGACTCATTTTAGACAGAAGGACACCTGCAACCTGAAAATAAAAGGTTGGAGAACTTTTTACCATTCAAATGGTCCTGAAAAGAAAGCAGGGGTAGCCATCCTCATATCAGATAAACTAAAATTTACCCCGAAGACTACAGTGAGAGATGAAGAGTGACAATCTATCATACTTAAAGGATCTATCCAACAAGAGGACTTAACAATCCTCAATATATATGCCCCAAATGTGGGAGCTGCCAAATATTTAAACCAATTAATAACCAAAGTGAAGAAATACTTAGATAATAATACACTTATACTTGGTGACTTCAATCTAGCTCTTTCTACCCTCCATAGGTCTTCTAAGCACAACATCTCCAAAAAAACGGGAGCTTTAAATGATACACTGGACCAGATGGATTTCACAGATATCTACAGAACTTTACATCCAAACTCAACTGAATACACATTCTTCTCAAGTGCACATGGAACTTTCTCCAGAATAGACCACACACTGGGTCACAAATCGGGTCTGAACTGATACCAAAACATTGGGATTGTCCCCTGCATATTCTCAGACCATAATGCCTTGAAATTAGAACTAAATCACAACAAGAAGTTTGGAAGGACCTCAAACACGTGGAGGTTAAGGACCATCCTGCTAAAAGATGAAAAGGTCAGCCAGGAAATTAAGGAAGAATTAAAAAGATTCATGGAAACTAATGAGAATGAAGATACAACCATTCAAAATCTTTGGGATGCAGCAAAAGCAGGCCTGAGGGGGAAAGACATCGCAATACAAGCATCCATTCAAAAGCTGGACAGGACTCAAATACAAAAGCTCACCTTACACATGAAGGAGCTAGAGAAAAAGCAGCAAATAGATCCTACACCCAGCAGAAGAAGAGAGTTAATTACAATTCGAGCAGAACTCAACAAAATGGAGACCAGAAGAACTGTGGAACAGATCAACAGAACTAGGAGTTGGTTCTTTGAAAGAATTAATAAGATAGATAAACCATTAGCCAGCCTTATTAAAAGGAAGAGAGAGAAGACTCAAATTAATAAAATCATGAATGAGAACAGAGAGATCACTACCAACACCAAGGAAATACAAACGATTTTGAAAACATATTATAAACAGTTGTTTATAAACGCCAATAAATTAGGCAATCTAGAAGAAATGAACGCATTCCTGGAAAGCCACAAACTACCAAAACTGGAACAGGAAGAAAAGAAAACCTGAACAGGCCAATAACCAGGGAGGAAATTGAAGCAGTCATCAAAAACCTCCCAAGACACAAGAGTCCAGTGCCAGATGGATTCCCAGGGGAATTCTATCAAATGTTTAAAGAAGAAATCATACCTATTCTACTAAAGCTGTTTGGAAAGATAGAAAGAGATGGAGTACTTCCAAATTCATTCTATGAGGCCAGCATCACCTTAATTCCAAAACCAGACAAAGACCCCACCAAAAAGGAGAATTACAGACCAATATCCCTGATGAACATGGATGCAAAAATTCTCAACAAGATACTAGCCAATAGGATCCAACAACACATTAAGAAAATTATTCACCATGACCAAGTAGGATTTATCCCCGGGACACAAGGCTGGTTCAACACTCGTAAAACCATCAATGTGATTCATCATATCAGCAAGAGAAAAACCAAGAACCATATGATCCTCTCATTAGATGCAGAGAAAGCATTTGACAAAATACAGCATCCATTCCTGATCAACGCCCTTCAGAGTGTTGGGATAGAGGGAACATTCCTCGACATCTTAAAAGCCATCTACGAAAAGCCCACAGCAAATATCATTCTCAATGGGGAAGCACTGGGAGCCTTTCCCCTAAGATCAGGAACAAAACAGGGATGCCCACTCTCACCACTGCTATTCAACATAATCCTGGAAGTCCTCGCCTCAGCAATCAGACAACAAAAAACATTAAAGGCATTCAAATTGGCAAAGAAGAAGTCAAACTCTCCCTCTTTGCCGATGACATGATACTCTACATAAAAAAACCAAAAGTCTCCACCCCAAGATTGCTAGAACTCATACAGCAATTTGGTAGCGTGGCAGAATACAAAATCAATGCCCAGATATCAATGGCATTTCTATACACTAACAATGAGACTGAAGAAAGAGAAATTAAGGAGTCAATCCCATTTACAATTGCATCCAACAGCATAAGATACCTAGGAATAAACCTAACCAAAGAGGTAAAGGATCTATACCCTAAAAACTATAGAACACTTCTGAAAGTAATTGAGGAAGACACAAAGAGATGGAAAAATATTCCATGCTCATGGATTGGCAGAATATTGTGAAAATGTCAATGTTACCCAGGGCAATTTACACGTTTAATGCAATCCCTATCAAAATACCATGGACTTTCTTCAGAGAGTTAGAACAAATTATTTTAAGATTTGTGTGGAATCAGAAAAGACCCCTAATAGCCAGGGGTATTTTAAAAAAGAAAACCATAGCTGGGGGCATCACAATGCCAGATTTCAGGTTGTACTACAAAGCTGTGGTCATCAAGACAGTGTGGGACTGGCACAAAAACAGACACATAGATCAATGGAACAGAATAGAGAACCCAGAAATGGACCCTGAAATGTATGGTCAACTAATATTCGATAAAGGAGGAAAGAATATCCATTGGAAGAAAGACAGTCTCTTCAATAAACGGTGTTGGGAAAATTGGACATCCGCATGCAGAAGAATGAAACTAGACCACTCTCTTTCACCATACACAAAGATAAACTCAAAATGGATGAGAGATCTAAATGTGAGACAAGAGTCCATCAAAATCCTAGAGGAGAACACAGGCAACACCCTTTTTGAACTTGGCCACAGTAACTTCTTGCAAGATACATCCACAAAGGCAAAAGAAACAAAAGCAAAAATGAACTATTGGGACTTCTTCAAGATAAGAAGCTTTTGCACAGCAAAAGATACAGTCAACAAAACTAAAAGACAACCTACAGAATGGGAGAATATATTTGCAAATGACGTATCAGATAAAGGGCTAGTTTCCAAAATCTATAAAGAACTTATTAAACTCAACACCAAAGAAACAAACAACCCAATCATGAAATGGGCAAAAGACATGAAGAGAAATCTCACAGAGGAAGACATGGACATGGCCAACATGCACATGAGAAAATGCTCTGCATCACTGGCCATCAGGGAAATACAAATCAAAACCACAATGAGATACCACCTCACACCAGTGAGAATGGGGAAAATTAACAAGGCAGGAAACCACAAATGTTGGAGAGGATGCGGAGAAAAGGGAACCCTCTTACACTGTTGGCAGGAATGTGAACTGGTGCAGCCACTCTGGAAAACTGTGTGGAGGTTCCTCAAAGAGTTAAAAATAGACCTGCCCTACGACCCAGCAATTGCACTGATTTACCCCAAAGATTCAGATGCAATGAAACGCCGGGACACCTGCACCCCAATGTTTCTAGCAGCAATGTCCACAATAGCCAAACTGTGGAAGGAGCCTCTTTGTCCATCGAAAGATGATGGATAAAGAAGATGTGGTTTATGAATACAATGGAATATTCCTCAGCCATTAGAAACGACAAATACCCACCATTTGCTTCAACGTGGATGGAACTGGAGGGTATTATGCTGAGTGAAATAAGTCAATCGGAGAAGGACAAACATTGTATGTTCTCATTCATTTGGGGAATATAAAAAATAGTGAAAGGGAATATAAAATAAGGGAAAAGAAATGTTGGGACATATCAGGAAGGGAGACAGAAAATAGACTCCCAACTCTGGGAAACGAATTAGGGTTGGTTGATG
This sequence comes from Vulpes vulpes, assembly GCF_048418805.1. Taxonomy (NCBI): domain Eukaryota; kingdom Metazoa; phylum Chordata; class Mammalia; order Carnivora; family Canidae; genus Vulpes; species Vulpes vulpes. Next base: position 1,628,896 of record NW_027325668.1, read on the forward strand.
GGGAGGAGGGCGGTGGGTGGAGGGGAATGGGTGACGGGCACTGAGGCGGACACTTGATGGGATGAGCACTGGGTGTTTTTCTGTATGTCGGTAAATTGAACACCAATAAAAATTAATATAAAAAAATAAAGAGCTACATATACTGTTTTTAATTACTTTTTTTAATACATAGAAATGTTTCTATGTGTTTCCATTTTATAAGAGTTATTTCCTTATTGGCTCACATTAACTAAACACCAGTTTATCAAATCTTTACAGATCCCATCATTTAGCAGACAAGGTTGGCATTAGAGATACAGAGAGAAGAAATCAATAGTATGTGTCTCTGTCAGACTTATGACAGATAAAAAGTCACTCATTTTATTTAAATATGATGGCTCTGAGAAAGGTTCACAAGCTACTATTTGTGTATATCTAACATCTCTGGGGAAACAGAAATAGTTTAAAAGTATTTTAATATAGATCATAGTCCATCGCTTGTGTTTTATTATTTTCCTCAGTATTTTTCTGCCTCGTGTTACCTTTTTTATTTTTTTTTCTGGTATAGAAATATAGTAGAGACTCAATAAACACTTCCTGAGTAACTGAAAAGCAAATCATGTCCATATGTTCTATTAAGAATAGAAAAATAAAATTAATAAGATTATCTATTTGAGAATCATTATTTGTAAAATTAAAAGCATGCTGTTAAAAATGATCTTTATTTGCTGTATTACCTATTTAATAAAAAACAGTGACCCAAGAAGGATCATTTACTATCTTAAATTTAGAATCTTGAAATAACCAATAAACAGTTGCATGAAAATGTGCTGTTTTATTTCAAGTCGACAACTCACCTCAATCTTACACCTGGTAGTGATTTCTTTTGTACCTAGTTTTTTAGCACTGTATTTTCTTTTTTTTAAATAAATCTTCCTTACTTTAAATTCATCAAACTGAGTCTCAAGTGGTTTTGAATAAAGAGAGGTTGATCACAGACATCTGAACAAAAACACAACCTTCTCTAAAAGCTACTCAGAGAGGAGAATTGAACACAAACACAACCTTTGCGAAAAGCTACACTCTGCCTTTAGGTAGAGAAAGTTTAAAGTAGCCTAAGTGTCCTGATTCAGGAATTACTCTCTGTACAGATAAATTCAAACTGAGTATCCTTTACTTGCATGGTATTCCTGGGAATCCTCATCTTCCTTCTTCCTCCACTCTACAGCACATCCTACTTGCCACCTCAAATATTCTCACCAAATCGATGCCGCATCAAAATCTGGACTACCAGTAGCTATAACTAAAGGAGTAAGATCCTCCATGGTTGAAATGAGGTGATGGAGAATAACCAAAGGCACGACGGACCTGATCCTTTTTCACCTCATCCATGTGAGACCTTCCATTCATGGCCTGTTTTGGGGCTTCCTCTCTTGCCACTCTGAGTTTGTCAGTGGCACTGAATGGGCAGTGTGGATTAAAAAGAAGCACACTGTTGAAGCCATTGCTCAACCAAATGAACCAGAAACCTCTGTTTCTCAAACCAGAAAATGTCAGAAATTGAGTAGAAAGGTTGATGCGGAGCCCAGTTTAAAAATCTAATTGTGAATGCCAAATACTTAGCTTAATTTTAATTTATTACTGTTTGGCTTGGAGCCCACGCCACTCCGGGATATTTTAGGTGAATGGGTATTCTGACAATGGGGAATTAAGCAAAGTAATAGCTCTGACAGTTACAGTGAAGCATACTACTCCCCCCCCCCAATTTACATTTTGTAACTTCCCTTAAAGGGATACCTTACTGAAATTTAGTAGGATCCCCAAGGATAACTGAAATTTGAGCTTCAGTACAGATAAAGGGTATGAAATGTTTCAATTGATGTATGTGAGCAGATGTTAAAATTAATTCAGTACCTGTGTTGTAAAGACATAAAATTTAATTAGCACTCTTTTATCTGTTTGTTGTAGAAATTCTTTCAGTAAATTTTGAATTTCCAGTGAAGTCTGGATCTCCAATTTAGTAAACTGTGGACCTCTGGTTTGGTTTTTGGGTTTATGTTTTGTTTTGTAGTTTCTGGATATACTTTGAGGGAATCCAGAATCTATACCTGCTCACATTAAGTTTCTTCATCCAGAGAGTAACAAATCAGTGTCATAGAGTTAGAGGCTTTTCCATGGCAATATTAACTTTATTGGGTTTAAGAACCCTCGACTGAGATTGGTTTTGAATAGCCCCTTAGCTGTGTCATGAGGGCACTATGGGTATTATTCCCTATATTCCAGACTATATGGATTTTTTTTGCAACACAGACAAAGGCACTTTTAAAAGTTACAGTGTGTTATTTGTTTTAGGAGTGTGGTCTTCAGTATGCTACACAGTGACTACTCTTGCTCCCCATCAGCAACCACTGATGGGTCCACATTCATTTACAGTCTTTCCTTTAAGTGCATCCTATAATGGCAACCAGTGCCAGGTTGAGACGCACAATCCATGGTCACAGGATGAAAGTCATTCCTTTGAGTTAGAGGCAGTTACGGCTTATGTTAGAATTAAGACAGAGGATCGTGCCTGAGACACCAGGATAGTTCCCAGACAACACACGTGAACTACAGCCGCGTTAAGGAGGCCCCTAATTGCATACTCCTGTCCTTAAATGTCAATTAACAGAACCTGCCCGTGTTCGTCAGCTGAATCTGTCAGGGAGATGCTGCAGTGCTCGGCCAATGTAGCACGATGCGACACAGTTCAAAGCACAAACCGTCCTTCAGCAGCTCACGTGAAAGCCTGCCAGTAGGCAGCAGAACCAAGTTACCAAAAAAGGCATTAGAAGAAGGAACCGGCCGCCGCCAGAGCCTGTGGTAGTGGTCCCTCGCCAGCCTCCGTGCAGAGCCAGTTTCACTCACCCCGTGGGAGTGGGATGTACCCCCACACTGGTGCCACCTCAACTTTGGGTAGGATATTAAGCCCGATTATGCCACATTCAATTCAAGTGGTTTTTTATTTTTTTATTTTCCTCACAGTCTTCACCACATCCAACTTATTATTCCCATGGTACTACTGTAGCTGGGGGTGCTTATGGGACCCCACACAGGAGTTCCTACCTTCTAACCTCTGTTCAAAGAACATGTGCACCTGCTTCATCCTCTTCCCGTATGAGAAATGCATATGAGCTGTTCACACAGATAAACCTCTTGGTGCATTTAAAAAAGAAAAGGTGGAAAAAAGAAAAGAAAAGAAAAGAGAAGAGAAGAAAAGAAAAGAGAAGAAAAGAAAAGAAAAGGTGTTTGAGTTTCCCTCTGAAGAAATGAAAAGGAAAAAAGAAAACGAAGGAGAAGGGTGTGGTGCGCCGTCCCCTCCCCCATGGGCCCAATCAGTACCTGCTGTGAAGGCCTTTGTGGCCTCTGACGTCCTGGAATCAGGATCCAGGGCAGGACGTCGAGCTTGAGCGCTGCACAGCGGCTGGCACGGACCCGGCCCACACCCGACAGGGGCAGCGCCACGTGTGTGACGGCGTGGAGGGCGCGCTGCGTGACGTCAGCGCGCACGGCGTACAGGGACGACAGGCGCACGTCACGCACGCACGTCACGCACGCTGGCTGCACGCAGCGCCCCTCCTCGGCGGTGTCCTAGACGTGAGCCGCCGCCTGTCCTGGGTCTCGTCCACACACGAGACGCTCCTGGCGGTCCGGGGGAGAGCGCCCGGGTCTGGGCCGTGGGCCGAAGACGCCAGATCTGGCGGGTCCTCGCGGCGTGTGCGTTCTCCTCAGGGAGGCCGCGCTGCTTGCGTGGGGAGGCCTGGGCAGGCAGAGCACATGCACCTGCCGGCCGGCTCCATGGCACAGGATGACGGGGCGGGTCCTGGATGTGGGGAGCCTCCTCCAGGGCTTCCAGCCAGATCTCCAGGGGCACCTCCCTGCCGTGACAGGACCGGCTCCCTCCATTGTCCAGGGATGCGCTGCACTGTGGGGTGACTGGGCCCCTAGTCAGACCCTCGACCAGTTGGGGCTGCCTGCCCAGATGCTTGGCCTCCACGACACGTTGCACAACTGACGCCCCGTCGAGCTTCCTCAGCTGGGGATGGGAGTGCTCCAAGGCGGCCGTCTTCATCGGGAACTAGTCAGCTCCCTCCAGGCCTACTACGTTTCTGCAAGGTACGTTCTCAAAGGATCATCATAAGGATGATTCCCGGGCTTGCTTCAGGGGCAGGTTCTCTTCCTTGGCAGGAGTGTGGTCAGGAGTCTGCATCATGATCATTTCATGATATATACAAATATTGAATCATTATGTGTGCACCTGAAAGCAACATGACGTTACATGTCATGGATACCTAAACAAAAAGTGATTTTTTACAAACAAACAAAAAAAACCCCACAAAACAGAGAGAGAGGATACAGAAAGGTTTATTACTCACATAATGAAGCCTTCTTAAAAAAAAAAAAAAAAAAAAAAAAAAAAAAAAAAACTGTTATCTCACGAGCAGGTCCAAAAGCAGAGCCTGGAGATAACAGATAAAAGAGACCAGTTAGGCTTTTCCTGAAATTAAGGGATCTGCTTGAGTGAATGTTCCCTTGAATGTTCCTGGGACTTGCATGGTTGGAACTTCCTACTCGTGCCAAAGGAGGGAGCACCCAGCCTTTCTTATCAGCTTAGCCAGTTGTGGGGCAGAAGACACAGGGCTTAAAAACTTTCAGCAGTTAAATGTCAAAGATGAAGTCAGAGTTTGTTAAGATGCCAGAAGACAATGGCACTTAAGGGCCTTTGCAACCACTGCTTTCTCTCTGGTGAATCATCTTTGATCCAGTGTAACAAAATGTGGGTGGTTTCTTGTATTCTGGACTTATGGTGTAAGCTGACGGGACCTTGTTTTAAGTACTTAACATTCTAAATTCAGAGACCCACCAGAAATTGGAATTGTTGAGAGGTGCCGGTTAGAGAAAGGACACACGTTAACCCTGCTCATTCATCCCTACCAATTACTATAGAATGAACATTGGAAAATAATACTATGGTTGACATGTTGCAGAGATTGCTGTTCATGGAAAGCCTCCCCACTTTGGGGACATGGAAGGGGGCTCTATGAATTTTATTTTGAAAGTTTGGTAAAGGCTTCAAGAAGAGGAAACAGTTTTCATTCTTTGTTTATACATGTGCTTGGAACAAGGATTGCTGAAATCCTCCTGTGCTAAATGAACAGAAGGAAGGAGAATGGGAAAGAGAAAAGAAAGAGAGGGGGGAGAGAATGTGTGTATGTGTGCGTATGGGTAAGCTGCAGACACGAGAAGGAGCAGAAACACCTTCTCCAAGTATGCAGGGGAAGCATTCTGCAGGGTCCCTCGGGACCTTGAAGGGCAAATACAATTGGGGGATATAGCCTTGCCATGACACCTACAGATTTGAGGAGTGAAGGGACAAAAGGGACATTAAACATTAAAGGAATTCATCAGCTAAGGGTCAGCTGAGAGATGGGGCCAAACCCACAAATGTAAAAATGCCTAGGGGAGCTGCACACAAATACTTTGTCATGGTTTTTTGGAGCTCATAGACAAGGAATATAATAATTATATCAAGCAAAGAAAAGACTGCAATCCCACGCTAGGGAGTAAGAAAATATTGGAGTTCCCTTTCCTAACTCAAGCCTCAGTACACAAAAGGAGGGAAGGGAAGTTTGGGAAAGACAGACCATAATTTTCTCTGCTTAACTCCATCTTTCATTAGCTCAAGGTAAGACTAATCTGTGCTACACAGTTGGGAAGGTGAGAGAGGAAATGTTACTGTTGAGTTTGAGAGTAAACTTTTAAATTGTAGCAAGTCAGCCTTAAATGGGAAAGTGAGGTAAGTCCAGAAACCAAGGGAGATCAGAGAAGCTTTTGAAACTGGTTTCTCATTTTGTTTTGTTTTGTTTTGTTTTGTTTTAATTAACCTTTAGCAGGAAATTTTATCAACATAGTACCACATGAAGATAGTTACTAAAAAATAGAACTTCAAGAAATTATTCCAGATACAGTCACATAACTGAATCATTCTGGAGCTTTCGACCTCTGTATAGGTGTTCTATCCCTGTGGGGCTACCTCTGACCATCATTGGTATGTGTTTTGTACCCTTCTTTGTGGATGGTTGAGAAAGTACAGTAAACAAGTGGAATTTGAAGGTCACTGTCCTCTGTTGTGTATGTGTGTGCATGTCATTCACATACAGAATTATCCAAATATGTTTATTATGGGAAATATGATCACCCTCCACCATGGGGTGGTTTATACTAAGAATAGTAGGCTATAGAATAAAAATTAAGAACATCAATATTTGTTAAAGAACTGTTCACACAGAAGTGAGAGGAAGCACATTTAAAAGTTGCAGGTGTGACCAGAATAACATGGAGACAAACTCAGAGGAGAAAGGGAAGAGTAAAGAGTGTAAAACCTACCAAAAAAGATTACCCTAAGATAAATACTAAGATGTTGCACTGATGGTAGCATTTCAGATATCCGAGTGTCTTAAGCTATTTCTGTGACATTTATGGAGAAGGAGTTTGAATAATAAATGGCTGTGGAGAAAAGTTGTTGAACACTAGCCATAGGAAAGTGGAAATCCCTATATATATATATATATCCTTTGCAATTGTCTTATAAACATTAACAGAAAACTAAACAAGTGGAAAATATTTCATCTACCTAATTTTAAAAATTATCTCAGCTGAAAAAATGTAAAAAAAAAATGGCTATCTATATAAAAGATAGTTCCTACCTGTTTTGCAATTTATGACATCATTTCATTATGACAACTGTGAGAGCAATAATGCAATGCTATCGGAGCCATTTTCCAGATTTGGGACCTGGGTGACTGACTGTACAACCTATGGAAGACATTTCTCTTTTCTAGATCTTAGTTTATGAATCTAGTCAATTTTGACTAAAGCTCTAGACTTTACACATTTTTATTTTACTCACATGTCCACAAATAATTTCTATTCACACGCAGTGTAGGAAAAATAAACCACCTGTGTTTCCAACACTGTTGTCCCACGTAAAAGCTGTGTAACTTTGGACAATTGACATATGCTCTTAGTGTCTCAGTTTCCTTGTTAAGTAAGTCAAAGTAATAATAATAGTCACTCTATAATGTAATGAGGACAAATAAAATATTATATACAAAAACTTTCACAGAGTGTCTGGTAAAAGGTGATTTCTTAGTAAATGCTATCTATTATTATAATTGCTTGTAATTCTAAAATGGCATATGTTACATTTGTGTAAATGTATGTCTATATGAGTTTATATGTGATAGGCGCATACTGTATAAAGAGAGATAAATATATCTATAGTCCTTTTTTAGAGTGTATGAGCATACATTTCTTTTAAAATATTTAACAACTTTGAACTTTATAAAATCATTTCCACAAAATCCATATGCGTAGATATGAAACTTAAAACATAGAATTTCTAGCTCTCGAGGATTCCCACAAGAGGGGGAAAATATTCTTTTCATGACTGGAAAAATAGAAGCACTTTTAGACAAACATGTGCTTCAGACTATAATCCACTTTCCTTTCCTACCATGGCACTGAAAGCATTATGAACCAGAAAATTGTTTGAGCAGCCACAGATAAGGAATTACAAATCTGGAGGTTCAAGAGTTGTATAAAGCAGATGTAAGGTTAATTTGCATGGTTTAGTTCCCTCCCAGATTTTTTCAATATATTTCAGTGGCTTAAAACTCTGAAAAACTGATAGGAAATAAAAAGGTTTCTATAGGCTCTCTGATTTCTTGCTGACTCAGCTGTCTGGAGGCAAAGCCAGTTACTATGGCTTGCATTTCATTGTGCAGAAACCAGAACATACTCATAGTTAAATAGAGTCATTAAATATTTAGGGGAGGGAGAAAAGTTTTATGAATTGAGATGATGACAGCAAAAAACTATGTATGGGTATTTTCCTCTTAAACAACAAGAAAACACTTTTCTGAGAGTAGCTTGAAAATCTCAAGCATGAAATATGATTTGATTTAATATCCATTTAATGATTTTTTTATTTTTTTATTTTATTTTTTTTAATTTTTTTAAATTTTTATTTATTTATGATAGTCACAGAGAGAGAGAGAGAGAGAGAGGCAGAGACACAGGCAGAGGGAGAAGCAGGCTCCATGCACCGGGAGCCTGATGTGGGATTCGATCCCAGGTCTCCAGGATCGCACCCTGGGCCAAAGGCAGGCACCAAACCACTGTGCCACCCAGGGATCCCCATTTAATGATTTTTTTAAATGTTGATTTTTTGGTTGGCATGTAAGAAGAAATATCCTCTGATATAAAGCTAAATTTTATCCTTGGGGTAATAAAAAAAACCAATATGGTCTTCTGAACAAAGAACTAGCTGAAGAATTGGGAGTCTATTTTTGGCCTCACCAGTGACTTACTTGCTCAGTGACCTCGGACATATCGCTTAAATGGCTTTGTGCCTCAAGGTTCCCAGCTGTAATATAGAGATTATAATGCCTGCACCTACTTCATGGGACTGTAGAACTATTTCAGTTGAGTTTGTTTAAAACCCCAAAGGTTTTTGAAACTATCAGAAATAACAGTTAAATTCAAACAAGGTTGTATTTTATTAATTTCTTTTTACTGTTTGATTTGGCTTTCTTGTAGTCTTATATAATCCTTTTCTTACTAAAATAAGTCACTAGGATGAAATTAATAGGTAAAGATTTTCATGGGATATTAAGGAACAATTTTAACAGTGAAGGGAAATTAAGAATACACTTCTGAGATCCACTGATATAACTTCTACTCCTTGGCATATTTAACTCATGATTCAAAAGAGAATTGTAATATGATCATGTAACTTGGAACTTCTCACTAAATCTATAATTGGCAATTTTCTTTTTTTTAATATTTTATTTATTTATTCATGAGAGACACAGAGAGAGAGAGAGAGAGGCAGAGACACAGGCAGAGGGAGAAGCAGGCTCCCTGCAGGGAGCCCAAGGTGGGACTCGATCCCGGGACTCCAGGATCACGCCCTGGGCCAAAGGCAGGTCCTAAACCAATGAGCCACCCAGGGATCCCCTCAATCGAGATTTTCTCATACTGTCTCTATAAATGCACTGTTAATGCACCTTCATCTCTCCAAATCCAGAAGACCTATTAAAGCCCTGTTCAAATGCCATGTCCTTCTAGATTCCTTCCCTCTTTGTAACACTATGTGTCATCCAATAAGGAGTTCTGAATAGTAGGAGGACTTGAGTAAGAGAGATAGCTCATTTTTTATATTCCTGACGTTTCATGATTTCTTACAATTATAAATACATTTGCATACAAATATATATGTATACATTTATTATTTATTCAAAAATATTCTTGAAAAGAACTTTGAAAAGTTCTTCTTGAACTCCAAACTAGAACTCACTACTCCAACCACAGAAATATCTTATTTGCTCTGTTCTCACAACACTTCTTAGAGTCTTAGACTTTTGCATTTTTACAAAACCTTAGAATCAAGGTACGGTCAACATTTCTCACGTGTAAGTGAAATAGTCTCAACCTAATAATCCTTCTTCCTGCCATATCCCTTAGTCTATTTGGTGTCATACTTTGGTTTTTATTCTTTGTTTTGTTTTTACATATTTAAGCTTCTTTCGGTCTCCCATATCATGCTGAAGTGCTGTCTAGTGTTTCTATGTGCAAAAGTGTACAATGTGTCTTACAAAGAAAATACATGTGGTAAGCTCCATTCAGACAAGAGTGATAGTGCTATTTGCCATTAATTCAAAGTTAATCAATCAACAATATATATTAATATTAAAGAAAGTATTTTTAAACAGAAACATAAAACAAAGTTATATATTGATCAGTTGATAAAGATGTTGTGATCAGTTCTCAGGAATATATCCCTGCATTATCCTTAGGAAAAGTGGTTCTGTATTTGCTATTTTGGCATGTGTGGTCACTTTATAGAATATAACTACCCACCAATAATAAGAAATGGCTGTACCTATTTTGTTTGTGTACAAACACTGCCTTCGGCAATATTTTAAAATCTCCCTTCTAACTCCACAGTAGTACCTGTCTTGTGCACATTTCCAATTTTATGGTCATTTCAATTATAAACAAAAATTTGGCCAACTTTAAAGCTTCAGTTTCATTTTCATTTTAATGCTTGCCTCCTTCTTTCCCACAAAACTAGCCAGATAGCTATCCCAAGAATGAAACTGAGGCATACATCTTTTACTTTTTGTTATCTTGATATTCTGAGCCCCCTTCCGTGCCAAAATGGAATAGGACATGTAGTTACTCATATGAATATTGCTGTAGTTTTCTTTTCTTCACCCTGCTGCTCTTGTTAAGACTAACTGGTCATTGATACTGTTTCTGTGCAGCATCCAGATGCTGGCTCTCTTTTCACATCCAATATTGCACTCTGCACTCTGCATGTGATTATATCATTGTACTCCAAAACAAATAGCCACATGTCTTTCTTCCTCAAATCATGTCATTCTTTAGATCTGGTATATGTGATATTCTATTATTTCTTCTTTTAATAGCTACCGTAGTAATCATTAATGTTATTGTAGATTTTTGCTTTCCCTCTTTTTGAGAAAATGATAGTATTATTCTTCGCCACTCCTCACATTATATAAAGTCATGTGCTTCTTAGAATAGAAACCTCTAAGAAGTAGGACATAGTTTGCAATGTCCCCTTTCACTACCACAGCAATCTACATCACTGCAGACAGTAGAATCGTCACCAAATTATATTCTTGATGGAGTATAATGTTGAGCCAAACCTCCCAGTTCATAGTATCAAAAGTAAAGTGCTGCCTTAAAAAATAAAGTATGTGGCATTGGCTTATAAATTCTCCAGATTGTAAAAGACAACTTTAATCAGAAGTTAAAGACTGCATTGGTGAAATATTTGATAAAATTGTTTTTTTGAAGTAATTTACAAGGAAGACTGGATAACTAAGAAATGTTTAGATCTAAAGATTGGCATTGGTAGTATGTTTCAGTTTGGGGTGATTTCTTTAAGAAACGCATTTAAAAAAAAAAGAGGCAAACTGAAAAAAAGTGGCCAGTTTGCAGGTAGGAATAAAAGATAAAATAGAGATTTCAGAAACTCAGTGATTTCAAATGTTGAAAAAATTTACCGAATTAAGACCCCAATACAAAGAGATAACATTGAGAAAACATTTTGACTCAGAAAGGCAGATCAGTGTTCAGCCTTGGTAATTTTGGTCTAGCAACGACGATGTGATTTAGCTGAATGTGAAGTTTGTAAAAGATAACACATGATTGGCTCCTCCAAGTCAATAAGAGCTGGCTCTAGCATCCCCCCCCCCCTGTCTCTCATCTTCCAATAAGCTATCTTTGGCTTTCTCTCATAGTCATAGAAGGAGTTCCAGAAAATATGCAGAGGTATTCAATAACACTTGAGGCCTAAATGCATAACTGATCCACTGTGATTTCCCTTATATTTTATTGCGCAGAGCACATCACAAGGATGTGAAAAATCATGAATGTGGAAAATGATTCCAAATCATAAATATGGAAAGTGATTCCAAACCATGATACGAGTTTCCATAAAGTCCTATTACAATGCATACACATTTGCTAAATCTAATAAATGTTACTTAAGGCTACTAATAAGAGAGAGAATTAAGAAAGAAATATTAAATGGTAATAGTTCTAGTTTTTATTTTTTTGTGATACTTCAATTACAACAATATATATTCCATCTAAGCTGTGAAAGATGAAGAAATTTACAAAATTTCATTTTACCCATTAATCATCTGCCAACCATTAAACTTAGTCTTGTAAAAGTTGTTACATTTTTAGTTTTAAAGACTGTTTTTAGATAGATTTGCTTTGGTAACAAATAGCCCCAAACGTCAGTGGCATAAAACATTACTTTTAGTAATTTTAAGTACATTTACTTTTAATCAGGAGCTATATGTGTATATGCTTTATATGCCTTTCCAATATGGACTGTGATTAAAGGAACAATCTCTGCTTGGGACATCTCTATTGGCAAAAAGACAAAGCAAGATAGCTGGTAGAAACTTAGAGTTATCTTTTCTACTCAGGTGGGTTAAGTCATATCTGCCTACTCCCGATTAAATTGCCAGCTTGTTATTGAAAATAGTAACAGTGACAATAATACAATAAAAATGAACTTATTTCCTTAAACTAAAATATTATGGTGAATTTATATCAGATAGTCATAATAAGTAAGTATTTTAAGGAAGAGTAAGAGTGATAAGCTTATAGCAGACAATGGCTCATAGAAATCCTGAAATATTTCTGGAAAACATAAGGGAGGGACTCAATATTGGGGTAGGCCATTTTTTCCTCCTTAGAAATAGCTCTCAGATCTTTTCTTCTTTATCCTTGTCTCCACTCTCTGGAAAGTCCTTCTTTTTGTACAGTAACCCTAGACGCATCTTAAAAGGGCAACAGAAAGCAAGGACCCCGAGTTTACATCTACATAAACCTAAAACTCTTCATACATTTTTCAAACACCATGACACTATATAATCTCACATTACCTAAACTTCATCACTAGGAAATAAGGATTCCATTAATTTGCTATTCTAATTTGTGAAAGAAACATATTCCAACAGGTCTGCAACTGAAGTTCCAAATTCAGCTGCAACCTTATGCATCTAAAGACTAAGGGGATTTTTATTAGTTTCTTAGGGCCACTGTAACAAACTACTAAAAATTGGGTAGCTTAAAACAACAAAAATTTATTTTCTCATAATTCAGAAGATTGGAAGTTCAAATTAAAGTGTTGACAAGATTGGTGGTGACTGGAGGTTCTCTCCTTTTTCCTGGTGGTTGCTGGCCATTCTTGAAATTACTTGACTTGTAGATAGATCACTCCACTCTCTGCCTTTGTCTTTACATGGTGCTCTCCTTTTGGATTTGTTTCTAAATCTCTTTCTTCTTATGAGAACACCAGTCATATTGGATTTAAGCTCCACCTTAATCCACTATGTTTTCATCTTAACTTGATTGTATCTACAAAGACACCACTTTCAAATAAAGTCACCTGCATGGGTTCTGAGTGGATATATATTTTGGGAGATTACTATTCAAGCCAGTATAGGAGGCTCAACCAAATCTATGCAGGATAAACTCAAAGACCCATATCAAGACCCATTTTAATCAAACTGCCAAAAGCCAAAACCAGAGAATCTTGTAGGTAACAAAAGAGAAATGACTTATCACATATAAGGGATCTTCACTAAAATTATAAGCAGATTTCTCACCAGAAATTTTGGAGGCCATAAGAAACTGAGCTGATATATTCCAAGTTCTAAAGGAAGAAAAAGTATAAACCAAGAATAATATATCCAGCAAAATTGTACTTCAAAAATGTCATAAATTAGGATTTTTGTCTTATAAAAATCTGAGGGAATTTGTTACCAGTACACATGCTCTGCAAGAAATACTAGAGTCTTGAATGTCAAAAGGAAAATATAATAGATGGTAACTGAAAGATGTATGAAGAAACAAGGATTTCAGGAAACATAAATATATAAGCAATTACAAAAGCTATTACTACTGTAACAATAGTTGGTAACTTTACTTTCTGTTTTTTATATGATTAAGAAATGAAAACTTTTTAAAATACAATTATTAGTCTAAAAGTATCATTGGAAGTTTGGTTTGTAATTCCACATTTTGTTTGCTACATAATTTAAAAATCTGGTGAATTCCAAAAAATATCAACTTACGGTTTTGGATATACAGCATATAAAGATGTAATTTTGTGACATCAGCACCTGAAAGGAATAGGGATAGAGCTATAAAGGAGCAGAGCTTTCATATAGTATTGACAAATTCAAATTAGCATATTATAGTTTCAGGTATAATTTTAAATATAATCCTCATAGTATTCACAAATAAAATAGCTTTAGAATACACACAAAAGGGGGTTAGACAGGACTTTAAATGTTTCACTAAAAGAATCAACTAAACATGAAAGAATATGGTAATGCAAGAAATGAGGGACAAAAAAGCTATAAGACATATTTGATGTAAATCAAATAGCAAAATGACAGAAGTCTTTATTAGTAATTACATTAAATAGAAATTGATTAAATTCTCCAATCCAAACATAGAGAATGGCTGAATGGGTTAAAACATGGTTAAACTATCTGCTGTCTATAAGAGACTCACTTTAGATCCAAGACACGAATGTGTGGAAAGTGAAAAGATGGAAAAAACCCTTGCAAATAGTAACCAAAAGAGGAGAGGGTGGCTATAGTAACACTAGAAAAAATAAACTTTAAATCAAATGTAATAAAAGTTAAGGGACATTATATATTAATGTTCATACATCATGATACAAAATTATAAACATTTATATACCTAATAACAATGAAAATATATAAACCAAGGTTGTCTTCCCTTGGTAATCTAATCTTTCTTCTTGGAAGAAACCTTAGAGAAATAGTTTTGCAATAATAGTTTGATGCTTTAATACTTCACTCTCAATGATGATTAGAAAAATCAGAAGAGATTTCTTTGGAGAGGGAAGAAGGAAACAGAGGCCTTCAACCACACAACTAAACCAGTTACATCTAACAAACATATATATAGAGTTCTCTACCCAATAACAATCATTCTTTTCAAGTGTACATGGGATATTTTCCAGGAAATTGGAACCCTTGTGCACTGTTGATCAGAATGCAAATTTGCACAGCCCTTGTAGATAAACAGGGAGGTGTGTGTGTGTGTTTGTGTGTATGTGTGTGTGTTTGAAGATTTTATTTATTCATGACAGACACAGAGAGAGAGAGAGTGAGAGAGAGAGAGAGGCAGAGACACAGGCAGAGGGAGACGCAGGCTCCATGCAGGGAGCCCGATGCAGGACTAGATCCCAGGACTCCGAGATCTTGCCCTGGACCGAAGGCAGGCACTAAACCACTGAGCCACTCAGGGATCCCCTCAAGATGGTCAATTTTAATATATCATGTATATTTTACGACAATTTTAAATACTGGAAAAAATGCTTATTTACCGTTAAAGCAAAAATAATAACAATGTGGTGTGGAGTTTATAACATATGGGGAAATAAATGTATGACAACAAAACAAATGGCCATGAGGATAGAAATGGAAGTATACTATTATAAGGTTCTCACACTTTACATGAAATGGTTTAATATTCCTTGAAGTGTTGAAAAGTTAAACATATTACCATCAACCTGCAATCACTAAAATAAGTATTTATAGTTAATTGGTGAACAAAAGTGATATGTGAATTCATAAAAATATCCAATTAATATAAATTAAAGAGAAGAAAAAGGCAACAAAGAACACATGGAAAAATGGAAACAAAAGTAGTAAGATTTAAACCTTGAATGGTTAAACATAACACTACTGTATTATCTGAGACATGTACCTGAGAGGAAAAAAAAAAAAAAACCTATACAAAGATTTATATGCAAATTGTTCGTAGTTTTATTCATAATATTCATAATATTATTATTCATAATATCTTAAAACTGAGGGGCACTTGGGTGGCTCAGTGGTTGAGCATCTGCCTTTGGGTGAGGTCGTGATCCTGGGTTCTTGGGATCAAGTCCCACATCAGGGTGCCCCCAGGGAATCTGCTTCTCCCTCTGCTCATGTCTCTGCCTCTCTCTCTCTCTGTGTATGTCTCTCATGAATAAATAAAAACATAAAAAAAATAAGACAGACACAAAAAAGCATATACTATAGGATCTAACTAAAGAAAATTTTAGAAAATTCAAACCAATAAAAGATGTCAGAAATAAAATCAGTTATTGCCTAGGAAAGGTTGGGGGTAGCTTGGTTGGGAACTGTGATTACCAAGGGAAGACACAAATTTTTGTAGGTTATGGAGATGGGTTCAATATCCTGATTGTATTAATTGTTTCACAGGTTTATATATTGTCACAACTTACCAAATTCTAACTATAAATTAGACTATATTGTAGTTAATTACATCTCAAAAAATAAAACTAGCATAAAGGCTAAAACAGAGACATTAGCAATCCCATTTTAAACAACAAATATAAAGATTATAAGATAAACAAATATAAAGATTTTAATATAAGACATAGTTTACATATGTTTTCTCTAACTAGAATTCCTATATGCAAAATTCCAGAGAAGCTGTGTTAAAAGACACTGTGTTAAGAAGTAATGTCTAAAAATTTGTCAGTCTGTACCATCTGTACCCATTGTATAAACATCTTTCTGTTAGATAACTTGAAGATTTATTTTGGAAGCAGCAAATATAGTGCATGTTCACCAAAAATGTATCACATACTGTAGGAGAAGACACAGGCCATTGTATATCAACTAATTGGTCATGGAAAAACTATATATATTAAAAACAGAAAACTTCAACACATTAAGTCAATCATACTTTTGGAACAAGACACATTATTGGTTTCATTTTAAAATTTAGGAGATCCGTGGGTGTAAAATTCATAGAATAGTGTTTATTGTGATTCCTTTTAAAAATGCAAATATCTCCTAGGCCTGAAAATTTCCTGAAATTCAACACCTTCTGCTCTGTTGAAATACACAGATATGTTCATCTTTAATTAATAGCTCACTACAGAGTGAAATGTAGTACCCTTCAATTATTATGGTTTGATTTAGAGAAAGAATACTTCATTTTTTTTTTATAGTCAAACTTATGGGCACCTGGGTGGCTCAGTCAGTTAAGCGACCTACACTTGATCTCAGTTTAGGTTTTGATCTCAGGATTGTGAGTTCCAGCCCTGTGTTGGGCTCCATGCTGGGTGTGGAGCCTACTTAAAAAGAAATAAAATAAAACAAAAATCAATCAATCAATAAACAGTCAAATGTATTATATTAGTGGTATATGTTATTGAAACTACCGTTCAGAATGCATGGGTTGGAAAGATAATGAAAATGTTTCACAGTTTGGGAATTACCTCCTTGTCATATGTCAAAAAGTTATTAGAATTAATTATTAATATTAATATTAATCAATTAATATTTACCTCCATCACTTTGTTCATATTTGCATAAGTCCCTATATTGCAGATACCTTATGTAGTCTTAATCTATATCTATACCTGTATGTAACCAAGTGTGCTGGAAATCTGAGACAAAAGAATAGCTTAAAATGGATGAGCATATTTTAGTCCATATGAAATTTACTATTAATTGAGACGATAGGTCTTAATTGAATTTAGTTATGTGTTTATGGGGGAGAGTGCAGGTAAAGGAAACATTAATTGTATCTTTGCCTCAAATTCTGACTCATCATAAATTTGAATTTTTCATTTTAAATGTTAATTGTTTAACTATGTTTATTTTTACCTGAGAAACTTAGGAATCACAGAGACACAAAGATAGTAGTGATCACATTCTAAATAGAGTGTGGATATAAAATCTTTTCCTTATGGTGCTAGTTTGTACAGCTCATTTCCATGCCCTGTTACTCACTAATGCTATTATAGTTAAATTGGAATCTTCCTAGTGACAATCACACTACATGAAATGTTTCCTTCTAATTGTGATATTAGAAGATATGTTGTGAAAACTGTTAGCTTGACTAGTTAAAACTTGTAAAATGTATGTTATTCTTGCACTTAGCTACATATTTTTGAAAAAAAAAAGTATATATAGTGTTCCTTGGCATTGGATAAAAATCTAGATTTTTTTTTCACCAAAACAGGTTAAATCATACCTGAAATATATAAATTATTTTCCTGAATATTCCATCCCTGGCCTCTTTTTTTTTTTTTTTTTTTTTTTGCCTTAGGACAGGAAAATACCTTCTTTATAAATAAGAAGGTGGTTTTAAAATAGTACCTCCTTTCATCTGATTGAAACAAACATTTTTTCTGACCTCCAGTTTGCATTTTGCCTTTGTACTGGAGAAACATTATTCAGGCTTTCAGGAGAGCAGTACTAGTGAACTTAGAAAATATCTTGCCAAGTGGGCAAAACACAACTAGGTCTTCATTCTTCTGGAATTATTTTCAAGTATTAGAGGTCAATCAACAAATTGCAATGCAGAGTGGTCTTTTAGTCATCATTAATTTTCTGGTATTTCTAGAGAATTTCTCCCTCTATTGTTTACTTCATTTAGCAATCCTCCATAGATTTTTGCATTATTAATATTACTGTATTCTCTCATCTATATACAGTACAAAGACAATAAGCAAACAAACACACTGGGAAAAAGTGGGTAAAACAAAGGTGTTTGGAGGGAAAGCGCATGTTTTTCTAGCTACTAAAAACCTGATATTACATGAAAAATTAAGTTTATAATTGGTATATATTTGACAAAAAGAAGTGACTTTTAAAACCATTGTCGTTACCATTTCTGGTCATAGCATATTCTAGTTGTGTTATCCCAGCAGTGCTCCTGAAGGAAAGGTTTAAGTGCAAGTAGTTTATTTGGGAAGTTATTTCAGGAAGCATTGCAGGGGTTGGGGGTGGGCAGAAAATGAGATAGGGAAGGGAAGGAAGTAAATAGACCATGCAGATATGAGCAGGTCATTGCTATAGGCAACTGGAGCTCAATTGCAACAGTAACTTCTGAAATGTGGTGTACAACACAAATTAGGAAATTATAGCCCTCAGGTAAAACCTGCTACATCACCTATTTTGGTACCCCCTGCAGTCAGGGGCACCATTCCAGCAGTCTGGCAGTGTGAGCCACAGAAGCCAAGTTTAGATGCCCTCCCTATGCTCCCAGCACCTGTCACCCTGGCCAATGGCTGCACCATAGTCCTGCATGGGGTCTGTGCCAGTGGCCACCTTCACATTTGGCAATTCTCCATGTTGACAACTTTTGGACACCTAGCTTTGGAATCTCAGGCTGAGTATCAGGAGCTCTGAATGTCACCTCATCTCTGTCCAACTGCCCAAATTGGGTTTGGAAAACTCTTTAGGAGAAGAGAAGGAAATTCAGGGATTCCTTGGATAGAGAATGAAACTGATGAGGAGATAGCCAGCATTTCCCACTACCAGGTACCCCTCTTGCCCAGTTCTTTTTCCGGAGAATTTTTCCACTTGAGCCAAAACAGGCCCACCATCTGGGATGGCTCATCCCAGGAAAATGAGGCAACACAAGTGTTTTCTATCTTGTTATATAAGTATCTACATAATATACTCAAACTTGCCTCTTGGCAGAAAATGCTAAAAATAATCATCACCTGGCCTATGATGGGCTGAATAATATCCTCCCCAAAGATGCATATGTCCTAATCCCCAGAAATTATGAATATGTTACCTTACCTGGCAAAAGGGGCCTTATAGATGTAACTAATTTAAGGATCTTGAGATTATCCTGATTATCCTGTGTACCCAATGTAATTACAAGGGTCCTTATAAGAGAGATGCAGGAAAGTCAAATAAAAGATGGCAATGTAACAAAAGAAATTGTCAGTGAAGGAAATATAATGTCACTGCACTTTTTAAAAATTAAATTCGATTTATTTAACAGATGGTGTATTATTAGTTTCAGAAGTAAAATTTAGTGATTCATCAATTGCTTATAACATCTTGTGCTCATTGCATCACATGCCCTCCTTAATGCCCATCACCTAGTTACCCCATTCCCCATATACCTCTCCTTATGTATCTCTCAGTTTGTTTCCTATAGTTAGGCATCTCATAGTTTGCCTTCCTCTCTGTTTTTATCTTATTTTATTTTTCCTTCCCTTTCCCTATGTTCATCTCTTTTGTTTCTTAAATTCCACATGAGTGAAATCATATGGTATTTGAAAATAGAGAAGGGGACCACATTTCAAGAAAAATCGTATAGCCTCTAAGACTAACAAAGCCAAGGAAACAGGTTCTCTTGTAGAGCCTCCAAAAGGAACTAGTCCTACCAACACCTTGACTTTAGCCCAGTGAGACTGATGTTGAGCTTCTGACCTCTAGAACCATAAGATAATAAAATTTAATCATTTTAAACCACTTTAGTTTGTGATAAATTGGCGAGGTAACATAAGAAACTAATACATGACCCTTTACAGGAAAAACTGTTTTCTTATTCCTGGTGTAAAATAACTCTTCTTAAATTTTAACAGATATAAGTACTACCTAAAAATCCAGTTAAAGCAGATTTTGAAGCTTGTCCCCAAAGATTCTGACATAGTAGTGCTTGGTTGGAGCCCTAGAATTTCCAACAGCCTCCTCGCTGATGCTGATGGTATAAAGACCTAAGATAACTGGATTAGAGTTATATGTATATGTTTTCCTACCCATGGCAGAGAAGATGCCAAAAATTTTTCCTACCATTGTCTGTCAATGGATGAGGGCTGCTCCTTGGGCATCTTGCCTGGCTTTTTCAGTTTGCTTTTGAGCTAAATACTTTTGGGAAAGTCATCAGGCGAAGAGTTGCGGAAGTTTGCATTAGCAAGACTTCTGAATGCCTGGCATGTTTTGTGCCAAGATAATATGGAATGGGACACCTGTAACATCTGCCACACACCTTACAACTGTCTTTTATCAATTCAATTATATACAAATGGTATAGAATAGAAAAAATTTTCCCCATCTGAAGTATGATGCTTTATCAAATATTTTTGTTAATCCATGCATTTGGGGATGACAAAGTTTACCATCCTATTTCATAACTTTATTAACTAGTCTTCATACAACCAGTGGCATAGTTTTTCCAATACAATTCTGTTGTTTAATAGTTATTTTCCCAGATGATTTGAAAGGCCAGTGTTATGGGGGGGGTTTCATGTTCGTTTTTTTATATATTGGTGGCCTAATGCTATAACTCTATACTGACTAAATTTGTTTTCCAGGAGCTATCTCTAATTAATTACTATTTTAAATGTATTATTATTGAAAAATACCATTACCTTCTCCCTCCCTCCCTCTTTCTCTATATAAAGACTAGCCTATATTTTAAAAATGAAAGAATATCTTTAAGTTATTCTTACCATTAGAGCAGCTATGATGTTTTCAAAGAGGAAAAAGCTTATGTCAATGAAGAAAAACAAAAAGGAAGTACAAGCATTGGGCATCAAAGAACATGATGGACAGAGATTGAACCTTGCAGCTGTGTGAATAGGATAAACAATAACAAGCTTTAGTGATAGCAGGACTAAACAGGATTCACTAAGGAAAAATAAATCTGAACATTGTATGTCAGCAATACACAAAGCCTCAGAACAGATTATCCAAGATGTAACAAAGATGAAATTAGCATTATTGTCTCCAGAGTTTACAAACAACATCATAAAACCAAGATAAGGCATTTTGGCATGCATATAAACAATCAATGCTAAGACACTCCTTTCTTAATTTGGAAATTGAGATTTAGTTTAAAAGCTATATGAATTAAGTAAAGACAATTCTTTATTCTAATATAGCACATAGAAAATCATGATGAACATATAGCATGTAAAATGAGAAAGGAATTAGTTTGTGAAAAAGTAAGACCTAAATCTAAAACTGTCTCTAGAATTAAAAAAAAAACAAACAGGGATCCCTGGGTGGCGCAGCGGTTTGGTGCCTGCCTTTGGCCCGGGGCGCGATCCTGAAGACCCGGGATCGAATCCCACATCAGGCTCCCGGTGCCTGGAGCCTGCTTCTCCCTCTGCCTATGTCTCTGCCTCTCTATCTCTCTCTCTGTGACTATCATAAATAATAAAAAAAAGAAACTCATAGGGTAAAAAAATAAATAAAACATAAAAAATAAAAAAAACAGTTTTTATCAGTAAGATAGCTATAATTATATATTTATATGATAAGTATCTTTAATTTGATGTATGTTTGAGATAGTTTTTAAAATTGTGTGCCAATATTAGAAATAAAGCCTTTTTGGTTTTCAAATTTAACTTTAAAGATCACATTCAGTTTTGTAGAACAATAAGGTATAGCATTATGAACAGTATAATATCAGTACATTCATTCTTATGATCGCTAATGTTAAGTTTATAAATGTAGTACTAAAAGTTAATATCCTGAAATCAGTTTTGTTTTGTTTTTCCATTTTGACAAATTTAAAATTATAAATCTATTGTATCATAGTCAAAAGAAGATAAGCAAAATCTAGTACAAATGTTGGAAAATATTTATATCCTCCAAATATGGTAGAAACATTTTTATTAGAAAAATATATACATATGCTTATTTACATGATTCTTATAGATGATAAAAAAGGACCCAAAACACAATTCCATTGTCCCATTAAATAGATTTAGCTTAAAACTACTGCACCCCCATGAGTATTAAAAACTTAATTAACTTAAATAATAAATATTATTTTGACAGTATATTCTTTTTGAAAAAGATTTTATTTATTTATTCATGAAAGACAGAGAAGCAGAGACATAGGAAGAGGGAGAAGCAGGCTCCATGCAGGAGCCCGATGGGGAACTTGATCCCAGGACTCCAGGATCACGTCCTGAGCCGAAGGCAGACGTTCAACCATCATTGAACGAAGCTGAGCCACCCAGGCGTCCCGACAGTATATTCTTAAAAAGTGATTTATTGAAGCACAACTATAACGGGTTGAATACTGTCTCCCTAAAATCTATATAGACCCAGAACATCAGAATGTGACCTTATTTGGAAATAGGGTCTTCACTATTTAAATTAAGGATCAAGATGAGTTTGTACTGAATTAAGGTGGGCTTTAGGTTCAATGACTTTTCTTACAAGAGACAGAGAAGGACACAGAAAAAGAGAAGAGGACAATGTGAAGATAGAGCCAAAGATTGGAGTAATGGACCTACAAACCAAGAAAGGTCAAATATTGCTGATAGCTGCCCAAAGCCAGGAGACAGGTATGAAATAGATTCTCCTATAGAACTTCCAAAAGGAACTAATCCTGGCAACACCATGATTTTGGAATTGTAGATTTCTAAACTGTGAAAGAATAAATTTCTGTTGTTTTAAGATTCCCAATTTCTGGTTGTTACAGCAGACTAGGAAATTAATACATAGCTAACAAAGAAGAGTGCAGAGGCCCTAACTTCTGCAATTTGATGAATTTTTAAATAATCAGCACCAGAATAAAAAAATTAGAATCTTACCAGAATTTTCAGGGATACCACTTTGTAATGTTAACTACTACTATCTTGGTTTCTATTAATTTTGTCTAATAAATTAGTATCATCTTTTTTGAAATCCGACATTATATGTGTGGGATTGATTGATTTTTGCATGTCTGGCTTCTTTTATTCAGCGTTACCTTTGCAAATTTTATCCATGTTGTATTTAGAAACACTTCTTTTTTTCTTATTGTTTAATATTTCATCATATGATAATATCAGTATCTATCATTCTATAGTTGATGAGTACTTGGATTGTTTCCAATTTTTTGGCCAAGGATAATGTTGCTAAATATATCCTTTATTGACACACCTATGTGCACATTTTTGTTTGGTGTACTTATGTACACATATGTATACAATCTTTATAGGGTAATGTATGTACATTTGTAAACTAAGTTTCCCAAAGTGATTGAAGTAAATTATGCTCTCACTGATGCAAAACAATAGTAATATGTGAGTTTCAGTTGTTTTTATCTTCACCAATACTCGATATTTTTTGCATTTTTTATAATCAGTCATTCTAGAGGAACAGTGACATCTAATTTTGATTTTAATTTGTTCATGATTCTAATGAAGTTGAGCACTTTATTGTAAGTTTATTAATAATAAGTATTACCGCTTTTATGAAGTGCTTATTCAAGTAATTTGTGCTTTTTTTCTTTTGGCCTTTCATTTATCTTACTGATTTAAAAAAATTCTTCATATGTTTTATATGGGAATAATTTTTCAGATAAATATATTTCAAAAATCTTTTCCCACTGTGGCTCGAGTTTTGCTCTCAATATGGTGCCTTTTAATAAACAGAATTCTAATTTTAATGAAGTCAAATTATCAATATTTTCCTTATGCTTTGTTCCTGATGTCTCCCTGATTAAATGAATCTTTGCCTACTCTTATGGCATGTATACATTTACATCTAGAATTTTACTATTTACCTTTGACTTGTAGATATACAATCCATCAGTAATCAATTTTTGTGTATAATGGCAGATAAAAATTCATTTTTAAAAATAGCGTTATTTAGTTGATCCAACATCATTTTGAAAAGTTCCTCACTTCTTTTCTACACGAAAGAATAAGCATTTTCATAATCAAAGGGCTATATAAATGTGTTTCTAAAATTGTATTTCCATGTACCAGTATCACATGGTCTTAAACACTCGCTTGATAATAAGGTTTTATATTTTAAGCCTCCATTTTGTTGTTCTTCCTTGAAATTGTCTTGGCTACACTTTCCCTTTGATTTTCTACATAAAATTGAGAACTGGCCCGTTAGTTCCCAAAAAATAACAGAAAGACAAAGAAAAGAAAGGAAAGGAAAGGAAATGGAAAGGGAAAGGGAGGGAAAGGGAAAAGAAAGTGGAAAGGTAGGGAAAGGAAAGGAAGGGGAAAAGGGAAGCACAAGGGAAGGAAAGGGGTGAGGGAAGATTAAAGGAAGGGAAGGGAAGGAAAAGGAAAGAAAGGGAAGGGAAAGAGTGAAAAGGGAAAAACAAACCTGTCATATTTTAACAGGAGTTGCACTGGGTCAGAAGTTAAATATGGAGAATATTAGTATCTTTTGAAAATGGAATCTTCCAGTCCATAAATCTAATAATAAGTCCCTCCATTTATTTAGATCTTCTTTAATGTTTTTTAGTAATATTACATATATTTTCTGATACATAGAATTCATGTATGTTATTCATTAGATTATGTCATAAGTGATAATCTTGCTGCAAGGAAGAATTGTATCTTTTCATTTTTTTAAAAAAAAATTCTTTGTGGTCCTTAGTATATAGAAAGCTAATTAAATATTTATATAGACATTGAATCAATCAATTTTGTAAAATTTTCTTTTAAAATCTGATAATTAGCCTTTAGATTAAATTGAATTTCCTAGGATTTTCTCATGTCATCTGAAAATAGAGGCAGTTATATTTTATCTAAACTCTTGCTTTTCTTGCTGTTTTGCTCAAAATATAGTATAAATAGAAGCAGTAATTGTAGGCACCCTTGTCTCATTGCCAGTTTCAAAGGAAAGTTTGTCATATTTCTTCATAAAGTATCAAATTGGCTGTAAATGTACCTTGTTTAAGGGATAAGACAGTCTCATTGTCTTTAATATCATCTTTGTAATCCGATTTCCCTATCCCTTCCCTTCTATTTCAGGGAGAATCGCTACAGTGAATTTTGCATGTATTTTTTATTTCCTTTAGAAAGTTGTGGTGGGTGGGGCAAGATGGCAGAGCAAGAGGGCCCCAAGTCACCTGTCCCCACCAACTTAACTAGATAACTTACAAATCATCCTGAATACCTATGAATTCAACCTGAGATTTAAAGAGAGGACAGCTGCAATGCTATAGAGAGAAGAGTTTGCACTTCTAACAAGTAAAACTCATTTTTAGCCACTCTGCGTTGAGTGAAATGACTAGAAAGAAGAACTCACCACAAAAGAAAGAGTCAGAAACAGTACCCTCTGCCACAGAGTTACAGAATTTGGATTACAATTCAGTGTCAGAAAGCCAATTCAGAAGCACAATTATAAAGCTACTGGTGGCTTTAGAAAAAACCATAAAGGATTCAAGAGACTTCATGACTGCATAATTTAGATCTAATCCAGCCAAAATTTAAAATCAATTAAATGAGATGCAATCCAAACTGGAGGTCCTAACAGTGAGGACTAATGAAGTAGAAGAAAGAGTGAGTGACATAGAAGACAAGTTGATGGCAAGGAAGGAAGCAGAGGAAAAAAGAGAAAAACAATTAAAAGACCATGAGGAAAGATTAAGGGAAATAAATGACAGCCTCAGAAGGAAAAATCTACATTTAACAGGGGTTCCAGAAGATGCCAAATGGGACAGAGGACCAGAAAGTGTATTTGAACAAATCATAGCTGAGAACTTCCCTAACCTGTGGAGGGAAAGAGGCATTCAGATCCGGGAGATAGAGAGATCCCCCCCCTAAAATCAATAAAAACTGTACAACAGCTCAACATTTAAGTGTGAAACTTGCAAATTCCAAAGATAAAGAGAAAATCCTTAAAGCAGCAAGAGAAAAGAGATCACTAACTTATATGGGAAGAAATATTAGATTAACAGCAGACCTCTCCACAGAGACCTGGCAGGCCAGAAAGGGCTGGCAGGATATATATTCAGGGTCCTAAATGAGAAGAAATTGCAGCCAAGAATACTTTATCCATCAAGGCTCTCATTCAGAATAGAAGGGGAGATAAAGAGCTTCCAAGACATGCAGAAACTGAAAGAATATGTGACCACCAAACCAGTTTTGCAAGAAATATGAAGGGGGACTCTGTAAAAGAAAGAGGAAGTCCAAAGAAATAATCCACAAAAACAGGGACTGAATAGGTATTATGATGACACTAAATTCACATCTTTCAATAGTAACTCTGAACATGAATGGGCTTAATGATCCCATCAAAAGATGCAGGGTTTCAGACTGGGTAAAAAAGCAAGACCTATATATTTGCTGTCTATATGAGACTCATTTTAGACCTAAGGACACCTACAGCCTGAAAATGAAAGGTTGGAGAATTATTTATCATTCAAATGGTCCTCAAAAGAAAGCAGGAATAGCCATCCTTATATCAGATAAATTAGAGTGTATCCTAAAGACTGTATAAGAGATGAAGAGGGACACTATATCATACTTAAAGGATCCATCCAGCAAGAGGACCTAACAATCATTAATATTTATGCCCTTAATGTGGGAGCTGCCAAGTATATCAATTAATTAATAACCAAAGTAAAGACATAGTTAGATAATAATACACTAATACTGGGAGACTTCAACACAGTGCTTTCTGCAAATGACAGATTTTTCTAAGCACATCTCCAAAGAAAAAAGAGCTTTAAGATACTATTTCACAGATATTTACAGATCTTTCCATCCCAATGCAACTGAATACACATTCTTCTCAAGTGCACATGGAACTGTCTCCAGAACAGACCAAATACTGGGTCACAAATGAAGTCTCAACAGATACCCAAAGACTGGGATTGTCCCCTGCATATTTTCAGATCATAATGCTTTAAAACTTGAACTCAATCAAAAGAAGAAATCTGGAATAAATTCAAACACGTGGAGGTTAAAGAGCATCCTGCTAAAGATGAATGGATCAACGAGTAAATTAGAAAAGAATCAAAAAGATTTGTGGAAACTAATGAGAATAAAGATACAACCATTCAAAATCTTTGGGATACAGCAAAAGCAGTCCTGAGAGGGAAATACAAGCATCCCTCAAAAAATTAGAAAAAAAAATCAAATACACAAGATAAACTTGCACCTAAAGGAACTGGAGAAAGAATAGCAAATAAAACCTACACCAAGTAGAAGAAGAGAGTTAATAAATTTTCCAGCAGAACTCAATTAAATAAAGACCAAAAGAACTGCACAACAGATCAACAAAACCAGGAGTTGGTACTTTGAAAGAATTAATAAGATAGATAAGCCATTAGCCAGCCTTATTAAAAAGAAAAGACTCTAATTAATAAAATCACGGATGAAAAAGGAGAGATCACAACCAATACCAAAGAAATACAAACGATTTAAAAAAATATATTATGAGCAGCTATACACCAATATTTTAGGCAATCTAGAATAAATGGAAGCATTTCTGGAAAACCACAAATTCCCAAAACTGGAATGGGAAGAAATAGAAAACCTGCACAGGCCAATAACCAGGGAGGAAATTGAAGCAGTCATCAACAACCTCTCAAGACAGAAAAGTCCAGGGCCAGATGGCTTCCCAGGGGAATTCTATCAAATGTTTCGAGAAGAAACAATACCTATTCTGCTGAAGTTGTTCTGAAAGAAAGGGATGGAATACTTCCAAACTCGTTCTATGAGGCCAGCATCACCTTAATTCCAAAACAAGAAAATACCATCAAAAAGCAGAACTATAGACTAATATCCCTGATGAACACAGATGCAAAAATTCTCAACAAGATACTAGCCAATAGGATCTAACACTACACTAAGAAGATTATTCACCATGACCAAGTGGGATTTATGCCTGGGGTTCAATGCTGTTTCAACACTCGTAAAACAATCAATGTGATAAATCATATCAACAAGAGAAAAAACGAGAACCATATGATCCTTTCAATAGATGCAGAGAAAGCATTTGAAAAATACAGCATCCATTCCTGATCAAAACTCCTCAGAGTGTAGGGATAGAGGGAACATTCCTCCGCATCTTAAAAGCCATTTACGAAAAGCCCACAGCAAATATCATTCTCAATAGGGAAACACTGAGAGCTTTTCCCCTAAGATCAGGAACACGACAGGGATGTCCACTCTCACCACTGCTATTCAACATAGTACTGGAAGTCCTCGCCTCAGCAATCAGGCAACAGAAAGAAATAAAAGGCATTCAAATTGGCAAAGAAGAAGTCAAACACTCTCTCTTTGCAAATGACATGATACTGTACATAGAAAATCCAAAAGACTCCACCCCAAGATTTCTAGAACTCATTCAGCAATTCGGCAGTGTGGCAGGATACATAATCAATGCCCAGAAATACATAATCAATGCCATTTCTCTACACTAACAATGAAACTTAAGAAAGAGAAATTAAGGAGTTAATCCCATTTACAATTGCACCCAAAAGATACCTAAGAATAAACCTAACCAAAGAGATAAAGGATTTATACCCTAAAACTACAGAACACTTCTGAAAGAAATTGAGGAAGACACAAAGAGATGGAAAAATATTCCATGCTCATGGATTGGAAGAATTAATAGTGTGAAAATATCCATGCTACCCAGGGCACTTTACACATTTAATGCAATCCCTATCAAAATACCATGGTCTTTCTTCAGTGAGTTGGAACAAATCATCTTAAGATTTGTGTGGAATCAGAAAAGACCACACATATCCGGAGGAATATTGAAAAAGAAAACCAGAGCTGAGGGCATCACAATGCCGGATTTCAAGCTGTACTACAAACCTGTGATCCTCAAGACAGTGTGGTACTGGCACAAAAACAGACACATAGATCAATGGAACAGAATAGAGAATCCAGAAATGGGCTCTCCACTCTATGGTCAACTAATATTCGACAAAGCAGGAAAGACTATCCACTGGAAAAAGACAGTCTCTTCAATAAATGGTGCTGGGAAAATTGCACAGCCATGTGCAGAAGAATGAAACTAGACTATTCTCTTCCACCATACAGAAAGATACAAGAATCCATCAAAATCCTAGAGTAGAAAACAGACAATACCCTGGTGAACTTGGCCACAGCAACTTCTTGCAAGATATATCTATGAATACAAGGGAAACGAAAGCAATAATGAACTATTGGGACTTAATCAAGACCAAAAGCTTCTGCACAGCAAAAGAAACAGTCAACAAAACTAAAAGTCAACCTACAGATTGGGAGAAGAGATTTGCAAATGACATATTAGATAAAGGGCTAGTATCCAAGATCTATAAAGAACTTATTAAACTCAACACTCAAGAAACAAACAATCCAATCATGAAATGGGCAAAAGACATGAGCAGAAATTTTACCATATAATACATAGACATGGCCAAAAGGCACATTAGAAAATACTCCGCAAAAAAAAAAAAAAAAAAAAAAAAAGAAAATACTCCGCATCACTTGCCATCCGGGAAATACAAATCAAAAGCACAATGAGATCCCACCTCACACCTGTGAGAATGGGGAAAATTAACAAGATGGGAAACAAATGTTGGAGAGGATTGGAGAAAGGGGAACCCTCTTGCACTCTTGGTGAGAATGTGAACTAGCGCAGCCACTCTGGAGAACTGTGTGGAGGTTCCTCAAAGAGTTAAAAATAGAACTTCCCTATGACCCAGCAATTGCCCTGCTGGGGATTTACCCCAAAGATACAGATGCAGTGAAAGGGCAGGACACCTGCACCCCAATGTTTCTAGCAGCAATGTCCACAATAGACAAACTGTGGAAGGAGCCTCGGTGTCCATCGAAAAATGAATGGATAAAGAAGATGTGGTTTATGTATACAATGGAATATTCCTCAGCCATTAGAAACGACAAATACCCACCATTTGCTTCAACGTGGATGGAACTGGAGGGTATTGTGTTGAGTGAAGTAAGTCAATCAGAGAAGGACAAACATCATATGGTCTCATTTTGGGGGGGAATATAAAAAATAGTGAAAGGGAATAAAGGGGAAAGGGGAGAAAATGAGTGGGAAATATCAGTGAAGGTGATGACGAACATGAGAGACTCTTAACTCTGGGAAATGAACAAGGGGCAGTGGAAAGGGAGGTGTGTGTGGGGGTTGGGGTGACTGGGTGACAGGCACTGAGGGGGGCACTTGATGGGATGAGCACTGGATGTTATGCTATATGTTGGCAATTCGAACTCCAATAAAAAAATACCAAAAATAAATAAATTAATTAATTTGTAAAAAGTCATTCATTTTGAATTTTTAAATAATTTATGGTTTATTTCACATACTTTTAAACTTTATTAAGAAATAATTAAATTGCATATATTTACCTGAAACTTGCTTTTTTAGCACAACTGGAGGCCCTTGAATTTTTGGTTTTCCCCTCTATGTTATTGCAGGTAATTGGAGTTCATTTATGTATATGGGTGTATAATATTGCACTTTATGGAATAACATGACTTATTTATGTATTCAACTGTTGATAGACATTTCATCTCCTACGAAGGTATATATGCCTCTTGGAGTATGTATACAGGAGGGTCTTCCAGATAAATATTGCAGAATAGAATTTCTAGTCATTGTACATATATAATGTCATGAGTTTATTTTGATAATGCCAAATAATTTTCCAAAGTGTTTATTTCAGCTATTACCATAGTAGGATCAGAAAAACTAACATCTTTCACATTGCATTATAGAACCTCTATTTTCCCTTGTGTGTGTGTGTATACATATATATTTAAAAAAATCTATCAGCTCCTCTCATTTTTCAAGGGGTCTTTTTGGTAATACAACTATAAGTGTGTGTATGTAAGTTAGCATCATTTGATCTCATATTGAAGATTGGCTTACACTTTGATTTTATTGCCAAGTATTTTGGAGTCAGAAAAACCTCAAACACTAGCCCCTTTTGAACTGCATGATTCCATGACTCAATTTTATCTTGGAGAAATGGTGATTTTATTAAGTGTAGTTTTTATTTACTGTTGTGACTTGTACTGAAGTATTTTTACATGTGAAATTCTTGGCATGATACTTAAACCCCTGACCTTTAATTTCCTTATCTTGAAAATGAAAATAATGCATCATTTGCAGAAATGGGTTATATATTAGCAATAATGATTGTAAAGTACCTGATACTCAATAATTGCTAGTAATGATCACCATTGCTATTATCATAATTCACTTTTTAAAGTTTATCTGTCCCTATAACATTATTTTCTAAGATAGGTAAAATTATCTCCGAGTATCAGTTCTTTTTTTAACATGGTGAGTTAATAATAATGTGGCTTAAAAATATTTGTATTTGTTTCAAATGGGAGGTAAAGTTACTTTAATTTATAATGTTTATTTTTCTCTCTCCATTCCTCATTTCCAATCATACATTCCACAGTTTGAAGGTCATGTCTGGTATATTTGTAATATCCACTTCAACATGGACAGACCAGGGCACAGAACCCTGAATAGAGACGCTTAACCTTCTATGCATCCACCTTCATAAATGCGATGTTGAATTTTTGGACTAATATATACAGATTTTTTTTAAATTCCAATTTCCACAACTTTTTTCTTCTTCTATGTGACATTTACTGAGTGCCCTAAGCATAGCAGGCAATATGCTAACCCTGGGGAATACAAAGTTGAAGATAATATCCTTATTCAAATGATTTCATAAACCAGTGGAAGGGTACACCCACGTGAAACACATCATTACAGTACAAAGTGATTTTATTGTATTTTTTGAGAATCTCTTTGATCTCCTACTTTTCATTCTACTTTAGTTCTTCTCAAGTCTATCTTTTAACTCCTTTTCAAATCTGATGTTTTTACTTTTTTCTAAGATTGTATTAAAATTAAAAGGAGCCTTAATTTTCTCCTCCCCTGCTCTGCTTTAATTTATAACAGAAATCTTTACTTTTTACCCAGTAGATGATCTTTAAAAGTACTATAAACTTTTCAAAAAAAGATATGCAGAGTATGATTCAAAAACTCTCATATATGCACAAAACAAATCTAGTATTTATAATAAGTTAGATATGCTTCATTAATCCATATCCTAAATATAAAAACAGTTTACCTTTAAGTAAATTTTTTGGTTTTTCCAATAAAAAGTATATTTTCAAAACCCTAGTCCCATTACCCACCTAAAAAGTTAACAATTGTTAATCATTCCCGTCATATACTCTTTGTTAAAAAATCCTTTCTTTGATGTATTATTGGTAGAAAACAACAACCAAGTCATTATGTTCATGCATTTCTGGATCAAGAAATTGAGCAGTGCTTAGCTAAGTGATTCTTTTGCTCCATGTGATTACTCAGCGCTAAGCCTACCCATATCAGGGGAAGGGACATACACCCTAATTCTCAATGGGAAGAATTTCCAATAAACTTGACGACATGTTTTGAAACCACAATAGTCTTTAGTATTATATATAACACTAGTTCCATATTTCAAATTTTCTCATTTGTCTAAAAAGTGTCCTTTTACACTCAATGTTCAAATCAGGCTGCTTATATCTGTATCACATTTGGTTATTATTTTCTTTAACATCTTTTATTTTTTTAAAAAAGGCTCTTTTTTTATAGTGTTGACTTGACAAGACCAGATCAATTATTTTATAAAATTACCTACCTTACTTCTTTGTGGTGTCACTTAATTTTATTGCTCCAACTCCTATATCTCCTGAAAACTAGAAATGGAATCTGAAGGTATATTAAATTTACATTCAGCATTTTGTCAGGGTGTCTACTGCATCCTATCTAGACAAACATAATGTCTGGTCAGCCATTATTAGTGGTTGATAAATTGCTTCAGGAAGTGACAATTTGTTCTCTCCTTTGCAAATTTATGATTTTTTTTTCATCTTGAAATCAACAAATAACACGTGGGGTGATGATTTTAACTTTAGGAATAACTTTAGGAATAAATACACCTATCAAGCTCTCACAAGATGTTTTTTAAATACATTGATAATTCTTGCTTGATATAATCATTAGAGTATTAGAGTAGTGGTTGCAAAGTGATGAATTCTAATTCTATCTATCCTTTATATATATATATATATATATATATATATATATAACTATTCTAATAACTATTTTAATAATATATTCTATTAACTAGAATTCATATGTAAATATTTTTCTTATCACTTAAGATTATTTAGTAATATCAAGTGCATTCTCTAAAGAAAGGAAAATATTTTTTCTTTATTTTTACTGATTTTTAGAAAAATTATTGATGCACTCAATATACTCAATAATGAAAAAGGTGTTTTTTCTTGTTTTGGCTTCTTAGCTTCTTGAAAAGCATTTTTAACACTATGAGTATAAAATATATATTTAATATTTTAAATTAATTGTGTTATTATTTCTCTGGTCTTTAAATTGCCCCCTCTTTTTCAGTGCGATCTTCTTAAGGTTGTCAACTCTGACTTTTGGGAATGACTACATTGCTCTTTGATAGCTTCCTTGATTTCTAGCATAGCAAACTATTATATGTTAGTTTTGTACATTTTCTTCTGTAAACCTAAAAAAAAAGCTATTTTTTCTAAACAGCTCTAACTTAGTTGCCATGCTATGTACATAAGGTTTTCAGAGCCATTGAGTTGATGTAGCTTCTAGGCCTTTTCAGTGGACAGACCTAGGAATTTTTTTTTAACAAAAATACTATGAATTCATACTTTACACCAAATTTAATACTATGTATTTTTTAACTTTATGAAATTTTATATTTATACCCTCCTCTCTTACACTGAAAATTCTAAAATTACCTTTTCATTTGCTTTATTCTATAATATACATAATGCAAATTTTAAGTAACCATACTGATATTCTAACTAGAGCCATACAAGTGAAAAAAGTTAAAGTACTTTAGGTTTTCTTTGTGTGTAAACATTTCCTTTAAGAATATATGGCCAAAATACAATGTTTTGAACCTTATTGAAATGATTTGTTTTGTCTGTGTGATTATATCACTGGTATATGTCCATTCTTTTAATTTGTCTTCAATTTTTCAGACCTGCATTTTTATGTACATTTATTTGTAACATATAATAAGTTTGTACGTTTTAAGTCAGAATTAATAACAATATTCCCTCAGAAAATCTTTCATTATAATTCCCTCCCTCTGTTCTCTGTCTTCCTACATAAATATTATTAGTTTTTATTTTGACTTTTCACTATTTTGTTTGTTTGGTTTTTTGGTTTTTGTTTTTGTTTTTTACGAATAAAAATATACGTATTATATTATATGCAATATTTTGCTTGTTTCCCCCTTGTAGAATTAAGACAAAGCTGTACATTTATTCATTCAGGAAATCTTTGTTAAAGACTTAAAACTATTCACTTTCCAGAGAAACAAAGTACACAAATACATAATGGTTAATATAATCATGAATTTAATAAGTTCAAGACAGAAATCACTTGAGGTTGTAACTGAGAGGAATGGATGGTGGGAAAATTAAATAGGATGTTCTAAGAAACTATCCATAGCCATGTGACGTTAATCTTGTAAGCTGAAGAATGAGAAGAATCCAATTGTGTAAGAACCAGAAAATAGGATGAGTGTGGTACATGCTAGAAATTAAAACCAGGCCAGGGAATTTGGAAATTAGTAGCATTAGAAATGAGTTTAAGTTCGAGGTTGGAAAAATATGAAGAGAGCTTGCATGCCAAGAAAATGAACATTTATTTTATTTTAAATACAACAGAAAGCCACAGAATGGTTAGGGCAGAGAAGTGACATGATCTCATTGATATTTTAAAATAATCACTTCAAGGATGCCTTGGTCGCTCAGTTGATTAAGCATCCAACTCTTGGTTTCAGCTCATGTCATAATCTCCAACTTCTGAAATGAGCACTGTGTAGGACTCCATGCTCATTGTGGTGTCTGCTTGAGATTCTCCCTCTTTCTGTCCTTCCCCCTCTGCCCATTCTCCTGCCCATATGTTCTCTCTCTCTCTCTCTCTCTCTCAAATAGATAGATAGATAGATAGATAGATAGATAGATAGATAGATGATAGATAGAAAGATAAAAGCTTAAAACATATTTGGAGATGCATTTTGGAGAATGAATTAGAAGAAAGCAAAAATTAAAACTGCGTTCTATTATTACCTGTTTCAACCTCCCTTTTACCCATGACTTGCTAATTTCTGTATTCTTCCTATTTTGATTTGCCAGAATATTTCTTACAAAGTGCATTTGTCCTCTGAATGCTTCAACCTCTTTGAAATTTTTCTGATGTAAAGGCATAGACACTCCCTTCTTTGATGTGTCTCTATATTATTTACCATTATTACAGCATCTACCATTTCTTTCTGTATTATGTGTTTATATAGCAGTTTTCCTATGAATCTATAAGTTATCTGAGGGGATGCTATAGTATTATCTTTGAATCCAAAATGGCTAACAAAGTATAACACATCCGGAAATTTTTGAAATAAATAAATAAATGGAGATATTAAAATGAATCTCCACAGACATTCAGGTTTTTTAATTTTTTTATTTTTTCAAAAATTCTATTTATTTGAGAGAGAGCAAGAGCAAGAGTGGCAGAGGAAGAGGGAGAAGCAGACCCCTTGCTGAGCAGAGAGCCCAATGTGGGGCTCAATCTCAAGACCTTGGGATCATGACCTGAGCCAAAGGCAGATACTTAACAGAACTCACCCCTAGGGAGCCTTGACATTTTTAAATTGTATTTTAAAAATTGTATTCCCATAAAAATTTTTACTGGGAAGTAAATCAGTTCTTTTGAATGCTATACTCTGTTTTTTCACCAAATTCTAATTAATTTTCATATTTTTTTATCCACCCACCTTCATGAAATCATTCTGAAAGCCATTATCCCTTTGGCTTCTATAACACTTTTGAGAATAATCCTTATTCCATTTTGCCTTACTGTAAAGTTATTAGTATGTGTGAGTGTGTGTGTATCATATTCCTACTAGTAAGTAAACTCCCTGAAGATAAGAACTGGTTCTCTTTTATCCTATTATATTTTACTACGCATGATAATGAGTCTGTTCTTCTCTTTAGCTCTTATATCACTTTCCTTGTTTTCTTCTATTATGTCCATATTAATTGAACAAATCCTATTATCTGATCAAGATAGCCTTAGTGTGCTTCTTAGCTTGCCTGAACTTTTGACATATTTCTTCCTGGTTTCAGACATTGGATCTCCCTTTTCTTAGAGCATTTACTTGATAAAACTTTCGACTGAAAATTGTACCTGTGCCCCTTTAAGATGTAAATATGTTCTCGGCCTCATGCTAGGTTTATTTGGTAAAACCCAGAAATATCTTTCTCGAGGATCTAGGAGCCATCCTTTTAAAATGTAATCATCAAGAAAGATTGCACTCCAAATCCCCCCTTTGCTGTGGGAGGGTAGGAGCTTAACCTTACTTAGCAAACACAGTATAGCTTTGCATTGACCAGTGTCCCTCTTAAAATCCTTCAGTACTCATTCACTAAATCACATCAATGCTTAAATTTAACCTCCCGTCTTTTGTTTCAATAGAGTGGAATTCAGGCTATCTCTCTATTTACAATAGTTTTGAATAAAGTCTTCCTTGCCTATTTATCTCTGATGCAATTATCTTTTGACATGTTCCTCTTTCAATTGTTCACTTGCAGATGACTATCTTCTTCTTGGTGACTGATGCTGGGATAGGCAGACATAGTGTGCAAAATTGAATCAAGTGCATTCAAACTCCCGAAAGCCTCCAATTGTTTTTTTAGTTTACCAAGTTTTTATGATCAAGCTGATTTTGAATGATTTTACCTATACTATGGGTATAATGGTTCCTTTTTCTCTCCCATGTATGCTTTTGACAGATTTACTGAAGTTTACTTGGTCACCAAGTTTTGCCAAAAAATTTGCTCTACATCATTTGTAGAATGGTGTTTCTTTCAACTCCTACACTTGTGTATTTAACACCATGAATTTGGGTCATCTAATATAGTAAAGTAGACACTTCTGGTGGCCGTATGGACTCAATTCCGGATGTACCACATACTTCTTTGAGAATTTTACATAATGTTAAAATGGAGATGGCAAACTTTATATCTTTATTTATTTTAAAGACTTTATTTATTCATGAAAGACACAGAAAGAGAGGCAGAGACATAGGCAGAGGGAGAAGCAGGCTCCATGCAGGGAGCCTGACATGGGACTCGATCCCAGGTCTCTAGGATCACGCCCTAGGCCAAAGGCAACACTAAACTGCTGAGCCACTTGGGCTGCCCTATATCTTTATTTAGTAAATGAATATGCAATAAAGATAACCTAAGTAAATGACTTGGCCAAAGTAGAACTAGGATTAATCTTGTGTGTTCCATTCTATATCTTTCAACCGTAGTAATTCCCTGTATCTTCTGATAGATTCATGACTGACAACACAGCTTCCTATAGCCCAACATGATTTCAGGAGAAAATTTTTTCAAACCTCCTTCAGGAAAAACACATTTCTAAGGCTAAAAACACTGTAATGATATTTAATGACATTGATGCAAATAACTGATTTTTTTTTAAAAAAATCTAATATATGTGCTTTAAAATACTGAAAATCAAGATACCTTTGAAATAGATCTAGCATTTACTTAATCCTTAATAAAGATTAATAAGAACGCAGTGGAAGAAAAATAACACAAAATTGCCTGAAAACTGCAGGGTGCCTCCATTGTTCTCACTTTGTTTTGTTTTTAAAGATTTTTATTTATTTATTCATAAAGACACAGATTGAGAGAGAGAGAGGCAGAGACACAGGCAGAGGGAGAAGCAGGCTCCATGCAGGGAGCCTGATGTGGGACTGGATCCTGAGACTCCAGGATCACGCCCTGGGCTGAAGGCAGGCGCTAAACTGCTGAGCCACCCGGGCTGCCCCTTGCTTTGTTTTTGACTGCAAACAGAATTGGAGCAAAAAATGCAGATTTGAGCAGCAGAATAATGTCCAACCAGAGCAACACAAAATAAATAAACAGCCCCCCCACACACACACACACACAAACAAGCTGGAAACTATTTTAATAATAAATTATATGCTAAAAAATAATAACAGAAATTATTCTGTAACTGTGTATTATTGAAAGTAAATTGCCTATGTAAGATTAGAGTAAGAGATAGTGGGTCTTCAAAGTTAAAACATCCTCTTTTAAAATTTCCTCCTTAGGTCATCTTAGCTACTTAGATAATCTCAATATATGATGAGCTTTTCAAATGAAGTGCTTTTGCCATCTCTGGAAAAACTATGCTTATTCTGCTTATTCTGAAACTTGCTTACTGCTTATTCAAATGCTTATTCTGAAACTTGTACCATTAGGGATGTTTCTCTGCTGTGGTTGGACTAAAGGCACACATTTTTTCTACTATTTTTGCTTTGTTTTCTTCTTGTTTCTGAGTATATATACATACGTATTTAAAATAGGTAATCCATTCATAGACATAGTAAATGAGATAATTTTAAGGCTATAACAATTCCTTTTACCACCTACATGGCAGTGGGAGTATACTTCTTTCCACTAGTACTGGTTTTGACCATGGTCAGTGGACTGAATTTCTTTTCTCTAGATTTTGGCTTGGCCATATCACATGCCTTGGCCAGTGAAATAATAACTGGTGTAACATAAGCAAAAACTGAAAACACACATGCATGGTAAAGTACTCATTTTTCTAGGTCTGGTATCATCATGGACAACAAATGTTTTCTGTGACCCGCTAATCCAAGGATAAGAAATAGGTGAAACATACCTGAACCCAATATGTAGCTTAGACTCAAGTCCAGCTTAGCTCAATCTAGATTAATTGAATTTCAACCAATCCAGTACCTGAAATAGAAAAAAATGATAATCATTTAAAGCTGTTAGGTTTTGGGGTTGTTTATATGCAGGTGACTAATACAAAATTGTACAAAAATCAAATGCTACAATGAAAAGTAATTCTCCTCCCTACTCCATTTACTAATCTCCCAAGTCCTTGCCCAATTGTTTATATATCCTTCAGATATCCTACACATAATTAGCAACAATATGTTTTTATAGACACATATTTCAAAAAAATCCATTTTTACACTCACTATTCTATATCTTGACTTTTTAAACTAAGTAAACCTTTAGGACTTCATCAATGATAATAATTAATTGCCATTTGTGAAGTGCCTAGTAAATGCCAAGAAATTTTTATGGACTATTTACTTAATATTAATAATATTTTTGAGATTTTTTTATTACTCTGATTTTGCAATTAACAAAATGAGATTCAGAAACAATTTTTATATTTTCCAAGCTTGCTCAATGACAGAACCAAAAATAGAACACTAATCTGGACGATCTCAAATCTTTGTATGTAATCACATATATACTAGTTCTATAACGAAGTACAAAATGCAATGACAAAAATTCCTAAGTGAAACATGAGGATCCCTCCATTTTTGTTTTCTTTATATAGAAGGTAGGTTATTTAGGTGTCCTGCTTTTGGCCTATGAAGTAATGGACCCTATGTGTGTCAATATGATGGAGTAGGATGTGTTTAAGGAGGATAACTCTTTTCTCTGACTATTTAAAATTGTTTTTTATGGGGCACCTGCGTGGCTCAGTTGGTTAAGCATTCAACTCTTGTTTTTGGCTCAGGTCATGATCTCAGGGTCACAGGATCAGGCCTCACATGGGGCTCCATGCTAAGCATGGAGTCTGCTTGTCCCTCTCCCTCTGCTCCTTCCCCTGTTCACATTCTCTCAAATAAATAAAATCATTTAAAAAATAAAATAAAATTGTTTTTATGGAGCTGAAGGAAACCCCAACTCCCCCTATTTTTTTGCCACCACACTTAGATGATTAACCAAATACCATTGCATAAAACATTGATATACTGTTATATGTATTTGTAATCAAGCACAAAGACACATGCACACACAAATTTACAATACTCAGGTGTTTCAGAGTCTAAGATTGCTACGCAGTTAGATATAATAAAATAAAAAATACAATATTTATGCTCAAAACTTTAACAGCAGGAAACATTAAAATATCTCAGTTACTAGTCAAGAACAATAGGAGTCTTCTTATCTTATAAAATAAAGAACTTTAAAAATT
Organism: Vulpes vulpes; assembly: GCF_048418805.1. Taxonomy (NCBI): domain Eukaryota; kingdom Metazoa; phylum Chordata; class Mammalia; order Carnivora; family Canidae; genus Vulpes; species Vulpes vulpes. The sequence goes on from NW_027325668.1 coordinate 1,669,161, forward strand.
TTTCTAAATCTTTTTATTTTCCAAATAAACAACTTCTGTTTGCTTTCAAATTTTAATTATTGCCAAGTCAAATTAAATGGGAGAAGATTTAAATTCAAACACGTTTACATGATCTTTGCATAAATAATTAACAAAATGGAAGAGAAGCTAACAAACACAAAGCATGGATGTAATGTGCCGACACCATGGAATAAAATGATATTTAAAAACAATACAGTTTGGAGGTATTCTAAAATATGTGTGAATATATTAGGCTAAGTAAACTTAGAACAAAATTAAAAATCTTTCTAAATCTACTTCCCCCAGAATGGAGATTTTATAACAACTGCTTAATTACATACATGTTCACAGCTTGTTAATATTATTAAATATTTAAAAAGCATATGATTTTTTTTAAAGATTTTATTTATTTATTTATTCTTGAGAGATAGAAGGAGAGAGAGAGCCAGAGACACAGGCAGAGACAGAGCCAGAGACACAGGCAGAGGGAGAAGCAGGCTCCATGCACTGGGAGCCCGACGTGGGACTCGATCCCGGGTCTCCAGGATCGCGCCCTGGGCCAAAGGCAGGCGCCAAACCGCTGCGCCACCCAGGGATCCCAAAGCATATGATTTTTAACACCTGAAAGTCTTTTTTTTATTTTTAAGAGCATACTTCCACTTTTAAGAATACTTAATCAATAGTTTGATTTTTTAAATACAGTGTAATAATTAATTTTAAGTGTAAAACACTTAAGAGTTTAAGGGTCATGAAACAATGTGTAGGGAAATTTTCTAGGAAGTAAATATTTGACAATTACGCATTTAATTCATTAAAGTGTCACATTATTATTATATGGGGTTTATTTATGACACTATGATTTAATGCTGATATCAAATTATTATTATCAATTATTTTTCTTAGGAAGACAGTATTGAGATTTCATAAAAATTAAAAATATTATACAGTAATTTATGTTTGGCTATATATCAAAAGGAAATGAAATCACTATGTTGAAAAAATACCTGCACTCCTATGTTCACTGAAGAATTATTTACAATAGTCAAGACATAGAAACAAGCTAAGTGCCCATCAATGGATGAATGAAGAAAGTGTAGTGTACTTAAGAATATGAAATATTCTAGCATTTGCAACATTGATGGACCTGCTTAGGAAAACATTACTCTGAGTGAAATAAGTCAGACAAAGACAATCTCACCTGTATGTGGATTCTAAAACAAACAAAAAACATAGAAACAGAAGCTAGATTAGTGACTGCCCAGTGGTGGAGAGTGGTAGAAATGAAGGAAATGGCTGAAGACAGTCAAAACACACAAGAGGAATAAATGCTGAAGACGCAATTTACAGCACTGTGGCTATCATTAACCATACTGTATTATATATTTGAAAGTTACTAAAAGAGTAGATTTTTAAACTTCTCACACACACAAAAAGAAAAAAAGTTGTAACTATGTGAGATAACAGATGGGTTAGCTAAGCTTATTGTGGAAATCATGTTGCAGCTTATTCATATATAAAATCACTCTATTGTATAGCTTATACTTGCACAATGTTATATCAATTAATGTCTCAATAAAGCTGAAAAAGATTTTCTTTCTTGGATTTCCTCTCTGAGACACGGGGTAAATTTTATTTTATTCAAACCAACAAACTAAAGTTGTATATATACTATTTGATAGGTTTGGGGAAATTAACTGTTAAAATATTAACACTTGATGTAAAGTGTTGTAAAGGAAGCAATGTAAAGGAAGTGTAAAGTGATGTAAAGGAAGCAACATTTAAAAAATGGACTGTAACATATGTAAACAAAATGTAAGCTGAAGCAGCCCTGTCTATTAAGATGGATAAAATGCCTGAAAGTTCTATGCCACTAATTATGAGAGTTTAATCTTTTCCCAGTATTTTATAAATTCATAGATAACTTAGGTTCTCGTTGTCATCAATGCTTCAGAGAACACTCTCCTAAATTTTTCACTTTATGGATTGAGTTACCTTCATTAATGTGTGCTTTCTTTTTCGTGTCATATTAAACTAGATATGATAATTAGTCACTTCTTATTTGTATACCTTAATGCATTGCCTATGCATACATGGATTGTCAGATCTAATGAAGCATAGTCATGTGATGGGTCCACCAAAGGTAGTCAGATGCCAAATATTTTTTCAAAAATGAATTGACTTTCTAAATAGAATCATTTAGCATTGTATATCTGAAAATTGCCAAAAACAATGATTTAAGTTTTGATACAGATGGCATTAGCTTGAGATTGGGAATGTAAAAAATAGAATTTTACTTGGCAAGTAGGCAGTTTTGTTTCTTGATGTCCCTAGTATTTCCTGACTATATTTAGACACCATCAAAGTACATGACATTGATCCAAGTACATATTTGAGTAAATTCAAGATTCAAGATTCACAACCCAGTATCAGTTGAGTGTGCAAACATATCTAATATTTAGGTCCTCATAAATACAAACCAACTATTCTATTTAAATAGAAGTAGATATTAAATCAAATATGATACTTATTATATTTTAAAAATCTGTTCTAACTGCGTGAAATAGCATATTTCTATTCCCCAACTGTCTCATGACTAGGTAATAAAATTGTTATTATCCCAACTTTCTAAGCGGAATAAGAAGGAGAATTTAGCTTCAGGACAGTTAACATGCTTGTCTGTTACATAGATGGTATGAAAAGGAGATGTAGTTTAGATTTAAATATCGAGCATTTAACCCCCATAGTATACTCACGACTATGCATTTCAGAATCTAGAATACTTCACCTGTATGCTAGTATATATGTTGAATTATTTATCTATATCTCTATGTCAATCTTTTTATCTTTCTATTCATCTAGCTATACCTCTTCCCATTAAAAGTAGTTTATTGGAAACTGGTCTTAATCACTAGTCTCATGGGGAAGAGAATAACGTAAGGCAAATGGAGGTTGTGAAAGAGTTTCTCGGCTACCACAAGTCTTAGAATACTTCGTTCATCTCTGCTCTAAGAACAAAAGCATATATTTTACTAGGATTAGGTTTAAGAAACTAGTGTGCAATACACTCAAAAGAAAACATGGATCAACAAAGGTTTAACTTATTTTAAATTTAGTATAACACTAAATGTACCCTCATATTGATTCTGTTGTTCATGATGTGGCTCACAGATGGATATTATTAACCCTATGTGCCATCTGGTAATTCTCTAACTCTTTAAAATTATTATTTTTATATTTGCATTGTCTAAATTTGGGTGAACTAGGGTTGAGTACGAATGGGTTTTTCCCAATTTTAGTTCAGTGACCTAGGTGTGAAACTCAAAGAGCAAAAATCAGATATTTAATAAAACAAGTGTTGAGCAAGTTGGGGAGTGAAAATTTGTGAGGTCTGAATGTTCTACATCTGAAATAACTTCCTACATTATTTTTTTAAAGATTTTATTTATTTATTCATGAGAGACACAGGGGACAGGAGGAGAGAGGCAGAGGGAGAAGCAGGCTTCACGCAGGGAGCCCAACGTGGGACTCGATCCGGGGTCCCCAGGACCCCTGGGCTGATAACTTCCTACATTAAATCATATATAAATAACCAAAGGAAAACTGTTATATATCTCTTTTTTTTTATTTTTTTTAATTAATTTTTATTGGTGTTCAATTTACCAACATACAGAAAATCACCCAGTGCTCATCCCGTCAAGTGTCCCTCAGTGCCCGTCACCCATTCCCCTCCAACACCCGCCCTCCTCCCCCTCCACCACCCCTAGTTCGTTTCCCCGGGTTATATATCTCTTAATCAAAGGTTGTAGTACAACAAATGCATATCTAAAGATTTCAGTTAAGAATTTTCAAAAGTATATGAGCATGTGATACTAGATTCTTGTTTTATGTAAGTGCATATGGAGATTTGTCTTTTGTTTCTTGATTAATTAAATCTCTTAATTAACTATAGACTACTTATAAGAATGACATTTGGAAGAACATATTCTATGGTTCTGATAATAGCCATGAAGAACCATACATTGAACTACCTGGGTATTCATAAAGTGATTCAGAAGTCAGGCTTCAAGGATCTCAGAATCCTTCACTGGATTCTTTTCCTTCAGACATTTGAAGAGTAATGAAAGATAACATGAAGATAGATCACTTATGCCCATATTCTATGGATTAGAATTTGTCTTATGGCTTTACGTGGATGCAAGTGTGGGAAACATGGTCTCTGTCTAGAAGTAAAGCGTAATTATTTGGTAGAGGCATAGCATGGTCTCTACCGCATTGTGAGATCCTCATATTTATCAGTAATTTGGGTTTCTTTTTCAGCTAAAATCCGAATGATAAAGAGAAACTGCTTAGTTCAGATCTTTGCTAAAACAGTTTACTAGTACTTAGGTTCTAATTCACATGATTTTTATCTATTTTGATGTAACATACTCATTATTTCAAGGAATATGAATGGGGGACTTCAACAGAGACGATTTCATAATAATCATCCATTCTTCTCTGGTGTGCTCTTTTCACTTGTGCAACAAGTTACAGATTCGCTTATTCCTGATTTAATAGTGGAAAATACCTTGTTCTGTGCTTAAGTAGGTTCTGTTTCAAGGGTAAAAGGGAATGAGATGAGAAAAATCAGTGATTGGTATCCATCCCATTTACCAAATTAACTGCTAGCTCTGCAACAGGCAAAGGGGATTTTGAAAAATTGTGTTGTGTCACTGTTGTTTTGGATTAACACAACATACCATTTTATCATCTCACAATCTGTAGTAGTGAATGTAACCCCCAAGTTTTACAGAGAAATATTTAGAAATATATTTTATTTAATGATATACGTAATATATACTGAAGTATGATTTGCTCTTGCTCCTAAAACTGACATTGGAGCTCCAAACGTGAACTGTTTTTTTTCCTCTAAAAAAAAAGAAGTTAATTTTTGAAACATGACTAGAAATTCAGAAACCAAACAGTTGTCAGTTGTGGAAAGAAAAATCAAGAAGATTTAAAGGAGTTAATTTGATTAATTTTAATTTGATACAATTCACATGATTGGATATTTATCACCATGGGAATTTATCAGTTTTAGAATGAACTATCAGAATATTTGAATATTGATCTTTAATATTAAATTGAATGAAAATTAACTAGCAATGATTTATTTGCTATCTCCCACTGTCAAGAACTCCATTGGCTTAACTGGGATATAAGGAATTATGAGTATTAAAATAACAAAAAACAAAATAAATATAAACAGCTTTGTAAAAGGTCAAATGACTTATGAGTTCAACTACTGGCTAATACATCATATCTTGATTCCTGATTGAGGGTTAAAACTATAGCTAAATTTTTTCTTCTCTTCTCTTTCAAGAAATTTAAAATTAACCACAGTTACAAGATGTTTGGCAGTCATGCATCCCAGACCACCAGTCTCTCTAAAATTATGTTAGGCTATTCCAGTATGCATAGGCTATTTTGATTGACCTGACCAGTCAGTGCAGTCCATTGATCTTCTCAAAGCACATCTTTGACTACAGTTTGCTTAGACTCCTGCTGCTTCTACTATTTAGATTCAGGTACAAAGCAGAAACATGTAGGTAGAAGAAACAATAGTAGTAATTTCATGTGAAATACATCAGTTAAAGAATTCACATAGATCATTCCGTTGATTTAGGAAGAAATGAATAGAGAATCCTAGACCTGATTTTCTCTAACCTTAGAGTGGATATTTTATCCCCTACCTATCAACACATTGAGTTCACCACACCCAACATCTGCCTGTGGTAAACGTATAATTCAGTGTTCCCTTAATAGTGATCTGAATTATTTAACATCCCAGTTGAAGGGTGAACTAGGAAACAGCCAGATCCCTTTCAGTTAGTGCTATATTTCTTCGACTCTTTTCTATCCATCCCCTAATCTCCTCTAGGGGCTGTGAGAACCTACCAAGGCATTAGTTAACTAAACACTGCACTCATAGCAGTAATCTTTTAAGGTAGTAAGGTATATGCAGCCCATGAGAGATAAAAATCTCCTTTGAAAATAAAAATTTTGTAGTGTTAAAACCATCCATGAAAAGTCCCCTAAAGATTTTACTGCTACAGATTTTAACTATAGAGGTAGTATTTTTTAAATGTACAAAATTAGATTAAATTTCAAGACCTAGTTTACATGTAGGAAGTACAAATAAAGACTAAACATTTCATTGTATTCCCTCCTTACATTGAAAATTATGTATGAAGGAGGCTTGGAAATTGAAGAGCACAAAAGAATGAAAATGGAAATAGTTTAATCTGAGTGGGCCTTTTAGTGTACACAGTAGGCAGTAATCTATGATCAAAAGCTTCCTTATCCCTGCCAGAATAGGTGGCCAGTTTGTTCATTCTTCTGTGTCTTTTGAGTTCTCTGAGTTGTGTTATTAGGCATTTTTTCTTAAGTAGAACACAATTTTATACCCTAAACCTCAATCTATGACTGGAAGCTTGATATTTACCCATAGAAGTGAAAGCCGGGACTGGTTTCAAGGCATGAACATACTAAAAATCAGGACAGAGTTAAAGACTCAAGCAGGAGAACATCAGACACTTTCTCACTTTGCATTATGACCACATCCTAAATCTCATTCAGGCAGACATTGTGGTTTTCATTTTACCTTGGGGTTTAAGTTAAAAAAAAAAAGGAATATGTTAACATTATAATGCCTCATGTAATATATGCATTTAAAAGCATGGATCTTCTTTAGATTCATCTCCTTTCCATGTCCTGAAACTTCTAAAAGGAACTTTGTCATCCAAGACAGAAAGTGAAATTATCTCATCAAAATGTAAAATTTACCCAAGAATATGTTATTTGTATTTTTTCTTAACTTTTGTAAGTAATCTCTACGCCCAACATAGGGCTTAAACTCACAACCCCAATATCATGAATCCCATGTTTTACAGACTGAATCAGCCAGGCACTCCTGGTATTTATTTATATATACATCTTTTTTCAGATGATCTCTTTCTGGTAATAATATACTATTAGTAGTAGTGATAATAATAGATAATACTTATTGATTGCTTACTCTTGCCAAGAATATATAATACTGCATCATCTGTATCCCAATGTTTTTCACTGGTCAGAGTTATGCAAGGTTGCAAATAAGAATAAGCCTTTTAAAGAAACTTCCTTTTGTTCAGCCATTCCCTTGGAAAACTTCTGCATCGATCTGTAAAAGAACTAGGACCATTAAGGACTATTGATTGGTTTAACTTTGTGTATAGTCAACAAGGAAGTTGATTGACTTCTAAGACACGTAAGTTAATGATTGTCTGTGAAACAGGTAATACCCAATGTCATGATCTCAACCTGTGAATTAACATTCTGAAAGTTTAGATTCTTGAGTTAGTTATCAAGGGAATTATTTATAGTGTCTTCTGAGAAGATTATAGTTTTATTTTATGACACTCACTTCATGAGCCTTATGTATTTGTTTAGAAAGTCCCCATGAAAAGTCATCAAAAATTCTCTCCCTAGAAAGTTAAGTATGTATTCATTTATCTAGCCAACTCGTACTGAATTACTACAAAGTACTAGGAGCTAAAAGTCATAAGCAGAAGTTTAATATTTGTGCAAAAACTAGCTTTTGCTGTTTGGAGCCTCTCCATAGCACAAGAGCCATGCATCACTTATAAAGTGTGAAGAGTATCTCTCTGGTTCCTTGAAATTAGATATACTAAGTAAGCTTCCATGTATTGAGATAGAGCCATGTGGCAAGTGGAAGAGATGTACATCTTCCTATGGCAATATAGCAACTTCAGTAATTTAGTCCAGTAGGGAGACTCAGATTCAGGTATCAATGGTAGTCTAATTTCATTAGCAGACAAACACATTGACAGCTTGATTATTGCAAGAATATTTTTCACTGGGCTCACATATTTGCAAATGGAAAAATAATAGTGCTATTAAAATTGGAAAAAAAAAAGTCACTGGCCAAGAGTTCTGTGTGATATAATTTCTTGACAGGCTGAAAATGTGGGATAGAAACCTTTTTAGTTATAGTTGAACCTGGACTTATTTCAAATGAAGAAGGGATACCTGGGTGGCTCAGTGGTTGAGCACCTGCTCAGTGGTTGATCACCTGCCTTTGGCCTAGGATTGAGTCCCACATCGGGCCCCCTGCATGGACCCTGCTTTTCTCTCTGCCTATATCTCTGCCCCTCTCTCTCTCTCTATCTCTCATGAATAAATAAAAGCTTTTAAAAAATGGAAGAGAAACTTAAATTTATAAATACTTTCTGAAATGTCCACTTACTCAGAGTACTTCAGGATAGTCTCAAGGTAATGAAAAGACCAAAGTGATGTACATCTTCAATTTTGTGTTGAGAAACAATAGAAAAATTTATATTGAAAAAAGTAATTTGGAGCATCCCCGGGTGACTCAGTGGTTTAGTGCTGCCTTCAGCCCAGGGCGTGATTCTGGAGACCCGGAATCAAGTCCCACATCGGGCTCCCTGCATGGACCCTGCTTTTCTCTCTGCCTATATCTCTGCCTCTCTCTCTCTCCCTGTGTCTCTCATGAATAAATAAATAAAATATTAAAAAAAAGAAAAAAGTAATTTATTTTCAAAAAGGACTTCTGTAAAACTATATTATAATTTTCTATCATAATGAAGAGCCACATATTTTTGCAATATCTTCTTTATGTAAAAACATTGAGATTTTCAGATTGAGGTTATTTATTAAAATAATCATAGACCTATGTTTAGGAAATCTGGTTAGGATCCTGACCCAAAAGTAGAAATCTAATATTATTTTTTATAAAGATTTTATTTATTTAAGACAGAGAGAACAAGACCACAGGTGGTGGTGGGTGGGGGGAGAAGCAAGCTCTCCACTGAGCTGAGAACCCAGTATAGGGCTCAATCCCAGGACCCTGAGATCATGACCTGAGTGCAAGGCAAACGCTCATCCAAGTGAGCTACCCAAGTGCCCCTCTAATATTTGTATGGCAAGTATATCTGTGTGGAACTACATACTTCAAAAGCCATTGAAAAATACAAAAAGGAAATTTTATTATTTTTTCATAGTTTGGTTTAAAAAGTTTTAAAAGTCAAATGTTAAAACAAAAATAAAAGGAGGTAGAGAAACAGTATGATCCATGAGCTTCTTACACTAAAGCCATTACAACTGAATCATTCTGTTCCCCTTTTCATTGAGATTATAATAGCTCCATACTATGTAAGCAAGTGAGGCTAATAATAGTATTCATCCTCATAAGCATGCCATTAAGACAGAAAATGACAGTAGGAGCAAGAGAAGAAACAACACTATGCATCGCTCTGACCTAGAAGACTGAAGGAAACACAAAAATAAACTGAAAACAGCACTAGTAGCAGTCTCAAGAGGTGTAATGGGGATGGCTCAGCTATCAGAAAAGCATCAGAGTGGCATGGCTTCTAACACAATATAATACATCCAGGGACATCTAACAAATACCTCAGAGGAAAAAGTAAACAACTAGATATCAGTCTATACTAAGACCGTTGATTAGATAAAAATTTTCATTAGGCTATCTACTAACCTAATAACTGAAAAAAACTACAAGAGTTCATTCCCTCCCATATTGATCACATCCAAGTTATCTCAAACTGCCATTTTGGCAGCAAAATTGGACTGACCAGTGAATTCCAGTGTACAGTCATACTGATGATGTCAAATTTCAGATGTTAGTAACTCTGGGATAGTGTGTTATTAAATGACCACAGGATATACTCATAATCCTATATATCTTCTCAGTCCTGTTACAAACATTATTTCATTGACTTTTTCTCAATGAACTTACTTACTTTCTAAACATTCATATTGTTTGCAAAGGTCGACCTGGTAGACGAGGTACAAGAATCTACATCCCAAATGACTTTTTAACATTCCAGAATGCACACTCAACTTGCGGAAATGTATTATTTGAAAAGAATTATAGATTATTATCAAAACGGTGTGGCAAAGAACTGATGCTTGTCTTTTGATGGTTTAGGGCAGGGATCAATAGTTATTTTCTCTAAAGGACCAAAGAGTAAATATTTTCAGCTTTGAAAGCCATATGGTCTCTGGCTGCTATGGTCTGAATGATTGTTTTCCCCTAAAATTTATGTTTAAATTCTAGTCTTCAACAGAATGGTATTAGGAGGTGGGGCCTTTGGTAGTGCTCTTGTAAAGGAAACCACGGAGAGCTCACTAGCCTCTTGTATGAGTGAGTATATGGGAGGAATTGGTGACCTAAAGAGGGCCCTCACCTGACCATTGAATACCCTGATCTCAGACTTTCAGCCTTGTAAACTATGAGAAATAAATTTAAGAGCTACCTAGTCTATCATACTTTATTATAGTAGCCCAAATGGAGTAAGTTACTGACACAACTACTCAGCAGTACCATTGTGTGCAAAATAAGCCATAGACAACATGACTTTTCCATAAAAACCAGCTGTAGGCCAGGTTTCACCAATCGCTCTTAGTTTCCCCACCAGTGGTTTAAGAAAAGCTGAAAGTAAAATACTAACTTAACTATGTTTTGGAGTCAAATTTACAAAAGGCAATTTATCCTCTATATTATATGTTGCTTTCTCTCTAATTACAATAAGTATTCCACTGAAATATTTTAAGCTCATTGTCTAATGATTTCTTTTCACTTTTTCTTAATTAGAACACAGATTCATGCCCCAAAACTCAAAATCCATAATATTTTGCAAAACTACACTGATGTGAGTGAAGAGGCACACAAAGATTAAAGTGTTTAGGAATTAAATAAACATACAGTATAAGTTGTATACTATTCAATTGTAGCCAGGCATATTATTACCCTAGCTGGAAGCTAGCTTAGGTTGAAGAGACTATACTTCAAAATGTCACCATAGAAAAAAAATGTCACCATAGATGTATGTGTTCATGAGGATATGTGTTAGTTATTTAAACCCTTTATGATTCTGTGTACTGGCTCATGTCATGATGTTGCTCTCATGTTGTTTTCGCATTCAGGATAATTTTGTTAAAATTTGGTTTTGGCATTTAATGCCCTTACAAAAATCTTTATTTTTATTTCTATTTTTAAGGGAAGTTACCCTTCACTCTTTTGAGAGGCAGAATATTTCACTTGTGTCAGAATTTCCCAAGGCTCCACAGTAAATGGAAATTATCATTCAATTAATAAAAAGTGTAAAGAAGCATAAAATTGTAAAAGTTACCACATAATGCATGATTCTCCTGATTTATTCCAGTGTTCTCTCATGGAATTTAGAATGATGAGCTCCTTATTTTCCTCCTGTCACCTTTGGAGTCTTTTGTTGGTATTTTATTCTCTGTAACATTTTTCCTGGTTATTCATTCTCATCAGTTAAAGTTGGATACAAAATGCATTCTTCCTCTAACTTCTGGTGATGTAGTTCTCTGCTTATGCAGTACTGTCACTTTTCCTTATGATATTTGTAGGTAATTGAAGCAATTTAGTAAATGCATCTTGAAGGGGAGCAGAATATGCTACCCCAAAATAAGCCATAGTGGCATGTGGATTATTTTGAGCTGATGGCAATCAAACCCCAGCCAACTCAGGAAAAATTTTTACCTCTTCTTTAACTTCTTTAACTTAAAAGAATTTATATAGCGGACCTATATCAGAAGAGGAGCTATGATTACTAGAGATAACTTTTTATCTGGAAGACCTATCTGCATGGCAGGGCAAACTTTTAATTTTAATTACCAAATATCCCCCCCCCCCTTTTTTTTTACTGTCCTGTGAATTACTCTCCTCCCCTCTGAAGCTACAGGCCCATATCTCATTCCGTAGCTCAGGAAGGCATGTAAGCTTTAATTGCCTGACTTGCCCTCAGGCTTCATATTTTTATGGAGCTCCCATATGTTTGAAATTTGTGTAACTCCCTTTATTCCATCTTAAGTCAATTTAATTATTAGATCAGACAAAGAACCTAAAGGGGAAGAAGGGAAAACCATTCTACTTCTATAATCTCTTAAAATAAGGGTTTGCTCCTGGAAGTAGGAAATTTAGTTTTGTAATTATTAGACTTTTCTGAAGGCAATGGCCAGTATAGTTGAGGAGCAGCAGGGTAGCTATCCATCGTCCAAAATATCTCTTTAAGTTTAATTTTCTTGAATAACCTTACATAGGAAAAGCATAGAGGTGAACATGAATACAATGTATATGTATATTCTAAACAAGTGGAGTTTATTTCAAATTCTGTGTGTCATTAATATCTATAGTAAAATTGAAGATATGTTTCAGCCAGCTGGTTTGCACTAAAAAGGAATTGCTATGATGATATCCTGAAAACATATATTAAGATGTAGTGCAGTTTTATACTAACAGTTTCAGACGCAACTTAATTTTTAATTCACATTTTTAGTAGTTGCTCAATTGTAGAGTATCTCTGTGTCCTACTGGACATCCCACTTTCCCTAAAAACAGTGGAATTTTCTCAGGTTTGAAGAACTCTTGATTCCTCTGTGAATTATCATAAACTCTGCTACCTCCGTTTTCTTTCTGCTTGGGTGACTTGAAGACAAACCAATATCCAAACTTTATCATTAATTTGTCTGCTGTAATTTGGTCTAAACATTTATTAGCCCAGAAAATAACTCTGTTTTAATAAATAGGAAAAGGTACACTTTTCAAAAATACTCCATTATTTAAGTTATGTAGGGTCACAAATTGATACTATATTTAAAAAGCAGCTCTTAAAAATTCCATTTAATTAAATACTTCAGAGACATGGAAATTTCATAAACTCCTGCAGCTAGGGTCCTGATATGGTTCATTTTCTACCAATAAGTTGATTGATATTTTGACTGGAAGATCTGGATGTCACACAAATAAAAATGCATGCCTCTCAGGATGAATTCTTTATTGTAAAACTCTAGAGCATTTTCCATAGTATTTTAATATTAAGGAAGAATTTAAATAGGATAATACATATCTAAGGACTGAGAATTTAATTCTTTTTTTGTATATTTTTTTATTGGAGTTCGATTTGCCAACATATAGTATAACAACCAGTGCTTATCCCATCAGTGCCCATGAGTGCCCCTCTCAGTGCCTCTCATCCAGTCACCCCATCCCCCTGCCCAACTCCCCTTCCATTACCCCCTGTTCGTTTCCCAGAGTTAGGAGTCTCTCATGCCAAAAACAATGTTTCAAATATAGTGATAGTTACTGGAATCAAATAAAGAGTAAAGTACATAAATTTCAGCGTTTCACATATTCCCCTCAATCTTGTATTCACATTACAATTTAGTGGTAATTGCATTCTACTATTTGTGTATGAGAGTATTGTCTGTTGACTTCTGTTTAATTTTAAACTATTCAAATTTTAAAATTCTGTTTTTATTAGTATAAAGACAGCTTTTATTAATGTACTTAACTTTGCCACAACATCAGATACATGCTCAATCCACAGATATTGATTTAAAAATATTTTGCAGTTTTCTTGAATATTATGAATATTTTTTTATTTTAATGTATCACAAAGATTAAGAAATTCCAGTAATAACAGCACTAATTCAGATATTTAGCAGAAATTTCTCTCTAAAAGAACTCTATTTATATGTATTTACAAAATTTTCAGGTTAAAAGGATGCCTTTGGGATACCTGGGTGGTTCAGTGGTGGGGCATCTCCCTTTGGCTCAGGGTGTAATCCCAGGTGCCTGGGATTGAGTCCCACTTTAGGCTCCACTTAAGGAGTCCGCTTCTCCCTCTGCCTGTGTCTCTACCTCTCTCTGTGTGTCTCTCATGAATAAATAAATATTTTTTTGAAAAAAATAAGATGCCTGATCTCCATCTTACAACAGAGAAAATCTCATAATGAATAATTTTTGTTCACTATAATACTTAACCTAAAATAATTAGAATTGTTTATAAAATTGTAACTTCTAAGAAATTCCAGTGGTTCCAAGTGGTAAATGTCTCAGTGTAAATATGCATAGAATAATTTCAGACATTCTATCAGACACTGCAGCAAAAGCTAAAGGTGAACCTATACTGTTTTCAAGTCAATAGTTAATGAAATAACTGTGTTGATTAATTATATACATTATAAACATACTGACTTTTTACCATATATTTTTTTAAGATTTTATTTATTTATTCATGAGAGAGAGGCAGAGACATAGGCAGAGGGAGAAGCAGGATCCATGCAGGGAGCCTGACACGGGACTCAATCCTGGTACTCCTGGATCACGCCCTGGGCCGAAGGCAAGTGCTCAACCACTGAGCCACCCAGGCATCCCCTTACCATATATTTTTAAAGACATTTTTTAAAACATGGAATCTAAGGGTATTGCTACAACATGCATTCACTAATTCAACAACATGCTTGTGTACTTGCAATTATTCATGTTTTATGATAAATTATTATAGATATAAATATTCAGAATAAACACATACATAGTAGCTGCTGTGTAGACTATCACACAAGGGGAAAAGATACAAATAAATTGAAAAGAATAATGTACTTATAATAAGTGCTATAATAGAGAAACATTTGATTCAAATTTGACTAAAAATGCAACCTTAAAATAAGGTTTTAATAAATAATAATAAAGTTATTTATTATTTATTATCTATTTATTTATTTTTATTATTATTATTTATTATTACTTAAAATAATAAAAAAGTCCCCTCCTCATCAACACAATGTAATTTTACTTAAGAGTATTTATGGTAAAAAAAAATGACAGGCTTATATCATTGAAATTACCATTTCAAAATTTGACTCTCTGCAGTGCTATATTTAATCCTTCTACACACATCATTATACTCTGTCCTAAGATTTTTTCTATTATCCAAGTTTTATTATTTTATCATGTTTAACTACCAGATTTTCTTTCCTGTATATATCAAATTCAGAGAGAAGCAGATAATAAATTAAATATGTCAGACTAATAGAGAGGGTACTGTAATGCAGTCCTAAAACCATATCCAACTCTCAAGCACACAAACACACACACACACACACACACACACACTTACCTAAACATATTACACACACACACCTTTGTGTACACTTACACTACATATACACAAATGCATTAAAGCCTTCCTTTTGAAGGAAATTAACTGCTTTGAATACATGATTCAACTTGAACAGACAAAAAAATAGGGTCAATGTGAGAATAAATGAGTAATTACTATGCACAAAGTATGTGAAATAGTGGGTCTGAGTTTTTTGAAGGAAAAATTCTAGAATCAAGTTTAGTCAAAATATGAAATACTTTGAAAATCATAAAAATTACCTATGCAAAATTTTTGTGCCATAAAGTCAAAATGGAACTTTATGTAAGATTAAACTGGTAGCAGTGTACAAGGTATATTGAAATCACAAGTAATGTTGGAATAGGCTGCTTATTCCAAGGCTGAATATTCTAAATGAATGAATGAATAAGAATCATAAGAAACAATGAAATTGAGAAGGATTGGTGTATATGACAATTTAGTGGTACACTGCTGAGTGTTTTGGTGAAGAATTTAAATTTGGTCAGCCATTTAAATCCATGCATTTAAAAATTATGTTTCTTATATAGTTTTCTTGTATTGTTGATTTATTTCAATATCTAATATAAATTTATAAACCAATGATGTTTATTCTGGGCACTATTGACATTCTGAGCAGAATGCCAGCAGCACTTCCTGATGTGTGACAACCAAAAATGTCTCTAACATTGCCAAATATCCCTTTGGGAGCAAAAATTTTGCCAGTTAAGAATCTTGTTATACATTAGTATTTTTCTATTTAAAAAATATTATGTTACAGATACAGATAATACAGATAGCTGTATGAATAGAGATTACAGATAGTTTAAGCTACCTAAGTATCTGTAATACTGTGATAGTGTAATCACAGTAATTACATATAACAAACACTTTCAAAAGTTTAGTGGCTTCTCACAATAAACGTCTGTTTTTCTCACTCAGAGATATATGTGCCAGTGGGATTTGGCTGATTTTAGCTGGGCTTAACTGGACCTTAGCCATCCTGGCTCTGGGCTACAGCCCAAGTTCAAGTATGCTTCTTAGAAGTATTTTATATTATAGTCCAGGTTAAAGGGGCAGACATGGTTTATGCTTTTCTCATGATGATGTCAGGAGCCCAGCAAGACAGCCCAAATATGTACACACATTTGAAGCCTTCACTTCTATTGAGTCCTCTAACATCTAGTTGACAAAAATCAAATCATGTAGCTAAGGCCAAAGAATGGGCAGGGATATCATTCTGTCTACCAGGTAGGAATAGCAAGGGTGTGGAGTAAAGATGTGGAACTAGCATTCAATCTATCACATGTGTCACCTAGTCAAATAATATATAAGGCTGTGTTTGTAGATTTAAGCCAATTAATTCACTTTTTTCCTATAATATTGCATTCCTGTATATAATTACTTATATAGCTGTATTAATATATTTTATATATATATATATATTTTATATATTTTATATATATATATATATATATCACTAAATTGAGAGCTTTTTGGTGCCTAGCTCCATGCTAGGCACATAAATGTTTAAAGTATAAAGATGGGGCACCTAGGTGGCTCAGTGGGTGAAGTGTCGAACTCTTGGTTTCAGCTCAAGTTATGATCTCAGGTTCTTGAGATCAAGCCTGTGTCAGGCTCTGCACTCAGCACAGAGTCTGCTTATCCCTCTCCCTCTGCTCCTTCCCCTACTCACTCTCACTCACACACACTCTCTCTCTCTCTCTCTCTCAAATAAATAAATAAATAAATAAATAAATAAAATCTAAAAAAAACCGAATAAATATATGAGGAAGATAATCATTACCTTATTTGAAAAGTTATATTTTTCAATTGTAAATAAGATATTCTAATACATTGAGTAAATAGCATTGTGCATATAACATTAAATGCCATTATATTAAAAAATGTTCAGTATTTATTAGTAACAAAAAATATCGGGCAGCCCGGGAATCAAGTTGCACATGAAATGTAATAATACATATTACTAATTGGCATGATATTGATTCTAATAATGACCTTGCGGGGATACTTGCTTTAATCATTTTCACTTAACCATAGTAACTTAAACCTTCTTAATAGATATCATTAAATAAATAGAGAAGTAGATAATCTTTATAATTTCTCTGCAGGTATTTTTGACTTATTGAATGACTTATTATTGCTTACAAAATCTAGCTTCTCTGTTCATTTTATACCTCCATTATCTCTTTTTTCAATAATTCTGTAAATGCACAAATGTGTGGAAATGAAAAGCAAGTGTTGGAATGACACCACAGCGTGCTTTTATATAATGAGTAAAGATAGTATTCAATTACAATGTCATTTCCGTTTAAATAGATAATTTGAATTTGAAGGAGTATCTAACGAACTTAAGTATCAAAGACTTCTTATTCTATTTTACTTCATTAGATAAATCAAAAAGGTAACCAAGGAGTCTGAGCATAAGTCAGTAGAATTTGTAACTGAAACTTAACTAAGGTAGGTATTTGATCATTTGTTCTTTCTCTGGGGTTATGTTCAATGATACATTTGGTTCACAAACTTAAATATACTGGGTACTTCATGTTTTGCTATATAAATAAGCTTATAGCCAGTTCCCAGCAATAAAAATAATACTATACATTGAAGACTATGTTTTAAAATTTTTAAATACTATTTAGAAGAGATTCACATTCCTTCTGGAAAAAAAGATCAATTTATTTTAGTAGACTCGAGAAAAATGCCACAAAAATATGAATATAAATATATAGTTTTAGTTGTATAGGTATATGACAGACAGAAAAATAAAGACAGAGGCAGAGAGATAGAGATGTCTGTTAGGCTGCATCTATTCATCACAAAGACCACAGCTTTCTAAAATCCATGTGAGTGATGAGCAAAAAGAAACAACTGCAGTGTATCCAATTCTTATTATGTACCAATCATATTGTTCTTCTAATACCTACAATCCTCACAATAACTCTTTGAGGTAAGTTTTATAATGCCTGGTTTGTGTGTTTAGTTTTATATAAGATATGGAACACAAAAAAGTAAAATACCATATTTTCCAAGTCATTAAAATGTAGTTCAAAGTTTGGTGTCCGGGGATGCCTGGGTGACTCAGCGGTTGAGCGCCTGCCTTTGGCCCAGGGCATGATCCTGGAGTACCAGGATCAAGGCCTGCAACAGGCTCGTTGCATTGAGCCTGCTCCTCTTGCTATGTCTCTGCCTCTCTTTCTCTCTGTATCTCTCATGAATTAATTAATCAATCTTAAAAAAAAAATTTGGTGTCCAGGTTAGTCTCCAAAGCAAATAATTGTTTTTCCTATATCATGTTTCCTTTCCCTACACTGAGTCGTTTTCTACTTGGAATTGTTTTATATCCAGCAATCTCTTGTCTGCACTTTCCTTAGAAGAGCAGGTCTCATTTACAATTTCATATGCTCTACTGCCTGCCATTGATCTAATTATTTGACTTGAACCCTGAAAAATATTCTTGAATCTGTGTTATTACCAGGTCCCAAGTCAAATCCAAACAGATGCATATCCCTCATAGGTTCAGCCATCTTTTCTATGAACTCTGGTAGGAAAAACTTTTAACTAAAAAGCATTCTTAATTTAAAACACCTCATCATTGTCTGGAAGGCCTCCATTAAGGAATGTACCATAGAACCATTACACTGAAATATATATATATATATATATATTCAATAAATATAGGTTCAATAAAGGGTGTTGTACACATACATACATATAAAACTTCTAAGTTGGATGTAACTGGTCATTATAAATAGAAAATATTTTTCTTATTGTCACAAGTTTATTATGTTAATTAAGGTTACCCATCTTTCCTGATCTACTACTCAAACACATTATCAAATGCTTAGGAATCCTTCCACTCTCTTGCTTCTATCAACCTATGGCTTTTCTCAGACTGTGATAATTAGTAGTCAAACAACTTCTTGCACACATAATCAATAATTTTTCAAAAATCCTCTGTATATGGCTAAACAGTAGTATATCTTTAAAAACTTTAAAATTAGGTCAAATTTCTATACTAGCTTCACTTACTAATATCAGAAATAACTTCCCCATGGAGAAATAAAAACAAACTATGGGGACTACATCAAAATAAAAAGCTTCTGCATAGGAAAGGAAACAGTCAACAAAACTAAAACACAACCTACAGAATGGGAGAAGATATTTGCCAATGACATGTCCAGTAATTCAGAATATATGACTTACACAACTCAACACTTGAAAAGCAACTAATACAATTTAAAATGGGCAGAAGACAGGGGATCCCTGGGTGGCTCAGCAGTTTGGCGCCTGCCTTTGGCCCAGGGCGCAATCCTGGAGTCCCGGGATCGAGTCCCACGTCGGGCTCCCAGCATGGAGCCTGCCTCTCCCTCCTCCTGTGTCTCTGCCTCTCTCTCTCTATGTCTGTCATAAATAAATAAATCTTTAAAAAACATAAGAGATAAAATAAAATGGGCAGAAGACATAAAAAGACATTTCTCTAAAGAAGACATCCAGATAGGGATCCCTGGGTGGCGCAGCGGTTTGGCGCCTGCCTTTGGCCCAGGGCGCGGTCCTGGAGACCCGGGATCGAGTCCCACGTCGGGCTCTCGGTGCATGGAGCCTGTTTCTCTCTCTGCCTGTCTCTGCCTCTCTCTCTCTCTGTGACTATCATAAAAAAAAAAAAAGAAGACATCCAGATAGACAACAAATATATGAAAAAGATGTTCAACATCACTTATTATCAAGGAAATGCAAATCAAAACTACAAGATATCACCTCATACCTGTCAGAATGTCTTAAATCAAAAACACAAGAAACAATAAGTGTTAGCAAGGGTATGGAGAAAAGGAACCCTTGCCTTATTGTACTATTGGTGAGAATGCAGATTGGGACAGCCACTGTGGAAAACAAGAATGGAGGTTCTTCAATAAGTTAAAAAGAGAACTACCCTACAACCCAATTGAACAACTGGATATTTACCCCCCAAATAGAAAAACACTAATTCAAAGGGATATATGTACCTTGATGTTTATAGCAGCATTATTTAGAATAGCCAAATTATGGAAGCAGCTCAAGTAATCATGAACTGAGGTATGGACAAAGAATGTGTGTGAATATATATAATGGAATATTATACAGCCATAAAAAGAATGAAATCTTGCCATTTTCAATGACATGAATGGAACTAGAGGATATTATGCTAAGCAAAATAGAGAAAGACAGATACCATCTGATTTCACTCATGTGGAATTTAAGAAACAAAACAAATGAGCAAAGGAAATATAAAAGAGGGAAAGAGACAAATTGAGAAATAGACTTTCAACTATAGAGAACAAATTGATGATTACCAGAGAGGAGGTGGAGGGATGGGTGAAATAGGTGATGGGGATTAAGAAATGCACTTGTGATGAGCACTAGGTGATGTATGGAATTGTTCAAACACTGTATTATACTTTTGATACTAATATAACACTGTACGTTAACTATCTTGAAATTAAAACAAAAACAATAAATTAAAAAAAAAATTCTGTGTGGAAACATCATAGGGAATATATCTAGGATCCAGACAAAGATGATGTAATATATTTTTCCACAAGGAAATAAATCCTCCTTTTTAAGAGGATTCCATTAGTAGGTTATGAGTTGGGGATTAATTTTCCAGGTCTTTCCTCTCCATCCAGTTCTAAGGAAATTCTTTGTTTCAATAGCCTGGAACACCATGTAACATACCCAAGAGTCACTGTCTACATGAGAGGCATCAGCCCCAAATGGCAGTTATATTCATGAACTCTTAGCCTACAGACTTCTCATAGCCCTGATCTTATCCTACAGAATTATATATTCAAAAACCTCTTTCAAGAATGATGGCAACACATAAATATATTCAAAATAAGTAAAAGAGTTTATCACCAACTAAAATTCACTAAAGGAATGCCTAACTTACATACTCCAATAAGAATTAAAAATAACCCCAAGAGAGAAAGTGTGACAAAGTAGTCATTAAGAATAACAAGGGGGATCCCTGTGTGGCTGGGGGATCCCTGGGTGGCTCAGCGGTTTAGCGCTGCCTTTGGCCCAGGGTGTGATCCTGGAGACCCTGGATCGAGTCCCACATCGGGATCCCAAAATGGAGCCTACTTCTCCCTCTGCCTCTCTCTCTCTCTATGTCTCCCATGAATAAATAAATAAAATCTTTAAAAAAAAAAGGAATAACAAATAGGGGCACCTGGGTAGCTCAGTCAGTTAAGTGTCTATATTTGACTCAGATCATGATCTCAGGGTCCTCGGGTCCAGCCCCACATGAGGCTTCCTACTCAGTGAGGAGTCTGCCTCTCCCTCTCCCTATGCCCCTCTTCCCACTTATTCTCTCTCTCAAATAAATAAAATCTTAAAAGAAAAAGAAGGGGATCTCTGGGTGGCTCGGGTTTAGTGCCTGCCTTCGGCCCAGGGTGTGATCCTGGAGTCCCTGGATCGAGTCCCACATCGGGCTTCCTGCAGGGAGCCTGCTTCTCCCTCTGCCTGTGTCTCTGCTTCTCTCCCTCTCTGTGTGTCTCTCATCAATAAATAAATAAAATCTTAAAAAAAAAGAATAACAAATACATAAATAAGAAAACGTTTTCAATGAAAATAATAATTGGAATAAAAAAGGAATACAACTGAAAAATAGCATATAATTCAGGAGATTTATGAATTTTTATGAAATAAAAATTAAGCAACCTAAGTTTTTTTTTTTCAACCTAAGTTTTCTGAATTACTAATGTAATTCTGTATGGTAAAATCTCAAATGTATCTAATTTATAAAGGAAATGAAGCAAGCAGGATTTAGAGTATATTATTTCCAAACCAAAAGTTAGATAACGGATAAACAAAAACTGAAAACCAAAATTTATTCAGAATAAAAAGCAAGCAAAAGACCGAGAATAGCCAATACAATATTGAAAAAGAACAAAGTTGGAGGACTGATACAACCAATTTCAAGACTTTTTACAAACCTAAGGTAGCCAGAACCATGGCATCAGTCAAGGAATAGACAAATCAATGAAACAGAGAGCCTAGAAACAGACTCACATAAATATAATCCACTGATCTTTGATAAAGGAGCAAAGGCAATACAACAGAGAAAAAATTATCTTTTCAAAAAATGGTGCTGTAACAATTGAAAATTCACATTGAAAAAATGATTCTAAACAGAAACCTTATACTCTTCACAAAAATTAACTTAAAAATGTATCTTACATGTAAATTTAAAATATAAAACTGTAAAACTCTTCAAATAACATAAAATCTATTTGATCTTGGGGGTGGTGAGGACTTTTTAGAAACAACACCAAAGACTAGATCCGTGAAGTAAATAGTTGATAAAAGGAAGTTTATTAAAATTAAAAACTTTTGCTCTATAAAAGACACTGAGGGGGAATGAGAATAAGACAGCCACATACTAAGAGAGAATATTTGCAAAAATACACGTGTTATTAAAGACTTATCAAAAATATACAAATAACTCTTGGGGTGCCTGCGTGGCTCAGTTGGTTGAGCATCAGATTCTTGGTTTTGGCTCAGGTTGTGAACTTGGGTTCCTGTGATTGAGCCATGCGTCAGGCTCCACATTCAATGCAAAGTTTGCTTGTCCTTCTCATTCCCCCTTTGCTACTCCCCCTATTCTTTCTCCCTCAAATAAAATCTTAAAAAAAAATATATATATATATATATACATATATATATATGTTTGTGTGTGTGCTTGTGTATTTGTATACACACACACACACACACACATATGCATGCTTGTGAATATTGCACAGCCGTAGAAAAGGATAAGACTGTGCCATTTGTGACAATTGGGATGGACCTAGAGGCTATTATGCTAAGGGAAATAAGTCAAACTAAGAAAGACAAATAGCATATTATTTCACTTACATGTAGAATCTAAAAAACCAAAATGTAGGATCATACTAACAAATACAGAGAACAAAGTGATGGTAGACCTCTTTCTTTTTTTTTAAGATTTTATTATTTATTTATTTGAGAGAGAGTAATAAAAAGAGCATGAGTGGGGAGAGGAACAGAGGCCGAGGGAGCAGCAGGCTCCCCACTGAGCAGGGAGCCCAATGCAGGGCTCGATCCCAAGACTTTAGAAACATGAACTGAGCTGAAGGAAGATGTTTAATGGATGGGGCCACCTAGGTGCCCTGGTAGACTCTCTTTTAAAAGGCTTTTTCTGATTAGATCAAACCCACAGGGAACTTTTCCTTTGGTAACTCAAAATTAACTGATCCAGTAGTCACATCTTCAAAATAATTTCACTTTTGCTTTATAGTACAATTGACCCTTGAACAACATGGACTTAAACTTCCGGGTGTACCTATATGCAGATTGTTTCTTAAATATAGTACACTACTATAAATGTATTTTATCTTCCTTATGATTTTCTGAATAACAGTTTCCTTTAGCTTACTTTACTGTAAGAATATAGTATGTAATACAAAATATCTGTTAATCAACAGTTTATGTTATCTGTAAAGCATCCAGTCAATGGTAGACTACTTAATTGTTAGGGGGAGTCAAAAGTTACATGCAGATTTTCAATTGCATGAAGGGTGAGCACCTCTAACTCCTGCATTGTTCAAGGGTCAACTGCGCAACATGTTTTATAGGAGAATCTTCGACAAATTTCAAGGAACAAATCGTTTTGATCTTTTTTTTTAAGATTTTATTTATTTATTCATGAGAGACAGAGAGAGACAGAGACAGAGACACAGGCAGAGGGAGAAGCAGGCTCCATGCAGGGAGCTCGATTCGGGACTCAATCCCGGTCTCCAGGATCAGGCCTTGGGCTGAAGGCGGCGCTAAACTGCTGAGCTACCAGGGCTACTCAAATCATTCCAATCTTAAAAAAGATTTCTAGGGGATCCCTGGGTGGCTCAGCAGTTTAGCACCTGCCTTTGGCTCAGGAAGTGATCCCAGGATCTTCGGATCGAGTCCCGCGTCGGGCTCCCTGCAGAGAGCCTGCTTCTCCCTCTGCATGTGTCTCTGCCTCCCTCTGTGTCTCTCATGAATAAATAAATAAAATCTTTTAAAAAGATTTGTATGAATATAACAGTAGTGTATTTTAGAAAATCTATTGATGTACATCATCGTATTAATCTATTAAAGGAGAAAACCCCTATGATCATTTCAAAAGATATGATAAAAGTACCTGATATTAGATAATACCTGTTCAATTCAGTGTGAGTCCAGTTTTTTTAAGACCTTGCAAAGTTGATTCTACATTTTATATATAAGTACAAGGCTCAAGAATAGTTAAGTCACTCCTGAAGAAGAATAAGTATATGTGTTGGGATAAAAGAGATGTTTGTTCTACCTGATATCAAGATATCATATTACAGAGTTTTAGTGATTAAAACACTGTGGTTTTGGGCACCTGGGTGGCTTAGTCAGTTAAGCATCTGCCTTCGGCTCAGGTCGTGATCCCAGGGCCCTGGTGTGGAGCCCCATGTCAGGCTTCCTACTCAGTGGGGAGCCTGCTTTTCCCTGTGTCTCTCTCTTCCTCCCCCATCTCCTGCTATCTCATGATAAATAATTATCTCAAATAAATAAAATTTTTAAAATAAACATTGTGGTTTGATGCAAGGATAAATTTATTTGTGAAATGAATAGGTTCTAGTTAGCTATGAATACATGAGATTTGAAGTATAACTCAAGTAACATTATAATTTACTAAGGAACAAATGTACAGTTCAATAAGTGGAATTGAGACGTTTTATTATTGGTGTGAATATAGTAGATTGACTATCAAGAGCCATTCTTACTGCCTCCTAGTGTATCTTTCTGTACCATTATGCCTAGGAAGTTAAATACCAAACTTCATTAAACTCTCGTGCAGCTACGGTCCTGATATAGTTCATTTTTTACGAATTAGTTGATTGACATGAAATTTAAATTCAGAACCAAATGAAGGACAGAGAAAATACTTGTGTTCAAGGCATCCAGTATGATTTCCATATCATCATACTGGATGCCTTGAACCAAATAGTTCATGAAGCAGCCAATTTATTCCCAGAATGCAGCTCTATTCTGGAGACAACAGTGTCACAAAAGCTTCTTATTCTATTTCTTTCTGATTGTAGCAGAGGTTTCTATTTCCTTAGCTGTGTATACATTGGTTTGTTGATAATTCCTGGAGTCCAAGCTAGAACCCTTTACTCCAACGTTTCCATGATTGGTAAATATACATAATTCACTGTATTACATATCTTTTTCTTTTTTTTTAGTAGACTGCCTGCTTGGCATAGAGTTCAGTGCAGGCCTTGAACTCATGACCTTGAGTTCAATACCTGAGCTGAGATCAGTAGTCAGATGCTTAACCAACTGAGCCACCTGGGAACCCCTTTTCTTATTAATATAATATGTTGACAAAGAAATTCTGATTTACATAATTTCATAAGTGTGGCAGTATGCATTTGGATCCCTACTTTATGATATACTAAGTATACTCCAGAGGGAAAAAGAACTTAATTGTGAAAGGCAAAATTATATAAGTATTAGAAGAACATATAGGATACAACATTTATGTTCACAGGATGGAGGATTTTCTTTAAAAGGAAGAAAAAGTGTTAGCCAAAAGGAAAAGTTTAATAAATTTGACTATTAAAATTAAGAACTTCAGTCCATTAAAAAAAGTAAAAAATAAGACAAAAACTAGGAGAAAATGTTGAAGACATGTAAATACAAAGGAAAAAATATCTAGGTTACATGGGGAAAAAAGTTTGTTTGAAATGTGAGTAAAAAGAATTTCACAGAAGAGAAAACACTAATGGCCAATATACACAGGAAAAGATGCCTGACTCATTTAGCAATTAATGAAATGCTAATTAAAATCACAGTGAGATACCATTTTACACATAGTATATGATCCAAACTTACAAAATCTGGTAACATTAATTGTTGGCGGAGAACAAAGCAAGGGAAACACTGAAATACTACTAGTTGCATAAAACATTTGTTGGAAGTAAAGGGTATGAGAGAAAATGAAAGACAAAAATATATTAAGAATCACATTGTAAGAATAGAGTGTATATGCAGTGGGAATTCTGAAAATGGGTTGGTCAAAGAAGGCTTATAAATAAGGGAAAATTGCATTAATGGATAGCTTCCAAACTGTGGTACATCAGCATGCCCTCAGGTACTGGATAATAAAACGGAACCAGTTGATATATTTTATAAGGGTAATTAGAATTCAGGAACTTGGGATGAAGAAAAGAAGAAGGAAAGTGAAACAAAGCACAGATGTTTTTATAATAAAGCATTCACAAAATGAAGGAAGTTGAAGCAAAAGAGATGGTCATGCCTCGCAATCACAATACTTAAAGGTTTGGAGAGAAGTAACTATTGAGCAGAAGGAATTGGAAGCATTAGCATTCTGAAGTGTTCTGATAAGAGGTCATATTAGGTGGAGGAGCTGGAATCAGAATATAAGGGCTTTGAACCATTTGCACAAGACTTGGGGAGAGGGATCAAACAGAACAATAGAGTTGACTAATAGGGCATCTTCTATGCCCTATTCTACATCTATAAAGCCATGGTAATGAATTAGAAAAGCAACTGCTAGAGGACATTATAACTTTAATACTGAAATTAAGAGTTCAGATTTATAATTACACATTAAATAAATTACACAAAAGTTTCAATTCCTTCATATGACTGAAGGTGAAATAGTATTTTAGACAGAATTAAAAGCCAGAATTTTATTTCTCTAGAATACAGATATAAAATATAAGAAATCCTCTTTCAAACATCGCATTTAGTCAATTGAAAACAAAATTATTCTAACTTAGATATTTTCATTTTATTTTAATTTCAACTTTGTATTTAAATTCTAGTTTGTTAACATATATGACAAAACCCGTTTCAGGTGTAGAATTTAGTGATTCACCACTTCTATACAACACCCAATGTTCATCACAAGTGCCCTCTTCAATAACCATCATCTGGGATTCTTGGGAAGATGGCAGAAGAGTAGGGTCCTCAAATTACCTGGCCCCACAACCTTACCTAGATAATATTCAAAACATCCAGAACATCTAGGAATTTGACCTGAGATTTAAAGAGAGAACAGCTGGAATGCTACAGAGAGAAAAGTTTTCACTTCTAACAAGGTAGGAAAGAAGAAAAAATTAAAAATAATCAAGTGGGGAAGGGGGCGCAGGAGGAGCTGGGCTAAGGCAGATTGGTAAAAGCTGCCGACAGGAAAACCCAGCCCTAGAGAAGCAGGAACTTTAAAAATCCGCACCAAAGTTTTCCCAAACAGAAAAGTGCTCTGCAGGGAAATCGGGCAGAATCATAGGAAGGGCAGGGACGCCTCCAGATTTCTGGAGACACTATACCACGAAGGGCGGGCAGACGGGGTGGGGAGGCGGGGAGGTGTGGAGTGAACTGTGAACCACCGTCCCATATCGTTCAAGGGCTTGAGCGCACAGCCCTTGAGACATTTGGAAAAAGCCAGTGGGCTACGTGGGCTGGCACTGGGAGGAGGTGGCTGAGCCCCATTGCTTTTGGGAGAGGCAGCCCTGGGAGCGCATTCCAGCCCACAGGGCTCCAGATCCCAGGGTGTCTGAGTGGACAAAGCTGGTGATCCTGCTGTCCCCCTGGGACAGGCTGAAGTTAGGAGGGCACAGGACAGTGAGAACTCTCCTGCCGCTGGGTGACCTAAAGCTGTGCAGGTCGTCATCGCACCGATGCTGGCCCCAGAAGCACCTAGACCAGTGCGGACTGGGAGACTGTGGTTAGTTACTCGCAGTGAGCTGACCCCAGAGCTGGAGATCTGGTAGCCACATTGGTGCTGTTCCTCCTGTGTTGCTGTGTGCCTGGGAGGAGCAGGGCACCAGGGGACAGATGCCTCAAGAGATAAACAGCTCATACTAAGCCCAGCACCCAGCTGAGGGCCAAGCATCTCCCCCAGATACACACACTTGAGAATCAGCACGTCAGACCCATCCCCAGAGCCCAGCTTGAAAGACAGGGGAAGAGCAAGTTCTTGACCCAGCAGCGCTGGAAAGCTCCAGGGCAGAGGGAAAATAGTACGTAGAACTGGAGGGTCCCACTTTTTTTTTCTTTTCCTTTATGACTCATTTTTATATCAGACTAAAAATCTCCAATATGTTTTCTCTTTTCTTGCCTTAACTACAATATCTTACCAATTCTTCATTTTTAAGTTTTTTACTTTTTGACTTTCATATTTCTACAATTACATGTTTGGATATATTTTTCACTTCTGGATTCCCTTCAACTTATTCATTTAATTTTGATAGATACATGAAATATGGGTATTTGTTCTTTGTTTTTTTGCCTCGTTATTTTTTATTTATTTATTTATTTATTTATTTATTTATTTATTTATTTATTTCAATGGTGGAAGTTAGTACCTTCTAACACATGACCAACATACACCCAGAACCAGATGGAATACCTTTTTGGTTCATTCTGTGGCATTATATTCTCTCTTCCTTCCCATTCTGCACCCCTACTCTTTTATCTTGTTTATGTTTTTGTGATCAGTGATCGGGCTTTATATAAGTATTGTTGCTTTATATGAATTTGGGATTGAACATCTTCTAACATACAGAACAAAATACACTCAGAACCAAGATGATCACCCTCTAGGTCCCCTCAGGTAGACTACATTCTCTCTCCACTACCACTTCCTCATCATCACCAGTCCCTCCCCCTTTTTGTCTCTTTACTTATTTTTTTCTTTTCCTTTGTTTTTGGCTTTTGATTATTTTCACTATTTCTTTTAAAATTTTTTTCTCATTAGTGGTCCTTTTAAAAAATTTTGTTCTGTTTATTTTATTTTCTTGTCTCTGACCTCTTTGGAATCAATAAGGTGTATTCTATTTAGGTCATGGTTGAAATTATTGACTCAGACCACTCACACAGCCACTCTTCACTGGACAAAGTGACTAGAAGGAAGAATTCACCAAAAACAAAAGAAACAAAACAAAACAAAAAAACCAAAAACAGTACTCTCTGCCACAGACTTACAGAATTTGAATTTAAATACGATGTCATAAATTCAATTCAGAAGCACAATGATAAAGCTATGGGTGGCTCTGGAATAAAAGCATAAAGGAATCTGGAGACTTTGTTACTACAGAATTGAGATCTAATCAGTCTGAAATTAAAAATAGATTAAATGAGATGCAATCCAAACTGGTTGTCCTAACTGCTAGGGTTAATGAGGTGGAAGAGAGAGTGGGTGACAGAAGACAAGTTGATAGTAAGGAAGGAAGCTGAGGAAAAAAGAGAAAATCAAGAGCCCATGAGGAAAGGCTTAGAGAAATAAATGATAGCTTGAGAAGGAAGAATATACGTCTAACTTGGATTCCAGAAGAGGATGAGAGGGAGAGAAGACCACAAAGTATATTTGAACAAAACATAGCTGAGAACTTTCCAAATCAGAGGAAGAAAACAGGCATTCAGATCCAAGAGTTAGAGAGGGCCCCACAAAAAAAAATCAATAAAAGAGGTTTAACATTTTTCATAAAATTTGCAAATTTCAAAGAATAAGAGAACATTCTTAAAGCAGTGACAGACAAGAGATTCTTAACTTATATGGGGAGAAATATCAGATTAACAGAAGACCTCTCCACAGAGAGCTGGCAGGCCAGAAAGGGCTGGCAGGATATATTCAGGGTCCTAAATGAGAAGAACATGCAGCCAATAATACTTTATCCAGCAAGGCTCTCATTCAGAATAGAAGGAGAGACAAAGAGCTGCCAAGGTAGACAGAAACTGAAAGAATATGTGACCACAAACCAGCTGTTTAAGGAATTTTAAGGGAGGCCCTGTAAAAAAAAGAGGGAGCCCAAGGAAAGAATCCACAAAAACAGAGACTGAATAGGTATTACAATGACACTAAGTTCATATCTTTCAACAGTTACTCTGAATGTGAATGGGCTAAATGATCTCGTCAAAAGACACAGGGTATCAGAATGGATAAAAAAAGCAAGACCCATCTATTTGCTGTCTACAAGAGACTCATTTTAGAACTAAGGACACCTCCAGCCTGAAAATGAAAGCTTGGAGAACCATCTACCATTCAAATGGTCCTCAAAAGAAAGCAGGGGTAGCAATCCTCATATCAGATAAATTAGAATTTATCCCAAAGACTGTAGTAAGAGATGAAGAGGGACACTATATCATACTTAAAGTGTCCATCAATAAGAAGACCTACTAATCATGAATAGTTATGCCCCGAATGTGCAACTGCCAAGTATATCAATAACCAAAGTAAAGAGATACTTAGATAATAATACACTAATAGTAGGAGACTTCAACACGGCACTTTCAGCAAATGGCAGATCTTGTAAGCAGAACATCACCAAAGAAACAAGGGCCTTAAATAATACACTGGACCAGATGGATTTCACAAATATATGCAAAACTTTCCATCCCAGTGCAACTGAATACACATTCTTCTCAAGTGCACATGGAACTTTCTCCAGAATAGACACATACTGGGTCACATATGAGGTCTCAACCAATACCAAAAGATGGGATTGTTCCCAGCATATTTTCAGACCACAATGCTTTGAAACTAGTACTCAATCACAAGAAGAAATTTGGAAGAAACTTAAACACACAGAGGTTAAAGAGCAACCTACTAAAAGATGAATGGGTCAACCAGGAAATTTAAAAGAATTTTAAAGATTCATGGAAACTAGTGAAGAGAAGAATGTAAAAGATTCATGGAAACTAGTGAAAATGAACATAAAACCATTCAAAATCCTTGGGATACAGCACAAGCAGTCCTGAGAGGGAACTACATTGCAATACAAAATTCCCTCAAAAAATTGGAAATAACTCATGTACAGAAGCTAAAGAATACCTAAAGAATTGGAGAAAGAACAACAAGTAAATCCTACACCAAACAGAAGAGAGCTAATAAGTATTTGAACAGAATTCAATGAAATAGAGATCAACAAAACCAGGAAGTGGTTATTTGAAAAAATTAATAAGATAGACTTATTAAAAAGAAAAAAACACCCAAAGTAATGAAATCATGAATGAAAGAGAAGAGATCACAACCAATACCAAGGAAATACAAACGATTGAAAAAATGTATTATGAGCAGCTACATGCCAACAAATTAAGCAATAGAAGAAATGGATGCATTTTGGAAAACCGCAAATTACCAAAACTGGAGCACAAAGAGATAGAAAACTTGAAAAGGTCAATAACCAGGGAGGAAATTGAAGCAGTCATCAAAAACTTCCCAAGACACAAAAGTCCAGGGCCTGACGGCTTCCCAGGGGAATTCTATCAAACTTTTAAAGAAGAAACCATACCTATTCTACTAAAGCTGTCCGGGAAGATAGAAGGAGATGGTATACTTCCAAACTCGTTCTGTGAGGCCAGCATCACCTTAATTCCAAAACCAGACAAAGACTCCACCAAAAAGGAGAATTATAGACCAATATCCCTGATGAACATGGATGCAAAAATTCTCAACAAGATCTAGCCAGTAGGATCCAATAACACATTAAGAAGATTATTCACCATGACCAAGTGGGATTTATCCTCGGGGATGCAAGGCTGGTTCAACACTCATAAAGCAATCAATGGGATTGATCATATCAGCAAGGGAAAAATCGAGAACAATATGATCCTCTCATTAGATGCAGAGAAAGCATTTGACAAAATACAGCATCCATTCCTGAACAAAACTCTTCAGAGTGTAAGGATATAGGGAACATTCCTCAGCATCTTAAAAGCCATCTATGAAAGCCCACAGCAAATATCATTCTCCATGGGGAAACACTGGGAGCCTTTCCCCTAAGATCAGGAACAAGACAGGGATGTGCACTCTCACCAGTGCTATTCAACATACTATTGGAAGTCCTCGCCTCAGCAATCAGGCAACAGAAAGAAATAAAAGGCATTCAAATTGGCAAAGAAGAAGTCAAACTCTCCCTCTTCACAGATGACATGATACTGTACATAGAAAACCCGAAAGACCCACCCCAAGACTGCCAGAACTCAAACAGCAATTTGCAGTGTGGCAGGATACAAAATCAATTCCCAGTAGTCAGTGGCATTTCTATACACTTACAATGAGACTGAAGAAAGAGAAATTAAGGAGTCAATCCCATTTGCAATTGCAGCCAAAAGCATAAGATACCTAGGAATAAACCTAACCAAAGAGGTAAAGGATCTATACCCTAAAAACTACAGAACACTTCTGAAAGAAATTGAGGACACCAAGAAATGGAAAAATATTCCATGCTCATGGATTGGAAGAATTAATATTGTGAAAATGTCAATGTTACCCAGGGCAATTTAAACATTTAATGCAATACCTATCAAACTACCATGGACTTTCTTCAGAGAGTTGAAATAAATTATCGTAACATTTGTGTGAAATCAGAAAAGACCCAAATAGCCAGGGGAATATTAAAAAAGAAAACCTTAGCTGGGGGCATCACGATGCTAGATTTCAGGTTGTACTACAAAGCTGTGGTCATCAAGACAGTGTGGTCCTGGCACAAAAACAGACACACAGATCAATGGAACAGAATAGAGAATCCAGAAGCGGATCCTCAACTTTATGGTCAACTAATATTCGACAAAGGAGGAAAGACCATCCACTGGAAAAGACAGTCTCTTCAATCAATCGTGGTGGGAAAATTGGACATCCACATGCAGAAGAATGAAACTGGACCACTCTCTTACACCATACACAAAGATAAACTCAAAATGGATGAAAGATCTAAATGTGAGACAAGAATCCATCAGAATCCTAGAGGAGAACACAGGCAACACCCATTTTTGAACTTGGCCACAGTAACTTCTTGCAAGATACATCCATGAAGGCAAGAGAAACAAAAGCAAAAATGAACTATTGGGATTTCATCGAGATAAGAAGCTTTTACACAGCAAAAGAAACAGTCAACAAAACTAAAAGACAACCTACAGAATGGGAGAAGATATTTGCAAATGACATATCAGATAAAGGGCTAGTTTCCAAGATCTGTAAAGAACTTATTAAACTCAACACCCAAGAAACAAACAATCCAATCATGAAGTGGGCAAAAACCATGAACAGAAATCTCACAGAGGAAGACATAGACATGGCCAACAAGCACATGAGAAAATGCTCCGCATCACTTGCCATCAGGAAAATACAAATCAAAACCACAATGAGATCCCACGTCACACCAGTGAGAATGGGGAAAATTAACAAAGCAGGAAACAACAAATGTTGGAGAGGATGTGGAGAAAGGGGAGCCCTCTTGCACTGTTGGTGGGAATGTGAACTGGTGCAGCCACTCTGGAAAACTGTGTGGAGGTTCCTCAAAGAGTTAAAAATAGATCTGCCCTATGACCCAGCAATTGCACTGTTGGGGATTTACCCCAAAGATACAGATGCAGTGAAAGGGCAGGACACCTGCTCCCCAATGTTTATAGCAGCAATGTCCTCAATAGCCAATCTGTGGAAGGAGCCACGATGTCCTTACAGATGAATGGATAAAGAAGATGTGGTCTATATATATACAGTGAGTATTATTCAGCCATCAGAAAGGATGAATATCTGCCATTTGCTTTAACATGGATGGAACTGGAGGGTATTATGCTGAGTGAAATAAGTCAATTGGAAAAGGACAATCATCATATGATTTCACTTATACGGGGAATTTAAGAAATTTTTAAAGGGATGAAAGGGAAAGGAGAGGAACTGAATGGGAAAAATCAGAGAGGGAGACAAACCATGAGAGACTCCTAACTCTGGGAAATATACAAAGGGTTGTAGAAGGGAATGTGGGGTGGAGGGTTGGGGTAACTGGATGACAGGCACTGAGGAGGGCCCTTGATGAGGTGAGCACTAGGTGTTATACTATATGTTGGCAAATCTATCTTAAATAAAACAAATGTAAAAAATATGCCCATCAACCATTTAGCCCACCCTCCTCCCACCTCCCTCTATCAATCCTCTTTTTTTAAAAGATCTATTTATTTATTTTAGAAAGCAATAGATTAAGAGAGTGAGTGGAGAGAGAGGGCAGAGAGAGGGAGAGAATCTCAAGGAGACTCCCCATTCAGCATAGATCCCCACATGGTACTCAAACCTATGACCCTGAGATCCCCAGCAAAATCCAGATTCCGGTGTTTAACTAAGCCATCCAGGAGCCCCTCCATCAACTCTCTTAACTTAGATATTTTAAAAAGGCAATTGTCAGTGTTAGATTCTCGGTGCTAAATGGCCAGAAGATTCAACTGATGAGAAAAGAAAGGTATATAGTTTGTCATCTAGTCCAATCCATTATTTGGGAGAGTGGCCAGATGAATCTTTATATAACCTGTATACACACAAGTAGCCTAGTTGTATTCTCTTTTTCTCTCTCACTCTCTTTTATCTTAGATAAGTTTTTCATGCTTCCCTGACCAATTCCTTTTATCTACTTAATTCGTTAATATAAATTGATTTGAGAGAGAGCATGCATGCTTGTGAGTGAGGGGAAGAGCAGAGGGAGAGAGAATCCGAAGCAGACTTCCTCCCGAGTGTGAACCCTGACACAGGGCTGTATCTTAGGATTCTGAGTTCATGACCTGAGCTGAATTCAACAGTTGGTTGCTTAACTGACTGAACCACCCACATATCCCCATGACCAACACATTTGACATCATGCTCTGGTTGTTATTGGGTTTCTGCCACAAGAAATCATTAAAGATTGCCTAATCATCAAGAAAAAAGTAATTTCTCTAGACCAATAGTTACCTAAACCTCTGAGTAATACAATTTTGTTCCCAGTGGCTGTTTTTCCAACACTCATTCCAAAACTGTCCTCCTCTTCCCAATTTCTTTTATTCTGAAGTACATACCTATGTCTAGGAACTCAGAGCATTGACATTCTAGTAGACATTTGTTTCTGCAAAGTGGGACCCATCTTAATCTCCAAAATGACAAATTTTACATACATAGAATCTTTTCTGGGTGCACAAATTAACATTAATTACCAGATTTCAAATAACAAAGCTTTAATATCTTGGATTTAGAAGGCAAATGCTGTCTTAGGTTAGGTTACCTAAAAACCGATCCAGAGAAGATCTATATGCTCTTCAGGATCAAACTGAGAGTAAGGGGTCAGCGGGGTGTGGGGGGGATAGGAAAAGGGAAGGATACCAATAAGAATGTGGCCTTCAGTAAAGTCTGGTCCTGGGCAGATCCAAGAGAAACACAAGGGACCTCAGGATCACAAAACCCACCAGAATAGGCCTGCGTTGAACCAGCCTTTGCTCAGTGAATAACTCATTGTCTACTGACTGGGGTTGAGAGGGATAACTTGCTAAGGGTCTCATCGAGGCTCCTCCCATCACTCAAATTTTGTCCCTCACCCAGAATCACGAGATTCATGAGAGTGCAACCTGTGTACTCACATAGGACCCTGCACTCAGACTCCATACTTTGTTTAATCATCTAATATCCTTGTCTTCAAAATTTTAGTAATGTTGTCTTTGAACTTGTGAATTGCAGTAAGGCAATGAGACATGTGAATGAGCAGAGGAATTTCATGTAATATGTGTGTTCTCCATTTCTTGCTGCCCCATTTTCATAGAGCATTTACAATGTCCTGTGAGCATGGAATTCCAGTGCATCTATCTATGACATGTGGATTCAGTGAGAATCAACTGGAACTTGCTTTGAA
Organism: Vulpes vulpes; assembly: GCF_048418805.1. Taxonomy (NCBI): domain Eukaryota; kingdom Metazoa; phylum Chordata; class Mammalia; order Carnivora; family Canidae; genus Vulpes; species Vulpes vulpes. Next base: position 1,704,871 of record NW_027325668.1, read on the forward strand.
TAAAGAAGGGCAACTATGTTATTAGGAACACAAATGACCAAGAAACCCGAACATATCATTTTTTATTCCTATTACTTCTCTGTAGCCAACTATTACTCTGAAAATGATGAAAGTAGGCGAAAGAAAGGGCCACCAGTGATTCATTTTTAGTTCTTCCTTACTCATGAAAATGATAGAGTGTTGAAAGAATGCGAGCAAATCAAAAAGTAAAATCATTTGAGTTAGTTTTATGCTTTTCCACTTTTCTGGTAAGAATGAAATGAACATGCCTATAAGAGTTATGAAATTTGAATTGGAGAATTTTGGTGTTTCTAGAAATGACTTAAATGGTCTAATATTTGCATTTAAAACTGGCATTGTACAATATAAAGATGAATGACAAAATTCATGCAAATATTTTAAAATTTTAATTTTCAGTAGCAAATAAAAATCTTTACAAGAGAAAGATCATGAAAAAAGAGAAAACTTTATAGATTAGTTCTTTTATTGACACTCTTCTGCTTTTTGAACAAAGGCTCTATATTTATGTCTTTCATTGACACTCTTCTCCTTTTTGAACAAAGGCTCTATATTTATGTCTTTCATTGGACTGTGCAAATTATACAGCTGGTCATGACCAAACCCGGTTTTTTAAACAAGGCTCCATTAACTGCAGCATGCCTCAGAAATCACAGTAGCTAGGGAGAAAAGGTATGGCAATTGATAAATGTCAGCAGCATCTCTTCTAGTTATCTCCTTGTCCAACACAGATAAACCCACTTGTCTAAGTGGCTAGTCTGGGTTGACTGAGATCTCTACTTTGAGGCATCAGAATAAGAATTTAAGTATTATATACACACTTTACCTTGCAGGATGCTAGAAGTGGCATTTGAAGAACTGGTAAATTATCAGGTTTAGGCCTGTGGACTCAGTGGACCTGTTGTAATATACAGTCCTGGACCAAGACTCCATTTGTCACCTAATTCCCATGCGCCAATTCTTTAACAGGCATAACACAAAGATGATGCATTTTTGTCTTTGGTGTAAATTCAGAATCTCTGTTTAAACCCTTTAATAGGCCTAGGCATTCTCTTTTCCTCAATGAATTATTACTGAATAAATGAACCTAAGTCTCTTTGGAGAACAGCTGGAAGAGTCATTATGATATAGAGTGGTCCTTCCTCGAAGGGACCTGATCTCTCCAGTAGTTATTGAATTCCAAGTGTAAAAACTTGCTTAAGTCTTGAACATGGGAATGGGATAGCAACAGTTCTATAGGGACAGGACCATAGCCTTTCCATTCTTGAAAACCTTTAATTATATATATATATATATTAAACAATACTGTGGGCTGGCCATCTTCTCTCTAAGATAAATATGCCAAGAATAGCAAATAAAAACAAAACAATACACCAATTAAATTAGGATTCAGATAAATAATGAAAATACTTATGTATAAACATGTCCTGTGCAATATTTGAAACATACTTCTACTAAAAAAAAATAAGCATTGCTTAACCTGAAATTTAAATATCACTGCATGCCTTGTGTTTTATCTGACAGTGCTTCTCTAAGAAAACCATAATTTGGTGTCATTTGTTAGAGATCCCCACTAGTCATGTCACCCTGACTAACATTCAGAAATTGATGGCCATTAGAATGCTAATAACCCTCTTACTTCTGATTGTTAATTGTTAGCACCTGGCCTTTACTATTTGTGATGTTAGTAATCACAGGTATGGGTCAGAATCTCCCACCATAAGCATCAGTCTGCAGAGCCTCTCAGAGTCATTGCTGTTTCCCTTGACTTGTGCATCCTTTGCTCCCTTAAAAAAAACAAGGGCTCTTCCAAAAAACATACAGCTGGTGGGTCTCCTGATCTTATATAATTAATTGACTCTAATATACCTACTTCTCTGAGTGGCTTTGCCCCTTCCTCCATGGTCTTCCAAGTAGTTCTGGCATTTCTACTTCATATAATGCTGGCTTTTATCTATCTCCACTTTGCCTCCAAGTTTCCAAGAGCCATTATAACACTGAATTAGAATTAGTTACCCTTCTCTTTGTTGCCCTGGCCAGAATGCTAAATCTTGTTTGATAGGAAATTTTCCCCATATCACAAACATATCCAGGTTAGTATTCCACCTCTGTTCATCTAACTTCATCAGCATGCTCTCCCAAGTTTTCTGTCAATAAAACATAGCCTAGATCCATTGTTTATAATCCACCTATAATCTTACTCTCCTTTTCTTCTCTCTCAGCATTTCAAAAGTTGGGTCATGCTGAAATTTTTTGAAATATATGTATTTTTTCTCTTTGGTAAACTGTACAGGAAGCTGGGGAAGATCATAACTCAGGAAACATTATCCTGTAAGTCACCTCACTGACTTGAGGCTTCTGAAAGAACTACAAGTAAAGGAAATGGGAGGTGAAGGCAGTAGTTGCTACCCTTTGACATGATGGAGTTGGCTGCATCTTGAAGCCCAGGTTTAAGGGAGTCCAGGTGCTCAGTGTTCTTAATTGCACATATCCAGATATCCCCATTTTTCTTTTTTTTTTAATACAGATTTATTTATTTATTTATTTATTTATTTATTTATTTATTTGAGACACACAGAGAGAGGCAGAGGGAGAAATAGGCTCCCTGTGGGGAACCTGATGCAGGACTTGATCCCAGGACTCCAGGATCATGCTTATGAGCCAAAGGCGACCCTCAAACACTGAAGCCACCCACATATCCATAGATATCCTCATTTCTCAATCTCAGTCCTGCTTTTTCCTATCAGGCAGAATACATTTGCTAGAGATGAGAATTCAACTTTTTCTGGAGTTTTGCTATTTCTACATAGAGTTCCTGAGCCTACTCTTTCGTGTGATCAACTCTCATTTAGAGATGACTATGCCTTCATACACTGCCATACACGGCCCTCTGATTTTCATTTTTTGCATTAAATTGGTGACTTATCATCTGGAGTCTATAATTTTCTCTCTTGTAAGCATCACTGGTGCTCAGCAACAGTCACCCAGTTTCCATGTCCTTATCATAAGTATGTTCTTGTTATTTTCAAATACCAGAGTTATTGTTGTTGCGTGAACAAGTGCACCTTCCTCCACCTCTATCCTTTCTCAGTTCACCAAAAGTAAATTCTTAATGACAAACTGCTACAGAATGATGAGAACAATTAGTATTCTACTTACCTTAAGTGACAGAGTGCTCACTGCCAGATAGCTAGATGATGAGGCATCCCTGAAATCAAATCCTTGGTGTCTTCCCAGGACCACTTGTGATACTAACACTCTAGGGTTTGGCACCACACAAGTGAAACCAGGGAAGAGACAGGGATTCAGGTACATGATATTAGTTAAGGAAATTCTTATCAGAAAAATGAGAAAAGCAAAATAGGGAAAGGGAAGCAGTTGAGCAAGAGTATAGTCTCACATAAATTCTAGCCTTGATCTGATTCATGAACATGCTTTGGAGCATAAATCAAATTCATCCTCCTGAGGCAAGGCAAATAGACCATAGTGCCCCAATATCAGTAAGTCACTGACTGCACTGGAGTGCTGAGTGAAACGTGTCCCAATTGTAAGCTGTTAACACAGCCCCCATAGCTAGGTTGATGGGCCTACCAGCCAATAAAGTGGATATGGGCAGGGGACACTAGCAACACCTACTACAATTGCTTTATGTAGTCAGTTATAAATACATTGAGACTTTAAACAGTATTGTGAATCATCCTAACACATTAAAATATGCTTACTATGTCCCCTTTTGCATAATGCAAGTTCTCTCTATAAATCATCTTTTATCTCAGGGCCAATTCTGTTTATCATACTATCTAAATTGCTCAAAACATTGTTTTTTTACCTACTAGTATTATGAACCTAAGAAATATAGATTAATAATATACGACTGATTCCCTTATTTAAGAGGACAGAGTCTGGCCCTAATTAGGTTCTATCTCATTTAATATTTATCCTGGGGTCTATTTAGACTCACATATTGTGTTTTATGATTTGGGTAAATTATTATTCATTTTTATTTTTCTTTCTTTTTTTAAAAAAAGATTTTATTTATCTATTCATGAGAGACAGAGAGAGAGAGAGAGAGAGAGAGAGAGAAGCAGAGACATAGGCAGAGAGAGAAGCAGTCTCCTCACAGGGAGCCCCATGTGGGACTCTGTCCCCACACTGGGATCACGCCCTGAGGTAAAGGCAGACGTCAACCACTGAGCCACCCAGGCATCCCCATTTTTATTTTTCTGCAGTTCAGTGGCAAATTTCTTATTGGCTATCATTCTGACCACTGCTTACTATTCCTCATCTATAGATTATCCTTACATATATAATCTAATATACATATACATGTATATGTATATATATAATATATAATATATATTTTAATTACTTTCTCCAGTATATATATATATAATATATATAATATATATATTATAATTACTTTCCCCAACTCTAAAGTAAATCATAAAGCCTATGCCAAAGTAAATCACAAAGCCTATGCCAACCCTTTCTAACGAAGAGGGGCAAAAAGGCTGTAGAATAGGTAAAACAAACATTTTTATACCTTGTTCTTCATAAATCACTATTCTTCTGGGAAGTAGGCTATTGTATGTCTGAATTATCTTCATTACAGAAGCACAATTGTGTGTATATTGTGCTAGACACCCCAGGTTTTTAGGATCCAGACTAACTGCTATGATTTACATATTAAACTGAGAGATAGTGTCCATGAAGGAAATATTTTAAATGACAAATAGTAATAGTAATAATGTAAAAAGGAAATATAAGATAGTTGATTTACTTTTGTTTCGGTTTAATCTTGGTCCCCCTTTAATAATTATCTTCATTGATCTATTTCTTTGTAATGCATTTTATCCAAATCAGTAATAATCTTACTTAGCATGGTTGCCTATAATAAAAAGGAAATCCAGTGTTACTTAATGTTATTTAAATGGTACAATATTACACATTACTGATAAAGATTGCACTTAAATTGTATATTCAGTTTGGTATCTATTTACCCAAATAATTTGTCTTTTTATGTTGAAAATACAAAGCTGCCTGAAACATTGATTTCTTCATCTATTTTGTATTGTTGATTCACTTTCTCTGTTCTTTATCTTTCTAATTGTGCATTTAATGCCACATCATACCTATGAAAATAGCCATTAGAAGATGAAGAATAAATGTCTTCTGTGCCCAACCATCTGAGATATTTGAGCATTTATCAAAACCATACCTGTGCATATTAAGTGTAATGAAATCCCCAAGATCCTAAATACCTCCAAGAATATAAAAAGCTATTTTGGCCCAAAAGAACAGGCAAAATGGAGAGATTATTTTCTCATAATCTCTGTTATGCTGATAAAATAAAATACCAAACTTGAGTAAGGTAAGTCAAACAAATTCTATTTATTGTTTTAGCAAATGAAAATATCTCCATAATACTGAGAACTTTTATTTTTTTTTATTTTTTTTTATTAATACTGAGAACTTTTAAATAAAGATGTAGTTCAGATCAACCATATGATTTTAAGAAGTAATATTTCTAGGGCAACTAGGTAGTTTATTCCAGAGAATGCATTAATTGTGATTCAGCACTATTAGACAATTTCCTTCAAATACTCTAACAATCACTAAAAATGAAAGGAGATAATATTTTAAATTTCCTACCTAGTCTAAGAGAATCTTTTATATCCTACCTTAGGCTATTAGGTATTTTACCCACTGTTTAATGAAAAAGAGGATAAGTATGAACATAACTGAAAGGTGGGAGATATATGATAAATATAATAATTTGGGTTTAAGAAAGAAAACTTTAGATAAAGTAACCATTATTAATTTTATTGTCCCTGTAGAGGGACATAAAAGCCATTATGGACTGATTACAAAATGGGATACTGATCAAGGGAACAGGAGCAGTATGAAATTAAGAGATGATAAGCCTTTACTCAAATAACCACCATTTACCATCACCAACAGAGAACCATAGGGAAGATAAATCAGTGCTCAGTTATCATCCAAATGGTACCACTAGTTAAATGCAGTCAGCACATGACCAGTTGAGTGGCAAGCAAGGTCAGGAATGAATAAGTTTTTGTGGCTCATGTTTAACAGTGTTGTTGCCCCATCCCCCCTTGTTAAAGAAGAGTGTATGAATACGTTGTCAGGGCCTCCCCCAGCAACTTGAAGGGACTTGGCTGGTGAGCCTCCATGAAGGTTCATTAACCTTTAAGTAAATTAAATTCATTAGCTTAAGTTCATTAACTTTATGGTAAATCTATCTCTGAGCCAGAGTTAAAATCATCTCTTCCCCCCAGACTTTGCTCAGTTTCCACCCCCACATTTCACTCCTATCAAGGACCTAGGGCCCACATAAATCTTTTCTTTCAATCTATGAGTGAAAAGGGGACCAAATGGTACCAAAGAACAGAGATGGTGGTGAGAAGGTAGCTGGACCTACTCCTATTCTAACTATAGTCAGGTAATGTTGAAATGCACCGTCTTGGTTTTAAGCAGTGTTTTCTGTGTCCATAGAAAAATTAGGCAATAAAGTCAGAGAAAGAAAAAGTAAATAAACCATTTAATTATATTTGTGAATTGTAGTGATATTTGTTATCTTGTAAACTAAAAAAAGAAATGCAAAAGGACTTCTCTTTCTTAAATATTTGCAATTGTACTAAGAATTTGTTATGCTATTGTGTTCTAAGTAGAATGAACTACAGGAATCATTAATTGGTCAAAGTAATCAAAGCAGCAAAGAACTGCAGGGCTGGATATACCTTAGAGATTGACACAACCCACTCTTGAATTGTCTAGTTGAGGAAACGTGCAGTCTGGAGAGGTTTAGTGACAGAATAAAGGTTTCATAACCAGAGAGTAGGACATCAGAATTAGAGCTGAGGTAATAACACCAAGACAATCACCTGTGTAGATAGATTATAAGATACAGATTTTAATTGAAGATGCCTTTTGTAGGATTCCTGAACTCTCTCCTTTCTCAACTTCTAAAAAAATAAAAGTACAAAAACAGAAGTTGACTCTAGGAAAAGACAGAATGATAAATTTAAAGAAGACCTGAATTAGAGTCTTGGCTCTAGTGACAACAAAAAGATAGACATGTTGCAGGCTCTAAGCTTTAATTCTCTTACTTGTACAATCAAAGCAAAATATTTTCTCTGTAGGTTCCTGACAGCTCTTTTATGAATCAAATGAAATAGTTGTGAAAATATTTTGTAAACTACAAATCCAGTTCTTCAATTATAAAAAAAAGTTATGAGAAATAATATACTGAGACTGTGCAGTTATACTATTCAGGCATCATCATTTTGGATTTTATTTGCTTGACTCAAGTACTGTGATCTTTTATTATATAAAAACAAACAATAAGAAAACACAACTGGATTAAAAGAAAAACAACCTGCCAACCCGTGCTTCAGATTATATTTCTCTTCTCTTTTACACAGTCATCCTTCTAAAAAAGTTGATGTATATTCACTGTCTCCACTTACCCACTTACCATGTACACAACTCACTTCAATCTAGTTGCATTCCCTGTAATTGCCCATTGTCACCAGTCCTTACTGATAACCCATTGATAATCATCAGTCATTATTTCTGGCCTCCCATTAATTACTTTCTTTTCTGAGAACATTTTCTTTCTTTCTGGTCACTCCCACACTGCATTTTTATTTTATTTTTTATTTTTTAAAAGATTTTATTTATTTATTCATTCATGAGAGGCACAGAGAGAGAGAGACAGAGACAGAGACACAGGCAGAGGGAGAAGCAGGCCCCATGCAGGAAGCCTGACATGGGACTCCATCCCAGAGCCCCAGGATCACGCCCTGGGCTGAAGGTGGCTCCAAACTGCTGAGCCACCCGGGCTGCCCGCATTTTTAAAATATATATTTCAAATACTGTATGATTCATGAACACTGGGTATTGTATGTAAGTGAGGAATCACTAAATTCTACTTTGAAACTAATATTACAGTATACGTTAACTCACTGGAATTTAAATAATCTGAAACAACAACAACAACAACAAAAATAAATAAATAATACTATACCGTTCAAGTTTCTATTTTATCCTCTTTTTCTTTTTCTAACTGGTCATGCTTTCTATGCTCTTAACCTCCTATGTTGTTTCAAGTGTATGCTGTTGTCTCTCAAACTTGGATCCCCATCCCAGAACTGATTATATGATGAAACATGTTGTATATGTTATATCTTGAATATCTTTACTTGAATCTGCTATTGGCATCTGAGACTCAGTATTTCAAAAAATAAATGCTTCATCTCAATCTCAAACTTTTGATATTCTAGTCCCTGTCTTGAAGAATGACATATTTCCACCTAACTGCCAAAGAAAAATTTCCATTTAATCCCTTACTCCTTCCTCTTCAATTTTTTTTTCATATCCATTCAAGCACAAATTCTATGGATTTTACATAATTCCATAGGATTTTATTTCTAATGGTTTCTCTCTTATCTACACTGCAACTATCTTTAGTACACACTGAATTATTTGTTACCTGGTAATTTTAACTGCTTTCTTACTCTTTGCTACATCTCCTGTCTTACCCCTCCTCTAATCAGTTTTCCATGCCTCAAGCTGAATTATATTTCAAACAAGAAAGCCTGATAATACTTTCTCCAAATCCAAAGTTTATCAATGATTTCTCATGCCTTTATGTGTAATTTTAAACTTCATAATATGCCCGCAAGATTCCTCATCAACTGGCTTCTGATAATCTTCAGCAATAGCAAATTTTTCACATCCATGAAAGTACATATTAACCTTAACCCTAAACATTAATTTTCCTGAAACACCCTTCTTAAATCCTTTTGGCCCATGCCTATTTCCAGCTGACTAATTTCAATCTTTACTCAATTTAGACATCCACTAAAAATAATTCCTTTTCTGATTTTTGAAATCTTTTTCAAAAGAGCAAACTGTACTTTCCTCACTAGCACACATCTCACATTGTCTTTATTTGCCTGTGTGATTGTCTCTATCCACTATTAGAATGCTGGCAGGATGTGCATCCATCTCATTTACCATTTCTTGGAACCAGTTCTAGGAAGTAGATGGTAATCAATAAACATTTGTGGAACAGAAAAGGAACCTATGAGGACAAAAGAGTACTATCAAATTTCTAAGGTTATTAACAAAACAGAGGAGAACTGAAAAAGAAAAGAATGATTATCATAGATCCAAACAGAGAGTTGTGTCTGATTTAAACAAATTTTTTGTTTCAATTGAAATTTATGTAGAACCAATCTAAATTAAGTTTAATGTTGATCATGAACCTTTGGAGTTATAGGTAATATAATAACGTGCACTGATTTCTAACTATTTGCTCCTTCTCAGAATCCATGGAAATAATCGATAAAAAAATTTTAAAAAGAGAGAATTCTTTTATGTTAGAAGTTAGCTAAAATTATACAGGCCACGTTGAAGTAAATCGTTGCAGGGACTGCTGCTGCATTGAAACTCTTATAACCTGAGAAGAATGAATATTGGTACAAATGTCAAGTCCATAAAAATGTTCACTCTTTTTGGCATAGTCATTCCAAATCTAAGAAGATATATTAAGAATATTATGAGAGTCATATGCAAAGATTTACATATTAAGACATTCTGTCTTACATAAGGTTCCTTTGAAGCCAACCCTACATCTGAGAATTCACCTGCAAGTGATTTATTGCGAAAGTGTTCCCCAGAGAAACCAGGAAGGAAGTGGATTCATAGGACAGGAAAGGGGAAAGAAATCGATTGCAAGGCAAGATTTCAGGCCACACACAAACTTTAATCCCACAAAGTTTTTCTACACCAGAATCTAGAGTATAAAGATTGCCTCGACTGTATGGAAAGGAATTGAGCACTTATCCTCTAGCACTCTGTACTGTATGAAAGTATGATCTACTAGACCCATTCTCTTTTCTGACTGCAGGCAAATATCTCTGATATTATATGGCAGCTCTCAAAAAATTTTATACTCATGGACCATTAGAAGCAAAGGAAGAAAAGTTTTGGAAGAGAGCAATGGGCATACCAAATGATAAATATATCTGTGGAGATCTAAGTGGAATATGAATTGATGAACATAAACATTTTTAATTAGAGTGAAATGGAAAAATATGCATGAATAGCAATGAATTTGTAGTTTTTAAAAACAGTTATGTGATGAATTTCTAAGCAGTCTTTTAAATCTTATTTCTGCTTTTAATATCTAATGAAATGAAATGCTTATTTAACTTTATGACATGGGAAGAGAAAGAAATTACAAAGAAAAACTTCTGGGACACCTGGGTGGCTCAGTGGTTGAGCATCTGCCTTCGGTTCAGGTCGTGATCCCGGGGTCCTGGGATCGAGTCCTGCATTGGGCTCCCTGCATGGAGCCTGCATCTCCCTCTGTCTGTGTCTCTGCCTCTCTCACTGTGTCTTTCATGAATAAATAAATAAAATGTTTTTAAAAAATAAAGAAAAACTTCATATACAGTATTGTCTCCAGATGTTCAAACTACAACATATATATGTGTATATATATTTGTGTATTATATTATAAATGGTGTAGAACAAATACACAGTCTCTATTTCACAAAAGACTACATTTTAAAGTACAAAATTTAAAGAAACCTCCAAAATCAGAAAATAAAAATACAAGATAAATTATGGCTTTTATAATAAAATAACGCATAACTCTACCTATATGAGGAACTTGTTCAGTTCAAATAGAGTAAAAAGAAAGTTGGATAGCAAACACTGAACTGTATAGACTTTAGAGCCAAATGATCTTGGTTCAAATGACTGTTCTGCAACCATAGTTAACTTTTGTCCTTGAGCAAGTTACTTCACTTCTGTAAGTCTCAGCTTTCTAATCTGTAAAATAGGAGAAATATAGTAGTACTTATTTCAGGATATTGTTGTGAGAATTAAATAAGATTCACAGGAAAATTACTTTTAACTGTGGTTGGCAGAGAGATGATAGAAATTATTCACTCAATATATGATAGAAATTGTTATTAATACATAAATAATGTATAGGACTTTACTATATATCCAATCATAAGAAAAAAAATTCTTTCACAGACAAGTTGTCAAAAAGCAGACAAAAGTAAGCTTATTAAGGTTGACTATTTTTTGGTAATAATTTAAAAAAAAAACCCACAGAATTCTTGCCTCTGATCAATGCTAATATAGAAAGACTGTCTCAAAATAATGTTTTGTTGAAAGAAAGGTCTTTAAAAGAAATGTGAAAGGAGAACATTTATGAAGATGGGAAGTGTGGCAATTTAATGTTAGGTAAAAGGTCAAGTATTTGACTGGGAACAACAGTTGTAAAAATCTATGGCCAGAAAGATAGAAAAATGCTCATAGAAAAAAACAAATAATCCCATTGAAAAATTGTCTAGCAAGAAATTCTGACCCAAATGGCCTAGGTTTACCATTAAGTAAAGGTGTTCATTGGGTAATCAATGGGTGACTCACTGAGGAAAAAGAACGTTTCAATTTTAAATTCACCTGTGTCCCCCACACTTTTGTTTTTAAAGATTTTATTTACTTATTCATGAGAGACACAAAGAGGCAGAGACACAGAGAGGGAGAAGCAGGCTCCCTATGGGGAGCCCAATATAGGACTTCACCCTGAGCCAAAGGCAGACACTCAACCACTGAGCCACCCAGGCTTCCCTCCCCGAAACTTTTGAATACTTGCTAATTGATACTTTTTGTAGATGGTTTATTAATTCCTTGTGCATTTTATTTTCCCTGTCCTAATTTGTTCTGTAGTCCAGATTGGATCTCAAAACAAATATTCCTGTTTTTTCCTTTGATTTATGTAATAAAATTACACAACCTTTCTATCTTATTCTGGTTAAATAGAATACAGCAAGTATATTTAAAGTGAGCCTCCTACCTTTGTAGGACTCAAAAAAAAACATAATACGTGCATTGTTAGCAGTTTACATTTCAAAACCTCATTCAAAAATTCTCCTTAAGGAGTTGTGAAGGAGCTCTCTTAAAGAACTTAAAAATTACAACCAACTTGATCTACAGGGTGAAACAAAATCCCACTATTAGAAACACTGGCAAACAATAAATGGAGGTAAATCAATATAGTAGAATGAGGAGAACTCTGATCTGGGTTCAAGGCAAACTGACAGTCTTAAGTTTGCAGTTTACACTCTACATAATCAACACCACCTCACAGTTTCATGAATAAGGACATTAATCTAGATAACCTCATGGTTCCCTTCCATTCTCTATTTATCTAACACATTTTTCTTGTTTATCTGTTTTTGTTACAGAACTGTTAGTTCCAAGTGGCCAAATTCTTTAATATTTAGTAAGTGGTAGAGGCACCTGTGTGGCCCAGTGGTTGAGCATCTACCTTTGACTCAGGTCATGATCCAGGGGTCCTGGGATCAAGTCCTGCATGGGGTTCCCCACAAGGAGCCTGCCTCTCCCTCTGGTTGTGTCTCTGCCTCACTTTCTCTGTGTCTCTCATGAATAAATAAAATATTTTTAAGAATTTTGGGGTAAGTGATATATATCAATTGATAAATTCTCAATAAATAAGTGTCTAATAAAGGGTGTTCAGGAATATTAAAAGTTAGGTGTTCAAACTGAAAGTAACTAAAAATGTTGAAAAATAAATAAATCTTTTGTGTTAAAATAACTGAAGAATTGAAAGATAGTAAAGAAATACAAGCCAAACGCTGAATAAAGCTGGAATCCAAAGATTCCAGGGATTCGCAGGGAGATTGAAGAAAAAGATTCACAGGGAGTTGAAGTTCACTCGCTCCCAAGTCTATGACCTTGAAGCAGCTCTGAAACTGACCAAGAAAATCCGACCACAAGATGTTCCAGAGACAGTGCCCAGCGAGGACGTGTGCAGCGCTGCGCCCACCATGAGACTAAATGAGCAAGAGGAAACTGGGAGAATCATCGAAATGCAACGTCTGGAAATCCAACGCCTCAGAGACCAGATCCAAGAGCAGGAGCAGGTCCCGGGCTTCCACCCCCTTGCTGGAATTCGGCTTCCTTCCCTGGTCCGGTCAGAAGTGGATTTTGAGGTGCAGACCAACTGATCCCCCCTGGGGAGCCATCTGCAGGTACCCTGGGAGCCCCGCACCTCTGCGCCCAGGCCAACTCTGTGCTGTCCCTGCGGTCCCCACAGCACTGGCCCTACCAAGCTTTTTCTCCTGCCCGGCGGAACTAGGGACATGGTCAGAATAAAGATGTTTGCCCATACAAAAAAAAAAATCACCTTATGATGATCACTGAAGTCATTTTTGCCCAGAAGGCATCTGCGAAACTGAAAATTGAAGCTACAACTTCTGAAGATGTTTTGGTTATATGGAGAAATAGAAAAAATCAAATCTTGCTCAAGTTGTAGAGTAAAATGTTATATACTCTTTTGATAAAATTCAGAACCCAAAATCTGTAACCTCAGTTTAATTGTGAATCAAAAATAAATACATCCTAACTACATGTCAGAGTAGCAATGGCAACAAAAATTCTTTAGTACTAAGTATGAAATTGGGCAAATATGTATTAAACACATAATTTCCTATAAATTAAAATCATATAGGATAATCTTTCATTATATTGTAGATCCACAAAATCACAACATCAACATGGTCAAAAACAAAACAAAATTCAAGCACAAATGTAATTTAAAATTATTCCTGTTTTGCATAGCCACCAAGTGGCTAGCAAAAGCAAGCACAATTAGCTTCATACTAGAACAAAAGTTTGCCAAGAAAAATAAATTATGTTAAAATGTCAAACACATAAACATGGTACTTTGAGAAAAAAAATAAGAAAAAAGAACAGAAACAGATCTGCATAATTTTTCTTATTAGAATTCCCAGACTTTATTAGTAGGTTTGCTTACTATGTTTCAGAAATAAAATATAAAAATAACTAAAAACTTTTATCCGAATGCCAGTATCAGATTCCAGTAAAGTCAAACCAAATATCTACTGAAATGGTAACAAAACATAACAAAATAATAACAAAAACATGATGAATAGCTTTAACACATATATAGATAGAGCTGACAAAAGAATTCATGTACTGGTAGATAAATCAAATGAAAGTATCATCAAGGTGACATATAAATATAATGATTTAGAAAATAAGAAATAGTTATTAACACATATATTAGTGTTTTTTTTCCTATCATAACAAATTGCCACAGATTTACTACCTTACACAACACAGATCATTACCTTTCAGTTCTATAGGTTGGAAGTCAGTACAGGTTTTACTGGATTAAAATCAAGGTAGAGCCGACTCTTTTATTTCTGGAAGTTGTAAAGGCAAATCTATTTCCTGCTTATCCTGGTTTTTGGAAAAATTTAGTTACTTGTTGTTATAGGACTGATATCCCTCATTTCTTGCTGGCTGCAATCCAATGGTCGGTCAAACATATCTGCGAGAGGCAGCCATATCTCTTGACTCATGGGCCCCTTCTTATATCTTAGAGCCAGCAACGTCCATCTCAAGTTGAATTTTTTTGAAACACTCTTTTATTCATCTCGCACTTTTAAGGACTCATGCATTTAAATTGAAATTACTCTGATAATTCAGGATAATCTTCCTATCTTAGAATGTTGGCCTTAATTACATCTGCAAAGTCTCTTTTGCCATGAGTGGTAACATATTCAAAGGTTTGGAGCTTAGGAATATGGGCATCTTTGAATGAGTATTATTCTATTTCTTGTAACATATAACAAAGGTAGAATTATGTGTAACCATAATTACATAAAAAGGAAAAAGAACGTAAATAAAAAATATGTAAGTAAACAGTGGCTGGTAATGTTTTCAAAATGATAAAAACACTAATCCCCAAAAAAGTTCAAGAATCTTCAAATGCGGGACGCCTGAGTGGCTCAGCAGTTGAGCATCTGCCTTCGGCTCAGGAGGTGCTCCCAGAGTACCAGGATAGAGTCCCACATCAGGCTCCCTGCAGGGAGCCTGCTTTTCCCTCTGCCTGTGCCTCTACCTCTCTCTCTGTGTCTCTCATGAATAAATGAATGAAATCTTAAAAAAAAAAATCTCTGAAGCTCCAAGCCTGGATAGCTTCACAGGTGCATTATGTCCAATATTTAAGGAATAATATCAATAATACCAGTCTTACATTTAAGTCTTTCAGAAAATTAAGGAAGAAAGAATAGCTCTCAATACATTTTAGGGGGTTTTCATAGATATGATACTATATCCTGGTGATTATGCTACAACAAATACAAATCAATATATCACCTATTCTCAAGGAGGAGGAAAAAGTGTCAGCAAATTGAGTTCAGCAGTATATAATTAGGAAAATGCATCATGACCAATTGATATGTATCATAAGAATGCATTAGAAACTTACTAATTATATAGCACATTATAAAGAAGGAAAATAATATATCACACTAATAGATGCTGTAAAAGTATTTGACAACACTTAGCATATACACATGCACACACACACACACACACACACAGAATAATCTCTTTCAGCAATCTATGAAGAGAAGGGAACTTCCTCAATCTGACAAAGAACAGTTGTGAACAAAAATCCAACACCAAAATAAATGGTAAAAATTGAAAACTTCCCACTAAGACAGGGAATATGGTGGAGATGTCCTATTAAATTATTTGCATTTGGCATTGAATTGGAGATTCTAGACAGAACACTAGAAGAAGAAAAAGAAACAAAAATTGTAAATATTGTAGAAGAAGAAGCAAAGTATTTTTATCGAGATGACAAAATTATAAATTTAAAAAATCCAAAGTAGTCTACAAGCAACTACCAGAACTGGTAGGTACAATATTGCAATTTGAAAAGTTTAGAAGTAATCAATTATGTTTCTATATACTAACAATAAAATATTAGAAAATAAAGGTATAAAAGCTATCATTTAAAATAGTAGAAAAAAATAAAATAGAAAAATTCTAAGAAATCAATTTAAGAAAAGATGTACAAGACCTACATACTGAATATTACATAATATTTTTGGAATAAGTTAAAGATCTAAGTGAATAGAGAGATATTACATGTCTAAGGATTGGAAGAATCAATATTGTTATGAGCTATGTTTTCTCTCAATTAAATACATTTTATTCAGGCTTTTATCAGGCTTTTATGAAGAAATTGACAAAATTATTTTTAAATTTATGAAAATACAAAGGACTTCTTGAACTAATGTCCTTCGTGCAGTGACTTAGCAATCCAGGAGGCAATGATCTTTTG
Organism: Vulpes vulpes; assembly: GCF_048418805.1. Classification (NCBI taxonomy): domain Eukaryota; kingdom Metazoa; phylum Chordata; class Mammalia; order Carnivora; family Canidae; genus Vulpes; species Vulpes vulpes. The sequence goes on from NW_027325668.1 coordinate 1,721,120, forward strand.
CTCTAACTTTAAAACAGGAGTGTTATTCCATAGTAGTGACAAGAGAGGAGATAATTTGTTTGATTACATAGTTCATGGAAGTCATATTGACTTTCCTTACAACCCCTTGGCCGGAACTGACCTATGACCCCACCTAATTTCAAAGAGAGAAGGAAATCTACATTATTCGATTGACACTCTCTTGACTGAAAGAAGAAGAAAAGTGAAAGTGATAAACATTAGGAATCTAGCATTGTGACCTTGAGAAAGCAGGGACATATGTGCAAAGTGACATGGACATGAATATTCACAGCAACATTATTCATAATAACTAAAAAGTTAAAATTACCCAAATACTGTTATTATTACCAAATAATACTGTTAGTTTGTAAAAATGAATAGAGGGACATCAGTGGGAATGGTGGAGCAAGGACCTCCAAAAATCTGCTCCTCCATAAAAGCAGCAACAAAACTGAAAAAAAAATTGTAAAAAATGACTTTTTCAGTACTCTTGACATTACCTAAAAACTAGCAACAATCCATAGAGCTATTAAAAAACGGCTAAATCTCAGTAAAAACAGTGACCTTGGATGTATATTAACTTGTCCTGTTCCTGTTCCATTCCTCTTAGCTCTACGGTAGCCTCAAAAACTAACAGCCCTAGTATTTCATTTTTTTTAAGTTTTTTTTTAATTTATGATAGTCACAGAAAGAGAGAGAGAGAGGCAGAGACACAGGCAGAGGGAGAAGCAGTCTCCATGCTGGCAGCCCGACGTGGGACTCAATCCCAGGACTCCAGGATCGCGCCCTGGGCCAAAGGCAGGCACTAAACCACTGAGCCACACAGGGATCCCCGTTTTTCAATTTTTAAAAATATTGTATTTATTTATTCATTTATGGGAGACACAAGGAGAGAGAGAGAGGCAGAGACGCAGGCAGAGGGAGAAGCAGGCTCCATGAAGGGAGCCGGAGGTGGGACTCTATCCCAGAATTCCAGGATCACGCCGTGGGCCAAAGGCAGGTGCTAAACCACTGAGCCACCCAGGGATCCTAGCCCTAGTATTTCAATGAAAAGCAACAGTTTAGCTGTCCACTAGAGAGGACATATTAGAATTGGATCTCTAAAAAACATCATTTTCAAAAAATTGTAATTATTTTATCTGTCTGGCAATTCCATGGAAACCCCCATTTGCAGGGCTAGTCTTTATTTGACCTGACTCAAAGCTAACTCAAGTGCAAATAGCTTTTTCCCAGTGGGGCAAGGGAATTGTCAAAAATAATCAGCAGCAACTGTTTAAATCATAACTGCCTGAGGCTGCAATAATAGTTGGGGCAAAAGAAGAAGAGACCAAAAACACTTAAAAGGAAAGCTAAGAGTGAAATATCCATTTGAAATTTTGAATTGCTCTAATATATTCCTGGGGATCTAGAGTCCACGCACATGTATAGGACAGTGCTCATACCTAGGGCTATGCAAATGCCCAGGAAAAACCTGAGAAAGCCTCTACCTAATCTTAATCTTCTGCATAAACAACAGTTAAAGGATAAGGAAAAGTTGTAAACTGCCTGCCTGAGTGAGCATTGAAGGTATTACCCCAGCACACACACAGAGCCCTTTGGCAAAGGTTTGGAGACTTAGTTGTTTTCTGGGCTTTAACATAAGTTCTATCTGATGATTAGCTAAATACTAAGGAATACTAAGCTAACAAGATAGTTCAGTGGCCACATACAACAAAGAACAGAATTTTCAAATTACTTCTGGAAAGTCACTAAACAAACAAAAAGCAAAAACAACCATAGCAACAGCAACAAACACTGGAGATGGGAAATCTCATTTACAGAGTTGAAACATTAATATTGTTTAACTATCTACTATTTAATAAAATGAGATATACAAAAAAAGAAAATATGGCCTATAGAGAAAAAACTAGAAATAAAAACTGTTCCATACTTAAATGTGAAAAGTCATACTTAAATCAGCTATTATAAATATGCTGATTATATTATAAATATTATAAATATTATAAATATGGCTGAGTTTAAAAAGGGTGTGGCCTGTGTTCTCCTTGAGGATTTTGATGGAATCTTGTCTCACATTTAGATCTTTCATCCATTTTGAGTTTATCTTTGTGTATGGTGAAAGAGAGTGGTCTAGTTTCATTCTTCTGCATGTGGATGTCCAATTTTCCCAGCACCATTTATTGAAGAGACTGTCTTTCTTCCAATGGATAGTCTTTCCTCCTTTATCGAATATTAGTTGAACATAAAGTTGAGGGTCCACTTCTGGGTTCTCTATTCTGTTCCATTGATCTATGTGTCTGTTTTTGTGCCAGGACCACACTGTCTTGATGACCACAGCTTTGTAGTACAACCTGAAATCTGGCAGTGGGATGCCCCCAGCTATGGTTTCTTTTTTAAAATTCCCCTGGCTATTCAGGGTCTTTTGTGATTCCACACAAATCTTAAAATAATTTGTTCCAACTCTCTGAAGAAAGTCCATGGTATTTTGATAGGGATTGCATTAAACGTGTAAATTGCCCTGGATAACATTGACATTTTCACAATATTAATTCTGCCAATCCATGAGCATGGAATATTTTTCCATCTCTTTGTGTCTTCCTCAATTTCTTTCAGAAGTGTTCTGTAGTTTTTGGGGTATAGATCCTTTACCTCTTTGGTTAGGTTTATTCCTAGGTATCTTATGCTTTTGGGTGCAATTGCAAATGGGATTCACACCTTAATTTCTCTTTCTTCAGTCTCATTGTTCATGTATAGAAATGCCACTGCTTTCTGGGCATTGATTTTGTATCCTGCCAAACTGCCAAACTTCTGTAGGAGTTCTAGTAATCTTGGGGTGGAGCCTTTTGGGTTTTCTATCTAGAGTATCATGTCATCGGCGAAGAGGGAGAGATTGACTTCTTCTTTGCCAATTTGAATGCCTTTAATGTCTTTTTGTTGTCTGATTGCTGAGGCGAGGATTTCCCGTACTATATTGAATAGCTTTGGTGAGAGTGGACATCCCTGTCTTGTTCCTGATCTTAGGGGAAAGGCTCCCGGTGCTTCCCCATTGAGAATGATATTTGCTGTGGGCTTTTCATAGATGGCTTTTAAGATTTCGAGGAAAGTTCCCTCTATCCCAACACTCTGAAGGGTTTTGATCAGGAATGGATGCTGTATTTTGTCAAATGCTTTCTCTGCATCTAATGAGAGGATCATATGGTTCTTGGTTTTTTTTGTGCTGATATGATGAATCACATTGATTGTTTTACAAGAGTTGAGCCAGCCTTGTGTCCCGGGGATAAATCCTACTTGGTCATGGTGAATAATTTTCTTAATGTGTCATTGGATCCTATTGGCTAGTATCTTGTTGAGAATTTTTCATCCATGTGCATCAGGGATATTGGTCTGTAATTCTCCTTTTGGTGGGGTCTTAGTCTGGTTTTGGAATTAAGGTGATGCTGGTCTCATAGAATGAATTTGGAAGTACTCCATCTCTTTCTATCTTTCCAAACAGCGTTAGTAGAATAGGTATGATTTCTTCTTTAAACGTTTGATAGAATTCACCTGGGAAGCCATCTGGCCGTGGACTCTTGTGTCTTGGGAGGTTTTTGATGACTACTTCAATTTCCTCCCTGGTTATTGGGCTGTTCAGATTTTCTATTTCTTCCTGCTCCAGTTTTTGTAGTTTGTGGCTTTCCAGGAATGCGTCCATTTCTTCTAGATTGCCTAATTTATTGGCGTAGAGCTGTTCATAATATGTTTTTAAAATCGTTTGTATTTCCTTGATGTTGGTAGTGATCTCTCTGTTCTCATTCATGATTTTATTAATTTGAGTCTTCTCTCTCTTCTTTTTAATAAGGTTGGCTAATGGTTTATCTATCTTATGAATTCTTTCAAAGAACCAACTCCTGGTTCTGTTGATCTGTTCCACAGTTCTTCTGGTCTCGATTTCGTTGAGTTCTGCTCGAATTTTAATTAACTCTCTTCTTCTGCTGGGCGTAGGGTCCATTTGCTGTTTTTTCTCTAGCTCCTTTATGTGTAAGGTTAGCTTTTGTATTTGATTTCTTTCCAGTATTTGAATGGATGCTTCTATTGCGATGTCTTTCCCCCTCAGGACTACGTTTGCTGTATCCCAAAGACTTTGAATGGTTTTATCTTCATTCTCATTAGTTTCCATGAATCTTTTTAATTCTTCCTTAATTTCCTGGTTGACCCTTTCATCTTGTAGCAGGAAGGATGGTCCTTAACCTCCACGTGTTTGAGGTCCTTCCAAACTTCTTGTTGTGATTTAGTTCTAATTTCAAGGCATTATGGTCTGAGAATATGCAGAGGACGATCCCAATCTTTTGGTATCAGTTCAGACCCGATTTGTGACCCAGTATGTACTCTATTCTGGAGAAAGTTCCATGTGCACTTGAGAAGAATGTGTATTCAGTTGAGTTTGGATGTAAAGTTCTGTAGATATCTGTGAAATCCATCTGGTCCAGTGTATCATTTAAAGCCCTCGTTTCTTTGGAGATGTTGTGCTTAGAAGACCTATCGAGGGTAGAAAGAGCTAGATTGAAGTCATCAAGTATAAGTGTATTATTATCTATGTATTTCTTCACTTTGGTTATTAATTGGTTTAAATATTTGGCAGCTCCCACATTCAGGGCATATATATTGAGGATTGTTAAGTCCTCCTGTTGGATAGATCCTTTCAGTATGATAGATTGTCACTCTTCACCTCTCACTGTAGTCTTCGGGGTAAATTTTAGTTTATCTGATATAAGGATGGCTACCCCTGCTTTCTTTTGAGGACCACTTGAATGGTAAAGGGTTCTCCAACCTTTTATTCTCAGGTTGTAGGTGTCCTTCTGTCTAAAATGAGTCTCTTGTAGACAGCAAATAGATGGGTCCTGCTTTTTTATCCAGTCTGAAACCCTGCACCTTTTGATGGGGTCATTAAGCCCATTCACGTTCAGAGTTTTATTGACAGATATGAGTTTAGTGTCATCATGATATCTATTCAGTCCTTGTTTTTGTGGATTGTTCCACTGAACTTCTTCTTAAAGGGGAATTTTAAGAGTCCCCCTTAAAATTTCTTGCAGAGCTGGTTTGGAGGTCGCATATTCTTTCAGTTCCTGCCTGTCTTGGAAGCTCTTTATCTCTCCTTCTATTCTGAATGAGAGCCTTGCTGGATAAAGTATTCTTGGTTGCATGTTCTTCTCATTTAGGATGCTGAATATATCCTGCCAGCCCTTTCTGGCCTGCCAGGTCTCTGTGGAGAGGTATGCTGTTACCCTAATACTCCTCCCCATAAAGGCCAGGGATTTTTTGTCTCTTGCTGCTTTCAGGATCTTCTCTTTATCTTTGGAATTTGCAAGCTTAACTACTAAATGTCGAGGTGTTGAACGGTTTTTATTGATTTTAGGGGGGGGAATCTCTCTATTTCCTGGATCTTAATGCCTGTTTCCCCTCCCAGATTAGGAAAGTTTTCAGCTATGATTTGTTCAAATACATGTTCTGGCCCTCTGTCCCTTTTGGCGCCCTCGGGAACCCCAATTAAACGTAGGTTTTTCTTCCTCAGGCTGTCGTTGATTTCCCTTAATCTGTCTTCATGGTCTTTTAATTGTCTGTCTTTTTTTCCTCAGTTTCCTTCTTTGCCATCAACTTGTCTTCTATGTCACTCACTCGTTCTTCCACCTCGTTAACCCTCATCCTTAGGACTTCTAGTTTGGGTTGCATCTCATTCAATTGATTTTTAATTTCTGCCTGATTGGATCTAAATTCTGCAGTCATGAAGGCTCTTGAGTCCTATGGTTTTTTCTAGAGCCACCAGTAGCTTTATAATAATGCTTCTGAATTGGCCTTCTGACATTGAATTGTAATGAAGATTTTGTAACTCTGTGGGAGAGAGGACTGTTTCTGTTTCTTTCTTTTGAGGTGAGGTTTTCCTTCTAGTCCTTTTGCTCAGTGCAGAGTGGCCAAAAACAAGTTGTATTGTCAAAAGGAGAAAAGAGAGAGAGAGAAGAAAAGAAAAGAGAAAAAGAAAAAAGAAAAAGAAGAAAAAAAGGAAAAAAAGAAGACAAAGAGAAGGAAAAAGAAAGAAAGGTGAAAAAAAGTGTGGCGGAAGCAATCAGAAATCAAAAAAGAAAAAAACCACAAAAGCAAAAAACACGGGGGAGTATCCTATGATTCTGTATACTTTGAGTCCCTTGACCTCCCCTGGAACTGGTCCGTCTAGCTGGTCTTCTGGGGGAGGGGCCTGCTGTGCTGATTTTCAGGTGTTAGCACTTGGGGGGAGCTGCTCTGCCCCTGCCTGGTGCAGGGCCCAGTGGGGGGTTTTCACCCCGTGAGGCCCCAGGAGGAACAACCGCAGTAGCGGGGCTAGCTCTGCAGCCCTGGAGTCAGCTCCTGCAGTAGCTCCGGGGCTCTCCCTCTGCAGGGCCTGGAGGCTCCGGGGCGGGTCTGCTGATCTGCTCAGCTTGGGGCAAGAGCATGCTCGCTCACCTGGGCCCTCCCGGCCTCTGGCTGTCCCGGGGGACGCCGGATCCTGGGCTGTCCCGGCACCCTGTGCTCCGGGGCCTACGCTGTTGGATTCGCACTCTCGCCCCGCAGTCCCCTCCGCGGTGCCGCCTCCTGAGCCCCTCCGAGCTGCTCCAGGCCCCGCCGGGCGCGCTTCAGCCCTTAGGGAGCTCGGCGCACTCTCCAGGGGGCGCAGGTGCCTGTTAGTGTCCCAGGGAGCCCGAGGGCATCCCCGCCCTCCCGGGTCCTGCTCTAACTCCCTGCGGGCCCCTTTCTGCCCAGGAAGGTTGGTGCAGCTCCTGCTTCTCCGGGACGGGGCTCTCCTGTCCTGGGGACACTCGCCCCAGCCTTAGCCCGGCTCTTCGCGGGCCCCTCCCCCTTGGAGGCCTTTTGTTTCTTTATTTCATTTTCCCCGTCTTCCTACCTGCTAGAAGCGCGAACTCTTCTCACTGTAGCATTCCAGTTGGTCTCTCTTTAAATCCCAGGCCGAATTCATAGATTTTCAGGATGACTTGAAGGTTATATAGGTAATTTGGTGGAGACAGGTGATTTGGGGACCCTACTCTTCTGCCGTCTTGCCCCGCCTCCTCGTTTTCCTCGGATTTAAAAGACATCTACAAAGTAATACATATAAACCTATGCTGATATAGATATAATGTATAAATATGTGATTTTTATCATAGTAGCACAAAGGAGAAGGGATGGGGCTATGTAGGAGCAACATTTCTATTTATTTGTTTTATTTTTTTAAAAGATTTTATTTATTTATTCATGAGAGACACAGAGACAGAGAGGCAGAGACGCAGGCCCAGGGAGAAGCAGGCTCCCCGCAGGGAGCCCAGTGTGGGACTCAATCCCATATCCTGGGATCATGCCCTGGGTCAAAGGCAGATGCTCAACTGCTGAGTCACCCAGACGTCCCAGGAGCAATGTTTTTAGATACTATTGAAATTAAGTTGGTTTTAATTTAAACTAGATTGTTTTAGTTATTAAATAAACCTCTTGGAAAATATCAGGGCCAGAACTAAGAAAATAAAAACCTGTAGTAAAAGAAATGACAGGTGAATTAAGGTGGTACACAAGAAAATATTTTGTTATAATTTTTGTACAAAAATTGCTATAATTATTTATAATTTTTGTACAAAATTTGCTATAATTATTTTGTACAAAATAATATAGTATTGGATAAATTGAGGAGTTAAAAAGACACAGACCTATATTAAAACATATAGCAAAATGGCATATGTAAATCCTATCTTAATGTCAACTACGTTAAAGGTAAATGGGTGTAACATACCAATAAAAAAGACAGAATTCAGCATAATGGATTAATAAAAAGTATAATCCAACTGTATGTTGCCCACAAGAAGCACATTTTATATTATATGGTGGAAATAAGTCAAAATTAAAAGATACAAGTAGGTTGAAAGAATGGAAAAAGATAAACAATGCACAAGGTAGCAAAAGAGAGTTGCTATGCTAATCTTAGGCAAAACAGATTTCAAGACAAAAATGTTGTTAGTATAACATTTTATAATTATAAAAGGGTTAAATCACCCAGAAAACCCAAAAATTATAAATGTATACAGGCATACTTCAGATATATTGCAGGTTCAGTTCAGGACCATTGCATTAAAGTAAATATAGCAATAAAGCAAGTCAAATGACGTTTTTGTTTTGTTTTGTTTTCTAATGTATATACAAGTTATGTGTACATTAGACTATAGTCTTGTAAGTGTGCAATAATAACTTTATATATAAAAACAGTGTACATAATTTAAAAATATTGTTTAAAATGCTAAGAATCATTTGAGCTTTTAGCAAGTCATAATCTTTTTAATTTGTGGAGGGTCTTCCCTCAATCTTGATGGCCACTTACCGATCAGGGTTGTGGTTGCCGAGGTAAGAGTAGCTATAGCAATTTTTAAAAAATGAAACAACAATGAAGTTTGTCGCATCAATTGACTCTTCCTTCCATGAACCATTTCTCTGTAGCATATGATTTTGTTTGATAGCATTTTTCTCGCAGTGGAATCTCTTTCAAAAATTGGAGTCAATCCTCTCAAACCCAGCTACTGCTTTATCAGCTAAGTTTATGTAATATTCTAAGTCCTCTATTGTTATTTCAGCAATCTTCATAGCACCTTCACCAGAGGTAGATTCCTTCCTAATAAATCACTTTCTTTTCTCATCCATGAGAAGCAACTCCTTATCCAGGCTAGTTTTACCATCAGATTGTAGCATTGCAGTCGCATCTTTATGCTTCACTTCTAGTTCTTCTATTTCCACCACTTCTTTTTTATTAATTTGATTTTTACTTTTTTTATTTCTACCACTTCTGCAGTTACTTCTTCCTTTGAAGTCTTGAGATCACTAAATTCATCCATGAATTCACTTCTTTAAAACTCCTATTAATGTTGATGTTTTTATCTCTTCCCATGAATTGTGAATGTTCTTGATGGCATCTAGAATGGTGAATTATTTTTGGAAGACTTTCAATTTACTTTGCCCAGATTCATCAAAGGAATCACTATCTATGGCAGCTAAAGCCTTATAAAATACATTTTTAAATAATAAGACTTGAGATTTGGAGTTACTCCTTGATCCATGAGCTGCAGAATGGATGTTGTGTTAGTAGCCATGAAAATATCACTCTCATTATACATTTCCATCAGAGTTGTTGGGTGACTGGGTGCATTGTTTGTGAACAATCATATTTTGAAAGGAATCTTTCTTTTTTTCCAGTAGGTGTTGACAGTGGAGTTAAGATGTTGAGTAACCATGTTGTAAACAGACGTGCTATCATCCAGGGTTTGTTTATAGAGCATAGGGTTCAACTTAAAGTCACAAGCTGCATTAACACCCACAAGAGAATCAGCCTGTTCTTTGAAGCTGTGAAGCCAGGCATTAACTTTACTCTCTAGTCAAGATAATCCTAGTTGGAATCTTCTTCCAACAGAATGTTGTTTTATTTATGTTGAAAATCTGTTGTTTAGTGTAGCTGCCTTCATGATTTATATTAGGTAGATGTTCTGGATAACTTCTGTAGTTTCTACATCAACACATGTTTCTTCACCTTGCAATTTTATGTTACAGAGACAGCTTCCTTCCTTAAACCACATGACCAGCCACTGGTCGCTTCCAACTTTTCTTCTGCAGCTTACTCAACTCTCTTAGCCTTCATAGGGATGAGAGAGTTAACGCCTTGCTCTGGATTAGGCTTTGACTTCAAGGAATGTTGTGGCTGGTTTGATTTTCTATGCAGATCACTAAAACTCTCCATATTAACAATAAGACTATTTCACTTTCTTATTATTCATATGTTCACTGGAGTAACACTTTTAATTTCCTTCAAGAAGTTTTCCTTTGCATTCACAGATTGAGTAACCAGCACAAGAAGTCTGCCTTTCACCCTATCTCACTTTTTGACATTCCTTCTTCACTAAGCTTAGTCATTTCTAGCTTCTGATGTAGTGAGATATGTGCGACTCTTCCTTTCACTTGAATGCTTAGAGGCCATTATAAGGTTATTGACTGGCATAATTTCAATATTGTTGTGTCTTAGCGAATAGGGAGGCCTAAGGAGAGGAAGAGAGATGGGAGCAGCCAGTCACTGGAGCAACCAGAAAACATACAGGTATTGATTAAGTTCACCATCCTATATGGGTGTAGTTCATGGAACCCAAATCAATGATAGTAGCTTCAAAGATTACTAATCATCATAACAAATATAATAATAATGAAAATGCTTAAAATGTTGCAAGAATTACCAAAATGTGATACAGAGACATGAAGTGAGCAAATGCTGTTGGGAAAATCACTGACAGACTTACTCAACAGAAGTTGCCAAAAACCTGCAGTTTGTAAAAAAAAAATGCATGTCTGCTAAGTATAATAAAGTGAAGCACAATTAAACAAGATACATCCATGTAAACATGTAAACAGAGCCCCAAAATTACTGAAGTAAAAAGACTGACAGAATTTATGGGAAGAATAACCAATTCACAACATAACAATGTAAAACTTCAATACTTCACTCTCAATCATGGATAAAGGAACTAGAAAAAAGATCAACATAGAAGTAGAAGACTTGAAAAACACTATAATAACTAGACCTAACAGACATCAGTAGGACACTCCAACCAAAAACAGCAGAACATACATTCTTCTCAAGTGTGCATGGATACTCTCCAGGATTGACAGTATATTAAGCTGTAAAACAAGCTTTCCTAAATTAAAAAGGATTGTGATCATACAAATATGTTCTATGATTCCAATGGAATGGAATTATAAAATGATAAAGAAATTTGTAAATTAGTTAAAATATGGAATTTAAAACTTTCCTAAATAACCAGTTAGTCAAAGAACAAATTTCAATGGGAACTTTATTACTCTTTGAAGTAATAAAAAAAAAGAAACAGCATACAAAACTTAAGGAGCACAGGTGGAATGGTACTAGAGGGAAATTTATAACTGAAAAAAAACCTGTTTTAGAAAGAAAAAAAACCTCAAATCAATGATCCAACCTTTCATTTTAAAAGCTATAAAACAAAAAGTAAACTCAATGCAAATCTGCAGAATAGAGGAAATAATAATGACTAGAGAGAAAATAAATTGTAAAAACCCAGAAAAATAATAAAGTTAAACACAAAAGTTGATTCTTTGAAAAAAATTGATTTTAGCAAGAAAAAGAGAGGTTTTTAAATTTCTAATATCAAGAATGAAAGACAATACAGTACTACTGACCTTAAATAAATTTAAAAAATAGCATATCCTATACTATGAACAATGGTATGGCAAGAACATAGATAACCTATATGAAATGGACAAATTCCTACCAAGACACAAATTACAGGATGTGACTCAAGAAGAAATAGGGAATATTAACAGACTTACAAGAAGTAAAAATATTGAACTAGTAATTTAAAAATAAATGAACATTCTGTAAAAAAAAAAAAAGGCTCAAATGGCTATTTGGGCTAATTCTTCCAAATATTTAGAATAGAAATAATATAAATTTTTACAAACATTTCCAGAAAGTAGAAGAAGAAGGAATTCTTCTGAATACATTGTATGAGACTAGCCTTTATATTAAATCCATATAAAGCCATTATAAAGGAAAAATGTGCAGAACAATTTTCTTTTTTTTTTAAATTTTTTTTTTATTTATGATAGTCACAGAGAGAGAGAGGCAGAGACACAGGCGGAGGGAGAAGCAGGCTCCATGCACCGGGAGCCTGATGTGGGATTCGATCCCGGGTCTCCAGGATCGTGCCCTGGGCCAAAGGCAGGCGCCAAACCGCTGCGCCACCCAGGGATCCCCCAGAACAATTTTCTTAATGAAAATAAACAGAAAAATCCTAAGCAGAATTACTAGCAAACTGAATCCAGCCATATACACAAAGTAGTATAACCATAGCGTAGTAGGATTTATTCTAAGAGTGCAAGGTTATTTCAACACAAAAATAAGTCATTGTAGCACAACAAGTAAATAGAATCAATGATGATAAAACATCATTTTAGGGGGTCCCTGGGTGGTTCAGTGGTTTGGCGCCTGCCTTGGGCTCAGGGCACACTCCTGGCAGGATCAAGTCCCACGTCAGCTCCTGGCATAGAGCCTGTTTCTCCCTCCTCCTGTGTCTCTGCCCCTCCACTCTATGTGTATGTATCATAAATAAATAAATAAATAAATAAATAAATAAATAAATAAATCTTAAAAAAAAAACATCATTTTAGTAGTCACAGAAAAAATTAGCACAAGATCCAAAAATCCTTTTTTTTTTTCCCAAAAATCCTTTCATAATAAAAATACTCAACAAACTAAAGGTACATGGAACTTATCCAATCCTATAAAAGATACAAAAAAAAAATCTAGCACTGACATTATACTTAATGAAAGACTGAACGTTTTCTTAAGATCAGAAACCATGTCTAGTCTCAGTACATGTATTCAACATTAAACTAGAGGTTCTAGCCAAGACAATTAAGCTAGAAAATGAATTGAAAGGCATTCAGATGGAAAAGAAGAAGTAAAATTTTACCTACTGTAAATGACACAATCTTATATAAAAAAATCCTTGGAGACTACAAAATTAAACCAACAACCAAGTTCATCAATGTCATAAGATTCAAAACCATTGCACAAACTCAATTATATGTCAGCACATTAGCAATGAACAATCTGAAAGTGAAATTAAGAAAATGATTCCATATATAATAGCATCAAAATGATAAAGTACTTAAGATTAAATTTAACAAAAAAATGCAAGACTTCTACACTGAAAACTATAAAACAGTATTAAAAACTTGAAGACAACTAAATAAATGGAAGTCTCTATGTTTCTGGATTTAAAAATCTAATGTTGATCAACAGATTCCACATTTCATATGAAATCTCATACTACATTTTTTTTTGACAGAATTTGACAAGCTGATCCTAAAATTCAGAAGGAAATGCAAGGGGCCCCAAAAACCAAAGGGATCTTTAAATGGAACAAAGAGAATTTCAGAACTTAACACAAAGTGATAGTATCTAGACAATGTGGTACTGGCATGATAATAGACATATAGATCAATGAATATAATTGTGAGTTCAAAAATAAACTCTTACCTGTATGGCCAACTATTTTTCAATAAGTGTGCCCAGATAATTCAGCAGGGAACAACAGTCTTTTCAACAAATGGTTTTGGGACAACTAGAAATCCACATTCAAAAAAATGGATGTGAACCCTTACATGACACCCCTTATCAAAATTAACTCAAAATTGATTTTATTCCTAAATATAAGGGTTTAAACTGTAAAACCCCTAGAAGCAAATGTAGACATAATCCTTCATAGACTATGGATTAGGCAATGGTCTCTTAAATATGATGCCATGACCAAAAGCAAAATAAATAATAATAATAATGCACACTTCATCAAAATTGTATGCTTCAAAAGATGCTATCAAAAAACTGGAAAGAAACCTCACAAAATGGAAGAATATTTTCAAATCATATTCAATAATGGACTGGTATACAGAATATATAGAGAATTCTTACAACTTAATGAATAGACAACCCAATTAGAAATGGGCAATGCATTTGAATAAACATTTAGCACATAAAAAGATGCTCAACATCATAAGTTGTCATTATCAAAACAACAATGAAATACCACTTCACACTCCTAAGATGACTGTAATAAAAAGAAAAAGAAAAAGAAAAAGAAAAAGAAAAAGACACATAATAACAAGTGTTGACAAAGACATGGATACACTGGCATATATCTTTGGTTGAAATGGAAGATTATACAGTTGATTTGTAAAACTTTGGCATTTCCAAGTAAAACTGGGGAAAAAAATAAAGTCAGAAATAGGAGTTCATTTTGCACTATGCTTATCAAGCATATGAGTTTTATTTTCTTTTCTAGATTGAAGTCTCAAAACTAAAAGCTATATCATATATTTGTTTGTACTTCCTCATTGCTTCTGGCTCAATTTTGAAGACATATTAAATAGTGATATGCTAGCAAAAATCTAATAAATGGCCCTTAGCATAGTGGAGGAAAAGATCTAATTTGTAATATTAGCCAAGTCCAGTGATGTAAATACTCCTATGATGAATGGACTATCCATGATATATAGAAAGTAGTAAAAATAATTTGCATATTTTAAATATAAGGTATCTTTAGAGAGAGCGAAAGAAAAAGAGAAATCAATGCATGGGAAGTTAGTCTGACCTACAAAGTATTTTATCAATAATTACAGAAGTACTTTTTCCATGCCAAAATCAATAAATTATCTGTCACTATTGGTGTCCATATGATGTCAGCAAATAGAACTCATTATTTTTATTTTTAATCAGTTATTTTCTACCAATGTATACCAGGGCTGAAGAAGAAAATTTTTTTAAAGTATTTTATTTATTTATTTATTCACGAGAGACACACAGAGAAACAAAGACATAGACAGAGGGAGAAATAGGCTCCCTCTGGGGAGCCTGATGTGGGACTCCATCCCAGGACCCCAGGGATCACGACCTGAGCCAAAGGCAGATGCTCAACCACTGAGCCACCCAGGTGCCCCAAGAAAAAAAGTATCTAATATGTAGTAAGTGTGAATGAGTCATTGAGAAGTTAGGGTACTGTCATCAATTACTTGCTGCATTAGTCTACTTGGGCTGCAAAGTAATACCATAGACTAAGTGGCTTAAAAAACTGAAATTTATTGTCTCTGGGAAAATTCAATTCCTGTTGAGAAATCTCTTCCTGGCTTCCAGGTAACTATCTTCTCACTGTGCCCTAACAAGACCTTTCCTTTGTGCTCACAGAAAGACTAGATCTCTGATGTCTCTTCCTCTTAAAAGGATACTGGTCCTATTTGATCAGAGCTCCTCCACCCTTATGAACTATTTAAGCTTAATTACCCCCAAAATATTGTGTCCAAATGGCTTTTTCCTTCAGTGTGTACTTTTGGGGGGTAGGGACCACTATTCGTCCTGTAACACTTGTAAGTTTCCCATAAAAATATTTCTTCTCTAAAAGATATATGATAATGTGTGTTGTGCAAAGTAGATGAAGACTCAGTGTTTGAAGCGCAGTTAGGTAATTTATAAAAAGTGTTTTTGCTCCAGGGCAAAACCTTTATTATTAAAATAGTCTAAAAAATAAAAATAATAAAGTAGTCATAAATACCATATAGATATTTCCTTAGAGAAATATTTTTATTTGTTTTCTGTAAATTCTAGAAAAATTTCCATTTAGAAAAAAAAAAAAGCAAAACAAAACATTTTCTTAGGTCTGGGGGAAATTACAAAGTATTTCATCAGATGATATGAAGCCTAAAATTCAGAAGTAAAAAGGTTAGACTTTGAATAATTCTTTTCACTAAAAGCCTCACAAAGTGAATGCTTTAAATTATTAATGAACCAATTAACCTATTATCACCTAGAAAGTAAAAAGCCTTCAAAAATGCTAAAGGGTTGTTCTCCTTAGTAATAAAATTCTGGTCTCCTAAATAAAAATGTAAGGGGTAGGGATCCCTTGGTGGCGCAGCGGTTTGGCGCCTGCCTTTGGCCCAGGGCGCGATCCTGGAGACCCGGGATCGAATCCCACATCAGGCTCCCGGTGCATGGAGCCTGCTTCTCCCTCTGCCTGTGTCTCTGCCTCTCTCTCTCTCTCTCTGTGACTATAATACATAAATAATAAATAAAAATTAAAAAAAAATGTAAGGGGTATATAATCACTTTTCCCAAATACTAAACATAAATTCTAATACATTAATCTGTTAAATAGGAACACAGAGACATTGTGACTCAATGCCCTGTAGGAATGCCTTGGCTCTATGAATTACACTATTTTCTTTATAGTCCAAGATAATGATATACCATATATTTTTTTGAAAATGATCTTTTAGACCAGTGATTCAAGTCTCCATATTTTAAAGTAAAAAAGAATAAGCAGAGTGTATAATTTCAGATTAAAGAATTAAAGAAAACTCAGCCTTAATATGATTTCAGAATCTAATTCTGATATACTGCTATTCTCCAAAAAAGCAAAAAGGCAATCACATTTCCCTGGGTGAGAAAAATACTGTCAAATCAAATCAGCTATCTTTAAGGGAACAGACCATACAAATTAAATGAAAACATGATTTCATTACTAATCACCAATTAGAAAATGTGGCTGAAATCATTTGATTGGTCTTGTATGGACAGTGGGATGACATACTTTTTTTTTTTTTTCATTTGAATCACCTGATTTTTAGCTTTTCTTCTAAACTGTTTGATGTCATGCAGAAAACCAATCCCAGTCAGGTTCAGACCAGTATACTAGAACCAAAAGCTGACTTTTATCAATTTAAACAGATGAATTGATTCACTCAAGCAAGAAAAGAAAAGCAAATTTGGGGCCCAAGTTATTTACCTTGGATGATCTTAATAACAGGGTGATAGCCACATCTTTATTTCACACAGTGTAATAAGAGCAAAGCTAACATATAGGATATCACAGCCCAAAGTGAAAGTGGGGATTGACAATCATCCGAGTAATTTATATTGTATGGATTTGCTATCTGAACAATGTAAATCAAACAAGATTACATAAGATGTCTTTTGTCCACATGAAGTACCCCAGTTGCTGTGCAGCTCTACATATCTAAGAAAGTCAAAGTAAAGATTAATTTATGAGTATGAAATGTTATGTGGAGATTGATGCCGTTACCCTCCCAGCCCCAATCCATTTTCCAGCAGCTGTGAGGCTTGACCAGTAATGGCTCACGGCTGCAGCCTCAGCCAATGAAGCCATTTCCCCTGGAGGCTATATCTCTCCCTTCCTTTTCCCTTCCCCAGTCAACTTGGACAGTGGCTGAGTAATAAGATGGTACAAAACTGGTTTCCTTATTTCAAGGTAGACTAGCTCTCTGATGTAGTTAGTGCTCCAGAACACTTCCTTCTGTTATCAGAGTATAGCTGGTTCCTCAGCCGAAACAAAAATTAGGGTTAGCTATTTGTTAACTGTACTTTTTCTCATTATTGCTTTAAAAGACATGATTCCTTTTTTTAAGTGCACATTTTTATCTGTCACCAGTCTGTTTTTGTTTACTTGCTTATTTTTTTAATTTATTTTTATTGATGTATAGTTGACACACTCAGTTATAGTAGTTTTAGGTGTACAATATAGTGACTCAACATTATGCTATGCTCACCACAAGTATAGCTATGATCTGCCACCATACAATGCTATTACAACACCATTAACAATATTCCCTATATTTTACCTTTTATCCCAGTGCCATATTCATTTCATAATTAGAAGCCTGTACCCCCCACTCCCCTTCACATATTGTGCCCAACCCCCACCCCACTCCCTCCTGTTAACTATCAATTTGTTCTCTGTATTATGGGTCTGCTTCTGCTTTTTATATATTTTTGTTTTTACTTGTTTTGTTTTTTGAGATTCCATATAGGTGAAATAATATGGCATTGTCTTTCCTTTGATTTATTTCACTTACCATAATGCCTGCTAGGTGTATCCATGTCAATGCAATATATATAAGTTCCACATCTTCTTTATCCTTTCACCTATCAATGGACACTTGGGTTGGTTCCATATCTTGGCTATGGTAAAGAATGTTCCAATAAACATAGGAGTGCACATATCTTTTTAAATCATATTTTTATTATCTTTGGGTAAATACACAGTAGTGGAATTACTGGATCACATGGTATTTCTGTTTTTAATTTTTATAAGAAACTCCATACTGTTTTCCACAGTGGTTGCACGAATTCATGTTCCCACCAACAATACATGAAGGTTCTTTTTTCTCCACATTCTTGCCAACACTTATTTCTTATCATTTTGATTCTAGTTGTTCTGGCATATGTACTAGGTGATATCTCATTATGGATTTAATTTGCATTTCCCTAATGATTAGTGATGTTCAGCATCTTTTCATGTGTTTGTTGGCCATATGTATATCTTCTTGGGGAAAAAAGGTCTATTTCTGTCCTCTGGTCATGTTTCAATATGATTATTTCAGGGTTTTGTTTTTGGTTTTGTTTTTTGGGTTTTGTTTTATTTTGTTGTTGAGTTGAATAAGTATTTTTAAAATATATTTTGGGGATCCCTGGGTGGCGCAGCGGTTTGGCGCCTGCCTTTGGCCCAGGGCGTGACCCTGGAGACCGGGGATCGAATCCCACATCGGGCTCCCGGTGCATGGAGCCTGCTTCTCCCTCTGCCTGTGTCTCTGCCTCTCTCTCTCTCTATCATAAGATAGAGTGTGACTATCATAAATAAATAAAAAAATTTGAAAAATAAATATATATATATTTATATATATATTTAATATATATATATATATATTTTGGATGTTAGCCTCTTATTGGATCTATCATTTGCAAGTAACTTCTCCCATTCAGTAGTTTGCCTTTTCATTTTGTTGATGGTTTCCTTCACTATGCAAAAGCTTTTTATTTTGATACAGTCCCAATAGTTTATGTTTGCTTGTGCTTCCCTTGCCTAAGGAGACATATCTAGAAAAATGTTGCTAAGGCCAGTGTCAAAGACATTACTCCCTATGTTTTCTTTTAGGAGTTTTATGGTTTCAAGTCTCACACTTAGGGCTTTAATCCATTTTGTATTTATTTTTGTCAATGCTGTAAGAAAGTGGTCCAGTTTCATTCTTTTACATATAATTGTAATTTACATGTAATTACTAAAAGGACAGGGATTTGGGTTAGTTTTTCTGCTCTAACATACTTCCCTCTTTACTTTTTGTCTGACAGCATTCCCTCAATTATTAGTTTCCAGATGACCTCCCATTCTGGACTCTGCTTTAAGGAAACTTTACCTAAGAAGCAGACTTGAAGAAGGTGGGTCTACCACCTGGATAGGAAAGAAGACTCTATTACTTATAGTAGGTTGACACTGGTGGTCTTTGGCATGTTGTAGCATGTGAAGTTGCTTAAATTTTCAACTGTGATAAATTGGGGTGAGATACAAGTGGAAAGAAGAAAAGTGCTCTTCTTCTTCTGCTCTTTCTTCTTTTTTCTTCTTTTCTTTTTTGACCTGGGGTGTTTGAGAAGCTTCAGAAAAATAGCAACTATAAGGATTTGTTATTGAATGGCTGCTGCTGAGCACCACTGATGCTTCTAAAAGAAGTATTGTAGTTCAAATCTGTTAGTTAACAACTTAAAACAACATGTGTGACTTAGAGCTCTTCCTTGGCAGCACTTAGACTTATCTCCTGCCTGTAAAGGTCAGCCATGGCTAAAGATCAGGCACATAACTTAATTCTTTGTGTGCCAAAACTTCAGAGGACAATGAATTTCCACCTTGAGCAAACCTCCTATGCAAAATCAGGACATTAATAGGAAAGAAGTGAACTCTGAGTCTTGAGATAGGCCTGTATAAAAGATACGCCTTTCACATTTAATGTGAGATACTAATTTGTCATAGTTATATAAAGCACATCTGAGCTGAATGGCAGTCATAGGGCCTGACCCATTGGCAACAAGGGAAAAGACTCAGAACGTTGTGATTTTAGAGGCAAGTTAAGTGACTGGAGTGATTGGCTTTGAAGATGGGGAAAGGAAGTACAAACCAAAGTGGCCAGTAGGGACTTAAAAAGGCATAGAAGCAAATTCTGCTTTATGGCCTCCAAAAGGAACCAGTCCTGCTTACACTTTGATTTTACCCTAGTAAAACTTATTATGGACTTCTGACCTCTATAACAGTATGATAATACATATATTATATATTATATATTATATATTTATTATATATTATTCCTTCATAAGATACTAAATCCATTGAATGAGAATAAAACTACACAATTTTAGGACCCTCAAGTTAGCAGACTTTTGGGTCTAGTGGTCTGGACCATGCTAGAAGGGTTAAAAGTACTGTATTGCACCATGCAATTTCTACCATTAAGATAGCCCTCTAAGTTTGGGAGGCAATGTATTCTGTTCTTGAAACCACCACTCAAGCATATTTATTAGATAATATGTATGCTGAAACTTTTGAGTGACACCCCAAACAATAAATAGAGGAGAGGTAAGATAAGGTAAGGTAAGGTAAGGTAAGGTAAGGTAAGGTAAGGTAAGGTACGGTAAGGTAAGACTGTTATACAAACAAGACTGATTGGGCCATGTGACTTGATAGATCCTATGGTGTTAGAGATATCTGTTAGAAAAGGACAAGATGCTTCTGCCAAGCCCCAATAGGAAAGTCACAGTGCAGAACTCAAGCTCTAGAACATAGTAATGCTGTCTTTATCAGAAAATTATAGACTATAAAAAATTTCCAATATGCTACTAAACTCTGATATGGAACATTTTACAATGAGCTGCCAAGTGGGCTATGAAGCCAGAACTGTTCTGAGTGAACTGAATACTATTATACACACCAAGGTCCAGTAGCAATCAGCCCTAATTCCAAAGTGGAAAATCTGGGGAAATGAGCTGTGTGATTGGCTTATAGACACACTTATTGATAGTCTAGAAACTTGGTGGGAGGAAATCCTCCCAATGAACATTGTCTGACATGATCTCTTGTTATCCCTTTGTATGGAGAGGGAAGTAGCCCATGGTATAGAAATAGACCTCACTTTCCTGGGTGGCTGTGTGCTTCCTCTTCTCCATACCTCAGCCTATTGTTGATTGACATGGGGTACCAAAAAGTACTTCTTGCTTTAAATCTATGATGGAATTGATGTTTACTACTCTCCTAAGAGGTCATCCCATGGCTAGTTTCTAAAATCACACTCAGATTTTCCCCTATACTATCTTGTTTCCCACATACTCCTTTCAAAACCACACAATCAGAAATTTCCTTTTCAAGCCCTGCTTTCAGGGAGCCCAATTTAAGACATTAGATTAGGCCACAGTGTTGATGGTAACTATTAAGTGATTGTAAATCTCTTCCCTGACCTACTTTAAGAAATTTACTATCAGTAACCTTAATATTAGCACTGTAGTAACATATTATAAACTGACTTGGCTATTTAAATAAGCTAAGATTTAAAAATCTAAAATAAAGTTTGTTCCATCTTCTGGAACAAAGTTTAAGGAAAATGCTTCAGCATTATGTTTCTATTATGGCTCCCTAGAGTCTTAAAATGATTCAAAAACTTAAATGGTAGAACCAGGGAACTGGTTGATGGATAACATCCCAAAATATTTTTATAAATGGAAAATTCATCTATATTATAAAAAGTCAGATCAGTTTGTCCAGTATCTCTTACTTCCTGATCAAGTTTCCTGTGTGGACTGCCTGGTTGGCAAATCAACATAGATTAGGATAAATTTCAAAGAAAACCAAGTGGAAAAGTTCTTTACAAGGAGATTGTTGACTATGCCAACATTAAGCCAAATTAGGCTTAATTACTAAAATAACTTGAATGAAGCCAGCTCTCTTTTTTGACTTCTGAATTTACAAAATTGTCTGAGATGGGCTCTCAAACTAATACATTATCTACCAAGATTTTTAATCATTTAAGAAAATAAATGTAAATCAAATAATATAAGTACAGCTTCTAATCAGTATTTTGTAAAACTGTAGCCTAAGAAGAAGAAAGTAAGAAAGTGTACTTAAAAAAAAAAAAAAAAGTTCCATTGAAAGTGTGCTTCACTGCATGATTTTGAGTTGGATAAATGAGTAACGCCACTAGAATGTCAAAGGCCTTCAAATAAATGGATTATAGCAACTAACCCTATATTTATTTGTGGCTTTTGACATATAATAGAGACTTTATTTTTATTCCAATAAATATGGATGGTCAAAATCATCAGAGATTAACCAGTTGTTTTGTCAAAGATCACTCTAGAAATAATATCTATCTTTAGCCTTTGGCTTTCTGGCTTCTGCCAGCAGTATACTACTCAAACTCCACTCTCAAAATCACTGACAATCTTATAATCACCAAATTTCATAATTCTTAAGAGTCAAGGGAGTAAAATCAAATTAAAATTTTTCTTTGTGTTTTCACTACTAATAGCATCTAAACAATACTAAAACAGTCTGGACAAATAAGATTATCCAGCTGTTAGTGGCTTCTGTTCAGGTAGGAATGAATGATGCAGGCAAAAGATATTTCTAAAGAAGTCCATCATCCCCAAGAGCTGCATATGAAAGGATATTGTAACAGAACATGTTTGATTTATCTTAAGGTCACAAGGGAATTTTATTTCTGCTTTCATTTGAAGATTAGGTATTTGAAATCACATAAGACACCTGTTACTCAAAACAAGGACCAAAATTCAAAAGTGACTCAATAGGGAAAGTTGAGATGAAGATTGAGGATTTAAAAATACTAAAAAGTGAAAGTCAATCCAAGAAACGTAATCCAGATAGGTAGATTAGAAACTGGGAGAGTAATCTTTTTTGTAAATGGAGTAAAAATGGAAGGAAATACAGCTTCTGTTAGTAGAAGCTTCTGGTCCATTGTCTTAAGAATCCAACTTCAATCATTGTATATCAAGGCATATAGTAAAGGGTATGTCTAGAAGATATAGGGAATACACTGTTCACTGGGATTTCCATATAAAGTAAATCTCCTCAAAAACCTGTCCATTCTCATCCAATACATTAAATTTCAAAGCGTTTTTTAGAGTTTTCCCACATCATTGGAAGTGAATTCTGCCAACAACATGAATGAGCTTGCAAGACGATTTTATGCTTCAGATATGGATTTGGGTGTCAATACCTTGATATTAGCCCTCTAAGAACTGAACAGAGAACCCAGCCTTACCTACCCATTAATATGATCTTCAGAATTTATGATAAAAAGAGTGTACATGTGAAATAAGAAGAGTGTACAAGTTAGCCAGTCCCCAAAAGTAGATGCAGACAGCTGATTGTCTTTTTTTTCCCCAAGATTAGCAATGACATATTTGAAGTCCTTGAAGACATCTCATGCATTAAAGTTGAAATTAAATTCACAATTTGTCCATAACCTCCACTTCTCCATATTTTTACCCAATTTCATTTTGGAAAACAATAGTAAAGCCAGTCACCATTTCAAAAATCAGGAAATCATTCTACTTAGTTCTTCTCATTCAGGATGCACATCCACAAAAATAACTAAGTATTGTTGTATCTGGCCCCCAAGATCTCTACCCCCTGATATGCATGCCTTGTATAATTTCTTTTCCTTGAGTATGAGCAGGATTTATGAATAAAATGGGAAACAATCTGTGTGATTATGTTATGTCAATATGGTACACTTGACCTTAAGAAGGGATTATCCTAGGTGGGCCTCTCCTAATCAGGTGATCCTTTAAAAGGAACTATAATATTCCAGAAGAAAGAGATTGAAACCTGAGAGAATTCAGTGTGAAGGAAGCCACATGGCAAGGCACGTGTGTAGCCTCTAGGAGCTGAGAGCTGTCCTCAGCTGATAACAGGAAAACAAAAACTTCAGTCCTATAATCACAAGGAAGTGAATTCTGCCAACAACCAGAGTGAGCTTGCAAGACGATTTTATGCTTCAGATATGAATCTGGGTTCCAATACCTTAATATTATTCCTTTAAGAACTGAACGGAGGGGGGTCCCTGGGTGGCGCAGTGGTTTGGCGCCTGACCTTTGGCCCAGGGCGCGATCCTGGAGACACCGGATCGAATCCCACGTCGGGCTCCCGGTGCATGGAGCCTGCTTCTCCCTCTGCCTGTGTCTCTGCCTCTATCTCTCTGTGACTATCATAAATAAATAAAAATTAAAAAAAATACATTTAAAAACAAAGGAGAAAGTGTGGAAATATATGTGGGTGAAGAAGTTTCTAGCACATTATTTTATTTTATTTTTTAGGTTTCTTTTAGTTTCTAACACATTAAAATTGCAATTTCAGAAATGAGGCTTATTGAGGAAAAAGTGGGGCTAATAAACTAAGAATTTCTAGAGAATTTTTTTTTGTAAAAAATGCATAGTAAAAACTAGGCATTAAAGAATATACTTCACCTCTCTTAAAAAACCAGCAGTTCCCCAAGGCTCAGAAGCACAGCTTTTCCTGTACACACCAGGTCCTAATTGTAGAAATCTTGTATGTATCCATGAGTGCTGCAGCACTATTTTAATTAGAAAATGTTATGTTCACTTTTGCTTTAGATTATTAATTCCAAGTCCTTGTATATCTATTCTAGTAGAACGGAAATGGCGATAATTACAGCTACATAAAAAAATAATACTTTGAAGCAACTGTCCACTTATTATCAAAAAGATAAAATCTCCTTAGGAGAAATAAATTTGAGCAATATAAAGAATATCAATCTCTTTAAAGGCCCCTAGAAGTGACTGCACCCTAACAATTTCTATAGTGTCTTAAATAAACAGAATGTAAAAACACAGCCAGGGGATATAAAGTCAAAGTCTCCCATGTGATTATCCCATTATGCAAATTACAAACAGATCTATAGTCCTACTTCACTTAGAATTATACTTTATATATTGTCCAATAATGAGGACAAATTTATAAAAAGCCACAAGGTAGTATAAGTGGCTTAAATTTTACAAGTAGAATCGTACACAGGTAACAGTGTTGCTACATATATTATAATCCTCTGCAATTTGTGATTTTTGATTACATCATAGAATGGCTAATATGTAGAATGCTTGGCAGGACCTTGCACAAGCAATGCTCAGTTTTCCAAATAGAGCATTTTCAGTGTCACATGAATTAAAACATAAGACCTCAAAGTTCCTAATTTATGAGACTTATAAATCTAGCATTATCTAGATACTCTGTCCAGGATTTAGGCAACTCAGCTTAGCTATCAAGCTCAAAAAGATCAGATCATCATCACTCTATAGTTTCACAGATTCAGAAATTCTCCATATTCAACAGAGGATGAGTGACCTTGAGAGGAGGGGTAGTTCAGAATAAATTAGGGTGAGTCTAGGAATTTTTATAGGAGTTCTCGGGATCTGATATCAAATTTGCTTGAGTACTTACATCTAGGGCAGGATTGTTAAATTGCTTTTAAAAACTAGAAAATTATTCAGATAAATCTAGATTCATGGTAATCTAAACATTTTCTGTGTTTGGTTTTGTTGAAGAGGTATTGGCTCTTTGACCTCAACAAACTTTCTTATATTTCATCATATGCTTGTCAGAAAAAATTAGACTCTGCAACTGTTTATCTTTCTCTCAGGCTGTATTGCAGATACCCTAATTCCCTGGGAGAACATGTACTCATTTCCTTTTTGCTATCAATCTTATGTGTAACAAATGCTGTATTTCTAGAAGATGCTATGTTGGACATTCTGTGACTTTCAGTTAACATGAAGCAATGTAATGCACTGTTCAGGACACTATCCTATTTGTATGCTTTGGCAGAAACATAATTATGTGCAACTCTATGTATCCTGGATTCCTTAATGGAAGAACATTTCCAATGTCAACAGCAGCATATTTAAAATAAAGTTTAAAAAAAAAGCCTGCCTAAATACCTGAAAATGTGAAAAACTTCAGAGGTATATTTTTTAAAGAAAATCTTGAATTAAATTGAAATTTTTATTTTAAGTATTTATAGTTTTAGAAAGCCAAAATTGATTTGGTTGAAAAGTCCTACTTTTCACAGTGAATACCTTAGAGATGTGTAGTTTTTTTTATTACTTATGAGATTTTGTTTCTACACTTTGACAACTCCCACTACTTTGTTTTTCAGTTACAATTAACTTTCATGTTTATCAGTAAAATTGCCTTCTCTCTCTTCAGTCTTATATTTCACACTTTCTAAATATGTTCTCTATGTATATAATTACAGAATGATACAAAGATCTGTGAAAATATTCTGATACTTTGTTTCTAAAGGTGTTAGTTAATTGATAGTAGGAATTGGATAGATCATATGAAGATGAGTTAAAATATAGTTTATGGCCTGCCATGCTTTCACATAAAATTAGTATAGAGATCTCTGCTCCTTGTGGTGGCAGTTAATGCATATAAAGTGGACTGTCACCAGCCCTTTGGCACATTACATCTGCAGTTTTTTTTTAATACCCAGAATTACATAATTAATATCTAGCGCTTTTATAGCCTACCATTTTAAAGTTCTCTGGCAATAGTTTATTTCTCACCTTTGTTTTCCCTGCCTCAGGAGATGTATCTAGTAAGAAGTTGCTACAGCAATTATCAAGGAGGTTACTGCCTCTGTTCTCTTCTAGGATTTTGATGGTTTCCTATCTTACATGTAGATCTTTCATCCATTTTGAATTTATTTTTCTGTATGGTGACAGAAATGGTCCAGTTTCATTCTTTTGTGTGTGGCTGTCCCATTTCCTCAATACCTCCAGCTTCACTTTTCTTTTTCAAGTTTGCTTTGACTATTTGAAGTCTTTCTGGTTCCATACATATTTTAGGATAGTTTTCTTTACTTTGTGAAAAATGTTGGTAGTATTTTGATGGAAATTTTATTGAAAATGTAGATTGCTTTGGGTAGTATAGACACTTTAACAGTATTTATTCTTCCAACCCAAGAGCATGGAATGTCTTTACATTTCTTTATGTCCTGTTCAATTTCTTTCATCAGTGTTTTTTAGTTTTTGGGCCCCAGATCTTACACCTCTTTGGTTAGGTTGATTCATAGACATCCATGATTTTTGGTACAATTGTAAATGGGATGGATTCCTTGACTTATCTTTCTTTTTTAAAAAAAGATTTATTTATTTGAGACTGAAAAAGAGTAGGGGGGCAAGAGAGAGAGTAAGAGGGTGAGAAGCAGACTCCTTGCTCAGCATGGAGCACAATGTGGGGCTCAGTGTAAGAACCCTGAGATCATGAGCTAAGAAGAAACTAAGACTCAAACTCTCAGCTGACTGAGCCACTCAGGCACCCCTCCTTGATTTTTCTTTCTGCTACTTCATTATCAATGTATAGAAATGCAACAGATTTTTTTCTTTTTTTTTTTAATTTTTATTTATTTATGATAGAGAGAGAGAGAGGCAGAGACATAGGCAGAGGGAGAAGCAGGCTCCATGCACCGGGAGCCTGACGTGGGATTCGATCCCGGGTCTCCAGGATCACTCCCTGGGCCAAAGGCAGGCGCTAAACCGCTGCACCACCCAGGGATCCCGCAACAGATTTCTATATGCTGATTTTATATCCTGTGACTTTACTGAATTCATTTCTCAGTCCTAGCAATTTTTTTTCGTGAAGTCTTGGGTTTTCTACATAGAGTAGCATGCCATCTGCAAATGTGAAGGTTAGACTTCTTCCTTACTCATTTGGATTCCTTTTTTTGTTTGTTTGTTGTCTGCTGTGGGTAGGGTTTCTAGTACTATGTTAAGTAACAGTGACGAGAGTGGACACTCTTGTTCCTAACTGTACAGGAAAAGTTCTCAGTTTTCCCCCATTAAGGATGATGTTAACTGGATTTTTAAAAATAAAAACCATCTGCACAGTGAAGGAGACAGTCAACAAAACTGAAAGGCAGCATTCGGAATGGGAGAAGATATTTGCTAGTATCCAAAATCTACAAAGAACTTGTCAAACTCAACACCCAAAAAGCAAACAATCCAGTTTAAAAATGGGCAGCAGACATGAATAGACATGTTTCCAAGGACATACAGATGGTCAACAGACACATGGAAAAATGCTCGACAACACTTATCATTAGGGAAATACAAATCAAACTACAAGTGAGATATTACCTCACACTTGTCAGAATGGCTAAAATTAAGAGCACAGGAAACCACAGGGGTTGAATGTGGAGAAAGGTGAACCCTGTTGCCCTGTTGGTGGGAATGCAAACTAGTATAGCCCCTCTGGAAAACATTAGGGGTGGGGTACCTAGGTGGCTCAGTGGTTGAGCATCTACCTTAGGCTCAAGCCATGATCCCAGGCTTGGGATCAAGCCCCACATCAGGCTCCTGGCAAGCAGCCTGCTTCTCCCTCTGCCTGTGTCTCTGCCTCTCCCTGTGTGTCTCTCATGAATAAATAAATAAAATCTAAAAAAAAAAAAAAAGCTATGGAGGTTCCTCAGAAAGTTAAAAATAGAACTACCCTGTGATCCAACAATTTCACTATTTATGCAGAGGATACAAAAATACTGCTTCAAAGGGATACATGCACCCTGACACTTATAGCAGCTTTATCAACAATAACCAGATTATGAAAAAAGCCCAAATGCTCATTGACTGATGACTGGATAAAGAAGAGGTGGTATATATGCACAATGGAATATTATTCATCCATCAAAAGGAATGAAATCTTGCCATTTACAAGCATGTGAATAGAACTAGAGTGTATTATGCTAAGGGAAATAATAATTTGTCTTTTTTAGAGAAAGACAAATATCACATGATTTCACTCAATGTGGAATTTAAGAAACAAAACTGATGAACATAGAACAAAAAAGAGGCAAACCATAAAACAGGTTTTTAACTATAAAGAACAAAATGAGGGTTGCTTGAAGGGACATTGGGGGGATGGGTTAAATAGGTGATAGGTATTAAGGAGAGCACTTGTGATGAGCACAGGGTGATGTGCGTAAGTGATGAATCACTAAATCTTATACCTGAAACTAACACTACACTGTATATTTACTGACTAGAATTTAAATACAAATTTGGGGGAAAAAAAGAAAGAAAGCTCTCTGGCACAAAACAGAAACAATTTTGATAAATGGTTACAGCGTTTAGACTGATGATAAAAAAGAATTCAAGAACTAGCTTCTAACTTTCAAGGACTACCTTCTAAATACAGTGATCAGCTCCTCAAGCCCAGTCCTTCATAATAGCATCATAGATTTAAATGAGACTCTTTTTTTTTTCTCAGACGAACTCAAGGAGTTTGCCCAAAGATTGTTGAGTCTTAAAATTCCCAAAGATTGTTGAGATATATATAGGTATGATTTCTCTTATTATTCCAATTTTCAATGAAGTTAAAGTTGTTGTAGCTTATATGTTTAAATAAAGTCCTTCTCAGAGCCTTTAGGAGTGTTTGAAAGATAATTATGTAATGAAGACCTCAGAGCTTTTTCTTAGGGTTTTACCTTCCTCTGCATTCCTCACTTCTCTTTGAAGAATCGGGTAGATCCTATTATAAAGACATGAGAAAATATAATGTTTTTACCATAATCAACCTTCTTGAGTGCAATGTTTGTTCAACCTTATTCAATAAATACAACATAATATGGAACTTCTGTGAAACCAGTATATGTGTGAAGAATAGCTTTTAGAAAAAAAAATAGGAGAGAAAATTTTCCAAACTCAGCCTGTTAAAAAAAATAATAATAAAAGCAACAAACTTGAAAGGTAGTATCAGAGTCTAGATTGAAGAAACTAAAAAGACGGCTTATTTTATTGATTAAGAACAATAGCAATTTATCTGTCACGAGCATTTAATAGAGGGTCAGTTTGCAAACAGAGGAGTTATAGATCTTAACAACATAGTCACAGAAAATAAAAACGACTGTAAAAGGACTTTAATATCATTTATATAAAGCTTGTGACTGCTGTCAACTCTACCAAAAAATGCACAGATTCTTTCAGATACAAGTGGCTTTTTAGCAATGTTGACATAATTTTATTCACCCCTTTGACGAAGATGGGAAATTGGTTAGTGTGTTGAGGAGCAGTGTACCCAGTATTACCACATTGTTCTTCTTTACAAATAATTTTGTGATGAAATAAGGCACAACGAGTGGAAGGAAGAAAGCTTAGACGACAGTGATTCTACAAAGCTAGTCCATTCGGCTTCTAATTTTAGGTAAAGACATTACTGAGGAAAATATGTAATTACTCTAATATATTAATTTTAAACTGAGGTTTTTCATATTCAAAAAAGTGAAATTGTTTTCACATATTTTTTCCTAACAAAGGAATTCTAACATAATTTGAGAAAGACAACACACACATATATACATGCTCATGAGCTGCGGTATTTATTCTCTACAATTTGCCTGACATAAGAGTATATAAAATATGAAAGATAATTAAAATATAAGACAGAAATAAAGTAATTTTAACTAATTAAACAAAATTCCAATAACATTTTAATTTTTAATTTAAAATTTTTTTTAAAGATTTTATTTATTTATTCATGAGAGACACAGAGAGAGAGGTAGAAACATAGGCAGAGGGAGAAGCAGGCTCCCCCAGGGGGCCTGATGTGGGACTCGATCCCAGGATCCTGGAATCACACTCTGAGCTTAAGGCAGACGCTCAACTGCTGAGCCACCCAGACATCCCCCAAAACATTTTTAATTCAGGCCAAGTTTTGGAACGAGATGTAAACATTTTAAACATGCACACACACACACACACACACACATACACACATATATATATGTAAACACACACAGGACAGTCATTCAGAACTAGAATAAAAATATAGACAAAATAAGTAGGCTCATAAATTGAAAGGGGCATACAACATAAACTTAATGAAAGCAGGAACTTTATTCTGTTCTTTGTTGTATGACCACAATTTTATTTTATTTTATTTTATTTATTTTATTTTATTTTAATTTAATTTAATTTTATTTTATTTTATTATTTTATTTTATTTTAGAATTTATTTATTTATTCATGAGGGACAGACAGAGAGAGAGAGACACACACACACACACACACACACAGGCAGAGGGAGAAGCAGGCTCCATGCAGGGAGCCTGACGTGGGACTCGATCCGGGAACTCCAGGATCATGTTCTGGGCCGATGGCAGGTGCTAAACTGCTGAGCCACCCAGGGGTCCCATGATCACAATTTTAAACAGAAAAATGTTTAATATATATATATATATATGGTAAATGAAAAAAATAATGGTAGTTTTTCAGAAAAATATATGAAATGTATAGTTAATGCAATATCACAGAAAACAAAATTCTGAAATTTTCATTATATGCAGATGTGAAAGCCTCAGAAAAAGTTTTATTTAAATATACCAACTACAGGGCAACCCGGGTGGCTCAGCAGTTTAGTGCCGCCTTCAGCCCAGGGCGTGACCCTGGAGACCTGGAATCGAGTCCCATGTTGGGCTCCCTACGTTGAGCCTGCTTCTACCTCTGCCTGTGTCTCTGCCTCTCTTTCTGTCTGTGCCTCTCATGAATAAATAAATAAAATCTTTTAAAAATAAATAAAGAAATATACCAACCACAAAAAAAATTTGCAAAATCGGATTAATAAAAAAATCAATATTTTATTTTTTATGAAATAAATAGTATTTTATTAAATTTGTTTTCAAACAAGGAAGCAGAAAGTAACTTATCAGTTTAGCAATATGCTTAATTAACACATGATTTATTATATTATTGATACATTAATAGGTAATTTTTAAATTTGAAAATGTGACATTAGAAACAATATAAGGGTAAGGCTTTACTAAATTAACATGGGGAAAAATTATACTTTATCATGTATGTCTCATAATAGTAAGATACAATTCCATATAGATTGTAATAGCAAGAAGAGACTTTAGTCTTCTGTTTATGCTTATAAAATATTTCCTTGAATATTTGTTTTATAAAAATTAGTAATTGTATGAACTTATTAGGGCAAATACTCAAATTGTGTATCAAATGTTCCAATTTGAGATGTTCTATATTGATTGAGTTAATGGCCCATAACTTTGTTGCATTTTTCATTCTGATTCCAGGTTTAGCCTTGAGACTTGCCTTGAAAATTCCATATTAGTAGACCCAACACTAGGAAAGGCTACTTTGAGAGTACTTGCTCTCTTGTGTCTAGGCCATCACCTCGAGAACATACTCAGGCTAGTCTGCTGCATGGTAAGTGATGTAAATATCAGAGTCAAGTTACCCTAGTTTTCTGTGCCAACGCCAGCTTTGATGCACAAACAGGCAGATATGTGAGTAATCTGAATAATCCAGATAAGAATAATGTTATCTGGATAAGAACAGGAACAGGCCAACCACCCCAGAGGCAAACAAGTTATTGTCTATGCCACTGCAGTCTCGTAGGGCTTGTTTTGTTGTTGTTCTTATCATTGGATAACAGATATCAAAGTACACACAAAAAAGTTACAGTGCTTATTTCCATGTTCCTTTTGGGGTTTCGGGGCAACCCACTAATCTTATGCCATTAAATCACAAGCATACATTTTTCGAAAAAATTTGGTAATAATTAATTCAAGCTCAATTTATCACTACTAAAATAACTGAAAAGACCACGGTAGCAGTGAAAGGATTGATCATGTCCTTTTTGTGTCCTTATGGCAAACCAAAATTTGACCTCATGAACTATTCTGTTGATATCCCAGAGGAATTCTCTCAAATGTTCTCCCTATAGATTTCTTTTTAGTTTTTCCTCCAAGAGCTTTTAGGAATTCACTAGCAACAAATAGAGATAAATCTATTTTCACTTGCAATGCCTGATTTTCTCCTGGTAATTCCTGGGCCCTTAAATTTGGAATTCACTGGAAACCTAAAGACATAAGCAAAAGCCTTTCCTTCTCCTTTTCTAAGGTTATGTAGTATAAGTATCTTGGACCAACTAAGTCAGTTTAATTTGTCCTAAAACGTATGCATATCTTTCCAAGCTTTATCATTAATACCATTTTATAAACGTTGAAAATTCAAAATATATGTTCATTTTTTCTCAAACAGCAAGTTTCAGTGTAGTGGCCTGGTAGTATATGTAATTAAATTCTGAACAGGTTGAATCAAGTAATTTAAAAATATATTAAAGTTATTTAAAAATATGCCTATTTACATATTGGGGTGTTGTAGGATGAAAACTGGCCCCAAAATATGTCCACATCTTCACTTCTTGAGCCTGTGAATGTTATCTTATATGGCATGAAAGGCCTTTGCACTAAGGGGGGCACATGATGAGATGAGCACTGGGTGTTATACTATATGTTGGCAAACTGAATTTAAATAATTTTTTTAAAAATGGACTTTGCAAATATGATTGAGTCAAGGATTTTGGAAATGAGAGATTATCTGTTACCCCTCCCTGGTGGATCTGACGGAATCACAAGGGTCCTTATAGGAGGGATGTTGGAGTGTCATATCCAGAGGCAAAGAGGATATGATAATGGACATAGAGATGGGACTGATGCACGTGGAAGATGGAAGAAGAGGTCACTAGCGAAATCATACACACAGCTACCAGAAGCTGACAAAGGTGAGCAAGCAACTTCTCTCCTCAGAACCTCTAGAGGAAACCAGTCTTGTCGATATTTAGATTTTACCCCAGTGAAATCACTTCGATACTTCTGATCTCCATAATGGTAACATAATACTTTGTGATATTATAATCCGCTAAATATGTAATAATGTAATATGGTATGGCACCAATGAGAAAGTAACATGAGGCTGGTGACTTTATATGTCTATTACCTGCTATTTTAAGACAGTGTTTAATTTATCTATCTATCATCTATCTATCCATCTATCATCTATTTACCTATTTTTTTGTTTGTTTATTTATTTATTTTTCCTTCAAATTTTGGTTGTTTCTGCTTCTGACATTCCAGTGTTGACTTCATAAATGTTTGGACTTGAAATCCATTACCTCCTCACATAGTTGGATCATGGAGTCATAGCAAGTGAGTCTGATTCACACATGGTTCTCAAAGCTATAAATACTATTACACTTGATCCTTAAACAACACAGATTTGAACTGTCCAGTTCCAATTATATACAGATTTTTAAAAATAAATACAATATAGTACTATGAATTTATTTTATCCTCCTTATGTTTCTTTTAATAACATTTTATTTTCTCTAGCTTACATTATTTTAAGAATACAGTGTATGACAATAATATGCAAAATATGTGTTAATTGACTATTTATCAGTAAGGACTCCAGTTAATAGTAGTATCCTTTAGTAGTTAAGTTTTGAGGGAGTCAAAAGTTATATATTTATTTTTGGCTGTGCAGGGATCAGTGCCCCTAATTCCCACATTGTTCAAGAGTCAACTATACATAGAGTTCTCTGAGAAATGGGATACAAGAACTCATTTGAGGGAATTTCCCTGGGATGTTTAGGTTTGGCACAGATTATAGTAGTTGAAAGATTATTGCCTTATTATTAAAATTTTGTTCCAGTTGTTTTATGTAATACAAATTTCCTGTCTGTCTACACTTGATGTAATTTGCTGTAAATTTTACAAATTTTTCTACACTTGTATGAAGCAACATTTCATTGTATTTGTCTTTAATGTACTATTAATCTTTCCTCAATGTTCTCCTTAATCTTACTACACTATATAGCAAAGAAGCCTGTGTTCTTCTACAATATAAAATATCTTGACCATTTTGACAATTTGTCTTACTTTCTTTTACAAAATCAGAGATAAAAGTTTTCTCACCAAACTCATAAATTTATGTCTTCTCACACTTTTGTAGAGCCATTTACTCTTCACACAAGACTTTCAGACT
Organism: Vulpes vulpes; assembly: GCF_048418805.1. NCBI lineage: Eukaryota > Metazoa > Chordata > Mammalia > Carnivora > Canidae > Vulpes > Vulpes vulpes. The sequence goes on from NW_027325668.1 coordinate 1,755,438, forward strand.
TGGTTTCTTTCTTTCTTTCTTTCTTTCTTTCTTTCTTTCTTTCTTTCTTCTTTCTTTTTCTTTCTTTCTTTCTTTCTTTCTTTCTTTCTTTCTCTTTCTTTCTTTCTTTCTCTTCCTTCCTCTTCTTCTTCTTCTTCTTCTTCTTCTTCTTCTTCTTCTTCTTTCTTTCTTTCTTTCTTTCTTTCTTTCTTTCTTTCTTCCTTTCTATTTCTTTCACTTTTAATAGAATAAATTTTGGACAAAGCTGTGTATTGGACAAACATGTGCCTTATTGCTTTTATACTTTTCTAGCAATCAGACATTATCGCTTTCCTTCCTAAAACAGATCTTCTTTCTGTAACACCTATCATCCTTGACTTCATTCCAGAATTATCCTTATGTTTGCATGAGCTCTCCAACAAGATATGAGTTGATCTCTAATGAACTATGCTGTTGGCAGAAAACCAGAGGGGATCTCCCAGGGAGTCATTATAGTTTATTATTTTTTTTAATTTTAAATTTTTTTAATTTTTATTTATTTATGATAGTCACAGAGAGACAGAGAGAGAGGCAGAGACATAGGCAGAGGGAGAAACAGGCTCCATGCACCGGGAGCCTGATGTGGGATTCGATCCCGGGTCTCCAGGATCGCGCCCTGGGCGAAAGGCAAGCGCCAAACCACTGCGCCACCCAGGGATCCCAGTCATTATAGTTTAAAGAGAAATATTCAGTCATAAACTTTTTCAAAATTAAAATAATAAAACTTCACAGCTAATCACATGTGATAAGGAGGTTATTTTGGATACATTTTCCCTGTGTTAAACCTTAAACCACTCCAATAGTTTATATAACTGAACTTCTTCCCTTTTAAGTAGCTTAAAATAATTTGAGTCCGTGGGAATTCTCTTAAGAATAAGCTGCATGTATATAGTGAGAAACCATTTTAATTACACATAATGATTAATTCAAAGCCACTGAATGAAAGCACCTTTAGGTAAAAACAAAACATTGGTCCTTATCTTGTGTGTAATGCTAAGCATGCACACAGAAAGAGATAGCTCATTATACACTCATTGTATATGTTTTCCCTTGAATTACTTTATAGTGCTTTGTTAATTTTCTAATTCAGTAAATTCAGATAAATTTATCAGAGATTTTTTTCTAAAATTCTCAATAATTAGAAGTAAATATTCCAGATAAAGGTTAAAATTCATAACTAGTGTTGGCAATTGTATTTTTGAAGTGTTTTATAATTTCTATCAAGATGCTACACCACCTTTGGTTTTAAGGGTGCAACATCACTACGTTGAAAGTTTGTTGATAGAATAGGGAAACACTTCTTGACATATTCTCGTTTTTCAAACAAAATTATTGTGGCTTGCTACCCATATTGCTGGGTCTTTCCATTTCCTAATATTCATTAACTAAGTGCCCTTTACTGCCAGTCAAATCACATAGATGATGACATCCAGAGAGCAGCATTTCTCAGACACATTAAAGTTGCAACTTTGGCAGAGGTAAAAAATGTTGATATTCTGAATCAAAGAAGTTTTCTGAGTGGAAATCAATAGTCAAGTTCTCATAACAAATCAGGAGTGTAGGGATTGCAGATAACACATTCTAAGTTGCATTTGAGTTTACTCAGAAGATATATCCATGGTATGAATATGTGTGTGTATGTGTGTGCGTCTGTGTTCATGGCATGTCTTGTCCCACCACAAAATATTAGCCTACAGTCTAAGCATTTGTATTTTATATGTTATATGCAAGTTGACATTTCATGAAGCTTGAAAATTTCTCTTGTATGGAATGACACCTAGTTGCTTCTGGTTATTAATTCCACTAGGTTTCTGTTTTGTTTAAACAAGTACAATCTTAAGAGTTTGTTTATAGTTTCAATGTTTGGAGCAAAAGGTCCTTATAAGGATGTCTTCTCATAATGGCTTCTTTGAGAAGAAAACGGAAATATATATACAGTAAGGATCTAGTTTTTCTTGTTGCTGTTGTTGTTATTGCAAATAAATATCAAAAAAGAATGAGGGGAAAAAGGTTTAAGACTAAAAATAAAATCAGAGACTGCTTATCCTGTCCTCCTCTCCTGTTCTTTTTTGACCAAAATTCCTAAAGGACATGATCTTGCTGATCAGTTTTTCCTGGTGAATGTGAGGTTAGGTGAAACTGGAGATGGATGAAGTTAGAATCAACGAAGTGAGTAAAGAAGTATGTTATTACGGGTGAGATTACTGAGAAGGAGCCTTGGAACTATATTTTTCCTGTTGCAAAACAATGTTTCTGAATTTAGCAGCATGCTATTCGTCTTCCATATTAAATAATTGTGAAATGAATATACACTTTCAAATACAAAAAACTTGGCTTTTTCTTTCAAAGGCCTTTGGTCTTTTGCTACTATAATGATATAATAATATAAATTAAAATATGATAAGTGTCATGTTCCTATGGTCTTACTTCTCATGAGTAACTACCTATTTTCAGATAGTCATGCAGCCTTAAGAATAAATCATATATATTTTCATCTAGAAACATTCCTGCTGACAATTACTCATTATTCATATCAATCTGAACATTTTTAGTGTGCTCAGAATTTATAATCATATACATAAAATATTCTCAATGCATTGTTACTCGTAGAATGTGTTAAAGCTACAGATCACACATAATATATGCATTGAGTGGTAACAGCATCTTCAGTGTGAATTATATTTACATATTTATATATTTATTTAGATTGGAATAAATTATCAGTTTTGGCAAATTTTATCTAATATAATATCCTTAAGGATATCCTAAGGATAGCTTGTTAAAAAATTTTAATAACGTATATAACCTAGAAAACCTATTTTTTAAAGTACTTCAGTTTCCAATGCTATGTAATAAATGTTGGCCAAATAATTAACATTAAACATATTTCTTTTTCACAGAGCTTATTAAAAAGAACCGAAATTTGTATTTACTGTACTTAACATATATGAAACTGCTTAGATATTTGGATACTTAGCGTATAATTTAAAAATATGACACAAAGAAGTAATTTAATAATAGTTTAACAGTTTAGAGCATCATCTTTGATATCAAGCTACTTGAGTAGAAGTCTTAACACTTAAATTTATTATCAAGGTGACCTTGTAAATGTGGATAATACTATAACATAAGCCAAAGTTTATTGTGAGAAAGGAATTATATGTATAGTTCTTAGAAATACTGACCTTGAGAAAAAACTCTTTAAACTATTTTTACTTTGCACTACGTTGTAACATTTTTGTCCTGTTATCATTTTTATATTTTCTTTCATTTTTTTCAAATTTTCAAATTAGATTACCCTAACATCTTATTTAAGATCTTATTTATATTGCTGAAATATGCTGTTAACATTCAGTTGTTCCTTATTCCCAAATACTACCAGTTGAGGTTCTAATGAGTCAGATGTCTAGGAAGCTGTCTAAATAGAGCATTTAAAATGCCATTGTTCATGAAACATTGTTCATGAATATAAGCACCAGCACCCTAGTGTAGTTCTGTCTATTAAACAAATCAAGACTAACATTCCTCATATTAACAGACTATGAATGGAAATGTACTGATTCTAATGAGGGCTTTACCTTTGTTATTTAAAACAAAAGACAGACAAGACATAATAGTACCTCCACAGATCTAAACAACATTTTAAATTTTTGATAAATGTAGTTATTATTAGTATAGGAGTCGGATCTAGATTGACCTTGTTGGACATATGTAGATGAATCATGATTATGACATGGATGATGAGACTTAAAACCTATTTGTTTTGCTTTTCCTTAATTTTTAATAGCCTTTATAGGATTTCTACAGTTATGTCTGTCTTATTGCTACTATACATACATTAAATTTTCATGCATCACTTATATACATTTAGAAGAGACAGTGCTTTCTAATTAAAGTATGGCTTTGGAATGGAGAGTAGAATACTATTATAATTTTTCTGTGTAACCCAATGCAAGATAAATGGTGAAAATAACTTGTGGTGGGATGCCTGGGTGGTTCAGAGGCTGAGTGCTTGCCTTTGGCCCAGGGCATGATTCTGGAGTCCCAGGATCCAGCCCCACATTGGGCTCCCTGCATGGAGCCTGCTTCTCTCTCAGTCTGTGTCTCTGTTTCTCTCCTTGTCTGTGCCTCTCATGAATAAATAAAATCTTAAAAAAAAAAAAAAGAAAATAACTTGTAGGTTTTCAAACAGCTCATTTTAACTCTTACTAAAATTCTATTGGTCCAATTACTTTGACTTTTGTATTGTTATTCATGTTTATACATTTTAAAAATTGTATATATTCCTTTTTTCCTACTAAAACATTTTATTTTTTTAAAGATTTATTTATGATAGACATAGAGAGAGAGGCAGAGACACAGGCGGAGGGAGAAGCAGGCTCCATGCCGGGAGCCTGACGTGGGACTCGATCCTGTGTCTCCAGGATCACGCCCTGGGCCAAAGGCAGGCGCTGAACCACTGAGCCACCCAGGGATCCTCTCCTATTGAAACATTTTAAAATCGGGTGAGCATTTGTGGTTCTAGGATTTAATAAAATTGTATTTTATAGATAAGCTTATGTTAGTCCTCTTCCCAAATGAGAAAAAAATGCATAGTAGTACATTTTTATAATACTATTTTTAAAGCTTGTTACATTTAGTTCACAGAATTGTCCTTTATTTTTAAAGTATAACTATACTTTTATTAGTATAGTAAGTGTGGCAAGTGATAGTGGCTAATTTTTTTTTTTTTTGGTATGATGTTCTTTCTTTACAAATAAACAAACAACAAAAATAAATAAAACCAAAATCCCTAACAATTATACAGGTCAATTTCCTCTTTTTTAAAGGATTTTTGATATCTTATTGCTCTAGATGAAGCATAAAATTAAGAAGTCATTTGCATATTATAAATGTTCTCAATTGGTATGCTAAAGTTAACTCGTTTCAAAACCTTTCCAGGTGACCAAAAGATTTGAAATACTATTACAGTTTAATTTGACAAATAGCCAATTAAACTGAAGAAGCCAAGAAATATATTTGTAGTGATATTTTTTAAATTCCAGGTATAAATCTAGTAGTGAATAATCACATCAAGCTGATTACAAACAATTAACAAGTTTCTTTCATATAGATACTAGATCATTGCCTTATGAGCCCATATTGGAATGTGTGCCCAGGGCAGTAAACCATTTAATTCAAGTAGTGACTAGGTACTGAAATGACTGAAAAAGAATGCATTATTTGTAGAAATATTTATAAAAGATGGAAAACATTGCTATAATTAGTAATTAAGTGATAATAATTTTGGGCTTCTTGTACATTCTTGTACATTTATTCCTTTAATAGTACCAAATCCTACAATGATGTTAGAATTTCAAAGAATATTAACACAAAAGATTTAGGTGCCACTGCTCTAGTCCATGGTGTGGCATGTGAATGTGCTTATGTTAAGGCCACCTCAAAATAGTTCTACATACAATGCACAAACACACATATAGACTAATTGTTGCAATGGTATTAGGAACCTGAAACACAGACATGTGGAAAGTTAGGTGAAAAGATATGCATCAATAATGCTTTGCACCCTAGAAAGCATACCTTGCTCTATGTGGTAAGTGCTGGGTGTGTATTTAAAGGGATTATAGGGATCCCTGGGTGGCGCAGCGGTTTGGCGCCTGCCTTTGGCCCCAGGCGCGATCCTGGAGACCCGGGATCGAATCCCACGTCGGGCTCCCGGTGCATGGAGCCTGCTTCTCCCTCTGCCTATGTCTCTGCTTCTCTCTCTCTCACTGTGTGCCTATCATAAATAAATAAAATTTAAAAAAAAAAGGGATTATAATTGAGCATCTGCCTTCAGCTCAGGTTGTGATCCCCAGGTCCGGGTCCAGAGACTGAGTCTCTTATTGGGCTCCCGCAGGGAGCCTGCATCTTCCTCTGCCTGTGTCTCCACCTCTCTCTCTGTGTTTCTCATGAATAAATAAATAAAATATTAAACAAACAAACATTCACAGCCTAGGAGAGAGGTATTGAGTAACATACAGCAGGGGGGCAGCCCCAGTGGCCCAGCGGTTTAGCACTGCCAAAGGCCTTAAGTTAAGTGCTAGAAGGAAACTGAAGTCCTGTGCCAACACTAGTGGAATGTGGGCAGGCACAAAGAGATCTTAGGAGACCTAGAATTAAAACAGTGAGTCTCCCAGAGAGAGAAAGAGAGAGAGAGAGAGAGAGAGAGAGAGTCTCCCAGAAAGAGAGAGCGAGCCCCGGGCGTGATCCTGGAGACCCAGGATCGAGTCCCACGTCGGGCTCCCTGCATGGAGCCTGCTTCTCCCTCTGCCTGTGTGTCTGCCTCTCTCCTTCTCTCTCACTCTCTGTGCCTCTCATGAATAAATAAAATAAAATCTTAAAAATAAATAAATAAAAAATAAAAATAAAATATGGCAGGGTCTAACTGCCAGATAGAAATAGAGGAAATGGTAATTTTTATTTTACTTTTGTAGTAAATAAATAAATAAACCTGGCTGTGATCCAAGTAAAATATAGATTATACATTAATATATGGGAGGAAGCAGAATCTGGCAATTTTACTTCTGATTCACCGTCACTCCCAAACACCACACACACACACACACACACACACACACATGCACACACACAGATATATATGAAAAACCGACCAAAGAAATCCACAAATGCATACACACACACAGGTGCACATGAAAGACACACAAATAATAATAATAAAAAATCACAGACACATACACACAACTATATAAAGAACTTCTAAACTTTGAGACCAGAAAGAATTGGAAGGAAAAGTGGAAAAGATCCTAAGGACCACTGTGAAAGATGTATGCAAGTCCTACCCCAAACCTGGATTAAGATCCACAGGAATAGTAGATAATTCTCCAGGAAATTTGGGGATTCAGAAGCAGAGGAGATTTGTACCCCACTTCTTTCTGTGATTCTGGGCAATGGCAGGCTCCCAGGCCTTCTTTACATCACAGTGGTGAAATCAACAGAGGAGACACAGCTGAGTGGGACATAACTGTACCAAAGTGACAATATATCATTGTGAGGAAGCACTACTAACTACTGGCATTCTTCTAAGGAGAGGAGAGAGTGACCATAATTTAAGGTTCTGTCATGGATTGCACACAGAAAGAAATACCTGGGAGAGATAGCTAGCAGATTCGAGAGGTACTCTGTGCACATGTGTGCTGCCAGGAGATACAGAGTGGAAGATTAACTTGATAAGATGAAGATGAGAGTATCTCAGTGCTTGATTGTGCAGTAAAGTGAGGAGAGATTAAGAATTCATCCACGTGTTCATCTCAGCTGATGTAGGTTTAGAAAGTCATTGCCTTTCCAAAGACCAGACACATCTATTTGATATCATAATGCCAGATCGGACAACAGGACAAAGAAAAGAAAAATACTTAGAATTTTGAATTTATGATTACAGAATAACTCATTTTATTGCACTTCTCAGATATCACGTTTTTCACAAATTGAAGGTATCAGACTGCAGTGAAGGAAGTAACAACAGATGTGGTAGAAATAGCAGGAGAACTAGAATTAGAAGTAGAGCTGGAAGCTGTGACTGCATGGCTGCAATCTCATGATAAAAATCTAAAGGCTAAGGAGTTGCTTCTTATGGATGAGCAAAGAAAGCATTTTCTGGAGATGGAATCTACTTCTGGTGAAGATGCTGTGAAGATTGCTGGAATGACAACAAAGAATTTAAAGCATTACACAAACTTAGCTGATAAAGCAGCAGCAGGGTTTGAGAAGATTGACTCCAGTTTTGAAAGAAATTCTACTCTGCATAAAATGCTGTCCAACAGCATCACATGCCATAGTGAAACTGTTCATGAAAGGATGAGTCAATTGATGCTGCAGACTTGACTGTTGTCTCATCTTAAGAAATTGCCACAGCCATCCCTGCCTTCAGTGACTACCACTCTCGTCAGACAGCAGCCATCAGCTTCAGAGAAAGACCCTCCACCAGCAGAATGATTGTGACTTACTGACAGGTCAGATGATGATAGCATTTTTTAGCAACAAGGTATTTTTAAAATTAAGCCTCATACATTGCTTTCTTAGACAAAATGCTATTGGACAGGACACTAAATAGAACACAATTTAGTGTCAACATGACTTTTACATGCACTGGGAAATCAAAAATTGATTTAACCTCCTTGTAATGTTTTCTTTATTGTAGTGGTCTGGGACCAAACCAGACCAGATCTCAGAGGTAAGCCTGTAAATGTTTTACATTGAGGGTGACTTCCTTTATTTCTATTCAAAGGATAATATTTAGAAGAAATCCATTTAACTGACAAATATAAAAGAAAAACCAAAACATGTCCTTTAAAAATTTTTTAAAGTTATTTATAGATTGGGATTGGGTGAAAAAGTCAGAATGCCAACATTACTGATATCAAAAATGAATACTCAGCAATAAACCTGTAAGAGTATGAGTTAACCAATAAAATATATTTAAATGCAGGTTGGTCATTGAGTTATACATTTTATTGTTTATTTTATAAATATAAATTTAAAAATCTATCAATGGAGCCATTAGAAATCGTAAAATATAACATGACAATATTTATTTAAAAATTGCCTTATTGGAAATTAACTTGTATAGCCTGCATAATCTGGAAAAAATATTGAATGAGTCTAGAATATATTCTATTTTGCTCAGATTTCAATTCTTAGATTCCCCTTTAGGTCATTTTCAATAGTGAATCACAGATTCTTTTTTTTTTTTTTTTTTTTTTGCATAATTCATCCACCGCTACTCTTTTTTGTTCTAATTGTCATTGGTCATGCTGATAATTATTTGGGTTTCAATATTTATCGGGTCTTCTTATTTTTGTGAAAAATGAAACAAAATAGGCTTTTGTTTCATTTAGAGTTCAGTTGCAAGCAGGATATAAAACTCTGGAGATCTTGCATTTGAGCACTGTGAAAAGATTACTTCCATAGTTTTGTCATCAACTGCTAAACTAGGAGCCAAGCATGCCTAGATTATGTCAAGAGAAACGATTCCAATTCCAATATGAAGAGTTTGAAGAACCAGACATGGGGATGATACCTGAATTATCGATTTTTGCATGTTATTTTTCATCATAGTAAAAACCCAGAAAGTGATTTAAGTAAGTAATATTATATTCTTTTTTGAGAGGCCAGTAAGTGACTCCAATGACACTACTTATAGTTTGATCAGTAATACATAATAGGGCTCTTTCCATCATGATTTAAAAGCTTATTTCCTCTATTCTTCTAGAAGAGAAAGAGCAGTAGTTAGATTATCCCTCAGGAAGTGGTTGTTTGGGCAGATATAATAGAAAGGATACATACATACACATTGATAATAAGACTAAGTATACGCTTCAGTCTCTGCCAGTATTAAGCCATATCTGCCAGTAACAGAATGTAAGATTGTTATAATATTAACAGATGAGTAGAACAGTCATTATCATCTTCTAACAGGAATGTCTATGGGTCTCTCGGGAAGAGAGCTGAGGGAAAATATTTTGGTTAAGGTAGTGTTAAAGTATCTGAAGTTTATCTAGTTTTAACATTAGAATCCTATTTGCTTTCTATCATCTTAGAAGGTTTAGGATCATTTCAGCAGCGAGAATTGGGTATGAATGTATGAATGTATGTATGTATGAATGGATGGATGGATGGATGGATGTATGAATGGATGGATGGATGTATTTAGGAGAGCAGCATACCTTTAGAAGACATAAGCCAGCCATATTTTCTGTTACTCTGGATGAACTGTGGCTAATTTATCCCTAATATGATGAGTTGTCTCAGTTTTTATTAACATCCATTTGAGATGATTTTTCAAGAGAGACATTTTATCTTTGCCAGATTATATCTTGGATTTTATAGTTTGATACTTTCCACAGTTTTCTTTCCTCTTAAAATTTCTCAATGCTAAAATCTAATGAATTGAGTCACATTTTTTTAAAGTTTTTGTTTAAATTCTACTTAACATAGTGTGATATTAGTTTCAGGTGTACACTATAATGATTCCACTATTTCGTACAACACCTGGTGTTCATCACAACAAAGCACTCCTTAATCTGCATCACCTACTTAACCCATCTCCTCACCTACATACCCAGTGGCAACCACCTGTTTGTTTTCTATAGTTAAGAATCTGTTTCTTGGCTTGCATCTCTCTGTCTTTTTTTCCCCCTATGCTTGTTTTGCTTCTTAAATTCTACACATGAGTGAAATCGTATGGTTGTTTGTCTTTCTCTGACTGATTTACTTCATTTAGCATAATCTCTAATTCTATTCATGTTATTGCAAATGGCAAGATTTCATTCTTTTTATGGCTGAGTAATACTCCATTTTTGTGTGTGTATATGTATATACATATACACACATATTTATGTATATATACATACATATATACACACATACACACGTGTATATATATATATGTATACAATATATAGGTGTGTTTGTGTGTATGTGTGTGTATGTGTGTACCACCTCTTCTTTATGCATTTTTTACAGTCAGTGGACATTGGGCAGTTTCCATAGTTTAGCTATTGGAGATAATGCTGCTATAAATATTGGGGTAATGTATCCCTTTGAATTAGTAATGTTGTATTCTTTGGGTAAATATCTAGTAGTACAATTGCTGGATGATAGGCTGGTTCTATTTTTTAAATTTGCAAAGAAACTCCATATTGTTTTCCAGAGTGGCTGCACCAGTTTGCATTCCTACCAACAGTGCAAGAGGATTTCTTTTTCTCCACATCCTAACCAAAACCTTTTGTTTCTTGTGTTGTGTCTTTTCACCTGTCTATTGGTCATCTGTATGTCTTCTTTGGAAAAAATGTCTATTCATGTCTTCTGCCCATTTTTAATTGGATTATCCTTTTGGGAGGTGTTGAGATTTACAAGTTCTTTGTATGTTGGATACTTCACTAGATATGTCATTTACAGATATCTTCCCCCATTTCATAGTTTGCCTTTTAGTTTTGTTGATTGTTTCCTCACTATGTAGAAGCTTATTATTTTGATGATGCCCCAGTAGTTTATTTTTGCTTTTGTTTCCCTTGTCTCAGGAGACATACCTAGAAGAAAGTCATTATGGCCATCATCAAAGAGATTATTTGCTGTGTTCTCCTCTAGCATTTTTATGGTTTTAGGTCTCATATTTAGGTCTTTTAATCCATTTTGAAGTTATTTTTGTGTTTAGTGTAAGAAAATGGTCTGGTTTCTTTTTTTTTTTGCATGTAGCTGTCCAATTTTCTTGTTGAAGAGACTGACTTTTTTCCATTGGATATTCTTATTGTAATCTTATTACAAACAATCTTGTTTTTGGCGCAGTTGTAAATGGGTTTCCTTAATTTCTCTTTCTGCTGCTTCATTATTGTTGTATAGTAATGAATAGATTTCGGTATATCAATTTTGTATCCTGAGACTTTACTGAATTTTTTAAGCCATTTTAGCTGTTATTTGATGTAATCTTACGGATATCATGTTGTCTGCCAATAGTGAAAGTTTCACTTCTTACTTGCCCATTTGAATGCCCTTTCTTTTCTTTCTTTCTTTCTTTCTTTCTTTCTTTCTTTCTTTCTTTCTTTCTTTCTTTTTTCCTTTTCTTTTTCTTTTTTTCTGATTGCTGTACTTAGCTCTTCAGGTACCATCTTAAATAACACTGGTGAGAATGGACATCCCAGTCTTGTTCCTGACCAAAGAGGAAAGCTCTCAATTGTTGCCCATTGTGGATGATAATAGCTGTGGTTATTAACATATGGCCTTTAGGGATCCCTGGGTGGCGCAGCGGTTTGGCGCCTGCCTTTGGCCCAGGGCGCGATCCTGGAGACCCGGGATCGAATCCCACATCGGGCTCCCGGTGCATGGAGCCTGCTTCTCCCTCCGCCTGTGTCTCTGCCTCTCTCTCTCTCTCTGTGACTATCATAAATAAAAAAAAAAAAAAAAAACAAAAAACATATGGCCTTTATATTGTTGAAGCACGTTTCTTCTCAGCCTACCTTGTTGAGGGTTTTCAATCATGAACGGATATTGTACTTTGTCAGATGCTTTTTCTGCATCTGTTGAAATGATCACATGGTTCTTATCCTTTCTTTTATTAATGTGGTGTATCACCCTGATTGATTTGTGAATATTGACCCCAAGCGTGCAACCCAGGAATAAATCCCATTTGATTATGATGAGTGATTTTTTTAATGTATTGTTTTGGATCTGGTTTGCTAGTATTTTATTGGGAACTTTTGCATCCGTGTTCATCAGGGATATTGGCCTGTAGTTCTCTTTTTTAGTAGATTTTTTAGTAGAATCTTTATCTGGTTTTGGTATCAGGGTAATACCGGCCTCATAGAATGAATCTGGAAGTTTTTCTCCCTTTTCTATTTTTTTTGGAAAAGAATGAGAAGAATAGGTATTAGCTCTTGTTTAAATGTTTGGTAGTTTTTGCCTGAGAAACCATCTGGCCTTGGACTTTTGTTTGTTCGGATTTTTTTGATCATGGATTCAACTTCTTTGCTGGTTATCAGTTGTTCAAGTTTTCTATTTAGTTTGATTGGTTTATCTGTTTCTAGGCATTTGTCCCTTTCTTCTAGGTTGTCCAATATGTTGGCATGTAGTTTTTCATAATATTCTCTTATAATTGTTTGTATTTCTGTGGTGTTGGTTGTTTCTCCTCTTTCATTTGTGATTTTCTTTGGGTCCTTTCTCTTTTCTTTTTCATATATTTGTCTTGCAATTTCAGAATATGTTGTAATCCATTGCCTATAAATAGCCAATGAGTCCTAATAATACTTTTTTAGATGGTTGGCCTTGGATAATCCTCAAATATTTAAGCTTTTCCTTGAAGAAGAATCTCTCTTCCATTGACAGGATATAGCTAATATCATGGAAGTTTTATAAAATTTTAGGTTTTACTTGGAGATCATGTATTCATTATCAGTTTTTTAAAAAGGTTATATTAAGAAAAAATTAAAAACAAGTTCTAGACATTCTCATAACTCTATAGATCAGAAGAATTAAAAAGTCAATGCCTCCATATTAAATCAGTGGAAATTACGAGGAAATTATTTTTAATTTTCTGTTTTAATTTTTTGATGGGATTTCTTAGCCTATTCAGCTTGCTATAACAAAGCACCAGAGACTGTGTAGCTTATAAAAATTAAAAACAAAACAAAACAAACAACAACAAAAATCCCATACCAGAATATTTCCAAATACAGGAATTCCAGTGTTCCAAATAAGAACACAAGGAGACCCACTGCAAAACACATTATAATTTAAATGAAAATGTTAAAGACAAGAAGAAAATATTAAAAATAACAAGAGGAAGCCAAGTGTTAAATACAAAGAAACTCCCGTAAGACTGCAAATTTTTCAGCAGAAGCTGAAAGAAAAAATTCCAATCAAGACTACTCTACCCAGTAAAGTTATTGTTCAGAAGTGAAGCTGAGATAAAGAGTTTTTCAGAGAAGCAAAGGCTAAAAGAGTTTATCACTACTAAACTAGCCTTACAAAATGTGTTAAGGGATTTAGGCTGAAAATAAAGGGTGCTAATTGGTAACAAGAACATATATGAAAGAATAAATCTCAATGGAAAGGTAAAGGTAATAAAAGTAGTGGATTAATTATTTATAAAACTAATATTAAGGTTAAAAGACAAAAATAGTAAAAAATAATAACTATCATTACCACAATTAGTTAAGGGATACACAAGATAGAAAGATTTAAAATGTGATATCAGGAGCATAAAATGTTTTAGGTGGGGAGGAATAAATATGTTGAATTTACAATGGGATCAAACTGAAGTTCTTATCAACTTAAAATAGACTATTACAGATATAAGTTGCTACATGTAAACCTCATGATAACCATGAATTAAAAACATTTAGTAAATACACAAGATAAAAAGAAAGGTATGTAAGCATAACACGAAAGAAAGTCATCAAACCACAGAGGAAGAGAGCAAGAGAAGAAAGACGAGCAAAGAAGAACAACAAAAACAGCCAGAAAACAATTAACAAAATGGCAATAAGCACATATCTATTAATAATTTACTTTAAATATAAATGGACTAAATCCTCCATTTGACCAACATAGAGTGACTGGGTGAATTAAAAAAGAAAGAGAATAGAAAAAAAAAACTGTCTATAAGCTGCCTACAAGAAACTGACTATAGATGTAAGGACACACACATACTTAAAGAGATGGCATGGACAGATACTTCACGTAAAAAAAAATAAAAAGAAAACTAGACTATCTATTCTTCTATCAGCCAGGTTGGCTTTAAAATAAACTGTAATAAAAGACAGAAGGGTGTTACATAATGGTAAAGGGGTCAATCCAGCAAGAGGACATAACATATATAAATCTTTATGCACCCAGCATAGGAGTGCCTAAACATATGAAGCAAATATTAACACCTAAAGGGAGAAATAAATGGCAAAATTAGAATACAAGGGGATTTTAATAGTCCACTTACATCAATGAATAGGTCACCCAGATAGGAAGCCAATAAGGAAACATTGGCCTTAAATGACAAGTGAGATTAAATAAATTTAACAGATAATTTACAGAACATCCCGTCTAAAAGCAATAGAATTCACATTCTTTTCAAGTACACAGGATTATTTTCCAAGAGACATTGTATGTTAGGCCCCTTAACAAGTCTTAATAAATATAAGAGGATTGAAATTATTTCAAGCGTCTTTTCCAACCACAGTGGTATAAAACTAGAAGTTAATTACATGAAGAAAACTGGAAAACTGACAAATATCGAAGTTAAATAACATGCCACTAACTAATTAATAGGTTAAAGAGAAATAAAAAACACTTGGGACAAAAAATAGAAATGTAAAATACCAAAATTAATGATATGCAGCTAAACAGTTCTTTTTTTTTTTTTTAGATTTTATTTATTCGTTCATGAAAGACACACACACACAGAGGCAGAGACACAGGCAGAGGGAGAAACAGGCTCCATGCAGGGACCCTGACGTTGGACTCAATCCTAGGTCTCCAGGATCACACCCTGGGCTGAAGGTGGCGCTAAACCCCTGAGCCACCCAGGCTGCCCTAAAACAGTTCTAATAGGGAAAATTATAGCAATAAATGCCTACTTGAAGGAACAAGTCTCAAATAACCCGAAATTACATCTGAAGGACCTACCAAAAAGGAACAAAACCCAAAATTAGAAGAAATAAATAGTAAACATTATAGCATAAGTGCATAAGTAAACACAACAGAAACTAAAAAGAAAATCAGAAAAAAATCAATGAAACTTAGAGTTGGTTCTTTGACAATATAAACAAAATTGGCAGATCTTTCACTAGACTCAATAAAAAAAGAGAGAGAAGACTCAAATGGAATCAGAAATGAAAGAGGAGATGTTACAATCGATACCACAGAAATAGAGAATCATAAGAGGCTACTTTCATTAATTATATGCTAACAAACTAGACGAGCTAGAAGTAACAGATAAATTCCTAGAAACATAGGAATTTCTATTGCTGAATCATGATGAAATAGGAAATCTGAACTGACTGATAATTAGAAACGAAATTGAATCCGTAATCAAAAATCTCAACACAAAAGATTAGGAGCAGAAGGCTTCACTGGTAAATTTTACCAAGCATTCAAAAATTAATACCAATCTTTCGAAGGAGAAGAAGAAATAAGAAATAAGAAATAAGAAAGAAGAAGAAGAAGAAGAAGAAGAAGAAGAAGAAGAAGAAGAAGAAGAAGAAGAAAAAGAAAAAAGAAAGAAGAAAGAAGAAGAAAAGAAAGAAGAAAGAAGAAGAAAGCAGCAGAAGAAGAAAGCAGCAGCAGGAGCAGTAGAGGGAGAAACTCTTCCAAACTTATTTAATGAGGCCAGTATTACCCTGATACCAAAACCAGATGAGGATGCCATAAAAAAAGAAAATTATAGGCCAAGATCCCTGACATATATAGGTACAAAAATTCTCATTAAAATATTAATAAACCAAATTCAGTAATACATTAAATACTCATACACGATGATCAAGTGGGATTTATTCCAAGAATGCAAGGATGTTTTGACATTCACAGCAGTTCATGTGATATACCACATTAACAAAATACAGAACAAAAGTCATATGATCTCAAAAAATGCTAAAAAGCCTTGACAAAATTCAACATACATTTGTCATAAAAACACAAAAAGCAGGTATAGAGGGAATGTACCTCTACATAATAAAGGTCACAAATAACAAACTCACAGCTAAAGTTATATTCAGTGAAGAAAAGTGGATTTTTTTTTTTCAGAAACAAGACAAGGATCCCCATTCTTGCCACTTTTATTCAGGATTATATTGGAAATCCTTAGGCAAGGAAAATATATCAAAATCATCCAAATTGGAAAGGAAGAAGTAAAACTGTGACTATTTGTAGATGACATGGTATTATAGGTAAAAACCCTAAAAGAATCCATCAAAAACCTGTTTGAACTAATAAATGAATTCAGTTAAGGTGCAGGATAGAAAGTCAATAAATCAATTTTACTTCTATACACTAGTAATTAACTAGCAGAAAGAGAAATTAAAACAACTCCATTTACAATTGCATTAAAAAGAATAAATAAATATTTAGCTCAAGAGGTGAAAAACCTGTATATTGAAGTATACAAAACATTGATGAATGATATTGAAGATGATACAAATTAATGCTCAGAGATTAGAAGAATTAATTTTGTTAAAATGTCCATATTACCCAAAGGAATCTATGGATTCGAGGTAATTCTTATCAAAATCCCAATGGCATTTGTCACAGAAATAGAACAAACAATCCTAAAATTTGAATGGATCCATAAGAGACCCTGAATAGACAAAACAATATTGAGAAAGAAGAGCAAAAATGGAAGCATCGCTCTCCCTGAATTCAAATTTTATTACAAAACAGAGTAGTATTGGCATAAAAACTGACATCTAAATCAATGGAATAGAATAGATAGCTCCTAATATAAACATGCAATTAATTTATGACAAAGGAGCCAAGAATAAGCAATGAGGAAAGGATAGTCTCTTAATAAATTGTGTTGGGAAAATTGGACAGTCACATGCAAAAGAATGAACTTACACCATACACAAAAATTAACTCAAAATGAATTAAGGAGTTGAACATAAAACCTGAAACCATAAAACTAGAAAAAAATATAAGTGGTAAGCTCCTTGATATAGTCCTTGGTGATAATTTTTTAACATGATAGCAAAAGCAACAAAAACAGAAGTAAACAAGTGAGACTTCACCCAGGTAAAACTCTTCTACACAGTAAGGCAACCATCAAGAAAATGAGACAGCCTATTAAAGAACAGGAAATATTTACAAATTATATATCTGATAAGAGGCTTGTATCCAAAATATATAAAGAACTCCTAAAATTCAATCACGAAAACAAAGCATCTGCTTAAAAAATGGACAGATCTGGGGCACCTGGGTGGTTCAGTCAATTAAGTGTCTCCCTTTGGCTCTGGTTATGATCCCAGGGTCCTGGGATGGAGCCCCATGGTGGGTTCCCTGCTCAGCACGTAGTGTGCTTCTCCATCTCCCTCTGCCCCTCCCCCTTTATTCTCTCTCTCTCTCTCTCTCAAATAAATAAAATCTTTTTTTAAAAAAGACAATAAATAACAACTATTGGCAAGGATGCAAAGGAAAAGAGAACCTTCATGCACTGTTAGAAGGAATGCACATTCGTGCAGCCACTGTGGAAAACAGTATGGAGATCCCTCAAAATTTTAAAATAGAATTATCCTATATTCTAGCATTCTACTTCTGGCTATTTATCCAAAGAAAACAAAAGCACTAATTTGAAAAGATATTGCACCTCTATGTTCATTGCAACATTATTTACAATTGTTAAAATATGGAAACAGCCTAAGTATTTATGAATAGATGGATGGCTAAAGATATAGATGTAGATATAGAAGTTGGAAATAGTTCAGATTTAGCTCCAGACCATTGCAATAAAGTGAATATTGGAAAAAGGAAGTCAAATGAAATTTTTGGTTTCCCAGTGAATATAAAAGTTATGTTTACACTATAATGTAGTCTATTAAGCGTGCAATAGCATTATGTCTAAAAACAACAGTGTATACACCTTAATTAAAAAATACTTAATGGCTAAAAATGCTATTATCTGAGCTTTCCTCAAGCTATAATCACTGATCGTAGATCACCATAACACATTTAATAATAATGAAAGAATTAGAGATATTATGAGAATTAACAAAATATGGAACAAGGACATGAAGCAAATTAATGCCATTGGGAAAATGGGGCCAATCGACTTGCTTGATGCAGGGTAGCCAACGCCTTCAATTTATTAAAAAATGCAATATCTGCAAAGTGCAATAAAGTGAAATATAATAAAATGAGATATGCCTGTACAGTGGAATATTATCCAGCCATTAAAAAGAATGAAATATTGCCATTGGCAATGCAAATGGACTTCAAGGGCATAATGCTAAGTGAAATAAGTCAGACAGAAAAAGACAAATATAGTATGATATTTCTTATATGTGGAATCTAAATGAAAAAATAGTCTCATAGACACAGATTTGTGGTTGTCAGAAACAGGGGTCAGAGGGTAGGAAAAATGGGTGAACTGTTTTGCTCTTTTGTATGTTTAGTTTAAAAAATTGATTTTTTTAAAAAGGAAAAAATAGATTTATATTTTACTGTTCTGAATGTTGGGATGTCAAGATCAAAGCACTGGCAGACTTGTTGTCCTAGGAGGGCCCAATTTTGGTTCATAGATGGTGTCTTCTTACTATGTCCTGACATGGTGGAAGGGGCAAAGATCCCTGTGGAGTATCTCTTTCTAGAGTACTAATCCTATTCAGAGGGGTTATCCACTTTGAAGACCTAAGTATCTCCCAAAAACTCCACCTCCTAATTCAATTACATTGGTCCTCAGGTTTCAACATACAAATTTTGGGTGGACTCAAACATTCAGACCATAGCATTGAGCTTTATGAAAATTTTGATGCCTTAGTGTTCAAAGTATTTGGTTATAATATGTGAATTTGCATAATATTGGCTGTCATGATTGACTCCACATCTGAACATCCTGTCAAAGTGCAAATTTTTCCTTCAAGTGGCATTATATAGGGCATAGTGAGATTGCAAACCGTTAGCAAACAATACATGATTATTTAGCCAACTGAAATAATTGATTCTCAACTCTACTCTCAACCATTAGGCCTTTAACCAAAGGACAAGGTACTGCTAAGACAGTACAAAGAATACTAATTTCTATAAAAAGATATTTGTGTGTACCTGAGGCTTTCTGTGAGTTCTATCTTAATAAAATACTAAGGTAGCTTAGTCAATATTTTGAGATGACAATTCAGGCTTTAAATGCTTTTGTTTTTATTATCTTACCTTGGTTTATGGGACCGTTATTCCAGTTAGATCTATGAGATCAAGGTTTAGTTGCAGAAGCAATTAATTTTGTTAGTCTTAAAGGAGCAGATATCAGATCAGTGGCTATTGCTTAATTGGTAATACTCTTTTTGAGTACTTATTTAATTGAATTTAATACTGTTTTGAGTACTTATTTTCTAGGATACATTCTATGTGATTATGCATATACTTTAATTCCTCTGAATCAGTGATTCTCCATATAATTTGATGTTTTCCTTATTAAATGTCTTATATTGCATCTTAGTCAATTGACCAAACTTCCTTAAACTTGGAAATCTATTTCTATTGTTGTCACTAGACTCATTTTGATATTGGAAATCTATTTCTGTTCTTGTCACTAGACTCATTTTGATATTGGAAATCTATTTCTATTGTTGTCACTAGACTCATTTTGATATTGGAAATCTATTTCTATTGTTGTCACTAGACTCATTTTGATATTGGGAGAAAGTTTCATGAAGAGACTCTCTAAGCTATTATCAAGTCTTATTTCTATATTTAGCTGTTCTTGAATTTATAGAACTCTAATTATACTAATATGATCTATGTAGTCATCACTATTTATCCATTTTTCTCATCTGATGACTCAATAGATGAATTAAGTGATAAAGATCATGCAGTTCTAAGCAATACATTTGTAATACAGTTCTGAAATCAGTTGTGAATTTAATTCTATCCTTTTTATTCTAGAAAAGTCTTTGCAGTGGAATGAAGTGCAATTTTGATTGCACAGCATTGTTTTTTTGGCTTATTTTTCTTCAAGGGAAATTGGAAATTTCCTTCAGTAGGACTATCTAAGAGAAGGAAAATGTTGAAGACTGAAGGAGTGTTAGCAGCACACTGAAGTGTTAGAGAAAGATACAAGGAAGAGACAGATCTAAGGATATTATTACAGGTTTGCTGTTGGACTTGAAAAAAGAAAAAGAAGCCAATAATGGTACAAAAATTTTTAGGCTGAGCAAACAAATGGATGAAATTGTCATCAACTAAGATGGGAAAGAATATAAGGGGAGCCAATTCAACATGTTACATTTGAGATGTTGCCTAGATTTTCAAGTAGATGTCCAGAGGAAGCCATTGAATAGTTAAGTCTGGAGTTGAAAAGTCTGGGACTCATGGACACAGAGATGTACTTACTGCTCCAAGACTGGGTAGATCACCGAGGGATTAAGTTTGCAAACAAAATAGAAATAAGAAAAAAGCCCTGGGTCAATCCAACATTAAGAATGTATATTTATGCTATGCATTTTTGTGCATATAGCTCACCATTTCATGTTCATTACTTCTTTTCAAGGAATGTCTTGTGCTTCTTCTTCAGTTGTCAGAGTCCCATCATTTTTGAAAATTGATCTCTTTCTTTCACCCTCCTAATCAAGCTGGCACTATTGCCTCCATACTTTTCAGTTTCATTACTGTCTTGTTACAAATACATCCAGCAGTTAAGAGTGAACATTTGGTTTTTCTCCATCTGTATGTATGTTAGTTTTGTTCTTACTGCTAAGTTTTAACAGCTTAGATGGGTATTTGGTAAGGCTGAGTAGAAAAGGATCATTGGTATAATCATCCAATAAAATTATTTTATATAAAGCAGTCAAAATTAGCAAAGGAAAATTATGTTTATCTCCCTGATTTTTCACTTAGAAGAATTAGAATTATTCTATTAAAGTAAGAATACACCTCTGCCTCCTCAGGATGGGAAAACAATTTGTGATACCCCCATAAGTCTGCCCTTGGTGTTTGTAAAGGCTCCATTAACTGAGAACTGTCATCCAGTTGGAAGATCAAAAGTAAAGGAGCAAATTCATATAACTTTAATGCTAAGATTGGAAGTAGGTAGTGTGTTTGCATAATGGTTATACCAAAACACAAAGGTGAATAAATCTGGAGTTTCAATGTGTAGTGGTTATAGTCAAGTTAAAAAATGGAATTTGGAAGCATTTACTTCTTTGAGCATATTAAAGGGACTGTTGTTCCTAGCAGTCATAATAAATCCCCTCTCTTGTCTCAAGGGACATGAGGACAAGGTTAGAGGGGAGAGCATATGAAGTATTATACTGTTTTATTCTAGTAAGTAAATATAGGTTTCTTCATGTCTGGCATGCTAAATATTCAAAGTCAAAGAAGAAAAATAGAACTTTTAAAGATTTTATGTTCTGTGGTTTAAAGCTACCACTTTTTACAACTTCAGACTTAAAAAGTTAATTTTTAAGAATATATATATATGCTTATTTTAGGAATAATTATACATCTGCTTAAAATAAACCATATGCACATAAGCACATGATAACTAAGCTTGTTGCCATAGTAAATATGGTGAAAATGATGGTTGCTTTTTAGAAACAGTTGATATTCCTCTAATAGACGATAAAAAAACAAATTCCCACCCCCAAATATTTAGAAGTATATCATTAAATTGAAGATTATGTCATGAGTAAAATAAAATGTACTACAAATGACAGTTATTTAAAATTCTAATAGAAAATGTCTATTTTGTTGGAATTATTTTAAAAATTGCTATAAATACAAATATAATAGTTCTGATATATATTAGGCATTTTTTTTCTAATTTGAGAATTACTTTTTAGACAATCACTAAACCTAGATAAAATAAGTTGAGGTTGCATCTTGTTATGCTAACTTTATCTTACATACAAGCTTTGAAATTTATTTTTAAAATATCAGTAGATGTAAAAATGTCTTACTAATTTTTTGTTTATCGACCATCAATATCAGACATTAGAGCATTTCATATAATAGTAAACTACAATAAAGTTATTTTTATTCACTTAAAATAATTCTTGGTACCATATAATGTGATTACTGAGTCAAAAGATAAACATCATTCAAACACATATTTTCTATACTTTCAAGTAATTTTTTATGAATTTATTTATTTATTCATGAGAGACATGAATAAATGGAGAGAGAGAGAGAGAGAGAGAGAGAGAGAGGCAGAGACACAGGCAGAAGAGAAGCAGGCTTCTTGCAAGGAGCCTGATGCAGAACTCGATTCCAGGACCCCATAATCACGCTCTGAGCCAAAGGCAGATGCTCAACTTAATGAGCCACCCAAGCGTCCCTCAAGTAATTCTTTAATTAAAATTTTGTGGGTTTTTTGTTTGGTTGGTTGTTTTTAGAGAGAGAGCATGGGGGAGGGGTGGCAGAGAGAGAGAGAGAGAGAGAGAGAGAGTATTAAGCAGACTCTAAGTCCTGTGCCAAGCGTCTAACTGTGCCGAGAGTCTGACTCGGGGCTCAGTTTCACAACCCTGAAGTCATGACCTCAGCCTAAATCAAAAGGTGGATGCCTTAGTCTGAGCCACCCAAGTGTCCTTTAAAAATGTGTTTTGTTTTTTTTAAGATTTTATTTATTTATTCATGAGAGACACAGAGAGAGAGAGAGAGAAAGAGAGAGAGGGGGGGGGAACAGACATGGGCAGAGGGAGAAGCAGGCTCCATGCAGGGAGCCTGACATGGGACTCGGTCTGGGGTATCCAGGATCACACCCTGGGCTGAAGGCAGCGCTAAACTGGTGAGCCACTGGGCTGCCCTAAAAATGTGTGTTTAATTGAAGAATTGCTTAGTATTACATTTTAAGAATGGATATATGATTCTCCTACTTTTTTTTTTTTTATACAGGAAAGCAGTGGCTTTTCTGTTCTCAAAATTTAGAATATTCTTAGCCAACTATTAAGGACTAAATGTTTGTGTCTAATGCAAAATCCATATGTTGAAATCCCAGTCCACAATCTGATTGTATTTAGGAGATGGAGTCTTTGGGAAATTATTAGGACATGAGCGTGGAGCCCTCACAAATAAGTGCCTTTATAAGAGGAAACCAGAGAGCTTGCTCTCCCTCTTTCTTGTTCTCTGCCCTGTTGAAGACACAACTAGAACTTAGCCAATTGCAAACAGGGCACTGCATCTGGCATTGGTGCCTTAATCTTGGATTTCCTAGTCTCCAGGACTGTGAGAAATAAATTTCTCTTATTTAAACCATCCTTTTTTGGGTATTCTGTTATAGCAGCCTGAACCAACTAAGGCAACAACATAATAGAATTTTCATTTATATAGATCAAGAGGGTGGAAAAAAGTTTGTTCTTCCTTCTGGAATATCTTGAACATGGGCTTATAAAAGAGAATATTATTTTTTATTATATGCAACCATACCACATAAAACCTATCCCTTTTAAGTTTTACTCAATTTAAACATTATTTAAACTTCTAGTCAGGAATATGAGATTGGGCTTTTCCTTATATAAAGTGAAAATTTGCATTTGAGGTACATTGGATTGATAAATCTTTATAATTAAGAGATAAAAATTATAGGGTTATGTGTGTGTATTCTCCAGATTACTTAGATATAGCAATAGTTTTCAACCCTAATATATCTTAGAACCACCTGGTGGTCTTACAAAAAAATATTACTTTTGCTGACAAAAAAGTAAGTTAAAGGGGGAGAAGTGAAGACTGAGAATTGGTATAATTTACTAGAACTCCAAAAGATTTCATTGTGCAGTGAGGGTTAAGAACCGCCTGCCTAAGTACAGGTAGATAATCGGACAGCATTTTTTTTTTTTTTTTTTTAGTAAATCTTGCTTCTGGTGAGAGAGAGAGAGAGAGAGAGAGAAAATAGTTAGTATTAGTGGAGGAAAGCTATTTTCTTTCCTTTGGTAAAAACATATTTGTTCTTTGTCCTAGGAAGGAAACAAATGTTGAGAGTGAGGGAAATCATTTGGGACTAAAATGTATTTTGGGCCATTTCCCTTTCTGTCTATCTGGGTGAAACCTTGTGACCTATCATTTTCAATATTTCTTGGTAACCTTGAGGTACTTTAACAAAGGGTTGCCACACTTGCTTTATATACTCTCCATTTCCAGTATGAGCAAATTTAGATTCATTTTTCAAGTTTTTTTGCTGTAGCCAGAAAAATAAGAAAGCTTAGGCATCTACACTAAATTGTGTTTGTCTTTGCAGGGAGTACTAACAAGTTTGTTTAAGGTATTATAAAAGTTGTTGGGCCATTTTATTTTATGTATAATTTGAGGCAGTGTAATGCCAGGACAAAAGTGCACAATCAGAAATATGTAATTTTTACATACGTCAGAGTGAGAATGCATTTTTATAAAAGTGCTCCACATTTATTACTTTATGCATTTGATTTGGCAAAATTCATTGCTATTTTCATGTACAATGCAATGCTAGTTTCAAATCTGTATATATTGAGTTTGAAAGGGTAGAAATGTGCTTGATGGATCTGTCAATAAACACCATTAGTACCAACTGTATATTTGATAATAATATATTATTAAAACAATGTCCCCATCACATTTTAACGAATCCATCATGCTTCCAGATGGTGAACATGAGATTCTGTTTTAACTTAATATCATCTTAGTTTTGGTGAGATGATGTGTATAAATTGTAGCCTTAAGAATAACTGGAGCAAACAGAGCTGTCATTTCTCCTTTTCTAAGGAAGGAAGGAAAGGAAAAAAGGACAACTGGAATTCTCTAGGATCTGCTCCTCAAACATATTTGAAGAAAGAGAGCAGAACAATGAAGTAGGTAGGCTGTGGCAGACATGGAGATGCACTTCCTAAATTGTCTTCTCAGGTAGGGTGAGTTGGCGTGTTTTCTGTATGCATATGCAAGGGATACTCATCAGACACCCTCTAAACCCTCTGCCTCCTTCCATACTGACCCTGGCAGGGTCTTAAGCTACAGCTAATGAGGGAGAGAAGGAAGGAGTTGACTTGAGAAAGAGAGGGAGGAATGATAATGATTGCTTTTGAATTGCTAAAATCCTTAATTATGGGAGGGGCAAGATGCCAGATCCTGTCCTTTGAGGTTACATGGATACAATTCTGAGTTTCAATGTCATTTTGTGGATAAGGAGAAGTTTTACCATTGAATATGATGAAGATGCTGAAGACCAAAATGAAGTTGTGTTTGCAACCTAAAGAGTCTCACAAACTTTCATGTAAAAGGCTACTAAAACAAGTTAGGTATCTGAGGAATTTTTATCTCATTAAAAAGGAAGAAACACTCCACACTGATTACATTTTAAAAGGATGGTGGGAAAGAAAAATGTGTATGTGCCTTGATTAGGTCATGAGACAATTCAATATATTCGTCATTTATATTATGTCATGTATAAGCTTTATATGATGTATGAATATACGATATCTTTTAATAATTGTAAAGTATATAAATATCAATATCACGGAAACACCATGAGGGCTCAGGCTTCTTATATTTCCATTGAATGCTATAACACCAACTGTAGAAGCCTGAGCCCTCATGGTGTTTCCGTGATATTGATATTTATATAATACTTTAAAATTATCAAAAGATAACATGTTCAGTTTCTTACAGTTCCATTGAATGCCATAAACCTATTATCAAAAACATTATTTTTATTTATTAAATTATATGCTATAACATGTATAATCCTAATGTTTTTATTGGGTTATATTGTTTTCTTTCTTAACATATATTTCTTTTCTTAATGATCTAAACTTTGTTGCCAGTGTGTAGGTCTGCAACTCAACTTACTTTTTAGACAAACCCATTGCTCTTCTGCTTACATTTATAAATTATTTTTTGCCATATTGTATGTTTGTTCCAAACTATATAGTGCATTATAATGCTTTACTGTTCTCTATTTGAACAACGTAGTTATTTATTTGTTTTTTATTTAAGTAGGCTCCACAGTCAGCATGAAGCCTAATGAGGTGCTTGAACTCATGACCCTGAGATTGAGACCTGGGCTGAGATCAGAAGTTGGATGCTCAACCAACTGAGCCACCCAAGTGCCCCTCAACAATGTAGTTTTAAATACTGAATTTTATCGCAAGACTTTTGAATGTTTTGGATGTGTCTTGTAATTTGTTGCTGTCATCTGTATCAGATGATGTTGTTTTAAAAAAAAATCTAGTCAATCTCCCTTGAGTT
Organism: Vulpes vulpes; assembly: GCF_048418805.1. NCBI lineage: Eukaryota > Metazoa > Chordata > Mammalia > Carnivora > Canidae > Vulpes > Vulpes vulpes. The sequence goes on from NW_027325668.1 coordinate 1,781,856, forward strand.
CACAGTGCAGCTATGGAAAGCTTACAACCTCTCATATCAAGCACTTTTGCTTCTTTCCTCTGGCTTTACTATCTAAAGGCTTGCTTGAGAATTTTGGGGATTCGCTTAGCCCTCATGTACAGGATCATACTAGGGATTTCATGTTCCTCAACCAATGAGAGACAAGAGTTGACAGACATAACTCCTAGCCTCTCTATTCCATACAATTCTGATAGGAGCTGCTCAAAGACTTCCCAGCAGGATTGAGTCCAGTTACTCACACTGATCACTTTTTCATTGGAACACTATTGGCTGGTCTCTCCTTACTTTGTCAATTCTCTATTATTACTTGTACTTTCTAGTATCACCTCCCAAATGAAGTACCTGCCTTCCAGTGCCTGGATGTGCTTTCCAGGGAATCCAAATCAGGACAAGATCTTTTTCCATTTTTGTGTCACTGGCTCATTTTCCTTCAGAATTAGCCTTAAACAAAACAAAACAAAAACAAACAAAAAATACACTGGTTTTGTTATTCTCATTTTTATACTCAATAAAGTTGACAATTTAATTTTTAAAAATATTTTATTTATTTGAGAGAGAGAGTACAAGCAGATGAGATGCAGAGGGAGAGGGAGAAGCAGATTCACTAAGCTGAGCACGAGTGCCATCCCAGGACCCTGGGATCATGATCTGAGCCCAAGGCAGATGCTTAACCAAGTGAGTTACCCAAGCACTCTGATCATTTAAATTTTAAACCTGTAACTATTTTCCATGAAATCAGTAATTTAATTTAATTTAAGTGAAAGTAAAGCCACCCAACGATTCTGATTTGTCTTCAGTTGATTTTTCTTCATAAACTGTTACTCAATCCAAAACAGTGAAAGCATGGAAAACATTACATGTCAATTACTCTGTTTACCCTCTTAGGAAAGTTGTGTGGCTAATCTTAATACAGCATATTCTCAGTAGAGATTACTTTATTTTTTCCCTTTTATAATGCTTTTATAAAATTTCTTTTTTATTCTGGATCTAAAATTATTGCTCTATTTATAGACAGTGTGTTTCTTAAAAGAAGAAGGCATCAGATTTTGGACACATAGGCCATTATATTTCCTCCCCATCACATACAATTGATTCTTAATTTAAAATCCCTAAATAGAATTTTTCCTTAGTTTACATGCTAACAATTATTTACATCTAATGTAAGCACCCTAAAGAACTAAATCTTAATGCATAAGTTTGAGGCTAGACAAACAGATGTCTCCAAATATAATAAGATTTTGCCAAAGATCTGATTAAGAAAATGAACATTGCCTAATATATTATAAATAAGGAATAAATGCCAGTCAGTGAGTAGCAATCAATCCAAATCTCAATAAATTCTATGCAAATAGAGATGTAAAAATGATTGTTTGCTATGGCATGCAGTAGCAATAATTATAGTGCTGCCAGTAGCAACAGCACTAATATAAAGAACACCAATAGAATCAGGAAGAGGAATAGGATGTTGAGGAAAAAGAAAAGGAAGATGGGAATGAGTAAGAATAATAGCAACAGAAGCAATGTTAATAATAATCTGAATTCAAGTAAATTATGGACACAAATGGATTTCTAGTCAAAAGTCATAGCTGATTGGTCTTAATTAGCTTGGATACTACATGGGTAATTTCTTTAATTCTTTTTATTGGCTTCACTTTGGTTTCATCAATTTGGATAATTCAAAATAGGTTCTGCTAAGAAGGCTGTACTGGCCACTTGTAAATTCAGTGAGAATTACTCTCAGTGACAGCCTCAGTGGTTTTATTCAGGTTGGAAGCAGTGAAGTTTAAATGAGTGATTAATTCATTAAAACTTATATCATGAGAAATATAGTAACAGGCTGAATACATTTCTCACCTATACAACTAATTAATCTGAACTATATTTGTCTTGTAAACACTTGTCATAAAATAGAATTGACTTAAAGAATGAAAGCAGATGTTCTTTTTGTTTGTTTAATGATCTTTTTAGTGGAATGACTTATTAATGGAGGACCGCAAAACACAATTGTAACAAAACTTTGTTGCGTGTAGACAAAATGATATGGAGATTTGTGTAAATTATCTTTGTTGAGATTAATAGATGCTCTTTTGCTGGAAATGTTAGATACCCATGAGCATAATATAATTTTATGTTGTGTTGACAGGGTAAATATCATATAAAGATGCAGAGTTAATTATTTAAGGAAGTAAGCAAATGGTATCCCCATTTTACAGAGTTCTTCCAAGAAATTATTCACTGTTACTTAAAATATTAAGTCTAGGTATAAAAGCTAAACAAATATCAATATAGAAATCATGTAGTTTCTCTCACATTCATTATGGTCTATCAAAATCTAATTTTTATATTTAATTTTCTTCTAGTTGCCTGGCATTAATTTGAGAGTGCTACTCTTGCAATTTTCATATTGATTTTCATTACCAAAAGAAAAGGGTCTTTTTATAGCTGTTTCCTCTTCTTGCATTTGTTCCTAAAAATTACAGCACTTTAATTAAATATTTGTGTTAATGGGCTTAGGACTAGTCCCTACCTCAATAAATCAGAACTACCAAATCTGTTCAGTTTACTCAAAGTGCAATCAATGCTAATTTCCTTTTGGTTCAGCAATTTCATTTACTTGTGTATTGGAAGTTCAATTATTTGCAATTATAGTTTCAGTGTGTTAAGATAAATGTGACATACATCTAAACTGTAAATTACTGAAGCTCAATTTTTATTATTTTGTGTGTTGGAACTTATTTAGAAATAATCATAGAAAATAAATATAAATGTTCTTAATTCTAATATTTGTGTATTTTTCCTAGACATTAATTATGCAAATCTACACATAAAACTTCACTTTCAACATATACATTTTAAATGATATGAATAGCAGCATCATGTAGCAAAAGTTGAAGTAATCCACATGTAAGCACTGTTATGTAGCATGAAGATTGAAATCATACCTGCACATTTTCTGACCACAATATCATGAAAGTAGAAGTCAACCACACACACACACACACACACACACACAACAACTTGGAAAGGCCACAAATACATGGAGGGTAACCCCCATGCTACTAAAAATGAATGAGTCAACCAGAAAATCAAAGAGGAAATTTAAAAATGCATGGAAACAAATGGAAATAAAAACACAATGTCAAAAATCTTTTTGTTACAGAAAAAAAGATCTTAAGAGGGAAGTTCATAGCAATACAGGCCCTCCTCAAGAAGCAAGAAAATTCTCAAATAATCAACCTAACATAACCTAAAGGAGCTAGGACGATAACAACACATGAAGCCTAAAGCCAACAGAGGGCAAGAAATAATAAAGAGTAGAGCAGAAATAAGTGATATAGGAATTTAAAAAACAATGGACCAAATCAGTGAATCCAGAAGCTGGTTCATTGAAATAATTATGAAAGTTGAAAAAAATATTAAAATTGATAATTTTTTTGCCAGACTTATCTAAAAGAAAAAAAAAGAAAGAACCACAAAAAATAAAATCACAACTGAGAGAGGAAAAAAATAACCAACACCACAGAAATACAAACAATTATGAGAAAATATTATGAAAAACTACATGCCAACATATCGGACAACCTAGAAGAAATGGACAAATGCCTAGAAAACTTGAACAGACTGCTAACCAGCAAAGAAATTGAATCCATGATCAAAACACTCCCAACAAACAAAAGTCCAAGGCCAGATGGTTTCTCAGGCAAAAACTACCAAACATTTAAACAAGAGTTAAGACCTATTCTTCTCAATCTTTTCCAAAAAAAAAAAAAAAAAAAAAAAAAAAAAGAAAAGGGAGGAAAACTTCCAGATTCATTCTATGAGGCCGGTATTATCCTGATACCAAAACCAGATAAAGATTCTACTAAAAAAGAGAACTACAGGCTAATATCCCTGATGAACACGGATGCAAAAGTTCCCAATAAAATACTAGCAAACCGGATCCAAAACAATACGTTAAAAAAATCACTCATCATAATCAAGTGGGATTTATTCTTGGGTTGCACGGTTGGGTCAATATTCACAAATCAATCAGGGTGATACACCACATTAATAAAAGAAAGGATAAGAACCATGTGATCATTTCAACAGACGCAGAAAAAGCATCTGACAAAGTACAATATCCGTTCATGATTGAAAACCCTCACCAAGGTAGGCTGAGAAGAAACGTGCTTCAACAATATAAAGGCCATATGTTAAAAACCACAGCTATTATCATCCACAATAGGCAACAACTGAGAGCTTTCCTCTTTGGTCAGGAACAAGACAGGGATGTCCCCTCTCACTAGTGTTATTTAACACAGTCCTGGAAATCCTAGCCTCAGCAATCAGACAACAACAACAACAACAAAAATAAAAGGCATCCAAATGGGCAAGGAAGAAGTCAAACTTTCACTATTTGCAGATGACACGATACTCTATACAAACAGCATTTTCACAGAACTAGCACAAACAGTCCTAAAATTTGTATGGAACCACAAAAGACCTTGAATATCCAAAGAAACTTTGAAAAAGCAAAGCAAAGCAAAGCTGAAGGTATCACAATTCTGGATATCAAGTTATATTACATGGCTCTGGTGATCAAAGCAGCCAAGTGGTATGTACTGGCTTAAAAGTAGACACATAGATCAATGCAATAGAATAGAAAACCCAGAAATGAACCCACCAAATATATGGTCAATTAATATTTGACAAAGCAGGAAATATATCCAGTGGAAAATAGTATCTTCAACAAATGATGTTGGGAAAACTGAACAGCAACATACAAGAGAATGAAACTAGACCACTTTTTTATACCAAACACAAAAATAAATTCTGAATGGGTGAAAGACCTAAATGTGAGACCTGAAATCATAAAAATGTTTGAGGAGAACCTAGTAACCTCTTTGACATTAGCCATAGCAAATTATTCCTAGAGGCAGGAGAAGCAAAAACAAAAAATGAACTATTGGGGCATTAAATTAAATTAAAGAAAACCTTTTCACAGTAATGGAAATGATTGAAAAAACTAAAAGGCAACCTACAGAATGGGGGAACATATTTGTAAATGACTTATCTGATGAAGACTTAGTATCCAAAATATATTAGGAAGTTCTAGAACTCAAAACCCAAAACTGAATAATCCAATAAAACAATGGGTAGGAGACATGAATAGATATTTTCCAAAAGACATTCAGATGGCCAATAGACACACGAAAAGCTCTTCAATATCATTCATATACAGGGAAATACAAATCAAAACTACAATGGCATATCACCTCATACCACTGAGAATGGCAAAAATCAACAACACAAGAAACACTATGTGTAGAAATGGGGTACCCTCCTGCACTGTTGGTAGAAATACAAATTGGTGCACTTACTGTGGAAAATAGTATAGAGGTTCCTCAAAAAGTAAAAAAAAATAGAATTATCCTATGATCTAGCAACTAGGCTACCAGGTATTTACCCAAAGAATACAAAATTACTAATACAAAGGGATACATGCACCCTGATGTTTATAGTCGCATGATCTCCAATAGCCAAAGTACGGAAACAGTGCAAGTGTCTATGGACTGATGAATGGATTAAAGAAAAAGTATTAATATGTATACACAATGGAATATAAATCAGCCATAGGAAAGAATGAAATTTGCAAATATGTGGATGGTGCTGAGGCTATTATGCTAAGCAAAATAAATCAGAGAAAGACAAATACCATATGATTTCACCCGTAAGTGGAATTTTAATAAAACAAATGAGCAAAGGTGGGGAGGAGTCAGAGGCAAACCAAGAAACAGATTCTTAATATAGAGAACAAACTGATGGTTACCAGAGGGGAGGGGAGAGGGGGATGAGTTAAATAGGTGATGCGGATTAAGGAGGGCACTTGTGATGAGCATCAGGTGTTGTGTGGAAGTGTTGAATCACTATATTGTACAACTGAAACTACTATTACACTGCATGTCAACTATCTAGATAAAAACTTAAAAAGATAACAGGATCAAAAAATGAATATATTATGTACGACCATGAAAAATAAATAAAATAAATGACATATTTTTAGAAAAAATATGTATTTAATATTCAGATGAAATTTTTTAAGGGCTCTTAAAATAATTTAAGATATTTCTGCCATCGGGAAAAGGAGAACTTTTTTACTTATTTTCCCTTGCAGTCTCCCTATGTTTCTTATATTTCTCAGGAAAAATTTTCAATCTCTTGAGATTTTAGCTTAAAAAACAGAACATTTTGGGCTCTATTAATAAAGCAGATCTTTGAAATGGGAAGTATAACCAATTCTGAAAGTAATACTTGAGATTTTTACCATACTGGATTGCCTTCTAGTTGTCTTCTAATATTTTTACATTTATATTAATATCTATAAGTTTTTTATGTTTCTGACATTCAAATATTTGGTTAAGTTTTTATATTCTCACAATGATTCACAACTCTAACTCTGTGAGATTTCTGTTAGCTACACAATAAATGGTTACAATAATAAATGTATTACTTTAAGGACATGTAAATATGATTCTTAACTTCTATGTCTATTCTTTTATTAAAAACTGTATCTCATGTTGAATTAAAAGCCAGTGAACACAGACAGAAAACTCCTAATAATGATTTTTAAAGGAATAGCAACATTTGGGCACTTTACTGGTTAGCTGAAAGTTCACTGGTTAATAACAAGGAATGCACTTATTTTAAAGCTCTAGCTTGGACTCTGTTTACATGACTATTAATGTGTAAAATAGTTGTCTTACTCTACCTAAAGTTACAAACAATTTACTCAGGTTTTTATTTTCTTTCAAGCCAGTTTTTGACACAGTCTTAAGTTAGAGAGTTTGAAAAAAAAAAAAAAAACTCGGAAAACTATATATGACATGGTATTTACAGTTGTTTGCTATTAACTTTAGATGTAATATTTATAGATAATTAAGATACTTAAATTATTAATGTTGATATTTTCCAAATGTAGGATAAGTTGGCTTTTGTGTTATAAGGGACATTTTTAAAATCCCTGTCATTTTATAGGTACTTAACTAAAAGATAAGCTTATTTTATTTTGAAGAAAACACCCGTTAATAATTATCTAAGAGATTAGGATTACACTTGAGAATATTCAGCAAGATAGCTGGATGTAATATAAAGCAAAAATGAAGAATGCCCATGGTTAATTAAATTGCATTTCTTGAGCAAAACAGAAAGTATGCCAATCAGATATGAGGTTCCTACTCTATCTCCCTGCTAAACATTTAAGACGTCGGAAAAAAATAAAGGAGTAAATTGGTTTTAGCATTATTAAAGATGTGAACCACATCACAAGGAGATAATACCATATTATTTTTCTGGAATGACAATGAGGACATTCACCTTAAGAGCCTCCTTTTGGTTCAGTCTTTAAAATCTTGAGTGAGAGATGAGTTAGGAATAAAATAGAACCACAGGTGGTGTTTTGGTTCTCAAGTTCCTAATGCTTCAAATAGGAAGAGTGAATTAACAGATGAAATACAGAATCTGTACGAAGTCTGGAAGAAACTGTTCAAATATTTAATTTACCTGTTTAGATCTTATTAACAACAACAAAACACTTTATCACAAACTTGAGCAGGGTTCAAGTAATTGCCAGTTAGTGTCATTATCATTTGTGTTCTATTATGTTAATTTTGAGTTTTGTTTTTTAGGACAAGTAAACTCTTCTTTTTTGAAAATTTACTAGTGAACACTTGTTTATAATACTTTAATCACATTTTCTTTAGAGTGCTTTTTTTTTATATTATTTTTAATCCACTGAGACTTTCCTTCTGGAGTAAAATTTAACTGAGAGGATATTTTTGTTTCTCTTTCCTCGCTATTAAGCTAACAGAGCTATAGTAGATAAGAAGTGCTGTGGATTTCACTTCCGGAAAAGTGCCTCACTGTCAATAACTTGTGGGTGTAGTGGCTAACAGGGATTATCAGTTTGATAGATTATCAGTTTGATTTAGCTCTTTAGCTAAAGAGCTAAAGTCATGTTAACAACACTACTGGAGTATTTGTAAACTGTTTAAGTGAGTAATGGGAATACTGCTTGTTTTTCTGGGAGACAATAATATATAATGCAAAGGATAAATAAAAGAAATAAAGGAAAACCTTGGAGAATCCTGACCCTCCCTCATAAATTAATCAATTTCAAAAAAATAATAAAATTCACATAAACTGAAGAAATATGAACAGAAAAACTGTAATAAACTTCCAGATAATTGTTCAAATGATTGCAAAAGTCATCATTAAAAAGCATACACTTGAGGGCTGTTTTTTATGAATGTATAATAGTATATTTTATGGTAAAAGTTATTACTAAAATGAGGAACATTGTGGTTTAAGACTTTTGTAAAGTCACACACAGGTGGCCCCTGAGACAAAGACAAAAACTTCAAAGATTATATTCCACTATTTCTTCAGTAAAATAATACCTAAAAACTTATGAAAATGCTATGCCTTTATTAAAACATCTAAGTAACTGACAATATCACTTGATTCTAGCATGTGGCTCTTTTTTCAGTCCTTGGCAATGTGTTAAAATTAACCTTTTGAATATTTAAATAATTTAATATGTGTATTTTTTTAAAACCTAACTATGTGACTTAAATAAGAAGAGGTATTAGGAAATATATCATTGCTAATTTTTGAATAGTTTGGTTTTGATCCTTCTATAAACAAAAACCATAGCAGAGATGTGGGTCCAGGCAGGACTATAGGGTAAATTAAAGAAATTAGCTAGTAGGTCAAAAATCAAACCTTCGTTCTATCAAAAAAGGGTACCTGAACTCAGATATAACACACTGTTCTGTGAAATGTGGGTCAACGTGGCCAAATCTTCTGGGTTTTTTTTAGAAAGAATAGGAATTCAGTTTCTATGTTGAGTATCCTGAGAATTAAATACAAGCAACAAAATCAAATGTTTTTGAACATTCTGTGCAAATCACGAAATAATGGGTGAGGTTTGTATTTGCCATGCATGCCTCTAGTTCTTCTTCTCAAGTCATTAAAACAAGAGGGATAAAATATTTGTTTTGAGTGTGTCATTCTCTTCACTGAGATTATTTGTTCTTGTGTGCAATTTATTCAACATTTTAAAATTCTTTGGTATGTTCAAAAGACTATTGTTCAATTTCTGAGAGTTGCAAAAATAAAATTTTAATGATCATCTAGTCTTTAATGGGATACTGCCTAAGTATACATAAGTGCCATAATTTATATGAAGTAGTTTAAGAGTTTGGAAGAGAGATTACATCTGTTTAGTGACACTGAAAAAGTCTACTTATATGGGGTAGAACTAAAATTTGAAATTGAATATTCAACTTAAATATAGCATTTGAACTTGAATATTTTCTTTCACTTCAAGCAATTTAGTTTTAACTAATACTATGGCACATCGTTGAATAAATTGTATAATGCTAATAACATTTGGAACAAGATTCCTAATTTTATCCTTTAGTTAGTTTTAAGACTATGAATATTCACAAATTGTTATTTTGAGGTAAATTAGTTTGAGGACTGATGATTCTATTAAGCCCCTATACTCATTCAGATTTCTCACATGCTGCTTCTGTTTACTAAATATTATCCTGGTCTCACAAGTTCTAATGAATTTTTAATTGTGAAGTGATGATATGGCTTTCTGCTAACATTCAGAAGTCATCCATCATTAAATATATTTTACAAACTGATTCTCTTCAGCTCCTGATCATTTGAAGCTTACCTACACCTTTGACAACTTATCGTTTGACTTCTTTGAAATAAAACAAGAAATATATTATTTTGCTTTTGGATTTCTTCCTTATTATGGCAACTTAAATTGCAGTTTCTAATTTATATACAGTAACACCTTAATTGGATTGTTATCTTAGTTTCTCCTGGGAAATCCTCTCTTCATATGAAACTTTGCATTTTAGGCTCATTCTTGTTGATCCTGTTTATTTGCAAACATCTATCTATTTATTATTCATTGAAAAACTGATTGTTCATATTTTGGATATTTTCTTTTTTTAAGCTAAGAGAATCTTTGTAAACTATTTAAATATGTTTAAGATTCTGTCAATTTCCCAATTTAAAAAGTGCTGTTTAGGTTACCTAAAAGATGCCATAAGATTAGTTATGAATATAATCTTCTCACTTCTACATTTGAATAGTCTGCTTTAAAAATGATTATAGCTAGCAGTGAAAACTAGTTTGACAATCAGAAAATATATGCACTGTATAACTAAGATCAATTCTTTTTTATTAGTGTGGTGTTTTGGATGCCATGATTTTCAGGTTTTAATTTAGAACATTACCATAGGAAAAGAAATATGGCTGATTTAAGAAAAGGTAAAAGGTCAGAGAAATATTAAAATAAGAATAGTTGCAGGGCATTCAAAGAGTCATGAGTAGAGAATCCTAAATTCAATAAATTGTTCTGCATCTTGGAATTAGATGAATTGGCCTTTTCATGTGAATTTCAGTGTAAGTAAATACTACTTCTTAGAAATAATTTCAATTAAAATTAACCATTTTGGAGGGTACCTGGGTGGCTCAGTCTGTTAAGCGTCTGCCTTTGGTTCAAGTCATGATCCCTTGGTCCTGGATTCGAGCCCTGCATCAGGCTCCCTGCTCAGTGGAAATCCTGCTTCTCCAGCTTGACTCCTGCTCTCTGTTGCTATCTCTGTGTCTCTCTTTCTCTCTCAAATAAATAGATACAATCTTAAAAAAATAATGTTTTGTGTAGTCTTTAACCCTAAAAACATATTGAATTTCAAATACGTAATGAGTGGAAATATGTAACTGTTTATATGGTTATTTATTCATCTCTTACTTTGGTTAGATATGGCCCTTATTCAAATCCTACACTAGATACAGGAAATACTAGATAGAGCAATAACTCTGAAATTAGGTGCACATAGCACTATGTAAGAAACAAGTTTCACCTTTTATTTTATCTATCCTTTCAATTCTTGTTTCAAAACCTACCCTATGAACATATGAGCCACCACTTTCTAATAAAACTTCCTTATGAGTTGAGACCATAGTGGATAATCACAATCTCCAGAGCAAAGCTAGACTTCTGGTTGGAAGACTTGGTCACCATAATTTCTCCCTGATATGCCTGCCAAAGTAAATTCTAACAATTCAATGTCCATTTCTCTGGTTTAAGGTTTTGCCTACAACTGGAAAGCAAATTAAGACATAGTAACCATTAAGCCTCAGCTTGAATTATGATTCCCCAAACATGTGTCTGATCACTGTCATTTCAAATATTAATGTTGAAAACAGTAAGCTGGTAGAAAATCACATAATATAGTATTTTGGAAAAACAAAGTTTTGGAGGCGAAAAAAGTATTTGATTTTAATTGCTAGGTCTTCTATTTAGGTATAATTTACTTACCTATCTATCCATAACTGACCTGTCTATAAAACTAGGAATGCCACCTCACTTCGCAGGTAGATGGTGGAACTGAAATGAAACAACATACCCATCATGGAATCTGTCCTAAATCAATGGTCTCTCCAAATATTGATGAAGAAGATTAGGGTATGTGGAGCTGAATAGGAGACAGATGTGTGGAGAGAGATGTGAAAATAAGGGAAGAAAGAGCCAAACCTAACCAGTTGAACAGGAAGCATATAGGATCAACAAAGGGAGATAAGACTTTTTTCCCCTAAGATTTTACTTATTTACTGTTTCATCTCCCACCAAAACAACTCTGGGTGACCTCTGCTCATCATTCTAGTAATACAAGTAACTTTCATGTGTCTTAAATACAATAAAGATATTTTTAGTCATTATTTTATTTAACTACTGGGAACCGCAAAAATGTCCTGTGCTCTGCTTTGCTAAACTCTTCTTATTTGTAGTTACTCTGTAACTTTCTTTAGCCATTCTCTGTGGTTATCTCGACAAATTTCTTCATTTCATGAAAGCCAGTGCTTGGCTATTTTCTCTGTGCAGTCTGTCTGTCTGTCTAGGAGGGATTTAATTCATGCCTTGGTTCAGAAGTTATTGAATGGCCCATGTAATATTTCCATTTGGATGTCTTAAAAATACTTAAAATTCATGGCAAAAACCAGTCTTCATATCTTAAATAGGCTAGTCCAAAAAACAAGTTAAGACAGGGGTTTAGGAGTGGGTAGCTTATTGGAAAGTGTCTTCAGGAAATGAAATGAAGAACTAGAGGGAACGAGATGCTGAAGAAAGACTGTGAAGTGTGTGTGCCAGTGAGCTAGTCCTGTCACTTAGGGCTTACTTCCTCTGGTGACCTAACAAGGGAATGTGTAGAATACATCAGCTTAGACCCTGCGAAGGGTAGGGTATTGAAAAAGGAAAGAAAAAGATTAATGAAATGAAATGAAAATTCTGTCCTCTAAAAACACTAACTACCAAAAATTAAAGGATAGAAAAAAAATATTAAGGACTAAATATTGGCTGGATTTGTTTTGTTTTGTTTTGTTTATTATTTTTTATTAGGTTGGCATATGAAGGATTACTTGGCTTTTTCTTAAGGCACATTTCTCCATGGGACCCTATGGAGGCTAAGGCTCCTTTCTGTCTTAAAAATAACACCCTGCAGCTATTTACCTCTTGTGGCTATTACGCTGATGATGTGATCGCCACAAATGGATGTAACAGGTGGCCATCTGCCTTTTCTTGTGTACAAACAAAATCTTCATAGTAGATTGGTCAGTGAAAAATGAAACATTGTTAGACATTAGAGTATGATCTCTTGAATGATTTTAATAATGAACCAATGTTCATTCTACAACCTATACATTGATTATAGGTCCATCAAAAATTCTACTAAGACAGACTATTATGCATTTTAATTATTGTCAGTTTAATAGCCAGAAGACTCTGTCTTTTCAGTCTCAATTAAGCTTATTTAATTTTTTTTATAATAGGCTTTTCGGGGATCCCTGGGTGGCGCAGCGGTTTTGTGCTTGCCTTTGGCCCAGGGTGTGATCCTGGAGACCCGGGATCGAGTCCCACGTCGGGCTCCCTGCATGGAGCCTGCTTCTCCCTCTGCCTGTGTCTCTGCCTCTCTCTCTCTCTGTGTGTGACTATCATAAATAAATAAAAATTTAAAACAAATAGGCTTTTTGTTTTGTAAAATATGATTTCCAAAATAGAAGAAGAGAATGAGTTATATACTATTTGACTTTTTTGTTTAATCTAGAGAAATAAAAATACAGAATAAAATTGATACTGACTACTGATCTCAGTGGTGATAGTGTAAAGTTTTTGTATAATTTGAAAAATGCTTTCATGTTTTTATTACCCCTTCATAATTCTTTATTTTTTTAAAGTATAAATCTTTATTTTTTTAATTTTTATTTATTTATGATAGGAACACAGTGAGAGAGAGAGGCAGAGACACAGGCAGAGGGAGAAGCAGGCTCCATGCACCGGGAGCCTGACATGGGATTCGATCCCAGATCTCCAGGATCGCGCCCTGGGCCAAAGGCAGCCGCCAAACCGCTGTGCCATCCAGGGATCCCCATAATTCTTTATAGTTGAATTTCCAGGTCATTTTCTAACCACATGCTACTTAGGGTTATATCTTACTGTTCTTTGATGCTAACTATCAACTCCAAGCATTTTGAAGATATGGAGCAATCAGAAACTTTGTAGTGGGGGCTTGAGATAGCACACCACCTTTGGAAAATTCTTTGCCAGTTTCTTATTAAAACTAAGCACATACCTAACATATGACTTATAAATTCCACTCCTAGGTATTCACCCTAGATAAATGAAAAGACATGCCCACACAGTGCATATTTATAACAACTTAAATCATAAAAAAATACCTAAAAACTGGAAACAACATAGGTCTCCATCAATAGGTGAATTGATGTATGAAGTGAGGCATATTTCTATAATACTATTCATCAATTTTTAAGAACTTACTGCTATGGAAAAAACATAAATGAATCTCAAAAACAGTATGTTGAGTGTAAGAACCTTATTCAAATGATTATACATTATATGGTGCCATATTTATGAAGTTACAGAAGAGGGAAAAAAACCCTAATCCACTATGGAAAAAATATCCCAAGTCATTGAACTCTTTGCAGTTTATAATAGGGGTGAGGAATGACTGGTAGCAAGAAAGACGATCTGAGGCTGTAATGGGAATTGTTCTAAATCTACCTATAACTTGTGTGCACACAGATGTACACATTTGTAACAATTCAGTAACTGTATATTCAATATTTTGCATTTTATGTAAACTTTACCTCATATCTACAACTGTAAACACACATTGAAATATAGTTAATGATATTTATGATGAAAAATTTAGGGGGAAATATGCTTGTTTCTGAAATTTATTAAAATTCTTCCTAAAATAAGATAGATTAACTAATAAGCACCTGGGTGTCTCAATCCATTAAGCGTTTGCCTTCCACTCAGGTCATGATCCTGGGGTCCTGGGATCAAGCCTCATTTTGGGCTCTCTGCTCAGTAGGGAGTCTGCTTCTCCCTCTGCCTCTCCTCCTGCCTCGTTCTCTCTCTCTCAAATAAATACATAAAATCTTTTTTTTTTTAAAGATAGATTAGGGAAGCCCTGGTGGCTCAGTGGTTTAGCGCAGCCTTGGGCCCAGGGCCTGATCCCGGAGACCCGGGATCGAGTCCCATGTCGGGCTCTCTCCACGGAGCCTGCTTCTCCCTCTGCTTGTGTCTCTGCCTCTCCCTCTCTTTCTCTCTCTGTGTGTCTCTCATGAATAAATAAATACAATCTTTAATAAAATAAATAAATAAAAATAAAAAAGATAGATTAATAGATAAATAGAAGAATGACTAGATTAATATATATGCAACAAAGCAAACATGGTAATATGTTAATGTTAGAATTTATGTATTGTCTGTTGTATAATTCCATGCTTTATATATGTTGGTGCGCTAATTACTTTTATTTGTCAACCTGATTAACCCACAGTACCCAGAGATTCTGTCAAATATGTCTAGATGTTGCCTTGAAGATATTTTTTAAAGAGATTAGTGTTCAGATTGCTAGACTTTGAGTAAAGCAGATCATCCTCCTTAATATGGATGGGTTTTATCCAATCAGTTGAAGGTATTAAGAAAAAGATTGAATTCCCTTGAGGAAGAGGGAATTTGGCCAGCCTTTGCCTTCAGACTTTAACTGCAATATAATCTATTTCCTAGGTCTTCAGACTGCCCATCTATGCTGCAGGTTTTAGACTTGCCAGCCTCTGCATCCAATCATGGGAGCTAATTCCTTAACCATCAATCAGTCATTCTCTCCTCTCACTCCCTCCCTCCCTTTGTCTCTCATTACGCTAGTTTCTGGGTAACTCTCTGAGAATAATGTGCATTGCCCACAACCCTAAGTTTTCTAATTTAAGTGGCTGGATCATGGCATGTTTTATGGTTAATTTTTTCTTTTACTAAAATATTTTTGCAAAAAAATATGCAGTGGAAATTTCTCCATGGTCATTGGTCATCACTATATTTATTAAGTTTGGTTTGGTTTATAATAATAAATTCAAATATATATGATTAGTTTGTAAAGTAAGATAAAGTTAAAATAAGTAAAATACTAAGCTAAAATGGATTAAAATGCAATTCAGCCTTCCTTTTTGCTGGAAAAGAAGAGTTTTCCTGCAACTCTGCAAAGAAGCTACAGGAAAATTCAAAGACCAAGAGAAAATGTGCTCTGTCAGGTTGTAGATTAATGCTATGTGATGTTTGCTCAACATGTCCAGAAATTTAAGACAGAACTATTAAATATTTGAATCTTGGAGAATGGATAAGATATGAAGAGGAGTTGAAAAGTCTTAGGAGTATTTCTATAATATTTGGTAAGAAAAAATATTCATAAAGCCAAAATTTTGCTCCGCAATTAGACCTTAAAAATAATTTTGCTTTATTATGAGGATTTGGCCTTTGCTTTATTTATATTAGGATGTACCTGCTTTATCTTTGCCTTGCCCTTAACTTTTAATTTTTTGATATTTTTATGTGTGTTATTTATGTCTGGCATATTTTATATATATCTTATTTGATAGATTCTCATTGGATATTTAATTTTGAACCAACTGTAATTATTTTTAATAGGAAAGTTTCATTTTTGTATGAAAAGATTTGTGCAAAATATCAAGCTATAAAATATTTAGAACCTATTCACATAAGTAGGATAAAAACATTAACTTATACTTATCAAAAATGATCTATAACTTTCTTTCAGCATTGAGGTGTTATTTTTTTCTTAAAGATTTTATTTATTTATTTGACAGAAAGAGAGAGCACAAACAGGGGGAGCAGCAGGGAGAGAAAGAAGCAGGCTCCCACAGAGTAGGGAGCCCCTGATCCCAGGACCCCAGGATCATGACCCACACAGAAGGCAGATACTCAACCAGTTGAGCCACCCAGGTGCCCTGAGGTATGTTATTTCTTCTACTCTTTTTTTTTTTATCTCTTTCAGCTATATGTACTTTATAATGGCATATTACTTATATCCTCCAAAAAGTTTTTGTTTGTTTGTTTTCTTGGTCATTTGACTTGTTGCTTTTAGACACAATCAAAAGAACTTCTATCAGCTTATAAAGACTTGTAAACACTCTTAATGCAGCAATTGAAAGCAAAAATCTCAAATTACTTGGATATATTAACTATAGGAATAAAATTGACAGTTATTACAAATTTGAAAATCAAATGCACAGCAACATATATAAAGACCTATACACAAAGATCAGATACAATGAGTCATATATATGCAAGGCTGGTTTTATGTCTAGAAAACAATTAATATAAGGCCTCATCAAATTAGGATAAAATAAAAAAAAGATTATCTCAACAGGTGTAATAAAATAATTTGCTAACATCTAAAACATTCACATTTTTAAAAAAGAGAACCCTCAATAACTAGTAATATAAATTATTTTTCTTACTCTGAAAATGGCATCTACAAAATAAATAAATAAAAAAGATGACAACAAATAGCACACTTTAAATATTTCCTCTACGTCTAAGATTGAAAAATAAATAGATAAATAAATAAATAAATAAATAAATAAATAAATAAATAAATATTTCCTCTACCCCTAAGATTAGATACATGCCATACAGGAAGTTTTATCTCAGTACTTCTGCTTAACAGTATAATAGAGATTCAAGACAATATAGTAAATTAATAAAGAATAAATAGATTGAAAAAAGAAGAAATAAAAATGGTCCTTTTTCACAAACAACACAATTTCTTATGTAGATATTTTAAAATAATTTACAAATAAATGACTAATAAGGAAATTTTAGCAAAGATGCAAGATACAATTAATGTAAAATGTCAATTGGATTTTTATCTCCTACCAAAAAAAGTCTCTGAATGTGAAATTAAGAAAGCACTCTTATTCACAATGACATAAAAAATAATAAAATATTTAAGAACAATTTCAACAAAAAAGTATAAGACAGGTACACCGAAAACTACAAAACACTCCTGAGGGAAATTAGGTATCTCTAAGTGAATGGAGAAGTATATCAAGCTCATTGATTAGAAGAATAAATATTGATAGTATGGCAATTTTTTCAAACCAATCTGCAAAATCAGTGAAATTCCTATTGAAATCCTTATTTTGTAAATTAGCAAGCTGATGATAACATTTATTTAGAAAAGCAAAGGATAGCTACTGCAGTATTTTAAAAATAAGTACAAAACTGAAAGACTATCTGAATTCAAAACTTACTCGAAAACTAAATTAAATCTTACTAATAAAGTATAATATTTTCATAAAGATAAACATATAAATCAATGGAAAATAATAGAAAGTCCAGAAAAACACCAGCATGTTTTTGGTCAGCTGATTTAGGGTAAAAAGTGCCAGAAGATTCAATGAAAAGAGGTCAGCTTCTCAACAAACAATGAGGAAACAACTGGGTGTCCCAAAACATACATACATTTAGTATAAATTAAATGAACTTAGATCCTTACCTCACACCATGCAAGAAAACAAAAACAAAAGCAAACAAAAAAATCTAAAAATGAGCAACAGACCTATACACTATATACAAAAACGAAAATTATAAAACTAATAGAGAAAATGCAGGAAAATTTTGCATGGTCTTAAATTAGGCAAAGGTTACTTATACATGACATCAGAAGTATAATTCATAAGAGACAACATTAAAAGTGCAACTTTATCATAATTAAAAACTGACTTCTCTGGGGGCACCAGCAGTGTATGAGGGCTCCTCATTATAGTATTATCATTTTGCTGAAGACTAAAAAAGAAAAGGATATTTTCATATACTTATTGTCCATTGGATTTTTTTTTTTAAATAAAGTTTCTCCCTCCTTTGTAGGGACTGCTTGACGGGAGCAAGCAGTTCAAGGACTATTAGCTGATGGATGTGTCACACTTTAAGTAGAAGTGTTTTAGGGAATAAGTCTTCTCTCTTTTCTTTACTCTTAGGTATTAACTCCATCTGTTATTATTCACTATAATTTCTCTGATGCTGTCAAAAAAGTTTTTTTTAATAGTTTGCCAAGTTTTTCTATTTCTTCTCAGTAGGAATCTATTAGTCTAATTTACCTAGACCTCCTTTAATAGAAACAGAACATACAATTCACTTTTCAACACTGTCAAGTATTTTTATTTCTAAAATCAATTATCTAGACTAAAATTTTCACTTACCAACTTACATGATGTTGTGTTGGAAAAGGTTTTTTTCTTTTCATTTCCAAGTTTTATAATTTGGGGTCCAGGGTCACCCCCATTTTATTCATAAAATGAAATAAAATATTTTCATCATTTTAAAGTTTATAATATGTGTTAATTCTTTACAGAAAGATCGAATTAAGTGAAATTTTATTTTTTAAAGATTTTATCGATTGATCAATTTATTAGAGGTCACACAAGTGGGGAAGAGACAAAGGGAGAGGGAGAAGCAGACTCCCCACTGAGCAGGAGATCCCAGGACCCTGAGATCATGACCTGAGCCAAAGGTAGACACTTATCATCTGAGCCACCCAGGTACCCTGAATTAAATGAAATTTTAGTTTATTAAGATGCAATTTTCTGATAAGTATCAGTCTAAACAAGTATTGATATTGATTTTATACCACAGTGGCACAAGAGTGGCCTTACTGTATTACAATCATAGAATGTTACTGAACAAAAATGGGATAGATTAACTAGAGGAATCATATACATTGTTCATAAAGAAAACCTCTGAATAACTTCCAGCTATTTTTACCTTCAAAAAGACCAAATGTCATTTTTTTAAATGATGTGTAGTTGCCTAAAAGCCATTTTTAATGCAAGGAAACAAGAAGGGCGTTTTACAGACTACTGGATTAATCAATTTTAATAAGATATTATTTTATGAGGCTTTTATTATTATTATTATTATTATTATTTTTAATGAACAGATATGTTCACACATGATTTTTTTAATTTTTTATTCATGATAGAGAGAGAGGGAGGGGGGCAGAGACACAGGCAAAGGGAGAAGCAGGCTCCATGCTGGGAACCCAGCGTGGGACTCTATCCCAGGACTCCTGAGCCAAAGGCAGGTGCTGAACCGATGAGACACCCAGGCATCCCCTATAAGAGATTTTTAAAAATCACATCAGTGAATGAAATAATAGCCTAATTGATATAATTAACTTCTACTTTTGTTACAGCAGTTCTCATTTGATTATGCATGGTTTAAGAGTTACTTGAGTTAATTACTTGCTTTTTGTCCTTGTTTATAATTTATGTCATAG
This sequence comes from Vulpes vulpes, assembly GCF_048418805.1. Lineage (NCBI taxonomy): Eukaryota > Metazoa > Chordata > Mammalia > Carnivora > Canidae > Vulpes > Vulpes vulpes. The sequence continues at coordinate 1,801,604 of NW_027325668.1, forward strand.
ACTATTCTCTATATATTCAATACCATGTTAAGCATTCAAGATGGAAGATAATCTTTCCATCATTTGAAAGTTTAGTTTGTACTTTTATTTTAGCTTTGACTGCATAATTTAAAAGGTTATAAGAGCTAGTACAGGGATCCCTGGGTGGCGCAGCAGTTTAGCGCCTGCATTTGGCCCAGGGCGCGATCCTGGAGACCCGGGATCGAATCCCACGTCGGGCTCCCGGTGCATGGAGCCTGCTTCTCCCTCTGCCTGTGTCTCTGCCTCTCTCTCTCTCTCTCTGTGTGACTATCATAAATAAATTAAAAAAATTAAAAAAAAAGAAATGAAAAAAAAGAGCTAGTACACAGAACATATTATTTAGAATGTTTTTACCCATTTTCTCTTTAGCACAGACTATTTTATAAATTTTGTCATTTGTTAGTATAATATTTTCTTATAGTACTTCAAAAAACTATCATTTACAAATTACTAACAGATTTAATTTATTGTGAAAACAATTTGTGCTATATATATATATACATATATATTTTTAGTATATTTGATATAGCTTTTATCTTTGGCAACTATTCATAAAATATTTGTTTTAAAAACACTTAAAAAATAAAAATAATAAATAAATAAATAAAATAAATAAATAAAAACACTTAAATATACTGGCATTTTTCAAGCCTCTAGTTTCTTTAGCTTTGAACTGACCAATTTATGTGACCTTTGGCTAGCTTTTGAAAATATGCTCTCAACACTTAGTTCACCACTGAGTTCCAATTTGTGATACACAGAGGGAACTCTAGGAGTCCATTTATATGACAGATAGAAACATGTCCTTTCTCGTTCACTGAATATCACTTTAAGAACCTAATAGGGGGAATGTAGCTTTCAAAATATCTTCAGAGCCTCAAAAACTCAGCTAACTCTATTGAAAATTAGAAGACTGTAGATAGCTGATTTCCCCAACTTTACTCAAATGCACAGTCAACTTTGTATATTTCATGTATTCAGTGTACATTGCTAGCTTTTAAAAGTGTGTATTTTTAGTGTGATTTTAGATCAACTGTAATTAACCTCTTTTTAAATCTGTTTTTTAAAATGTTTATTTTATAATCTTCTATTGAAATAAAGTCAATAACTAGAGATAGTGCATTAACATATCCAAGATAATTGAGAAACAAACAGATTTATATATGCCACATCCCTCAAGAATCAACTATATTTTGAAATAACTTTTGCCAAGAAAATTTTTTTAAAACTCCACATTCCCTCCGTAATTAATGAAGTTAGTTATGTCCCCTCTTCTCCAATATGGGCCTGTGTGCAATCACATTGGATTTAAAAAAGACTCTTTCTATAATCAAGCACTTTATAGTATCAGACCTAAGGCATCTTTATGAATAAAGCATGCATGAGCAACAATGTTGGGAATTACGTGTGGTCAATATGAAGTCTTTGTAGCTCTACGAGAAAGGTTCTTCCTCAGCCGTGAACTGGTGAGGTGAATAATTCAAGTAAGAATTGACATTGTTGGAGGCCAAAATGCTGAAACATCTCTTGATTAGAATTATAAGAACATGAGAGATTTTTGGAGAGAGAATAAAGGTCATTTGGTCCATCAAGGCATATCCTTTTTAGTACTCCATTTCCCCAAGGATGGCATCTAATTGTTTCTTGAATGACATCCCTGCTTTTTGCCTCAACAACTTTGCCTGCAGGCTCTTCTAAGCATTAATTATTCTCCACATGAAAAGTTACTTTCTGAAATATGTGGTGAATTTATTTTTTAATTTCCATTTATGTCTTTTTGTCCTATAATCTGTATTAAAATGGAAATAATAATTTGGGTTGACATTATCTGTGGCAGTTAAGACTTTATATGCTTCAAATCAGACAGCTCCAACTCTGTCCTTAATATTATATGCCCAGATTTATGGTCCTAACAACCAGCACTGCATAGCAAACAGTGGTAGGGGTCCCAGTGAGAACATTTAATACTTTGAAAATTCATAATCCCTCAAGTATATATCTTTTCTTTGTAAAATAGAGATGGGTACTTACTAAAAATAACTGAAAAGTAAATGAATTCATTGGTGTATTCCCTATCACTTGCATATATACATATATATACATGTATTTTTATATACACATTTTTTACCCAAGATCAGGTAATTATTTCATGTTTGAGTAAATATTTACAAAATATAAAACATAATCACAACTTACACAAATTTAGAAATATGCATGTAGGGATCCCTGGGTGGCGCAGCGGTTTGGCACCTGCCTTTGGCCCAGGGCGCGATCCTGGAGACCCGGGATCGAATCCCACATCAGGCTCCCGGTGCATGGAGCCTGCTTCTCCCTCCGCCTGTGTCTCTGCCTCTCTCTCTCTCTCTGTGACTATCATAAATAAATAAAAAATTAAAAAAAAAAAAAGAAATATGCATGTAAAATACATAGTATTTTCAAGTTAACTGAAAGCAAAAAGAAATGCTATTATTCTGTAGACACAAAGAAATCTGAAAACTCATTTTTTCTAAACAGCAACTAACACCCTTTTATTTTTTGTTTTTTGAAATGTTAGGAAGGGGAAATAATTACTTTTACAATACACGTCTCCCTTTTATAACATTAACTAAATTTTAGAAGATCAATTATTCTGTTGCAATGACACTAGTTAACATCTTACTTAGGCCAAATGTTGTAATGAAATCTCCATGACAAAGACAGATCCAGAGTGAGTGGTAATCCAGGAGAGCCAGATAGTTAAACCAATCATTGCTTGACATTATGCTGACCACAGTGATTGGTTCTAGTTGATCCATTTAGATCAATGTTCCAAAGTTTGTTCTGACTTGTGAAAAACAATTATTTGTTTTCCCTTACATATGAAGGAGGAAATTCGTGGCTTCAACTGGTGTCAGCAAATTGCCAATTATAAAATAATCTAAGACATGTGAAAATGTGAAATAGGGCCCTCCCAAAGTGGGAACTGAAGCCCTGGAGACCAATCTAAATTTCCATTTTTCTGTTACAGACCAGAGAAATTTGTTTAAACTCTTTTAGTTTAGGTGTCATTAACTGCAAATGAAAGCATTCAAGCTGGTAATCTAAATTTCATTTTTAAATTAAAATATATCATTTTTGTGTTTATATAATGTTTATGTGCTTCACATCTGTGTGAGTCTAGATATTCATAGTTATGTCATAAACTATTTTTAAGGATCATGATAAAATTATGAATAATTAAGATACTCCGATGGCAACAGTTTAAAGGTAGGCAACACACACACATGCACACAAACGCACACACACACACACACACACACACAGATATATGCTGGAAAAGAGGTAGATGGACTAAGGAGCCTATGAACATGGTCTACTGGCTGGTCCTGGCAACATACCTACCTCAACAGTAGCTAGTAGAAACATCAAATCTAATTTAAACTCCCCCCCCTCGCTTTTTCAGTTATTACAGTATGGTCAATACCAGCACAGTTACCCAAAATAAACTTATCCACGGGATTGACCATTCTTTACAATATCCTGAAATAGAATGTCAGTTTACACTTCTCACTTACATGTTACTTCTGAAAAAAAAGGACAGAGGTGAAGAAAAATATTCTTTTACTATTATTATTGCTTTCAGGGCCCTTGTCATTAGTTTTTATTGTCACAAAAGTAGAAGAAAGTTTCATATGATCATGAGAGATACTTTAATCACAAAGGAAGAGGAAAGTTATGACAAGAGAAGTCTTTTTCTTTTATCACAAGAGCAGCAGGAGTCTCCCTTTATCCTGAGAAAAGGGAATCTCTTTTCCCATTTCTCTTTTTGAAACACCTTTTGGAATAGAGGATCATAAATTTTAGGAAGGAAGAATTGATTCTGAGACAATTTAGAATTTTTAGGCTTATTTTCTAATTTGAAAAAGTTGTTTAACTTCTAAGATTGCTTTTTCAACTATAAAAATCATCCTAATGTATTAAACCCTAATGGCCAAGGAATTAGAAAAATTAAAATAGAAAAATATAGTGATTCATAAATTTGTTTATTCATTCCTGTGATTCCTTGAGTTCTGCAGAACATTCTATGGGCACTTGGTTACTGGAGATAAGACAATATAAAATTAAAGTATGCAATATGTGCAATGTAAGACAATGTGAAACTTTAGAGTAAGAAGAACTCTTGAAATTTAGTCAACAGTCATTAGATTGAAATGACAAGTGAAATTGACTTTTTAGTGGGTAAACTATACATTTCTTATCACACTATGTACACACTGTTCAAACTATCCTACTTCTGATTAATTTTATATTACCCATCAATTATGACTTTATTTGTAGTTAACAAAAAATGGTAAGTAGTAACAGGACTGCTGAGGACATTCTCAAACTTATATATTCCTTTTTATGACAAATTATACTATTTTTCTAAATCATTTTCGTAATAGAAAAACTGAATTCAATACATTTTCACCATGCCAGCTATTCAAATACACAGTTGAATTGATCTTGCATTTTCAAAATAGTTTAAATTTTTTTTTTAATTTTTTTTTATTTATTTATGATAGTCACAGAGAGAGAGAGAGAGGCAGAGACACAGGCGGAGGGAGAAGCAGGCTCCATGCACCGGGAGCCCGATGTGGGATTCGATCCCGGGTCTCCAGGATCGCGCCCTGGGCCAAAGGCAGGCACCAAACCGCTGCGCCACCCAGGGATCCCTCAAAATAGTTTAAATAAATTTTTGCTATAGTAATGAAGCATAGAGTAGAAATAAACATGCACACTTCTAAAGATTTAAATATTACATATATTATTCAGCCATTTTTCAATGGCTAGCAATTTCATATAGTTAATAAACACCTATTAGCTATATTAACATAGTTAATAGAAAGACTTTTTTTTTTTTGCTAATATGTTTGGAAAAGCCAAAAGTCATGAGTATGATTAGAAAATTATATGAATCCTTGCTTTTAATAATTCAATCTAAACAACTGATTTATATTATTTGAAGTAAATGAAGATATGCTTGCCCTTTAGGTGTTAATTATTTCAGCAAAAGTATACATTCTTGACTTACAATGAAGCGTAAAGATTACTGTTCTAACATGAGCTTCATGCTTACCACATACCACAGTTACTCGAATAAATGACACCAGATTTCTTTTTTTTATTTTTTTATTTTTTATTTTTTTGACACCAGATTTCTAAAGCAAATAATTCCCTGTGAGTAAATTGCACTTTGGCTTGACACTGCCTCCCACAGAAGTGGGTATATCTCTTGCCAGTCTCTTCCTTCCCCATGATCTATCCGTTTTCAACAAACACATTTAACAGCTGTGGATACAAACAGGCACATTTGGCAAAAGTAGGAACCAGATGCCAAAATCTGAATGTATGTTCTATTTAAAGCATCCGGCCCTGTTGCTAACTCCTTGGTGTCACCGCTGTTGGCTCCCTCTCTTAATCATCTACTGGCAGGCAACAGAGGCGCATCTGGGGATATTGTTGAGGTGATGTAGCTGTGCTCTGGCTACCTTGTGAGTTGCAACCATTTTGAGGTAGCTTCCTATTTCTAAGAATGTTTTGAAAAAACTATTATGAAATATGTTATACATTATGACATATATTTATATTTTTATACTATATGAAATACACACACACACACACACACACACATACTGTTATGAAACACTAAAAGAGCTCATTGAAAATAAAATTCCCAAATTTAAGACTTTCAAATTTCTGCCTGGGAGCAAGACACTGTTATCTGAAATAGTTAAAACACATCCTTACAAAGTATGTGTGAACAAATGTAAGGTACAAATTAATAGTGAAATCTGCATGATAAATGACTTTAGCTTCCTAGGCAGAGGATTTGTTGTAGCTCAGATTCTCTTATGCCTGAGGCTAGCTTGCATGTGTGGAGTTTATTTGGAATTTGAGCCCAGAGAGCAGAAGGGAGGAACAAAGTAGTGAGGTGAGGTGGGAAGGGGCAGGTAGTTAAATAGGGAAGTAGGAAATCCAACAGTAAGGTAGGCATCTCTTGATTTTTGCTGGATCCCATGGTACACACTCTGGGGACGCTCCTGAAATATTTTTTTCAGAGATACATATCTGAGGGAGGAAAAGGGGAAACATTGATTTTTATTCCCCCATCTGAGAATTATTTCCTGCTTTCTTGTGCCACTTAGAAATTTTGGAGTTGTGCATGTGAGAATGTTGACTAGATTACTGTGGTCTCCTCATTGTGTGTAAGAGAAGAAAGGAGTATTTCACATGGCATGAGCTTGTGTCAAGGCATTGTTAAATTACACCCAAAGTTGCTGGATTCTGGAATCTAAGGTGGAACTTATGAGATTTGAGTTGGTAAATAAGCAGTAACAAATACACAGCTACTATTTCCTTAGCTTTCTACATACATTGTCACATTAATGTTCACAATAACTCTAAAAGTAGATATTCTTATCATTATGCTTCTATTTTATAGTTGAAACTAAGGATGTAGAAAAGTAAGGCAGTTTTCCCAGGATCATTCAGATAGAGAGGCCCAAAACTAGAATTTGACCTTTTTCTGGATGCTGTACAAGATTCAGTCCCTGTTAACAGAGGCTCTTATCTACCAGTGACTTAAAGATCTGTTCCTCAGCACAGATGAAATGCTTTGTTCATTCCAGGTGATAGAAGGTCTGCCAGAGTTGCTACACTTGAAAATTACTCCCTAATGCTGACTCCCTAATGCTCATGCCTCATTCTCATCTATCACCCCTGCTCAGTTGACCTTCATTTTTTTAAACAAGATTTTATTTATTTTTTGAGAGAGAGAGAGAGAGAGAGAGAGAGAGAGAGAGAGCAGGGAGAGGGGCAAAAGGAGAGGGAGAGAATTCCAGGCAGACTGTACTGAGTGCAGAGCCTAGGCAGGGCTTGACTTTCCCAGGACTCTGAGGTCATGACCTGAGCCAAAAGTAAGAGTCAGACACTTACCCAACTGAGTCATCCAGGTGCCCATTAGGTGACCTTCCTATAGTGTCTCCTAGCTCCTCCCTCTGCCCCTAGGCCCTGACCCATTCACATAGTCACTTTCTTAGGGTTCTCAAAAAAAGAATTGGTAAATAAATCATAGCAAAACCTAACCAAACAGATTAAATATTTTTTTTCTTTCAACAGTATTGAAATAGCCAGTTATTCTTCAAAGGAATTATGGGTGCTGTTCAGTCACTGGAAAAGGAACACTGAAGAAAAACAGACCAAGAAAAGGAACGAAATCATCTATATTACAACCTACCATCATTTTATGTGTAGAAGAATAACCAATTTCTACAAACTATCCCTTTATGGTTTGGTTAAATTTAAGGTCAGAAGCAAGAAAATAATATGAGTGAATTAAATGTGCATTGGTTAACATAGATAATTTAAAATAAAATGCAGATATACACAGAAGTATATGGAAGACAACAGTTATTTTGAGTCTTACCTAGAGGAAAAAGAGTTTGCATTTCATAGGCAGAAGTGAAATCAATCTAAGTCCTCAAAGAGGAGTATGGGAGTATATAGCATTTGAAAAAGAAAATCTTTGGGCAGCCCTGGTGGCCCAGCGGTTTAGCCCTGCCTTAAGCCCAGGGCATGATTCTGGAGACCTGGGATTGAGTCCCACATCAGGCTCCCTGCATGGCGCCTGCTTCTCCCTCTGCCTGTGTCTCTGCCTCTCTCTCTCTCTCTCTCTCTCTCTCTCTCTCTCTCTCTGTGTGTGTGTGTGTGTCTCATGAATAAATAAATAAAATCTTAAAAAAAAAAAAGGAAAAGAAAATCCTAATAGCTATGTTAAGGTCTGGTGTGAATCGAAAAATCAAATTACTAAAATAAAAGAAATAAAATAGCTGATTTCTATAAAGTGAAATATGAGTTGGTAAGGGATCCAGATTTATTAAGGACAAAATTACCAAGATTTATTGATGGGAAAAGTTATGAAATACATGTATACATGTGACTCTAAGTCACATATTAGAGCATCAAGATTTACTTAGAGTGATAGAGACATTAGGTAGGACTGACAATTTCTAGGAAAATACATGATGGATGCTACTTTATTAAGAGAAAGAAAAAAGAGACTAGAAATGGCTGATTCCGGTAGAAAAATAAATATAAAAAGAGTTTTATTTTTTTATTTTTATTTTTATTTTTTTTATAAAAAGAGTTTTAGATAGAATGTTGATCATACTACAAGCCTTCAAATGTTTTTCTAGTTAACAATTAAAGGGGAAAAGGTAGTAATGAATGAGACATAAGGTTGCCAGAAATTGAATAGAGGAATCGGGGACATTATCAATATAGAAAAAATAGTGGTGTTGGCATCCAGTCCTGCCAAAAATCCCCCCAAAAAATGGGAAAAAAATCTTTAGTGTGAAGTAATTTATATCATAGAATGATTCCAGTGACAAAGAAAGAGCACCAAAATTTAAGAGATGAGGCAAGCATATAGACAAATGCAATGGGATGCTATATCAAGTTAATCTTACCTTAACCAGGAAATATGATTCATCTTTAAATCTCTCAGAGTTCATTGTAGTGATAGTTGAATACAGAAAATTATTAGGTAGAGTAAAATGTTTTTACTGAAACATTATAAAGTGAGCAAAATAAATGAAATATCTACTGTACTTCTGAAGGATGACCATGAAATTTTAATGCACTATAAGATTAATAATATAGCTCAATAAGATTGATATATTAAAATATATAATCTATTAATACTTAAGGAGTAGTATTTTTTTAAATTTTAATTTTTATAGTAGTATTTTTTTAATTTTATTTATTTATTCATGAGAGACACAGAGAGAGAAGCAGAGACATTGGCAGAGGGAAAAGTATGCTCCCGATGAGGAGCCCGATGTGGGATGCAATCCCAGAACCCCGGGATCACAGCCTAAGCCAGAGGCAGACATCTAACCACTGAGATACCCAGGTGCCCCAAGGAATTTTAGTAGTTTGTCAGATAAACATGCAAGTCCTTTAGTTGTAGACTTCAAAATTTTAACTTCTACACCAATGAATATAAGATACATAATTATGTACGTAGTCCATTTTGCTAAGTAACATGCCTACATGCATTTGAATAGATTTTTATCTAGTGAAAGAACTAACAGCATGACAGCTATTCACTGCCTCCTATGAATTGGAAAAATGGTATTGATGGTCTAAGACATGCATTTTTATTGTTGTTCAGTCAGAACTTGAAATATACTAAGAATTCCAGGACTCTGAGAAGTATTCTGAGAAGGCAGAATATATTATTTTAACATTTGAAGCAACTAATAAAAATGTCTATTCTAAACTGACATTCAAGTTTATTAATATATTAATAAGGGCAGCAATATGTTGTCATTTCTTCCTTACAGTCATGAGGAATTATTTCAAATATGAAGCTACATATTATTGATTGAGAAACTTAATATATAATAATTAAAGATTTCACATGTAAAAAATAAGATGTTCATCAGTTCAAACCAAAATCTCTTTAATATGGTTAAAATTTTATTTTACTAATCATGTATGTGATATGCTTAAGAAGCATGGCGTTCAGAACTATATATGTTAAATACTTCACTTAAGAATTTTATTATGAGGGCAGCCCTGGTGGCTCAGCGGTTTAGTGCCGCCTTTAGCGCAAGGCATGAACCTGGAGACCCGGGATCAAGTCCCACGTCGGGCTCCCCACATGGAACCTGCTGCTCCCTCTGCCTATGTCTCTGCCTCTCTCTCTATTATGTCTCCCATGAATAAATAAATAAAATCTTAAAAAAAAAAGAATTTGATTATGAGGGACAACTGGGTGGCATAGTGGTTGAGCATCTGCCTTCAGCCTAGGGCATGATCCTGGGGTTCCAGGATCAAGTCCCGCATTGGGCTCCCTGCATGGAGTCTGCTTCTCTTTCTGCCTGTGTCTCTGCCTCTCTCTCTCTCTCTCTCTCATGAATAAATAAATAAAATATTTTAAAAAAAGAATTTAATTATGACCATGAATGCCTTTTTTATTTTAAAAGGTAAAGTTATTTTAACACACGCAATAGAGCAATGTCCACTCGTTGAATCATTTTTTTGTTTTTGTATTTTAATGATAAAGTTATAGGTGGTTGCAAGCAATATTTTTGCAATTTTAAAATTGAAAACTTTTACTTTACGAATACTAAATGGCCAAGAACTAAACATGAAGAGATGAAAAAAAGAGCAGCAGATGGGGAGGATGTGAAGCCAACCATACTTAAGAAGCCGAAACCAATTAGAAAGGTATCACTGAAAGCTATTCTACAGAGCCGACCTAAAATGGAGAGCAAGTATAATAATAAAATGCCATGGTTGATAGCTCCTAAGGCCTGTGGAATGTCAAGAAGCAGTACGAGTGTAATGTTAGCACCTTAATAAGCAATTTATGAGTAATTCAATGCAAGACTGTTTCTGTTTTTGGAAATGAAAATAATCGATCGAAACGAGAAAAGTCAAATCGAAATGAAAATAATCGAATCGAAACGAAAATAATCGAATCGAAAAGAAACGAATTGAATCGATAATATCAAATTGAATCGAAAATAATAAAATCGAATTGAAAAAAATCAAAACGAAAATAATCAAATAGAAACAAAAATAATCGAATCGAAACGACAAAAGTCAAATCGAAATGAAAATAATCGAATCAAAACAAAAATAATTGAAACAAAAAGAAACGAATTGAATCGAATCGAAAAAATCAAATCGAATCGAAATTAACCAAACTGAAACGAGAGAAATCAAATCGAATTGAAAATAATCGAATCGAATCAAAAATACACAAATCGAAATGAAAATAATCGAATCGAATCGAAAAAATTCGAATCAAAAAGAAACGAATTGAATCGATTCGAAAAAATCAAATAGAATAGAAAATAAACAAATCGAAACGAAAATAAATGAATCGAAATGAAAAAAATCAAGTAGAAGTGAAAAAATCGAAACGAATCGAAACTAATCAAATCGTATCAAAAATAATCAAATCGAATCGAAAATAATCAAATAGAAACGAAAATAATCGAATCGAATAAAAAATAATCAAATCGAAACGAAAATAATTGAATCGAAAATACTCGAATCGAAACGAAAATAATCTAATAGAAATGAAAATAATCGATCGAAACGAGAAAGTCGAATCGAAACGATAATAATCGAATCGAAATGAAAATAATCGAATCCAAACGAAAAAAATCGAATCAAAACGAAAATAATCGAATCGAAAAGAAAAAATCGAATCAAATAGCATCAAATCGAAAAAAATCAAATCGAATCGAATTGAAAAAATAGAATCGAAACGAAAATAACGAATCGAAACAATAATAATCGAATCGAAACGAAAATAAATGAATCGAAACGAAAAAATCATGTAGAAGCGAAAAAAATCGAATCGAATTGAAAATAATCAAGTTGAATCGAAATTAATCGAATCGAATCGAGAATAAACAAATAGAAATGAAAATAATCGAATCGAAACGAGAAAAGTCAAATTGAAATGAAAATAATCGAATCGAAACGAAAATAATCGAATCGAAAAGAAACAAATTGAATTGAATCAAATAATATCAAATCGAATCGAAATAATCAAACCGAATTGAAAATAATCAAATTGAAATGAGAAAAATCAAATCGAATCGAAAATAATTGAACCAAATCGAAAATAAACAAATCTAACTGAAAGTAATCGAATCAAATCGAAAAAATTCGAATCGAAAAGAAACGAATTGAATCGAATCGAAAAAAATCAAATAGAATCGAAAATAATCAAATCAAAACGAAAGTAATCAATCAAAACGAAAATAATCGAATCGAAACCAAAATAATCAAATGGACATGAAAATAATCGAATCGAAAATACTCAAATCGAAACTAAAATAATCAAATCGAACTGAAAAGAATCAAATCGAATACAAAATAATCGAATCGAAACGAAAATATTCGAATCGAAACCAAAATAATCATATCGACATGAAAATAATTGAATCGAATCGAAAATAAATCGAAACTAAAATAATCGAATCGAATCGAAAATAATCGAATCGAAATGAAAATAATCGAATCGAAAATAATTGAATCGAAACGTAAATAATCAAATCGAAGTGAAAATAAACGAATCGATTTAAAAATTCGAATTGAAACGAAAATAATCGAATCGAATCAAAAACAATCGAGTTGAAACGAAAATAATTGAGTTGAAACAAAAATAATCCAATCGAAATGAAAATCGAATCAAAACGAAAATAATCGAATGGAATAAAAAGAATACAATCAAAAGAAAAATAATCAAATCGAAATGAAAAAAATGGAATGGAATCGAATTGAAGAAAATCAAATCGCATCGAATCGATAAATATCGAATGGAATGGAATTGAATCGAAACGAAAATAATCGAATCAAAACGAAGATAATCGAATCGAATAAAAACATAATCGAAACGAAAATAAGCGAATCGAAACGAAAAAAATCGCATCAAAACGAAAATAATCGAATCGAAACCAAAATAATCAATCAAAATGAAAATAATCGAATCGAATCGAAAATAATCACATCAAAACGAAAATAAACGAATCGAATCAAAAAATTCGAATCGAAAAGAAACGAATTGAATCGAATCGAAAAAAATCAAATCGAATAGAAAATAATCGAATTGAAATGAAAAAAATCAAGTAGAAGCGAAAATAATCTAATCGAAACCAAAATAATTAAATGGAAATGAAAATAACCGAATCGAATCGAAAATAATCAAATCGAATCGAAAATAATCAAATCGAATCGGAAATAATGGAATCGAAACCAAAATAATCAAATCGATATGAAAATAATCGAATCGAAAATAATCAAATCGAAACCAAAATAATCGAATCGAAATGAAAAAAATCAAGTAGAAGCGAAAATAATTAAATCGAATCGAAAATAATCTAATCGAAATAAAAATAATCAAATCGAAACGAAAATAATCAAATAGAAACGAAAATAATTGAATCAAAAAGAAGCGAATTGAATTGAATCGAAAAAAATCAAATCGAATCGAAAATAATCAAATCGAAATGAGAAAAATCAAATCGAATCAAAAATAATTGAATCGAATCTAAAACAAATCTAACTGAAAATAATCAAATTGAATCGAAAAAATTCGAATAGAAAAGAAACGAATTGAATCGAATCGAAAAAAATCAAATCGAATAGAAAATAATCAAATCGAAACGAAAATAATCAATTGAAATGAAAATAATCGAATCGAAACCAAAATATTCAAATCCACATGAAAATAATTGATCGAATCGAAAATAATCAAGTCGAATAGAAAATAATCGAATCGAAATGAAAATAATCAATCGAAACGAAAATCGAATCAAATTAAAAATAATCAAATCGAAACGAATATAATCTAATTGAATAGAAAATAATCAAATCGAAACGAAAATAACCGAATCGAAATTAAAATAATTGAATCGAAACGAAATAAATAATCAAAACGACAATGATCGAATTGAAACGAAAAAAAATCAAATTGAAACACAAAAATAATCGAATCGAAAAGAAAAAAATCCAATCGAATAGCATCGAATCGAAAAAATCGAATCGAAACGAAAATAAATGAATCAAAACAATGATTGAATCGAAACGAAAATAAATGAATCGAAACGAAAAAATCATGTAGAAGCGAAAAAAATCAAATCAAAAATAATCAAATCGAAAATAATCAAATAGAAATGAAAATAATCGAATCGAGATGAGAAAAGTCAAATCGAAATGAAAATAATCGAATCGAAACGAAAATAATCGAATCGAAACGAAAATAAACGGATCGAATCGAAAAAATTCGAATTGAAAAGAAACGAATTGAATCGACATGAAAATAATCGAATCGTATAGAAAATAATCGAATCGAAACGTAAAAATTCGAATCGAAAAGAAACGAATTAAATCGACATGAAAATAATCAAATCGAATAGAAAATAATCGAATCGAAACAAAAATAATGAATCGAAACGAGAAAAATCGAATTGAAAAGAAAATAATCGAATCGAATCGAAAAAATTCGAATACAAAACAAATTGAATCGACATGAAAATAATCGAATCGAATAGAAAATAATCGAATCAAAACGAAAATAATCAATCGATACAAAAATAATCGAATTGAAACCAAAATAATCAAATCCACATGAAAATAATCGAATCGAATCAAAAATAATCAAATCGAAACTAAAATAATCAAATCGAATCGAAAATAATCAAATTGAATAGGAAATAATCGAATCGAAATGAAAAAAATCAAGTAGAAGCGAAAATAATCGAGTTGAAACCAAAATAATTAAATCGACATGAAAATAATCGAATCGAAATAATAAAATAGAAACGAAAATAATCGAGTCGCAACCAAAATAATCGAATCGACATGAAAATAATCGAATCGAAACGAAAATAATCGGATGGAATAAAAAGAATAGAATCTAAACAAAAATAATCAAATCGAAATAAAAAAAAGGAATCGAATCGAATCTAAGAAAATCAAATCTCATCGAATCAATAGAAACCGAATGGAATGGAATCGAATCGAATCGAAAAAAATCGAATCGAAATGAAAATAATCGAATCGAAATGAAGATAATCGAGTTGAATAAAAACATAATCGAAACGAAAATAATCGAATCGAAACAAAAAATCACATCAAAACGAAAATAATCGAAACCAAAATAATCACACAACATGAAAATAATCGAATTGAATCGAAAATAATCACATCGAAACGAAAATAATCAGATAGAATCAAAAGTAATCAAATTGAAACCAAAATAATCGAATCAAATCAACAATAATCGAGTCGAATCGAAAATAATCGAATCGAAATGAAAATAATCGAATCGAATCGAAAATAATTGAATCGAAATGTAAATAATCAAATCGAAGTGAAAATAAACGAATCGATTTAAAAATTCGAATTGAAACGAAAATAATCGAATCGAATCAAAAACAATCGAGTTGAAACGAAAATAATTGAGTTGAAACAAAAATAATCCAATCGAAATGAAAATCGAATCAAAACGAAAATAATCGAATGGAATAAAAAGAATACAGTCAAAAGAAAAATAATCAAATCGAAATGAAAAAAATGGAATGGAATCGAATCGAATTGAAGAAAATCAAATCGCATCGAATTGATAAATATCAAATGGAATGGAATTGAATCGAAACGAAAATAATCGAATCAAAACGAAGATAATCGAATCGAATAAAAACATAATCGAAACGAAAATAATCAATCGAAATGAAAATCAAATCGAAGCCAAAATAATCAAATCCACATGAAAAAAATCAAATCGAATCGAAAATAATCAAATCGAAACTAAAATCATATCGACATGAAAAAAATCAAATCGAATTGAAAATAATCAAATCGAAACTAAAATCAAATTGACATGAAAAAAATCAAATCGAATCAAAAATAATCAAATCGAAACAAAAATAATCAAATTGAATCAAAAATAATCAAATCGAATCGAAAATAATCAATCGAAACGAAAATAATAGAAACGAAACCAAAATAATCAAATCGACATGAAAATAATGGAATCGAATCGAAAGTAATCAAATAGTAACTAAAATAATCGAATAGAATAGAAAATGATGAAATCGAAACGAAAATAATCAATCGAAATGAAAATCAAATCGAAAACAAAATAATCAAATCGACATGAAAAAAATCAAATCGAATCAAAAATAATCAAATCGAAACAAAAATAATCAAATTGAATCAAAAATAATCAAATCGAATCGAAAATAATCAAATCGAATCGAAAATAATCAATCGAAACCAAAATAATCGAAACGAAACCAAAATAATCACATCAACATGAAAATCATGGAATCGAATCGAAAGTAATCAAATAGAAACTAAAATAATCGAATCGAATAGAAAATGATCAAATCAAATAGAAAATAATCAATCCAAATGAAAATAATCGAATCAAAACCAAAATGATCAAATCGACATGAAAATAACCAAACGAAATGCTGTGGAAGCGAACCGTACAGGCAGTCAGGATGCGGGAGGGACAGGCCATGAGCTCAACTCTCAGACGTGTGTGAGCTGTGCAGGCCGACGTGTGCTGGACACTTACTTACTGATGGGAGCTAGGACCGAGCTACACTCTCATTGAAGAAGGACATTTGCGATCTCTGCATTGAACTCAGATACACGAAGTAGAGTCCTGTCGCTTCCACATGCTTTTCACACAACCTCTTCCGGCACCTCACATAAATAAAAAATCTTTAAAAAAAATGAAAGAAGGTGTTCTTGATGTGCTCATAGTTTTAATTAAACATGAATCAAGTGACCTTTTGGCTCCTTGACATGCAGGATTCTATGTATTCAACATATAAATATTACACAGATGTTGACGTGTAAATATTACAAATAGAAGGAGAGCTAAAGAGAAAAAAATGTGATTTAACAAGAGAAAGGGGATCCCTGGGTGGCGCAGTGGTTTAGCACCTGCTTTTGGCCCAGGGCGCGATCCTGGAGACTCGGGATCGAATCCCACGTCAGGCTCCGAGTGCATGGAGCCTGCTTCTCCCTCTGCCTATGTCTCTGCCTCTCTCTCTCTCTCTTTCTCTGTGTGACTATCATAAAAAAAAAAAACATAAATAAAATAAAATAAGAAAAAATTTAACAAGAGAAAGGCAGTAGGTAAAAAGAAGAAAAAAAACAAGTAACACAGAATACAAACCCAAAGTGAATGTACTATAAATATATTGAAGATCTTAATACCATCAATATTGCATAAATGTAAATATTAGGCTAAAAGTATTAGGTCTAGTAAAGATGAACTTTATTGGGGTTAGCTCAATCAAATATTTAGAAATTAAGATGTCAATTTATGTTAAGAGGATCCCCCCAAAATGCCAAATATCTGAATTATTAAAATGATATAAATATGTACTATAAAGTACATCTCAACTGTGAAGATCTTTTACCTTTAAATATAATAAAAGAGGGATCCCTGGGTGGCGCAGCGGTTTGGCGCCTGCCTTTGGCCCAGGGCGCGATCCTGGAGACCCGGGATCGAGTCCCACGTCAGGCTCCGAGTGCATGGAGCCTGCTTCTCCCTCTGCCTGTGTCTCTGCGTCTCTCTCTCTGTGACTATCATAAATAAATAAATAAAAAATTTAAAAAAAAATAAATAAATATAATAAAAGAAGGACAATAGAAAGAAATTTTAGTATATAATACAGTTCTTCCTCATTATATGGTAATGGAATTACTTTATATGAGAATCTGTGTGACATCCTATATGTAACCTCTGTTCTACCTTTATCTGTTCTATCTTTATGAACTTCTTGGTAGTTTCACTTATTAAAAGATTCTAACAGTATTTAGCTCTCTCTAAAGGGACCTTTGAGACCAAAATGGTTGCAACAGAATCTTTCTTTCTGTAAAAGATACCATAAAACAATTAAATGTTACTTGAGTCCTCACTGAAAACCATTCTCACTAAAACTAATGATTCCCTATGTCAATATTAAAATCTATTTTTTAACCTCATTTTGGACTTATAAAAATATTAAAATATATTTAAATATCTCATACTGAATATCTAGCAATAGCCACAAGGAAAAATAGCACAAATTTAATACTATTATACTAAAATACATTTTATCTTTATACTTCAATGTTTTAATATTAATAACAGATTCTATACTGCTTTATATTTTTTCTTATTTAATCATCTCAACATCCTTGTAAAAATAGTACAGATTTATTTTAAAAATAAGGAGAAAAGCTCATGGAATAAAATATTTTGTCAGATGAACATGCATCCATTTCTTCTATATTTGTTTCTCTATAATTCATTATTGTTGTTCAACTTACTTGAGATTATTTTTTTGAAAATGTTTTACACTTCCATAGACAAATTTATGGCAAATAGAAATTATTATTTTGTTCTTTCACTCAATAAAGAGTTTTAAAGTCAAAACAGTATAAAACTGAGCTTCAAGGGAAGAATTCTGTGGCTAAGTAGAATCATGTAAGGATGTACTTAAGAGTAGGTTGTGTGGTTAACTGATATCATCACTCCATTACTTCTATAATTTTTCATGATTTATATTGTCTTCTCCAGATATTTCCAAGCTAGTGAGGAAATTCAGAACACAGTTTCAGGGTAACTACTATGTTTCCTTTTAACTCCCTATAGTTTAACTTCCTTCACATTTTAGGAAGGACAAAGTCTAAGAAAGGCATCTTCAAAGAGAAGACATTGAGGAAAGTTACTCATGGCATTTATAATCTTGCAGATTTATTTTTTTTATGTTCAAAATAAACAGAACCTGGAAAATTACTGAAAAGTACCTATGGGATAAAGTTTGGCATAATTCTAAAAACAGAATGAAAAAAGAAAGAAGGAAAAGAAAGAAAGAAAGAAAGAAAGAAAGAAAGAAAGAAAGAAAGAAAAAAAAGAAAGAAAGAAAGAAAGAAAGAAAGAAAGAAAGAAAGAAAGAAGGAAAGAAGAGAAAAAAAAGAACAAAGAAGAAAGAAAGGAGAAAAGAAAGAAGTCATGTGAATTAGAAATGAAAGAACTAGGAGTAAATTTTTTAAAAAGGAATAAAAACATTTTTTAAAGTGTCCTCCAATATTTAAATACTTTATTAGGAGAGAAAATAGATCAATTATTCATGATTCATGACTATAGTTTTCAGATTAGTGTTTAAAAATTAAGGGGCTACACTTTTTTGACATTACAGAATAGTTAAGGTTGTCTAGAGATAGAATGAGATAGCTTTCTAGGCTTGTTTTCTCATTAATTTGGATGAGGTGGTTTCTAATATCCCTTTCAGTTTTACTATTGCAGTGTTATCTTTTTAAAAAAGATTTTCTTTATTTAATAAAGAGAGAGACCACATGAGCAAGGCAGAGCTACAGGAGAGGGAGAAGCAAACTCCCCTCTGAGGAGTGAATCTGCTGTGGGGCTCCATTCTAGGACTCCAGGATCATGACCTGGGCAGAAGGCAGATGCTTAACTATCTGAGCCACCCAGGCACCTTGCACGATATTATCTTCCTCTGGATATTTAGAGTGAGTGTAACATGAGACAACCCACCTGCATACATCTGCTAAGCAGTTTACAACTCCCCGAGATTATCCCCCTCTTTACATTATCCCTGATGAATACTCTTAAAAGTCGAAGTGAATTCAAAACAATCCTAATGCTGTCCCTGATGCCCATACCTCTCTTATTGCAATGTACCACTTTTTACCATTTATTATGTTTGTTTAGACATTCATTTATTTCCTTGATAGACAGTAAGCACTGCTTATAAATTGTAATTTGGGGGGAAGGATCTTCCATATTGAAATCATTTGGGGTTTTAAAAGGCAAATTCCTGGAATTGATTCTAGAACTACAGGAAGACTTGCCATTATTTTCTGTATGATACACTGAACTTTATTCTTTTAAATGCTTAGTGTTACTAAGCTACTGCTATAAATTCTTTTATTTACCTTTGTGTTTTCCAACGTCTGTCAACTCTTGGCCTAATCATTACTAATACCCAGCCTCAGCCGTACCGAGCTGCTGATTTATTTCTGAATACATCTTCAGGATATCAGGATATCCTCAGACGTCATCGTTCTGGGCAGGCTGATGTTAATCTTGTTATAAACCTTGCTCCCTAGGAGCTATTTTCTGACTGCTTTCTCCTATTTATGCCTTACTTAGGATCCTGTTTCAAAATAGACCAAATGGAAACACACTCTTGCCTGACTGATGCTGTGATCTAGAATATCCTATTACACACTTTATCCATCAAGGTGAACCACACAGCATCTTGAAGATAGCCTAAATCATGCCCACATGTGCTACCTCCCTTTAATTATTCTAATTAAGACTCCTTTTCTTCCAACAAATGACCAGCCCTATACCTAAGACTCTTCTTCGGTGGCCCAGTCCTAATCACAAATATGCAATTTTACTTCTTGCTGTACCCTCAATGAGTGGAAAGCCTGGCTTCTTGTAAAAGATGAGAGAGGGTAGTCCTAGCCTCAGTGAGAGGGGGCATTTAAGGTAACATTATCACAAACCTCAAAACAGTTTGTCCCCTTTTCTTTTCACCTCTCTCCCCCATATGCCTAGACAGGATGAAACAGATGCTCATTAATTCTTAAAATCCCTTTAAACTATATAATGTACACTCTCAGATTAGTGAGATTAAACCACATGGTAGTTATATAGTTTATAATGTGTCCAGAATTAATTAATAGATCAACAGCACTATTTGCAAGGTAGGCAGTCAGGCCTGAAGATTTTTTACCAAAAGCCCAAAAAGGAAACACTTCTCAAGTTGCTGTTGGTTATCATGATCTGCGCAAACAAATGGTATTGCTGCACAACGTCAATAGCCCACATTCTACGCCTTGTTTTGCTTTTTAACACTGAGAAGACCAACAGCTGTTACTGATCTAAGAAGAACTAAAGCATTTACAGTAGGTGGTACCACCTGTGCTTTTCTTATTCCACCCTTAAAAATCTGCTACTTTATTTTGGAGCTGGATGGAGAATATGGCAGTGACTCAATGTCAGGGGGAGTGAGTAGTCAACTCTGGCTTAGTTCTGATAAGGAGTAACATGACCTTAATAAGTCACAACAATGTGTGTTGATGAATATCTTCTCTTGATTTTGCTTTATCCATTTCAAGAATCTAAGAAAAGACCATAAATAAAAAGGAAATTTGAATTCAGCTGACTTAACTGAACGAAAGATTTACAACCCAGATAAAATGCAAGATTCTATATATATGCAAATAATGATCTTAACTATTTCATGTTTCATTTTAGCTTCTTTACCTTAAACCCTAGAAAAAATACACTTGCCAAGTTACTGCCTACTTGATCCTATAGCTGTGGAATTTTAAATTTAAACAGGTTGTTGGTGAAACATGTCTTCTATTTCCAAGTGAAGTGTTTAAGAGATTATGGAAAATAGAGAATTAACTCAATTGGGGACAAAAATAGCTTCGAAATTTGGTAGCTTGAGTTACCTAGCACTTATATATGAAGTTTCCTCTAAATGCTAAATTTCAAAATGTTATATACAGAATAATTTAAGTCATGTAATACAAAACTTTTGACAAAAGGAAATGTATCGAGTGATACATTTACTTCAACTGAATCAGGGGATCCCTACACAACCATGAGTTGATGTTTCTGCATCTTGGTGTTCTAAATTAATCAATGTTATAGAAATTCAACTAGAATTTAATTGTTCAATGAAAAAAGCGAGGTAATAATCTCTTGTCATTTTTTTTAACAACTTTTCACATTTCCCATAGTAAATTGGGGGAGTAATCCCCCATAGTAAATTCCCCATAGTAAATTTCCTGAGTAAATTGTTTGCCAATATGGTATATTCTAACCCTGCCTATTTTTAACAACCTTTCTTGCCTTCTGAAGCAAAGAAACAAAAACGAAACCACTCTAGGACAATATATATATATATATATATATATATATATATATATATATATATATATATATATTGCTTGAAAGCATTTCCCTTTAGGTGAATTACTTAAAATTCAGCCAAGTACAGACACTGTTTTTTTTTTTTTTTTCAGACACTGTTTTTTAATTGCTGTTTTAGAAAACATTTGGACCTACCTGGAAATATTAAATATAAGTCTCATTTATAACACTAACAATAGGTTTCATTTATAATCATGAATAGAGTGTCAACTCAAAGAATGGCCCACATTTACTCCATCTGAGTTTTGTTTCTATTATTCACCTCACACTTCTCTGTTAGTTTTTGCTTGCTGTTTTCCAATATAATAATATTAATAAATAATATCATATCCAAATAGTTCTTAATTATGCTAGCACATTCTTTACTGATGGAGTGTTTAGTCAGAATTTTGTGTGTTTTTTAAAATTTTTATTATTTATTCATTCATGAGAGACAGAGAGAGAGGCAGAGACATAAGCAGATGGAGATGCAGGAAGCCCAATGTGGTAATCAATACCGGGATTTGGGGATCATGCCTTAAGCCAAAGGCAGACACTCAACTGTTGAGTCACCAGGTGTCCCATAATTTTGTGTTTTTCTTTCCAATCCAGTGAGACACATTTTTCCCTACAGAACATGTTGGCAACGGTGCTATCACACATACAGAAATCTTATACTATTATTACATTATATGTTGGTATTACAGCAATGAATTTGTCTGGATAGCAGTAAAATATTTTTCTCTTATTACTATTTGTCATGTCCAGGGCAGAGTCACTGATGTTGGTGACACAGTGCTTAGATTCAGACTGCAAAATTTGGGGATTTTCTGAAAAGTGACTCTCACACTGACAGCTGAGACCCATTGCTAGGAATAGAGAACATCTCCCTGAAGGCTACATAGTTACAGTTGTTCTACATTAAGCCACCAGTTACCAATAATTACCCAACGTAAAGAACAAATCCTTCAAGGGTCTTGTTGTTGCTTCAAAAAGAATGCCAGGCTTTCCTTTACTCATCCACAATTAGTTTTGCTAACTTGAAAAGCATATGACAAGTCGACCGATCTATGAACCAGCTGCCATCTGATAGCTCACCTCTGCAAAATGAGAAGGGAGCTGATACCAAGATGCAGATTCATGAAAGACACCCTGAGAAAAATCAATGTGAAATAAAATAAAAGTGGATAAATGAAGTCTGTAATTAAGGACTTAACAGGAAGCATTTACTAGATGGAAAGAGTTCCAAATGAAAAATACTTTGAGGCCTCTGGACGCCGCCGAGTAAGCATCGTTAAAGTCTCCCCTCCCACCGCCGTCATGTCTAAGTCAGAGTCTCCCAAAGAGCCCGAGCAGCTGCGGAAGCTCTTCATCGGACGTTTGAGCTTCGAAACGACCGATGAGAGTCTGAGGAGCCATTTTGAGCAATGGGGGACGCTTACGGACTGTGTGGTAATGAGAGACCCCAACACCAAGCGCTCCAGAGGCTTTGGGTTCGTCACGTACGCCACCGTGGAGGAGGTGGACGCGGCCATGAACGCCCGGCCGCACAAGGTGGACGGAAGAGTCGTGGAACCAAAGAGGGCTGTCTCCCGAGAGGATTCTCAAAGACCCGGTGCCCACTTAACTGTGAAAAAGATTTTTGTCGGTGGCATTAAAGAAGACACTGAAGAACATCATCTAAGAGATTATTTTGAACAGTATGGGAAAATTGAAGTGATTGAGATCATGACTGACCGAGGCAGTGGGAAAAAGAGAGGTTTTGCTTTTGTGACCTTTGACGACCACGACTCTGTAGACAAGATTGTCATTCAAAAATACCATACTGTGAATGGCCACAACTGTGAAGTAAGGAAAGCCCTATCGAAGCAAGAGATGGCTAGTGCTTCGTCCAGCCAAAGAGGCCGAAGTGGTTCTGGAAACTTTGGTGGTGGTCGTGGAGGTGGTTTTGGTGGGAATGACAACTTTGGTCGTGGAGGGAACTTCAGTGGTCGAGGTGGCTTCGGTGGCAGTCGAGGTGGTGGTGGATACGGTGGCAGTGGGGATGGCTATAACGGATTTGGTAATGACGGAAGCAACTTTGGAGGTGGCGGAAGCTATAACGATTTTGGCAATTACAACAATCAATCCTCAAATTTTGGACCCATGAAAGGAGGAAATTTTGGAGGCAGAAGCTCTGGCCCCTATGGTGGTGGAGGCCAATACTTTGCCAAACCAAGAAACCAAGGTGGCTATGGCGGTTCCAGCAGCAGCAGCAGCTATGGCAGTGGCAGAAGGTTTTAATTACTGCCAGGAAACAAAGCTTAGCAGGAGAGGAGAGCCAGAGAAGTGACAGGGAAGCTACAGGTTACAACAGATTTGTGAACTCAGCCAAGCACAGTGGTGGCAGGGCCTAGCTGCTACAAAGAAGACATGTTTTAGACAATACTCATGTGTATGGGCAAAAAACTCGAGGACTGTATTTGTGACTAATTGTATAACAGGTTATTTTAGTTTCTGTTCTGTGGAAAGTGTAAAGCATTCCAACAAAGGGTTTTAATGTAGATTTTTTTTTTTGCACCCATGCTGTTGATTGCTAAATGTAATAGTCTGATCATGACGCTGAATAAATGTGTCTTTAAAAAAAAAAAAGAAAAAGGAAAAAAAAAAAAAGAAAAATACTTTGAAAAGATAAGTCACAAAACCTGTGCTTTAAAAAAAATGGTAAAAGATAAAGAGGGCAAAGTACTTAGGAATTTCTATTTTACTACTGATAAGGCCACAAATGAGAATGTTCTGCCCAGAATTAATACAAAATTTAGGTGAATATGTTGGGTTACATCTCAGTCCTCTTGGACTCTTGTCTAAGTGTTTCTTTTTGGCAGACCAGGCTATCAAATTTTAGTAGATGAGTGAAAAATCAAATCATATTTCAGATAGTGAAATGATATCAAAGTTCCTGGCCTGTCTAGAATGGGAAAAGGATAAGACCATTAATTATAAAGTGAAACCACTTAGCAACTCAAGAATTGTATTTAGGATGCTGAATGTATAGTTGACAATAGTCATCCCTAAAAGCAGAGATCATATAATTTCATCTAGAAACAAGAAAGTAGATGTGCTTACTATACCTACTTACCATGCAATGTACCTACTTGATAACCTTCCATGTACTTATTTGCTTTTTAGCAGTTCATTCAATTAGATAAATTTGTATTAAGTACAAATTGTGTTCAAGGTACCCTTGAATGTCATGAAAGTAGGTAAACATGGTCACAGTTGGCATCACCTGTGTCAGTTGGCCTAAGGTTGCCAAATCTATTTTCTCTCTCCTTGAATCTGGGTTGCCCAGATTCCCCTTCAAGGGAATACTTACTGACTATCTATGAGATATAGTCATTAGAGAGCTTACTGTGATCATTCTGCCTCAGTTAGAAAGAACCATTATTACCTAAAGTCATTCTTTTTCCTAATTTCAGTGCCTGAGCAAGACAGGAGAATAAGAATCTAGTCTTTGTGGCGTAATGCAGGATACTCTGACAGATAAGCCTTACTCTGAAGCTTTCCACATTGGCTGAGACTGTTGGATCTACATGCAGATCAACTTCTTCCTCCACCCAATCCTATTTCCTCTCTTTTTCTTTTATAGATGTTAGTTCATAATAAATAACTTACACCCCAACTACCATCACAGTATCTGCTTCTATGATGCTTGTTCTAGCCAATAAAATGTGGCCACTGTACCAGCTCTGAGACTAGACTTCAAAAAATCTTGTAGACTTTCACTCTGGGAATCCTACCAAGGCATCCTATCAACATGTCATGAGAGGCCAATAAAACAGCAATGAACCATATCAGAGGTCTTCCAAAGCAACAAGAAACCAATCAACCCAGCAGCTCACTGTACACACATAGACGCATTTTAAACTAGAAGAAGAGCCTAGCTGAGCCCAGCCCAAATTGCTAAATAGCAGAATCAGGAGCTAAATAAAAGATTGTTGTTTTAAACCATTAAATCTTTGGGATGATTTTTCATATAGCCAAAGCTATCTTATTATACAAGCATACTTAATATTTCTAAAAAGGCAATTTGTTTGAATTTTGATATTTTTATTATTTTTATAAAGGCCCTATAATAATGAACATGCAATTATCATTTAGTATAGAGTTATTTTCAGCTCTAGTCACACAGCTCTGTGCTTATTGTGTGGATGCCTGGAAATCCGGCACTGTCTTTCAGCCAAGATAAAGGCATTTACCTTTAGGCATTTACTAATGATTTATCATGTGCTATTTAATACCTGAAACTCCCTTGTGGCTCTTAGGCCCAGTTGGTTTATTGATAGCTTACACCTGGAGAGTCATGCAGTCCAAGCGGGAGTGTGAGCTATGGTGTGAGAGGGTGAATCCTGAGAACAAGGCGGCGTTGGAGGCGTGGGTCAGGGAGACGGGCATCCGCCTGGTGCAGGTGAACGGGCAGAGGAAGTATGGCGGGCCACCCCCAGGCTGGGTGGGCAGCCCGCCGCCGGCCGGGTCGGAGGTGTTTATCGGGCGGCTGCCGCAGGACGTGTACGAGCACCAGCTGATCCCGCTGTTCCAGCGCGTGGGCCGCCTCTACGAGTTCCGCCTGATGATGACCTTCAGCGGCCTGAACCGCGGCTTCGCCTACGCCCGCTACAGTTCGCGGCGCGGCGCCCAGGCGGCCATCGCTACGCTGCACAACCACCCGCTGCGGCCGTCCTGCCCGCTGCTCGTGTGCCGCAGCACGGAGAAGTGCGAGCTGAGCGTGGACGGGCTGCCTCCGGGCCTGAGCCGCCGCGCGCTGCTGCTCGCGCTGCAGCCCCTGGGCCCCGGCCTGCAGGAGGCGCTGCTGATGCCCAGCCCTGGGCCGGCGCCCGCGCAAATTGCGCTGCTCAAGTTCAGCTCGCACCGCGCCGCCGCCATGGCCAAAAAAGCCCTGGTGGAAGGGCAGTCACGCCTCTGTGGAGAGCAGGTGTCGGTCGAATGGCTCAAGCCAGACCTGAAACAGCGACTCCGCCAGCAGGTCATGGGCCCCTCCCTGCAGGGCCTACAGCCAGAGGGCAGTCGACTGGCCCCCTCCAGGGACAAGCTGGAGTCCCAAGGGGCCCGGGCTGCCCTGCAGCTGTTGTGCCAACAAATGAAGCTGGGTAGCCCGGTGTTCCTAACCAAGTGTTTGGGCACAGGCCCTGCAGGCTGGCACCGCTTCTGGTATCAGGTGGTGATCCCAGGACACCCGGTGCCCTTCAGTGGCCTCATCTGGGTTGTGCTAGCTCCAGAAGGGCAGGAAGGGCATGAAGTGGCTAAGGATGCTGTGTCTGCAAGGTTGCTAGAGGCACTGAGGGAGTCTGGAGCCAGCCTCTTCCGGTCTGCTGGGGCTGAGGCAGGTATGGTGGTTAAGCAGTGACCCTGTCTTCTTCACAGGCAGCCTGAACGCATGGGCAGAGCCTGTGTCAGTCCCCAACCCAGCAGGCCTGGGCAGCCACCATCTGATCTCAAGGAGGGAGACCACAGGTCCTGCCCTACCTCTGACACAGCCTCCCAGCTGGGGCAAGGCCCCAGGGCACCTAGGAAAGCTCAGGTTTGGCCAAGTTGTGGGGAGGGACTTTGCTCTCCCCCTCCCAGCCCAGGGTCTGACATTGACCCTGTGGTATTTTGTAGCCATTCTCTGTGTGATACACATGCAAACACCCCTTTCTCTCCTCCCGTAGCTTAGCATCAATCTCGTTTTCCTGATTCGTCAATCTTTAATTTTATTTGGAGGCTGGCTGAGCCAGAGGGTCAGAATTCTGCCTTTTGGCCTCACTACTTAACAGTCTGGTTACAGTGTATGTGTGATTTTGGGGTTTTTCTCTGCTGTTTGTATTTATATTAAACCCCTGGTTGGTGTAAAAAAAAAAAAAAAAAAAAAAAAAGATAGCTTACACCTTGTGTAACCAGTTAGCCTGAATTAATTATGTAAACAGGGTCATGAAAGACCTCACTGGAAACTTTCCAGTTGCTCTCCCCAAATTAGTATTTGTTTTACAAATTTTGGTAATTCAATCTAGAAACAAAATACATCCTTGTGTTCATAGTAAGGCTTAAGGCAGGTGCTTCTGGAAGTTTTGGGGCCCCTAAATCTTGCCTGAACTCTTTTTTTCTGCTCTATAGTATCTTTTGCCCTTATTAAAAGATTTGCATTAATATGCTTTATGGTGACTCTATAAGTCTTTTCAATTAACCGATGTGTTGCACTCTGCAGGCTGTGTGTGAGTGTTTAGGTGCTCTTCAAAAATTAAGAACAAGATTTGTGAATTTTTTCTTAGTATAGATCTAAGGAAACCATAGCTGCACAAGATCAAGATCAAAGTTAAATTTGTTTTTTGTTTTTTGTTTTTTTTTTTTTTGCTTTTTGATAAGGGTCTTTGTGTATGTGTGTTTATGTGGTTACATTTTGTTTGAAATTCTGGTTCTGGAGCAGTGTAAAGAAGTTCAATTACGAAAAAGGGAAAAGCGAAAACATGAAAGTCAGCTTCAAACACAAAAAGTAAACATATATTATTCACAAGTATAAGGACAAGAAAATAGAAAATGATTTAACATTATAATCCAATGACAAGTCAAAATAAAAATAAAACATTTAATAGAATCAACTTCACACATGACAACAATAGAACATAATTAAAGGATATTAGGGCTGTAAACAGAACACATGCCCAAAGTAATATCTTTTAAATACTGGATATGTTGCCTGAATATCCCTTGATAAAAATTCCCTGAAGTTGATGATTTAAGGATTCCTGGTGAAATTCAAACATGTTACTAAAATATGGAAACAGCTTATTAATTAAGCAATATATGCCCCAAGACTATGAGCAAAAATATTATTTTTGTAAATTTCCTAGAGAAGAAAGTTCTTGATAAAGTTGATTGTAGCACAAAAGAGCTATGATTAAGTCAGCAAGAATATTTGAAGGTGTAGTGGAATAAAAGGACTAGAGGGTATGCTAGAGCAAAAAGTCCTAGAAACACAGGAGTAATGACTGAGAACAGAAACACGGAAGATAATGGTTATTTCGACAAAGGAAGTAGTTACTTAATGTGGATCATGGTTTCTTCATAAATGTACAAGGGTTTACATTTACCCCACGGAGGTGTACTACAACCCCACAGATCTCTTAGAGCATACTACACCTAAAATACTGAGCTGAACACAGTGAAAATACTCAATTGTTTACTGTATCCAACATCCTCCAAGTGCAAAATACTACTAGAGAGTGGCTTAATTCCACTAATATTATGTTACTAAGTATTATGGGTTTATACACTATAAGTTTTAGTTCATGTTTATTGAATTAAATTAGTTCTGTCACCTAATAATGGAGCAGCAAAGGAAATTTTGTTTAAATGAAGGTCCCAGTAAATTATATCTGAATCAAAGAATCATGGACTTGCAGGGCCACAAGCAGGCCTAAAAGTCATCTCGTACAACACCTCTTCTAATGCGTGAATTTACGCATTACATTCTATTTGAACACTTAATGATGAGCAGCATATACCTTCTGGAATTAGCTTATTTCATTACCAGTAGGCTCAGAGTTTTAAACTTATAAAACTTTTAAAGCTTTAAAGTTCTACTTTCAGGTCAGCAAAAGCCTACTCTCCTTTAACTTCCACCCAAAGCAAGTCTACTGATAGCTCTTTCATATCACAACCATTCAAATATTTCAAGATATAGTATCTTTTTATTTCAGAAAAAAATATTCCAAGTCTTCCAAATTTGGCTGACCAGTATGGTTCCAACTTCTGTCTCCATTCTTCAGAGGTAGGCTGACCACCATAGAATTATGCTATACCATCAACCTCCCACCCCCTTCTCCCTGTCCTTCATCTTATATTTTACAGTTCACAAGTTTATTTTTTTAAAGATTTTATTTGTTTATTCATGAGAGACGAGAGAGAGAGAGAAAGAGAGAGAGAGAGAGAGGCAGAGACACAGGCAGAGGGAGAAGCAGGCTCCACACAGGGAGCCCAACGTGGGACTCGATCCTGGGTCTCCAGGATCATGCCCCGGGCCGAAGGCAGGTGCTAAACCCGCTGAGCCAGCAGGCATCCCTAGTTCACAAGTTTATGTCACAGTCACTGTGAGATTGCTTCAGCATATTGTGAACTAAATCTCCTAAGTCTTTTCAAACAATCTGCTACTAAGGCAAGACCCTTCACCTGCTATGTAGAGGGCATGTGTGAAGAGTTGGTTTATCTCTATTAAATTTCCTCTTGTTAGAGTTTTCCATTGCTCCAGCTATGACAAGACTTCTATGAATCTTGATTCTATCATTCACTGTGATTTCTGCCCTTCTCTGATTTGTGTTATAACCAAACTGAAGGCCTAATCTTTATCAGCTCATATCAGAGTGAGCATCAAATAGCCTAAGCAGAGTGGCCTTTCTTGAAGTCTATTTCCTCAGTCTTCTCAACGTAATACATACTGAGCCAAGGTAAGATGCCTTGATGTACTGGGCTTGTGACATGGGCGGGGGGGTGGGGTGGGTGGGGGTGGGACACCACTCTCCGACACAGGTCAAACAGAGTAGAAGGCCTAGTTTTCACTGCTACCACCTCCTGAGACATGGTGTTAGATATTGTTTTAATAAAATAAACCAATCCCAAATGTCTTAGTGTAATACATGAATTTTATTTCTTTCAAGCAAATCCATTGCAGATATTTTTGATCAGGTGTATGGTAGGCAAGCTTATTCTACACAGTGCCCTTAGAATCTAGGCTCTTTCCCTCACACAACTTTTTTCTCAGTCCTTCATGTCTAGGAGTGTGGGTAAGAGAACACCTGAGAGAGGGTGAGGGATTATATGGTGGAGCATGCATGTGGCACAAAGCATTTTCACCAACATTCCTCTGGGCAGAAATCACTTGCCAGGTCTCATCTGTAAACATAGGGATTGGGAAAAATAGTGGTTTTGCTTACAGATGTGGAAAATGGAAAAAAAAATTGAAACTATATCATGAGAGGGGGAACTGGTATTTGTAACTGGGGACACTTTGCTAAGAAATATCCCCTTGGTACCAGAAAGACAAAAATAAATTGATGTAAACAATAATTTAATATTTAAATAGTCATTCCTAAGAAACTTGGGCAGTGTGCCAAAATATTCTTTCCTTTCTCTCTCACATTGTTATTTCTCTTATTTTTCAAAATATTCTTTCCTTTCTATCTCACATTGTTATTTTTCTTATTTTTATTTTTTAACGATTTTATTTATTTATACATGAGAGACAGAGAGAGAGAGGCAGAGACATAGGAAGAGGGAGAAGCAGGTTCCATGCAGCAAGCTTGATGTGGGAGTTGATTCCCAGACCTGGGATCACTCCCTGAGCTGAAGGCAGATGCTCAACCACTGAGCCACCAGGCGTCCCTCTTTCACATCATTAATGGAGCTGTCCTAACTGCCAACCATCTCAGTATGGCTGCCTGCAGGGCCCAGCGTAACACTCAAGAGAATAGCACCTGGAAAAGGCCATAGAAACTATGTATTGTTGACTGGAATTATTACTTAGTAATAAGCAATGCCAGTCAACACTGTGTCTGGTGACTCGTATTACAAACTTTCTCATTTAAATGGTAAATATTGCAAAGTTGGACCTCTACTTTTTGAATAACTCTTTTTGCCTTATCTCCCATCTTCTCATCCGCATTTAATAATATCTCTTCCATCTTAATATACAGGAAATTAAAAACACTTTTTTCTATAATGGTTTTATTTGTATAATATAAAAACACCAACTTAAGGACAGTTTTATAAGGGGCATCCAGAATACTATTGCAAAACTAGCTAAAATAATCTAATCAAAAAGTTTAATATGCAAGATTTTAATGTACACACAAATTCCTTAAGTTTTGGTTTATTTCCCTAAACATTTTATTGAAAACTAAAATTATATCCTGCTTTACGAATACATAGTAATGGAGAGAGAAGTTAGCATAACTAAACTTTAGCAAAGATATACTCAATATATGAGATAGTCTAATAAAGTCACATTTTATATTGCATTTGAATAGAATCAGGAAAACTTAAAAAAGATGAATTAGAGCACATGGGAAAACAACAAGGTTTTGACATTTTAGTTATGGAAGCACGGTATTTAGCACTTTAAAATGAGAATCATGGTCTTTGTAATTGGTTGACTATAAGAGTACATAACTTATGAGATAAAGATAGAAGTAACACCGGAGGAGATGGTAGAGTTTATGAATAAAAACTGACAAACCGGGGCATCTGGGTGGCTCAGTCATTTAAGCCTCCAACTCTTGGTTTCAGCTCAGGTCATGATCTCAGAGTCATGAAATCAAGCTCCATATCAGGCTCCATTATGGGTGTGGAGACTGCTTAGAATTCTCTCCTTGTCTCTCTCTCACTCTCTCTCTTTGTCCCTCTCCCCCATTATACACTCTCTCTTAAACAAAACAAAACAAAACAAGACTGATTAATAAATACCATACTCTATTTGTAAAACATAAAAACACAAAGCAAAGATATGAGGTAGAGTAAAATATAAAAGGAAGGACAATCATTAAAATATAAATTCCTCAAGTTAGTATTAAAGACTTGGCCATTTTGAAAATTTCCATAGATAGTGTCAAAAAAATTAAACTTACCTTTTCCTCATGTGGGTCATACTGCATGTAGAAAATTTACACAGAAAATTATGAATAACTTAATACTCAATTAATATGTACATTAATAAAATATCCACTGAAAAAACTCCAACATTCATCATCTTCTAATATGTATCATCTGATATCAACATCAATAACAAACGTAATTTTAGTGAAAAAATGAGATGGAAATAGGAATAAAAATTATTGCGCAAAAAATAGAAGAAACAAAAAAAAAACAAAAAAAATAAGGAAATAAAAAAATAGAAGAAACAGAAAATGTTAGAGAAAACTACTTACATATTATCTACTTTTGAAAATATACTACAATGGAGTCATAGTCATATTTTCTACCTGGAGATGAAATACTACTGTTAGGGAAATAGGAGATGGAGACATAAGAGACCAAAATCTCTTTTGCAATGACATAGGCCAGTGGAAGAGAGGGTGAAAGAGTAGTAGCAATGAGCCTAAAGAACATGCATATTTGTTGCATATTTTTCCCCCAACAGGAGAGACTTTGACATTATAAATAACTTGGTTTTCTTCAGGGACAAAAGCATAAAATCTTGAAAAAATAGCAAATCTCAAGGAAATAAGAAATTCGAGAGGACATGTGGTATTAAAAATAAAAAACTTATAATTCAAAATTTTGTGAATTTAATCTAGTTTCAACAATTTTAAACCATATGTGGTAAACTTACATACATCAGTAAGCAAGTCCATATTCCCAATATTGACATGTAAATTAGAGATGCGTCAATAAATGCTACATAATTTCACTGAAATTTTCCTTTATTTTCCAGCCAGATGAAAAGTAAAAATGATAGTTAGATGGTGAACTGGGCATCCAAAATACAAAAACATCATTAAAATAATTCTGCAAATTAGCACAACTTCTTGTATATCAATTAACAATATGGTGTATAGAAACCAGGTTAAATAGCATCTTCAACATTTCATTGTTAATGTCAAATGGTTAGTTTGCAGTATAACAAGACACCTATTCCAGTGATCTATCATTCAGCCCAAGACTGCATTTTGCAATTTGAGTCTTGAAAACCTATTAAAAGAGGTACTGAGACTTTCATCTCTCTTCATTTACTAAGAAAACAAAAAATCACATTTTTCCCTTCAAGCCAATAATAAATAATAAATTATGTCAATTTATGTGTGATAAGAAACTTCTAATTCTATACAGTAATTTCTATCACCACCACCCTAATTAAAGTGTCCTTTTGTTTTGACTCTATTTTAGTATTTTTGTGTCTCACAAACATTACATTTTATGGCATTTTGAAGGAGAACATTACTCTTTATGTGGCACAACCTCTTATAAAAATATAATACCACAAAGAGGATTTAACAACAACAAAAACATGGTACAGAGCTTTTTTGTGGGTTTTCATCTACATAGTAAATGAACTCGTATACTATGGAAAATTTGGCTGTAAGTGTAGTTTTTTCTTTAAAGAATTCTGCTAAAAGACATCAACTTGACTAGTTCTCTTTTATGCTAGTTTTCTACTCTTTCTACAGAATACAGACAACATGCAATTAAGACATATTTAGTAAGTATACTTTAGATTTCTCAGAGACTTTTGGAAAATAATCTTTTCAATTTAGATATGGTAGGCCTTGTATAAGAATAAATCAAGAACTAAATAAAGCTCAGAAAAAATCCTTTATATCCTCAATGTATCTACTGTTTTGGTGACCTGAATTTATCTATTGTAAAGGACTATGAAAAATAGGTTGGCGACTTTATCATTGGCCTTAAATTAATTGAAAAAAAAAAAAAAAAAGGAAATCCTTGCCATGTTATTTTTCCAACATGACAAAATTTTAGTTTTCTAAATAGCTATCATAATTGAGATAAATACAATACTGTGGGTACAGAGGAGAAGAAATTAAAATTCAAGCAGTTATAGACAATAGGCAGAAGTATTACTAAGAAGTTGCATCTAAATCTGGTAAAGAATGAGTAGATGTCTGTAGAGTGAAAAAAGAAAGAAAGGCCATCCCAAATAGAAAGAAAAGACATGAGAGGGTATTGTTGCAAAGGAACATAAAAATGCAAAATAACTCATAAGGGCAGAATATTATGTCGGTTTTTTAAAAAGACTGATTTTGAGAGAGAGAGAGAGAACACTAGCAGGAGGGGCAGAGGGAGAGGGAGACAGACAATCTCATGTAAACTCCATGCTGAGCATGCCTGCGGTGGGGCTAGATCTCACAACCCGGAGAAAAGGACACTGAAATCAAGATCTAAGTGGAAACCAAGAGTTGCATGCTTAACCCATTGCACCACCCAGGCGCCTTGAAGATTATGTTGTAAGTAGAGATCAATACAGGAGTTGTGTGTCATGGTAAGCAGTCTGAGCTTTATTGTATAAGCAAGTTAAAATGCAATTACAAAAACAACTAAATAATTTCATTGTGCATTTACTATGGGCCAACTGGATGAGCAAGTACCTGTCCTATTTTTTTTAAGTATTTATTTATTTATTTATTTATTTATTTATTTATTTATTTATTCATGAGAGGAGAGAGAGAGAGAAAGGCAGAGACACAGGCAGAGGAGAAGCAGGCTCCATGTAGGCAGCCTGACATGGGACTCAATCCCGGGTCTCCAGCACCACGCCCTGGGCTGAAGGCAGCGCTAAACCACTGAGCCACCGGGTTGCCCCTACTTAATTTTTAAAACATCCTTTGAGCTGGGTACTGTGAATCTTCTATTCATTAAGAGGAAAAACTGAGGGATAGATAAATTCATTTGCTTGTTTGCAAAGCCCTAAGTTGTACCTGAGCAAACAAAATCCAGAGCCTGTGTTCCTCAATGCTGCAATACTCTACCCATCCTAAGAAACCATATTTTTATTTTTTTATTTTTATTATTTATTTATGATAGTCATACAGAGAGAGAGAGAGAGAGAGAGAGAGGCAGAGACACAGGCAGAGGCAGAAGCAGGCTCCATGCACCGGGAGCCTGACGTGGGATTCGATCGCGGGTCTCCAGGATCGCGCCCTGGGCCAAAGGCAGGCGCCAAACCGCTGCGCCACCCAGGGATCCCAGAAACCATATTTTTATATGATGATGTGGAAGTATCAATAGTCCAAAGACACTTCCTCATTATAATTACTCAGTAATGTTTAATTGTGTCAATCTAATTTTAGTTTGAAATCTAATGAACAGGATAGGGGAATCTTAAAAATATTGAAAATGCCTCATTAAGTATTCTTTCAAACTGTATTTCTTAGGTTGTTTTTTTTTTTTTTTGACATCCTATAGCATTTTTCTGTTACCTTTTATGGTCTTATTTTTTCATATTAGTGTTTCAGATGTAATTGTTAGTCTGAGAGTTTCTATTCCTAGGCTTTGTTGTTTTGTTTTGTTTTGTTTTGTTTTGTTTTGTAAAAAAAAAAATAGTACATCAGCTTTGGTTCAAATGTATGTCTAAAATAAAATGATAAAAGACTTACTATGCTCTGGCTTTTAAGACACTGGAGTCCACGATGTAAAACAAATAAATAGAAAAAGGCTTTGGAATCTTACTCAGCTGAGTTCAAATCCCAGATCTGCTATGTATTCAAACTGACTAGGATTCCCTTGACTTGGCAAGATCACTAATTCTACTTGATGCCTTTTTCTCTTTTCTTCTTTTTCTTTCTTTTCTTTCCCTTTTCTCTTTCTTCTTTCTTTCTTTTTTTAAATATTTTATTTATTTATTCATGATAGTCACACACAGAGAGAAAGAGAGAAGGCAGAGACACAGGCAGAGGGAGAAGCAGGCTCTGCTTCCCCCGACGTGGGATATGATCCCGGGTCTCCAGGATCGCACCCTGGGCCAAAGGTAGGCGCTAAGCCGCTGCGCCACCCAGGGATCCCTCTTCTTTCCTTTCTTTCCTTTCTCTTTCTTTCTTTCTTTCTTCTTTCTTTTTCTTTCTTTCTTTCTTTCTTTCTTTCTTTCTTTCTTTCTTTCTTTCTTTCTTTCTTTCTTCTTCTTTTTCTTTTTCACTGTAAATAATAATACTTAACTCATATGTTCCTGGTGGGAATTATATAATAGAATATTAAAATGCTTGTATATTGCTATATCTAATAGATCTAAAAATGGTACTGCCAATGTTATTGTTATTCTTGTTGTTGTTTCTGTTGTTTGCTATCACTAAGAACTGGCCAGCTAGCCATCTTCCAAGGTCACCCATCTTGCTACCTTGGTTACTGATGTTCACTTACTGCCAGATTTCTTATGTGCAAAATCAATTATTTTTCTTTTTTTAAAAATCATCCTCTACTTAAGCTCTACTGCCAGTGAATCTCTATTAACTGGTACAGTCAACTGACCATAGGATATATGTCATCCCTAAATACCTCCAGAGGTGACTCTTATGAGGGATTCTTATGCTCCGTATTTAGTTTTCTTAGCATATTGATAAACTTGAAGCAAAAGATTCTTGAGACTTAAGGTAGAGAGCTTTCTTTCAACTACTCTAGCATACAAACAATACATTTAAGAAACCGCATGTTGAATCTACTTGTTTTTTGTTTTGTTTTGTTTTGTTTTGTTTGTTGCCAAAGACTGACAAGCTAGAATATATAATGCCACACTATGTTTTCTCTGAAACACTTACTGGTTGTCAGACAGGGTTAATATTTCTCATTAAAATTGAGAAATAGAATTTTCCCTAAGATCAGTTCAGATACTGATGACATATAAGGTTGAAAATGAGGAAAGACAAATACTATCCACTTTGCATCCTTACTAAAACTTTGAGCCCTATGATTTTCCTCAGAACATAGGTTTTAAAAGAACATCTAGAATCAACAAATGGAACAAAAAACATGTAAGTATAATTATTACACTTTTCTTTCCAATTTCAAATCTTTTCTTCTCAAAAACCTCCTTCACTTATTGTCATTACTAGCCATGCTTAAAATCAATCAGACCTTCCTTGGAGGTCTGATCCTTGAATAAAAATAAAAATAAAATCCTTGAATAAAAATAAAGATCCTTGAATAAAAATAAAAATAAAAAAAAACTTTTCTAAAGTTTTAGGTTTCCTTATAATGTAATGCAAAATGTGTTTATTAATACTATACACACATATATGTTAGACACATACACATGCATATTCACACAAAATGTGCAATTCTTAAAATCTAAGTTTTTGTTTTTAATTTACCTTTTACTTTATCCCAAATTCCACTTATTTATCTGGTTCTACTTAGCCTCACTTATCTAATTCTTGTCATATGTCTAGTTAATTATACTTACTGTTATTGCAACAATCTTAAACCTGTCAAGTAAATACTTATAACTGCCCTCATAGATTTTAAGAATCAGTAAATTCTTCCAAATGTCAGTTATATATTTCTTCTGTATTTAAGCTATCCTGATAATCATTGACATTCCCATTCTTAATTTGGTTCAACTGCATTTAGTTATACTGCATTATTCACAAGTTATATGTAATGTTCTATACTTTACATTCAAAGGTGCCAATATCTCTCCAGATCAATGGCATCTCCCAGAGTGAATGCTTAGATTTTAAATAAGAATTTAACCAATGCACTTATACACAGAAGGTATGATTCCTATGTCAGGCTAGCAAGATGGCTACCAGGAGCCCTCTGGGGTGGCATTCACTACTTTAGCAAATCTACTGCGGTCACAGCTCTGCCCTTCAGAACTACAGATACATAAACCTGATTTTGTCAGCACATACAGAGTGTGTCCTTCTCTCTGGACCAGATATTGACCAAGCTCATGGGACTGATGTATAAAAGCAGAAAGTCAATTGTTCTGTGGATAGAGTGCAATGGGTTCTTAAACCCTCCTTTTGGCTATTACTCTTTGGTGTTTGTTTTCCACTTTTAATCAAATGATGCCTTCTACCTTACTACAAGTGCAGTTCCTTTCACACCAGAGTCTGCTAGCTGTTATGAAATGGTGAATGGAATCAGAGCATTCCCCAATTTTAGTTTTCACCCTCTTTCAGAATGTTTTCAGAAGTTATGAGCAGAATTCTCTACAACTTTTACCATATGCTCAATTTTATTTTGACAGAAAGGAAAGGAGACCAGCCCCTTATATTTAAAAACAACAATAAGAGGAATAAAGCAAACTATTCTTTAAAGTTCTCCAAACCCTAAAAGTTTAATGACTGGCTAAATCTTCACTGGCTTTACTCCTCCACTGAATACATGGTCTCTGCCTTCATAGGTCATTGAACAAAATGTTTCTAAAATACTGCTTTGCTATCCCTAAACTTGATCCCAAATGGTGTTTTCAGATAGCTTATTATCAATTACTTTAATAAGAACCAGGACATCAGATGCTTAATAGTAGATATTTCCCCTACCAGCCATGGTATTCAAACTGCATCTCCCATGATACTTATAAAAACAAAGGTATTGGCTGGCAAATGCCTATATAGGACTACACCAATTCACAAAAGTCTTTCCAAGGACAGAGAACATCTGTGATAAAACCTCAGTCAGTAGGAGATACACCAGATCCCTGATGCTCTGGTGCCAAATCAGAGAGACAAAATTCACCAGTGAATACAATGCCACTTACCTCCCCAGCAAAGAATGCAAACAATTTATACTTCCATTAATTAAAAAAAAAAAAAAAAGCTGTTTATCTCAATTTAGAGACCATCCTTGGAATCTCCTATAGATGGAAAGATCATTTATCTCAGCTTGCCCAGGAAACTCTTATTTTTTTTTTTCTGTAATCCTGCCATAATTCTTAATTATACTCAGTTCTTTTAAAATTGTCCCTGTTTGGAAATATTTTCCCTGTAAAGTCAATTTCAGGTCATCTTTTCCAGATCTTGTACAATTCTTATCTTTACGCAAGCAGCTCCAGCCATAGTGGCTTTCTGGTAGTCTCTTCTAAGGCATGTTTACTCTCATCATATGGCCTTTGTAAATACTGCATTAAATGACTGTTGTTTCTTGCTCAAAAGTACACATTCTTTAGATCCCAGCTCAATGGTCATTTAGGAAGTCTTCCTTGACTTCACTGAATATCCACCTATTATTCACCTATCACCCAATCTTATCTACCTATTATTCACCTCCATTGTGCAATGAACACAGTCATGTCAATTTACATTTTTACATATAGTTATGACCCTTATATATGCTTTTGTTATCTCTACTAAACTGAAAGCTCCATAAAAGCAAAAGCTGACAAGTTTTTGAAGACTGTAAGTCTCCAGAACCTACTACCATGTGGTGAATAGTATTATCCTTTAATAGTATCTATTGAATAAACAGGCAAACAAAAGTTTATGAAGAGACATAATGAATTTAGGAACACTTATTCAACCAATTACAAATTAGCTTTCTGCTTTTCATTTATTTTTATTCTACTACAAAAGCACCCAACTGCTTCTAAGAAAACTGAAAGATAAAACATATTAGGACTAATAATGGAGGTCCTTCCACTCTGATTTGTGGAAGGACTTTGTGCTGGTATTCTTTACACTTGTAAGTCCATCTCTGAGGAGAAGAAGAAAAAGCAAATATGGAATTTGAAGGGTGCATGGCACAGTACGCATTCTTCATGTCCTGCCAGCTTGTCCCACATATTCTAAAAGAGCCTGCTAGGAAAAGTTATACTATTCTGAGAACTGAATTTTATTAATAGATACCTATAGACTTATCCTACTTCTTTGCCAATTTCCACTTATGTATTTATACTTGGGATTAAAGTCACCTGGAAATGGTAATTTGAACTCTACAAAGAATTCTCTTCTATTTCCATTACTTTTATAAAAAGAGAATATAGGTTTGTACAAGGACTTAGCATAATGACTTTCTTATCAAAAAGGATAATTTTAATTGCATTTCTTATATATATTGCCCAATTTGAAGAAGGAACTCAAAGACAGTTCATGTGTTGAGCCTCATCCAAGTATTCAAGCCCTCGCACTTAATCTGGGATTTCCATACAGGACATTGTAGTATACCTTCTTATTTTGTAATAAAAAATTAAATTTGTTATGAGACCCGAGATTCTCAAATCCATGTGATTTGTGTATTTCATGTTTTAATCAGCTTTACCAGAGAAAGCTAGATAAAAATTAGCTTGTTTTCAAGGAATCAAAACAAAAAGTTAGGTGTATCAAATATTCAGTGACAAGAAGCTTAAGAGAGTAATCATCCATCTCACATTTAAGACAGCTCATTAACAAAAAGGGCAGGCATAAAAGAAGTGGGAATGAGAATGTGGAAAAGGATATAGGCATACAAAGCCTTTACCCATAAGAAATAGATAGATCCTGTCAAACATTATCCCTGTTATTCTCCTTTATCTAAGTTTTTGCCACTGATCAACTCCCCATATGACCATCCATTCTTTTACCAGTTGTTAGTAATAATTTACTCAGGTCACAATTAGGTCACATAGACCTGGTAAGTATTCTTTCCCCTTCCAATGACCCGAATACTCCTGCTTTGCTCTATTGTGTTAATGTCACAGTTAATGTCTCAAAGAACTATTATACTTCACTTATTTCCAAATTTTTTAATAAAACCTAACTATAGTCCTAAGTAACAATATTTATGTTATGCTAAATATTTCTTATACACCAGAAGTTTTATTAGTCCCTACTCATATAATATATAGGATCTCTTTAAATCCAGTCATATTAGAAGAAAATACAATGCAGGATGCCTAAGTGGCTCAGTTGGTTAAGTGTCTGCCTTCTGCTCAGGTCATGATCCCAGGATTGAGCCCCATGTCCCCTCTATCCTCCTCCCCACCACTCATGCTTGCTCTCTTGCTCTCTCGCTTGCTCTCTCTGTCAAATAAATAAAATCTTTAAAAAAAGAAAAAAATACTTGCTTAAATGCTTAATTTAGACAAACTATTTCTTTTGTTTCATAGCACAGGTCTGTGAATTCTGGCAAAAGGGCCCAGTATGTCTTGGTTAACTTGACCAATCAATAAATGTAAATATAGAACTATAATTCAGTTAAATTTATTGAACGCATTATTTTTGGTTAGGTATCATAAGTGGAAAATTCTCATCATTCTTAACAAGAATCTTTGTATTAAGATCTTTCTATATTTAGTATCTTCATTAAATCAAATGACAAAGCAAAAAATGCAAAAATCTTATATCTTAATAAGATGTAACAATATCCGACAATCACTTCATACTTAACATACCTATTAAAATGATTGTGTGACCTAAGAATAATTATGATTGTGAATAACCAAAAACATAAAATTTCAAAGCCTGTTCTGTCTCCCTGTCAAGTTTAGTTCTGCTGAGGTACTGTTAAAATTTATTTCTAATATGGCTGGAACCACTACCATGACTCTCTTAATGTTTACACTTTGCTTAAATGTAGTTGAAGTTGAAACCTGTGCCCATGTCTGACAGCTATTTTAATTATGCTGGTCAATTGCCTCCTAAATTCAAAATCTATCATCAGATTAACTCTACACTTTTTGCCTCTACTTTGTTATCTTGTTTTTGGTCTTGAAAAGTATAGACATGGGCATTTTCTCCGTGCATGTACATTGCTTCTAGACTTTCAAAGGATGCCATCTCTAAAACTTTCTGAATTGAAGTCTAGAAGGAAGGATTCAGAATATATACTCCACATATCAGATCATGCAAAAGAAACATTTTTCTTGAAGTTTTAAGACAAAGAATAAAAAATACCTCTCTACTGTGGTCTCTGAACAATATTCTTGCCACCCTAAGCATGGTTTATGGAACATCAGTGGCATCAAGACCTAGGAGGCACCTTAGAAATGCAGACTATCAGGTCCTATCTCACACATTCTAAATTAGATTCTGTTTTTATCAAATTCTCCAGGCAAATCATATATGTACAATAAAGTTTGAGAAGCACTGGTGTAGGTAACCTTCACCAAAAATATAAATTATATTTCATGTGAATTTCTTAGAAATTTGTGCTAACTGTGCATTTATTTCAATGGATTTAGAAGTTATATTTGCATATTCTTTCCTAGTTACAAGCGCTAAGTTCAGTTCAATAAGATAATTCAAATGTTTGTACTAGGCAAACCCAAGACACATTCAAACTACGTATTACTCATATTAAATTTTAAACACAAATGTATTTCAAAGGAATTCAATCTATATATTTTGAACTTATTTACATTTAAATTTTTTAAAGCATACTTTTGATGTCTATAAAGTTTCAAGAGTTGTGTGTGTGTATGTTAATACCAGAAACTTTAGAATATTATTCATGCATCCTGAAATTTAAAACTAAAGTTTTAAAATGTATTTAACTCAGAAAACTGTGATTTACAATTCCAGTCCAAATTAACATTACATAAAATAATTTATTGCACCAAAGTTCCAAGATAAAGAAAAATCCATTTAAAGCAATCAATTTGCTATTTTTAACACTTTGGAGCAAAATATAGTGATAGGCTTCGATTATGCAATTTTAAGTAAAATGTTGAAACCATAGTGACATATATGGGTGAATATTTAACTTTTTCCTTATATTACCTCTCAAGTAATTTTCAAATATTAAGACTAAAAATGAGGTTTTATTCATAGGCATGCTGTTTAGATATATGTGAAAGATTGATAGTAACATCCTAAAACAAAACAAATCAAAAACAAACAAATTTCCAAAAGTGCAATCGTACCAAATACCTAAGCAAAAAGTGTAGAAAAGAAAGGGAGACAATTAGTGGGGTACATAAAGTCTAAGAGAAGGCATAAATTATACAAGCAGATCTATCACATTTCCCATAAATAAGTAAGAGAGTTGCATTAGCTTCCCTTGTAAATGAGTCAGGAATTAGCCAGGCATACTACTCATTTGTCTCTCTTTCACTAACATATTTGTCTTCTTTCTCCCTAAATCAAATGAATGATCAATATGATGTAGCTATGGAGATATTGACTTGGTTTTCCTATGGTCTCCGAGAATAAATTTCACTGATATTTTGGTTGTATACAATTCTTACTTAAAACAAAACTAGTGAAGATGATAATCTATCATCTAATTTTAAGTACATGATAATTCTATTAAAAACAGATTTTAATGAGATTTGCTTTTTCTCTAAATTACCAGTACACTCTCCTAAGTTATTAAAACTTTATTGTGCAAGTAAACAATGCATTTTCTTATTAAGCTCATCACTAAATAACTAGAGAAGTCTATTCTTTATGCTGTGCTCAAAATTAAGCAGATGTAATTGGAGTATAT
Source organism: Vulpes vulpes (assembly GCF_048418805.1). NCBI lineage: Eukaryota > Metazoa > Chordata > Mammalia > Carnivora > Canidae > Vulpes > Vulpes vulpes. Next base: position 1,845,018 of record NW_027325668.1, read on the forward strand.
TTTATACCTGTCTTTTCTGCAAGCACAACCAACTTTCAGGTATATGTGAATACACCTCTTACTTGTTTTTAATCTTTTCCTTTCTTCTATTTCCTTCCCTTTCTTCCTCCCTCTCTCCTTTTCTTTTCTTCTTCCGCTTTTCTTTCTTTCCCTTTTTTCTCCACTTTTTTTTTTGTCTTTTTGCTTTGTTTTTAAACAAGGCCAGAAACTTAGTGTCGAAATCCAATCAAGGAGCTACCAAGAACAAAGAAAAACCCAAATTTTTGAAAACTTGAGGTAAAGAACTATGCCTTTTCTCTTTTGTATCTCTTCAATTTACCATGCTTGTGAATGACAGGGCCTTACTATGCTGACTTGAGTTTATTTTTAGAACGGATATGCACAGAAATATTGAAATAGTATTTTTACAAGCTAGAAAGCTAGAATCTCAGTTTCCTCAAGGATTTTGTTTGCTTGTTTTTTTTTTCTTTTCTTTTCTTTCTTTCTTTTTTTTTTTCATAGCAGTCCCTACAATTACAACCTAAATTTGTAACTTTAGGTAATATAAGAGTACCCTAATTAGACTGCCTTGTCATCATACATGAAGCCTCACCTAGTCCTGGGATCCCTCAAAGAGCTACCTCAAAGTTATATAGAAACAGAAGCTAATATTGATCTATAAGAAACCAAATCATTGCATAAAGCTGTGGTTTCTAAAGGTCAATCCACACCTGATCATCAAGTGAAAGCCTGGGGCCATCAGGGTACATCAAATTTAGGTAACAACAGAGGTAGTAAGAACTACTAACTGACCTTAACAGAGTATGCCTTTTAAGGGGAAGATAGCTCCTGAAATATGATGTTTATGAATATTTCAGTTTTTTACCATCCAGTTAACCTTTTCTAAGTGCAACAGCAAAATCCCTTACACCCTACTTCTAATCTAAAAACACTAATTGGGATCCCTGGGTGGTGCAGCGGTTTAGCACCTGCCTTTGGTCCAGGGCCCAATCCTGGAGACCCGGGATCGAATCCCATGTCGGGCCCCCGGTGCATGGAGCCTGCTTCTCCCTCTGCCAATGTCTCTGCCTCTCTCTCTCTCTCTTTGTCTATCATAAATAAATAAATTTAAAAAAAATAAAAACACTAAATTTTTTTTTTACCAATATCATTCCCTAAAATCTATTCAAATTCTGGAAATATAAGATCAGAAGCCAAACTTTTTAGAATCTTTACATAATTCACATATGCAAGTATTTTACATTGTAGCCCAAAAGAGTCCTTCTCAGTCCTGACGAATGAACTTGAATATTGGAAACCTGCTTGGTAAAATTTGGACAAATTAACATCTTGTCAGGTTCTGACCTTCTGACCCATTCCTTTAAACTAATTTAGCTATTTATTATACAGTACAGAATACATGTAACACATAAAATATATGTAATTGACTGTTTATGTTATCAGTAAGGCTTCTAATCAACAGTTAAGTTTTTGGATAGTCAAAAGTTGTGAGCTTCTAACTGTGCAGGAGATTGGTGTCCCTAACTTCAATATGATTCAAGGGGCAACTGCATTAGCATTTTTTAAGTAGTCAAAACCAACTTCAGAGACAGAAATAATACTTTATTTAAAAATAAATTACAGAAAGTTGTATTAAATAAATTTTCTTGACTACCTTAAGTCACTATTCTCAAACCATCTCAAATAGCAATAGGGTACTGAATGCTAAAACAAAAATAACTTATCAATGGACTCAGCAATTCTTCCTAAGAAAGTCAATAAGAAGGAGTACGGAAGAAATGAAGAAAGAAAGAGGCATAATTTTATCTCAAGGAAAAGCAATATCTGTTCTTTTCTCTTCTTCCAACATACATGAAAAAGAAAACTACAGTGAGAGAGTTTGACGAGGCAAAAAGAGGTGCTTTGTCCTGAGTAATCTGTCTGCAAAGGCAGAGAGACAGTTACTAGCAAGGGAAACAGTAAGAAATTATAAAAAATACTATAAAATGAGTGCCAAGCAGTCACTAAGAACCTTGATGTGAAGAAGTCTAAATGTTGAAAAAAATGAAAATACTTAAGTTAAAAGAAACAAATTATGTTTATTTCTATGGCAAGGGCCTATATTTATATATAACAGAAGACCCAGAATTTCCAAATCAGTCCTACTTGAGACTGCATAGGAGTCAGACTGCCCGTATTTGAATCCAAATTCTGAATCATACTAGCTAAGCAAACTTGACCAAAATATAAATACGCCTTCCCCTCTGTCTCCATGCTCCTGGGACTATTTGTTAAAGATTAAGTTTGCAAGGCAACACACACACACACACACATCAGTAAATATCATGCTCATAAAAAATTAAAGTAATAGTCATATTCACATTTTCAGGCTTGTATAAACATCTTATCGACCTACCAGTTTTTCTTCTTCAGGAATTAACATGCAAAAATAAAGCACAAGAAGTTAGGGGATTCCTTGGTTTTAAGATTCCCTGCTCCAATTTAGCATTTCAAAGTGAGGCCTATTTACCAAACCTCCAGTTACCTAAACGCAATTAAAACTCATAATCACTGGAATCCCTGGGTGGAGCAACAGTTTGAAGCCTGCCTTTGGCCCAGGGCGCAATCCCGGAGACCTGGGATCGAATCCCACGTCGGGATCCCAGTGCGTGGAGCCTGCTTCTCCCTCTGCCTGTGTCTCTGCCTCTCTCTCTCTCTCTCTGTGACTATCGTAAAGAAATAAAAATTAAAAAAAAAACTCATAATCACTGATCAAAACTTAACATAGTTTGTGTGAGAACATCACAACACATAAGACCTCTCTAGGAGCATCACCTGCAGAGCTGTTAATGAACAGGCACCTGAGAACATGCCTTGACATTGTTTCTATAGATAGAGGGGAAAAAGTACAACACAGGGAGGACAGAAGAAATAAGAAAGTAAGCTAGATTTAGAAAAGTTATATATAAATGCAACTTTCCAAGAAAGAATACATGAGAGGAAAAGGCTTGGGAAGACAGTTGAGTAGGAGGACTCTAAGCTCACCTCATCCCATGTTTACAACTAGCTGAGTAAATGAACCAGAGAGTGATGCTAAGACTGGCATAACAAACTTCTCAACTAGTGTAGAGAAGCCACATTGGAGAGGTTAGGAAGGGTAGAAATGGTGATCAGGAGCTGCCTGCAGGAGGGAGGGACCTGTGGGCACTGAAAAGGGAAAATGCCAGGGAGCCTACCAGGGGAAAATGAATCCCCGTAATGTCTGGCTTTGAAAACCAGAGGGGCCAAATCTTTGAGTTTGTATAACCAGGGGGCCTGGTTCTTTAAAAATTAGCTGACTCAGGACTGAGAAAGCTGGGAAGACAAGTAATAATGAGTTCCTACCCTTAAAGAGAGAACAAGCCACAGACAAACAACATATAAGCAACAGTTTGCACAAACCAGGGGCAAAGGGGAGGGAGATCTGTTTATACTCATTTCAGAGTGTATTGGAGGACTTCTCCAAGAACAAAGGAATTGGTAGGCGCCATTTTGCTCCTCCTCCAGCCAACATAAACACAGAGCCACCTGCAGGAGGTGCTGCAGCACAGACAGTTGCTACCTAACCTACTAGCAGTGTACCGCACCCACGAATTCTCCTGAAGATGCACCCACTCCAAGCCTTCTGGCTTCAACCTTCGACTCTGGGCAAATTTTGTTAATACTGTGTGCACCCTGCCCAATCACCACCCCAGTGCTTGGTACCACACTTCAGCCACCACACTTCAGATCTCCAAGCCAGAAATAGTGGCTCAGAGCAAACTTTGCTAATCCCACACAGGCATCTTGCCCATTCACCTTGTATACAGACAGGGCATCCTCAGCCACCACTACCACCACAGTGTGCTGTGCCCTGAGTGACCACTGGCCTACGGGGGTGGGGGGATCTCACATAAGACTAGTGCTCACTACAATTTTGCTAACACTACCAACTCACTCCCTGCAATTCTTCAGTCATGCCCCCCCTGAACTGGCCTACCTGTGTCTCACTAACATCACAGAGAGCAAGCATAGCTCACAACAGGCAGAGAATCAGTAAAGACCTCTGGACTGAAAGGAAAAATGACTAAGATACAGCACAAGGATGCAAGAAAACAACATAGAAGACTCCGCTAAAGTGCCAGTTTCAGGTGAACAGAAGACACTGGACTGCAGGGCACTGCAGGACCTCTTCTTCATAAAGCCACTACTTTCAAGAGCAGAAGATATAACTGACTTTCCTCACACAGAGAAAGAGACACAGAGAGGTAGAAAAATGAGGATACAAAGAAATATGACCCACATGAAAGAACAGGACAAAATCACAGCAGGAGATCTAAGCAAAACAGAATTAATATGCCATATAGAAAATTTAAAGCAATGATGATAAAGATACTCACTAGACTTCAGAAAACCATAGACAGCATCCATGGGACCCTTGAGAAAGAGATAAAAAATAACATATCAAAGATGAAGAACTCCATAAATGAAACTAAAAATACATTAGATGAAATAAATAGTAGGATACAGGAAATGGAGAAATGTATCAGTGACCTGGATGATAAAGTAATGCAAAGCATCAAGCTGACCACGTGAGCAACAAACAAATACTGCATAATGAGAATAGATGTAGAGAACTTAGTGACTCCATCAAGTGTATTAACATCCATTTTATAGGGATTCCAGAAGAAGAGAGAGAAAGGGAGGCAGAAAATGTGTTTGAAGAAATAACTGCTGGAAACTTTCCAAAGCTGGGGAAGGAAACAGAGATACAGATTCAGGAGGTACAGAGATCCCCAACAAATTCAATGTAAGGATGTCCACACCAAGACACAGTAACTAAAGTGGAAATAAAAGTGATAAAGAATGTTAAAGGTTGCAAGAGAAAAGAAGACAGTTGCATATAAAGGAAACCCTATGAGGCCATCAGCTGATATTTCATCAGAAACCTGGTAGGCCAGAAGAAAGTGGCCTGATATAGCCAAAGCGCTGAAAGGGAAAAATCTGCAGCCAGGAATAGTCTTACTGGCAAAACTGTCATTCACAATAGAAGGAGAGATAAAGAGTTTTCCAGACAAATAAAAATTAAAAGAATGCATAACCATTAAACTAGTCCTCCACGAAATGTTATGGGGGACTCTGTGAGTGAAAAACAAAACTGTAAGTAAGACTAAGAAAAACAGAAGCTCGAAAGAAAAAGAAAGCAAAACTGTTATGTAAAAATACAAATAAAAGCACAAGATAAAAGGATGTAAAATATGATACCAACTATCTGAAATGTGGATCGGAGTAAAAATGAGTTCAAAATTAAGCAACAATCAGCTTAATAAAGACTGTTATATGCAGGATGTCATATATAAACCAAATGGCAACCACAAATCAAAAAAAAATTAAAAGAGTAAGAAATCTGAATATATCACTAAAGAAAGAGCAACCCATGAAAGAGAGAAAGAGAGGAAAGGATCAGAGAAAAACTACAAACAGAAACGACCACAGACAAATAACAAAATGGCAAATAAATACACGTCTATCAATAATTACTTGGAAAGTAAATGGATGAAACACCCTAATCAAAAGACAAAGAATGAAAAAACAGACATAGGGTGACAAAGTGGATAAAAAATAAGACTCATCCATATGATACCTAAAAGAGACTCATTTCAGATCTAACGACACCTGCAGATTAAAAGTGAGGGGATAGAGAAATATCTACCATGTGAAAAGATGTCCAAAGAAAGCTAGAGTAACAATATTTATATTGGACAAAATAGACTTTAAAATAGAGTGTGTGGGATCCCTGGGTGGCGCAGCGGTTTGGCGCCTGCCTTTGGCCCAGGGCGCGATCCTGGAGACCCGGGATCGAATCCCACGTCAGGCTCCCGGTGCATGGAGCCTGCTTCTCCCTCTGCCTGTGTCTCTGCCTCTCTCTCTCTCTCTCTCTGACTATCATGAATAAATAAATAAAATCTTTAAAAAAAAAATAAATAAAATAGAGTGTGTAAAAAGGGATCAAGAAGAACACTATATAATAATAAAGGGGACATTCCAATAAGAAGATATAATAATTATAAATATGAATGCACCCAATATGGAAACACCCACATACATAAAACAGTAATAACAAACATAAAGGAACTAACTGATAGTGATACAAAATAGTGGGAGACTTTAACAGTGTACGTACATCAATGGACAGATAATCCAAACAGAAAATCAATAAGGAAATAGTGAGTTTGAATGACACACTGGATCATTCCATACTGAAACAGCAGAGTATACATTCTTTTCAAGTACACACAGAACATTCTCCAGAACAGATCGGAGAGTAGGCCATAAATAAACCTTCAACAAGTTCAAAAAAATCAAAGTCATACCATGCATCTTTTCTGACCTTAAACTATGAAACCAGAAGTCAACTACAAGAAAAAAATTAGAAAAACCACAAATACTCTATGTTAAAGAACATGCTACCAAACAATGAATGGGTCAACCAAGAAACCAAACAAATAATTCAAAAGGACATGGAAACAAATGAAAATGAAACACAATGGTCCAAAACATTTGGGATGCAGCAAAAGCATTCCCAAGGTGACAGCTGATAGCTACCTCAAGAAGCAAGAACATTCTCAAGTAAACAATCTAACCTTACACCTAAATGAGCTAGAAAAAGAATAAGAGAAACCCCAAAACCAGTAGGAGGAAGGAAATAATAGACATTAGAGCAGAAACAAAGGATATAGAAACCAAGAAACAATAGAACAGATTGATGAAACCAGGAGCTGGTTCTCCAAAAAGATCAACAAAATTAATGAGTCTTGCCAGACTCATTGAGGGGGGGAAGGCCTCAAATAAACAAAATCACAAATAGGAGAAATAACCACCAACACCACAAAAATGAAAACAACTGTAAGAGAATATTATGAAAAACTGTATGCCAACAAATTTGACAACCTAGAAGACATAGATGAATGCCTAGAAACAAAACCTACCAAAGCAGGAAGAAATAGAAATTTTGAATGGGTCAATTACCAGCAGGGAGATGGAATCTGTAATCAAAAATCTCCCAACGAACAAAAGTCCAGGACCAAACAGCTTCACAGGCGAATTCTATCAAACTTTTAAAGAGTTAATTATCTATTCTTCTAAAACTATCCCCAAAAAAACAGAAAAAGAAAACTTCCAAATTCATTCCATGAGGCCACTATCATCCTGATACTAAAACCAGATAAAGACACACAGAAAAAAAGAACTACAGGACAATATCTCTGATGAATATAGATGTAAAAGTCTTCAACAAAATACTAACAGAATCCAGAAACACATTTAAAAAATCATTCAACATGATCAGGTAGGATTTATTCCCAGGCTGAAAGGGTGGTTCAAATATTCACAAATCAATCAACATGATATGTCACATCAATATGAAAAAGGATAGAAACCATAGGATCATTTCATGAGACATGAAGTATTTGACAAAGTGAAACAACTAGTTATGATAAAAGCCCTTAACCAAGTCGGTTTAGATGGAACACACCTCAACATAATAAAGGCCATATATGAAAAACCTACAGCATAAATCATCTCAACTGGGAAAAACTGAGAGCTTTCCCCCTGAGGTCAGGAAAAAGACAAAGATGTCCACTCTCACCACAGTTATTTAACATAGTACTGGAAGTCCCAGGCACAGCAATGAGACAACAAAAAGAAAAGCAAGGCATCAAAATTGGTAAGGAAGAAGAAAAACTCCCTCTATTTGCCAATGACACGAGACTATACATAGAAAACCTGAAAAACTCCACCAAAAACTACTAGAACTAATACACAAATTCAGTAAAGTTGGAGTCTACAAAATCAATGGGTGGAAATATGTTACATTTCCATGCACTAATGATGAAGCAGAAGAGAAATTAGTAAAAAATGCCATTTACAATTGCACCAGAATGGTAACTTACCCAGGAATAACCCTAACCAAAGAAGTGAAAGACCTGTACTTTGAAAACTATAAAATATTGATGAAAGAAATTGAAGAGACCACAAAGAAATGGAAAGACATCCCATGCTCATGGATTGAAAGAACAAATATTATTAAAATGTCTATATTACCCAAAACAGAAACTGAGGAAAAAAGAGACAGGCAATTAAAAGACCATGAGGATAGATTAAGGGAAATAAATGACAGCCTTAGGAAGAAAAACCTACGTTTAATTGGGGTTCCCGAGGGCGCCGAAAGGGACAGAGGGCCAGAATATGTATTTGAACAAATCCTAGCTGAAAACTTTCCGAATCTGGGAAGGGAAAGAGGCATTCAGATCCAGGAAATAGAGAGATCCCCCCCTAAAATCAACAAAACCCGATCAACACCTCGACATTTAATAGTGAAGCTTGCAAATTCCAAAGATAAGGAGAAGATCCTTAAAGCAGCAAGAGAAAAAAAGTCCCTGACTTTTATGGGGAGGAATATTAGGGTAACAGCAGACCTCTCCACAGAGACCTGGCAGGCCAGAAAGGGCTGGCAGGATATATTCAGGGTCCTAAATGAAAAGAACATGCAACCAAGAATACTCTATCCAGCAAGGCTGTCATTCAAAATGGAAGGAGAGATAAAGAGCTTCCAAGACAGGCAGGAACTAAAAGAATATGTAACCTCCAAACCAGCTCTGCAAGAAATTTTAAGGGGGACTCTTAAAATTCCCCTTTAAGAAGAAGTTCAGTGGAACAATCCACAAAAACAAGGACTGAATAGATATGATGACACTAAACTCATATCTATCAATAGTAACTCTGAACGTGAATGGGCTTAATGACCCCATCAAAAGGCGCAGGGTTTCAGACTGGATTAAAAAGCAGGACCCATCTATTTGCTGTCTACAAGAGACTCATTTTAGACAGAAGGACACCTACAACCTGAAAATAAAAGGTTGGAGAACCATTTACCATTCAAATGGTCCTCAAAAGAAAGCAGGGGTAGCCATCCTTATATCAGATAAATTAAAATTTACCCTGAAGACTATAGTGAGAGATGAAGAGGGACACTATCTCATACTCAAAGGATCTATCCAACAAGAAGACTTAACAATTCTCAATATATATGCCCCAAATGTGGGAGCTGCCAAATATTTAAACCAATTAATAACCAAACTCAAGAAATACTTTGATAATAATACACTTATACTTGGTGATTTCAATCTAGCTCTTTCTATACTAGATAGGTCTTCTAAGCACAACATATCCAAAGAAACGAGAGCTTTAAATGATACACTGGACCAGATGGATTTCACAGATATCTACAGAACTTTACATCCAAACTCAACTGAATACACATTCTTCTCAAGTGCACATGGAACTTTCTCCAGAATAGACCACATACTGGGTCACAAATCGGGTCTGAACCGATACCAAAAGATCGGGATAGTCCCCTGTATATTCTCAGACCATAATGCCTTGAAATTAGAACTTAATCACAACAAGAAGTTTGGAAGGACCACAAACACATGGAGGTTAAGGACCATCCTGCTAAAAGATGAAAAGGTCAACCAGGAAATTAAGGAAGAATTGAGAAGATTCATGGAAACTAATGAGAATGAAGATACAACCGTTCAAAATCTTTGGGACGCAGCAAAAGCAGTCCTGAGGGGGAAATACATCGCAATACAAGCATCCATTCAAAAACTGGAAAGAACTCAAATTCAAAAGCTCACCTTACACATAAAGGAACTAGAGAAAAAGCAACAAATGGACCCCACCCCCAGCAGAAGAAGACAGTTAATTAAAATTCGAGCAGAACTAAATGATATCGAGACCAAAAGAACTGTGGAACAGATCAACAGAACCAGGAGTTGGTTCTTTGAAAGAATTAATAAGATAGATAAACCATTAGCGAACCTTATTAAAAAGAAGAGAGAGAAGACTCAAATTAATAAAATCATGAATGAGAAAGGAGAGATCACTACCAACACCAAGGAAATACAAACGATTCTAAAAACATATTATGAACAGCTGTATGCCAATAAATTAGGAAATCTAGAAGAAATGGATGCATTCCTGGAAAGCCACAAACTACCAAAACTGGAGCAGGAAGAAATAGAAAACCTGAACAGGCCAATAACCAGGGAGGAAATTGAAGCAGTCATCAAAAACCTCCCGAGACACAAGACTCCAGGGCCAGATGGCTTCCCAGGGGAATTCTATCAAACGTTTAAAGAAGAAATCATACCTATTCTACTAAAGCTGTTTGGAAAGATAGAAAGAGATGGAGTACTGCCAAATTCGTTCTATGAGGCCAGCATCACCTTAATTCCGAAACCAGACAAAGACCCCACCAAAAAGGAGAATTACAGACCAATATCCCTGATGAACATGGATGCAAAAATTCTCAACAAGATACTAGCCAATAGGATCCAACAACACATTAAGAAAATTATTCACCATGACCAAGTAGGATTTATCCCTGGGACACAAGGCTGGTTCAACACTCGTAAAACCATCAATGTGATTCATCATATCAGCAAGAGAAAAACCAAGAACCATATGATCCTCTCATTGGATGCAGAGAAAGCATTTGACAAAATACAGCATCCATTCCTGATCAAAACACTTCAGAGTGTTGGGATAGAGGGAACTTTCCTCGACATCTTAAAAGCCATTTACGAAAAGCCCACAGCAAATATCATTCTCAATGGGGAAGCACTGGGAGCCTTTCCCCTAAGATCAGGAACAAGACAGGGATGTCCACTCTCACCACTGCTGTTCAACATAGTTCTGGAAGTCCTCGCCTCAGCAATCAGACAACAAAAAGACATTAAAGGCATTCAAATTGGCAAAGAAGAAGTCAAACTCTCCCTCTTCGCCGATGACATGATACTCTACATAGAAAACCCAAAAGCCTCCACCCCAAGATTGCTAGAACTCATACAGCAATTTGGTAGCGTGGCAGGATACAAAATCAATGCCCAGAAATCAATGGCATTTCTATACACTAACAATGAGACTGAAGAAAGAGAAATTAAGGAGTCAATCCCATTTACAATTGCACCCAAAAGCATAAGATACCTAGGAATAAACCTTACCAAGGAGGTGAAGGATCTATACCCTAAAAACTATAGAACACTTCTGAAAGAAATTGAGGAAGACACAAAGAGATGGAAAAATATTCCATGCTCATGGATTGGCAGAATTAATATTGTGAAAATGTCAATGTTACCCAGGGCAATTTACACGTTTAATGCAATCCCTATCAAAATACCATGGACTTTCTTCAGAGAGTTAGAACAAATTATTTTAAGATTTGTGTGGAATCAGAAAAGACCCCGAATAGCCAGGGGAATTTTAAAAAAGAAAACCATAGCTGGGGGCATCACAATGCCAGATTTCAGGTTGTACTACAAAGCTGTGGTCATCAAGACAGTGTGGTACTGGCACAAAAATAGACACATAGATCAATGGAACAGAATAGAGAACCCAGAAGTGGACCCTGAAATGTATGGTCATCTAATATTCGATAAAGGAGGAAAGACTATCCATTGGAAGAAAGACAGTCTCTTCAATAAATGGTGTTGGGAAAATTGGACATCCACATGCAGAAGAATGAAACTGGACCACTCTCTTTCACCATACACAAAGATAAACTCAAAATGGATGAGAGATCTAAATGTGAGACAAGAGTCCATCAAAATCCTAGAGGAGAACACAGGCAACACCCTTTTTGAACTCGGCCACAGTAACTTCTTGCAAGATACATCCACAAAGGCAAAAGAAACCAAAGCAAAAATGAACTATTGGGACTTCATCAAGATAAGAAGCTTTTGCACAGCAAAGGATACAGTCAACAAAACTAAAAGACAACCTACAGAATGGGAGAGGATATTTGCAAACGACATATCAGATAAAGGGCTAGTTTCCAAAATCTATAAAGAACTTATTAAACTCAACACCAAAGAAACAAACAATCCAATCATGAAATGGGCAAAAGACATGAAGAGAAATCTCACAGAGGAAGACATGGACATGGCCAACATGCACATGAGAAAGTGCTCTGCTTCACTTGCCATCAGGGAAATACAAATCAAAACCACAATGAGATACCACCTCACACCAGTGAGAATGGGGAAAATTAACAAGGCAGGAAACAACAAATGTTGGAGAGGATGCGGAGAAAAGGGAACCCTCTTACACTGTTGGTGGGACTGTGAACTGGTGCAACCACTCTGGAAAACTGTGTGGAGGTTCCTCAAAGAGTTAAAAATAGACCTGCCCTACGACCCAGCAATTGCACTGTTGGGGATTTACCCCAAAGATTCAGATGCAACGAAACGTCGGGACACCTGCACCCCGATGTTTCTATCAGCAATGGCCACAATAGCCAAACTGTGGAAGGAGCCTCGGTGTCCATCGAAAGATGAATGGATAAAGAAGATGTGGTTTATGTATACAATGGAATATTACTCAGCGATTAGAAACGACAAATACCCACCATTTGCTTCAACGTGGATGGAACTGGAGGGTATTATGCTGAGTGAAATAAGTCAATCGGAGAAGGACAAGCAGTGTATGTTCTCATTCATTTGGGGAATATAAATAATAGTGAAAGGGAATATAAAGGAAGGGAGAAGAAATGTTGGGAAATATCAGGAAGGGAGACAGAACATAAAGACTCCTAACTCGGGGAAACGAACTAGGGGTGGTGGAAGGGGGGAGGAGGGCGGGTGTTGGAGGGGAATGGGTGACGGGCACTGAGGTGGACACTTGACAGGATGAGCACTGGGTGTTTTTCTGTATGTTGGTAAATTGAACACCAATAAAAATTAATTAAAAATAATAATAATAATAAAAAAAAATAAAAAAAAATAAAAAAAAAATGTCTATATTACCCAAAACAATCTACATAGTTAATGCAATGCCTATCAAAACACCAACAGCATTTTTCACAGAGCTAGAACAAAAACATCATAAAATTTACATAGAATCACAAAAGACTCTTAATAGCCAGAGCAATTTTGAAAAAAGAAAAGCAAAGCTGGGATGCCTAGGTGGCTCAGTGGTTGAACATCTAACTTTGACCCAGGACCTGATCCCTGGGTCCTGGGATTGAGTTCTACATCAGGCTCACCGCCTGCTTCTCCCTCTGCCTATGTCTCTGCCTCTCTCTGTGTGTCTCTCATGAATAAATAAATAAAATCTTAAAAAGAAAAGAAAAAAAAGCTGAAGGCATCACAATCCCAGGCTTCAGGTTATATTGCAGAGCTATAATAATCAAAACAATATGATAGTCACACAAAAATAGACACATAGATTAATAGGATAGAAAGACCAAAAATAAAACCACAATTATATGGTCAATTAATCTTTGACAGAGTAGGAAAGAATATCAAATGGTAAAAAAGAATTATCTCTTCAAGGAATGGTGTTGGGAAAACTGGACAGCAGCATGCAAAACTATGAAACTGCATCACTCTCTTTTACCATACATAAAAGTAAACTCCAAATAGATTAAAGACCTAATTGTGAGTCCTGAAACCATCAAAATCCTAGAGGAGAGCACAGGCAATAATGTTTCTGACATTGGCTGTAACAACATTTTTCTAGATATGTATCCTGAGGCAAGAGAAACAAAATCAAAAATAAACTATTGATACTACATCAAAATAAAAAGCTTATGCACGGCAAAGGAAACAATCAACAAAACTAAAAGGTAACCTACTGAATGTGAGAAGATATTTTGCAAATAACATGTCCAATAAAGGGTTAGTATTCAGAATATATACTTTCACAACTCAACACCCCAAAAATGAATAATCCAATTAAAAATGGGCAAATCACTTGAATGGACATTTCTCCAAAGAAAACAACCAGATGGTCAACAGACATATAAAACGATGCTCAGCATCACTGATCATCAGGGAAATGCAAATCAAAACCAAAATGAGATTCCACCCCATACCTATCAGAATGGCAAAAATAAAAAACACAAGAAACAACAGGTGTTGGTTAGGATGTGGAGAAAAAGCAACACTCATGTACTGTTCATGGGAATGCAAACTGGTGCAGCCACTGTGGAAAACAGTAAGGAGTTTCCTCAAAACTTTAAAATAGAACTGCCCTATGATCCAGTAATCACTCTACTGGATTTTTACCCCTCAAAATACAAAAACACTAATTCAAAGGGATACAGGCACCCCAATGTGTGTGGGAGCATTATTTACAATAGCCAAACTATGAAAGCAGCCCAGTGCCCACTAATAATGAATAGATAAAAAAGTAGTGTGTGTGCATGCTTGCACGGGCACACACTGTGTGTAATGGAATATTATTCACCCATAAAAAAGAATGAAATCATGTTTTTTGCAATGATATGGATAGATCTAGAGAGAAAAATGGTAAGTGAATTAAGTCAGTCAAAGACAAATACCATATAGATAACACATGATTTCACTCATCAGGGGAATTTAAGAAACAAAACAAATGAGCAAAGGAAAAAAAAAAAGAGAGTGGCAGAAACTAAGGAACAGATTTTTAACTAAATAGACAAATTGATAGCTACCAGAGTGGAGGTGGCTGGGGCAATGGGGAAACAGCAGATGGGGATTAAGGAATACACTTGTGATGAAGAGTGATGCATAGAATTGTTGAATCACTGTATTGTACACTTGAAACTAATATAACACTTTATGTGAACTATCCTGGAATTGAAATAAAATAAGGAAATGTATATTCACATAATATGATGACTTTGGTTAATAAGGTATTACATGATTGAAAATTGCAAAGAGGGCCTTCGAGCGACAGCGACACAAGATGGCAGCCACCACGGGCTCGGGAGTAAAAGTCCCTCGCGATTTTCGACTGTTGGAAGAACTGGAAGAAGGCCAGAAAGGAGTAGGAGATGGCACAGTTAGCTGGGGTCTAGAAGATGATGAAGACATGACACTTACAAGATGGACAGGGATGATAATTGGGCCTCCAAGAACAATTTATGAAAACCGAATATACAGCCTTAAAATAGAATGTGGACCTAAATACCCAGAAGCACCCCCCTTTGTAAGATTTGTAACAAAAATTAATATGAATGGAGTTAATAGTTCTAATGGAGTGGTGGACCCAAGAGCCATATCCGTGCTAGCAAAATGGCAGAATTCATATAGCATCAAAGTTGTCCTGCAAGAGCTCCGGCGCCTAATGATGTCTAAAGAAAACATGAAACTCCCTCAGCCACCCGAAGGACAGTGTTACAGCAATTAATCAAAAAGAGAAACCACAGGCCCCCCCTCCCCCCCCATTCGATTTAAGCAGTCATTTTCCACAGTAGTACATTTTCTAGATACGTCTTGTAGACCTCAAAAGTACTGGAAAGGAAGCTCCCATTCAAAGGCAATTTATCTTAAGATACTGTAAACGATACTAATTTTTTGTCCATTTGAAATATATAAGTTGTGCTATAACAAATCATCCTGTCAAGTGTAACCACTGTCCACATAGTTGAACTTCTGGGATCAAGAAAGTATATTTAAATTGATTCCCATCATAACCGGTGGGGCACATCTAACTCAACTGTGAAAAGACACATCACACAATCACCTTGCTGCTGATTACATGGCCTGGGGTCTCTGCCTTCTCCCCTTCTCCTCCTGCTGCCTCCCTCCCTCCCTCACAAAATTCACATTGTGAATTTTTCCCTGATTTGTAAGAATGCCTGGACTGTCACTTGCACTGCTGCCTTTTGGACCTTTTTTTTTTTTTTTTTTTTTTTCCCTCTGTACATGGCTTTTATTATTTACATAATACAATATAGCATCAATGCTGAATAGCATGATTATGTGCAATACATAAATATGAACTATCTGTACACATCTGCAGATCTAACTCAGAACTAAGGTACATAATAATTGAAAGCAAAACTGAATGCTTTAATTAAAGTAAAAACTAGGACTGAACACTGCAATAAATCAGAAGTAGTGCCTCGTGTACACTCACCCCTCTGTCCCTGCAACAGCCCTCCAGCTTGGGGTGGCTTGCTAGAATAGGCGTGAAGGTTTCAGGTCGCAGCCTGTGGGACTATCGTAAAGAAATAAAAATTAAAAAAAAACTCATAATCACTGATCAAAACTTAACATAGTTTGTGTGAGAACATCACAACACATAAGACCTCTCTAGGAGCATCACCTGCAGAGCTGTTAATGAACAGGCACCTGAGAACATGCCTTGACATTGTTTCTATAGATAGAGGGGAAAAAGTACAACACAGGGAGGACAGAAGAAATAAGAAAGTAAGCTAGATTTAGAAAAGTTATATATAAATGCAACTTTCCAAGAAAGAATACATGAGAGGAAAAGGCTTGGGAAGACAGTTGAGTAGGAGGACTCTAAGCTCACCTCATCCCATGTTTACAACTAGCTGAGTAAATGAACCAGAGAGTGATGCTAAGACTGGCATAACAAACTTCTCAACTAGTGTAGAGAAGCCACATTGGAGAGGTTAGGAAGGGTAGAAATGGTGATCAGGAGCTGCCTGCAGGAGGGAGGGACCTGTGGGCACTGAAAAGGGAAAATGCCAGGGAGCCTACCAGGGGAAAATGAATCCCCGTAATGTCTGGCTTTGAAAACCAGAGGGGCCAAATCTTTGAGTTTGTATAACCAGGGGGCCTGGTTCTTTAAAAATTAGCTGACTCAGGACTGAGAAAGCTGGGAAGACAAGTAATAATGAGTTCCTACCCTTAAAGAGAGAACAAGCCACAGACAAACAACATATAAGCAACAGTTTGCACAAACCAGGGGCAAAGGGGAGGGAGATCTGTTTATACTCATTTCAGAGTGTATTGGAGGACTTCTCCAAGAACAAAGGAATTGGTAGGCGCCATTTTGCTCCTCCTCCAGCCAACATAAACACAGAGCCACCTGCAGGAGGTGCTGCAGCACAGACAGTTGCTACCTAACCTACTAGCAGTGTACCGCACCCACGAATTCTCCTGAAGATGCACCCACTCCAAGCCTTCTGGCTTCAACCTTCGACTCTGGGCAAATTTTGTTAATACTGTGTGCACCCTGCCCAATCACCACCCCAGTGCTTGGTACCACACTTCAGCCACCACACTTCAGATCTCCAAGCCAGAAATAGTGGCTCAGAGCAAACTTTGCTAATCCCACACAGGCATCTTGCCCATTCACCTTGTATACAGACAGGGCATCCTCAGCCACCACTACCACCACAGTGTGCTGTGCCCTGAGTGACCACTGGCCTACGGGGGTGGGGGGATCTCACATAAGACTAGTGCTCACTACAATTTTGCTAACACTACCAACTCACTCCCTGCAATTCTTCAGTCATGCCCCCCCTGAACTGGCCTACCTGTGTCTCACTAACATCACAGAGAGCAAGCATAGCTCACAACAGGCAGAGAATCAGTAAAGACCTCTGGACTGAAAGGAAAAATGACTAAGATACAGCACAAGGATGCAAGAAAACAACATAGAAGACTCCGCTAAAGTGCCAGTTTCAGGTGAACAGAAGACACTGGACTGCAGGGCACTGCAGGACCTCTTCTTCATAAAGCCACTACTTTCAAGAGCAGAAGATATAACTGACTTTCCTCACACAGAGAAAGAGACACAGAGAGGTAGAAAAATGAGGATACAAAGAAATATGACCCACATGAAAGAACAGGACAAAATCACAGCAGGAGATCTAAGCAAAACAGAATTAATATGCCATATAGAAAATTTAAAGCAATGATGATAAAGATACTCACTAGACTTCAGAAAACCATAGACAGCATCCATGGGACCCTTGAGAAAGAGATAAAAAATAACATATCAAAGATGAAGAACTCCATAAATGAAACTAAAAATACATTAGATGAAATAAATAGTAGGATACAGGAAATGGAGAAATGTATCAGTGACCTGGATGATAAAGTAATGCAAAGCATCAAGCTGACCACGTGAGCAACAAACAAATACTGCATAATGAGAATAGATGTAGAGAACTTAGTGACTCCATCAAGTGTATTAACATCCATTTTATAGGGATTCCAGAAGAAGAGAGAGAAAGGGAGGCAGAAAATGTGTTTGAAGAAATAACTGCTGGAAACTTTCCAAAGCTGGGGAAGGAAACAGAGATACAGATTCAGGAGGTACAGAGATCCCCAACAAATTCAATGTAAGGATGTCCACACCAAGACACAGTAACTAAAGTGGAAATAAAAGTGATAAAGAATGTTAAAGGTTGCAAGAGAAAAGAAGACAGTTGCATATAAAGGAAACCCTATGAGGCCATCAGCTGATATTTCATCAGAAACCTGGTAGGCCAGAAGAAAGTGGCCTGATATAGCCAAAGCGCTGAAAGGGAAAAATCTGCAGCCAGGAATAGTCTTACTGGCAAAACTGTCATTCACAATAGAAGGAGAGATAAAGAGTTTTCCAGACAAATAAAAATTAAAAGAATGCATAACCATTAAACTAGTCCTCCACGAAATGTTATGGGGGACTCTGTGAGTGAAAAACAAAACTGTAAGTAAGACTAAGAAAAACAGAAGCTCGAAAGAAAAAGAAAGCAAAACTGTTATGTAAAAATACAAATAAAAGCACAAGATAAAAGGATGTAAAATATGATACCAACTATCTGAAATGTGGATCGGAGTAAAAATGAGTTCAAAATTAAGCAACAATCAGCTTAATAAAGACTGTTATATGCAGGATGTCATATATAAACCAAATGGCAACCACAAATCAAAAAAAAATTAAAAGAGTAAGAAATCTGAATATATCACTAAAGAAAGAGCAACCCATGAAAGAGAGAAAGAGAGGAAAGGATCAGAGAAAAACTACAAACAGAAACGACCACAGACAAATAACAAAATGGCAAATAAATACACGTCTATCAATAATTACTTGGAAAGTAAATGGATGAAACACCCTAATCAAAAGACAAAGAATGAAAAAACAGACATAGGGTGACAAAGTGGATAAAAAATAAGACTCATCCATATGATACCTAAAAGAGACTCATTTCAGATCTAACGACACCTGCAGATTAAAAGTGAGGGGATAGAGAAATATCTACCATGTGAAAAGATGTCCAAAGAAAGCTAGAGTAACAATATTTATATTGGACAAAATAGACTTTAAAATAGAGTGTGTGGGATCCCTGGGTGGCGCAGCGGTTTGGCGCCTGCCTTTGGCCCAGGGCGCGATCCTGGAGACCCGGGATCGAATCCCACGTCAGGCTCCCGGTGCATGGAGCCTGCTTCTCCCTCTGCCTGTGTCTCTGCCTCTCTCTCTCTCTCTCTCTGACTATCATGAATAAATAAATAAAATCTTTTAAAAAAAAAATAAATAAAATAGAGTGTGTAAAAAGGGATCAAGAAGAACACTATATAATAATAAAGGGGACATTCCAATAAGAAGATATAATAATTATAAATATGAATGCACCCAATATGGAAACACCCACATACATAAAACAGTAATAACAAACATAAAGGAACTAACTGATAGTGATACAAAATAGTGGGAGACTTTAACAGTGTACGTACATCAATGGACAGATAATCCAAACAGAAAATCAATAAGGAAATAGTGAGTTTGAATGACACACTGGATCATTCCATACTGAAACAGCAGAGTATACATTCTTTTCAAGTACACACAGAACATTCTCCAGAACAGATCGGAGAGTAGGCCATAAATAAACCTTCAACAAGTTCAAAAAAATCAAAGTCATACCATGCATCTTTTCTGACCTTAAACTATGAAACCAGAAGTCAACTACAAGAAAAAAATTAGAAAAACCACAAATACTCTATGTTAAAGAACATGCTACCAAACAATGAATGGGTCAACCAAGAAACCAAACAAATAATTCAAAAGGACATGGAAACAAATGAAAATGAAACACAATGGTCCAAAACATTTGGGATGCAGCAAAAGCATTCCCAAGGTGACAGCTGATAGCTACCTCAAGAAGCAAGAACATTCTCAAGTAAACAATCTAACCTTACACCTAAATGAGCTAGAAAAAGAATAAGAGAAACCCCAAAACCAGTAGGAGGAAGGAAATAATAGACATTAGAGCAGAAACAAAGGATATAGAAACCAAGAAACAATAGAACAGATTGATGAAACCAGGAGCTGGTTCTCCAAAAAGATCAACAAAATTAATGAGTCTTGCCAGACTCATTGAGGGGGGGAAGGCCTCAAATAAACAAAATCACAAATAGGAGAAATAACCACCAACACCACAAAAATGAAAACAACTGTAAGAGAATATTATGAAAAACTGTATGCCAACAAATTTGACAACCTAGAAGACATAGATGAATGCCTAGAAACAAAACCTACCAAAGCAGGAAGAAATAGAAATTTTGAATGGGTCAATTACCAGCAGGGAGATGGAATCTGTAATCAAAAATCTCCCAACGAACAAAAGTCCAGGACCAAACAGCTTCACAGGCGAATTCTATCAAACTTTTAAAGAGTTAATTATCTATTCTTCTAAAACTATCCCCAAAAAAACAGAAAAAGAAAACTTCCAAATTCATTCCATGAGGCCACTATCATCCTGATACTAAAACCAGATAAAGACACACAGAAAAAAAGAACTACAGGACAATATCTCTGATGAATATAGATGTAAAAGTCTTCAACAAAATACTAACAGAATCCAGAAACACATTTAAAAAATCATTCAACATGATCAGGTAGGATTTATTCCCAGGCTGAAAGGGTGGTTCAAATATTCACAAATCAATCAACATGATATGTCACATCAATATGAAAAAGGATAGAAACCATAGGATCATTTCATGAGACATGAAGTATTTGACAAAGTGAAACAACTAGTTATGATAAAAGCCCTTAACCAAGTCGGTTTAGATGGAACACACCTCAACATAATAAAGGCCATATATGAAAAACCTACAGCATAAATCATCTCAACTGGGAAAAACTGAGAGCTTTCCCCCTGAGGTCAGGAAAAAGACAAAGATGTCCACTCTCACCACAGTTATTTAACATAGTACTGGAAGTCCCAGGCACAGCAATGAGACAACAAAAAGAAAAGCAAGGCATCAAAATTGGTAAGGAAGAAGAAAAACTCCCTCTATTTGCCAATGACACGAGACTATACATAGAAAACCTGAAAAACTCCACCAAAAACTACTAGAACTAATACACAAATTCAGTAAAGTTGGAGTCTACAAAATCAATGGGTGGAAATATGTTACATTTCCATGCACTAATGATGAAGCAGAAGAGAAATTAGTAAAAAATGCCATTTACGATTGCACCAGAATGGTAACTTACCCAGGAATAACCCTAACCAAAGAAGTGAAAGACCTGTACTTTGAAAACTATAAAATATTGATGAAAGAAATTGAAGAGACCACAAAGAAATGGAAAGACATCCCATGCTCATGGATTGAAAGAACAAATATTATTAAAATGTCTATATTACCCAAAACAGAAACTGAGGAAAAAAGAGACAGGCAATTAAAAGACCATGAGGATAGATTAAGGGAAATAAATGACAGCCTTAGGAAGAAAAACCTACGTTTAATTGGGGTTCCCGAGGGCGCCGAAAGGGACAGAGGGCCAGAATATGTATTTGAACAAATCCTAGCTGAAAACTTTCCGAATCTGGGAAGGGAAAGAGGCATTCAGATCCAGGAAATAGAGAGATCCCCCCCTAAAATCAACAAAACCCGATCAACACCTCGACATTTAATAGTGAAGCTTGCAAATTCCAAAGATAAGGAGAAGATCCTTAAAGCAGCAAGAGAAAAAAAGTCCCTGACTTTTATGGGGAGGAATATTAGGGTAACAGCAGACCTCTCCACAGAGACCTGGCAGGCCAGAAAGGGCTGGCAGGATATATTCAGGGTCCTAAATGAAAAGAACATGCAACCAAGAATACTCTATCCAGCAAGGCTGTCATTCAAAATGGAAGGAGAGATAAAGAGCTTCCAAGACAGGCAGGAACTAAAAGAATATGTAACCTCCAAACCAGCTCTGCAAGAAATTTTAAGGGGGACTCTTAAAATTCCCCTTTAAGAAGAAGTTCAGTGGAACAATCCACAAAAACAAGGACTGAATAGATATGATGACACTAAACTCATATCTATCAATAGTAACTCTGAACGTGAATGGGCTTAATGACCCCATCAAAAGGCGCAGGGTTTCAGACTGGATTAAAAAGCAGGACCCATCTATTTGCTGTCTACAAGAGACTCATTTTAGACAGAAGGACACCTACAACCTGAAAATAAAAGGTTGGAGAACCATTTACCATTCAAATGGTCCTCAAAAGAAAGCAGGGGTAGCCATCCTTATATCAGATAAATTAAAATTTACCCTGAAGACTATAGTGAGAGATGAAGAGGGACACTATCTCATACTCAAAGGATCTATCCAACAAGAAGACTTAACAATTCTCAATATATATGCCCCAAATGTGGGAGCTGCCAAATATTTAAACCAATTAATAACCAAACTCAAGAAATACTTTGATAATAATACACTTATACTTGGTGATTTCAATCTAGCTCTTTCTATACTAGATAGGTCTTCTAAGCACAACATATCCAAAGAAACGAGAGCTTTAAATGATACACTGGACCAGATGGATTTCACAGATATCTACAGAACTTTACATCCAAACTCAACTGAATACACATTCTTCTCAAGTGCACATGGAACTTTCTCCAGAATAGACCACATACTGGGTCACAAATCGGGTCTGAACCGATACCAAAAGATCGGGATAGTCCCCTGTATATTCTCAGACCATAATGCCTTGAAATTAGAACTTAATCACAACAAGAAGTTTGGAAGGACCACAAACACATGGAGGTTAAGGACCATCCTGCTAAAAGATGAAAAGGTCAACCAGGAAATTAAGGAAGAATTGAGAAGATTCATGGAAACTAATGAGAATGAAGATACAACCGTTCAAAATCTTTGGGACGCAGCAAAAGCAGTCCTGAGGGGGAAATACATCGCAATACAAGCATCCATTCAAAAACTGGAAAGAACTCAAATTCAAAAGCTCACCTTACACATAAAGGAACTAGAGAAAAAGCAACAAATGGACCCCACCCCCAGCAGAAGAAGACAGTTAATTAAAATTCGAGCAGAACTAAATGATATCGAGACCAAAAGAACTGTGGAACAGATCAACAGAACCAGGAGTTGGTTCTTTGAAAGAATTAATAAGATAGATAAACCATTAGCGAACCTTATTAAAAAGAAGAGAGAGAAGACTCAAATTAATAAAATCATGAATGAGAAAGGAGAGATCACTACCAACACCAAGGAAATACAAACGATTCTAAAAACATATTATGAACAGCTGTATGCCAATAAATTAGGAAATCTAGAAGAAATGGATGCATTCCTGGAAAGCCACAAACTACCAAAACTGGAGCAGGAAGAAATAGAAAACCTGAACAGGCCAATAACCAGGGAGGAAATTGAAGCAGTCATCAAAAACCTCCCGAGACACAAGACTCCAGGGCCAGATGGCTTCCCAGGGGAATTCTATCAAACGTTTAAAGAAGAAATCATACCTATTCTACTAAAGCTGTTTGGAAAGATAGAAAGAGATGGAGTACTGCCAAATTCGTTCTATGAGGCCAGCATCACCTTAATTCCGAAACCAGACAAAGACCCCACCAAAAAGGAGAATTACAGACCAATATCCCTGATGAACATGGATGCAAAAATTCTCAACAAGATACTAGCCAATAGGATCCAACAACACATTAAGAAAATTATTCACCATGACCAAGTAGGATTTATCCCTGGGACACAAGGCTGGTTCAACACTCGTAAAACCATCAATGTGATTCATCATATCAGCAAGAGAAAAACCAAGAACCATATGATCCTCTCATTGGATGCAGAGAAAGCATTTGACAAAATACAGCATCCATTCCTGATCAAAACACTTCAGAGTGTTGGGATAGAGGGAACTTTCCTCGACATCTTAAAAGCCATTTACGAAAAGCCCACAGCAAATATCATTCTCAATGGGGAAGCACTGGGAGCCTTTCCCCTAAGATCAGGAACAAGACAGGGATGTCCACTCTCACCACTGCTGTTCAACATAGTTCTGGAAGTCCTCGCCTCAGCAATCAGACAACAAAAAGACATTAAAGGCATTCAAATTGGCAAAGAAGAAGTCAAACTCTCCCTCTTCGCCGATGACATGATACTCTACATAGAAAACCCAAAAGCCTCCACCCCAAGATTGCTAGAACTCATACAGCAATTTGGTAGCGTGGCAGGATACAAAATCAATGCCCAGAAATCAATGGCATTTCTATACACTAACAATGAGACTGAAGAAAGAGAAATTAAGGAGTCAATCCCATTTACAATTGCACCCAAAAGCATAAGATACCTAGGAATAAACCTTACCAAGGAGGTGAAGGATCTATACCCTAAAAACTATAGAACACTTCTGAAAGAAATTGAGGAAGACACAAAGAGATGGAAAAATATTCCATGCTCATGGATTGGCAGAATTAATATTGTGAAAATGTCAATGTTACCCAGGGCAATTTACACGTTTAATGCAATCCCTATCAAAATACCATGGACTTTCTTCAGAGAGTTAGAACAAATTATTTTAAGATTTGTGTGGAATCAGAAAAGACCCCGAATAGCCAGGGGAATTTTAAAAAAGAAAACCATAGCTGGGGGCATCACAATGCCAGATTTCAGGTTGTACTACAAAGCTGTGGTCATCAAGACAGTGTGGTACTGGCACAAAAATAGACACATAGATCAATGGAACAGAATAGAGAACCCAGAAGTGGACCCTGAAATGTATGGTCATCTAATATTCGATAAAGGAGGAAAGACTATCCATTGGAAGAAAGACAGTCTCTTCAATAAATGGTGTTGGGAAAACTGGACATCCACATGCAGAAGAATGAAACTGGACCACTCTCTTTCACCATACACAAAGATAAACTCAAAATGGATGAGAGATCTAAATGTGAGACAAGAGTCCATCAAAATCCTAGAGGAGAACACAGGCAACACCCTTTTTGAACTCGGCCACAGTAACTTCTTGCAAGATACATCCACAAAGGCAAAAGAAACCAAAGCAAAAATGAACTATTGGGACTTCATCAAGATAAGAAGCTTTTGCACAGCAAAGGATACAGTCAACAAAACTAAAAGACAACCTACAGAATGGGAGAGGATATTTGCAAACGACATATCAGATAAAGGGCTAGTTTCCAAAATCTATAAAGAACTTATTAAACTCAACACCAAAGAAACAAACAATCCAATCATGAAATGGGCAAAAGACATGAAGAGAAATCTCACAGAGGAAGACATGGACATGGCCAACATGCACATGAGAAAGTGCTCTGCTTCACTTGCCATCAGGGAAATACAAATCAAAACCACAATGAGATACCACCTCACACCAGTGAGAATGGGGAAAATTAACAAGGCAGGAAACAACAAATGTTGGAGAGGATGCGGAGAAAAGGGAACCCTCTTACACTGTTGGTGGGACTGTGAACTGGTGCAACCACTCTGGAAAACTGTGTGGAGGTTCCTCAAAGAGTTAAAAATAGACCTGCCCTACGACCCAGCAATTGCACTGTTGGGGATTTACCCCAAAGATTCAGATGCAACGAAACGTCGGGACACCTGCACCCCGATGTTTCTATCAGCAATGGCCACAATAGCCAAACTGTGGAAGGAGCCTCGGTGTCCATCGAAAGATGAATGGATAAAGAAGATGTGGTTTATGTATACAATGGAATATTACTCAGCGATTAGAAACGACAAATACCCACCATTTGCTTCAACGTGGATGGAACTGGAGGGTATTATGCTGAGTGAAATAAGTCAATCGGAGAAGGACAAGCAGTGTATGTTCTCATTCATTTGGGGAATATAAATAATAGTGAAAGGGAATATAAAGGAAGGGAGAAGAAATGTTGGGAAATATCAGGAAGGGAGACAGAACATAAAGACTCCTAACTCGGGGAAACGAACTAGGGGTGGTGGAAGGGGGGAGGAGGGCGGGTGTTGGAGGGGAATGGGTGACGGGCACTGAGGTGGACACTTGACAGGATGAGCACTGGGTGTTTTTCTGTATGTTGGTAAATTGAACACCAATAAAAATTAATTAAAAATAATAATAATAATAAAAAAAAATAAAAAAAAAATAAAAAAAAAATGTCTATATTACCCAAAACAATCTACATAGTTAATGCAATGCCTATCAAAACACCAACAGCATTTTTCACAGAGCTAGAACAAAAACATCATAAAATTTACATAGAATCACAAAAGACTCTTAATAGCCAGAGCAATTTTGAAAAAAGAAAAGCAAAGCTGGGATGCCTAGGT
This sequence comes from Vulpes vulpes, assembly GCF_048418805.1. Classification (NCBI taxonomy): domain Eukaryota; kingdom Metazoa; phylum Chordata; class Mammalia; order Carnivora; family Canidae; genus Vulpes; species Vulpes vulpes. The sequence continues at coordinate 1,871,382 of NW_027325668.1, forward strand.
GGCTCAGTGGTTGAACATCTAACTTTGACCCAGGACCTGATCCCTGGGTCCTGGGATTGAGTTCTACATCAGGCTCACCGCCTGCTTCTCCCTCTGCCTATGTCTCTGCCTCTCTCTGTGTGTCTCTCATGAATAAATAAATAAAATCTTAAAAAGAAAAGAAAAAAAAGCTGAAGGCATCACAATCCCAGGCTTCAGGTTATATTGCAGAGCTATAATAATCAAAACAATATGATAGTCACACAAAAATAGACACATAGATTAATAGGATAGAAAGACCAAAAATAAAACCACAATTATATGGTCAATTAATCTTTGACAGAGTAGGAAAGAATATCAAATGGTAAAAAAGAATTATCTCTTCAAGGAATGGTGTTGGGAAAACTGGACAGCAGCATGCAAAACTATGAAACTGCATCACTCTCTTTTACCATACATAAAAGTAAACTCCAAATAGATTAAAGACCTAATTGTGAGTCCTGAAACCATCAAAATCCTAGAGGAGAGCACAGGCAATAATGTTTCTGACATTGGCTGTAACAACATTTTTCTAGATATGTATCCTGAGGCAAGAGAAACAAAATCAAAAATAAACTATTGATACTACATCAAAATAAAAAGCTTATGCACGGCAAAGGAAACAATCAACAAAACTAAAAGGTAACCTACTGAATGTGAGAAGATATTTTGCAAATAACATGTCCAATAAAGGGTTAGTATTCAGAATATATACTTTCACAACTCAACACCCCAAAAATGAATAATCCAATTAAAAATGGGCAAATCACTTGAATGGACATTTCTCCAAAGAAAACAACCAGATGGTCAACAGACATATAAAACGATGCTCAGCATCACTGATCATCAGGGAAATGCAAATCAAAACCAAAATGAGATTCCACCCCATACCTATCAGAATGGCAAAAATAAAAAACACAAGAAACAACAGGTGTTGGTTAGGATGTGGAGAAAAAGCAACACTCATGTACTGTTCATGGGAATGCAAACTGGTGCAGCCACTGTGGAAAACAGTAAGGAGTTTCCTCAAAACTTTAAAATAGAACTGCCCTATGATCCAGTAATCACTCTACTGGATTTTTACCCCTCAAAATACAAAAACACTAATTCAAAGGGATACAGGCACCCCAATGTGTGTGGGAGCATTATTTACAATAGCCAAACTATGAAAGCAGCCCAGTGCCCACTAATAATGAATAGATAAAAAAGTAGTGTGTGTGCATGCTTGCACGGGCACACACTGTGTGTAATGGAATATTATTCACCCATAAAAAAGAATGAAATCATGTTTTTTGCAATGATATGGATAGATCTAGAGAGAAAAATGGTAAGTGAATTAAGTCAGTCAAAGACAAATACCATATAGATAACACATGATTTCACTCATCAGGGGAATTTAAGAAACAAAACAAATGAGCAAAGGAAAAAAAAAAAGAGAGTGGCAGAAACTAAGGAACAGATTTTTAACTAAATAGACAAATTGATAGCTACCAGAGTGGAGGTGGCTGGGGCAATGGGGAAACAGCAGATGGGGATTAAGGAATACACTTGTGATGAAGAGTGATGCATAGAATTGTTGAATCACTGTATTGTACACTTGAAACTAATATAACACTTTATGTGAACTATCCTGGAATTGAAATAAAATAAGGAAATGTATATTCACATAATATGATGACTTTGGTTAATAAGGTATTACATGATTGAAAATTGCAAAGAGGGCCTTCGAGCGACAGCGACACAAGATGGCAGCCACCACGGGCTCGGGAGTAAAAGTCCCTCGCGATTTTCGACTGTTGGAAGAACTGGAAGAAGGCCAGAAAGGAGTAGGAGATGGCACAGTTAGCTGGGGTCTAGAAGATGATGAAGACATGACACTTACAAGATGGACAGGGATGATAATTGGGCCTCCAAGAACAATTTATGAAAACCGAATATACAGCCTTAAAATAGAATGTGGACCTAAATACCCAGAAGCACCCCCCTTTGTAAGATTTGTAACAAAAATTAATATGAATGGAGTTAATAGTTCTAATGGAGTGGTGGACCCAAGAGCCATATCCGTGCTAGCAAAATGGCAGAATTCATATAGCATCAAAGTTGTCCTGCAAGAGCTCCGGCGCCTAATGATGTCTAAAGAAAACATGAAACTCCCTCAGCCACCCGAAGGACAGTGTTACAGCAATTAATCAAAAAGAGAAACCACAGGCCCCCCCTCCCCCCCCATTCGATTTAAGCAGTCATTTTCCACAGTAGTACATTTTCTAGATACGTCTTGTAGACCTCAAAAGTACTGGAAAGGAAGCTCCCATTCAAAGGCAATTTATCTTAAGATACTGTAAACGATACTAATTTTTTGTCCATTTGAAATATATAAGTTGTGCTATAACAAATCATCCTGTCAAGTGTAACCACTGTCCACATAGTTGAACTTCTGGGATCAAGAAAGTATATTTAAATTGATTCCCATCATAACCGGTGGGGCACATCTAACTCAACTGTGAAAAGACACATCACACAATCACCTTGCTGCTGATTACATGGCCTGGGGTCTCTGCCTTCTCCCCTTCTCCTCCTGCTGCCTCCCTCCCTCCCTCACAAAATTCACATTGTGAATTTTTCCCTGATTTGTAAGAATGCCTGGACTGTCACTTGCACTGCTGCCTTTTGGACCTTTTTTTTTTTTTTTTTTTTTTCCCTCTGTACATGGCTTTTATTATTTACATAATACAATATAGCATCAATGCTGAATAGCATGATTATGTGCAATACATAAATATGAACTATCTGTACACATCTGCAGATCTAACTCAGAACTAAGGTACATAATAATTGAAAGCAAAACTGAATGCTTTAATTAAAGTAAAAACTAGGACTGAACACTGCAATAAATCAGAAGTAGTGCCTCGTGTACACTCACCCCTCTGTCCCTGCAACAGCCCTCCAGCTTGGGGTGGCTTGCTAGAATAGGCGTGAAGGTTTCAGGTCGCAGCCTGTGGGACTATCGTAAAGAAATAAAAATTAAAAAAAAACTCATAATCACTGATCAAAACTTAACATAGTTTGTGTGAGAACATCACAACACATAAGACCTCTCTAGGAGCATCACCTGCAGAGCTGTTAATGAACAGGCACCTGAGAACATGCCTTGACATTGTTTCTATAGATAGAGGGGAAAAAGTACAACACAGGGAGGACAGAAGAAATAAGAAAGTAAGCTAGATTTAGAAAAGTTATATATAAATGCAACTTTCCAAGAAAGAATACATGAGAGGAAAAGGCTTGGGAAGACAGTTGAGTAGGAGGACTCTAAGCTCACCTCATCCCATGTTTACAACTAGCTGAGTAAATGAACCAGAGAGTGATGCTAAGACTGGCATAACAAACTTCTCAACTAGTGTAGAGAAGCCACATTGGAGAGGTTAGGAAGGGTAGAAATGGTGATCAGGAGCTGCCTGCAGGAGGGAGGGACCTGTGGGCACTGAAAAGGGAAAATGCCAGGGAGCCTACCAGGGGAAAATGAATCCCCGTAATGTCTGGTTTTGAAAACCAGAGGGGCCAAATCTTTGAGTTTGTATAACCAGGGGGCCTGGTTCTTTAAAAATTAGCTGACTCAGGACTGAGAAAGCTGGGAAGACAAGTAATAATGAGTTCCTACCCTTAAAGAGAGAACAAGCCACAGACAAACAACATATAAGCAACAGTTTGCACAAACCAGGGGCAAAGGGGAGGGAGATCTGTTTATACTCATTTCAGAGTGTATTGGAGGACTTCTCCAAGAACAAAGGAATTGGTAGGCGCCATTTTGCTCCTCCTCCAACCAACATAAACACAGAGCCACCTGCAGGAGGTGCTGCAGCACAGACAGTTGCTACCTAACCTACTAGCAGTGTACCGCACCCACGAATTCTCCTGAAGATGCACCCACTCCAAGCCTTCTGGCTTCAACCTTCGACTCTGGGCAAATTTTGTTAATACTGTGTGCACCCTGCCCAATCACCACCCCAGTGCTTGGTACCACACTTCAGCCACCACACTTCAGATCTCCAAGCCAGAAATAGTGGCTCAGAGCAAACTTTGCTAATCCCACACAGGCATCTTGCCCATTCACCTTGTATACAGACAGGGCATCCTCAGCCACCACTACCACCACAGTGTGCTGTGCCCTGAGTGACCACTGGCCTATGGGGGTGGGGGGATCTCACATAAGACTAGTGCTCACTACAATTTTGCTAACACTACCAACTCACTCCCTGCAATTCTTCAGTCATGCCCCCCCTGAACTGGCCTACCTGTGTCTCACTAACATCACAGAGAGCAAGCATAGCTCACAACAGGCAGAGAATCAGTAAAGACCTCTGGACTGAAAGGAAAAATGACTAAGATACAGCACAAGGATGCAAGAAAACAACATAGAAGACTCCGCTAAAGTGCCAGTTTCAGGTGAACAGAAGACACTGGACTGCAGGGCACTGCAGGACCTCTTCTTCATAAAGCCACTACTTTCAAGAGCAGAAGATATAACTGACTTTCCTCACACAGAGAAAGAGACACAGAGAGGTAGAAAAATGAGGATACAAAGAAATATGACCCACATGAAAGAACAGGACAAAATCACAGCAGGAGATCTAAGCAAAACAGAATTAATATGCCATATAGAAAATTTAAAGCAATGATGATAAAGATACTCACTAGACTTCAGAAAACCATAGACAGCATCCATGGGACCCTTGAGAAAGAGATAAAAAATAACATATCAAAGATGAAGAACTCCATAAATGAAACTAAAAATACATTAGATGAAATAAATAGTAGGATACAGGAAATGGAGAAATGTATCAGTGACCTGGATGATAAAGTAATGCAAAGCATCAAGCTGACCACGTGAGCAACAAACAAATACTGCATAATGAGAATAGATGTAGAGAACTTAGTGACTCCATCAAGTGTATTAACATCCATTTTATAGGGATTCCAGAAGAAGAGAGAGAAAGGGAGGCAGAAAATGTGTTTGAAGAAATAACTGCTGGAAACTTTCCAAAGCTGGGGAAGGAAACAGAGATACAGATTCAGGAGGTACAGAGATCCCCAACAAATTCAATGTAAGGATGTCCACACCAAGACACAGTAACTAAAGTGGAAATAAAAGTGATAAAGAATGTTAAAGGTTGCAAGAGAAAAGAAGACAGTTGCATATAAAGGAAACCCTATGAGGCCATCAGCTGATATTTCATCAGAAACCTGGTAGGCCAGAAGAAAGTGGCCTGATATAGCCAAAGCGCTGAAAGGGAAAAATCTGCAGCCAGGAATAGTCTTACTGGCAAAACTGTCATTCACAATAGAAGGAGAGATAAAGAGTTTTCCAGACAAATAAAAATTAAAAGAATGCATAACCATTAAACTAGTCCTCCACGAAATGTTATGGGGGACTCTGTGAGTGAAAAACAAAACTGTAAGTAAGACTAAGAAAAACAGAAGCTCGAAAGAAAAAGAAAGCAAAACTGTTATGTAAAAATACAAATAAAAGCACAAGATAAAAGGATGTAAAATATGATACCAACTATCTGAAATGTGGATCGGAGTAAAAATGAGTTCAAAATTAAGCAACAATCAGCTTAATAAAGACTGTTATATGCAGGATGTCATATATAAACCAAATGGCAACCACAAATCAAAAAAAAATTAAAAGAGTAAGAAATCTGAATATATCACTAAAGAAAGAGCAACCCATGAAAGAGAGAAAGAGAGGAAAGGATCAGAGAAAAACTACAAACAGAAACGACCACAGACAAATAACAAAATGGCAAATAAATACACGTCTATCAATAATTACTTGGAAAGTAAATGGATGAAACACCCTAATCAAAAGACAAAGAATGAAAAAACAGACATAGGGTGACAAAGTGGATAAAAAATAAGACTCATCCATATGATACCTAAAAGAGACTCATTTCAGATCTAACGACACCTGCAGATTAAAAGTGAGGGGATAGAGAAATATCTACCATGTGAAAAGATGTCCAAAGAAAGCTAGAGTAACAATATTTATATTGGACAAAATAGACTTTAAAATAGAGTGTGTGGGATCCCTGGGTGGCGCAGCGGTTTGGCGCCTGCCTTTGGCCCAGGGCGCGATCCTGGAGACCCGGGATCGAATCCCACGTCAGGCTCCCGGTGCATGGAGCCTGCTTCTCCCTCTGCCTGTGTCTCTGCCTCTCTCTCTCTCTCTCTCTGACTATCATGAATAAATAAATAAAATCTTTTAAAAAAAAAATAAATAAAATAGAGTGTGTAAAAAGGGATCAAGAAGAACACTATATAATAATAAAGGGGACATTCCAATAAGAAGATATAATAATTATAAATATGAATGCACCCAATATGGAAACACCCACATACATAAAACAGTAATAACAAACATAAAGGAACTAACTGATAGTGATACAAAATAGTGGGAGACTTTAACAGTGTACGTACATCAATGGACAGATAATCCAAACAGAAAATCAATAAGGAAATAGTGAGTTTGAATGACACACTGGATCATTCCATACTGAAACAGCAGAGTATACATTCTTTTCAAGTACACACAGAACATTCTCCAGAACAGATCGGAGAGTAGGCCATAAATAAACCTTCAACAAGTTCAAAAAAATCAAAGTCATACCATGCATCTTTTCTGACCTTAAACTATGAAACCAGAAGTCAACTACAAGAAAAAAATTAGAAAAACCACAAATACTCTATGTTAAAGAACATGCTACCAAACAATGAATGGGTCAACCAAGAAACCAAACAAATAATTCAAAAGGACATGGAAACAAATGAAAATGAAACACAATGGTCCAAAACATTTGGGATGCAGCAAAAGCATTCCCAAGGTGACAGCTGATAGCTACCTCAAGAAGCAAGAACATTCTCAAGTAAACAATCTAACCTTACACCTAAATGAGCTAGAAAAAGAATAAGAGAAACCCCAAAACCAGTAGGAGGAAGGAAATAATAGACATTAGAGCAGAAACAAAGGATATAGAAACCAAGAAACAATAGAACAGATTGATGAAACCAGGAGCTGGTTCTCCAAAAAGATCAACAAAATTAATGAGTCTTGCCAGACTCATTGAGGGGGGAAGGCCTCAAATAAACAAAATCACAAATAGGAGAAATAACCACCAACACCACAAAAATGAAAACAACTGTAAGAGAATATTATGAAAAACTGTATGCCAACAAATTTGACAACCTAGAAGACATAGATGAATGCCTAGAAACAAAACCTACCAAAGCAGGAAGAAATAGAAATTTTGAATGGGTCAATTACCAGCAGGGAGATGGAATCTGTAATCAAAAATCTCCCAACGAACAAAAGTCCAGGACCAAACAGCTTCACAGGCGAATTCTATCAAACTTTTAAAGAGTTAATTATCTATTCTTCTAAAACTATCCCCAAAAAAACAGAAAAAGAAAACTTCCAAATTCATTCCATGAGGCCACTATCATCCTGATACTAAAACCAGATAAAGACACACAGAAAAAAAGAACTACAGGACAATATCTCTGATGAATATAGATGTAAAAGTCTTCAACAAAATACTAACAGAATCCAGAAACACATTTAAAAAATCATTCAACATGATCAGGTAGGATTTATTCCCAGGCTGAAAGGGTGGTTCAAATATTCACAAATCAATCAACATGATATGTCACATCAATATGAAAAAGGATAGAAACCATAGGATCATTTCATGAGACATGAAGTATTTGACAAAGTGAAACAACTAGTTATGATAAAAGCCCTTAACCAAGTCGGTTTAGATGGAACACACCTCAACATAATAAAGGCCATATATGAAAAACCTACAGCATAAATCATCTCAACTGGGAAAAACTGAGAGCTTTCCCCCTGAGGTCAGGAAAAAGACAAAGATGTCCACTCTCACCACAGTTATTTAACATAGTACTGGAAGTCCCAGGCACAGCAATGAGACAACAAAAAGAAAAGCAAGGCATCAAAATTGGTAAGGAAGAAGAAAAACTCCCTCTATTTGCCAATGACACGAGACTATACATAGAAAACCTGAAAAACTCCACCAAAAACTACTAGAACTAATACACAAATTCAGTAAAGTTGGAGTCTACAAAATCAATGGGTGGAAATATGTTACATTTCCATGCACTAATGATGAAGCAGAAGAGAAATTAGTAAAAAATGCCATTTACGATTGCACCAGAATGGTAACTTACCCAGGAATAACCCTAACCAAAGAAGTGAAAGACCTGTACTTTGAAAACTATAAAATATTGATGAAAGAAATTGAAGAGACCACAAAGAAATGGAAAGACATCCCATGCTCATGGATTGAAAGAACAAATATTATTAAAATGTCTATATTACCCAAAACAGAAACTGAGGAAAAAAGAGACAGGCAATTAAAAGACCATGAGGATAGATTAAGGGAAATAAATGACAGCCTTAGGAAGAAAAACCTACGTTTAATTGGGGTTCCCGAGGGCGCCGAAAGGGACAGAGGGCCAGAATATGTATTTGAACAAATCCTAGCTGAAAACTTTCCGAATCTGGGAAGGGAAAGAGGCATTCAGATCCAGGAAATAGAGAGATCCCCCCCTAAAATCAACAAAACCCGATCAACACCTCGACATTTAATAGTGAAGCTTGCAAATTCCAAAGATAAGGAGAAGATCCTTAAAGCAGCAAGAGAAAAAAAGTCCCTGACTTTTATGGGGAGGAATATTAGGGTAACAGCAGACCTCTCCACAGAGACCTGGCAGGCCAGAAAGGGCTGGCAGGATATATTCAGGGTCCTAAATGAAAAGAACATGCAACCAAGAATACTCTATCCAGCAAGGCTGTCATTCAAAATGGAAGGAGAGATAAAGAGCTTCCAAGACAGGCAGGAACTAAAAGAATATGTAACCTCCAAACCAGCTCTGCAAGAAATTTTAAGGGGGACTCTTAAAATTCCCCTTTAAGAAGAAGTTCAGTGGAACAATCCACAAAAACAAGGACTGAATAGATATGATGACACTAAACTCATATCTATCAATAGTAACTCTGAACGTGAATGGGCTTAATGACCCCATCAAAAGGCGCAGGGTTTCAGACTGGATTAAAAAGCAGGACCCATCTATTTGCTGTCTACAAGAGACTCATTTTAGACAGAAGGACACCTACAACCTGAAAATAAAAGGTTGGAGAACCATTTACCATTCAAATGGTCCTCAAAAGAAAGCAGGGGTAGCCATCCTTATATCAGATAAATTAAAATTTACCCTGAAGACTATAGTGAGAGATGAAGAGGGACACTATCTCATACTCAAAGGATCTATCCAACAAGAAGACTTAACAATTCTCAATATATATGCCCCAAATGTGGGAGCTGCCAAATATTTAAACCAATTAATAACCAAACTCAAGAAATACTTTGATAATAATACACTTATACTTGGTGATTTCAATCTAGCTCTTTCTATACTAGATAGGTCTTCTAAGCACAACATATCCAAAGAAACGAGAGCTTTAAATGATACACTGGACCAGATGGATTTCACAGATATCTACAGAACTTTACATCCAAACTCAACTGAATACACATTCTTCTCAAGTGCACATGGAACTTTCTCCAGAATAGACCACATACTGGGTCACAAATCGGGTCTGAACCGATACCAAAAGATCGGGATAGTCCCCTGTATATTCTCAGACCATAATGCCTTGAAATTAGAACTTAATCACAACAAGAAGTTTGGAAGGACCACAAACACATGGAGGTTAAGGACCATCCTGCTAAAAGATGAAAAGGTCAACCAGGAAATTAAGGAAGAATTGAGAAGATTCATGGAAACTAATGAGAATGAAGATACAACCGTTCAAAATCTTTGGGACGCAGCAAAAGCAGTCCTGAGGGGGAAATACATCGCAATACAAGCATCCATTCAAAAACTGGAAAGAACTCAAATTCAAAAGCTCACCTTACACATAAAGGAACTAGAGAAAAAGCAACAAATGGACCCCACCCCCAGCAGAAGAAGACAGTTAATTAAAATTCGAGCAGAACTAAATGATATCGAGACCAAAAGAACTGTGGAACAGATCAACAGAACCAGGAGTTGGTTCTTTGAAAGAATTAATAAGATAGATAAACCATTAGCGAACCTTATTAAAAAGAAGAGAGAGAAGACTCAAATTAATAAAATCATGAATGAGAAAGGAGAGATCACTACCAACACCAAGGAAATACAAACGATTCTAAAAACATATTATGAACAGCTGTATGCCAATAAATTAGGAAATCTAGAAGAAATGGATGCATTCCTGGAAAGCCACAAACTACCAAAACTGGAGCAGGAAGAAATAGAAAACCTGAACAGGCCAATAACCAGGGAGGAAATTGAAGCAGTCATCAAAAACCTCCCGAGACACAAGACTCCAGGGCCAGATGGCTTCCCAGGGGAATTCTATCAAACGTTTAAAGAAGAAATCATACCTATTCTACTAAAGCTGTTTGGAAAGATAGAAAGAGATGGAGTACTGCCAAATTCGTTCTATGAGGCCAGCATCACCTTAATTCCGAAACCAGACAAAGACCCCACCAAAAAGGAGAATTACAGACCAATATCCCTGATGAACATGGATGCAAAAATTCTCAACAAGATACTAGCCAATAGGATCCAACAACACATTAAGAAAATTATTCACCATGACCAAGTAGGATTTATCCCTGGGACACAAGGCTGGTTCAACACTCGTAAAACCATCAATGTGATTCATCATATCAGCAAGAGAAAAACCAAGAACCATATGATCCTCTCATTGGATGCAGAGAAAGCATTTGACAAAATACAGCATCCATTCCTGATCAAAACACTTCAGAGTGTTGGGATAGAGGGAACTTTCCTCGACATCTTAAAAGCCATTTACGAAAAGCCCACAGCAAATATCATTCTCAATGGGGAAGCACTGGGAGCCTTTCCCCTAAGATCAGGAACAAGACAGGGATGTCCACTCTCACCACTGCTGTTCAACATAGTTCTGGAAGTCCTCGCCTCAGCAATCAGACAACAAAAAGACATTAAAGGCATTCAAATTGGCAAAGAAGAAGTCAAACTCTCCCTCTTCGCCGATGACATGATACTCTACATAGAAAACCCAAAAGCCTCCACCCCAAGATTGCTAGAACTCATACAGCAATTTGGTAGCGTGGCAGGATACAAAATCAATGCCCAGAAATCAATGGCATTTCTATACACTAACAATGAGACTGAAGAAAGAGAAATTAAGGAGTCAATCCCATTTACAATTGCACCCAAAAGCATAAGATACCTAGGAATAAACCTTACCAAGGAGGTGAAGGATCTATACCCTAAAAACTATAGAACACTTCTGAAAGAAATTGAGGAAGACACAAAGAGATGGAAAAATATTCCATGCTCATGGATTGGCAGAATTAATATTGTGAAAATGTCAATGTTACCCAGGGCAATTTACACGTTTAATGCAATCCCTATCAAAATACCATGGACTTTCTTCAGAGAGTTAGAACAAATTATTTTAAGATTTGTGTGGAATCAGAAAAGACCCCGAATAGCCAGGGGAATTTTAAAAAAGAAAACCATAGCTGGGGGCATCACAATGCCAGATTTCAGGTTGTACTACAAAGCTGTGGTCATCAAGACAGTGTGGTACTGGCACAAAAATAGACACATAGATCAATGGAACAGAATAGAGAACCCAGAAGTGGACCCTGAAATGTATGGTCATCTAATATTCGATAAAGGAGGAAAGACTATCCATTGGAAGAAAGACAGTCTCTTCAATAAATGGTGTTGGGAAAACTGGACATCCACATGCAGAAGAATGAAACTGGACCACTCTCTTTCACCATACACAAAGATAAACTCAAAATGGATGAGAGATCTAAATGTGAGACAAGAGTCCATCAAAATCCTAGAGGAGAACACAGGCAACACCCTTTTTGAACTCGGCCACAGTAACTTCTTGCAAGATACATCCACAAAGGCAAAAGAAACCAAAGCAAAAATGAACTATTGGGACTTCATCAAGATAAGAAGCTTTTGCACAGCAAAGGATACAGTCAACAAAACTAAAAGACAACCTACAGAATGGGAGAGGATATTTGCAAACGACATATCAGATAAAGGGCTAGTTTCCAAAATCTATAAAGAACTTATTAAACTCAACACCAAAGAAACAAACAATCCAATCATGAAATGGGCAAAAGACATGAAGAGAAATCTCACAGAGGAAGACATGGACATGGCCAACATGCACATGAGAAAGTGCTCTGCTTCACTTGCCATCAGGGAAATACAAATCAAAACCACAATGAGATACCACCTCACACCAGTGAGAATGGGGAAAATTAACAAGGCAGGAAACAACAAATGTTGGAGAGGATGCGGAGAAAAGGGAACCCTCTTACACTGTTGGTGGGACTGTGAACTGGTGCAACCACTCTGGAAAACTGTGTGGAGGTTCCTCAAAGAGTTAAAAATAGACCTGCCCTACGACCCAGCAATTGCACTGTTGGGGATTTACCCCAAAGATTCAGATGCAACGAAACGTCGGGACACCTGCACCCCGATGTTTCTATCAGCAATGGCCACAATAGCCAAACTGTGGAAGGAGCCTCGGTGTCCATCGAAAGATGAATGGATAAAGAAGATGTGGTTTATGTATACAATGGAATATTACTCAGCGATTAGAAACGACAAATACCCACCATTTGCTTCAACGTGGATGGAACTGGAGGGTATTATGCTGAGTGAAATAAGTCAATCGGAGAAGGACAAGCAGTGTATGTTCTCATTCATTTGGGGAATATAAATAATAGTGAAAGGGAATATAAAGGAAGGGAGAAGAAATGTTGGGAAATATCAGGAAGGGAGACAGAACATAAAGACTCCTAACTCGGGGAAACGAACTAGGGGTGGTGGAAGGGGGGAGGAGGGCGGGTGTTGGAGGGGAATGGGTGACGGGCACTGAGGTGGACACTTGACAGGATGAGCACTGGGTGTTTTTCTGTATGTTGGTAAATTGAACACCAATAAAAATTAATTAAAAATAATAATAATAATAATAAAAAATAAAAAAAAAATAATAAAAAAATGTCTATATTACCCAAAACAATCTACATAGTTAATGCAATGCCTATCAAAACACCAACAGCATTTTTCACAGAGCTAGAACAAAAACATCATAAAATTTACATAGAATCACAAAAGACTCTTAATAGCCAGAGCAATTTTGAAAAAAGAAAAGCAAAGCTGGGATGCCTAGGTGGCTCAGTGGTTGAACATCTAACTTTGACCCAGGACCTGATCCCTGGGTCCTGGGATTGAGTTCTACATCAGGCTCACCGCCTGCTTCTCCCTCTGCCTATGTCTCTGCCTCTCTCTGTGTGTCTCTCATGAATAAATAAATAAAATCTTAAAAAGAAAAGAAAAAAAAGCTGAAGGCATCACAATCCCAGGCTTCAGGTTATATTGCAGAGCTATAATAATCAAAACAATATGATAGTCACACAAAAATAGACACATAGATTAATAGGATAGAAAGACCAAAAATAAAACCACAATTATATGGTCAATTAATCTTTGACAGAGTAGGAAAGAATATCAAATGGTAAAAAAGAATTATCTCTTCAAGGAATGGTGTTGGGAAAACTGGACAGCAGCATGCAAAACTATGAAACTGCATCACTCTCTTTTACCATACATAAAAGTAAACTCCAAATAGATTAAAGACCTAATTGTGAGTCCTGAAACCATCAAAATCCTAGAGGAGAGCACAGGCAATAATGTTTCTGACATTGGCTGTAACAACATTTTTCTAGATATGTATCCTGAGGCAAGAGAAACAAAATCAAAAATAAACTATTGATACTACATCAAAATAAAAAGCTTATGCACGGCAAAGGAAACAATCAACAAAACTAAAAGGTAACCTACTGAATGTGAGAAGATATTTTGCAAATAACATGTCCAATAAAGGGTTAGTATTCAGAATATATACTTTCACAACTCAACACCCCAAAAATGAATAATCCAATTAAAAATGGGCAAATCACTTGAATGGACATTTCTCCAAAGAAAACAACCAGATGGTCAACAGACATATAAAACGATGCTCAGCATCACTGATCATCAGGGAAATGCAAATCAAAACCAAAATGAGATTCCACCCCATACCTATCAGAATGGCAAAAATAAAAAACACAAGAAACAACAGGTGTTGGTTAGGATGTGGAGAAAAAGCAACACTCATGTACTGTTCATGGGAATGCAAACTGGTGCAGCCACTGTGGAAAACAGTAAGGAGTTTCCTCAAAACTTTAAAATAGAACTGCCCTATGATCCAGTAATCACTCTACTGGATTTTTACCCCTCAAAATACAAAAACACTAATTCAAAGGGATACAGGCACCCCAATGTGTGTGGGAGCATTATTTACAATAGCCAAACTATGAAAGCAGCCCAGTGCCCACTAATAATGAATAGATAAAAAAGTAGTGTGTGTGCATGCTTGCACGGGCACACACTGTGTGTAATGGAATATTATTCACCCATAAAAAAGAATGAAATCATGTTTTTTGCAATGATATGGATAGATCTAGAGAGAAAAATGGTAAGTGAATTAAGTCAGTCAAAGACAAATACCATATAGATAACACATGATTTCACTCATCAGGGGAATTTAAGAAACAAAACAAATGAGCAAAGGAAAAAAAAAAAGAGAGTGGCAGAAACTAAGGAACAGATTTTTAACTAAATAGACAAATTGATAGCTACCAGAGTGGAGGTGGCTGGGGCAATGGGGAAACAGCAGATGGGGATTAAGGAATACACTTGTGATGAAGAGTGATGCATAGAATTGTTGAATCACTGTATTGTACACTTGAAACTAATATAACACTTTATGTGAACTATCCTGGAATTGAAATAAAATAAGGAAATGTATATTCACATAATATGATGACTTTGGTTAATAAGGTATTACATGATTGAAAATTGCAAAGAGGGCCTTCGAGCGACAGCGACACAAGATGGCAGCCACCACGGGCTCGGGAGTAAAAGTCCCTCGCGATTTTCGACTGTTGGAAGAACTGGAAGAAGGCCAGAAAGGAGTAGGAGATGGCACAGTTAGCTGGGGTCTAGAAGATGATGAAGACATGACACTTACAAGATGGACAGGGATGATAATTGGGCCTCCAAGAACAATTTATGAAAACCGAATATACAGCCTTAAAATAGAATGTGGACCTAAATACCCAGAAGCACCCCCCTTTGTAAGATTTGTAACAAAAATTAATATGAATGGAGTTAATAGTTCTAATGGAGTGGTGGACCCAAGAGCCATATCCGTGCTAGCAAAATGGCAGAATTCATATAGCATCAAAGTTGTCCTGCAAGAGCTCCGGCGCCTAATGATGTCTAAAGAAAACATGAAACTCCCTCAGCCACCCGAAGGACAGTGTTACAGCAATTAATCAAAAAGAGAAACCACAGGCCCCCCCTCCCCCCCCATTCGATTTAAGCAGTCATTTTCCACAGTAGTACATTTTCTAGATACGTCTTGTAGACCTCAAAAGTACTGGAAAGGAAGCTCCCATTCAAAGGCAATTTATCTTAAGATACTGTAAACGATACTAATTTTTTGTCCATTTGAAATATATAAGTTGTGCTATAACAAATCATCCTGTCAAGTGTAACCACTGTCCACATAGTTGAACTTCTGGGATCAAGAAAGTATATTTAAATTGATTCCCATCATAACCGGTGGGGCACATCTAACTCAACTGTGAAAAGACACATCACACAATCACCTTGCTGCTGATTACATGGCCTGGGGTCTCTGCCTTCTCCCCTTCTCCTCCTGCTGCCTCCCTCCCTCCCTCACAAAATTCACATTGTGAATTTTTCCCTGATTTGTAAGAATGCCTGGACTGTCACTTGCACTGCTGCCTTTTGGACCTTTTTTTTTTTTTTTTTTTTTTCCCTCTGTACATGGCTTTTATTATTTACATAATACAATATAGCATCAATGCTGAATAGCATGATTATGTGCAATACATAAATATGAACTATCTGTACACATCTGCAGATCTAACTCAGAACTAAGGTACATAATAATTGAAAGCAAAACTGAATGCTTTAATTAAAGTAAAAACTAGGACTGAACACTGCAATAAATCAGAAGTAGTGCCTCGTGTACACTCACCCCTCTGTCCCTGCAACAGCCCTCCAGCTTGGGGTGGCTTGCTAGAATAGGCGTGAAGGTTTCAGGTCGCAGCCTGTGGGACTATCGTAAAGAAATAAAAATTAAAAAAAAACTCATAATCACTGATCAAAACTTAACATAGTTTGTGTGAGAACATCACAACACATAAGACCTCTCTAGGAGCATCACCTGCAGAGCTGTTAATGAACAGGCACCTGAGAACATGCCTTGACATTGTTTCTATAGATAGAGGGGAAAAAGTACAACACAGGGAGGACAGAAGAAATAAGAAAGTAAGCTAGATTTAGAAAAGTTATATATAAATGCAACTTTCCAAGAAAGAATACATGAGAGGAAAAGGCTTGGGAAGACAGTTGAGTAGGAGGACTCTAAGCTCACCTCATCCCATGTTTACAACTAGCTGAGTAAATGAACCAGAGAGTGATGCTAAGACTGGCATAACAAACTTCTCAACTAGTGTAGAGAAGCCACATTGGAGAGGTTAGGAAGGGTAGAAATGGTGATCAGGAGCTGCCTGCAGGAGGGAGGGACCTGTGGGCACTGAAAAGGGAAAATGCCAGGGAGCCTACCAGGGGAAAATGAATCCCCGTAATGTCTGGCTTTGAAAACCAGAGGGGCCAAATCTTTGAGTTTGTATAACCAGGGGGCCTGGTTCTTTAAAAATTAGCTGACTCAGGACTGAGAAAGCTGGGAAGACAAGTAATAATGAGTTCCTACCCTTAAAGAGAGAACAAGCCACAGACAAACAACATATAAGCAACAGTTTGCACAAACCAGGGGCAAAGGGGAGGGAGATCTGTTTATACTCATTTCAGAGTGTATTGGAGGACTTCTCCAAGAACAAAGGAATTGGTAGGCGCCATTTTGCTCCTCCTCCAACCAACATAAACACAGAGCCACCTGCAGGAGGTGCTGCAGCACAGACAGTTGCTACCTAACCTACTAGCAGTGTACCGCACCCACGAATTCTCCTGAAGATGCACCCACTCCAAGCCTTCTGGCTTCAACCTTCGACTCTGGGCAAATTTTGTTAATACTGTGTGCACCCTGCCCAATCACCACCCCAGTGCTTGGTACCACACTTCAGCCACCACACTTCAGATCTCCAAGCCAGAAATAGTGGCTCAGAGCAAACTTTGCTAATCCCACACAGGCATCTTGCCCATTCACCTTGTATACAGACAGGGCATCCTCAGCCACCACTACCACCACAGTGTGCTGTGCCCTGAGTGACCACTGGCCTACGGGGGTGGGGGGATCTCACATAAGACTAGTGCTCACTACAATTTTGCTAACACTACCAACTCACTCCCTGCAATTCTTCAGTCATGCCCCCCCTGAACTGGCCTACCTGTGTCTCACTAACATCACAGAGAGCAAGCATAGCTCACAACAGGCAGAGAATCAGTAAAGACCTCTGGACTGAAAGGAAAAATGACTAAGATACAGCACAAGGATGCAAGAAAACAACATAGAAGACTCCGCTAAAGTGCCAGTTTCAGGTGAACAGAAGACACTGGACTGCAGGGCACTGCAGGACCTCTTCTTCATAAAGCCACTACTTTCAAGAGCAGAAGATATAACTGACTTTCCTCACACAGAGAAAGAGACACAGAGAGGTAGAAAAATGAGGATACAAAGAAATATGACCCACATGAAAGAACAGGACAAAATCACAGCAGGAGATCTAAGCAAAACAGAATTAATATGCCATATAGAAAATTTAAAGCAATGATGATAAAGATACTCACTAGACTTCAGAAAACCATAGACAGCATCCATGGGACCCTTGAGAAAGAGATAAAAAATAACATATCAAAGATGAAGAACTCCATAAATGAAACTAAAAATACATTAGATGAAATAAATAGTAGGATACAGGAAATGGAGAAATGTATCAGTGACCTGGATGATAAAGTAATGCAAAGCATCAAGCTGACCACGTGAGCAACAAACAAATACTGCATAATGAGAATAGATGTAGAGAACTTAGTGACTCCATCAAGTGTATTAACATCCATTTTATAGGGATTCCAGAAGAAGAGAGAGAAAGGGAGGCAGAAAATGTGTTTGAAGAAATAACTGCTGGAAACTTTCCAAAGCTGGGGAAGGAAACAGAGATACAGATTCAGGAGGTACAGAGATCCCCAACAAATTCAATGTAAGGATGTCCACACCAAGACACAGTAACTAAAGTGGAAATAAAAGTGATAAAGAATGTTAAAGGTTGCAAGAGAAAAGAAGACAGTTGCATATAAAGGAAACCCTATGAGGCCATCAGCTGATATTTCATCAGAAACCTGGTAGGCCAGAAGAAAGTGGCCTGATATAGCCAAAGCGCTGAAAGGGAAAAATCTGCAGCCAGGAATAGTCTTACTGGCAAAACTGTCATTCACAATAGAAGGAGAGATAAAGAGTTTTCCAGACAAATAAAAATTAAAAGAATGCATAACCATTAAACTAGTCCTCCACGAAATGTTATGGGGGACTCTGTGAGTGAAAAACAAAACTGTAAGTAAGACTAAGAAAAACAGAAGCTCGAAAGAAAAAGAAAGCAAAACTGTTATGTAAAAATACAAATAAAAGCACAAGATAAAAGGATGTAAAATATGATACCAACTATCTGAAATGTGGATCGGAGTAAAAATGAGTTCAAAATTAAGCAACAATCAGCTTAATAAAGACTGTTATATGCAGGATGTCATATATAAACCAAATGGCAACCACAAATCAAAAAAAAATTAAAAGAGTAAGAAATCTGAATATATCACTAAAGAAAGAGCAACCCATGAAAGAGAGAAAGAGAGGAAAGGATCAGAGAAAAACTACAAACAGAAACGACCACAGACAAATAACAAAATGGCAAATAAATACACGTCTATCAATAATTACTTGGAAAGTAAATGGATGAAACACCCTAATCAAAAGACAAAGAATGAAAAAACAGACATAGGGTGACAAAGTGGATAAAAAATAAGACTCATCCATATGATACCTAAAAGAGACTCATTTCAGATCTAACGACACCTGCAGATTAAAAGTGAGGGGATAGAGAAATATCTACCATGTGAAAAGATGTCCAAAGAAAGCTAGAGTAACAATATTTATATTGGACAAAATAGACTTTAAAATAGAGTGTGTGGGATCCCTGGGTGGCGCAGCGGTTTGGCGCCTGCCTTTGGCCCAGGGCGCGATCCTGGAGACCCGGGATCGAATCCCACGTCAGGCTCCCGGTGCATGGAGCCTGCTTCTCCCTCTGCCTGTGTCTCTGCCTCTCTCTCTCTCTCTCTCTGACTATCATGAATAAATAAATAAAATCTTTTAAAAAAAAAATAAATAAAATAGAGTGTGTAAAAAGGGATCAAGAAGAACACTATATAATAATAAAGGGGACATTCCAATAAGAAGATATAATAATTATAAATATGAATGCACCCAATATGGAAACACCCACATACATAAAACAGTAATAACAAACATAAAGGAACTAACTGATAGTGATACAAAATAGTGGGAGACTTTAACAGTGTACGTACATCAATGGACAGATAATCCAAACAGAAAATCAATAAGGAAATAGTGAGTTTGAATGACACACTGGATCATTCCATACTGAAACAGCAGAGTATACATTCTTTTCAAGTACACACAGAACATTCTCCAGAACAGATCGGAGAGTAGGCCATAAATAAACCTTCAACAAGTTCAAAAAAATCAAAGTCATACCATGCATCTTTTCTGACCTTAAACTATGAAACCAGAAGTCAACTACAAGAAAAAAATTAGAAAAACCACAAATACTCTATGTTAAAGAACATGCTACCAAACAATGAATGGGTCAACCAAGAAACCAAACAAATAATTCAAAAGGACATGGAAACAAATGAAAATGAAACACAATGGTCCAAAACATTTGGGATGCAGCAAAAGCATTCCCAAGGTGACAGCTGATAGCTACCTCAAGAAGCAAGAACATTCTCAAGTAAACAATCTAACCTTACACCTAAATGAGCTAGAAAAAGAATAAGAGAAACCCCAAAACCAGTAGGAGGAAGGAAATAATAGACATTAGAGCAGAAACAAAGGATATAGAAACCAAGAAACAATAGAACAGATTGATGAAACCAGGAGCTGGTTCTCCAAAAAGATCAACAAAATTAATGAGTCTTGCCAGACTCATTGAGGGGGGAAGGCCTCAAATAAACAAAATCACAAATAGGAGAAATAACCACCAACACCACAAAAATGAAAACAACTGTAAGAGAATATTATGAAAAACTGTATGCCAACAAATTTGACAACCTAGAAGACATAGATGAATGCCTAGAAACAAAACCTACCAAAGCAGGAAGAAATAGAAATTTTGAATGGGTCAATTACCAGCAGGGAGATGGAATCTGTAATCAAAAATCTCCCAACGAACAAAAGTCCAGGACCAAACAGCTTCACAGGCGAATTCTATCAAACTTTTAAAGAGTTAATTATCTATTCTTCTAAAACTATCCCCAAAAAAACAGAAAAAGAAAACTTCCAAATTCATTCCATGAGGCCACTATCATCCTGATACTAAAACCAGATAAAGACACACAGAAAAAAAGAACTACAGGACAATATCTCTGATGAATATAGATGTAAAAGTCTTCAACAAAATACTAACAGAATCCAGAAACACATTTAAAAAATCATTCAACATGATCAGGTAGGATTTATTCCCAGGCTGAAAGGGTGGTTCAAATATTCACAAATCAATCAACATGATATGTCACATCAATATGAAAAAGGATAGAAACCATAGGATCATTTCATGAGACATGAAGTATTTGACAAAGTGAAACAACTAGTTATGATAAAAGCCCTTAACCAAGTCGGTTTAGATGGAACACACCTCAACATAATAAAGGCCATATATGAAAAACCTACAGCATAAATCATCTCAACTGGGAAAAACTGAGAGCTTTCCCCCTGAGGTCAGGAAAAAGACAAAGATGTCCACTCTCACCACAGTTATTTAACATAGTACTGGAAGTCCCAGGCACAGCAATGAGACAACAAAAAGAAAAGCAAGGCATCAAAATTGGTAAGGAAGAAGAAAAACTCCCTCTATTTGCCAATGACACGAGACTATACATAGAAAACCTGAAAAACTCCACCAAAAACTACTAGAACTAATACACAAATTCAGTAAAGTTGGAGTCTACAAAATCAATGGGTGGAAATATGTTACATTTCCATGCACTAATGATGAAGCAGAAGAGAAATTAGTAAAAAATGCCATTTACGATTGCACCAGAATGGTAACTTACCCAGGAATAACCCTAACCAAAGAAGTGAAAGACCTGTACTTTGAAAACTATAAAATATTGATGAAAGAAATTGAAGAGACCACAAAGAAATGGAAAGACATCCCATGCTCATGGATTGAAAGAACAAATATTATTAAAATGTCTATATTACCCAAAACAGAAACTGAGGAAAAAAGAGACAGGCAATTAAAAGACCATGAGGATAGATTAAGGGAAATAAATGACAGCCTTAGGAAGAAAAACCTACGTTTAATTGGGGTTCCCGAGGGCGCCGAAAGGGACAGAGGGCCAGAATATGTATTTGAACAAATCCTAGCTGAAAACTTTCCGAATCTGGGAAGGGAAAGAGGCATTCAGATCCAGGAAATAGAGAGATCCCCCCCTAAAATCAACAAAACCCGATCAACACCTCGACATTTAATAGTGAAGCTTGCAAATTCCAAAGATAAGGAGAAGATCCTTAAAGCAGCAAGAGAAAAAAAGTCCCTGACTTTTATGGGGAGGAATATTAGGGTAACAGCAGACCTCTCCACAGAGACCTGGCAGGCCAGAAAGGGCTGGCAGGATATATTCAGGGTCCTAAATGAAAAGAACATGCAACCAAGAATACTCTATCCAGCAAGGCTGTCATTCAAAATGGAAGGAGAGATAAAGAGCTTCCAAGACAGGCAGGAACTAAAAGAATATGTAACCTCCAAACCAGCTCTGCAAGAAATTTTAAGGGGGACTCTTAAAATTCCCCTTTAAGAAGAAGTTCAGTGGAACAATCCACAAAAACAAGGACTGAATAGATATGATGACACTAAACTCATATCTATCAATAGTAACTCTGAACGTGAATGGGCTTAATGACCCCATCAAAAGGCGCAGGGTTTCAGACTGGATTAAAAAGCAGGACCCATCTATTTGCTGTCTACAAGAGACTCATTTTAGACAGAAGGACACCTACAACCTGAAAATAAAAGGTTGGAGAACCATTTACCATTCAAATGGTCCTCAAAAGAAAGCAGGGGTAGCCATCCTTATATCAGATAAATTAAAATTTACCCTGAAGACTATAGTGAGAGATGAAGAGGGACACTATCTCATACTCAAAGGATCTATCCAACAAGAAGACTTAACAATTCTCAATATATATGCCCCAAATGTGGGAGCTGCCAAATATTTAAACCAATTAATAACCAAACTCAAGAAATACTTTGATAATAATACACTTATACTTGGTGATTTCAATCTAGCTCTTTCTATACTAGATAGGTCTTCTAAGCACAACATATCCAAAGAAACGAGAGCTTTAAATGATACACTGGACCAGATGGATTTCACAGATATCTACAGAACTTTACATCCAAACTCAACTGAATACACATTCTTCTCAAGTGCACATGGAACTTTCTCCAGAATAGACCACATACTGGGTCACAAATCGGGTCTGAACCGATACCAAAAGATCGGGATAGTCCCCTGTATATTCTCAGACCATAATGCCTTGAAATTAGAACTTAATCACAACAAGAAGTTTGGAAGGACCACAAACACATGGAGGTTAAGGACCATCCTGCTAAAAGATGAAAAGGTCAACCAGGAAATTAAGGAAGAATTGAGAAGATTCATGGAAACTAATGAGAATGAAGATACAACCGTTCAAAATCTTTGGGACGCAGCAAAAGCAGTCCTGAGGGGGAAATACATCGCAATACAAGCATCCATTCAAAAACTGGAAAGAACTCAAATTCAAAAGCTCACCTTACACATAAAGGAACTAGAGAAAAAGCAACAAATGGACCCCACCCCCAGCAGAAGAAGACAGTTAATTAAAATTCGAGCAGAACTAAATGATATCGAGACCAAAAGAACTGTGGAACAGATCAACAGAACCAGGAGTTGGTTCTTTGAAAGAATTAATAAGATAGATAAACCATTAGCGAACCTTATTAAAAAGAAGAGAGAGAAGACTCAAATTAATAAAATCATGAATGAGAAAGGAGAGATCACTACCAACACCAAGGAAATACAAACGATTCTAAAAACATATTATGAACAGCTGTATGCCAATAAATTAGGAAATCTAGAAGAAATGGATGCATTCCTGGAAAGCCACAAACTACCAAAACTGGAGCAGGAAGAAATAGAAAACCTGAACAGGCCAATAACCAGGGAGGAAATTGAAGCAGTCATCAAAAACCTCCCGAGACACAAGACTCCAGGGCCAGATGGCTTCCCAGGGGAATTCTATCAAACGTTTAAAGAAGAAATCATACCTATTCTACTAAAGCTGTTTGGAAAGATAGAAAGAGATGGAGTACTGCCAAATTCGTTCTATGAGGCCAGCATCACCTTAATTCCGAAACCAGACAAAGACCCCACCAAAAAGGAGAATTACAGACCAATATCCCTGATGAACATGGATGCAAAAATTCTCAACAAGATACTAGCCAATAGGATCCAACAACACATTAAGAAAATTATTCACCATGACCAAGTAGGATTTATCCCTGGGACACAAGGCTGGTTCAACACTCGTAAAACCATCAATGTGATTCATCATATCAGCAAGAGAAAAACCAAGAACCATATGATCCTCTCATTGGATGCAGAGAAAGCATTTGACAAAATACAGCATCCATTCCTGATCAAAACACTTCAGAGTGTTGGGATAGAGGGAACTTTCCTCGACATCTTAAAAGCCATTTACGAAAAGCCCACAGCAAATATCATTCTCAATGGGGAAGCACTGGGAGCCTTTCCCCTAAGATCAGGAACAAGACAGGGATGTCCACTCTCACCACTGCTGTTCAACATAGTTCTGGAAGTCCTCGCCTCAGCAATCAGACAACAAAAAGACATTAAAGGCATTCAAATTGGCAAAGAAGAAGTCAAACTCTCCCTCTTCGCCGATGACATGATACTCTACATAGAAAACCCAAAAGCCTCCACCCCAAGATTGCTAGAACTCATACAGCAATTTGGTAGCGTGGCAGGATACAAAATCAATGCCCAGAAATCAATGGCATTTCTATACACTAACAATGAGACTGAAGAAAGAGAAATTAAGGAGTCAATCCCATTTACAATTGCACCCAAAAGCATAAGATACCTAGGAATAAACCTTACCAAGGAGGTGAAGGATCTATACCCTAAAAACTATAGAACACTTCTGAAAGAAATTGAGGAAGACACAAAGAGATGGAAAAATATTCCATGCTCATGGATTGGCAGAATTAATATTGTGAAAATGTCAATGTTACCCAGGGCAATTTACACGTTTAATGCAATCCCTATCAAAATACCATGGACTTTCTTCAGAGAGTTAGAACAAATTATTTTAAGATTTGTGTGGAATCAGAAAAGACCCCGAATAGCCAGGGGAATTTTAAAAAAGAAAACCATAGCTGGGGGCATCACAATGCCAGATTTCAGGTTGTACTACAAAGCTGTGGTCATCAAGACAGTGTGGTACTGGCACAAAAATAGACACATAGATCAATGGAACAGAATAGAGAACCCAGAAGTGGACCCTGAAATGTATGGTCATCTAATATTCGATAAAGGAGGAAAGACTATCCATTGGAAGAAAGACAGTCTCTTCAATAAATGGTGTTGGGAAAACTGGACATCCACATGCAGAAGAATGAAACTGGACCACTCTCTTTCACCATACACAAAGATAAACTCAAAATGGATGAGAGATCTAAATGTGAGACAAGAGTCCATCAAAATCCTAGAGGAGAACACAGGCAACACCCTTTTTGAACTCGGCCACAGTAACTTCTTGCAAGATACATCCACAAAGGCAAAAGAAACCAAAGCAAAAATGAACTATTGGGACTTCATCAAGATAAGAAGCTTTTGCACAGCAAAGGATACAGTCAACAAAACTAAAAGACAACCTACAGAATGGGAGAGGATATTTGCAAACGACATATCAGATAAAGGGCTAGTTTCCAAAATCTATAAAGAACTTATTAAACTCAACACCAAAGAAACAAACAATCCAATCATGAAATGGGCAAAAGACATGAAGAGAAATCTCACAGAGGAAGACATGGACATGGCCAACATGCACATGAGAAAGTGCTCTGCTTCACTTGCCATCAGGGAAATACAAATCAAAACCACAATGAGATACCACCTCACACCAGTGAGAATGGGGAAAATTAACAAGGCAGGAAACAACAAATGTTGGAGAGGATGCGGAGAAAAGGGAACCCTCTTACACTGTTGGTGGGACTGTGAACTGGTGCAACCACTCTGGAAAACTGTGTGGAGGTTCCTCAAAGAGTTAAAAATAGACCTGCCCTACGACCCAGCAATTGCACTGTTGGGGATTTACCCCAAAGATTCAGATGCAACGAAACGTCGGGACACCTGCACCCCGATGTTTCTATCAGCAATGGCCACAATAGCCAAACTGTGGAAGGAGCCTCGGTGTCCATCGAAAGATGAATGGATAAAGAAGATGTGGTTTATGTATACAATGGAATATTACTCAGCGATTAGAAACGACAAATACCCACCATTTGCTTCAACGTGGATGGAACTGGAGGGTATTATGCTGAGTGAAATAAGTCAATCGGAGAAGGACAAGCAGTGTATGTTCTCATTCATTTGGGGAATATAAATAATAGTGAAAGGGAATATAAAGGAAGGGAGAAGAAATGTTGGGAAATATCAGGAAGGGAGACAGAACATAAAGACTCCTAACTCGGGGAAACGAACTAGGGGTGGTGGAAGGGGGGAGGAGGGCGGGTGTTGGAGGGGAATGGGTGACGGGCACTGAGGTGGACACTTGACAGGATGAGCACTGGGTGTTTTTCTGTATGTTGGTAAATTGAACACCAATAAAAATTAATTAAAAATAATAATAATAATAATAAAAAATAAAAAAAAAATAATAAAAAAATGTCTATATTACCCAAAACAATCTACATAGTTAATGCAATGCCTATCAAAACACCAACAGCATTTTTCACAGAGCTAGAACAAAAACATCATAAAATTTACATAGAATCACAAAAGACTCTTAATAGCCAGAGCAATTTTGAAAAAAGAAAAGCAAAGCTGGGATGCCTAGGTGGCTCAGTGGTTGAACATCTAACTTTGACCCAGGACCTGATCCCTGGGTCCTGGGATTGAGTTCTACATCAGGCTCACCGCCTGCTTCTCCCTCTGCCTATGTCTCTGCCTCTCTCTGTGTGTCTCTCATGAATAAATAAATAAAATCTTAAAAAGAAAAGAAAAAAAAGCTGAAGGCATCACAATCCCAGGCTTCAGGTTATATTGCAGAGCTATAATAATCAAAACAATATGATAGTCACACAAAAATAGACACATAGATTAATAGGATAGAAAGACCAAAAATAAAACCACAATTATATGGTCAATTAATCTTTGACAGAGTAGGAAAGAATATCAAATGGTAAAAAAGAATTATCTCTTCAAGGAATGGTGTTGGGAAAACTGGACAGCAGCATGCAAAACTATGAAACTGCATCACTCTCTTTTACCATACATAAAAGTAAACTCCAAATAGATTAAAGACCTAATTGTGAGTCCTGAAACCATCAAAATCCTAGAGGAGAGCACAGGCAATAATGTTTCTGACATTGGCTGTAACAACATTTTTCTAGATATGTATCCTGAGGCAAGAGAAACAAAATCAAAAATAAACTATTGATACTACATCAAAATAAAAAGCTTATGCACGGCAAAGGAAACAATCAACAAAACTAAAAGGTAACCTACTGAATGTGAGAAGATATTTTGCAAATAACATGTCCAATAAAGGGTTAGTATTCAGAATATATACTTTCACAACTCAACACCCCAAAAATGAATAATCCAATTAAAAATGGGCAAATCACTTGAATGGACATTTCTCCAAAGAAAACAACCAGATGGTCAACAGACATATAAAACGATGCTCAGCATCACTGATCATCAGGGAAATGCAAATCAAAACCAAAATGAGATTCCACCCCATACCTATCAGAATGGCAAAAATAAAAAACACAAGAAACAACAGGTGTTGGTTAGGATGTGGAGAAAAAGCAACACTCATGTACTGTTCATGGGAATGCAAACTGGTGCAGCCACTGTGGAAAACAGTAAGGAGTTTCCTCAAAACTTTAAAATAGAACTGCCCTATGATCCAGTAATCACTCTACTGGATTTTTACCCCTCAAAATACAAAAACACTAATTCAAAGGGATACAGGCACCCCAATGTGTGTGGGAGCATTATTTACAATAGCCAAACTATGAAAGCAGCCCAGTGCCCACTAATAATGAATAGATAAAAAAGTAGTGTGTGTGCATGCTTGCACGGGCACACACTGTGTGTAATGGAATATTATTCACCCATAAAAAAGAATGAAATCATGTTTTTTGCAATGATATGGATAGATCTAGAGAGAAAAATGGTAAGTGAATTAAGTCAGTCAAAGACAAATACCATATAGATAACACATGATTTCACTCATCAGGGGAATTTAAGAAACAAAACAAATGAGCAAAGGAAAAAAAAAAAGAGAGTGGCAGAAACTAAGGAACAGATTTTTAACTAAATAGACAAATTGATAGCTACCAGAGTGGAGGTGGCTGGGGCAATGGGGAAACAGCAGATGGGGATTAAGGAATACACTTGTGATGAAGAGTGATGCATAGAATTGTTGAATCACTGTATTGTACACTTGAAACTAATATAACACTTTATGTGAACTATCCTGGAATTGAAATAAAATAAGGAAATGTATATTCACATAATATGATGACTTTGGTTAATAAGGTATTACATGATTGAAAATTGCAAAGAGGGCCTTCGAGCGACAGCGACACAAGATGGCAGCCACCACGGGCTCGGGAGTAAAAGTCCCTCGCGATTTTCGACTGTTGGAAGAACTGGAAGAAGGCCAGAAAGGAGTAGGAGATGGCACAGTTAGCTGGGGTCTAGAAGATGATGAAGACATGACACTTACAAGATGGACAGGGATGATAATTGGGCCTCCAAGAACAATTTATGAAAACCGAATATACAGCCTTAAAATAGAATGTGGACCTAAATACCCAGAAGCACCCCCCTTTGTAAGATTTGTAACAAAAATTAATATGAATGGAGTTAATAGTTCTAATGGAGTGGTGGACCCAAGAGCCATATCCGTGCTAGCAAAATGGCAGAATTCATATAGCATCAAAGTTGTCCTGCAAGAGCTCCGGCGCCTAATGATGTCTAAAGAAAACATGAAACTCCCTCAGCCACCCGAAGGACAGTGTTACAGCAATTAATCAAAAAGAGAAACCACAGGCCCCCCCTCCCCCCCCATTCGATTTAAGCAGTC
Source organism: Vulpes vulpes (assembly GCF_048418805.1). Taxonomy (NCBI): domain Eukaryota; kingdom Metazoa; phylum Chordata; class Mammalia; order Carnivora; family Canidae; genus Vulpes; species Vulpes vulpes. Next base: position 1,900,318 of record NW_027325668.1, read on the forward strand.
ATTTTCCACAGTAGTACATTTTCTAGATACGTCTTGTAGACCTCAAAAGTACTGGAAAGGAAGCTCCCATTCAAAGGCAATTTATCTTAAGATACTGTAAACGATACTAATTTTTTGTCCATTTGAAATATAGAAGTTGTGCTATAACAAATCATCCTGTCAAGTGTAACCACTGTCCACATAGTTGAACTTCTGGGATCAAGAAAGTATATTTAAATTGATTCCCATCATAACCGGTGGGGCACATCTAACTCAACTGTGAAAAGACACATCACACAATCACCTTGCTGCTGATTACATGGCCTGGGGTCTCTGCCTTCTCCCCTTCTCCTCCTGCTGCCTCCCTCCCTCCCTCACAAAATTCACATTGTGAATTTTTCCCTGATTTGTAAGAATGCCTGGACTGTCACTTGCACTGCTGCCTTTTGGACCTTTTTTTTTTTTTTTTTTTTTTTCCCTCTGTACATGGCTTTTATTATTTACATAATACAATATAGCATCAATGCTGAATAGCATGATTATGTGCAATACATAAATATGAACTATCTGTACACATCTGCAGATCTAACTCAGAACTAAGGTACATAATAATTGAAAGCAAAACTGAATGCTTTAATTAAAGTAAAAACTAGGACTGAACACTGCAATAAATCAGAAGTAGTGCCTCGTGTACACTCACCCCTCTGTCCCTGCAACAGCCCTCCAGCTTGGGGTGGCTTGCTAGAATAGGCGTGAAGGTTTCAGGTCGCAGCCTGTGGGACTACTGTTGGGTGTGCAGGGGTGCTCCAGCTGCACCCCTGGTTTTTTTTTTTTTAAGTCTTAAATGATGCCCTCCCCCCTCCAAGCCATCATCCTTTCTCCACTTCCCATGACCACCCTCGGCCGAAGCATAGATTGTAACCCCCTCTGCTCCCCTCTGAAATTGGCCTTTGGTGAGGAATTCAGGGCTTTCCCCATATCTTCTCCCCCACCTTAATCGAGGGGTGCTGCTTTTTCCTTCCTCCTCAAGTCCCTTTTTGCACCATCACAACCCAATACTTCCTTGCTTTGGCCAGAAGCCATCAGGTAAGGTTGGAAAGAGTCTCTGACTTCCCTCGTTTAGTTTGGAACCACATTTACTCACTCTCCACCAGCCTGGGAATGAATATTGGGTCCTCAGCCCTGCCACCCTCTGCTGTCATCATCAGCTGATGCCGTTTTTTAGCTCAGGTTTTGATAAAGTGAAAAGAACAGTCACCAGGGGTATTCAGACCTGCCAGCTCTCAAAGTGCTTGGTGGTAAAACTTGGAGAAAGGCCACAGAAGACACTTGTAAGCACACACGATCCCTCTGAATGAATTGTTTTCTTTTCCTGTAATTGCTTTTGCTTTTAACAATTGAAGAAGTTTTAAACAGGGTTCTCATGTGGTCATCTTACAATCCATTTGAGTCTAGTTTGGAATCTGACAACTGGAACGAAAAGAACCTTGGATTCGGTGCATACTTTGGTTTTGGTGCTGCTGCGTCTCATGGTCCTCAGCAGGGATCGAGAAAGAACTCAGTGTGCACAGCAGATCCCCGAAATTGGCGGGCTTGACTTCCTGGCAAATTGCTGCGTTTTTCCACTTTTCTGTTCAGGACCACTAAATGCTGAGATGTGGATGCATACCGAAATAAAAGCGATTCATTGTGTTCTAAAGATTTTTTTTTTTTAATTTAGTGTTTGTATAAAACCACCTTTTGAAGCAGCAACTATCAAGTCTGAAAAGCAATCGATGTTTCCATTCATCTTTTTCTGGGGGATACCTTAGTTCTAAGGATTTAACATCCTGTAAGTAAAGTTGAACATAACAGTAAAAAAAAAAAAAAAAAAAAAAAAAAAAAAAAAAAAAAAAAAGAAAATTGCAAAGATATCTGTTAAAAATTCTCAGCATAAGAAAAAAGATTGCAACTGTGTAAGAAGACGGATGTTAGCTAAACTTATTGTGGTAAACATTTCTAAATATACATATATACAAATAAAAAATAAGAACCTTTCTATAGTGTATTCTCTCTATATATATTTATATATTGTGTTACTAATAAATGCTATCACAAATTCTTACAACCTTTTCTTAATAAGTTCTTATAGCAAAGTGTTTTTTATTTTTCTTCATGTAAGAAGATTATGATATTATTACCCTGATATTTAAAGAATGTTCATTATGGGAATTTTAAGAGGGAAAGTGAGCAAGTAAATATTCTAATAAAAAAGGTGAAATAAATTCAATAGACCCAGAATATCAACCACAAATATGCATTTAAAAAATAAAGCAACTAAATTTAATGATGTATCAATGGATAAACCTAGTTCTAAGAACATTTATATTTAATGGAAGAACTATTCTTGGGACATAGAATGTTAAAACATCTTAACTATTCCTCACCTGATATAAACTACCACCATTTTAGTTCAGAAAACTGTGATTTTGAACAAACTATGGATTTTCCTCCTTATGTTCACAGAATACCAATGATAGCAGACAGGAAAATTTATGCCATGTGTCCCTGTTAATTAAGCTCCCTTGCTTGTAAGCCATTTCAAGAATTGGAGAGAAATCTCAATTCAAAAGTCTCCAGATATTAACTCATGGTTAAATCATTTCTATTACTTTAATAAATATGATTTTAATTTGCAAGAGCTCTTTTAAGAAATGGTTAACATACACAATAGATTCTCCTTTGAAACTGGTACCCCAACTAGGGCACTGATAATTTTGCATTTATATATTTATATTTATTTAATTTTGCCTTATTATACATATATAAAATGAAACTAACATAACACTGTGCTATATATATATACTAATATGAAAATGTATTATATATATACTACATAATACACACTCACACACCACACAGGCAAGCTTGGACTCAATAGTATTATCCCAATTCTTAAATGGATATATAATTAATTGTCATTAATACTGTGCATTTTGTTATGCCAGAAAGATCCAGGTTATTAGAATTCTGAGTTCCATTGATTCCTAAATGTATTACATTTTATAGGTGGAAAATTGAGCTCATTGAATATTGTTTGAAATGAAGAGCCTCATTCTCAGGCCTCTGTTTCCTTCACTAGGAGGTGCTGAAGGGTTCTTGGGGCAAAACTGGATTTCACAACCTTTGGAAGAAACAATGGCTATCTTCTTTGTGTCCCAGCCTGGTTTAAAATGATTCAGGGAGGGATCCCTGGGTGGCACAGCGGTTTGGCGCCTGCCTTTGGCCCAGGGCGCGATCCTGGAGACCAGGGATCGAATCTCACGTCGGGCTCCCGGTGCATGGAGCCTGCTTCTCCCTCTGCCTGTGTCTCTGCCTCTCTCTCTATCTCTCTGTGACTATCATAAATAAAAAATAAAAAATAAAAAAAAATAAATTAAAAAAAATAAAATAAAATGATTCAGGGAGACTGTGCCTCTGAATGGTCATATCAAGGCCAAACCACAAATTAATCTGAAATTTGGTCACTGAGGCATCTACTCCAAAATATTAATTGGAAGCCTTCTGTGGATCTAGCTCCATCGTAGGCAAAGTTGGTTGGTTTGAGTATTCTTTTCCAAAGAATCTTTTCTTTACCTTTTTTTAAAAAGTATATTTTAGTTATTCACGAGAGAGAGAGAGGTAGAGACACAGGCAGAGGGAGAAGCAGACACCTCGCAAGGAGCCCAATGTGGGATTCGATCCCAGGGCTGGGGATCATGCACTGAGCCAAAGGCAAATGGTCATCTGCTGAGCCACCCAGGCGTCACTGGGGAATCTTTTCTTTTTTAAGAATTTATTTATTTTAGAGAGAGTGGGAGCAGTGGGAGGGGCAAAGGGAGAGGGACAAGCAGACTCCCACTGAGCAGGGATCCCGATGTGTGGCTCAATACCCAGACCTTGAGATCAAAACATGAGCCAAAGTCAGATGCTTAACCAACTGAGCCACTCAGGCGCTCCTGCGTGTTATTTTCATAATGTCTCAGTGGCAGAAATTAATGCCAAGTTGTGGGTGGCACTAGGATCATATATACCAATAAAGTACCTTAAAGACTAAGAACCCCAGAATATCAGTTGCATTGTCAAGAGTTAGAACACAGTGAATAGAATTAAATTTCTTTTAAAAGAGCCAAGAGTGCTTAGTGGTTAAACAATCTTTAGATCAGACAGCCTGACTTTGTAATGTGATCTGCCACATATAATCCTGGACAATTTATGCAATCTCTCCACATATCACATCTCGAAAAGGAGGATGACAGAGTCACTATGTATAACAAAGTTAGGAAATAAATAGGTGCTGTCCTTGAAGCATTTTCTATTGCAGTTGACAAATGACAAAGACTTCATAAATTTTAGCCATCATGATTAGGTTCCAGGTAGTGGAACTTGGGAGGATGAGAAGAATTAGCACAGAGGAGCTAAGAAAAAAATCATTTCAGCTAATAGAGTGTGAGTAAAGGCTTACATTAAAGAAATTCAATACACAACCTTCATCATCCTGTATAATCTAGTTGCTACCTACCTCTCTAAACTCCTTTCAAGACATCTCAACTACATTCATTGTCATTTAGCTACACTGGCATTCACTCTGTTAAACATGCTCTGATTATTCCCGCCTTCAGATTGTCACACATACTCTTTACTTTTTATTTGCCTAAAAACTGTTCATTCTTCAAGTTTTAATTTAATGTCTCTTCTTCAGGAATACCTTCACTGAAACAGACACTCATCCCAATTTGAATGATGTGGGAAACAAAGGCAGAAGAAAAATTATTAAACTTCCTTACCATCTACAGCACACTGACAAGTCCATGAAAAAGGCAGACCAACATTCCTCCAGGGACTCAACTGTTTCAATGTTAAAACTTTGCTAAAGGCAAAAGACAACCTTAGCCTGACCCCCAGGATCCTGTTAAGTCTACTTTAACACGTAAAAATTCCTTTATAAAATTTATCTCTAGGCCTCCCAAGATACATGTTGGCAATCATCCCCCAAGCATATGGCCCACCGATACACATCTGAAGGGCCTCATGACTAAGGTTTTAATAGATGACAATAAATCACCTTTTCTCAGTTTTAGCCAGCCCCCTCAAGGTTCTGGAAACCTTGCTTCCAAAATTCTTTAGAGACTTACGCTCTCCCTAATCCCCTCCCATCTTGAAAGTATATAATGGGCCACTTCTCATGCCCCCAGTGCAACTTTTCCTGCCCACAAGACCTGTACCCATGTTTTAATTAAATCACCTTTTGCACCAAAGATGTCTCAAGAATTCTTTCTTAGCCATTGGCTTCAAATCCTAATGTTTTTTTCCTACATCAATAGTAGCTTCTACTCATTTAAAATCTCACTGAATTCTGAAAAACATAATCACAATAACTTACCTGTGTAACCCGTGTGATATTTTGGTTCCCCTACTGATATGAATCCCATAGGAATAAGAACTGTATCTGTCTTCTACATCAATATAGCCCAAAAACATAAAATAGCACCTATCAGAGTCAACATTGTGTACTGCTGATACATAAATGAGTACATGATTTTTTTTTTAATTTTTTATTTATTTATGATAGTCACACAGAGAGAGAGAGAGAGAGAGGCAGAGAGTCACAGGCAGAGGGAGAAGCAGGCTCCATGTACCGGGAGCCCGACGTGGGATTCGATCCCGGGTCTCCAGGATCGCGCCCTGGGCCAAAGGCAGGCGCCAAACCGCTGCGCCACCCAGGGATTATGCAATAAGTCTTCAATCTTTGCAGAAGTCATGTGGAAACTAAGTTAGACAAAAGAAATATTCAAGTTAGAAAATAGATTAGAAGGAGTCAGTTGACAGTTTGGCTTCTCTAACTTATTTGCATAGGCCCTTGGTTGTTACAGAAAAATCCTTAACTGTAATTGATGGTTGTTGCTGTAATAGTATATAGCCTGTATTTCTACCTCTAGTAATGGGCTTTATGTGCTAGATTTTAATATCCTTGAGCCTGGGCAAGTGCACAAGTCTTTTTAAAAGAAACATGGTTTACTTGCACAAAACTGATCACTTCTGAGAGATTGTTAATGTCCTTGAAGTGATTTTGTGGGTGTGAAACAAATGGTGAGAATTTGAATTGGTCCCTCTTATTGTAGTATTGAAATTAAGTCTACTTAATTTATCAAGTCATGTTCATGCCCTGATTTTATATGCTTATATCTATCAATAAACATTGTGATACTTGAAAAAAAAATCAGGATGTGGTTAGGAACTGGGAATAATGTTTTCTGTTACTCCTGATGGTGCCATGAAAAGATTATGTAATAACATATTTTAAAATAAAAAAAGTAACAACTTTTTTGCAAAAAAAGTAAAGGTTTAAGTTTTCTGTTTTTTTGTTTCTTAGCTCTCACATTCAATTCATATGAATTTATATGATAATGGTCACACAGTTTCTAGGAAACTTTTTTTTGGAAAGGATAACGATTGAACACCAAATAGGGTATTCTTAAAAACATACAAACATGATGAAGGAGGGGCAAGATGGTGGAAGAGGAGGGTCCCCAAATCACCTGTCACCACCAAATTACCTAGATAACCTTCAAATCATCCTGAAAATCTACGAATTCGGCCTGAGATGTAAAGAAAGACCAGCTGGAATGCTATAGTGAGAAGAGTTCACGCTTCTATCAAGGCAGGAAGACAGGGAAAAAGAAATAAAGAAACAAAAGGCCTCCAAGGGGGAGGGATCCACGAGGAGCCAGGCTGCGGCCAGGGCGAGTGTCCCCAGGACAGGAGAGCCCCGTCCCGGAGGAGCAGGAGCTGCACCAACCTTCCCGGGCGGAAAGGGGCCCGCAGGGAAGTGGAGCAGGACCCAGGAGGGCGGGGATGCCCTCGGGCTCCCTGGGACACTAACAGGCACCGGCGCCCCCTGGAGAGTGCGCCGAGCTCCCTAAGGGCTGCAGCGCGCATGGCGGGACCCAGAGCAGCTTGGAGGGGCTCGGGCGGTGGCTCTGCGGAGGGGGCTGCGCGGCTCCGGGAGCAGCTCAGCGGCGGCGGCTCGGGCAGAGGAAGAAGCTCCTTGCGGAGGGGGCTGCGCGGCTCCGGGAACAGCTCGGAGGGGCTCTGGGGGCGGCTCCGCGGAGGGGGCTGCGCGGCTCCGGGAGCAGCTCAGCGGCGGCAGCTCGGGCAGAGGAAGAAGCTCCTTGCGGAGGGGGCTGCGCGGCTCCGGGAACAGCTCAGAGGGGCTCGGGTGGCGGCTCCGCGGAGGGGGCTGCGGGGCGGGAGCGCGAATCCAACAGCGCAGGCCCCAGAGCACAGGGCGCCGGGACACAGCCCAGGATCCGGCCTCCCCCGGGACAGGCAGAGGCCGGGAGGGCCCAGGACAGCAAGGACGCTCCTGCCTGGAACTGAACAGATCAGCGGCCCCGCCCCGGAGCCCCCAGGCCCTGCAGACGGAGAGCCCCGGAGCTACTGCGGGAGCTGACTCCAGGGCCCCAGAGCTGCCCCCGCCACTGTGGCTTCCTCCCGGGGCCTCACGGGGTGAACAACCCCCACCGAGCCCTGCACCAGGCAGGGGCAGAGCAGCTCCCCCAAGTGCTAACACCTGATAATCATAGCAGGCCCCTCCCCCAGAAGACCAGGGAGACGGACCAGATACAGGGGAAGTCAAAGGACTTAAAGTATACAGAATCGGAAGATACTCCCCCGTGTTTTTTTTGTTTTTGTTTTTGTTTTGTTTTGTTTTGTTTTTTTTTGGTTTTTTTTTTTGTTTGGTTTTGTGCTTTTTTTTTCTCTCTGCCTTCTTGATTTCTGATTGCTTCCCCCACCCCCTTTTTTTTCTCTTTTTTCTCCTTTCTTTCTTTTTCTTTCTTTTTCTTCTCTTTTTCCCCTTTTTTTCTTCTTTCTCTTTTTTCTTTTTCTCTTTTCTTTCCTTCTCTCTTTCTCCTTTTCCCAATACAACTTGTTTTTGGCCACTCTGCACTGAGCAAAATGACTAGAAGGAAAACCTCACCTCAAAAAAAAGAACCAGAAACAGCCCACTCTCCCACAGAGTTACAAAATCTGGATTACAATTCAATGCCAGAAAGCCAATTCAGAAGCACTATTTTACAGCTACTGGTGGCTCTAGAAAGAACCATAAAGGACTCAAGAGACTTCATGACTGCAGAATTTAGATCCAATCAGGCAGAAATTAAAAATCAATTAAATGAGATGCAATCCAAGCTAGAAGTCCTAACGACGAGGGTTAACGAGGTGGAAGAACGAGTGAGTGACATAGAAGACAAGTTGATGGCAAAAAGGGAAACTGAGGAAAAAAGAGACAAGCAATTAAAAGATCATGAGGATAGATTAAGGGAAATAAATGACAGCCTGAGGAAGAAAAACCTATGTTTAATTGGGGTTCCTGAGGGCGCCAAAAGGGACAGAGGGCCAGAATATGTATTTGAACAAATCCTAGCTGAAAACTTTCCGAATCTGGGAAGGGAAACAGGCATTCAGATCCAGGAAATAGAGAGATCCCCCCCTAAAATCAACAAAAACCGTTCAACACCTCGACATTTAATAGTGAAGCTTGCAAATTCCAAAGATAAGGAGAAGATCCTTAAAGCAGCAAGAGAAAAAAAGTCCCTGACTTTTATGGGGAGGAATATTAGGGTAACAGCAGACCTCTCCAAGAGACCTGGCAGGCCAGAAAGGGCTGGCAGGATATATTCGGGGTCCTAAATGAAAAGAACATGCAACCAAGAATACTTTACCCAGCAAGGCTTTCATTCAAAATGGAAGGAGAGATAAAGAGCTTCCAAGACAGGCAGGAACTGAAAGAATATGTAACCTCCAAACCAGCTCTGCAAGAAATTTTAGGGGGGACTCTTAAAATTCCCCTTTAAGAAGAAGCTCAGTGGAACAATCCACAAAAACAAGGACTGAATAGATATGATGACACTAAACTCATATCTATCAATAGTAACTCTGAACGTGAACGGGCTTAATGACCCCATCAAAAGGCGCAGGGTTTCAGACTGGATAAAAAAGCAGGACCCATCTATTTGCTGTCTACAAGAGACTCATTTTAGACAGAAGGACACCTACAACCTGAAAATAAAAGGTTGGAGAACCATTTACCATTCAAATGGTCCTCAAAAGAAAGCAGGGGTTGCCATCCTTATATCAGATAAATTAAAATTTACCCCGAAGACTATAGTGAGAGATGAAGAGGGACACTATCTCATACTCAAAGGATCTATCCAACAAGAGGACTTAACACTCCTCAATATATATGCCCCGAATGTGGGAGCTGCCAAATATTTAAACCAATTAATAACCAAACTCAAGAAATACCTTGGTAATAATACACTTATACTTGGTGACTTCAATCTAGCTCTTTCTATACTAGATAGGTCTTCTAAGCACAACATCTCCAAAGAAACGAGAGCTTTAAATGATACACTGGACCAGATGGATTTCACAGATATCTACAGAACTTTACATCCAAACTCAACTGAATACACATTCTTCTCAAGTGCACATGGAACTTTCTCCAGAATAGACCACATACTGGGTCACAAATCGGGTCTGAACCGATACCAAAAGATCGGGATAGTCCCCTGTATATTCTCAGACCATAATGCCTTGAAATTAGAACTTAATCACAACAAGAAGTATGGAAGGACCACAAACACGTGGAGGTTAAGGACCATCCTGCTAAAAGATGAAAAGGTCAACCAGGAAATTAAGGAAGAATTAAAAAGATTCATGGAAACTAATGAGAATGAAGATACAACCGTTCAAAATCTTTGGGATGCAGCAAAAGCAGTCCTGAGGGGGAAATACATCGCAATACAAGCATCCATTCAAAAACTGGAAAGATCTCAAATTCAAAAGCTCACCTTACACATAAAGGAACTAGAGAAAAAGCAACAAATAGACCCCACCCCCAGCAGAAGAAGAGAGTTAATTAAAATTCGAGCAGAACTCAATGATATCGAGACCAAAAGAACTGTGGAACAGATCAACAGAACCAGGAGTTGGTTCTTTGAAAGAATTAATAAGATAGATAAACCATTAGCCAACCTTATTAAAAAGAAGAGAGAGAAGACTCAAATTAATAAAATCATGAATGAGAAAGGGGACATCACTTCCAACACCAAGGAAATAAAAACGATTTTAAAAACATATTATGAACAGCTGTACGCCAATAAATTAGGAAATCTAGAAGAAATGGACGCATTCCTGGAAAGCCACAAACTACCAAAACTGGAGCAGGAAGAAATAGGAAACCTGAATAGGCCAATAACCAGGGAGGAAATTGAAGCAGTCATCAAAAACCTCCCAAGACACAAAAGTCCAGGGCCAGATGGCTTCCCAGGGAAATTCTATCAAACGTTTAAAGAAGAAATCATACCTATTCTACTAAAGCTGTTTGGAAAGATAGAAAGAGATGGAGTACTGCCAAATTCGTTCTATGAGGCCAGCATCACCTTAATTCTGAAACCAGACAAAGACCCCACCAAAAAGGAGAATTACAGACCAATATCCCTGATGAACATGGATGCAAAAATTCTCAACAAGATACTAGCCAATAGGATCCAACAACACATTAAGAAAATTATTCACCATGACCAAGTAGGATTTATCCCTGGGACACAAGGCTGGTTCAACACTCGTAAAACCATCAATGTGATTCATCATATCAGCAAGAGAAAAACCAAGAACCATATGATACTCTCATTAGATGCAGAGAAAGCATTTGACAAAATACAGCATCCATTCCTGATCAAAACCCTTCAGAGTGTTGGGATAGAGGGAACTTTCCTCGACATCTTAAAAGCCATCTACGAAAAGCCCACAGCAAATATCATTCTCAATGGGGAAGCACTGGGAGCCTTTCCCCTAAGATCAGGAACAAGACAGGGATGTCCACTCTCACCACTGCTGTTCAACATAGTATTGGAAGTCCTCGCCTCAGCAATCAGACAACAAAAAGACATTAAAGGCATTCAAATTGGCAAAGAAGAAGTCAAACTCTCCCTCTTCGCCGATGACATGATACTCTACATAGAAAACCCAAAAGCCTCCACCCCAAGATTGCTAGAACTCATACAGCAATTTGGTAGCGTGGCAGGATACAAAATCAATGCCCAGAAATCAATGGCATTTCTATACACTAACAATGAGACTGAAGAAAGAGAAATTAAGGAGTCAATCCCATTTACAATTGCACCCAAAAGCATAAGATACCTAGGAATAAACCTAACCAAAGAGGTAAAAGATCTATACCCTAAAAACTATAGAACACTTCTGAAAGAAATTGAGGAAGACACAAAGAGATGGAAAAATATTCCATGCTCATGGATTGGCAGAATTAATATTGTAAAAATGTCAATGTTACCCAGGGCAATTTATACGTTTAATGCAATCCCTATCAAAATACCATGGACTTTCTTCAGAGAGTTAGAACAAATTATTTTAAGATTGTGTGGAATCAGAAAAGACCCCGAATAGCCAGGGGGGTTTTAAAAAAGAAAACCATAGCTGGGGGCATCACAATGCCAGATTTCAGGTTGTACTACAAAGCTGTGGTCATCAAGACAGTGTGGTACTGGCACAAAAACAGACACATAGATCAATGGAACAGAATAGAGAACCCAGAAGTGGACCCTGAAATGTACGGTCATCTAATATTCGATAAAGGAGGAAAGACTATCCATTGGAAGAAAGACAGTCTCTTCAATAAATGGTGCTGGGAAAATTGGACATCCACATGCAGAAGAATGAAACTGGACCACTCTCTTTCACCATACACAAAGATAAACTCAAAATGGATGAGAGATCTAAATGTGAGACAAGATTCCATCAAAATCCTAGAGGAGAACACAGGCCACACCCTTTTTGAACTTGGCCACAGTAACTTCTTGCAAGATACATCCACAAAGGCAAAAGAAACCAAAGCAAAAATGAACTATTGGGACTTCATCAAGATAAGAAGCTTTTGTACAGCAAAGGATACAGTCAACAAAACTAAAAGACAACCTACAGAATGGGAGAAGATATTTGCAAATGGCATATCAGATAAAGGGCTAGTTTCCAAAATCTATAAAGAACTTATTAAACTCAACACCAAAGAAACAAACAATCCAATCATGAAATGGGCAAAAGACATGAAGAGAAATCTCACAGAGGAAGACATGGACATGGCCAACATGCACATGAGAAAATGCTCCGCATCACTTGCCATCAGGGAAATACAAATCAAAACCACAATGAGATTCCACCTCACACCAGTGAGAATGGGGAAAATTAACAAGGCAGGAAACAACAAATGTTGGAGAGGATGCGGAGAAAAGGGAACCCTCTTACACTGTTGGTGGGAATGTGAACTGGTGCAGCCACTCTGGAAAACTGTGTGGAGGTTCCTCAAGGAGTTAAAAATAGACCTGCCCTACGACCCAGCAATTGCACTGTTGGGGATTTACCCCAAAGATTCAGATGCAATGAAACGTCGGGACACCTGCACCCCGATGTTTCTATCAGCAATGGCCACAATAGACAAACTGTGGAAGGAGCCTCGGTGTCCATCGAAAGATGACTGGATAAAGAAGATGTGGTTTATGTATACAATGGAATATTACTCAGCAATTAGAAACGACAAATACCCACCATTTGCTTCAACGTGGATGGAACTGGAGGGTATTATGCTGAGTGAAATAAGTCAATCGGAGAAGGACAAACAGTGTATGTTCTCATTCATTTGGGGAATATAAATAACAGTGAAAGGGAATATAAAGGAAGGGAAAAGAAATGTTGGGAAATATCAGGAAGGGAGACGGAACATAAAGACTCCTAACTCGGGGAAACGAACTAGGGGTGGTGGAAGGGGAGGAGGGCGGGTGTTGGAGGGGAATGGGTGACGGGCACTGAGGTGGACACTTGACGGGATGAGCACTGGGTGTTTTTCTGTATGTTGGTAAATTGAACACCAATAAAAGTTAATTAAAAAAAAAAATAAAGTGCTGAAACTAAAGTTAAAAAAAAAAAAAAGAAAGAAAGGATAAGAACCATGTGATCATTTCAACAGATGCAGAAAAAGCATCTGACAAAGTACAAAATCCGTTCATGATTGAAAACCCTCACCAAGGTAGGCTGAGAAGAATCGTGCTTCAACAATATAAAGGCCATATGTTAAAAACCACAGCTATTATCATCCACAATAGGCAACAACTGAGAGCTTTCCTCTTTGGTCAGGAACAAGACAGGGATGTCCCCTCTCACTAGTGTTATTTAACACAGTCCTGGAAATCCTAGCCTCAGCAATCAGACAACAACAACAACAACAAAAATAAAAGGCATCCAAATGGGCAAGGAAGAAGTCAAACTTTCACTATTTGCAGATGACACGATACTCCATACAAACAGCATTTTCACAGAACTAGCACAAACAGTCCTAAAATTTGTATGCAACCACAAAAGACCTTGAATATCCAAAGAAACTTTGAAAAAGCAAAGCAAAGCTGAAGGTATCACAATTCTGGATATCAAGTTATATTACATGGCTCTGGTGATCAGGGCAGCCAAGTGGTATGTACTGGCTTAAAAATAGACACATAGATCAATGCAATAGAATAGAAAACCCAGAAATGAACCCACCAAATATATGGTCAATTAATATTTGACAAAGCAGGAAATATATCCAGTGGAAAATAGTATCTTCAACAAATGATGTTGGGAAAACTGAACAGCAACATACAAGAGAATGAAACTAGACCACTTTTTTATACCAAACACAAAAATAAATTCTGAATGGGTGAAAGACCTAAATGTGAAACCTGAAATCATAAAAATGTTTGAGGAGAACCTAGTAACCTCTTTGACATTAGCCATAGCAAATTATTCCTAGAGGCAGGAGAAGCAAAAACAAAAAATGAACTATTGGGGCATTAAATTAAATTAAAAAAAACCTTTTCACAGTAATGGAAATGATTGAAAAAACTAAAAGGCAACCTACAGAATGGGGGAACATATTTGTAAATGACTTATCTGATGAAGACTTAGTATCCAAAATATATTAGGAAGTTCTAGAACTCAAAACCCAAAACTGAATAATCCAATAAAAAAATGGGTAGGAGACATGAATAGATATTTTCCAAAAGACATTCAGATGGCCAATAGACACACGAAAAGCTCTTCAATATCATTCATATACAGGGAAATACAAATCAAAACTACAATGGCATATCACCTCATGCCACTGAGAATGGCAAAAATCAACAACACAAGAAACACTATGTGTAGAAATGGGGAACCCTCCTGCACTGTTGTTAGAAATACAAATTGGTGCACTTACTGTGGAAAATAGTATAGAGGTTCCTCAAAAAGTAAAAAAAAATAGAATTATCCTATGATCTAGCAACTAGGCTACCAGGTATTTACCCAAAGAATACAAAATTACTAATACAAAGGGATACATGCACCCTGATGTTTATAGTCGCATTATCTCCAATAGCCAAAGTACGGAAACAGTGCAAGTGTCTAAGGACTGATGAATGGATTAAAGAAAAAGTATTAATATGTATACACAATGGAATATAAATCAGCCATAGGAAAGAATGAAATTTGCAAATATGTGGATGGTGCTGAGGCTATTATGCTAAGCAAAATAAATCAGAGAAAGACAAATACCATATGATTTCACCCGTAAGTGGAATTTTAATAAAACAAATGAGCAAAGGTGGGGAAGAGTCAGAGGCAAACCAAGAAACAGATTCTTAATATAGAGAACAAACTGATGGTTACCAGAGGGGAGGGGAGCGGGGGATGAGTTAAATAGGTGATGCGGATTAAGGAGGGCACTTGTGATGAGCATCAGGTGTTGTATGGAAGTGTTGAATCACTATATTGTACAACTGAAACTACTATTACACTGCATGTCAACTATCTAGATAAAAACTTAAAAAGATAACAGGATCAAAAAATGAATATATTATGTACGACCATGAAAAATAAATAAAATAAATGACATATTTTTAGAAAAAATATGTATTTAATATTCAGATGAAATTTTTTAAGGGCTCTTAAAATAATTTAAGATATTTCTGCCATCGGGAAAAGGAGAACTTTTTTACTTATTTTCCCTTGCAGTCTCCCTATGTTTCTTATATTTCTCAGGAAAAATTTTCAATCTCTTGAGATTTTAGCTTAAAAAACAGAACATTTTGGGCTCTATTAATAAAGCAGATCTTTGAAATGGGAAGTATAACCAATTCTGAAAGTAATACTTGAGATTTTTACCATACTGGATTGCCTTCTAGTTGTCTTCTAATATTTTTACATTTATATTAATATCTATAAGTTTTTTATGTTTCTGACATTCAAATATTTGGTTAAGTTTTTATATTCTCACAATGATTCACAACTCTAACTCTGTGAGATTTCTGTTAGCTACACAATAAATGGTTACAATAATAAATGTATTACTTTAAGGACATGTAAATATGATTCTTAACTTCTATGTCTATTCTTTTATTAAAAACTAACTGTATCTCATGTTGAATTAAAAGCCAGTGAACACAGACAGAAAACTCCTAATAATGATTTTTAAAGGAATAGCAACATTTGGGCACTTTACTGGTTAGCTGAAAGTTCACTGGTTAATAACAAGGAATGCACTTATTTTAAAGCTCTAGCTTGGACTCTGTTTACATGACTATTAATGTGTAAAATAGTTGTCTTACTCTACCTAAAGTTACAAACAATTTACTCAGGTTTTTATTTTCTTTCAAGCCAGTTTTTGACACAGTCTTAAGTTAGAGAGTTTGAAAAAAAAAAAAAAACTCGGAAAACTATATATGACATGGTATTTACAGTTGTTTGCTATTAACTTTAGATGTAATATTTATAGATAATTAAGATACTTAAATTATTAATGTTGATATTTTCCAAATGTAGGATAAGTTGGCTTTTGTGTTATAAGGGACATTTTTAAAATCCCTGTCATTTTATAGGTACTTAACTAAAAGATAAGCTTATTTTATTTTGAAGAAAACACCCGTTAATAATTATCTAAGAGATTAGGATTACACTTGAGAATATTCAGCAAGATAGCTGGATGTAATATAAAGCAAAAATGAAGAATGCCCATGGTTAATTAAATTGCATTTCTTGAGCAAAACAGAAAGTATGCCAATCAGATATGAGGTTCCTACTCTATCTCCCTGCTAAACATTTAAGACGTCGGAAAAAAATAAAGGAGTAAATTGGTTTTAGCATTATTAAAGATGTGAACCACATCACAAGGAGATAATACCATATTATTTTTCTGGAATGACAATGAGGACATTCACCTTAAGAGCCTCCTTTTGGTTCAGTCTTTAAAATCTTGAGTGAGAGATGAGTTAGGAATAAAATAGAACCACAGGTGGTGTTTTGGTTCTCAAGTTCCTAATGCTTCAAATAGGAAGAGTGAATTAACAGATGAAATACAGAATCTGTACGAAGTCTGGAAGAAACTGTTCAAATATTTAATTTACCTGTTTAGATCTTATTAACAACAACAAAACACTTTATCACAAACTTGAGCAGGGTTCAAGTAATTGCCAGTTGGTGTCATTATCATTTGTGTTCTATTATGTTAATTTTGAGTTTTGTTTTTTAGGACAAGTAAACTCTTCTTTTTTGAAAATTTACTAGTGAACACTTGTTTATAATACTTTAATCACATTTTCTTTAGAGTGCTTTTTTTTTATATTATTTTTAATCCACTGAGACTTTCCTTCTGGAGTAAAATTTAACTGAGAGGATATTTTTGTTTCTCTTTCCTCGCTATTAAGCTAACAGAGCTATAGTAGATAAGAAGTGCTGTGGATTTCACTTCCGGAAAAGTGCCTCACTGTCAATAACTTGTGGGTGTAGTGGCTAACAGGGATTATCAGTTTGATAGATTATCAGTTTGATTTAGCTCTTTAGCTAAAGAGCTAAAGTCATGTTAACAACACTACTGGAGTATTTGTAAACTGTTTTAGTGAGTAATGGGAATACTGCTTGTTTTTCTGGGAGACAATAATATATAATGCAAAGGATAAATAAAAGAAATAAAGGAAAACCTTAGAGAATCCTGACCCTCATAAATTAATCAATTTCAAAAAAAATAATAAAATTCATATAAACTGAAGAAATATGAACAGAAAAATTGTAATAAACTTCCAGATAATTGTTCAAATGATTGCAAAAGTCATCATTAAAAAGCATACACTTGAGGGCTGTTTTTTATGAATGTATAATAGTATATTTTATGGTAAAAGTTATTACTAAAATGAGGAACATTGTGGTTTAAGACTTTTGTAAAGTCACACACAGGTGGCCCCTGAGACAAAGACAAAAACTTCAAAGATTATATTCCACTATTTCTTCAGTAAAATAATACCTAAAAACTTATGAAAATGCTATGCCTTTATTAAAACATCTAAGTAACTGACAATATCACTTGATTCTAGCATGTGGCTCTTTTTTCAGTCCTTGGCAATGTGTTAAAATTAACCTTTTGAATATTTAAATAATTTAATATGTGTATTTTTTTAAAACCTAACTATGTGACTTAAATAAGTAGGAACCTCATATCTGATTGGCATACTTTCTGTTTTGCTCAATATTGCTTCAATATTCAAAAATATTGAATAGTTTGGTTTTGATCCTTCTATAAACAAAAACCATAGCAGAGATGTGGGTCCAGGCAGGACTATAGGGTAAATTAAAGAAATTAGCTAGTAGGTCAAAAATCAAACCTTTGTTCTATCAAAAAAGGGTACCTGAACTCAGATATAACACACTGTTCTGTGAAATGTGGGTCAACGTGGCCAAATCTTCTGGTTTTTTTTTTTTTTTTTAGAAAGAATAGGAATTCAGTTTCTATGTCGAGTATCCTGAGAATTAAATACAAGCAACAAAATCAAATGTTTTTGAACATTCTGTGCAAATCACGAAATAATGGGTGAGGTTTGTATTTGCCATGCATGCCTCTAGTTCTTCTTCTCAAGTCATTAAAACAAGAGGGATAAAATATTTGTTTTGAGTGTGTCATTCTCTTCACTGAGATTATTTGTTCTTGTGTGCAATTTATTCAACATTTTAAAATTCTTTGGTATGTTCAAAAGACTATTGTTCAATTTCTGAGAGTTGCAAAAATAAAAGTTTAATGATCATCTAGTCTTCAATGGGATACTGCCTAGGTATACATAAGTGCCATAATTTATATGAAGTAGTTTAAGAGTTTGGAAGAGAGATTACATCTGTTTAGTGACACTGAAAAAGTCTACTTATATGGGGTAGAACTAAAATTTGAAATTGAATATTCAACTTAAATATAGCATTTGAACTTGAATATTTTCTTTCACTTCAAGCAATTTAGTTTTAACTAATACTATGGCACATCGTTGAAATAAATTGTATGCTAATAACATTTGGAACAAGATTCCTAATTTTATCCTTTAGTTAGTTTTAAGACTATGAATATTCACAAATTGTTATTTTGAGGTAAATTAGTTTGAGGACTGATGATTCTATTAAGCCCCTATACTCATTCAGATTTCTCACATGCTGCTTCTGTTTACTAAATATTATCCTGGTCTCACAAGTTCTAATGAATTTTTAATTGTGAAGTGATGATATGGCTTTCTGCTAACATTCAGAAGTCATCCATCATTAAATATATTTTACAAACTGATTCTCTTCAGCTCCTGATCATTTGAAGCTTACCTACACCTTTGACAACTTATCGTATGACTTCTTTGAAATAAAACAAGAAATATATTATTTTGCTTTTGGATTTCTTCCTTATTATGGCAACTTAAATTGCAGTTTCTAATTTATATACAGTAACACCTTAATTGGATTGTTATCTTAGTTTCTCCTGGGAAATCCTCTCTTCATATGAAACTTTGCATTTTAGGCTCATTCTTGTTGATCCTGTTTATTTGCAAACATCTATCTATTTATTATTCATTGAAAAACTGCTTGTTCATATTTTGAATATTTTCTTTTTTTAAGCTAAGAGAATCTTTGTAAACTATTTAAATATGTTTAAGATTCTGTCAATTTCCCAATTTAAAAAGTGCTGTTTAGGTTACCTAAAAGATGCCATAAGATTAGTTATGAATATAATCTTCTCACTTCTACATTTGAATAGTCTGCTTTAAAAATGATTATAGCTAGCAGTGAAAACTAGTTTGACAATCAGAAAATATATGCACTGTATAACTAAGATCAAATTCTTTTTTATTAGTGTGGTGTTTTGGATGCCATGATTTTCAGGTTTTAATTTAGAACATTACCATAGGAAAAGAAATATGGCTGATTTAAGAAAAGGTAAAAGGTCAGAGAAATATTAAAATAAGAATAGTTGCAGGGCATTCAAAGAGTCATGAGTAGAGAATCCTAAATTCAATAAATTGTTCTGCATCTTGGAATTAGATGAATTGGCCTTTTCATGTGAATTTCAGTGTAAGTAAATACTACTTCTTAGAAATAATTTCAATTAAAATTAAGCATTTTGGAGGGTACCTGGGTGGCTCAGTCTGTTAAGCGTCTGCCTTTGGTTCAAGTCATGATCCCTTGGTCCTGGATTCGAGCCCTGCATCAGGCTCCCTGCTCAGCGGAAATCCTGCTTCTCCAGCTTGACTCCTGCTCTCTGTTGCTGTCTCTCTTTCTCTCTCAAATAAATAGATACAATCTTAAAAAAATAATGTTTTGTGTAGTCTTTAACCCTAAAAACATATTGAATTTCAAATACGTAATGAGTGGAAATATGTAACTGTTTATATGGTTATTTATTCATCTCTTACTTTGGTTAGATATGGCCCTTATTCAAATCCTACACTAGATACAGGAAATACTAGATAGAGCAATAACTCTGAAATTAGGTGCACATAGCACTATGTAAGAAACAAGTTTCACCTTTTATTTTATCTATCCTTTCAATTCTTGTTTCAAAACCTACCCTATGAACATATGAGCCACCACTTTCTAATAAAACTTCCTTATGAGTTGAGACCATAGTGGATAATCACAATCTCCAGAGCAAAGCTAGACTTCTGGTTGGAAGACTTGGTCACCATAATTTCTCCCTGATATGCCTGCCAAAGTAAATTCTAACAATTCAATGTCCATTTCTCTGGTTTAAGGTTTTGCCTACAACTGGAAAGCAAATTAAGACATAGTAACCATTAAGCCTCAGCTTGAATTATGATTCCCCAAACATGTGTCTGATCACTGTCATTTCAAATATTAATGTTGAAAACAGTAAGCTGGTAGAAAATCACATAATATAGTATTTTGGAAAAACAAAGTTTTGGAGGCGAAAAAAGTATTTGATTTTAATTGCTAGGTCTTCTATTTAGGTATAATTTACTTACCTATCTATCCATAACTGACCTGTCTATAAAACTAGGAATGCCACCTCACTTCGCAGGTAGATGGTGGAACTGAAATGAAACAACATACCCATCATGGAATCTGTCCTAAATCAATGGTCTCTCCAAATATTGATGAAGAAGATTAGGGTATGTGGAGCTGAATAGGAGACAGATGTGTGGAGAGAGATGTGAAAATAAGGGAAGAAAGAGCCAAACCTATCAAGTTGAACAGGAAGCATATAGGATCAACAAAGGGAGATAAGACTTTTTTCCCTAAGAGTTTACTTATATACTGTTTCATCTCCCACCAAAACAACTCTGGGTGACCTCTGCTCATCATTCTAGTAATACAAGTAACTTTCATGTGTCTTAAATACAATAAAGATATTTTTAGTCATTATTTTATTTAACTACTGGGAACCACAAAAATGTCCTGTACTCTGCTTTGCTAAACTCTTATTTGTAGTTACTCTGTAACTTTCTTTAGCCATTCTCTGTGGTTATCTTGACAAATTTCTTCATTTCATGAAAGCCAGTGCTTGGCTATTTTCTCTGTGCAGTCTCTCTCTCTGTCTAGGAGGGATTTAATTCATGCCTTGGTTCAGAAGTTATTGAATGGCCCATGTAATATTTCCATTTGGATGTCTTAAAAATACTTAAAATTCATGGCAAAAACCAGTCTTCATATCTTAAATGGGCTAGTCCAAAAAACAAGTTAAGACAGGGGTTTAGGAGTGGGTAGCTTATTGGAAAGTGTCTTCAGGAAATGAAATGAAGAACTAGAGGGAACGAGATGCTGAAGAAAGACTGTGAAGTGTGTGTGCCAGTGAGCTAGTCCTGTCACTTAGGGCTTACTTCCTCTGGTGACCTAACAAGGGAATGTGTAGAATACATCAGCTTAGAACCTGCGAAGGATAGGGTATTGAAAAAGGAAAGAAAAAGATTAATGAAATGAAATGAAAATTCTGTCCTCTAAAAACACTAACTACCAAAAATTAAAGGATAGAAAAAAAATATTAAGGACTAAATATTGGCTGGATTTTTTGTTTTGTTTTGTTTTGTTTATTATTTTTTATTAGGTTGGCATATGAAGGATTACTTGGCTTTTTCTTAAGGCACATTTCTCCATGGGGCCCTATGGAGGCTAAGGCTCCTTTCAGTCTTAAAAATAACACCCTGCAGCTATTTACCTCTTGTGGCTATTACGCTGATAATGTGATCGCCACAAATGGATGTAACAGGTGGCCATCTGCCTTTTCTTGTGTACAAACAAAATCTTCATAGTAGATTGGTCAGTGAAAAATGAAACATTGTTAGACATTAGAGTATGATCTCTTGAATGATTTTAATAATGAACCAATGTTCATTCTACAACCTATACATTGATTATAGGTCCATCAAAAATTCTACTAAGACAGAATATTATGCATTTTAATTATTGTCAGTTTAATAGCCAGAAGACTCTGTCTTTTCAGTCTCAATTAAGCTTATTTAATTTTTTTTATAATAGGCTTTTTGGGGATCCCTGGGTGGCGCAGCGGTTTGGCACTTGCCTTTGGCCCAGGGTGTGATCCTGGAGACCCGGGATCGAGTCCCACGTCGGGCTCCCTGCATGGAGCCTGCTTCTCCCTCTGCCTGTGTCTCTGCTTCTCTCTCTCTCTCTCTGTGTGACTATCATAAATAAATAAAAATTTAAAACAAATAGGCTTTTTGTTTTGTAAAATATGATTTCCAAAATAGAAGAAGAGAATGAGTTATATACTATTTGACTTTTTTGTTTAATCTAGAGAAATAAAAATACAGAATAAAATTGATACTGACTACTGATCTCAGTGGTGATAGTGTAAAGTTTTTGTATAATTTGAAAAATGCTTTCATGTTTTTATTACCCCTTCATAATTCTTTATTTTTTTAAAGTATAAATCTTTATTTTTTTAATTTTTATTTATTTATGATAGGAACACAGTGAGAGAGAGAGGCAGAGACACAGGCAGAGGGAGAAGCAGGCTCCATGCACCGGGAGCCTGACATGGGATTCGATCCCAGATCTCCAGGATCGCGCCCTGGGCCAAAGGCAGCCGCCAAACCGCTGCTCCACCCAGGGATCCCCATAATTCTTTATAGTTGAATTTCCAGGTCATTTTCTAACCACATGCTACTTTAGTTTTCTAAATCTCTGTTTCTAATTTATTCAGGAGCTCCTCTTTTTATATATTAGTGTATATATATGTATATATTGTATATATACTATATATTGCATATTATATCTTACTGTTCTTTGATGCTAACTATCAACTCCAAGCATTTTGAAGATATGGAGCAATCAGAAACTTTGTAGTGGGGGCTTGAGATAGCACACCACCTTTGGAAAATTCTTTGCCAGTTTCTTATTAAAACTAAGCACATACCTAACATATGACTTATAAATTCCACTCCTAGGTATTCACCCTAGATAAATGAAAAGACATGCCCACACAGTGCATATTTATAACAACTTAAATCATAAAAAATACCTAGAAACTGGAAACAACATAGGTCTCCATCAATAGGTGAATTGATGTATGAAGTGAGGCATATTTCTATAATACTATTCATCAATTTTTAAGAACTTACTGCTATGGAAAAAACATAAATGAATCTCAAAAACAGTATGTTGAGTGTAAGAACCTTATGCAAATGATTATACATTATATGGTGCCATATTTATGAAGTTACAGAAGAGGGAAAAAAACCCTAATCCACTATGGAAAAAATATCCCAAGTCATTGAACTCTTTGCAGTTTATAATAGGGGTGAGGAATGACTGGTAGCAAGAAAGACGATATGAGGCTGTAATGGGAAGTGTTCTAAATCTACCTATAACTTGTGTGCACACAGATGTACACATTTGTAACAATTCAGTAACTGTATATTCAATATTTTGCATTTTATGTAAACTTTACCTCATATCTACAACTGTAAACACACATTGAAATATAGTTAATGATATTTATGATGAAAAATTTAGGGGGAAATATGCTTGTTTCTGAAATTTATTAAAATTCTTCCCAAAATAAGATAGATTAACTAATAAGCACCTGGGTGGCTCAATCCATTAAGCGTTTGCCTTCCACTCAGGTCATGATCCTGGGGGCCTGGGATCAAGCCTCATTTTGGGCTCTCTGCTCAGCAGAGAGTCTGCTTCTCCCTCTGCCTCTCCTCCTTCCTCGTTCTCTCTCTCTCAAATAAATACATAAAATCTTTTTTTTTAAAGATAGATTAGGGAAGCCCTGGTGGCTCAGTGGTTTAGCGCAGCCTTTGGCCCAGGGCCTGATCCCGGAGACCCGGGATCGAGTCCCATGTCGGGCTCTCTCCACGGAGCCTGCTTCTCCCTCTGCTTGTGTCTCTGCCTCTCCCTCTCTTTCTCTCTCTGTGTATCTCTCATGAATAAATAAATACAATCTTTAATAAAATAAATAAATAAAAATAAAAAAGATAGATTAATAGATAAATAGAAGAATGACTAGATTAATATATATGCAACAAAGCAAACATGGTAATATGTTAATGTTAGAATTTATGTATTGTCTGTTGTATAATTCCATGCTTTATATATGTTGGTGCGCTAATTACTTTTATTTGTCAACCTGATTAACCCACAGTACCCAGAGATTCCGTCAAATATGTCTAGATGTTGCCTTGAAGATATTTTTTAAAGAGATTAGTGTTCAGATTGCTAGACTTTGAGTAAAGCAGATCATCCTCCTTAATATGGATGGGTTTTATCCAATCAGTTGAAGGTATTAAGAAAAAGATTGAATTCCCTTGAGGAAGAGGGAATTTGGCCAGCCTTTGCCTTCAGACTTTAACTGCAATATAATCTATTTCCTAGGTCTTCAGACTGCCCATCTATGCTGCAGGTTTTAGACTTGCCAGCCTCTGCATCCAATCATGGGAGCTAATTCCTTAACCATCAATCAGTCATTCTCTCCTCTCACTCCCTCCCTCCCTTTGTCTCTCATTACGCTAGTTTCTGGGTAACTCTCTGAGAATAATGTGCATTGCCCACAACCCTAAGTTTTCTAATTTAAGTGGCTGGATCATGGCATGTTTTATGGTTAATTTTTTCTTTTACTAAAATATTTTTGCAAAAAAATATGCAGTGGAAATTTCTCCATGGTCATTGGTCATCACTATATTTATTAAGTTTGGTTTGGTTTATAATAATAAATTCAAATATATATGATTAGTTTGTAAAGTAAGATAAAGTTAAAATAAGTAAAATACTAAGCTAAAATGGATTAAAATGCAATTCAGCCTTCCTTTTTGCTGGAAAAGAAGAGTTTTCCTGCAACTCTGCAAAGAAGCTACAGGAAAATTCAAAGACCAAGAGAAAATGTGCTCTGTCAGGTTGTAGATTAATGCTATGGGATGTTTGCTCAACATGTCCAGAAATTTAAGACAGAACTATTAAATATTTGAATCTTGGAGAATGGATAAGATATGAAGAGGAGTTGAAAAGTCTTAGGAGTATTTCTATAATATTTGGTAAGAAAAAATATTCATTAAGCCAAAATTTTGCTCAGCAATTAGACCTTAAAAATAATTTTGCTTTATTATGAGGATTTGGCCTTTGCTTTATTTATATTAGGATGTACCTGCTTTATCTTTGCCTTGCCCTTAACTTTTAAATTTTTGATATTTTTATGTGTGTTATTTATGTCTGGCATATTTTATATATATCTTATTTGATAGATTCTCATTGGATATTTAATTTTGAACCAACTGTAATTATTTTTAATAGGAAAGTTTCATTTTTGTATGAAAAGATTTGTGCAAAATATCAAGCTATAAAATATTTAGAACCTATTCACATAAGTAGGATAAAAACATTAACTTATACTTATCAAAAATGATCTATAACTTTCTTTCAGCATTGAGGTGTTATTTTTTTCTTAAAGATTTTATTTATTTATTTGACAGAAAGAGAGCACAAACAGGGGGAGCAGCAGGGAGAGAAAGAAGCAGGCTCCCACAGAGTAGGGAGCCCCTGATCCCAGGACCCCAGGATCATGACCCACACAGAAGGCAGATACTCAACCAATTGAGCCACCCAGGTGCCCTGAGGTATGTTATTTTTTCTACTCTTTTTTTTTCTCTTTCAGCTATATGTACTTTATAATGGCATATTACTTATATCCTCCAAAAAGTTTTTGTTTGTTTGTTTTCTTGGTCATTTGACTTGTTGCTTTTAGACACAATCAAAAGAACTTCTATCAGCTTATAAAGACTTGTAAACACTCTTAATGCAGCAATTGAAAGCAAAAATCTCAAATTACTTGGATATATTAACTATAGGAATAAAATTGACAGTTATTACAAATTTGAAAATCAAATGCACAGCAACATATATAAAGACCTATACACAAAGATCAGATACAATGAGTCATATATATGCAAGGCTGGTTTTATGTCTAGAAAACAATTAATATAAGGCCTCATCAAATTAGGATAAAATAAAAAAAAGATTATCTCAACAGGTGTAATAAAATAATTTGCTAACATCTAAAACATTCACATTTTTAAAAAAGAGAACCCTCAATAACTAGTAATATAAATTATTTTTCTTACTCTGAAAATGGCATCTACAAAATAAATAAATAAATAAAAAAAGATGACAACAAATAGCACACTTTAAATATTTCCTCTACCCCTAAGATTGAAAATAAATAGATAAATAAATAAATAAATAAATAAATAAATAAATAAATAAATAAATAAATATTTCCTCTACCCCTAAGATTGGATACATGCCATACAGGAAGTTTTATCTCAGTACTTCTGCTTAACAGTATAATAGAGATTCAAGACAATATAGTAAATTAATAAAGAATAAATAGATTGAAAAAAGAAGAAATAAAAATGGTCCTTTTTCACAAACAACACAATTTCTTATGTAGATATTTTAAAATAATTTACAAATAAATGACTAATAAGGAAATTTTAGCAAAGATGCAAGATACAATTAATGTAAAATGTCAATTGGATTTTTATCTCCTACCAAAAAAAGTCTCTGAATGTGAAATTAAGAAAGCACTCTTATTCACAATGATATAAAAAATAATAATTTAAAATTTAATATTTAAAAATATTTAAGAACAATTTCAACAAAAAAGTATAAGACAGGTACACCGAAAACTACAAAACACTCCTGAGGGAAATTAGGTATCTCTAAGTGAATGGAGAAGTATATCAAGCTCATTGATTGGAAGAATAAATATTGATAGTATGGCAATTTTTTCAAACCAATCTGCAAAATCAGTGAAATTCCTATTGAAATCCTTATTTTGTAAATTAGCAAGCTGATGATAACATTTATTTAGAAAAGCAAAGGATAGCTACGGCAGTATTTTAAAAATAAGTACAAAACTGAAAGACTATCTGAATTCAAAACTTACTCGAAAACTAAATTAAATCTTACTAATAAAGTATAATATTTTCATAAAGATAAACATATAAATCAATGGAAAATAATAGGAAGTCCAGAAAAACACCAGCATGTTTTTGGTCAGCTGATTTAGGGTAAAAAGTGCCAGAAGATTCAATGAAAAGAGGTCAGCTTCTCAACAAACAATGAGGAAACAACTGGGTGTCCCAAAACATACATACATTTAGTATAAATTGAATGAACTTAGATCCTTACCTCACACCATGCAAGAAAACAAAAACAAAAGCAAACAAAAAAATCTAAAAATGAGCAACAGACCTATACACTATATACAAAAACTAAAATTATAAAACTAATAGAGAAAATGCAGGAAATTTTTGCGTGGTCTTAAATTAGGCAAAGGTTACTTATACATGACATCAGATGTATAATTCACAAGAGACAACATTAAAAGTGCAACTTTATCATAATTAAAAACTGACTTCTCTGGGGGCACCAGCAGTGTATGAGGGCTCCTCATTATAGTATTATCATTTTGCTGAAGACTAAAAAAGAAAAGGATATTTTCATATACTTATTGTCCATTGGATTTTTTTTTTTAAATAAAGTTTCTCCCTCCTTTGTAGGGACTGCTTGACGGGAGCAAGCAGTTCAAGGACTATTAGCTGATGGATGTGTCACATTTTAAGTAGAAGTGTTTTAGGGAATAAGTCTTCTCTCTTTTCTTTACTCTTAGGTATTAACTCCATCTGTTATTCTTCACTATAATTTCTCTGATGCTGTCAAAAAAGTTTGCCAAGTTTTTCTAATTCTTCTCAGTAGGAATCTATTAGTCTAATTTACCTAGACCTCCTTTAATAGAAACAGAACATACAATTCACTTTTCAACAATGTCAAGTATTTTTGTTATTTCTAAAATCAATTATCTAGACTAAAATTTTCACTTACCAACTTACATGATGTTGTGTTGGAAAAGGTTTTTTTTTTTCATTTCCAAGTTTTATAATTTGGGGTCCAGGGTCACCCCCATTTTATTCATAAAATGAAATAAAATATTTTCATCATTTTAAAGTTTATAATATGTGTTAATTCTTTACAGAAAGATCGAATTAAGTGAAATTTTATTTTTTAAAGATTCTATTGATTGATCAATTTATTAGAGGTCACACAAGTGGGGAAGAGACAAAGGGAGAGGGAGAAGCAGACTCCCCACTGAGCAGGAGATCCCAGGACCCTGAGATCATGACCTGAGCCAAAGGTAGACACTTATCATCTGAGCCACCCAGGTACCCTGAATTAAATGAAATTTTAGTTTATTAAGATGCAATTTTCTGATAAGTATCAGTCTAAACAAGTATTGATATTGATTTTATACCACAGTGGCACAAGAGTGGCCTTACTGTATTACAATCATAGAATGTTACTGAACAAAAATGGGATAGATTAACTAGAGTAATCATATACATTGTTCACAAAGAAAACCTCTGAATAACTTCCAGCTATTTTTACCTTCAAAAAGACCAAATGTCATTTTTTTAAATGATGTGTAGTTGCCTAAAAGCCATTTTTAATGCAAGGAAACAAGAAGGGAGTTTTGCAGACTACTGGATTAATCAATTTTAATAAGATATTATTTTATGAGACTTTTATTTTATTATTATTGTTATTATTTTTAATGAACAGATATGTTCACACATGATTTTTTTAATTTTTTTATTCATGATAGACAGAGAGAGAGGGAGGGGGGCAGAGACACAGGCAAAGGGAGAAGCAGGCTCCATGCTGGGAACCCAGCGTGGGACTCTATCCCAGGACTCCTGAGCCAAAGGCAGGTGCTAAACCGATGAGCCACCCAGGCATCCCGTATAAGAGATTTTTAAAAATCACATCAGTGAATGAAATAATAGCCTAATTGATATAATTAACTTCTACTTTTGTTACAGCAGTTCTCATTTGATTATGCATGGTTTAAGAGTTACTTGAGTTAATTACTTGCTTTTTGTCCTTGTTTATAATTTATGTCATAGACTATTCTCTATATATTCAATACCATGTTAAGCATTCAAGATGGAAGATAATCTTTCCATCATTTGAAAGTTTAGTTTGTACTTTTATTTTAGCTTTGACTGCATAATTTAAAAGGTTATAAGAGCTAGTACAGGGATCCCTGGGTGGCGCAGCAGTTTAGCGCCTGCATTTGGCCCAGGGCGCGATCCTGGAGACCCGGGATCGAATCCCACGTCGGGCTCCCGGTGCATGGAGCCTGCTTCTCCCTCTGCCTGTGTCTCTGCCTCTCTCTCTCTCTCTCTGTGTGACTATCATAAATAAATTAAAAAAATTAAAAAAAAAAAGAAATGAAAAAAAAGAGCTAGTACACAGAACATATTATTTAGAATGTTTTTACCCATTTTCTCTTTAGCACAGACTATTTTATAAATTTTGTCATTTGTTAGTATAATATTTTCTTATAGTACTTCAAAAAACTATCATTTACAAATTACTAACAGATTTAATTTATTGTGAAAACAATTTGTGCTATATATATATATACATATATATTTTTAGTATATTTGATATAGCTTTTATCTTTGGCAACTATTCATAAAATATTTATTTGTTTTAAAAACACTTAAAAAATAAAAATAATAAATAAATAAATAAATAAATAAATAAATAAATAAATAAAAACACTTAAATATACTGGCATTTTTCAAGCCTCTAGTTTCTTTAGCTTTGAACTGTCCAATTTATGTGACCTTTGGCTAGCTTTTGAAAATATGCTCTCAACACTTAGTTCACCACTGAGATCCAATTTGTGATACACAGAGGGAACTCTAGGAGTCCATTTATATGACAGATAGAAACATGTCCTTTTTCAAAGTTCACTGAATATCACTTTAAGAACCTAATAGGGGGAAGGTAGCTTTCAAAATATCTTCAGAGCCTCAAAAACTCAGCTAACTCTATTGAAAATTAGAAGACTGTAGATAGCTGATTTCCCCAACTTTACTCAAATGCACAGAGTCAACTTTGTATATTTCATGTATTCAGTGTACATTGCTAGCTTTTAAAAGTGTGTATTTTTAGTGTGATTTTAGATCAACTGTAATTAACCTCTTTTTAAATCTGTTTTTTAAAATGTTTACTTTATAATCTTCTATTGAAATAAAGTCAATAACTAGAGATAGTGCATTAACATATCCAAGATAATTGAGAAACAAACAGATTTATATATGCCACATCCCTCAAGAATCAACTATATTTTGAAATAACTTTTGCCAAGAAAATTTTTTAAAACTCCACATTCCCTCCGTAATTAATGAAGTTAGTTATGTCCCCTCTTCTCCAATATGGGCCTGTGTGCAATCACATTGGATTTAAAAAAGACTCTTTCTATAATCAAGCACTTTATAGTATCAGACCTAAGGCATCTTTATGAATAAAGCATGCATGAGCAACAATGTTGGGAATTACGTGTGGTCAATATGAAGTCTTTGTAGCACTATGAGAAAGGTTCTTCCTCAGCCGTGAACTGGTGAGGTGAATAATTCAAGTAAGAATTGACATTGTTGGAGGCCAAAATGCTGAAACATCTCTTGATTAGAATTATAAGAACATGAGAGATTTTTGGAGAGAGAATAAAGGTCATTTGGTCCATCAAGGTATATCCTTTTTAGTACTCCATTTCCCCAAGGATGGCATCTAATTGTTTCTTGAATGACATCCCTGCTTTTTGCCTCAACAACTTTGCCTGCAGGCTCTTCTAAGCATTAATTATTCTCCACATGAAAAGGTACTTTCTGAAATATGTGGTGAATTTATTTTTTAATTTCCATTTATGTCTGTTTGTCCTATAATCTGTATTAGAATGGAAATAATAATTTGGGTTGACATTATCTGTGGCAGTTAAGACTTTATATGCTTCAAATCAGACAGCTCCAACTCTGTCCTTAATATTATATGCCCAGATTTATGGTCCTAACAACCAGCACTGCATAGCAAACAGTGGTAGGGGTCCCAGTGAGAACATTTAATACTTTGAAAATTCATAATCCCTCAAGTATATATCTTTTCTTTGTAAAATAGAGATGGGTACTTACTAAAAATAACTGAAAAGTAAATGAATTCATTGGTGTATTCCCTATCACTTGCATATATACATATATATACATGTATTTTTATATACACATTTTTTACCCAAGATCAAATAATTATTTCATATTTGACTAAATATTTACAAAATATAAAACATAATCACAACTTACACAAATTTAGAAATATGCATGTAAAATACATAGTATTTTCAAGTTAACTGAAAGCAAAAAAAATGCTATTATTCTGTAGACACAAAGAAATCTGAAAACTCATTTTTTCTAAACAGCAACTAACACCTTTTTAATTTTTGTTTTTTGAAATGTTAGGAAGGGGAAATAATTACTTTTACAATACACGTCTCCCTTTTATAACATTAACTAAATTTTAGAAGATCAATTATTCTGTTGCAATGACACTAGTTAACATCTTACTTAGGCCAAATGTTGTAATGAAATCTCCATGACAAAGACAGATCCAGAGTGAGTGGTAATCCAGGAGAGCCAGATAGTTAAACCAATCATTGCTTGACATTACGCTGACCACACTGATTGGTTCTAGTTGATCCATTTAGATCAATGTTCCAAAGTTTGTTCTGACTTGTGAAAAACAATTATTTGTCTTCCCTTACATAGGAAGGAGGAAATACGTGGCTTCAACTGGTGTCAGCAAATTGCCAATTACAAAATAATCTAAGACATGTGCAAATGTGAAATAGAGCCCTCCCAAAGTGGGAACTGAAGCCCTGGAGACCAATCTAAATTTCCATTTTTCAGTTACAGACCAGAGAAATTTGTTTCAACTCTTTTAGTTTAGGTGTCATTAACTGCAAATGAAAGCATTCAAGCTGGTAATCTAAATTTCATTTTTAAATTAAAATATATCATTTTTGTGTTTATATAATGTTTATGTGCTTCACATCTGTGTGAGTCTAGATATTCATAGTTATGTCATAAACTATTTTTAAGGATCATGATAAAATTATGAATAATTAAGATACTCCAATGGCAACAGTTTAAAGGTAGGCAACACACACACGCACACACACACACATAGATATATGCTGGAAAAGAGATAGATGGACTAAGGAGCCTATGAACATGGTCTACTGGCTGGTCCTGGCAGCATACCTACCTCAACAGTAGCTAGTAGAAACATCAAATCTAATTTAAACTCCCCCCCCCCTCGCTTTTTCAGTTATTACAGTATGGTCAATACCAGCACAGTTACCCAAAATAAACTTATCCACGGGATTGACCATTCTTTAAAATATCCTGAAATAGAATGTCAGTTTAGATTTCTCACTTACATGTTACTTCTGAAAAAAAAAGGACATAGGTGAAGAAAAAATTCTTTTACTATTATTATTGCTTTCAGGGCCCTTGTCATTAGTTTTTATTGTCACAAAAGTAGAAGAAAGTTTCATATGATCATGAGAGATAGTTTAATCACAAAGGAAGAGGAAAGTTATGACAAGAGAAGTCTTTTTCTTTTATCACAAGAGCAGCAGGAGTCTCCCTTTATCCTGAGAAAAGGGAATCTCTTTTCCCATTTCTCTTTTTGAAACACCTTTTGGAATAGAGGATCATAAATTTTAGGAAGGAAGAATTGATTCTGAGACAATTTAGAATTTTTAGGCTTATTTTCTAATTTGAAAAAGTTGTTTAACTTCTAAGATTGCTTTTTCAACTATAAAAATCATCCTAATGTATTAAACCCTAATGGCCAAGGAATTAGAAAAATTAAAATAGAAAAATATAGTGATTCATAAATTTGTTTATTCATTCCTGTGATTCCTTGAGTGCTGCAGAACATTCTATGGGCACTTGGTTACTGGAGATAAGACAATATAAAATTAAAGTATGCAATATGTGCAATGTAAGACAATGTGAAACTTTAGAGTAAGAAGAACTCTTGAAATTTAGTCAACAGTCATTAGATTGAAATGACAAGTGAAAATTGACTTTTTAGTGGTAAACTATACATTTCTTATCACACTATGTACACACTGTTCAAACTATCCTACTTCTGATTAATTTTATATTACCCATCAATTATGACTTTATTTGTAGTTAACAAAAAATGGTAAGTAGTAACAGGACTGCTGAGGACATTCTCAAACTTATATATTCCTTTTTATGACAAATTATACTATTTTTCTAAATCATTTTCGTAATAGAAAAACTGAATTCAATACATTTTCACCATGCCAACTATTCAAATACACAGTTGAATTGATCTTGCATTTTCAAAATAGTTTAAATAAATTTTTGCTATAGTAATGAAGCATAGAGTAAAAATAAACATGCACACTTCTAAAGATTTAAATATTACATATATTATTCAGCCATTTTTCAATGGCTAGCAATTTCATATAGTTAATAAACACCTATTAGCTATATTAACATAGTTAATAGAAAGACTTTTTATTTTTGCTAATATGTTTGGAAAAGCCAAAAGTCATGAGTATGATTAGAAAATTATATGAATCCTTGCTTTTAATAATTCAATCTAAACAACTGATTTATATTATTTGAAGTAAATGAAGATATGCTTGCCCTTTAGGTGTTAATTATTTCAGCAAAAGTATAAATTCTTGACTTACAATGAAGCATAAAGATTACTGTTCTAACATGAGCTTCATGCTTACCACATACCACAGTTACTCGAATAAATGACACCAGATTTCTTTTTTTTTATTTTTTTATTTTTTATTTTTTTGACACCAGATTTCTAAAGCAAATAATTCCCTGTGAGTAAATTGCACTTTGGCTTGACACTGCCTCCCACAGAAGTGGGTATATCTCTTGCCAGTCTCTTCCTTCCCCATGATCTATCCGTTTTCAACAAACACATTTAACAGCTGTGGATACAAACAGGCACATTTGGCAAAAGTAGGAACCAGATGCCAAAATCTGAATGTATGTTCTATTCAAAGCATCCGGCCCTGTTGCTAACTCCTTGGTGTCACCACTGTTGGCTCCCTCTCTTAATCATCTACTGGCAGGCAACAGAGGCGCATCTGGGGATATTGTCGAGGTGACGTAGCTGTGCTCTGGCTACCTTGTGAGTTGCAACCATTTTGAGGTAGCTTCCTATTTCTAAGAATGTTTTGAAAAAACTATTATGAAATATGTTATACATTATGACATATATTTATATTTTTATACTATATGAAATACACACACACACACACACACACACACACACACACACACATACTGTTATGAAACACTAAAAGAGCTCATTGAAAATAAAATTCCCAAATTTAAGACTTTCAAATTTCTGCCTGGGAGCAAGACACTGTTATCTGAAATAGTTAAAACACATCCTTACAAAGTATGTGTGAACAAATGTAAGGTACAAATTAATAGTGAAATCTGCATGATAAATGACTTTAGCTACCTAGGCAGAGGATTTGTTGTAGCTCAGATTCTCTTATGCCTGAGGCTAGCTTGCATGTGTGGAGTTTATTTGGAATTTGAGCCCAGAGAGCAGAAGGGAGGAACAAAGTAGTGAGGTGAGGTGGGAAGGGGCAGGTAGTTAAATAGGGAAGTAGGAAATCCAACAGTAAGGTAGGCATCTCTTGATTTTTGCTGGATCCCATGGTACACACTCTGGGGATGCTCCTGAAATATTTTTTTCAGAGATACATATCTGAGGGAGGAAAAGGGGAAACATTGATTTTTATTCCCCCATCTGAGAATTATTTCCTGCTTTCCTGTGCCACTTAGAAATTTTGGAGTTGTGCATGTGAGAATGTTGACTAGATTACTGTGGTCTCCTCATTGTGTGTAAGAGAAGAAAGGAGTATTTCACATGGCACGAGCTTGTGTCAAGGCATTGTTAAATTACACCCAAAGTTGCTGGATTCTGGAATCTAAGGTGGAACTTATGAGATTTGAGTTGGTAAATAAGCAGTAACAAATACACAGCTACTATTTCCT
The DNA here is from genome assembly GCF_048418805.1 of Vulpes vulpes. Lineage (NCBI taxonomy): Eukaryota > Metazoa > Chordata > Mammalia > Carnivora > Canidae > Vulpes > Vulpes vulpes. Next base: position 1,935,150 of record NW_027325668.1, read on the forward strand.
TAGCTTTCTACATACATTGTCACATTAATGTTCACAATAACTCTAAAAGTAGATATTCTTATCATTATGCTTCTATTTTATAGTTGAAACTAAGGATGTAGAAAAGTAAGGCAGTTTTCCCAGGATCATTCAGATAGAGAGGCCCAAAACTAGAATTTGACCTTTTTCTGGATGCTGTACAAGATTCAGTCCCTGTTAACAGAGGCTCTTATCTACCAGTGACTTAAAGATCTGTTCCTCAGCACAGATGAAATGCTTTGTTCATTCCAGGTGATAGAAGGTCTGCCAGAGTTGCTACACTTGAAAATTACTCCCTAATGCTGACTCCCTAATGCTCATGCCTCATTCTCATCTATCACCCCTGCTCAGTTGACCTTCATTTTTTTAAACAAGATTTTATTTATTTTTTGAGAGAGAGAGAGAGAGAGAGAGAGAGAGCGAGCAGGGAGAGGGGCAAAAGGAGAGGGAGAGAATTCCAGGCAGACTGTACTGAGTGCAGAGCCTAGGCAGGGCTTGACTTTCCCAGGACTCTGAGGTCATGACCTGAGCCAAAAGTAAGAGTCAGACACTTACCCAACTGAGTCATCCAGGTGCCCATTAGGTGACCTTCCTATAGTGTCTCCTAGCTCCTCCCTCTGCCCCTAGGCCCTGACCCATTCACATAGTCACTTTCTTAGGGTTCTCAAAAAAGAATTGGTAAATAAATCATAGCAAAACCTAACCAAACAGATTAAATATTTTTTTTCATTCAACAGTATTGAAATAACCAGTTATTCTTCAAAGGAATTATGGGTGCTGTTCAGTCACTGGAAAAGGAACACTGAAGAAAAATAGACCAAGAAAAGGAACGAAATCATCTATATTACAACCTACCATCATTTTATGTGTAGAAGAATAACCAATTTCTACAAACTATCCCTTTATGGTTTGGTTAAATTTAAGGTCAGAAGCAAGAAAATAATATGAGTGAATTAAATGTGCATTGGTTAACATAGATAATTTAAAATAAAATGCAGATATACACAGAAGTATATGGAAGACAACAGTTATTTTGAGTCTTACCTAGAGGAAAAAGAGTTTGCATTTCATAGGCAGAAGTGAAATCAATCTAAGTCCTCAAAGAGGAGTATGGGAGTATATAGCATTTGAAAAAGAAAATCTTTGGGCAGCCCTGGTGGCCCAGCGGTTTAGCCCTGCCTTAAGCCCAGGGCATGATTCTGGAGACCTGGGATTGAGTCCCACATCAGGCTCCCTGCATGGAGCCTGCTTCTCCCTCTGCCTGTGTCTCTGCCTCTCTCTCTCTCTCTCTCTCTCTGTGTGTGTGTGTGTGTGTGTGTGTGTGTCTCATGAATAAATAAATAAAATCTTAAAAAAAAAAAAAGAAAAGAAAATCCTAATAGCTATGTTAAGGTCTGGTGTGAATCGAAAAATCAAATTACTAAAATAAAAGAAATAAAATAGCTGATTTCTATAAAGTGAAATATGAGTTGGTAAGGGATCCAGATTTATTAAGGACAAAATTACCAAGATTTATTGATGGGAAAAGTTATGAAATACATGTATATATGTGACTCTAAGTCACATATTAGAGCATCAAGATTTACTTAGAGTGATAGAGACATTAGATAGGACTGACAATTTCTAGGAAAATACATGATGGATGCTACTTTATTAAGAGAAAGAAAAAAGAGACTAGAAATGGCTGATTCCGGTAGAAAAATAAATATAAAAAGAGTTTTATTTATTTTTATTTTTTTTATAAAAAGAGTTTTAGATAGAATGTTGATCATACTACAAGCCTTCAAATGTTTTTCTAGTTAACAATTAAAGGGGAAAAGGTAGTAATGAATGAGACATAAGGTTGCCAGAAATTGAATAGAGGAATCGGGGACATTATCAATATAGAAAAAATAGTGGTGTTGGCATCCAGTCCTGCCAAAAATCCCCCCAAAATATGGAAAAAAAATCTTTAGTGTGAAGTAATTTAGATCATAGAATGATTCCAGTGACAAAGAAAGAGCACCAAAATTTAAGAGATGAGGCAGGCATATAGACAAATGCAATGGAATGCTATATCAAGTTAATCTTACCTTAACCAGGAAATATGATTCATCTTTAAATCTCTCAGAGTTGATGGAGGAGGGGCAAGATGGCGGCAGAGCAGGGTCTCCAAGTCACTTGTCCTCAACAAATTACCTAGAAAACATTCAAATCAGCCTGAAAATCTACGAATTCAGCCTGAGATTTAAAGAGAGACCAGCTGGAACGCTACAGTGAGAAGAGTTCGCGCTTCTATCAAGGTAGGAAGACGGGGAAAAAGAAATAAAGACACAAAAGACCTCCAAGGGGGAGGGGCCCCGCGAGGAGCCGGGCTGAGGCCGGGGCGAGTGTCCCCAGGACAGGAGAGCCCCGTCCCGGAGGAGCAGGAGCTGCACCAACCTTCCCCGCGGAAAGGCCTCCCGGGGAATTGGAGCAGGATCCCCAGAAAGGCGGGGATGCCCTCGGGCTCCCTGGGACAGTAACAGAGGAACTGCGCCCCGGTGGATGCGCCGAGCTCCCTAAGGGCTGCAGCGCTCGGCGGGACCCGGAGCGGCTCGGAGGGGCTCGGGCGGCGGCTCCGCGGAGGGGGCTGCGGGGCTCCGGGAACAGCTCGGCGGCGGCGGCTCGGGCGGAGGAAGAAGCTCCGCGGAGGGGGCTGCGCGGCTCCGGGAACAGCTCGGAGGGGCTCGGGCGGCGGCTCCGCGGAGGGGGCTGCGGGGCTCCGGGAACAGCTCGGCGGCGGCGGCTCGGGCGGAGGAAGAAGCTCCGCGGAGGGGGCTGCGCGGCTCCGGGAACAGCTCGGAGGGGCTCGGGCGGCGGCTCCGAGGAGGGGGCGGTGCGGCTCCGGGAACAGCTCGGAGGGGCTCGGGCGGCGGCTCCGCGGAGGGGGCTGCGCGGCTCCGGGAACAGCTCGGCGGCGGCGGCTCGGGCGGAGGAAGAAGCTCCGCGGAGGGGGCTGCGCGGCTCCGGGAACAGCTCGGCAGCGGCGGCTCGGGCGGAGGAAAAACCTCAGCCCGGAGGGGGCGGCGCGACTCCGGGAACAGCTCGGAGGGGCTCGGGCGGCGGCTCCGCGTAGGAGGCTGCACCGCCGGGACCGCGAATCCAACAGCGCAGGCTCCGGAGCACAGGGCGCAGGGACACAGCCCAGGATCCGGCCTCCCCCCGGGACAGGCAGAGGCCAGGAGGGCCCAGGACAGCGAGGACGCTCCTGCCTGGAACTGAGCAGATCAGCGGCCCCGCCCCGGAGCCTCCAGGCCCTGCAGACGGAGAGCCCCGGAGCTACTGCGGGGGCTGACTCCAGGGTCCCAGAGCTGCCCCCGCCACTGTGGCTTCCTCCCGGGGCCTCACGGGGTGAACAACCCCCACTGAGCCCTGCACCAGGCAGGGGCAGAGCAGCTCCCCCAAGTGCTAACACCTGAGAATCAGCACAGCAGGCCCCTCCCCCAGAAGACCAGCTAGAGGGACAAGTTCCAAGGGAAGTCAAGGGACTTAAAGAACACAGAATCGGAAGATACTCCCCCGTGTTTTTTTTGTTTTTGTTTTTTTTTTTTTTTTTTTTGTTTTGTGCTTTGTTTTTTTTTTCTTTTCTCTCTTTCTTCTTGATTTCTGATTGCGTCCCCCACCCCCCCCTTTTTTTCTTTTTTCTCCTTTCTTTTTCTTCTCTTTCCCCCCCCCTTTTTTTTTCTTCTTTCTCTTTTTTCTTTTTCTCTTTTCTTTCCTTCTCTCTCTTTTTCTCCTTTTCCCAATACAACTTGGTTTTGGCCACTCTGCACTGAGCAAAATGACTAGAAGGAAAACCTCACCTCAAAAAAAAGAATCAGAAACAGCCCTCTCTCCCACAGAGTTACAAAATATGGATTACAATTCAATGTCAGAAAGCCAATTCAGAAGCACTATTATACAGCTACTGGTGGCTCTAGAAAAAACCATAAAGGACTCAAGAGACTTCATGACTGCAGAATGGAGATCCAATCAGGCAGAAATTAAAAATCAATTAAATGAGATACAATCCAAGCTAGAAGTCCTAACGACGAGGCTTGACGAGGTGGAAGAACGAGTGAGTGACATAGAAGACAAGCTGATGGCAAAGAGGGAAACTGAGGAAAAAAGAGACAGGCAATTAAAAGACCATGAGGATAGATTAAGGGAAATAAATGACAGCCTGAGGAAGAAAAACCTACGTTTAATTGGGGTTCCCGAGGGCGCCGAAAGGGACAGAGGGCCAGAATATTTATTTGAACAAATCCTAGCTGAAAACTTTCCGAATCTGGGAAGGGAAAGAGGCATTCAGATCCAGGAAATAGAGAGATCCCCCCCCTAAAATCAACAAAACCCGATCAACACCTCGACATTTAATAGTGAAGCTTGCAAATTCCAAAGATAAGGAGACGATCCTTAAAGCAGCAAGAGAAAAAAAGTCCCTGACTTTTATGGGGAGGAATATTAGGGTAACAGCAGACCTCTCCACAGAGACCTGGCAGGCCAGAAAGGGCTGGCAGGATATATTCAGGGTCCTAAATGAGAAGAACATGCAACCAAGAATACTCTATCCAGCAAGGCTTTCATTCAAAATGGAAGGAGAGATAAAGAGCCTCCAAGACAGGCAGGAACTGAAAGAATATGTAACCTCCAAACCAGCTCTGCAAGAAATTTTAAGGGGGACTCTTAAAATTCCCCTTTAAGAAGAAGTTCAGTGGAACAATCCACAAAAACAAGGACTGAATAGATATGATGACACTAAACTCATATCTATCAATAGTAACTCTGAACGTGAATGGGCTTAATGACCCCATCAAAAGGCACAGGGTTTCAGACTGGATTAAAAAGCAGGACCCATCTATTTGCTGTCTACAAGAGACTCATTTTAGACAGAAGGACACCTACAACCTGAAAATAAAAGGTTGGAGAACCATTTACCATTCAAATGGTCCTCAAAAGAAAGCAGGGGTAGCCATCCTTATATCAGATAAATTAAAATTTACCCTGAAGACTATAGTGAGAGATGAAGAGGGACACTATCTCATACTCAAAGGATCTATCCAACAAGAAGACTTAACAATTCTCAATATATATGCCCCAAATGTGGGAGCTGCCAAATATTTAAACCAATTAATAACCAAACTCAAGAAATACTTTGATAATAATACACTTATACTTGGTGACTTCAATCTAGCTCTTTCTACCCTCGATAGGTCTTCTAAGCACAACATATCCAAAGAAACGAGAGCTTTAAATGATACACTGGACCAGATGGATTTCACAGATATCTACAGAACTTTACATCCAAACTCAACTGAATACACATTCTTCTCAAGTGCACATGGAACTTTCTCCAGAATAGACCACATACTGGGTCACAAATCGGGTCTGAACCGATACCAAAAGATCGGGATAGTCCCCTGTATATTCTCAGACCATAATGCCTTGAAATTAGAACTTAATCACAACAAGAAGTTTGGAAGGACCACAAACACGTGGAGGTTAAGGACCATCCTGCTAAAAGATGAAAAGGTCAACCAGGAAATTAAGGAAGAATTGAGAAGATTCATGGAAACTAATGAGAATGAAGATACAACCGTTCAAAATCTTTGGGACGCAGCAAAAGCAGTCCTGAGGGGGAAATACATCGCAATACAAGCATCCATTCAAAAACTGGAAAGAACTCAAATTCAAAAGCTCACCTTACACATAAAGGAACTAGAGAAAAAGCAACAAATGGACCCCACCCCCAGCAGAAGAAGACAGTTAATTAAAATTCGAGCAGAACTAAATGATATCGAGACCAAAAGAACTGTGGAACAGATCAACAGAACCAGGAGTTGGTTCTTTGAAAGAATTAATAAGATAGATAAACCATTAGCGAACCTTATTAAAAAGAAGAGAGAGAAGACTCAAATTAATAAAATCATGAATGAGAAAGGAGAGATCACTACCAACACCAAGGAAATACAAACGATTCTAAAAACATATTATGAACAGCTGTATGCCAATAAATTAGGAAATCTAGAAGAAATGGATGCATTCCTGGAAAGCCACAAACTACCAAAACTGGAGCAGGAAGAAATAGAAAACCTGAACAGGCCAATAACCAGGGAGGAAATTGAAGCAGTCATCAAAAACCTCCCGAGACACAAGACTCCAGGGCCAGATGGCTTCCCAGGGGAATTCTATCAAACGTTTAAAGAAGAAATCATACCTATTCTACTAAAGCTGTTTGGAAAGATAGAAAGAGATGGAGTACTGCCAAATTCGTTCTATGAGGCCAGCATCACCTTAATTCCGAAACCAGACAAAGACCCCACCAAAAAGGAGAATTACAGACCAATATCCCTGATGAACATGGATGCAAAAATTCTCAACAAGATACTAGCCAATAGGATCCAACAACACATTAAGAAAATTATTCACCATGACCAAGTAGGATTTATCCCTGGGACACAAGGCTGGTTCAACACTCGTAAAACCATCAATGTGATTCATCATATCAGCAAGAGAAAAACCAAGAACCATATGATCCTCTCATTGGATGCAGAGAAAGCATTTGACAAAATACAGCATCCATTCCTGATCAAAACACTTCAGAGTGTTGGGATAGAGGGAACTTTCCTCGACATCTTAAAAGCCATTTACGAAAAGCCCACAGCAAATATCATTCTCAATGGGGAAGCACTGGGAGCCTTTCCCCTAAGATCAGGAACAAGACAGGGATGTCCACTCTCACCACTGCTGTTCAACATAGTTCTGGAAGTCCTCGCCTCAGCAATCAGACAACAAAAAGACATTAAAGGCATTCAAATTGGCAAAGAAGAAGTCAAACTCTCCCTCTTCGCCGATGACATGATACTCTACATAGAAAACCCAAAAGCCTCCACCCCAAGATTGCTAGAACTCATACAGCAATTTGGTAGCGTGGCAGGATACAAAATCAATGCCCAGAAATCAATGGCATTTCTATACACTAACAATGAGACTGAAGAAAGAGAAATTAAGGAGTCAATCCCATTTACAATTGCACCCAAAAGCATAAGGTACCTAGGAATAAACCTTACCAAGGAGGTGAAGGATCTATACCCTAAAAACTATAGAACACTTCTGAAAGAAATTGAGGAAGACACAAAGAGATGGAAAAATATTCCATGCTCATGGATTGGCAGAATTAATATTGTGAAAATGTCAATGTTACCCAGGGCAATTTACACGTTTAATGCAATCCCTATCAAAATACCATGGACTTTCTTCAGAGAGTTAGAACAAATTATTTTAAGATTTGTGTGGAATCAGAAAAGACCCCGAATAGCCAGGGGAATTTTAAAAAAGAAAACCATAGCTGGGGGCATCACAATGCCAGATTTCAGGTTGTACTACAAAGCTGTGGTCATCAAGACAGTGTGGTACTGGCACAAAAATAGACACATAGATCAATGGAACAGAATAGAGAACCCAGAAGTGGACCCTGAAATGTATGGTCATCTAATATTCGATAAAGGAGGAAAGACTATCCATTGGAAGAAAGACAGTCTCTTCAATAAATGGTGTTGGGAAAACTGGACATCCACATGCAGAAGAATGAAACTGGACCACTCTCTTTCACCATACACAAAGATAAACTCAAAATGGATGAGAGATCTAAATGTGAGACAAGAGTCCATCAAAATCCTAGAGGAGAACACAGGCAACACCCTTTTTGAACTCGGCCACAGTAACTTCTTGCAAGATACATCCACAAAGGCAAAAGAAACAAAAGCAAAAATGAACTATTGGGACTTCATCAAGATAAGAAGCTTTTGCACAGCAAAGGATACAGTCAACAAAACTAAAAGACAACCTACAGAATGGGAGAGGATATTTGCAAACGACATATCAGATAAAGGGCTAGTTTCCAAAATCTATAAAGAACTTATTAAACTCAACACCAAAGAAACAAACAATCCAATCATGAAATGGGCAAAAGACATGAAGAGAAATCTCACAGAGGAAGACATGGACATGGCCAACATGCACATGAGAAAATGCTCTGCATCACTTGCCATCAGGGAAATACAAATCAAAACCACAATGAGATACCACCTCACACCAGTGAGAATGGGGAAAATTAACAAGGCAGGAAACAACAAATGTTGGAGAGGATGCGGAGAAAAGGGAACCCTCTTACACTGTTGGTGGGAATGTGAACTGGTGCAGCCACTCTGGAAAACTGTGTGGAGGTTCCTCAAAGAGTTAAAAATAGACCTGCCCTACGACCCAGCAATTGCACTGTTGGGGATTTACCCCAAAGATTCAGATGCAACGAAACGTCGGGACACCTGCACCCCGATGTTTCTATCAGCAATGGCCACAATAGCCAAACTGTGGAAGGAGCCTCGGTGTCCATCGAAAGATGAATGGATAAAGAAGATGTGGTTTATGTATACAATGGAATATTACTCAGCGATTAGAAACGACAAATACCCACCATTTGCTTCATCGTGGATGGAACTGGAGGGTATTATGCTGAGTGAAATAAGTCAATCGGAGAAGGACAAGCAGTGTATGTTCTCATTCATTTGGGGAATATAAATAATAGTGAAAGGGAATATAAAGGAAGGGAGAAGAAATGTTGGGAAATATCAGGAAGGGAGACAGAACATAAAGACTCCTAACTCGGGGAAACGAACTAGGGGTGGTGGAAGGGGGGAGGAGGGCGGGTGTTGGAGGGGAATGGGTGACGGGCACTGAGGTGGACACTTGACGGGATGAGCACTGGGTGTTTTTCTGTATGTTGGTAAATTGAACACCAATAAAAATTAATTAAAAAAAAAATAATAAATCTCTCAGAGTTCATTGTAGTGATAGTTGAATACAGAAAATTATTAGGTAGAGTAAAATGTTTTTACTGAAACATTATAAAGTGAGCAAAATAAATGAAATATCTACTGTACTTCTGAAGGATGACCATGAAATTTTAATGCACTATAAGATTAATAATATAGCTCAATAAGATTGATATATTAAAATATATAATCTATTAATACTTAAGGAGTAGTATTTTTTTAAATTTTAATTTTTATAGTAGTATTTTTTTAATTTTATTTATTTATTCATGAGAGACACAGAGAGAGAAGCAGAGACATTGGCAGAGGAAAAAGTATGCTCCCGATGAGGAGCCCGATGTGGGATGCAATCCCAGAACCCCGGGATCACAGCCTAAGCCAGAGGCAGACATCTAACCACTGAGATACCCAGGTGCCCCAAGGAATTTTAGTAGTTTGTCAGATAAACATGCAAGTCCTTTAGTTGTAGACTTCAAAATTTTAACTTCTACACCAATGAATATAAGATACATAATTATGTACGTAGTCCATTTTGCTAAGTAACATGCCTACATGCATTTGAATAGATTTTTATCTAGTGAAAGAACTAACAGCATGACAGCTATTCACTGCCTCCTATGATGGTCTAAGACATGCATTTTTATTGTTGTTCAGTCAGAACTTGAAATATACTAAGAATTCCAGGACTCTGAGAAGTATTCTGAGAAGGCAGAATATATTATTTTAACATTTGAAGCAACTAATAAAAATGTCTATTCTAAACTGACATTCAAGTTTATTAATATATTAATAAGGGCAGCAATATGTTGTCATTTCTTCCTTACAGCCATGAGGAATTATTTCAAATATGAAGCTACATATTATTGATTGAGAAACTTAATATATAATAATTAAAGATTTCACATGTAAAAAATAAGATGTTCATCAGTTCAAACCAAAATCTCTTTAATATGGTTAAAATTTTAATTTACTAATCATGTATGTGATATGCTTAAGAAGCATGGCGTTCAGAACTATATATGTTAAATACTTCACTTAAGAATTTTATTATGAGGGCAGCCCTGGTGGCTCAGCGGTTTAGTGCCGCCTTCAGCCCAAGGCATGAACCTGGAGACCCGGGATCAAGTCCCACGTCGGGCTCCCCACATGGAACCTGCTGCTCCCTCTGCCTATGTCTCTGCCTCTCTCTCTCTATTATGTCTCCCATGAATAAATAAATAAAATCTTAAAAAAAAAAAAGAATTTGATTATGAGGGACAACTGGGTGGCATAGTGGTTGAGCATCTGCCTTCAGCCTAGGGCATGATCCTGGGGTTCCAGGATCAAGTCCCGCATTGGGCTCCCTGCATGGAGTCTGCTTCTCTTTCTGCCTGTGTCTCTGCCTCTCTCTCTCTCTCATGAATAAATAAATAAAATATTTTAAAAAAAGATTTTAATTATGACCATGAATGCCTTTTTTATTTTAAAAGGTAAAGTTATTTTAACACACGCAATAGAGCAATGTCCACTCGTTGAATCATTTTTTTGTTTTTGTATTTTAATGATAAAGTTATAGGTGGTTGCAAGCAATATTTTTGCAATTTTAAAATTGAAAACTTTTACTTTACGAATACTAAATGGCCAAGAACTAAACATGAAGAGATGAAAAAAAGAGCAGCAGATGGGGAGGATGTGAAGCCAACCATACTTAAGAAGCCGAAACCAATTAGAAAGGTATCACTGAAAGCTATTCTACAGAGCCGACCAAAAATGGAGAGCAAGTATAATAATAAAATACCATGGTTGATAGCTCCTAAGGCCTGTGGAATGTCAAGAAGCAGTACGAGTGTAATGTTAGCACCTTACTAAGCAATTTATGAGTAATTCAATGGAAGACTGTTTCTGTTTTTGGAGATGAAAATAATCGATCGAAACGAGAAAAGTCAAATCGAAATGAAAATAATCGAATCGAAACGAAAATAATCAAATCGAAAAGAAACGAACTGAATCGATAATATCAAATTGAATCGAAAATAATAAAATCGAATTGAAAAAAAATCAAAACGAAAATAATCAAATAGAAACAAAAATAATTGAATCGAAACGACAAAAGTCAAATCGAAATGAAAATAATCGAATCGAAACGAAAATAATTGAATCAAAAAGAAACGAATTGAATCGAATCGAAAAAAATCAATTCGAATCGAAATTAACCAAACTGAAACGAGAGAAATCAAATCGAATCGAAAATAATCGAATCGAATCAAAAATACACAAATCGAAATGAAAATAATCGAATCGAAACGAAAAAATTCGAATCAAAAAGAAACGAATTGAATCGATTCGAAAAAATCAAATAGAATAGAAAATAAACAAATCGAAACGAAAATAATCAATCGAAACGAAAATAAATGAATCGAAATGAAAAAAATCAAGAAGTGAAAAAATCGAAACGAATCGAAAATAATCAAATCGTATCAAAAATAATCAAATCGAATCGAAAATAATCAAATAGAAACGAAAATAATCGAATCGAATCAAAAATAATCAAATCGAAACGAAAATAATTGAATCGAATCGAAAATACTCGAATCGAAACGAAAATAATCTAATAGAAATGAAAATAATCGATCGAAACGAGAAAGTCGAATCGAAATGATAATAATCGAATCGAAATGAAAATAATCGAATCCAAACGAAAAAAATCGAATCAAAACGAAAATAATCGAATCGAAAAGAAAAAATCGAATCAAATAGCATCAAATCGAAAAAAATCGAATCGAATCGAAAAAATAGAATCGAAACGAAAATAAACGAATCGAAACAATAATCGAATCGAAACGAAAATAAATGAATCGAAATGAAAAAAATCATGTAGAAGCGAAAAAAATCGAATCGAATTGAAAATAATCAAGTTGAATCGAAATTAATCGAATCAAATCGAGAATAAACAAATAGAAATGAAAATAATCGAATCGAAATGAGAAAAGTCAAATTGAAATGAAAATAATCGAATCGAAACGAAAATAATCGAATCGAAAAGAAACAAATTGAATTGAATCAAATAATATCAAATCGAATCGAAATAATCAAACCGAATTGAAAATAATCAAATTGAAATGAGAAAAATCAAATCGAATCGAAAATAATTGAATCAAATCGAAAATAAACAAATCTAACTGAAAGTAATCGAATCAAATCGAAAAAATTCGAATCGAAAAGAAACGAATTGAATCGAATCGAAAAAAATCAAATAGAATCGAAAATAATCAAATCAAAACGAAAGTAATCAATCAAAACGAAAATAATCGAATCGAAACCAAAATAATCAAATGGACATGAAAATAATCGAATCGAAAATACTCAAATCGAAACTAAAATAATCAAATCGAACTGAAAAGAATCAAATCGAATACAAAATAATAGAATCGAAACGAAAATATTCGAATCGAAACCAAAATAATCATATCGACATGAAAATAATTGAATCGAATCGAAAATAAATCGAAAGTAAAATAATCGAATCGAATCGAAAATAATTGAATCAAAACGAAAATATCCGAATCGAAACGAAAATAATTGAATCGAAACGTAAATAATCAAATCGAAGTGAAAATAAACGAATCGATTTAAAAATTCGAATTGAAACGAAAATAATAGAATCGAATCAAAAATAATCGAGTTGAAACGAAAATAATTGAGTTGAAACAAAAATAATCCAATCGAAATGAAAATCGAATCGAAACGAAAATAATCGAATGGAATAAAAAGAATACAATCAAAAGAAAAATAATCAAATCGAAATGAAAAAAATGGAATGGAATCGAATCGAATTGAAGAAAATCAAATCGCATCCAATCGATAAATATCGAATGGAATGGAATTGAATCAAAACGAAAATAATCGAATCAAAACGAAGATAATTGAATCGAATAAAAACATAATCGAAACGAAAATAAGCGAATCGAAACGAAAAAAATCGCATCAAAACGAAAATAATCGAATCGAAACCAAAATAATCAATCAAAATGAAAATAATCAAATCAAATCAAAAATAATCACATCAAAACGAAAATAAACGAATCGAATCAAAAAAATTCGAATCGAAAAGAAACGAATTGAATCGAATCAAAAAAATCAAATCGAATAGAAAATAATCGAATCGAAATGAAAATAATCAATTGAAATGAAAATAATCGAATCGAAACCAAAATATTCAAATCCACATGAAAATAATTGATCGAATCGAAAATAATCAAGTCGAAACTAAAATAATCGAATCGAATTGAAAATAATCAAATCGAATAGAAAATAATCGAATCGAAATGAAAATAATCGAAACGAAAATCTAATCAAAAATAATCAAATCGAAACGAATATAATCTAATCGAATAGAAAATAATCAAATCGAAACGAAAATAACCGAATCGAAATTAAAATAATTGAATCGAAACGAAAATAATCAAAACGACAATAATCGAATTGAAACAAAAAAAATCAAATTGAAACAAAAATAATCGAATCGAAAAGAAAAAAATCCAATCGAATAGCATCGAATCAAAAAAATCGATTCGAATTGAATCGAAAATATCGAATCGAAACGAAAATAAATGAATCAAAACAATAATGATTGAATCGAAACGAAAATAAATGAATCGAAACGAAAAAATCATGTAGAAGCGAAAAAAATCAAATCAAAAATAATCAAATCAAAAATAATCAAATAGAAATGAAAATAATCGAATCGAGATGAGAAAAGTCAAATCGAAATGAAAATAATCGAAACGAAAATAATCGAATCAAAAAGAAAATAAACGGATCGAATCGAAAAAATTCGAATTGAAAAGAAACGAATTGAATCGACATGAAAATAATCGAATCGGATAGAAAATAGTCGAATCGAAACGTAAAAATTCGAATCAAAAAGAAACGAATTAAATCGACATGAAAATAATCAAATCGAATAGAAAATAATCGAATCGAAACAAAAATAATGAATCGAAACGAGAAAAATCGAATTGAAAAGAAAATAATCGAATCGAATCGAAAAAATTCGAATCGAAAAGAAACGAATTGAATGGACATGAAAATAATCGAATCGAATAGAAAATAATCGAATCAAAACGAAAATAATCAATCGATACAAAAATAATCGAATCGAAACCAAAATAATCAAATCCACATGAAAATAATCGAATCGAATAAAAAATAATCAAATCGAAACTAAAATAATCGAATCGAATCGAAAATAATCAAATTGAATAGGAAATAATCGAATCGAAATGAAAAAAATCAAGTAGAAGCGAAAATAATCGAGTTGAAACCAAAATAATTAAATCGACATGAAAATAATCGAATCGAAATAATAAAATAGAAACGAAAATAATCGAATCAAATCGAAAATAACCGAATCAAAACGAAAATATTCGAGTCGCAACCAAAATAATCGAATCGACATGAAAATAATCGAATCGAAACGAAAATAATCGGATGGAATAAAAAGAATAGAATTTAAACAAAAATAATCAAATCGAAATAAAAAAAAGGAATCGAATCGAATCTAAGAAAATCAAATCTCATCGAATCAATAGAAACCGAATGGAATGGAATCGAATCGAATCGAAAAAAATCGAATCGAAATGAAAATAATCGAATCGAAATGAAGATAATCGAGTTGAATAAAAACATAATCGAAACGAAAATAATCGAATCGAAACAAAAAAATCGCATCAAAACGAAAATAATCGAAACCAAAATAATCACACAACATGAAAATAATCGAATTGAATCGAAAATAATCACATCGAAACGAAAATAATCAGATAGAATCAAACGTAATCAAATTGAAACCAAAATAATCGAATCAAATCAACAATAATCGAGTCGAATCGAAAATAATCAAAGAGAAATGAAAATAATCGAATCGAATTGAAAATAATCAAATCGAATAGAAAATAATCAAATCGAAACGAAAATCATATCGACATGAAAAAAATCAAATCGAATCGAAAATAATCAAATCGAAACTAAAATCAAATCGACATGAAAAAAATCAAATCGAATCGAAAATAATCAAATCGAAACAAAAATAATCAAATTGAATCGAAAATAATCAAATCGAATCGAAAATAATCAATCGAAACGAAAATAATTGAAACGAAACCAAAATAATCAAATCGACATGAAAATAATGGAATCGAATTGAAAGTAATCAAATAGTAACTAAAATAATCGAATTGCATAGAAAATGATGAAATCGAAACGAAAATAATCAATCGAAATGAAAATCAAATCGAAAACAAAATAATCAAATCGACATGAAAAAAATCAAATCGAATAGAAAATAATCGAATCAAAACAAAAATAATCAAAACGAGAAAAATCGAATCGAAAAGAAAATAATCGGATCGAATCGAAAAAATTCGAATTGAAAAGAAACGAATTGAATCGACATGAAAATAATCGAATCGAATAGAAAATAATCGAATTGAAACGAAAATAATCAAATAGAAACGAAAATAATCGAATCGAAAAGAAACAAATTGAATTGAATCGAAAAAAATCAAATCGAATTGAAAATAATCAAATCGAAATGAGAAAAATCGAATCGAATCAAAAATAATTGAATCGAATCTAAAATAAACAAATCTAACTGAAAATAATCAAATCGAATCGAAAAAATTCGAATCGAAAAGAAACGAATTGAATCGACATGAAAATAATCGAATCGAATAGAAAATAATCGAATCGAAACGAAGATAATCAATCGATACAAAAATAATCGAATCGAAACCAAAATAATCAAATCCACATGAAAATAATCGAATCGAATCGAAAATAATCAAATCGAAACTAAAATAATCGAATCGAATCGAAAATAATCAAATTGAATAGGAAATAATCGAATCGAAATGAAAAAAATCAAGTAGAAGCGAAAATAATCGAGTTGAAACCAAAATAATTAAATCGACATGAAAATAATCGAATCGAAATAATAAAATAGAAACGAAAATAATCGAATCGATAATAACCGAATCGAAATGAAAATTATCGAGTCGCAACCAAAATAATCGAATCGACATGAAAATAATCGAATCGAAATGAAAATAATCGAATGGTATAAAAAGAATAGAATCTAAACAAAAATAATCAAATCGAAATGAAAAAAATGGAATCGAATCGAATCGAATCTAAGAAAATCAAATCGCATCGAATCGATAGAAATCGAATGGAATGGAATGGAATCGAATCGAATCGAAAAAAATCGAATCGAAACGAAAATAATCGAATCGAAATGAAGATAATCGAATCGAATAAAAACATAATCGAAACGAAAATTATCGAATCGAAACAAAAAAATCGCATCAACACGAAAATAATCGAATCAAAACCAAAATAATCACACAAAATGAAAATAATCGAATCGAATCGAAAATAATCACATCGAAATGAAAATAATTGGATAGCATCAAAAGTAATCAAATCGAATAGAAAATAATCAAATCGAAACGAAAATAATCAATCGAAATGAAAATAATCAAATCGAAACGAAAATAATCAAGTCGAGATGAAAATAATCGAATCGAATCGAAAATAATCAAATCGAAACTAAAAAAATCGAATCGAATCGAAAAAAATCAAATCGAATAGAAAATAATCGAATCGAAATGAAAAAAATCAAGTAGAAGCGAAAATAATTAAATGGAATCGAAAATAATCGAATCGTAATGAAAATAATCAAATCGAAACTAAAATCGAATCGAATCGAAAATAAATCGAAACGAAAATAATCAAATCGAATCGAAAATAATCAATCGAAACCAAAATAATCGAAACGAAACCAAAATAATCACATCAACATGAAAATCATGGAATCGAATCGAAAGTAATCAAATAGAAACTAAAATAATCGAATCGAATAGAAAACGATCAAATCGAATAGAAAATAATCAATCCAAATGAAAATAATCGAATCAAAACCAAAATGATCAAATCGACATGAAAATAACCGAACGAAATGCTGTGGAAGCGAACCGTACAGGCAGTCAGGATGCGGGAGGGACAGGCCATGAGCTCAACTCTCAGACGTGTGTGAGCTGTGCAGGCCGACGTGTGCTGGACACTTACTTACTGATGGGAGCTAGGACCGAGCTACACTCTCATTGAAGAAGGACATTTGCGATCTCTGCATTGAACTCAGATACACGAAGTAGAGTCCTGTCGCTTCCACATGCTTTTCACACAACCTCTTCCGGCACCTCACATAAATAAAAAATCTTTAAAAAAAATGAAAGAAGGTGTTCTTGATGTGCTCATAGTTTTAATTAAACATGAATCAAGTGACCTTTTGGCTCCTTGACATGCAGGATTCTATGTATTCAACATATAAATATTACACAGATGTTGACGTGTAAATATTACAAATAGAAGGAGAGCTAAAGAGAAAAAAATGTGATTTAACAAGAGAAAGGGGATCCCTGGGTGGCGCAGTGGTTTAGCACCTGCTTTTGGCCCAGGGCGCGATCCTGGAGACTCGGGATCGAATCCCACGTCAGGCTCCGAGTGCATGGAGCCTGCTTCTCCCTCTGCCTATGTCTCTGCCTCTCTCTCTCTCTCTCTCTTTCTCTGTGTGACTATCATAAAAAAAAATAATAATAAAATAAAATAATAAGAAAAAATTTAACAAGAGAAAGGCAGTAGGTAAAAAGAAGAAAAAAACAAGTAACACAGAATACAAACCCAAAGTGAATGTACTATAAATATATTGAAGATCTTAATACCATCAATATTGCATAAATGTAAATATTAGGCTAAAAGTATTAGGTCTAGTAAAGATGAACTTTATTGGGGTTAGCTCAATCAAATATTTAGAAATTAAGATGTCAATTTATGTTAAGAGGATCCCCCCAAAATGCCAAATATCTGAATTATTAAAATGATATAAATATGTACTATAAAGTACATCTCAACTGTGAAGATCTTTTACCTTTAAATATAATAAAAGAGGGATCCCTGGGTGGCGCAGCGGTTTGGCGCCTGCCTTTGGCCCAGGGCGCGATCCTGGAGACCCGGGATCGAGTCCCACGTCAGGCTCCGAGTGCATGGAGCCTGCTTCTCCCTCTGCCTGTGTCTCTGCCTCTCTCTCTCTGTGACTATCATAAATAAATTAAAAAAAAATTTAAAAAAAAAATAAATAAATATAATAAAAGAAGGACAACAGAAAGAAATTTTAGTATATAATACAGTTCTTCCTCATTATATGGTAATGGAATTACTTTAAATGAGAATCTGTGTGACATCCTATATGTAACCTCTGTTCTACCTTTATCTGTTCTATCTTTATGAACTTCTTGGTAGTTTCACTTATTAAAAGATTCTAACAGTATTTAGCTCTCTCTAAAGGGACCTTTGAGACCAAAATGGTTGCAACAGAATCTTTCTTTCTGTAAAAGATACCATAAAACAATTAAATGTTACTTGAGTCCTCACTGAAAACCATTCTCACTAAAACTAATGATTCCCTATGTCAATATTAAAATCTATTTTTTAACCTCATTTTGGACTTATAAAAATATTAAAATATATTTCAATATCTCATACTGAATATCTAGCAGTAGCCACAAGGAAAAATAGCACAAATTTAATACTATTATACTAAAATACATTTTATCTTTATACTTCAATGTTTTAATATTAATAACAGATTCTATACTGCTTTATATTTTTTCGTATTTAATCATCTCAACATCCTTGTAAAAATAGTACAGATTTATTTTAAAAATAAGGAGAAAAGCTCATGGAATAAAATATTTTGTCAGATGAACATGCATCCATTTCTTCTATATTTGTTTCTCTATAATTCATTATTGTTGTTCAACTTACTTGAGATTATTTTTTTGAAAATGTTTTACACTTCCATAGACAAATTTATGGCAAATAGAAATTATTATTTTGTTCTTTCACTCAATAAAGAGTTTTAAAGTTAAAACAGTATAAAACTGAGCTTCAAGGGAAGAATTCTGTGGCTAAGTAGAATCATGTAAGGACGTACTTAAGAGTAGGTTGTGTGGTTAACTGATATCACCACTCCATTACTTCTATAATTTTTCATGATTTATATTGTCTTCTCCAGATATTTCCAAGCTAGTGAGGAAATTCAGAACACAGTTTCAGGGTAACTACTATGTTTCCTTTTAACTCCCTATAGTTTAACTTCCTTCACATTTTAGGAAGGACAAAGTCTAAGAAAGGCATGTTCAAAGAGAAGACATTGAGGAAAGTTACTCATGGCATTTATAATCTTGCAGATTTATTTTTTTTATGTTCAAAATAAACAGAACCTGGAAAATTACTGAAAAGTACCTATGGGATAAAGTTTGGCATAATTCTAAAAACAGAATGAAAAAAGAAAGAAGGAAAAGAAAGAAAGAAAGAAAGAAAGAAAGAAAGAAAGAAAGAAAAGAAAGAAAGAAAGAAAGAAGGAAAGAAGAGAAAAAAAAGAACAAAGAAGAAAGAAGGGAGAAAAGAAAGAAGTCATGTGAATTAGAAATGAAAGAACTAGGAGTAAATTTTTTAAAAAGGAATAAAAACATTTTTTAAAGTGTCCTCCAATATTTAAATACTTTATTAGGAGAGAAAATAGATCAATTATTCATGATTCATGACTATAGTTTTCAGATTAGTGTTTAAAAATTAAGGGGCTACACTTTTTTGACATTACAGAATAGTTAAGGTTGTCTAGAGATAGAATGAGATAGCTTTCTAGGCTTGTTTTCTCATTAATTTGGATGAGGTGGTTTCTAATATCCCTTTCAGTTTTACTATTGCAGTGTTATCTTTTTAAAAAAGATTTTCTTTATTTAATAAAGAGAGAGAGAGACCACATGAGCAAGGCAGAGCTACAGGAGAGGGAGAAGCAAACTCCCCTCTGAGGAGTGAATCTGCTGTGGGGCTCCATTCTAGGACTCCAGGATCGTGACCTGGGCAGAAGGCAGATGCTTAACTATCTGAGCCACCCAGGCACCTTGCACGATATTATCTTCCTCTGGATATTTAGAGTGAGTGTAACATGAGACAACCCACCTGCATACATCTGCTAAGCAGTTTACAACTCCCCGAGATTATCCCCCTCTTTACATTATCCCTGATGAATACTCTTAAAAGTGGAAGTGAATTCAAAACAATCCTAATGCTGTCCCTGATGCCCATACCTCTCTTATTGCAATGTACCACTTTTTACCATTTATTATGTTTGTTTAGACATTCATTTATTTCCTTGATAGACAGTAAGCACTGCTTATAAATTGTAATTTGGTGGGAAGGATCTTCCATATTGAAATCATTTGGGGTTTTAAAAGGCAAATTCCTGGAATTGATTCTAGAACTACAGGAAGACTTGCCATTATTTTCTGTATGATACACTGAACTTTATTCTTTTAAATGCTTAGTGTTACTAAGCTACTGCTATAAATTCTTTTATTTACCTTTGTGTTTTCCAACTTCTGTCAACTCTTGGCCTAATCATTACTAATACCCAGCCTCAGCCGTACCGAGCTGCTGATTTATTTCTGAATACATCTTCAGGATATCAGGATATCCTCAGACGTCATCGTTCTGGGCAGGCTGATGTTAATCTTGTTATAAACCTTGCTCCCTAGGAGCTATTTTCTGACTGCTTTCTCCTCTTTATGCCTTACTTAGGATCCTGTTTCAAAATAGACCAAATGGAAACACACTCTTGCTTGACTGATGCTGTGATCTAGAATATCCTATTACACACTTTATCCATCAAGGTGAACCACACAGCATCTTGAAGATAGCCTAAATCATGCCCACATGTGCTACCTCCCTTTAATTATTCTAATTAAGACTCCGTTTCTTCCAACAAATGACCAGCCCTATACCTAAGACTCTTCTTCGGTGGCCCAGTCCTAATCACAAATATGCAATTTTACTTCTTGCTGTACCCTCAATGAGTGGAAAGCCTGGCTTCTTGTAAAAGATGAGAGAGGGTAGTCCTAGCCTCAGTGAGAGGGGGCATTTAAGGTAACATTATCACAAACCTCAAAACAGTTTGTCCCCTTTTCTTTTCACCTCTCTCCCCCATATGCCTAGACAGGATGAAACAGATGCTCATTAATTCTTAAAATCCCTTTAAACTATATAATGTACACTCTCAGATTAGTGAGATTAAAACACATGGTAGTTATATAATTTATAATGTGTCCAGAATTAATCAATAGATCAACAGCACTATTTGCAAGGTAGGCAGTCAGGCCTGAAGATTTTTTACCAAAAGCCCAAAAAGGAAACACTTCTCAAGTTGCTGTTGGTTATCATGATCTGCGCAAACAAATGGTATTGCTGCACAACGTCAATAGCCCACATTCTACGCCTTGTTTTGCTTTTTAACACTGAGAAGACCAACAGCTGTTACTGATCTAAGAAGAACTAAAGCATTTACAGTAGGTGGTACCACCTGTGCTTTTCTTATTCCACCCTTAAAAATCTGCTACTTTATTTTGGAGCTGGATGGAGAATATGGCAGTGACTCAATGTCAGGGGGAGTGAGTAGTCAACTCTGGCTTAGTTCGGATAAGGAGTAACATGACCTTAATAAGTCACAACAATGTGTGTTGATGAATATCTTCTCTTGATTTTGCTTTATCCATTTCAAGAATCTAAGAAAAGACCATAAATAAAAAGGAAATTTGAATTCAGCTGACTTAACTGAACGAAAGATTTACAACCCAGATAAAATGCAAGATTCTATATATATGCAAATAATGATCTTAACTATTTCATGTTTCATTTTAGCTTCTTTACCTTAAACCCTAGAAAAAATACACTTGCCAAGTTACTGCCTACTTGATCCTATAGCTGAGGATTTTTAAATTTAAACAGGTTGTTGGTGAAACATGTCTTCTATTTCCAAGTGAAGTGTTTAAGAGATTATGGAAAATAGAGAATTAACTCAATTGGGGACAAAAATAGCTTCGAAATTTGGTAGCTTGAGTTACCTAGCACTTATATATGAAGTTTCCTCTAAATGCTAAATTTCAAAATGTTATATACAGAATAATTTAAGTCATGTAATACAAAACTTTTGACAAAAGGAAATGTATCGAGTGATACATTTACTTCAACTGAATCAGGGGATCCCTACACAACCATGAGTTGATGTTTCTGCATCTTGGTGTTCTAAATTAATCAATGTTATAGAAATTCAACTAGAATTTAATTGTTCAATGAAAAAAGCGAGGTAATAATCTCTTGTCATTTTTTTTTTTTACAACTTTTCACATTTCCCATAGTAAATTGGGGGAGTAATCCCCCATAGTAAATTCCCCATAGTAAATTTCCTGAGTAAATTGTTGCCAATATGGTATATTCTAACCCTGCCTATTTTTAACAACCTTTCTTGCCTTCTGAAGCAAAGAAACAAAAACGAAACCACTCTAGGACAATATATATATATATATAGCTTGAAAGCATTTCCCTTTAGATGAATTACTTAAAATTCAGCCAAGTACAGACACTGTTTTTTAATTGCTGTTTTAGAAAACATTTGGACCTACCTGGAAATATTAAATATAAGTCTCATTTATAACACTAACAATAGGTTTCATTTATAATCATGAATAGAGTGTCAACTCAAAGAATGGCCCACATTTACTCCATCTGAGTTTTGTTTCTATTATTCACCTCACACTTCTCTGTTAGTTTTTGCTTGCTGTTTTCCAATATAATAATATTAATAAATATCATATCCAAATAGTTCTTAATTATGCTAGCACATTCTTTACTGATGGAGTGTTTAGTCAGAATTTTGTGTGTTTTTTAAAATTTTTATTATTTATTCATTCATGAGAGACAGAGAGAGAGGCAGAGACATAAGCAGATGGAGATGCAGGAAGCCCAATGTGGTAATCAATACCGGGATTTGGGGATCATGCCTTAAGCCAAAGGCAGACACTCAACTGTTGAGTCACCAGGTGTCCCATAATTTTGTGTTTTTCTTTCCAATCCAGTGAGACACATTTTTCCCTACAGAACATGTTGGCAACGGTGCTATCACACATACAGAAATCTTATACTATTATTACATTATATGTTGGTATTACAGCAATGAATTTGTCTGGATAGCTGTAAAATATTTTTCTCTTATTACTATTTGTCATGTCCAGGGCATAGTCATGATGTTGGTGACACAGTGCTTAGATTCAGACTGCAAAATTTGGGGATTTTCTGAAAAGTGACTCTCACACTGACAGCTGAGACCCATTGCTAGGAATAGAGAACATCTCCCTGAAGGCTACATAGTTACAGTTCTTCTACATTAAGCCACCAGTTACCAATAATTACCCAACGTAAAGAACAAATCCTTCAAGTGTCTTGTTGTTGCTTCAAAAAGAATGCCAGGCTTTCCTTTACTCATCCACAATTAGTTTTGCTAACTTGAAAAGCATATGACAAGTCGACCGATCTATGAACCAGCTGCCATCTGATAGCTCACCTCTGCAAAATGAGAAGGGAGCTGATACCAAGATGCAGATTCATGAAAGACACCCTGAGAAAAATCAATGTGAAATAAAATAAAAGTGGATAAATGAAGTCTGTAATTAAGGACTTAACAGGAAGCATTTACTAGATGGAATAAGTTCCAAATGAAAAATATTTTGAAAAGATAAGTCACAAAACCTGTGCTAAAAAAAATGGTAAAAGATAAAGAGGGCAAAGTACTTAGGAATTTCTATTTTACTACTGATAAGGCCACAAATGAGAATGTTCTGCCCAGAATTAATACAAAATTTAGGTGAATATGTTGGGTTACATCTCAGCCCTCTTGGACTCTTGTCTAAGTTTTTCTTTTTGGCAGACCAGGCTATCAAATTTTAGTAGATGAGTGAAAAATCAAATCATATTTCAGATAGTGAAATGATATGAAAGTGCCTAGCCTGTCTAGAATGGGAAAAGGATAAGACCATTAATTATAAAGTGAAACCACTTAGCAACTCAAGAATTGTATTTAGGATGCTGAATGTATAGTTGACAATAGTCATCCCTAAGAGCAGAGATCATATAATTTCATCTAGAAACAAGAAAGTAGATGTGCTTACTGTACCTACTTACCATGCAATGTACCTACTTGATAACCTTCCATGTACTTATTTGCTTTTTGGCAGTTCATTCAATTAGATAAATTTGTATTAAGTACAAATTGTGTTCAAGGTACCCTTGAATGTCATGAAAGTAGGTAAACATGGTCACAGTTGGCATCACCTGTGTCAGTTGGCCTTAGGTTGCCAAATCTATTTTCTCTCTCCTTGAATCTGGGTTGCCCAGATTCCCCTTCAAGGGAATACTTACTGACTAGCTATGAGATATAGTCATTAGAGAGCTTACTGTGATCATTCTGCCTCAGTTAGAAAGAACCATTATTACCTAAAGTCATTCTTTTTCCTAATTTCAGTGCCTGAGCAAGACAGGAGAATAAGAATCTAGTCTTTGTGGTCTAATGCAGGATACTCTGACAGATAAGCCTTACTCTGAAGCTTTCCACATTGGCTGAGACTGTTGGATCTACATGCAGATCAACTTCTTCCTCCACCCAATCCTATTTCCTCTCTTTTTCTTTTATAGATGTTAGTTCATAATAAATAACTTACACCCCAACTACCATCACGGTATCTGCTTCTATGATGCTTGTTCTAGCCAATAAAATGTGGCCACTGTACCAGCTCTGAGACTAGACTTCAAAAAATCTTGCAGACTTTCACTCTGGGAACCCTACCAAGGCATCCTATCAACATGTCATGAGAGGCCAATAAAACAGCAATGAACCATATCAGAGGTCTTCCAAAGCAACAAGAAACCAATCAACCCAGCAGCTCACTGTACACACATAAACAGACGCATTTTAAACTAGAAGATGAGCCTAGCTGAGCCCAGCCCAAATTGCTAAATAGCAGAATCAGGAGCTAAATAAAAGATTGTTGTTTTAAACCATTGAATCTTTGGGATGATTTTTCATATAGCCAAAGCTATCTTATTATACAAGCATACTTAATATTTCTAAAAAGGCAATTTGTTTGAATTTTGATATTTTTATTATTTTTATAAAGACCCTATAATAATGAACATGCAATTATCATTTAGTATAGAGTTATTTTCAGCTCTAGTCACACAGCTCTGTGCTTATTGTGTGGATGCCTGGAAATCCGGCACTGTCTTTCAGCCAAGATAAAGGCATTTACCTTTAGGCATTTACTAATGATTTATCATGTGCTATTTAATACCTGAAACTCCCTTGTGGCTCTTAGGCCCAGTTGGTTTATTGATAGCTTACACCTTGTGTAACCAGTTAGCCTGAATTAATTATGTAAACAGGGTCATGAAAGACCTCACTGGAAACTTTCGAGTTGCTCTCCCCAAATTAGTATTTGTTTTACAAATTTTGGTAATTCAATCTAGAAACAAAATACATCCTTGTGTTCATAGCAAGGCTTAAGGCAGGTGCTTCTGGAAGTTTTGGGGCCCCTAAATCTTGCCTGAAGTCTCTTTTTTTTTTCTGCTTTATAGTATCTTTTGCCCTTATTAAAAGATTTGCATTAATATGCTTTATGGTGACTCTATAAGTCTATTCAATTAACCGATGTGTTGTACTCTGCAGGCTGTGTGTGAGTGTTTAGGTGCTCTTCAAAAATTAAGAACAAGATTTGTGAAATTTTTCTTAGTATAGATCTAAGGAAACCATAGCTGCACAAGATCAAGATCAAAGTTAAATTTGTTTTCTGGTTTTTTTTTTTTTTTTTTGCTTTTTGATAAGGGTCTTTGTGTATGTGTGTTTATGTGGTTACATTTTGTTTGAACTTCTGGTTCTGGAGCAGTGTAAAGAAGTTCAATTACAAAAAAGGGAAAAGAGAAAACATGAAAGTCAGCTTCAAACACAAAAAGTAAACATATATTATTCACAAGTATAAGGACAAGAAAATAGAAAATGATTTAACATTATAATCCAATGACAAGTCAAAATAAAAATAAAACATTTAATAGAATCAACTTCACACATGACAACAATAGAACATGATTAAAGGATATTAGGGCTGTAAACAGAACACATGCCCAAAGTAATATCTTTTAAATACTGGATATGTTGCCTGAATATCCCTTGATAAAAATTCCCTGAAGTTGATGATTTAAGGATTCCTGGTGAAATTCAAACATGTTACTAAAATATGGAAACAGCTTATTAATTAAGCAATATATGCCCCAAGACGATGAGCAAAAATATTATTATTTTTGTAAGTTTCCTAGAGAAGAAAGTTCTTGATAAAGTTGATTGTAGCACAAAAGAGTTATGATTAAGTCAGCAAGAATATTTGAAGGTGTAGTGGAATAAAAGGACTAGAGGGTATGCTAGAGCAAAAAGTCCTAGAAACACAGGAGTAATGACTGAGAAAAGAAACACGGAAGATAATGGTTATTTTGACAAAGGAAGTAGTTACTTAATGTGGATCATGGTTTCTTCATAAATGTACAAGGGTTTACATTTACCCCATGGAGGTGTACTACAGCCCCATAGATCTCTTAGAGTATACTACACCTCGAATACTGAGCTGAACATAGTGAAAATACTCAATGGTTTACTGTATCCAACATCCTCCAAGTGCAAAATACTACTAGAGAGTGGCTTAATTCCACTAATATTATGTTACTAAGTATTATGGGTAATAGATTAATGAAACCTTTTATCCTTCTTCATGAGAATTTGACTTTAGGTTAATTTTCTAACTCTGTTCCCCTGGCAACTTAATAAGGTGGTATGTCCTCTATGTTTCTAAGCAACAAAGATTATGATTGAAAATAACCTCTGTTGGCAAATTTAATCTGGACTCAGAGATCTAAAAACTACTAGATAAGAAGCCATAGCTTCTTATGAGTATGATGATTCTATGCATTATGTCTTGAGAGGCCTCTAGAAGCTATGTCTAAGAAACTGTAACAAAATATATTGGCTCCTATGGAGCATGATACTTTTACCTCATGTCAGATCCTGCACCCACCGGACACACACATCCTCTTCTTGCAAGTAAGTAGTATAGGCCACTGAAATGTGCAGAAAATGAATGCTTGATGTTTCCGTCAAGCATTGGAAACTATATTTTTCATTCTATATCCTCCTCCTTAGTAGTCTGGTATCATATATGGCTTATGAGAGTCTTAGAACCTATTCCTCGATTTGGCAAAATTCCCTGGGTGAGTGTTACACTTCACATGTATGAAGTAATATAGTATGCTAATAAAATATGATCAGTTCATCACTATTTTGAACTTCATCATCTACAAAGGCCAAATGAGGTTACATTCATAAAAACCTGGGGTTAAGAACTGGGGATTGGGAATTCAACACCTTTTGGGGAAACAAAATTCAACCCATAATAGAAACATAACCTTGCAGGACTAAAATCATAAAGGTCAGATATATTGCCTCATTATTTAGGCATCCCTGAATTTTGTCAGGTATTTTTAAAATTAGAAGTAGCATAGAAATAATAGATATTTCCTTCAATCACCATTGCAACTTTCTTCCTTCAAGAGTCAAATGATTTCCTCACAAGATGAGACCAAAATGAAGTGAACACTTCCAACCCCTTCTTACCCTCCAAAAGCTTATTCTGATGCACTTTCAAGACATCAAATTCAATAAACATGACAGATATTGAATAAGGAAACTGTATAAGCAGAACATTTAGAAAAATCTGCAATAATTTGTGAGAAGTGTCTATACAAGTGCAAGACACTGGTCTTTTTCACATATTCCATGAGTCAAGCCTTTGTTACAGTATATTTCTGATTTATATACTTGTTAAAAGAGATACAGAGAAATGGGGTACAGTCAGTTGTATGAAATCAGTAAATATTTAAAAGGTGTGAAATAGAATTAAAATGTCAAAGTCAGCTTTATAATTAAAAAAGCAAGTTACAATATGACAAATGACATATTCATTACAATTTGCTTCTCAGAAAACTAGAGGTTACCAATTAAAAACCTAAGTTTAAGTCTCTTATTTAAGTTTTTAACAATAACAAAAGCTGTTAAGGAACTCTTCCAAAAATCATCCAGATATATGTTTTCATCATATTTTCAGTCATAATTTCACTTTTTTAAAGAGATAGTTATATTTGGCTATCAGAAATGCTATCTGAAACATATCCCTAACTTATTTAATGTTACATGTCATTGTTTTCCATTATGATATGCCATAAGGAAATATTTAGTGCCAGGTTGAGTACTCAGGAAAAATTATAAATACACACTTGGCAAAGTTCCTGGGTTAATGATCTATGGGATAAATACCCAAACACCTCACGTTAAGAAAACTATTTAAAATATCTTTGTAGCGAAATTTTAAAAAAATGTTATTGTTAAGAAGATTTATGAAAATCACATGGGATACTACTCAATAATTGTCAAATAAACCACTAAAGTTTACCGTATGCTTTTGCAAAAGATCTACTTGTGTAAAGTTTCTGAGCAAGTTTGTTCCACATTGTGCTAAATTATCATCCTGAAAAAACTCAGAAAGTTCCTCAAATAAATGATTCTATACATATTATGTTTCATTAAAGGTATCCAATATGTCACATAAAGCTATTGCTTTGGACACATATGTTTTAAAAAATACCAAAATGGTAGGAGAACTTAACATTTCTTTCCATATCCACAAAACTTCTTTTCTTTTTTTTCCCCATTTTTGAGATATTTGACAAGATTTACTGTAGTATAATATGTCTTAACTCCTACATTGAACTTGAAGCTATTAAAAGTTGCAATAAAGACAGGGTAAGTCCTTACACCTCTTCTAGGTGGACTGGGCTTATTATTATTATGCTGTGAAGGATAACCATGTTAGTCCTCTAGGTTCACATTAGCTTTCTTTCCTCATTTGAAAAGGAACTTGTCTATGCTATTTTTTGATTAACTATCTTCTAATTAATCCAAATAGTCTTTGCACTGCCACTCTGAAAATTCCAAAAATTCTTCAATTTAATCCATGTTTAAGTACCTGTGAGAGAGGAGGGAAGAGCAAGATGGTGGAAGAGTTGGGGCCCTCAACTCACCTGGCCTGACAAACTTACCTAGATAAATTTCAAAACATCCTGAACACCTACTTATTCGACCTGAGATTCAAAGAGAGAATAGCTGGTATGCTACAGAGAGAAAAGTTTTGGCTTTCTAAAAGATAGAAAGGCTAAATAAATAAATAAGAATAAAGTGGGGAGGGGCACTCCGAGGAGCACAGCTCTCACTGAGCCCGGCACCTGGCAGGGGATGGAGCATCTCCCCCAGGCACAGACACCTGAGAATCAGCACAGCAGGCCCCTCCCCCAGGAGACGAGCTGGAAGAACTGGGGAAGAGCAAGTTTATTGACCAAGCAGCACTGAAATCTCCATGACTGAGGGAAAATCAAGGGAAAATAGAATCTAGAACTAGAGGGCCCCTTTTCCCCCCCTTTTCCATTATGACTCATTTTCATATTAGACTAAAAATCTCCAGTATTTTTTCTCTTTTCCCACCTTAACTATAATATTTTACCACCTCTTCATTTTTAAGTTTTTTCCTTTTTGACTTTCATATTTCTACAATTATATGTCTTAGATGTATTTTTCACTTCTGGATTCCCTTCAACATAATTTAATTTTGGGAGATATATGAGTTATGGGTTTTTGTTTCTTGTTTATTCTGCCTCGTTTTGTTTTACAATGGTGTAAGTTAATACCTTTTAACACACGTCAACATACACCCAGAAACAAGTGGAATAATGTGCTGATTCATTCTGTGAGATTATATTCTCTCTTCCTTCCCATTCTGCGCCCCCCTCTTTTATCTTGTTTTGGTGTTCAAAGTTGGGGCTTTAAATAAGTATTGATGGTATATATAAATTTAGGATAGAGCATCCTCTAACATACAGAACAAAATACACTCAAAACCAAGAGGAATACCCTCTAGGACCCCTCAGGTAGACTACATTATCTCCACTATCATTTATTCACCACCACCATCCCCCGCCCCCCCCTTTTTTCTCTTTTTTACTTTCTTTTTCTTATTCTCTGTGGTTTTTGGCCCTTTATTTTTACTAATTTGTTTTAAAATTTGTTTTTCACTTTAGTGATCCTTTTGTTTTATGTTGTTCTGTTTTATTTATTTATTTATTTATTTATTTATTTATTTATTTATTTATTTATGGTCTCTGACCTCTTCGGAATCATCTAGGGTATATTTTACTTAGGGTGTGGTTGATATTTTTGTTTCAACCCACTCATACAGCCACTCTGCACTGGATAAAGTAACTAGAAGGAAGAATTCACCAAAAAAGAAAGAACCAATAACAGAGTTACAGAATTTGGATTTAAATCCAATGTCAAAAAGTCAATTCAGAAGTACAAATACAAAGCTACAGATGGCTCTGGAAAAAAGCCTAAAGGACTCTAGAGACTTTGTTATTGCAGAAGTGAGATCTAATCAGGCCTAAATTAAAAAGAGATTAAATGAGATGCAATCCAAACTGGATTTCCTAACTGCTAGGGTTAATGAGGTGGAAGAGAGAATGGGTGACATAGAAGACAAGTTGATGGTAAGGAAGAAAGCTGAGGAAAAAAGAGAAAAACAATTAAGAGCCAATGAAGAAAGGGTTAGGGAAATAAATGATAGCTTGATAAGGAAGAATTTACATATAATTTGACTCCAGAAGAGACTGAGAGATAGATAGGACCACAAAGTATAAAATTTTTTTTTTAATTTTTATTTATTTATGATAGTCACACAGAGAGAGAGAGAGAGAGAGAGAGAGAGAGAGGCAGAGACATAGGCAGAGGGAGAAGCAGGCTCCATGCACCGGGAGCCTGATGTGGGATTTGATCCCGGGTCTCCAGTATCGCGCCCTGGGCCAAAGGCAAGCGCCAAACCACTGCGCCACCCAGGGATCCCAGGACCACAAAGTATATTTGAACAAACCATAGTTGAGAACTTCCCTAATTTGGGGAGGGAAACAAGCATTCAGATCCAAGAGTTAGAGATTCCCCCCACCCCAATCAATACAAACCATTCAACACCTCATATTTAATAGTGAAGCTTGCAAATTTCAAAGATTAAGAGAAAATTATTTTTTTGATAATAAATTTATTTTAGAGTTAGGAGTTCTTATGTCCTGTCTCCCTTTCTGATTTTTCCCAAACATTTAAGAGAAAGTTCTTAATGCATCATGAGACAAGAGATTCTTAATTTATATGGGGAGAAATACCAGATTAACAGCAGACCTCTCCACAGAGACCGGTCAGGCCAGAAAGGGCTGGCAGGATATATTCAGGGTCCTAAATAAGAAGACTTTCATTCAGAATTGGAGAGAAAAAGAGCTTCCAGAATAGGCAGAAACTGAAAGACTATGTGACCACCAAACCATCTCTACAATAAATATTAAAGGGGACCCTGTAAAAGAAAGAGGGAGCTCAAGGAAATAATCCACAAAAACAGGGACAGAATAGGTATTACGATAACACTATAAATTCATATCTTTCAATAGTTACTCTGAATGTGAATGGGCTAAATGATCCCATCAAAAGACACAGGGTATCAGACTGGATAAAAAAGAAAGTCCCATCTATTTTCTGTCTTACAAAAGACTCATTTTAGACCTAAGGACACTTCCAGCCTGTAAATGAAGGAGTGGAAACCATCTACCATTCAGATGCTCCTCAAAGGAAAGCTGGGGTAGCAATCCTCAAATCAGATCAATTAAAGTTTATCCCGAAGACTGTAGTAAGAGATGAAGACAGACACTATATCATACTTAAAGGATCAATCCAGCAAGAAGACCTACCAATCATGAATATGTATGCTCTTAATGTGGGAGATGCCAAGTATATCAATTAATAATGCCAAGTATATCAATTAATAACCAAAGTAAAGAGATACTTAGAAAATAATACACTAGACTCATGGGCCTTGGCAATCCGTGGGGTGCACCTGCGCAGCTGTGGATGCCGCAGGTTTTTGAAACATGAATTGTTCACTCTTCTTGACTGCCCTTTGCTTGTGAATAGCCTCAGCAGCTCCAAAACTCGATGAAAGCTTAAATGCATAATGGTACCAGTGGAAGGCAATGCACAGATTATATGGCATGAATGAAGAAGGATAGAGGAGAGCAGTGTGGGAGAATATGAAAATGATTGAACTGCATAATTGAGAATATAGCCAAGGGAAACATGGCTTCACAATGGCGATGAATACCTTTGGTGACATGACCAATGAAGAATTCAGGCAGGTGATGAATGACTTTCAAAACCAGAAGCACAAGAAAGGGAAAGTGTTCCAAGAACCTATCTTTGCTGAGATCCCCAAATCTGTGGACTGGAGAGAGAAAGGTTACGTAACTCCTGTGCAGAATCAGAGTCAGTGTGGTTCTTGTTGGACTTTTAGTGCAACTGGTGCCCTCAAAAGACAGATGTTCCGGAAAACAGGCAAACTTGTGCCACTGAGTGAGCAGAACCTGGTGGACTGCTCTAAGGCTCAAGGCAATGAGGGCTGCAGTGGTGGCCTGATGGATAACACCTTTCATCATGTTAAAGACAATGGAGGCCTGGATTCAGAGGAATCTTATCCATATCTTGGAAAGGACATAGAGACCTGTAACGACAAGACTGAGTGTTCTGCTGCCAATGACACTGGCTTCATGGACCTCCCTCAATGGGAAAAGACCCTAATGAAGGCAGTGGCAACTCTAGGGCCCATCTCTGTTGCTACTGATGCAGGCATTTCCAGTTCTACAAAGCAGGCATTTAATTTGATCCAGACTGCAGCTGCAAAGATCTAGATCATGGTGTTCGGGTGGCTGGCTATGGCTTTGTAGGAACAGACTCAAATAATAAATTTTGGATTATCAAGAACAGTTGGGGTCCAGAATGGGGCTGGAATGGCTATATAAAAATGGCCTAAGACCAGAACAACCATTGTAGAATTGCCACAGCAACCAACTATCCCATTGTGTGAGCTGATGGACCACAAGATTAGAGGACTTGAGGACAGCATATCTGGAGGAAGTTTATCTTAAAATTGACCAAACTCTTATTGTGTAAGATAAGACACTTGAATCATTGAGAATCCAAGTTGTGATTTGAATTCTGTGACATTTTTATCATTTTCTGTGACATTACCACTACTTTAATTACTGCTATATATGGCTTTATAATGTTGAAGACTTATTACTTAATTCTAAAATTTTTGACTTCTTATTTATTCAAAGGATATATAAACTTTACCTTTTGAAATAAATTTTAATTCAATAAGTAGAGGAAGAAAAAAATAAAATAATACACTAATAGTAGGAGACTTCAACACAGTCCTTGTCAGTAAATATCAGATCTTCTAAGCATGACATCACCAAAGAAACAAGGGCCTTAAATTATACACTGGACCAGATGGATTTCACAGATGTTTACAGAGCTTTCTAACTGAACACAACTGAATACACATTCTTCCCAAGTGCACATGGAACTTTCTCCAGAATAGACCACACACTAGGTCACAAATGAGGTCTCAACCGATACCAAAAGATAGGATTGCCCCCCTGCATATTTTCAGACCACAATGCTTTGAAACTAGAACTCAGTCATAAGAAGAAATTTGGAAGAAATTCAAACACATGGAGGTTAAAGAGCATCCTACTAAAAGATGAATGGGTCAACCAGGAAATTAGAGAAGAATCTATGGATTCAGGGAAACTAATGAAAATGCAGATACAACCATTCAAAAAATCTGGGATACAGCAAAGAGGTCCCAAGAAGGAAATACATCTCAATACAAGTCTCCTTCAAAAAACTGGAAATAACTCAAATACACAAGCTAAACTTGCACCTAAATGAACTGGAGAAAGAACAGCACATAAAGCCTACACCAAGCAGAAGAGGGGAGATAATAAAGATTCAAGCAGAACTCAATGAAACAGAGACCAGAAGAACTGCAGAACAGATAAAAAAAGAAGAACAGGAGTTGGTTCTTTGAAAGAATTAATAAGATAGATAAACCCTTAGCCAGCCTTATTAAAGAGAAAAAAAAAAAACCCTCAAGGTAATAAAATCACAAGTGAAAGAGGAGGGATCAGAACCATACCAAGGAAATACAAATGATTTTAAAAAACATTTTATGAGCAGCT
The DNA here is from genome assembly GCF_048418805.1 of Vulpes vulpes. Classification (NCBI taxonomy): domain Eukaryota; kingdom Metazoa; phylum Chordata; class Mammalia; order Carnivora; family Canidae; genus Vulpes; species Vulpes vulpes. Next base: position 1,969,190 of record NW_027325668.1, read on the forward strand.
ATAAGCCAATAAATTAGGGAATCTAGAAGAAATGGATGCATTTCTGGAAAAATCACAAATGACCAAAACTAGAACAAAACGAAATAGAAAACCTGAACAGGCCAGTAACCAGCAAGGAAATTGAAGCAGTTATCAAAAACCTGCCACGACGCAAAATTCCAGGGCCAGATGGCTTCTGAGGGGAATTCTATCAAATGTTTAAAGAGGAAATAATATTCTACTAAAGCTGTTCTGAAGGATAAAAAGGGATGGAATACTTCAAAATTTGTTCTAACAGGCCAGCATCACCTTGATTCCAAAACCAAAGACCCCACCAAAAAGGACAATTATAGAACAATATCCCTGATGAACATGGATGCAAAATTTCTCAACAAGATACTAGCCAATAGGATCCAACAGTACATTAAGAGGATTATTCACCATGACCAAGTGGGATTTATCCCTGAGATGCAAGGTTGGTTTAACACTCATAAAACAATCAATGTGATAGATCACATCAACAAGAGAAAAAAACAAGAACCATAGGATCCTCTCAATAGATGCAGAGAAAGCATTTGACAAAATACAGCATCCATTCCTGATCAAAACTCTTCACAGAGTAGGGATAGAAGGAACATTCCTCAGCATCTCAAAAGCCATCTATGAAAAGCCCACAGCAAATATCATTCTCCATGGAGAAAAACTGAGAGCCTTTCCCCTAAGATCAGGAACATGACAGGGATGTCCACTCTCGCCATTGCTATTCAACATAGTACTAGAAGTCCTAGCCTCAGGAATCAGACAACAAAAAGCAATAAAAGGCATTTAAACTGGCAGAGGAAGGCAAACTCTCCCTCTTTGCACATGACACGTTACTGTGTGTAGAAAACCCAAAAGACACCACCCCAAGATTGCTAGGACTCATACAGCAATTCAGCCATGCGGCAGGAGTCAAAATCAATGCATAGTAATCAGTGGAATTCCTATAAACTAAAATGAGACTGAAAAAAGAGACATCAAGGAGTCAATCCCATTTACAATGGCACCCAAAACCATAAGATACCTAGGAATAAACCTAACCAAAGTGGTAAGGGATTTATGCCCTAAAAACTACAGAACACTTCTGAAAGATTTTGAGGAAGACACAAAGAGATGGAAAAATATTCCATGCTCACGGATTGGAAGAATTAATACTGTGAAAATGTCTATGCTACCCAGGGAAATTTACATATTCAATGCAATCCCTATCAAAATACTATGGACTTTCTTCAGAGAGTTGGAAAAAATCATCTTAAGATTTGTATGGAATCAGCAAAGGGAATATTGAAAAAGAAAACCAGAGCCAGGGGCATCACAATGCTGGATTTCAAGCTGTACTACAAATCTGTGATCCTCAAGACAGCGTAGCATTGGCACAAAAACAGACACATAGGTCAATGGAACAGAAGAGAGAACCTAGAAATGGGCCCTCAACTCTATGGTCAATATTCGACAAAACCAGAAAGAATATCCACAGGAAAAAGGACAGACTCTTCAATAAATGGTGCTGGGAAAATTGGACAGCCATGTGCAGAAGAATGAAACTAGACAATGCTTTTACACCATACACAAAGATAAACTTAAAATGGATGAAAGATCTAAATGTGAGGCGAGAATTCCTCAAAATCCTAGAGGATAACACAGGCAACACCCTTTTTTAACTTGGCCACAGCAACTTCTTGCAAGATAAATCTATGAAGGCAAAGGAAACAAAAGCAAAAATGAACTATTGAGACTTAATCAAGATAAAAAGCTTCTGCACAGCAAAAGAAACAGTCAACAAAATAAAAGACAACCTACAGAATGGGAGAAGATATTTGCAAGTGACCTATCAGATAAAGGGCTACTATCCGAGATCTATAAAAAAAACTTATTAAACTCAACAGCAAAGAAACAAACAATCCAATTATGAAATGGGCAAAAGACATAAATAGACATTTCACCAAAGAAGACCTACACATGGCCAATAAGCACATGGGAAAATGCTCTGCATCACTGGCCATCAGGGAAATACAAATCAAAACCACAGTGAGATACCACCTCACACCAGTGAGAAGATTAAGAAGATTAAGATTAAGAAGATTAAGAAGATAGAAAACAGCAAATGTTGGAGAGGATGTGGAGACAGGGGAACTGTTGGGAACTTGGTGGGAATGTGAACTGGTTCAGCTACTCTGAAAAACAGTGTGGAGGTTCCTCAAAGAGTTAAAAATAGAGCTTCCCTACGACTCCGCAATTGCCCTGCTGGGGAGTTACCCCAAAGATACAGATGCAGTGAAAAGCTGAGACACCTGCTCCCCAATGTTTATAGCATCAATGTCCACAACAGCTAAACTGGAATGAGCCATGATGTCCACTGACATATAAATGGATAGAGAAGATGTGATATATATATATCTAATATGTGATAGATAGATAGATATATAATATGTGATATATATATAATGTGTGTGGAATAATGGAATATTACTCAGCCATTAGAATGGACAAATACCTACCATTTGCTTCGACGTGGATGAGAGGGTATTATGCTGAGTGAAGTAAGTCAATTGGAGAAGGACAATCATTATATGGTTTCACTCATATGGGGAATATAAGAAATAGTGAAAGGGATTATAAGGGAAAGGAGGGAAACTGAGTAGGAAAAAATAGAGAGGGAGACAAACCTTGAGAGAATCCTAACTCTGGGAAATGAACAAAGTAATGCAGAAGCGGAGATGAGTAGGGGGTTGGGGTCACTGGGTGTCAAGCATTGAGGAAGGCACTTGATGGGATCAGCACTGGGTATTATAGTATATGTTGGCAAAAGAAACTTCAATAAAAAATAAATATTAAAAAAGTACCTGTGAGAAATCTCTTATTCTATAAATGCTCTAGTGGGGTAAGAGTATTTTCTCTTCTGGCAGAGGGGCTAACATTGAGGATATTTTTCAATCTATTGTTCTAGGACTTTCAAGAATATGCTCTCTTTTAACTGCCACAGCACAGGACGATATCAGAATTCACATATTCATGACTGTGTGGCTTAGAGCATTAGGTTAATTTCTAAGATCACAGATCTATGGTGAACTGTCACTCATGGATGGCTTGTATCATTTTTTCTGTCCTATGAAGCTGTGTATTTCTATCATTAATTAGCTATGTCATCATAGTAAAGTTACCACACCAATCAGAATTTCATTTTCTTTATTTGTAAAATAAAGGTTGGGGTGGGCAGCTGCTACCTTGTAAATTTTGATACATACAGAGGCTTTATCATCTATTACCTAAAATGAAGCATTTTTTAGAGTGAAAGGGCACTGCTTATAATTATGCCAGAGAACAGGCATACATGAGCGAGCAACGTCGTTCTGAACAAACTTCTAACTGGTGTGTTTTCATGCACTTTTAATCCAATTCAGTACATCTTCCATAGAATAATTATCTGTGGCTTCTCCCTCATCTTGGAGTGTAAAATTCAAAAAGGCGAGAACCTTTCTCATTTGGTCACCCCTTTATTCCTAGAACCTAATACACATGCCTGGAATTTATAAGACAATAGACAATTTTTGTTTTTAATGTCTAAAAGAACGATTAGATGAGTCCACGGTTGTTTGGGAAAATGGATTAATGGTTAAAGGAAGAAGAAAAAAGAAGAGAATAGGTGTTAACCAAATATAACTACATAATACAGAATTTCTAAGTAACAGAGATGGCTATGCAGGAAAACACTGGACTTTGGTACATATTAGTAGAATCTACTCCAGATAATTCCTGTACTATCTTAGCTTACCCTAAGTAGCCATGATTTTTCATAGTAGCCCTTTTCGTCAGCCCTTAGATGTAAGCATATAGAACCTATTAGTTTATTGACAGTCAATATCAGAACTTGAGTCTCCTGATAACCTCCCTGTCCAGAATTTTTCCAATACAACATGCTCAGAACTGATAACAATGCTGCGTACCTATACACATTCTGTAAGTATGTTAATGAACACAGAGTCCTTAATAATTATTAGGACTCTGTTCCTGGAAACGATTTTTGGGTAGATAATGACTTGGGAAACAATTATAATTTAAAGTTAATTAAATAACTAAAATTTCACATATAAAATGATCACGTATTTGATAATACATGTTTAAGACAGATAAGAAAAAATGAAATCTTATGAGAGTTTAACAGCTCCCTCTACAAGATGGAACTCTAGGTGATATTTTGTCTGCCCTGCCTACATATATATATATATATACATATATATATACACATATATATATATATATGTATATATACACACACACACACACACACACACACACATATTCATTCACTCTTTCATTTTAAACATTTCTAGGGAGACAGTCACTTTCAGTAGTTCTTCAGTGATGGTACTTTGCTGGTGTAAACTCCAGGCCAGGCTCCGCCTCTGAGTGGTGACCTCTAACCTGTGCTCCATCTCTGAGGGGTCACAACCTCCTGGCCTTGGTCTCAGAGGGGTGAACACACAGTCTGCAAACCAAGCAAGAAAGATTTCTTTCTGACCCAGCAACAAACTGCTCAAAACTTGCAGCTGAAAACTATGCCAAACCGCATATACAGGTTTTTATACAACTAGAGATTTCTAGTTAAAAACCTAAGTTGAGTCTGTTCTTTAAGCCTATAAAAACTGTTAAGAAAGTTTTCCAAAAATAATCCAAATATATGTTTTAAAAATATAGTCCACTAAAATGTAGATATATATGTGCACATGTATTTATAGGCAGCGATATATATTCCTCCCTAGTGTTCAGATTTTCTATGTAAAAATAATTTAAAAATAAATTACAGGTAAATGCTTCTTAATAAGATGCATATAAGCTGAATTACCCAAGACTTTAAGTTTCACCATCCCAAAGTAATGACATAGGAATTTCTCTACCAATTACTGAAGTTTAAGAAATTCTCATTGAGACGTTTTGTTTTGTTTTCCTACTTCATTTTTGAGTTTTCAGATTTGGGGAACACCTGTTGAATAAGTTTAAGTACATGGATAAGGGGGGGGTGGGGAAAAATGGGAGTAGGGTCCCCAAGTCACCTGCGCTCACCCGACTTACCTAGATAACTTTCAAATCATCCTGAAACCCTATGAATTCTACCTAAGATTTAAAGAGAGAATAGCTGGAATGCTACAGAGAGAAGAGTTTGCACTTCTAACAAGGTAGGAAGCCGAGGGAAGAAAAAATAAAAAAGATTCCAGTGGCGGAGGGGCCCCACAAGGAGCCGGGCTAAGGCCAGGCAGCAAAAGCCTCCAGGACAGGAAAGCCCAGCCTGGAGAAGCAGGAAGTTTAAAAATCTGAACCGAATTCTTTCCAGAGGGGAAGGCGCTCAACAGGGAAACCGGGCAGAACCACAGGAGGGGCAATGGCACCTCCAACTCCCCGGGGTCACTAGGAGAGGAGGGCACCTGGGAGAGAGTGCACCAAAGACCACGGGTTGAGCTCTGTGAAGGGCTGGAGCACGCACCTGGCGGGACCTCGGGAGAAGCTCAGGCAGCGTCTCTGGCTGCAGGAGGCTGCACCCTGCTACCTTCGGGAGCCCGGGCCCCAGGAGTGCAATTCCAGCAGAACAGGCCCGGGGTCCCAGGGGACAAAGCAGACACAGCCCAGGATCCTGTGCTCCTTCTGGGACAGGCAGAGGCAGGGAGGGCAGAGGATAGCAAGGACCCTCCTGCTGCCAGGCACCCCCAGGCTGTGCAGATCAGCACCCCCTGCTCCTGGGAGCATCCAGGCGAGTGCAGACCAGTAGCCGTGGGAGTTACTGGGAGAGCTGACTCCAGAGCTAGAAGGGTGGCCGCACCAGTGTGGTTGTTCCTCCTGGTGTCACCCTGTGCCTGGGACAGAGTGGGGCCACCAGGGAACTGGGGCCTCAGGGGGTAAACAGCTCCCACTGAGCCATGCACACACCTGAGAGTCAGCACAGCAGCCCCTCCCCCACAAGACCAGCTGGAAGGACAGGGGAAGAGCAAGTTTTTGGCCTAGCAGCACTGGAAAGCCCCAGGGAAGTTGAGGGACTTATGGTATATAGAACCAGAGGATACCCCTCCTTGTCTTTTGTTTTTGTTTTTTCTTTTTTTTCTTCCCTTTTTTCCGGTACAATTCATTTTTAGCCACTCTGCACTGAGCAAAATGACTAGAAAGAAGAACTCACCACAAAAGAATCAGAAACAGTACTCTCTGCCACAATTTGATTACAATTTGATGTCAGAAAGCCAATTCAGAAGCACAATTATAAAGCTACTGGTGGCTCTGGAAAAAAGCATAAAGGAATCAAGAGACTACATGACTGCAGAATTTAGATCTAATCAGGCCAAAATTAAAAATCAATTAAATGAGATGCAATCCAAACCGGAGGTCCTAACGATGAAGGTTAATGAGGTAGAAGGAAGAGTGAGTGACATAGAAGACAAGTTGATGGCAAGGAAGGAAGCTGAGGAAAAAAAGAGAAAAACAATTAAAAGACCATGGGGAAAGGTTAAGGGAAATAAATGACAGCCTTAGAAGGAAAAATCTACATATAATTGGGGTTCCAGAGGGCGCCAAAAGGGACAGAGGAACAGAAAGTGTATTTGAAGAAATTATAGTTGAGAACTTCCCTAAGTTGGGGAAGGAAACAGGCATTCAGATCCAGGACATAGAGAGGTTCCCCCCCAAAATCAATAAAAAACATTCAACACCTCAACATTTAATAGTGAAACTTGCAAATTCCAAAGATAAAGAGAAAATCCTTAAAGCAGCAAGAGACTAATTATATGGGGAGAAATATTAAATTAACAGCAGACCCCTCCACAGAGACCTGGCAGGCCAGAAAGGGCTGACAGGATATATTCAGGGTCCTAAGTGAGAAGAACATGCAACCAAGAATACTTTATCCAGCAAGGCTCTCATTCAGAATAGAAGGAGAGATAAAGAGCTTACAAGACAGGCAGGAACTGAAAGAATATGTGACCACCAAACCAGCTCTGCAAGAAATATTAAGAGGGACTCTGTAAAAGAAAGAGGATACCGAAAGATATAACCCACAAAACAGGGCCTGAATAAAATAGGTATTATGATGATACTAAATTCATATCTTTCAATAGTAACTCTGAACATGAATGGGCTTAATGATCCCATCAAAAGACTCAGGGTTTCAGACTGGATAGAAAAGCAAGACCCATCTATTTGCTGTCTACTGGAGACTCATTTTAGACCTAAGGACACGTACAGCCTGAAAATGAAAGGTTGGGGAACCATTTACCATTCAAATGGTCCTCAAAAGAAAGCAGGGTAGCAATCCTCATATCAGATAAATTAGAGTTTATCCCAAAGACTGTAGTAAGAGATGAAGAGGGACACTATATTATACTTAAAGGATCTATTGAACAAGAGGACCTAACAATCATGAATATTTATGCCCGTAATGTGGGAGCTGCCAAGTATACCAATCAACTAATAACCAAAGTCAAGACATAGTTAGATAATAATACACTAATACTGGGAGACTTCAACATGGCACTTTCTGCAAATGACAAATTTTCTAAGCTCAACATCTTCAAAGAAACAAGAACTTTAAATGATACACTGGACTAGATGGATTTCACAGATATTTACAAAACTTTACATCCAAACGCAACTGAATACACATTCTTCTAAGTGCACATGGAAGTATCTCCAGAATAGACCATCTACTGGGTCACAAATCAGGTCTCAAGGGATACCAAAAGACTGGGATTGCCCCCTGCATATTTTCAGATCATAATGCTTTGAAACTTGAACTCAATCACAAGGAGAAATTTGGAAGAAATTCAAACATGTGGAGGTTAAAGAGCATCCTGCTAATAGATGAATGGGTCAACCAGGAAATTAAAGAATAAAAAAGATTCATGGAAACTAATGAGAATGAAGATACAACTATTCAAAACTTTGAGATACAGCAAAAGCAGTCCTGAGAGGGAAATACATTGCAATACAAGCATCCCTCAAAAAATTGGGAAGAATTCAAATACACAAGCTAACTTTACACCTATAGGAACTGGAGAAAAAACAGCAAATAAAATCTACACCAAGCAGAAGAAGAGAGTTAATAAAGATTCGAGCAGAACTCAATGAAACAGAGACCTGAAGAATTGTAGAACAGATCAACAAAACCAGGAGTTGGTTCTTTGAAAGAATTAATAAGATAGATAAACCCTTAGCTAGCCTTATTAAAAACAAAAGAAAAAAGGCTCTAATTAATAAAATCATGAATGAAAAAGGAGAGATTACAACCATACCGGAAATACAAACGATTTTTAAAACATATTATGAGCAGCCATATGCCAATATTTTAGGCAATCTAGAAGAAATGGAAGCGTTTCTGGAAAACCACAAATTACCAAAACTAGAATGGGAAGAAATAGAAAACCTGCATAAGACAATAACCAGGGAGGAAATTGAAGCAGTCATCGAAAACCTCCCAAGACAGAAAAGTCCAGGGCCAGATGGCTTCCCAGGGGAATTCTATCAAACATTTAAAGAAGGAACAATACCTATTCTACTAAAGCTGTTCTGAATGATAGAAAGGGGTGGAATACTTCCAAACTCATTCTATGAGACCATCATCACCTTAATTTCAAAACCAGACAAAGACTCCACCAAAAAGCACAATTATAGAACAATATCTGATGAACTCAGATGCAAAATTTCTCAACAAGATACTAGCCAATATAATCCAACAGTACATTAAAAGGATTGTTCATCATGACCAAGTGGGATTTATCTGCTGGTTCAACACTCATAAAGCTATCAATGTGATTGATCATATCAACAAGAGAAAAAACAAGAACCATACGATCCTCAATAGATGCAGAGAAAGCATTTGACAAAATACAGCATCTATTCCTGATCAAAACTCTGCAGAGTGTAGGGATAGAGGGCACATTCCTCAGCATCTTAAACGCCATCTATGAAAAGCCCACAGCAAATATCATTCAATGGAAAAACACTGGGAGCCTTTCCACAAGATCAGGAACACAACAGGGATGTCCACTGTCACCACGGCTATTCAACACATAGTACTAGAAGTCCTAGCCTCAGCAATCAGACAACAAAAAGAAATCAAAGGCATTCAAATTGGTAAAGAAGTCAAACTCTCCCTCTTTGCAGACGACATGATACTTACTGTACACAGAAAACCCAGAAGATCCACCCCAAGATTGCTAGAACTCATACAGCAATTCAGTAATGTGGCAGGAGACAAACATCAATGCATAGCAATCAGTGGCATTTCTCTACACTATCAATGAGACTGAAGAAAGAGAAATTAAGGAGTCAATCCCATTTACACTTGCACTCAATAGCATAAGATACCTAGGAATAAACCTAACCAAAGTGGTAAGGGATCTATGCCCTAAAAACTACAGAACACTTCTGAAAGAATTTGAGGAAGACACAAAGAGATGGCAAAATATTCCATGCTCATGGATTGGCAGAATTAATACTGTGAAAATGTCAATGCTACCCAGGGAAATTTACACATTCAATGCAATCCCTATCAAAATACCACGGACTTTCTTCAGAGAGTTGGAAAAAATCATCTTAAGATTTGTATGGAATCAGAAAAGACAGCCGGGGGAATATTGAAAAAGAAAACCAGAGCTGGGGGCATCCCAATGCCGGGTTTCAAGCTGTACTACAAAGCTGTGATCCTCAAGATAGTGTAGTATTGGCACAAAAACAGACACATAGGTCAATGGAACAGAAGAGAGAACCTAGAAATGGGCCCTCAACTCTATGGTCAATATTCGACAAAACCAGAAAGAATATCCACAGGAAAAAGGACAGACTCTTCAATAAATGGTGCTGGGAAAATTGGACAGCCACGTGCAAAAGAATGAAACTAGACAATGCTTTTACACCATACACAAAGATAAACTTAAAATGGATGAAAGATCTAAATGTGAGGCGAGAATTCCTCAAAATCCTAGAGGATAACACAGGCAATACCTTTTTTAACTTGGCCGCAGCAAGTTCGTGCAAGATAAATCTATGAAGGCAAGGGAAACAAAAGCAAAAATGAACAATTTTAATCAAGATAAAAAGCTTCTGCACAGCAAAAGAAATATTCAACAAAATAATAGACAACCTACAGAATGGGAGAAGATATTTGCAAGTGACCTATCAGATAAAGGGCTACTATCCAAGATCTATAAAGAAGTTATTAAATTCAACACCAAAGAAACAAAGAATCCAATCATGAAATGGGCAAAAGACATGAACAGACATTTCACCAAAGAAGACCTACACATGGCCAACAAGCACATGGGAAAATGCTCTGCATCACTTGCCATCAGGGAAATACAAATCAAAACCACAATGAGATACCACCTCATACCAGTGAGAATGGTGAAAATTAACAATACAGGATACAAGAAATGTTGGAGACGATGTGGAGAAAGGGGAACCCTCTTGCACTGTTCTGAAAGTGTGAGCTGGCACAGCCACTTTGGAAAACAGTGTGGAGGTTCCTCAAAGAGTTAAAAATAGAGCTACCCTAGATCCCAGCAATTTCCCTTCTGGGGAGTTACCCCAAAGATACAGATGCAGTGAAAAGCCGAGACACCTGCACCCCAACGTTTATAGTGGCAATGTGCACAATAGTCAAACTGTGGAAGGAGCTTCGTTGTCCATTGAAAGATTAATGATAAAAGAAGATGTGGTATATGCATACAATGGAATATGACTCAGCCATTAGAAATGACAAATACCCACCATTTGCTTCAACATGGATGGAATTGGAGGGTATTATGCTGAGTTAAGTCAGTCAATCAGAGAAGGACAAACATTATATGGTCTCATTCATTTGGGGAATATAAAAAATAGTGAAAAGGGAAAGGAAAGAAAACGAGTGAGAAATATCAGTGAAGGTGACAGAACATGAGAGACTCCTAAGTCTTTGAATCAAACAAGGGGTAGTGGACGGGGAGGTGGGCGGGGGGATGGGATGACTGGGTGATGGGCACGGAGGGGGGCACTTGATGGGATGAGCACTGGGTGTTATGCTATATGTTGTCATATTGAACTCCAATAAAATACATATACATATGTATTATATGTATTTTATACATATAATATTATACATATAATATTTTATATTTTGTTTATTTTATTTTTATATTTATATTTTATATTGTACATATATTTTATACATATGTATTATAAGTAATATATATATGTATATGTATGTATGTGTGTGTATGTGTGTGTGTGTATATATATATATATATATATATATATAAATAAATATAAATGTCCCAGGCTTTAAGCAGGATAAAGGCTCTCCTTACTTTATCTGGTGCTATGTGCTCTAATGAAGTAAAATTCTTGGCAATTGGGAATCGTCATATTCTTAAAGCTTTTGAAAGTATCATTTTTATATTTACCAGATGCCTTATAGAGTCCAAATTCTCATAAAGGGAGAAAATAGTCTTCCTTCCTAGTTTTCTTACACACACAAAAGGTACATGGATAAATGTCTAGGAAAACCTTCGACTTATGAATAAATACCTAAGGAAAATTAGAAAAATTCCTAAGTTTGTATCTGACTTTCATCTCATTGGGACCATATAAAAGTCAGTAATTTTAGGTTACTTGGATGACTAGTTAAGTGTCCAACTCTTGGTTTCTGTTCAGGTCATAATACCAATGATTGGGCTCCATGCTCAGCACAAATCTACTTGAGTTTCTTTGCCTCTCTCTCTCTCATTCTCAATCTCTCTCTTTCTGAAAGAAATAAAATCTTTTTAAAAATAATTTTTAAATGTTTTAGATAATAACTCAATTTTCTCAAGCCATAGAAGAACCATCCCAGAGCAAATTAAACTTTAATGTGTATCAATGAATTCCAAGATATATAATATTATGAAAAAAGCATTTCTTCTTATTTCTGGGATTAATCAATGAATAATAAAAGGTACATTTGCCTAATCAATAAACAGAAGCAATTTAGAAAAAAATAGAGACTGATGATTTAAATATAAGCCTCAGTTGCTACAAATACGGTGCAATATGGGTTCTATTACTGAAAGTACCAAAACTGGTCTATAATATATATATTTCATGAAATTCACCTGTAGTATACTCATCTGCAATGATACCCAACTGCTGTCATCCATTTTCTTTGTCTATAATACAGGTGAGTGAAGCTAAGTGATAAGAGATTAGTCATGATAGAAAGGAGGAACTAGAATTAAAGTAAAAGAAAAAGCAAAAGCAAAGCAAAACAACAACAAAATGATGTAAATGGTTCCTTTCTATAGCTTATAAATATTCTCCTCAGGTTAAAATTATTTTTAATACATTGCAAACAGGAGACAATTGTACAAATTCAATTGACAATTTCAATTGAAATGAAAGGATTCAAGGATTTTCATATCCCCTATGTGAAAAGCTGCTTTTCACTTTATTAACTTTTTAGTCAGCATCCTCATCTCTCACCCAAACCCTAACAGCTGATACTCTGAAGTAGAGCCTAATTTTTTTCTTTTTCCCATGGTAACTCATCTCATGTTTTTGACTGCAACTGATTCCATATATGAACAAATAAATGATTTAATAGCCTTTAAATCATTTGACATGTTAAAAAAGATATCATGCAAATCAAAAGTATTATCACCTTTATTTATTTTTTTTTTAATTTTTAAAAAATTTTTTATTTATTTATGATAGTCACAGAGAGAGAGAGAGAGAGGCAGAGACACAGGCGGAGGGAGAAGCAGGCTCCATGCACCGGGAGCCTGATGTGGGATTCCATCCCGGGTCTCCAGGATTGCGCCCTGGGCCAAAGGCAGGCGCCAAACGGCTGCGCCACCCAGGGATCCCTGCGACACAGTTCAAAGCACAAACCGTCCTTCAGCAGCTCACGTGAAAGCCTGCCAGTAGGCAGCAGAACCAAGTTACCAAAAAAGGCATTAGAAGAAGGAACCGGCCGCCGCCAGAGCCTGTGGTAGTGGTCCCTCGCCAGCCTCCGTGCAGAGCCAGTTTCACTCACCCCGTGGGAGTGGGATGTACCCCCACACTGGTGCCACCTCAACTTTGGGTAGGATATTAAGCCCGATTATGCCACATTCAATTCAAGTGGTTTTTTATTTTTTTATTTTCCTCACAGTCTTCACCACATCCAACTTATTATTCCCATGGTACTACTGTAGCTGGGGGTGCTTATGGGACCCCACACAGGAGTTCCTACCTTCTAACCTCTGTTCAAAGAACATGTGCACCTGCTTCATCCTCTTCCCATATGAGAAAATCCATTTGAACTATTCACACAATTGAACATCTTGGTGCATTAAAAAAAAAAAAAAGGTAGAAAAAAGAAAAAAAAAAGAAAAGAAAAGAAAAGAAAAGGAAAGAAAAGAAAGGGTGTTTGAGTTTCCCTCTGAAGAAACGAAAAAGAAAAAAAGAAAAAGAAGCAGCAGGGTGTGGTGCGCCGTCCCCTCCCCCACGGGCCCAATCAGTACCTGCTGTGAAGGCGTTTGTGGCCTCTGACGTCCTGGAATCAGGATCCAGGGCAGGACGTCGAGCTTGAGCGCTGCACAGCGGCTGGCACGGACCCGGCCCACACCCGACAGGGGCAGCGCCACGTGGTTGAGGGCGTGGAGGGTCCGCGGCCGCCGTGCGCCAGGCCCCGGGGCCACCGCAGCTCCGCCCGGGCCGACTTCCCCTTCCCGAGGCCGCCTGCAGCTGGTCCAGGACGTTCCCCAGAGCTGGACGCCGTCCTGCAGCCTTTGTCCCCGGCTGCGGCGAGGCCTGTCCACGGGGTCTCCGGGCAGGGCCTGCAGGGCTCCCACGTGCTCGCGGCAGAGGCCTCGCCGCCTGGACGGAGGCCTGGGCCTCGCTGAAGAGCGGGTCGGCTTCCGTCACACACACGGGGACGCGCTCCTGGGCCTCCTCCGCGACGCGGCCCCGCTCCAGCTGGGGCCCACAGACGCCCCCACCACTCGGCTGGGTTCTCAGCCCTCCGCAGAGGACACAGGGGCGACACCCCGGCCGCACCCTCAGCGCTCCGCGGGGGGCATCCGCGTGACCTCATTGCGCACGGCGTACCGGACGTCAGGCGCACGTCACGCACGCACGTCACGCACGCTGGCCGCACGCAGCGCCCCTCCTCGGCGGTGTCCTAGACGTGAGCCGCCGCCTGTCCCGGGTCTCGTCCACACACGAGACGCTCCTGGCGGTCCGGGGGAGAGCGCCCGGGTCTGGGCCGTGGGCCGAAGACGCCAGATCTGGCGGGTCCTCGCGGCGTGTGCGTTCTCCTCAGGGAGGCCGCGCTGCCTGCGTGGGGAGGCCTGGGCAGGCAGAGCACATGCACCTGCCGGCCGGCTCCATGGCACAGGATGACGGGGCGGGTCCTGGATGTGGGGAGCCTCCTCCAGGGCTTCCAGCCAGATCTCCAGGAGCACCTCCCTGCCGTGACAGGACCGGCTCCCTCCATTGTCCAGGGATGCGCTGCACTGTGGGGTGACTGGGCCCCTAGTCAGACCCTCGACCAGTTGGGGCTGCCTGCCCAGATGCTTGGCCTCCACGACACGTTGGACAACTGACGCCCCGTCGAGCTTCCTCAGCTGGGGATGGGAGTGCTCCAAGGCGGCCGTCTTCATCGGGAACTAGTCAGCTCCCTCCAGGCCTACTACGTTTCTGCAAGGTACGTTCTCAAAGGATCATCATAAGGATGATTCCCGGGCTTGCTTCAGGGGCAGGTTCTCTTCCTTGGCAGGAGTGCGGTCAGGAGTCTGCATCATGATCATTTCATGATATATACAAATATTGAATCATTATGTGTGCACCTGAAAGCAACATGACGTTACATGTCATGAATACCTAAACAAAAAGTGATTTTTTACAAACAAACAAAAAAACCCCCACAAAACAGAGAGAGAGGATACAGAAAGGTTTATTACTCACATAATGAAGCCTTCTTAAAACAAAACAAAACAAAACAAAACAAAACAAAAAAACGGTTATCTCACGAGCAGGTCCAAAAGCAGAGCCTGGAGATAACAGATAAAAGAGACCAGTTAGGCTTTTCTTGAAATTAGGGGATCTGCTTGAGTGAATGTTCCCATGAATGGGCCTGGGATTTGCATGGTTGGAACTTCCTACTCGTGCCAAAGGAGGGAGCACCCAGCCTTTCTTATCAGCTTAGCCAGTTGTGGGGCAGATGACACAGGGCTTGAAAACTTTCAGCAGTTAAATGTCAAAGATGAAGTCAGAGTTTGTTAAGATGCCAGAAGAGAATGGCACTTAAGGGCCTTTGCAACCACTGCTTTCTCTCCCATGAATCATCTTTGATCCAGTGTAACAAAATGTGGGTGGTTTCTTGTATTCTGGACTTATGGTGTAAGCTGACGGTACCTTGTTTTAAGTACTTAACATTCTAAATTCAGAGACCCACCGGAAATTGGAATTGTTGAGAGGTGCCGGTTAGAGAAAGGACACACGTTAACCCTGCTCATTCATCCCTACCAATACTATAGAATGAACATTGGAAAATAATACTATGGTTGACATGTTGCAGAGATTGCTGTTCATGGAAAGCCTTCCCACTTTGGGGACATGGAAGGGGGCTCTATGAATTTTATTTTGAAAGTTTGGTAAAGGCTTCAAGAAGAGGAAACAGTTTTCATTCTTTGTTTATACATGTGCTTGGAACAAGGATTCCTGAAAATCTCCTGTGCTAAATGAACAGAAGGAAGGAGAATTGGAAAGAGAAAAGAAAGAGAGGGGGGAGGGAATGTGTGTATGTGTGCGTATGGGTAAGCTGCAGACACGAGAAGGAGCAGAAACACCTTCTCCAAGTATACAGGGGGAGCATTCTGCAGGGTCCCACGGGACCTCGAAGGGCAAATACAATTGGGGGATATAGCCTTGCCATGACACCTACAGATTTGAGGAGTGAAGGGGCAAAAGGGACATTAAACATTAAAGGAATTCATCAGCTAAGGGTCAGCTGAGAGATGGGGCCAAACCCACAAATGTAAAAATGCCTAGCGGAGCTGCACACAAATACTTTGTCATGGTTTGTTGGAGCTCATAGACATGAATATAATAATTATATCAAGCAAAGAAAAGACTACAATCCCACGCTAGTGAGTAAGAAAATATTGGAGTTCCCTTTCTTAACTCATGCCTCAGTACACAAAAGGAGGGAAGGGAAGTTTGGGAAAGACAGACCATAATTTTCTCTGCTTAACTCCATCTTTCATTAGCTCAAGGTAAGACTAATCTGTGCTACACAGTTGGGAAGGTGAGAGAGGAAATGTTACTGTTGAGTTTGAGAGTAAAGTTTTAAATTGTAGCAAGTCAGCCTTAAATGGGAAAGTGAGGTCCTTCCAGAAACCAAGGGAGATCAGAGAAGCTTTTGAATCTGGTTTCTCATTTTGTTTTGTTTTGTTTTAATGAACCTTTAGCAGGAAATTTTATCAACATAGTACCACATGAAGATACTTACTAAAATATAGAACTTCAAGAAATTATTCCAGATACAGTCACATAACTGAATCATTCTGGAGCTTTCGACCTCAGTATAGGTGTTCTTTCCCTGTGGGGCTACCTCTGACCATCATTGGTATGTGTTTTGTACCCTTCACTGTGGATGGTTGAGAAAGTACAGTAAACAAGTGGAATTTGAAGTTCACTGTCCTCTGTTGTGTATGTGTGTGCATGTCATTCACATACAGAATTATCCAAATATGTTTATTATGGGAAATATGATCACCCTCCACCATGGGGTGGTTTATACTAAGAATAGTAGGCTATAGAATAAAAATTAAGAACATCAATATTTGTTAAAGAACTGTTCACACAGAAGTGAGAGGAAGCACATTTAAAAGTCGTAGGTGTGACCAGAATAACATGGAGACAAACTCAGAGGAGAAAGGGAAGAGTAAAGAGTGTAAAACCTACCAAAAAAGATTACCCTAAGATAAATACTAAGATGTTGCACTGATGGTAGCATTTCAGATATCCGAGTGTCTTAAGCTATTTCTGTGACATTTATGGAGGAGTTTGAATAATAAATGGCTGTAGAGAAAAGTTGTTGAACACTAGCCATAGGAAAGTGGAAATCCCTATATATATATATATATATATATCCTTTGCAATTGTCTTATAAACATTAACAGAAAACTAAACAAGTGGAAAATATTTCATCTACCTAATTTTAAAAATTATCTCAGCCGGAAAAATGTAAAAAAATGGCTATCTATATAAAAGATAGTTCCTACCTGTTTTGCAATTTATGACATCATTTCATTATGACAACTGTGAGAGCAATAATGCAATGCTATCGGAGCCATTTTCCAGATTTGGGACCTGGGTGACTGACTGTACAACCTATGGAAGACATTTCTCTTTTCTAGATCTTAGTTTATGAATCTAGTCAATTTTGACTAAACCTCTAGACTTTACATTTTTATTTTACTCACATGTCCACAAATAATTTCTATTCACACGCAGTGTAGGAAAAATAAACCACCTGTGTTTCCAACACTGTTGTCCCACGTAAAAGCTGTGTAACTTTGGACAATTGACATATGCTCTCAGTGTCTCAGTTTCCTTGTTAAGTAAGTCAAAGGAATAATAATAGTCACTCTGTAATGTAATGAGGACAAATAAGATATTATATACAAAAACTTTCACAGAGTGTCTGGTAAAAGGTGATTTCTTAGTAAATGCTATCTAATATTATAATTGCTTGTAATTCTAAAATGGCCTATGTTACATTTGTGTAAATGTATGTCTATATGAGTTTATATGTGATAGGCATATAGTGTATAAAGAGAGATAAATATATCTATAGTCCTTTTTTAGAGTGTAGGAGCATATATTTCTTTTAATATATTTAACAATTTTGAACTTTATAAAATCATTTCCACAAAATCCATATGCGTAGATATGAAACTTAAAACATAGAATTTCTAGCTCTCGAGGATTCCCACAAGAGGGGAAAAAGATTCTCTTCATGACTGGAAGAATAGAAGCACTTTGAGACAAACATGTGCTTCAGACTATAATCCACTTTCCTTTCCTACCATGGCACAGACAGCGTTATGAACCAGAAAATTGTTTGAGCAGCCACAGATAAGGAATTACAAATCTGGAGGTTCAAGAGTTGTATAAAGCAGATGTAAGGTTAATTTGCATGGTTTAGTTCCCTCCCAGATTTTTTTCAATATATTTCAATGGCTTAAAACTCTGAAAAACTGATAGGAAATAAAAAGGTTTCTATAGGCTCTCTGATTTCTTGCTGACTCAGCTGTCTGAAGGCAAAGCCAATTACTATGGCTTGCATTTTCTTGTGCAGAAACCAGAACATACTCATAGTTAAATAGAGTCATTAAATATTTAGGGGAGGGAGAAAAGTTTTATGAATTGAGATGATGACAACAAAAAACTATGTATGGGTATTTTCCTCTTAAACAACAAGAAAACACTTTTCTGAGAGTAACTTGAAAATCTCAAGCATGAAATATGATTTGATTTAATATCCATTTAATGATTTTTTTATATTTTATTTTTTTATTTTATTTTATTTTATTTTTTATTTTTTTAATTTTTATTTATTTATGATAGTCACAGAGAGAGAGAGAGAGAGAGAGAGAGAGAGAGGCAGAGACACAGGCAGAGGGAGAAGCAGGCTCCATGCACTGGGAGCCTGATGTGGGATTCGATCCCGGGTCTCCAGGATTGCGCCCTGGGCCAAAGGCAGGCACCAAACCACTGCGCCACGCAGGGATCCCCATTTAATGATTTTTTTAAATGTTGATTTTTTGGTTGGCATGTAAGAAGAAATATCCTCTGATATAAAGCTAAATTTTATCCTTGGCGTAATAAAAAAACCAATATGGTCTTCTGAACAAAGAACTAGCTGAACAATTGGGATTCTATTATTGGCCTCACCAGTGACTTACTTGCTCAGTGACCTCAGACATATCGCTTAAATGGCTTTGTGCCTCAAGGTTCCCAGCTGTAATATAGAGATTATAATGCCTGCACCTACTTCATGGGACTGTAGAACTATTTCAGTTGAGTTTGTTTAAAACCCCAAAGGTTTTTGAAACTATCAGAAATAACAGTTACATTCAAACAAGGTTGTATTTCATTAATTTCTTTTTACTGTTTGATTTGGCTTTCTTGTAGTCTTACATAATCCTTTTTGTACTAAAATAAGTCACTAGGATGAAATTAATAGGTAAAGATTTTCGTGGGATATTAAGGAACAATTTTAACAGTGAAGGGAAATTAAGAATACACTTCTGAGATCCACTGATATAACTTCTACTCCTTGGCATATTTAACTCATGATTCAAAAGAGAATTGTAATATGATCATGTAACTTGGAACTTCTCACTAAATCTATAATTGGCAATTTTCTTTTTTTTAATATTTTATTTATTTATTCATGAGAGACACAGAGAGAGAGAGAGAGAGAGAGGCAGAGACACAGGCAGAGGGAGAAGCAGGCTCCCTGCAGGGAGCCCAAGGTGGGACTCGATCCCGGGACTCCAGGATCACGCCCTGGGCCAAAGGCAGGTCCTAAACCAATGAGCCACCCAGGGATCCCCTCAATCGAGATTTTCTCATACTGTCTCTATAAATGCACTGATAATGCATCTTCATTTCTCCAAATCCAGAAGACCTATTAAAGCCCTATTCAAATGCCATGTCCTTCTAGATTCCTTCCCTCTTTGTAACACTATGTGTCATCCAATAAGGAGTTCTGAATAGTAGGAGGACTTGAGTAAGAGAGATAGCTCATTTTTTATATTCCTGACGTTTCATGATTTCTTACAATTATAAATACATTTGCATACAAATATATATGTATACATTTATTATTTATTCAAAATTATTCTTGAAAAGAACTTTGAAAAGTTCTTCTCGAACTCCAAACTAGAACTCACTACTCCAACCACAGAAATATCTTATTTGCTCTGTTCTCACAACACTTCTTAGAGTCTTAGACTTTTGCATTTTTACGAAAACTTAGAATCAAGGTACGGTCGACATTTCTCACCTGTAAGTGAAATAGTCTCAACTTAATAATCCTTCCTCCTGCCATATCCCTTAGTCTATTTGGTGTCATACTTTGGTTTTTATTCTTTGTTTTGTTTTTACATATTTAAGCTTTTTATCGTTGATTTAGCTTCTTTTGGTCTCCAATATCATGCTGAAGTGCTGTCTAGTGTTCCTATGTGCAAAAGTGTACAATGTGTCTTACAAAGAAAATACATGTGGTAAGCTGCATTCAGACAAGAGTTATAGTGCTATTTGCCATTAATTCAAAGTTAATCAATCAACAATATATATTAAAGAAAGTATTTTTAAAGAGAAACATAAAACAAAGTTATATATTGATCAGTTGATAAAGATGTTGTGATCAGTTCTCAGGAATATATCCCTGCATTATCCTTAGGAAAAGTGGTTCTGTATTTGCTATTTTGGCATGTGTGGTCACTTTATAGAATATAACTACCCACCAATAATAAGAAATGGCTGTGCCTATTTTGTTTGTGTACAAACACTGCCTTCAGCAATATTTTAAAATCTCCCTTCTAATTCCACAGTAGTGCCTGTCTTGTGCACATTTCCAATTTTATGGTCATTTCAATTATAAACAAAAATTTGGCCAACTTTAAAGCTTCAGTTTCATATTCGTTTTAATGCTTGCCTCCTTCTTTCCCACAAAACTAGCCAGATAGCTATCCCAAGAATGAAACTGAGGCATACATCTTTTACTTTTTGTTATCTTGATATTCTGAGCTGCCTTCCGTGCCAAAATGGAATAGGACATGTAGTTACTCATATGAATATTGCTGTAGTTTTCTTTTCTTCACCCTGCTGCTCTTGTTAAGACTAACTGGTCATTGATACTGTTTCTGTGCAGCATCCAGATGCTGGCTCTCTTTTCACATCCAATATTGCACTCCGCACTCTGCATGTGATTATATCATTGTACACCAAAACAAATAGCCACATGTCTTTCTTCCTCAAATCATGTCATTCTTTAGATCTGGTATATGTGATATTCTATTATTTCTTCTTTTAATAGCTACCGTAGTAATCATTAATGTTATTGTAGATTTTTGCTTTCCCCCTTTTTGGGAAAATGATAGTATTATTCTTTGCCACTCCACACATTATATGAAGTCATGTGCTTCTTAGAGTAGAAACCTCTAAGAAGTAGGACATAATTTGCAATGTCCCCTTTCACTACCACAGCAATCTACATCTCACTGCAGACAGTAGAATCGTCACCAAATTATATTCTTGATGGAGTATAATGTTGAGACAAACCTCCCAGTTGATAGTATCAAAAGTAAAGTGGTGCCTTAAAAAATAAAGTATGTGGCATTGGCTTATAAATTCTCCAGATTGTAAAAGACAACGTTAATCAGAAGTTAAAGACTGCATTGGTGAAATATTTGATAAAATTGTTTTTTGAAGTAATTTACAAGGAAGACTGGATAACTAAGAAATGTTTAGATCTAAAGATTGGCATTGGTAGTATGTTTCAGTTTGGGGTGATTTCTTTAAGAAACGTATTTTGAAAAAAAGAGGCAAAAAAAAAAAATAAAAAATAAAAAAAATAAAAAAAAAGAAAAAAGAGGCAAACTGAAAAAAAGTGGCCATTTTGCAAGTAGGAATAAAAAATAAAATAGAGATTTCAGAAACTCAGTGATTTCAAATGTTGAAAAAATTTACCGAATTAAGACCCCAATACAAAGAGATAACACTGAGAAAACATTTTGACTCAGAAAGGCAGATCAGTGTTCAGCCTTGGTAATTTTGGTCTAGCAACGACGATGTGATTTAGCTGAATGTGAAGTTCGTAAAAGATACACATGATTGGCTCCTCCAAGTCAATAAGAGCTGGCTCTAGCATCCCCCCTGTCTCTCATCTTCCAATAAGCTATCTTTGGCTTTCTCTCATAGTCATAGAAGGAGTTCCAGAAAATAGGCAGAAGTATTCAGTAACACTTGAGGCCTAAATGCATAACTGATCCACTGTGATTTCCCTTATATTTTATTGCGCAGAGCGCATCACAAGGATGTGAAAAATCATGAATGTGGAAAATGATTCCAAATCATAAATGTGGAAAGTGATTCCAAACCATGATATGAGTTTCCATAAAGTCCTATTACAATGCATACACATTTGCTAAATCTAATAAATGTTACTTAAGGCTACTAATAGGAGAGAGAATTAAGAAAGAAATATTAAATGGTAATAGTTCTAGTTTTTATTTTTTGTGATATTTCAATTACAACAATATATATTCCATCTAAGCTGTGAAAGATGAAGAAATTTACAAAATTTCATTTTACCCATTAATCATCTGCCAACCATTAAACTTAGTCTTGTAAAAGTTGTTACATTTTTATTTTTAAAGACTGTTTTTAGATAGATTTGCTTTGGTAACAAATAGCCCCCAAACTTCAGTGGCATAAAACATTACTTTTAGTAATTTTAAGCACATTTACTTTTAATCAGGAGCTATATGTTTGTATGCTTTATATGCCTTTCCATTACGGACTGTGATTAAAGGAACAATCTCTGCTTGGGACATCTCTGTTGGCAAAAAGACAAAGCAAGATAGCTGGTAGAAACTTAGAGTTACCTTTTCTACTCAAGTGTGTTAAGTCATATCTGCTCCCGATTAAATTGCCAGCTTGTTATTGAAAATAGTAACAGTGACAATAATAATACAATAAAAAATGAACTTATTTCCTTAAACTAAAATATTATGGTGAATTTATATCAGATAGTCATAATAAGTAAG
Organism: Vulpes vulpes; assembly: GCF_048418805.1. Lineage (NCBI taxonomy): Eukaryota > Metazoa > Chordata > Mammalia > Carnivora > Canidae > Vulpes > Vulpes vulpes. Next base: position 1,992,022 of record NW_027325668.1, read on the forward strand.
TATTTTAGGGAAGAGTAAGAGTGATAAGCTTATAGCAGACAATGGCTCATAGAAATCCTGAAATATTTCTGGAAAACATAAGGGAGGGAATCAATATTGGGGTAGGCCATTTTTTCCTCCTTAGAAATAGCTCTCAGATCTTTTCTTCTTTATCCTTGTCTCCAGTCTCTCGAAAGTCCTTCTTTTTGTACAGTAACCCTAGACGTATCTTAAAAGGACAACAGAAAGCAAGGACCCTGAGTTTACATCCACATTAACCTAAAACTCTTCATACATTTTTCAAACACCATGACACTATATAATCTCACATTACCTAAACTTCATCACTAGGAAATAAGGATTCCATTAATTTGCTATTCTAATTTGTGAAAGAAACATATTCCAACAGGTCTACAACTGAAGTTCCAAATTCAGCTGCAACCTTATGCATCTAAAGACTAAGGGGAGTTTTATTAGTTTCTTAGGGCCACTGTAACAAACTACTAAAAATTGGGTAGCTTAAAACAACAAAAATTTATTTTCTCCTAATTCAGAAGATTGGAAGTTCAAATTAAAGTGTTGACAAGATTGGTGGTGACTGGAGGTTCTCTCCTTGTTCCTGGTGGTTGCTGGCCATTCTTGAAATTACTTGACTTGTAGATATATCACTCCACTCTCTGCCTTTGTCTTTACATGATGCTCTCCTTTTGGATTTGTTTCTGAATCTCTTTCTTCTTATGAGAACACCAGTCATATTGGATTTAAGCTCCACCTTAATCCACTATGTTTTCATCTTAACTTGATTGTATCTACAAAGACACCACTTTCAAATAAAGTCACCTGCATGGGTTCTGAGTGGATATATATTTTGGGAGATTACTATTCAAGCCAGTATAGGAGGCTCAACCAAATCTATTCAGGATAAACTCAAAGACCCACATCAAGACCCATTTTAATCAAACTGCCAAAAGCCAAAACCAGAGAATCTTGTAGGTAACAAAAGAAAAATGACTTATCATATATAAGGGATCTTCACTAAAATTATAAGCAGATTTCTCACCAGAAATTTTGGAGGCCATAAGAAAGTGAGCTGATATATTCCAAGTTCTAAAAGAAGAAAAAGTATAAACCAAGAATAATATATCCAGCAAAATTGTACTTCAAAAATATCATAAATTAAGATTTTTGTCTTATAAAAATCTGAGGGAATTTGTTACCACTACACATGCTCTGCAAGAAATACTAGAGTCTTGAATGTCAAAAGGAAAATATAATAGATGGTAACTGAAAGATGTATGAAGAAACAAGGATTTCAGGAAATATAAATATATAAGCAATTACAAAAGCTATTATTACTGTAACAATAGTTGGTAACTTTACTTTCTGTTTTTTGTAGGAATAAGAAATGAAAACTTTTTAAAATACTATTATTAGTCTAAAAGTATCATTGGAAGTTTGGTTTGTAATTCCACATTTTGTTTTCTACATAATTTAAAAAAACTGGTGAATTAAAAAAATATCAACTTACGGTTTTGGATATACAGCATATAAAGATGTAATTTTGTGACATCAGCACCTGAAAGGAATAGGGATAGAGCTATAAAGGAGCAGAGCTTTCATATAGTATTGACAAATTCAAATTAGCATATTATTATAGTTTCAGGTATAATTTTAAATATAATCCTCATAGTATTCACAAAGAAAATAGCTTTAGAATACACACAAGAGGGGGTTAGACAGGACTTTAAATGTTTCACTAAAAGAATCAACTAAACATGAAAGAATATGGTAATGCAAGAAATGAGGGACAAAAAAGCTATAAGACATATTTGATGTAAATCAAATAGCAAAGTGACAGAAGTCTGTATCAGTAATTACATTAAATATAAATTGATTAAATTCTCCAATCCAAACATAGAGAATGGCTGAATGGGTTAAAACATGGTTAAACTATCTGCTGTCTATAAGAGACTCACTTTAGATCCAAGACACGAACGTGTGGAAAGTGAAAAGATGGAAAAAACCCTTGCAAATAGTAACCAAAAGAGGAGAGGGTGGCTATAGTAACACTAGAAAAAAGAAACTTTAAATGAAAAAATGGTAATAAAAGTTAAGGGACATTATATATTAATGTTCATATGGCATGATACAAAATTATAAACATTTATATACCTAATAACAATCAAAATATATAAAGCAAAGTTGTCTTCCCTTGGTAATCTAATCTTTCTTCTTGGAAGAAGCCTTAAAGAAATAGTTTTGCAATAATAGTTTGATGCTTTAATACTTCACTCTCAATAATGATTAGAAAAATCAGAAGAGATTTCTCTGGAGAAGGAAGAAGGAAATAGAGGACTTGAACCACACAACTAAACCAGTTACATCTAACAAACATATATAGAGAGTTCTCTACCCAACAACAATCATTCTTTTCAACTGTACATGGGATATTTTCCAGGAAATTGGAACCCTTGTGCACTGTTGATCAGAATGCAAATTTGCACAGCCATTGTAGATAAACAGGGAGGTGTGTGTGTGTGTGTGTGTATGTGTGTGTGTTTTAAGATTTTATTTATTTATTCATGACAGACACAGAGAGAGAGAGTGAGAGAGAGAGAGGCAGAGACACAGGCAGAGGGAGACGCAGGCTCCATGCAGGGAGCCCGATGCAGGACTTGATCCCAGGACTCCGATATCTTGCCCTGGACCGAAGGCAGGTACTAAACCACTGAGCCACCCAGGGACCCCCTCAAGATGGTCAATTTTAATATATCATGTATATTTTACCACAATTTTAAACTGGAAAAAATGATTATTTACCGTTAAAGCAAAAATAATAACAATGTGGTGTGGAGTTTATAACATATGGGGAAATAAATGTGTGACAACAATAACAAATGGCCATGAGGATAGAAATGGAAGTATACTATTATAAGGTTCTCACACTTCACATGAAATGGTTTAATATTACTTGAAGTGTTGAAAAGTTAAACATATATACCATCAACCTGCAATCACTAAAATAAGTATTTATAGTTAATTGGTGAACAAAAGTGATATGTGAATTCATAAAAATATCCAATTAGTATAAATTAAAGAGAAGAAAAAGGCAACAAAGAACACATGGAAAAATGGAAACAAAAATAGTAAGATTTAAACCTTGAATGGTTAAACATAACACTCCTGTGTTATCTGAGACATATACCTGAGAGGGAAAAAAAAGCAATACCTATACAAAGATTTATATGCAAATTGTTCATAGTTTTATTCATAATATTCATAATATTATTATTCATAATATCTTAAAACTGAGGGGCACTTGGGTGGCTCAGCGGTTGAGCATCTGTCTTTGGGTGAGGTCATGATCCTGGGTTCTTGGGATCAAGTCCCACATCAGGGTCCCCCCAGGGAATCTGCTTCTCCCTCTGCTCATGTCTCTGCCTCTCTCTCTGTGTGTGTGTCTCTCATGAATAAATAAAATCTTAAAAAAAATAAGACACACACAAAAAAGCATATACTATAGGATCTAACTAAAGAAAATTTTAGAAAATTCAAACCAATAAAAGATGTCAGAAATAAAATCAGTTATTGCCTAGGAAAGGTTGGAGGTAGCTTGGTTGGGAACTGTGATTACCAAGGGAAGACACAAATTTTTGTAGTTTATGGAGATGGGTTCAATATCCTGATTGTATTAATTGTTTCACAGGTTTATATATTGTCACAACTTACCAAATTCTAACTATAAATTAGACTTTATTGTAGTTAATTACATCTCAAAAAATAAAACTAGCATAAAGGCTGAAACAGAGACATTAGCAATCCCATTTTAAACAACAAATATAAAGATTAAAAAATTACCTTTTATTATAAGACATAGTTTACATATGTTTTCTCTAACTAGAATTCCTATATGCAACATTCCAGAGAAGCTGTGTTAAAAGACACTGTGTTAAGAAGTAATGTCTAAAAATTTGTCAGTCTGTACCATCTGTACCCATTGTATAAACATCTTTCTGTTAGATAACTTGAAGATTTATTATGGAAGCAGCAAATATAGTGCATGTTCACCAAAAATGTATCACATACTGTAGGAGAAGACACAGGCCATTGTATATCAACTAATTGGTCATGGAAAAACTATATATATTAAAAACAAAAAACTTCAACACATTAAGTCAATCATACTTTTGGAACAAGACACATTATTGGTTTCATTTTAAAATGTAGGAGATCTGTGGGTGTAAAATTCATACAATAGTGTTTCTTGTGATTCCTTTTAAAAATGCAAATATCTCCTAGGCCTGCAAATTTCCTGAAATTCAACACCTTCTGCTCTGTTGAAATACACAGATATGTTCATCTTTAATTAATAGCTCACTACAGACTGAAATTTAGTACCCTTCAATTATTATGGTTTGATTTAGAGAAACAATACTTCATTTATTTTTTTATAGTCAAACTTATGGGCACCTGGGTGGCTCAGTCAGTTAAGCGACCTACTTTTGATCTCAGTTTAGGTTTTGATCTCAGGGTTGTGAGTTCCAGCCCTGTGTTGGGCTCCATGCTGGGTGTGGAGCCTACTTAAAAAGAAATAAAATAAAACAAAAATCAATCAATCAATAAACAGTCAAATGTATTATATTAGTGGTATATGTTATTAAAACTACCTCTCAGAATGCATGGGTTGGAAAGATAATGAAAATGTTTCCCAGTTTGGGAATTACCTCCTTGTCATACGTCAAAAAGTTATTAGAATTAATTATTAATATTAATATTAATCAATTAATATTTACCTCCATCACTTTGTTCATATCTGCATAAGTCCCTATATTGCAGATACCTTATGTAGTCTTAATCTATATCTATACCTGTATGTAACCAAGTGTGCTGGAAATCTGAGACAAAAGAATAGCTTAAAATGGATGAGCATATTTTAGTCTATATGAAATTTACTATCAATTGAGACGATAGGTCTTAATTGATTTTAGTTATGTGTGTATGGGGGAGAGTGTAGGTAAAGGAAACATTAATTGTATCTTTGCCTCAAATTCTGACTCAATAGAAACTTGAATTTTTCATTTTAAATGTTATTTGTTTAACTATGTTAAGTTTATTTTTACCTGAGAAACTTAGGAATCACAGAGACACAAAGATAGTAGTGATCCCATTCTAAATAGTGTGGATATAAAATCTTTTCCTTATGGTGCTAGTTTGTACAGCTCATTTCCATGCCCGGTTACTCACTAATGCTATTATAGTTAAATTGGAATCTTTCTAGTGACAATCACACTACATGAAATGTTTCCTTGTAATTATATTAGAAGAAGATATGTTGTGAAAACTGTTAGCTTGACTAGTTAAAACTTGCAAAATGTATGTTATTCTTGCACTTAGCTACATATTTTTGGAAGAAAAAAAAGTATATACAGTGTTCCTTGGCAGTGGATAAAAATCCAGATTTTATTTTTTCACCAAAACAGATTAAATCATACCTGAAATATATAAATTATTTTCCTGAATATTCCATCCCTGGCCTTTTTTTTTTTTTTTTTTTTTTTTTTTGCCTTAGGACAGTAAAATACCTTCTTTATAAATAAGAAGGTGGTTTTAAAATAGTACCTCCTTTCATCTGATTGAAACAAACATTTTTTCTGACCTCCAGTTTGCATTTTGACTTTGTACTGGAGAAACATTATTCAGGCTTTCAGGAGAGCAGTACTAGTGAACTTAGAAAATATCTTGCCAAGTGGGCAAAACACAACTAGCTCTTCATTCTTCTGGAATGATTTTCAAGTATTAGAGGTCAATCAACAAATTGCAATGCCGAGTGGTCTTTTAGTCATCATTAATTTTCTGGTATTTCTAGAGAATTTCTCCCTCTATTGTTTACTTCATTTAGCAATCCTCCATAGATTTTTGCATTATTAATATTACTGTATTCTCTCATCTATATACAGTACAAAGACAATAAGCAAACAAACACACTTGGAAAAAGTGGGTAACACAAAGGTGTTTGGAGGGAAAGCACATGTTTTTCCAGCTACTAAAAACCTGATATTACATGAAAAATTAAGTTTATAATTGGTATATATTTGACAAAAAGAAGTGACTTTTAAAAACATCGTCGTTACCATTTCTGGTCATAGCATATTCTAGTTGTGTTATCCCAGCAGTGCTCCCAAAGGAAAGATTTAAGTGCAAGTAGTTTATTTGGGAAGTTATTTCAGGAAGCATTGCAGGGGTTGGGGGTGGGCAGAAAATGATATAGGGAAGGGAAGGAAGTAAATAGAGCATGCAGATATGAGCAGGTCATTGCTATAGGCAACTGGAGCTCAAATCCAACAGTAACTTCTGAAATATGGTGTACAACACAAATTAGGAAATTATAGCCCTCAGGTAAAACCTGCTACATCACCTATTTTGGTACTCCCTGCAGTCAGGGGCACCATTCCAGCAGTCTGGCACTGTGAGCCACAGAAACCAAGTTTAGATGCCCTCCCTATGCTCCCAGCACCTGTCACCCTGGCCAATGGCTGCACCATAGTCCTGCATGGGGTCTGTGCCAGTAGCCACCTTCACATTTGGCACTTCTCCATGTTGACAACTTTTGGACACCTAGCTTTGGCATCTGAGGCTGAGTATCAGGAGCTCTGAATGTCACCTCGTCTCTGTCCAACTGCCCAAATTGGGTTTGGAAAACTCTTTAGGAGAAGAGAAGGAAATGCAGGGATTCCTTGGATAGAGAATGAAACTGATGAGGAGATAGCCAGCATTTCCCACTACCAGGTACCCCTCTTGCCCAGTTCTTTTTCCAGAGAATTTTTCCACTTGAGCCAAAACAGGCCCACCATCTGGGATGACTCATCCCAGGAAAATGAGGCAGGACAAGTGTTTTCTATCTTGTTATATAAGTATCTACATAATATACTCAACCTTGCCTCTTGGCAGAAAATGCTAAAAATAATCATCACCTGGCCTATGATGGGCTGAATAATATCCTCCCCAAAGATGCATATGTCCTAATCCCCAGAAATTATGAATATGTTACCTTACCTGGCAAAAGGGGCCTTATAGATGTAACTAATTTAAGGATCTTGAGATTATCCTGATTATCCTGTGTACCCAATGTAATTACAAGGGTCCTTATAAGAGAGATGCAAGAAAGTCAAATAAAAGATGGCAATGTAACAAAAGAAATTGTCAGTGAAGGAAATATAATGTCACTACACTTTTTAAAAATTAAATTCAATTAATTTAACATATGGTGTATTATTAATTTCAGATGTAGAATTTAGTGATTCATCAATTGCTCATAACATCTTGTGCTCATTGCATCACATGCCCTCCTTAATGCCCATCACCTAGTTACCCCATTCCCCATATACCTCTCCTTCTGTATCTCTCAGTTTGTTTCCTATAGTTAGGCATCTCATAGTTTGCCTTCCTCTCTGCTTTTATCTTATTTTATTTTTCCTTCCCTTTCCCTATGTTCACCTCTTTTGTTTCTTAAATTCCACATGAGTGAAATCATATGGTATTTGAAAATAGAGAAGGGGACCACATTTCAAGAAAAAACGTATAGCCTCTAAGACTAACAAAGCCAAGGAAATAGATTCTCTTGTAGAGCCTCCAGAAGGAACTAGTCCTACCAACACCTTGACTTTAGCCCAGTGAGACTGATGTTGAGCTTCTGACCTTTCGAACCATAAGATAATAAAATTTAATTGTTTTAAACCACTTTAGTTTGTGATAAATTGGCGAGGCAACATATGTTGGGAGCTGCCTGCCAGGAAGGGGTTAATGGATCGAGCAATGGCTCTCAGTTGACTCTTCCAACCACGGCCCACCTGAGCCGCGTGCCAGGAAGGGGTTAATGGATCGAGCAATGGCTCTCTGTTGACTCTTCCAACCTCGGCCCACCTGTCTCACCCTTGTTGTTGAAGGCTTGTGGCTCAAGGACGCATACTGTTGCTGTCTACTGTGAAAGGACATGTCTGGAGAACTAAGCTTAAAATATCTTGCTTGTTAAACAACCCTGCTTTATAAAAGAGTGAATAATACAAATAAAGTTGGCATTGTGGCTGAATCCGGCCATATGTCCCCCTGCTCCCACTCTGTTTATGTCTCTTTTCTTTTCCTCATTCCCTTACTCTCATCCCTGGACGGTTGTCGCCCCCAGTGTGCGTGACACAGAGGGAGAAGCAGGCTCTCTGCAGAGAGCCTGATGTGGGACTCCATCCCTGGACTCCAGGATCATGCCCTGAGCTGAAGGCAGGCGCTTAACCACTGAGCTACCCAGGCATCCCGGTTTGCTTGTGTTTTTTTCTGATTTATGAATTTGTTCATTTTCATCCTTGAAAATTATTTGATCTTTGGAAAAGATTATTTTAAAAAGGATTGTTTTTTGCCCTTATCAGAAGTCTAGGTTCAGACAAACAAAAAACAAACAAACAAAAAGTCCAGAACCACCACTTTAAAATAGTTGCAATTTTTCTTTGTTTCCCTTTAATCACCTGGTAATGTTATTTTTAATTCCATTTAGTTGTGAGAGCTAGCATGTAGTTATAAATTATCAGAGAAGAAAGTAGATTAAGCCTCCACCACATTTCTGCTCAAAATACATGAACAAAATCACAGTAAAAACTGAAGTTAATGGGTAGCATATTTAATTGTAATTCAATATTAAGTGCATTCTTGATACCACAGGTAAGTACACAGTACTTATGTCAAAACTTACCTGAAAATGGGAAGCCAATGATGTAGGTGATCCCTGAAGCTATTCTTTTGTTCAACTGAGAGAGCTTTCACTTTGGTTTGCAGACTTCATTTCATGTTTCTTATAGGACACAAATAAAATGGAAGACCTGCTGACTGTTTGGATCCTCCTGGAAACAGACACGAGGATAACATAACCAACTGTGAAAGATAAATAGGGGAGAGAGTAAGGATAGGGAGAAGGAGCTTCAAACAATGATTTTTGAAAGAAAAAAGAAAGACAATGATTGGATGGGGAAGAGACTTAGGATGAAGTATAGTTCTCAGAAAGTCTTGATCAACCCTACAAAAAGCTCCAAGCAAAGATTTACTGTTAGAAGGGTCCTGCATCAACCAAAATGACTCTCCTCTTTCCTTGTGCTCCATCAACAGCTAAGAGAGCCAGTAAAAACCACAGTCTCCTATGAATGTAATGACTTAGCTGAAGGTATGGCTGCTGGAGGTTATCAAATAAACAAAATCTTCCAGCAAGTTCTTCTGAAGTTAGAGCTGAGCAGGGTTCCTTTATGGTTACTGCATCTAACCATGGTGAAGAGGCTGTGATATAATAGGAAATATATATGTAGTGTCTGTCCCTAGTTCCTGACACAGACTTCCTGAAATCCTTGTAATTTTCTGAGTAATGGGGTGATAGGAATACCTTACACAGTCCTCCTAAATCCCTTGATCTTTCCTATGTGATAAAGTATCTTTTGTTCTAGTGTGGGAACTCTTGGTGGATTCCTGGATAGTTTCAGGATGTGGGCTGGTCACCATAAAGATGAAGTAATGGTTAGAAGCATCAAACTCTCATCCCTATCCTCACATCCTCTGGCGAAGGGAAAGGGAATGGAGACTGAGTTAATGATTAATCATGCCCATGTAATGAAGCCTCCATAAAAATCCCTAAGCTATGGGATTCAGAGAGCCTTCAAAGTTAATGAACACATCCACATGCTGGGAGGGTGGTGCACCCCAGTTCTATAGGGAAAAAGCTCCTCATCTTGGGAGGCTTCTGGAGCTCCCCCTATACACTTCTTTGCTATTCATTTTTATCCTTTATAGAATATTTATAATAAACCGGTAACAGTAAATTAAGTGTTTATCTGAGCTCTGTGAGCCATTATGGTAAACTATCAAACCTGAGGAGGGATAAGAATTCCTGATTTGTAGAGGCTCCTGAGTGGCTCAGTGGGTTAAGTGACCAACTCTTGGTTTTGGCTCAGATCATGATCTCATGGTTGTGAGATGTAGTCCCCATGTCAGGCTGTGTGCTCACTGGGAATCTGCTTCAAGATCCTCTCCCTCTACACCCACCTGTGCGTATGTGTGCTCTCTCTAAAACAAACAAACAAACAAATAAATAAATAAATTATTTTTAAAAAAGAATCTCTGATTTGTAGCCAATTCCAGCAAAAATGTGGGTAACCTGGGGACCCACTACTTGTGATTGGTGTTTGAGGTGGGACAGTCTGAAGCTTTAATCATTGGGGTCTGCATACTGATCCTGGGTAGTTAGTAACGGAATTAAAATAAATTGTAGGACATGTAATTGGTATCTGCAGAAAATTGGAGAATTTCTTGGTGTAGAAAATCTACATATTTGGCGTCTAAAGTGTTGCCAAGAGAGAAACAATTTTCTTTTAAAGTCAAAATATACTCCCATAAACCTGGAATTCCCCAGAAAATACATTGTCTCTATAAGGATGAAATAGGAATTATGCCTCCCCTGCCCCACTATGGAAATGAAAAATGTCTGGATTCTTTATCATTGAGTGAGGGCAGAAAATAATTCTAAAATAAGCAGAACGCACTATATTTATAACCAAGTGCCATTTTACATATATGCAAGTTTGTTTTGGACATAGATATTATTCTTTTTTCATGATGCCATAATGAGGTCATACATTATGGTTGCATATTTGTTTAAAAAGGTTGTAAGCTTCCAGAAGGTGGGGATAGTAGCGTTGAATTTCTCTCATTATCTTCCTGCTGCTGGGTCCAGAGCAAATGTGCAATAAATGACTTGGGTGAAGAACATGGATTATTTGTGCCAGAAGGAGCAGTAGTGTTTGGGGGAAAGGTCATGGCCGAATGCCCTTATGGATTTTGCTTATCTTGGGCAAGGGATGTTAGAATAATTGTAAAATATGGAGAAAATCCTTTTCACTCTGGAAATTTGGGTTATTTTGTGTGCAGAGACCGATATCCTGATGGCTGAGTTATAACTAGAAGAAAAACACTGAATGTGGTTGGGGACAGCCATTTCTCTTTCTTTTATGGGAAGAAATTATGGTTATTACCTGAGATTTCATAGCCATGAATAGAGTACTGATAGAAAGATTCTGAAGTATCTCAGATTTTTCTAGGTATTGTTCTAATCCAAAGAATCAAGGGTTCATAGGTAGTATGAATTAGGAAGCATACAGTTATAATGTTAAGGATTAAACAAACACAAAGACAATGACTCTGAATCCAGACTGCCTAGATTCATATACCAACTCAGCATTTTTTAAAGACTTTATTTATTTATTTATTTAATTATTTGACAGAGAGAGAGAGAGAGAGAGAGCACAAGGAGGAGGAGTGGTAGGCAGAGGCAGAAGGAGAGAGAGAGGGAGAAGCAGACTCCCTGCTGAACAAGGAGACTAATGCAGGGTTCCATCCCAACCCTGAGATCATGACCTGGGCTGAAGGCAGACGCTTAACCAACTGAGCCACTCAGGCACCCCTAGCCACTCAGTTGCCCCCCAACTCAGCTTTAACTAGCTGTATAACTTGGAGATACTATTTCTTTGTCTGTACAATGGGGACACCCACAAATTTCACCTCATACAATCATTGACAATATAAGTGAGTTAATTTAGATAAAGTGTGTTTAGGTCATATCTTGACACAATATTACCATATTAATATTATCTCTCTGCTTTCTTACCTGGACACCAATAAGCTGAGGGGAAGGGAATATACTATTCAACTCTTCATGTTCCACAGCTCTAAAGGCTGCAACATAATAATAACAATAAAAATGATAATAAAATTTATTAACATCTTGTATATCACTGTAGTTTTATATTTATTTCTTTCCCTTATTACAATGAGGATAGTAACATCAATATGTCCATCTTACAAAGAAACTTATCATTAAAGAAACTTATTACCTTGCTTAAAATCAAACAAATAATAAGCAATGATGTTAAATTCTGGCTTAGTCTAACTTCTGAGTACTCTTTTATTTTTTTTTAATTTTTTTAAATTTTCATTTATTTATGATAGTCACACACAGAGAGAGAGAGAGAGAGAGAGAGAGAGAGAGAGGCAGAGACATAGGCAGAGGGAGAAGCAGCAGGCTCCATGCACCGGGAGCCCAACGTGGGATTCGATCCTGGATCTCCAGGATTGCGCCCTGGGCCAAAGGCAGGCGCCAAACCGCTGCGCCACCCAGGGATCCCCTGAGTACTCTTTTAAAACCAGTTATGCCATCTTAAAAGGAGTAGAATTTGATAAAACATGCATTGAATAGATGAAAGAACAAATGAATTTCAAAAAAAAAAAAACCATCATCCCTTTTCACAATAAATTTACTTTATGGATATGTTTAGTAATGATAATGACTTCACATTCATTTCAGCACTGGTAAATGTGTTTTTTTCAGTATCTTTTACAGGTACTACAGCAAAGTGGTCTCCATAAGGCAAAATAAAATGTGGTGCCCTGGTATCTGTTTCTTTAATTGAGCTTTTAAAATATATATCATTTGAATGAAATTATAATGATTTCATTAACCTATTTTGCCCTTTCTCAAATATAATGACTATAAATGTGATAGGAAATTACAACTGCCCATTGCTGGAAGAAAGCAATCAAGCTAGATTGACCAATATGATTATTACATGCCTGTCTGGCAACTTCTTCCCCCTAGATACTGAAGCTGAAGTTGGCAGATCATATAAATATCTATTTGTCTATTTATGAAAAAATTAAATCAGGAAAACTCAGGATCAAAATTTTAATTAATCAGTTTTACAGAAGGAAGTCTCAAATTTTTAATTCTTAGGGATTTCCATTTTAATAATAATTATAAAACATTCTGGCTTAGTTTGTTATACAGAGGTGATGGATATACATTCAGTGATTTTCAATGGGAAGCTTAAAATGCATTCCCAAATACCAAAATGTTTTACTGTGAAATAATTTTAAAATTTAGGAGAAAAAGAGACTATTAAGCTCTTAAAGGTGTTTAGGTTCATTTGCTAGATACCATATAAGCCAGATGCTATATGAGATATAAGGACTTGCGGATTTAGTAATTTTCTCATCTTTCAAATGTGAAGAAGTGTTGTTAGATATGCCGACATATAGATACCCAGAGGAAAAAAAGAAACAAAAAGCGATGTGGTACTGGAGAGGAGGAAAATAAAATAGCAATCAAATAAAGAACAAAGATGCACTGCATTGTATAGGGGAATGCAACAAAATATTTTCTCTTTCTCCTTCCACCCCTTCTCACTCTCACTCTCTCTCTCTCTCTCTCTCTTTATCTCTGTTTCTGTCTCTGTCATCTCTCTCTCTCTCTCTCTCTCTCTCTCTCTCACACACACACACACACACAGACACACACATTCACACTTACACTCTGGATTGTGACCTGTAGTTTAAAAAAAAAAAAAAGAAATCTAAAGTGTTTGGCTGCTGGCACAGAAGCCCCATTTACAGGTGTAGTCTTTTTAGGAATAGAGATTACAGAGAATCATACATCAGAAAATGAAAAATTTTCTTTCCAAAAAATCATTGATCATTTTATTATATATATATATAACTATTTAATTCACCCTACAGGCCATTTTTTCAAATAATTGCTACTTTTGCCCTTGCTTTCCAACATTATTCACTCATTTTATCCGTTTGAGAAAAATCCTCCCCCTAATGAAATATATCTCAAAACAGCTAGCATAAAAGACAAAAGAGTAGTTAGAATATTGAGATTGGCTTATTTTTGTGGGTTGAAAGGATTTTCAACCCACAAAAAAGGGCTTGTTTTCAAATAGGTAGTCTCTACATACATACCTGTGAACAGGATCTAAATACCTCCTATTTAAATCATTTATTATTTGGTTAATGACTGAAAAAGAAATTACTTGTCTTCGTCCAGTAAAAAGTTATGCTCTGAATTAGTATGATGTCTTCTTGTTCAAACCACACATAAATACACAGAGACCTTGATTTTTGCTGAAGATGTGTCCTGAGATTTGATGTATAAACCAATAGTTTGCCCCCCTTTTGGTCTTTCCTGGCACTTGGAGTCCCCATCATATTTTAATATGCTTTATATTCCAATTAGCAGTCCGCTTAAAAATCAGGTTGAAAATTTCTTGTTTATGGGAAGGGACTTTTGTTTTCTCTGTAACACCATTAAGAATTACAACTGCTGTTTGAAATAGCAGGAATAGACAAAAAAATCCATTGATATAATATTGGACGACGTCTTTCCATAGAATGCTTATTACAAATGATAGAGAAACAGGCCTTACCAGGAAGTCCAGGTCATTTAACTTTCTCAAATTATAATTATAATTACCTGTATTTTGAGTGACAGGACCAGGTATCTAGAACCTCAGAGAAGGTGCTGTTTTCTTTCTCTCTCTCTATTTTTTTTTCCCATACCAACAAATTTAGGGGCAGTTTTGAAATAAGACATGTTAATTCTGGAAACGACAATATCACTCTCCAATTTTCTTACAATGCTGGTGCTTTCCTTCCCAGTGTCCAGTAAATTTCCTCAGATCCCTACACTGGGAATAATTAGAATACATATCTCTGTAATCCACATTCCAAGAAGCAAACTCAGAGCAAATCACAATTTTTCTTTTTGCAGAGTAACTTAGTTTATGTTTGTCAGGGGAAAAAAACAATAAGCATAAACTTACCTGTATCAACACATGATTGATTAATAACCTCAAACTCTTTCTGTTTATTTGTATTGGAAAATTGGGTACACGCTAACCATAATAATTTTTTTCTTGGTGAAATTCCAAACACTACTTTGAGTTATAAATAATTCTATGCAAGCAGATGTAGAACTTTTTTTCTTTCTTTCTTTAGTTAACTCTGAGTCTGGGGAGTTCTGCTCAGGAGTGAATTAGCAATTTTGCTTCCATCAGAACCACTTCTCTGCAGAGGTTTATTCTCCAAATAAACCTTTTTTTCCACTAAAAGGCTCCCTAGCAGCCACAAACCCTGTGGTTTCCCAATTTTGCACCTTCTAAGATTTTTCCACCAGCCTTCCTTTCCACTCTCATCTTCATCCCCCACCTTTCTTTCATGAAATACCTTCCACTTAATTCACCAGACAATTGTAGAAAAGTTTGGTGACCCGGAGTCACTGAAAGCCCAGAAACCAATATGTGGAACAGAGGAACCTAGGACTTCAGAGTAAGGAGCTTAGGTGTTCATCAATGAGGAATAGTGATATAAGAATACATATTAAATATACAGAGACAAAGATAAAAATAGAGGGCAGCCTGGGTGGCTCAGCGGTTTAGCGCCTCCTTCAGCCCAGGGTGTGATCCTGGAGACCCAGGAGGGAGTCGGTGTCAGGCTCCCTGCCTGGAGCCTGCTTCTCCCTCTGCCTGTGTCTCTGCCTCTCTCTCTCTCTCTGTGTGTGTCTCTCATAAATAAATAAATAAAATATTTAAAAGAGAGAGAGAGAGAATAGAGATATACTATAGAGATTCATGTACTATATATAAAGAAAAAGATATATGTGCCAGTAGGAATTTGTTTGAAAAGTGTAAATGGAAAAAAAAAAAAAAAGAAAAAAAAAAAAGAAAAGTGTAAATGGGCAAACTCTCCCTTAGTTTTTAAATTTTGTTTTGTTGTTGTTTAAAACAGTTTTAATTGTGCCCATTGTTCACAAGCGCGTGAAGAAATTGACACTCATGTTTAACAGCTGGTTTGAAAAAAAAGTTCAAATTTTTCTGTAGTGTGATTTAGGAATATAAATACCAATGTATATTAGAAACCAGAAAACTGTGCAAAATATCATATGTAACAATTAGACTTCTAGGGACTCCTCACAAGAAGAATTTACAGATATGTTCATGTTCACCTCAAGTATGCTTAATACAACATTTTTATAGTAGTGAAATGTTGACAGTGATGTAAATACCCAACACAGAGAAATTATTAAATTAATAGTACACATGTACACATATACACACATGTACTGGAAAAATATATAGCTATTAAAATGGCATTATAGAAGACTATTAAATGATTAAGAAACTGTTCATGATCTATAAGATGACAAAGGGTCCTTAAATTATATATATATATATATATATAAAACAAGATATACACATGTGTGCATATGAACATATGTATATATACAAAATTAAAACTGGAAGGAAGCCCACAAAAATGTTAATAATTTATCCCTGAGGTACGATAGTTTGTTTTATTTTGTTTTTGGTGAGAATATTTAAATTCTAATGTCTTAGCAATTTTCAGTTATGTAACAGTGTTGTTGTCTATAGTTACCATGTTTCACATTAGATGCTCAGACTTCTTTTATCTTGTAGCTGAAAGTTTGTACCCTTTAACTAAGTTCTCCCTCTTTTCCCTCTTACCAGAGATGGATCCATCTCTGGCAACTGCTTTTCTACTCTCTGTTTCTATGAGTTTTGTGTTTCTGTGTTTTGGATTTTTTGTTTGTTTTTCTTTTTAGATTTCACACATACATAATATCATGCAGTATTTGTTTTTTTCTGTCTGGCTTATTTCAGTTAGCATAAGCCCTCAAAATCCATATTGTCTTCAATGCCAGAATTTCCTTCTTTCCCATGGCAGAATAATATTTCATCATGTGTTTATATATATATCACATCTTTTTTTTTTATCCATTTGTCCATTAAGTGACACTTATATTGTTTCCATATCTTGCCTGTTGTAAATAATGCTATTTTCATTTCCTTTGGATATGTACCCCAAAGTAGGATTGCTGGATCATATGATAGTTCTATTTTTAACTTATTATGGAAAGTCCATACTGGTTTCCTTAGTGGCTATAGACAATTGTATAGATAAATATATAAATTCTTTGTTGAGTGAATGAACGAATACAAAACTAATGGAATAATTTAATGAAAAGTAAATGTTCAGGGTTAATTATAGTTATATTCCCTGATCTTTGCATACCACCCTCTCCCCTTTATTCACTCCTGAATACAAAAGTCTTCTATCACTCCATGTCTCTCATAGTGTTTAACATAATGCCAGAATGGTGTAAGGTGGAAAATCGAAGCCTATTTATAAGGTGGGATTCCCTCTATGTTAAGAAGTTCTGTGTATATGATACCTATGTGTTTTACACCAACAAACATGTTAAAAAGTAACATCTATTATCATAAATTGAATTCACTCCAGTTTTTACCACTTTTCCCTTAATACTCTTCTAATTATTATTTTTTATTTTTATGTTATAATTTCTCTGGTTAGCCCTTCTAGTGAATGATTTTGTCTTCTAGCACAGTATTTTTCTACCTAGTGGTGGTAAAGAAAGTTTTATTTCCTGATTTATCTTCAAATGCAGACCAATAATTACATAAAATACAATAAGAATTTTTAGAAAGAAATGTTAAAAAAAGACATGCCAAATAAAAACCCAAGCTTTTATATTTCATCCTAAATATAGGTATCCACTTCCATAAATAAGGAGTCCATAGGCAAAAGTGATGATAAGGGAGATTAATAACTTTTTTTTCATGGAAATCTTGATAGATCTCTTGGAAACTCAGTGTTTTCACCTGCAACATGGGAATTAAGATAACTAGACTGAAGGATTATTAAAAACATCAAACAACTCACGTAAAATATCATGTAAGCAGGTTATCATGTATGCATGTTTGTGTATGTGACATCATTACGATTATTTATTTTCATTACTTGAGCCGTCTGATTCTCAAGCACTTCATAGTGTGTGTTCCCTGGTCTCCTCCACTCCTGGTTCCCTCAGGCAGAACATTATATATATTTTAACCAGAAGTTTCTTTTCCTTCCAAAAAGACCACTTTATTTTGACTCTGTTCTACTACTTCCTTTAGATGTTTGAAAACTGTTTTTAATATCTTCATCCTCAAGCTCATCAATTTCTGTTTTATACAGAGAGATTTCCTTTGTTATTTCTAAGTAGGATACTTTCCTGGTTTTGTTTTTTTAAGTGGCTTTTTATACTCCTATGCTGTCATATAGAGTACTTCACCATATCCTTTTCAAGATTTCCCTTTTTCTTCCTTCAAAAATTTATCTTCCGGAAAGCATTCCTATCTGCTCATGCTTTCACATGAGTTAGTGAAATGTGAAATTTGTTCCCCAAAGTAATGTTCCAGTTCACTTTGACACAGGAAAATACAACAATAAACTGTAATTGTTCTCCTGTAAACAGGTACGTAACCCTCTGTTAAGCTGCTCCTGTGTGTGCAATGGAACTTGAAGAAGCATGAGTAACCTGCTTGTGAGGAGACCACATAGAACTAAGACACACACACAAATGATCCCTGGAAGCTCTTTGTTCAGCCTTGCTCTACTTTCTAATAGTGGATTTTGCCTTCATTTCATTTGCTTTTCTTTTCCATGTTTTGTTTTGCACCACAGTCCTCTCTAAAGAGTGCAAGCCAATAGTTCTCCTTGAGTCAGTCTCTCTGCATGGTCACATTCCACAGTGCCACTTTTGCATCTGGTAGCACATTTATGGTTTTGCTAATTGATCTGCTTAATTGTACTTCCTACTGTTCTCTAGAGAACTCTCTTCATATCTGTCTACAACCTGTGCTCCTCCTGTAAAAAGCAATGTCAGCTGCATTAAATAAAATTCATTTTTGAGTGTATATTAGAGTCCCAGTTTCACTTGTGTATTTTACTTTCCTGGAAGTACCTGAGAATCTCCTTGTAAAAGAGTCTCCAGGCCATACATACAGACAGAAGCTATAAAAGCAGGCTTGTCTCATTTCTCTGGCACCTTGCACTATACACCCTTCACACACAATCCCCCACCACTGCGTATGGGCTGCTGATGGGGTTGCTGGGAAATGTCTTCACATATTTCATCAGTGTTCAGACAGATGGTCTTAAACAGAAACTGTTTGTGTTGTTGTTTTCCTGATCAAATATTTGCTTCATAGAAATAAAATTAATATTCTTCCCACTTTCCTCTTAAAGCATGGTATCTCTTCAAATTCCTCAACCCAATAGCTTTTCTCCTTGCTACCGTTGTGCCTATCATATGTTTTATTTATTTATTTTTTTTATCATATGTTTTATGCTATGCTTAGAAAATTCTTGAAATCAAGGTCCAGTTTCATTGTCTACAACTTTTAGTCTTTCAATATTCAAAAATTACCAAGTCGAGATTCTGTTTGCATTTACTATTTTTAAATATTGTAGTAAATCATATGTAAGATGTGCTTAAATATGTAAAACATTTCTTTAGAGTACTTACTTCCTTGAACTTAGTTCTTGAACTGATCATTTCCAATAAATAAGCAAGTGCTTATTATTTTGTTGCCAGCTTGCATCAGCTCAGACTCCTTCTTTCCTATTTCTGAAGTTCCTTTATAAATATCGCTACCATCATTTAGGGAGCACAAGTATCACCATTGTTTTTCTTTAGTGCCAACTTAAACTGCAACTTTTTTTTTCCTTTTACTCTCCATACTCTATCTCTGCACAACCTCAGATGTCTGTAGGAAGTGTCTTTGTTCTTGTCTGTTTTTCTCTTCTCTCACCATCCTATCTTTACAGACCTGTTATTTCCATTTGGATTACTGCTTCCATGTCCTCACCCTGACTTTCTCAGTCTATGTACTCCTTTAAAGATTTCTGCAGCTATTTTACTCTTTAAAGCTGTTGGCTTGATTCCTTCCCTGGGGAATTTTCTTTATATCATTTTTAAAAATATGAGCCACCACTTTGTGACAGCTGGAAAGGTGAACAGGAATTCTCTATTCTTGATTATTCCTCTTATATTTTTAAAAATTTCTTCTTGTTCTCATAGGGACATTCTCAGCCTCCAAATACCTCTGCCAAATTTCTCAGCTGTTGAGAGATTAATTTCAGCTATTACCATAGCAGGATCAGAAAAACTAACATCTTTCACATTGCATTATAGAACCTCTATTTTCCCTTGTGTGTGTGTGTATGTGTATATATATATATATTTAAAAAAATCTATCAGCTCCTCTCATTTTTCCAGGGATCTTTTTGGTAATACAACTATAAGTGTGTGTATGTAAGTTAGCATCATTTGATCTCATATTGAAGATTGGCTTACACTTTGATTTTATTGCCAAGTATTTTGGAGTCAGAAAAACCTCAAACACTAGCCCCTTATGAACTGCAAGATTCCTTGACTCAATTTTATCTTGGAGAAATGGAGATTTTATTAAGTGTAGTTTTTGTTTACTGTTGTGACTTGTACTGAAGTATTTTTACACGTGAAATTCTTGGCATGATACTTAAACCCCTGACCTTTAATTTCCTTATCTTGAAAATGAAAATAATGCATCATTTGCAGAAATGGGTTATATATTAGCAATAATGATTGTAAAGTACCTGATACTCAATAATTGCCAGTAATGGTGATGATTGCTATTATCATAATTCACTTTTTAAAGTTTATCTGTCCCTATAACATTATTTTCTAAGATAGTTAAAATTATCTCCAAGTATCTGTTCTTTTTTTAACATGGTGAGTTAATAATAATGTGGCTTAAAAATATTTGTATTTGTTTCAAATGGGAGGTAAAGTTACTTTAATTTATAATGTTTATTTTTCTCTCTCCATTCCTCATTTCCAATCATACATTCCACAGTTTGAAGGTCATGTCTGGTATATTTGTAATATCCACTTCAACATGGACAGACCAGGGCACAGAACCCTGAATAGAGACGCTTAACCTTCTATGCATCCACCTTCATAAATGCGATGGTGAATTTTTGGACTAATATATACAGTTTTTTTTTAAGTTCCAATTTCCACAACTTTTTTCTTCTTTTATGTGACATTTACTGAATGCCCTAAGCATGGCAGGCAATATGCTAATCCTGGGGAATACAAAGTTGAAGATAATATCCTTACTCAAATGATTTCATAAACCCGTGGAAGGGTACACCCACGTGAAACACATCATTACAGTACAAAGTGATTTTATTGTATTTTTTGAGAATCTCTTTGATCTCCTACTTTTCATTGTACTTTTAGTTCTTCTCAAGTCTATCTTTTAACTCCTTTTCAAATCTGATGTTTTTACTTTTTTCTAAGATTGTATTAAAATTAAAAGGAGCCTTAATTTCCTCCTCCCCTGCTCTGCTTTAATTTATAACAGAAATCTTTACTTTTTACCCAGTAGATGATCTTTAAAAGTACTATAAACTTTTCAAAAAAAGATATGCAGAGTATGATTCAAAAACTCTCATATATGCACAAAATAAAGCTAATATTTATAATAATTTAGATATGCTTCATTAATCCATATCCTAAATATAAAAACAGTTTACCTTTAAGTAAATTTTTTGGTTTTTCCAATAAAAAGTATATTTTCAAAACCCTAGTCCCATTACCCACCTAAAAAGTTAACAACTGTTAATCATTCCCGTCATATACTCTTTGTTAAAAAATCCTTTCTTTGATGTATTATTGGTAGAAAACAACAGCCAAGTCATTATGTTCATGCATTTCTGGATCAAGAAATTGAGCAGTGCTTAGCTAAGTGATTCTTTTGCTCCATGTGATTACTCAGCGCTAAGCCTACCCATATCGGGGGAGGGGACATACACACTAATTCTCAATGGGAAGAATTTCCAATAAACTTGAGGACATGTTTTGAAACCACAATAGTCTTTAGTATTATATATAACACTAGTTCCATATTTCAAATTTTCTCAATTGTCTAAAAAGTGTCCTTTTACACTCAATGTTCAAATCAGGCTGCTTATATCTGTATCACATTTGGTTATTATTTTCTTTAATATCTTTTATTTTTTTAAAAAGGCTCTTTTTTATAGTGTTGACCTGACAAGACCAGATCAATTATTTTATAAAATTACCTACCTTACTTCTTTGTGGAGTCACTTAATTTTATTGCTCCAACTCCTATATCTCCTGAAAACTAGAAATGAAATCTGAAGGTATATTAAATTTACATTCAGCATTTTGTCAGGGTGTCTACTGCATCCTATCTAGACAAACATAATGTCTGGTCAGCCATTATTAGTGGTTGATAAATTGCTTCAGGAAGTGACAATTTGTTCTCTCCTTTGCAAATTTATGATTTTTTTTTCATCTTGAAATCAACAAATAACACTTGGGGTGATGATTTTAACTTTAGGAATAACTTTAGGAATAAATACACCTATCAAGCTCTCACAAGATGTTTTTTAAATACATTGATAATTCTTGCTTGATATAATCATTAGAGTATTAGAGTAGTGGTTGCAAGGTGATGAATTTCTAATTCTATCTATCCTTTATATATATATAGTTTTATATATATATATATAACTATATATATATAACTATATAACTATATATAACTATATATAACTATATCTATATAGCTATTCTAATAACTATTTTAATAATATATTCTATTAACTAGAATTCATACGTAAATATTTTTCTTATCAATTAAGATTATTTAGTATATCAAGTACATTCTCTAAAGAAAGGAAAATATTTTTTCTTTATTTTTACTGATTTTTTAGATAAATTATTGATGCACTCAATATCCTCAATAATGAAAAAGGTTTTTTTTCTTGTTTTGGCTTCCTAGCTTTTTGAAAAGCATTTTTAACACTATGAGTATAAAATATATATTTAATGTTTTAAATTAATTGTGTTATTATTTCTCTGGTCTTTAAATTGCCCCCTCTTTTACAGTGCGATCTTCTTAAGGTTGTCAACTCTGACTTTTGGGAATGACTACATTGCTCTTTGATAGCTTTCTTGATTTCTAGCATAGCAAACTATTATATGTTAGTTTTGTACATTTTCTTCTGTAAACCTAAAAAAAAGCTATTTTTTCTAAGCAGCTCTAACTTAGTTGCCATGCTATGTACATAAGGTGTTCAGAGCCATTGAGTTGATGTAGCTTCTAGGCCTTTTCAGTGGACAGACCTAGGAATTTTTTTTTTTAACAAAAATACTATGAATTCATACTTTACACCAAATTTAATACTATGTATTTTTTAACTTTATGAAATTTTATATTTATATCCTCCTCTCTTACACTGAAAACTCTAAAATTACCTTTTCATTTGCTTTCTCCTATAATATACATAATGCAAATTTTAAGTAACCATACTGATATTCTAACTAGAGCCATACAAGTGAAAAAAGTTAAAGTACTTTAGGTTTTCTTTGTGTGTAAACATTTCCTTTAAGAATATATGGCCAAAATACAATGTTTTGAACCTTATTGAAATGATTTGTTTTGTCTGTGTGATTATATCACTGGTATATGTCCATTCTTTTAGTTTGTCTTCAATTTTTCAGACCTGCATTTTTATGTACATTTATTTGTGACATATAATAAGTTTGTACGTTTTAAGTCAGAATTAATAACAATATTCCCTCAGAAAATCTTTCATTATAATTCCCTCCCTCTGTTCTCTGTCTTCCTACATAAATATTATTAGTTTTTATTTTGACTTTTCACTATTTTGTTTGTTTGGTTTTTTGGTTTTTGTTTTTGTTTTTTACAAATAAAAATATACGTATTATATTATATGCAATATTTTGCTTGTTTCCCCCTTGTAGAATTAAGACAAAGCTGTACATTTAGTCATTCAGGAAATCTTTGTTAAAGACTTAAAACAATTCACTTTCCAGAGAAACAAAGTACACAAATACATAATGGTTAATATAATCATGAATTTAATAAGTTCAAGACAGAAATCACTTGAGGTTGTAACTGAGAAGAATGGATGGTGGGAAAATTAAATAGGATGTTCTAAGAAACTATCCATAGCCATGTGACGTTAATCTTGTAAGCTGAAGAATGAGAAGAATCCAATTGTGTAAGAACCAGAAAATAGGATGAGTGTGGTACATGCTAGAAATTAAAACCAGGCCAGGGAATTTGGAAATTAGTAGCATTAGAAATGAGTTTAAGTTGGAGGTTGGAAAAATATGAAGAGAGCTTGCATGCCAAGAAAATGAACCTTTATTTTATTTTAAATACAACAGAAAGCCACAGAATGGTTAGGGCAGAGAAGTGACATGATCTCATTGATATTTTAAAATAATCACTTCCAGGATGCCTTGGTGGCTCAGCTGATTAAGCATCCAACTCTTGGTTTCAGCTCATGTCATAATCTCCAAGTTCTGAAATGAGCACTTTGTAGGACTCCATGCTCATTGTGGAGTCTGCTTGAGATTCTCCCTCTTTCTGTCCTTCCCCCTCTGCCCATTCTCCTGCTCATATGTTCTCTCTCTCTCTCTCTCTCAAATAAATAGATAGATGATAGATAGATAGATAGATAGATAGATAGATAGATAGATGATAGATAGATAGATGATAGAAAGATAAAAGCTTAAAACATATTTGGAGATGCATTTTGGAGAATGAATTAGAAGAAAGCAAAAATTAAAACTGCGTTCTATTATTACCGGTTTCAACCTCCCTTTTACCCATGACTTGCTAATTTCTGTATTCTTCCTATTTTGATTTGCCAGAATATTTCTTACAAAGTGCATTTGTCCTCTGAATGCTTCAACCTCTTTGAAATTTTTCTGATGTAAAGGCATAGACACTCCCTTCTTTGATGTGTCTCTATATTATTTACCATTATTACAGCATCTACCCTTTCTTTTTGTATTATGTGTTTCTATAGCAGTTTTCCTATGAATCTATAAGTTATCTGAGGGGATGATATAGTATTATCTTTGAATCCAAAATGGCTAACAAAAGTATAACACATCCGGAAATTTTTGAAATAAATAAATAAATGGAGATGTTAAAATGAATCTCCACAGACATTCAGGTTTTTAATTTTTTTATTTTTTCAAAGATTCTATTTATTTGAGAGAGAGCAAGAGTGGCAGAGGAAGAGGGAAAAGCAGACCCCTTGCTGAGCAGAGAGCCCAATGTGGGGCTCAATCTCAAGACCTTGGGATCATGACCTGAGCCAAAGGCAGATACTTAACAGAACGCACCCCTCGGGAGCCTCGACATTTTTAAATTGTATTTTAAAAATTGTATTCCCATAAAAATTTTTACTGGGAAGTAAATCAGTTCTTTTGGATGCTATACTCTGTTTTTCTCACCAAATTCTAATTAATTTTCATATTTTTTTATCCACCCACCTTCATGAAATCATTCTGAAAGCCATTATCCCTTTGGCTTCTATAACACTTTTGAGAATAATCCTTATTCCATTTTGCCTTACTGTAAAGTTATTAGTGTGTGTGAGTGTGTGTGTATCATATTCCTACTAGTAAGTAAACTCCCTGAAGATAAGAACTGGTTCTCTTTTATCCTATTATATTTTACTACGCATGATAATGAGTCTGTTCTCTTTAGCTCTTATATCACTTTCCTTGTTTTCTTCTATTATGTCCATATTAATTGAACAAATCCTATTATCTGATCAAGATAGCCTTAGTGTGCTTCTTAGCTTGCCTGAACTTTTGACATATTTCTTCCTGGTTTCAGGCATTGGATCTCCCTTTTCTTAGAGCATTTACTTGATAAAACTTTCGACTGAAAATTGTACCTGTGCCCCTTTAAGATGTAAATATTTTCTCAGCCTCATGCTAGGTTTATTTGGTAAAACCCAGAAATGTCTTTCTCGAGGATCTAGAGGCCATCCTTTTAAAATGTAATCATCAAGAAAGATTGCACTCCAAATCCCCCCTTTGCTGTGGGAGGGTAGGAGCTTAACCTTACTTAGCAAACACAGTATAGCTTTGCATTGACCAGTGTCCCTCTTAAAATCCTTCAGTACTCATTCACTAAATCACATCAACGCTTAAATTTAACCTCCCGTCTTTTGTTTCAATAGAGTTGAATTCAGGCTATCTCTCTATTTACAATAGTTTTGAATAAAGTCTTCCTTGCCTATTTATCTCTGATGCAATTATCTTTTGACATATTCCTCTTTCAATTGTTCACTTGCAGATGACTATCTTCTTCTTGGTGACTGATGCTGGGATAGGCAGACACAGTGTGCAAAATTGAATCAAGTGCATTCAAACTCCCCAAAGTCTCCAATTGTTTTTTTAGTTTATCAAGTTTTTACGATCAAGCCGATTTTGAATGATTTTACCTATACTATGGGTATAATGGTTCCTTTTTCTCTCCCATGTATGCTTTTGACAGATTTACTGAAGTTTACTTGGTCACCAAGTTTTGCCAAAAAATTTGCTCTACATCATTTGTAGAATGGTGTTTCTTTCAACTCCTACACTTGTGTATTTAACACCATGAATTTGGGTCATCTAATATAGTAAAGTAGACACTTCTGGTGGCCGTATGGACTCCATTCTGGATGTACCACATACTTCTTTGAGAATTTTACATAATGTTAAGATGGAGATGTCAAACTTTATATCTTTATTTATTTTAAAGAGTTTATTTATTTATTCATGAAAGACACAGAAAGAGAGGCAGAGACATAGGCAGAGGGAGAAGCAGGCTCCATGCAGGGAGCCTGACGTGGGACTCGATCCCAGGTCTCTAGGATCACGCCCTAGGCCAAAGGCAACACTAAACTGCTGAGCCACTTGGGCTGCCCTATATCTTTATTTAGTAAATGAATATGCAATAAAGATAACCTACGTAAATGACTTGGCCAAAGTAGAACTAGGATTAATCTTGTGTGTTCCATTATATATCTTTCAACCGTAGTAATTCCCTGTATCTTCTCATAGATTCATGACTGACAACACAGCTTCCTATAGCCCAACATGATTTCAGGAAAAAATTTTTTCAAACCTCCTTCAGGAAAAACACATTTCTAAGGCTAAAAACACTGTAATGATATTTAATGACATTGATGCAAATAATTGATTTAAAAAAAATCTAATATATGTGCTTTAAAATACTGAAAATCAAGATACCTTTGAAATAAATCTAGCATTTACTTAATCCTTAATAAAGATTAATAAGAACACAGTGGAAGAAAAATAACACAAAATTGCCTGAAAACTGCAGGGTGCCTCCATTGTTCTCACTTTGTTTTGTTTTTAAAGATTTTATTTATTTATTCATAAAGACACAGATTGAGAGAGGAGAGGCAGAGACACAGGCAGAGGGAGAAGCAGGCTCCATGCAGGGAGCCTGACGTGGGACTGGATCCTGAGACTCCAGGATCATGCCCTGGGCCAAAGGCAGGCACTAAACTGCTGAGCCACCCGGGCTGCCCCTTGCTTTGTTTTTCACTGCAAACAGAATAGGAGCAAAAAATGCATATTTGAGCAGCAGAATAATGTCCAACCATAGCAACACAAAATAAATAAACACCCCACACACATACACACACAAACAAGCTGGAAACTATTTTAATAATAAATTATATGCTAAAAAACAATAACAAAAATTATTCTGTAAGTGTGTATTATTGAAAGTAAATTGCCTATGTAAGATTAGAGTAAGAGATCAGTGGGTCTTCAACGTTAAAACATCCTCTTTTAAAATTTCCTCCTTAGGTCATCTTAGCTACTTAGATAATCTCCATAAATGATGAGCTTTTCAAATGAAGTGCTTTTGCCACCTCTGGAAAAACTATATAAGCAAATGCTTATTCTGAAACTTGTACCGTTAGGGATATTTCTCTGCTGTGGTTGGACTAAAGGCACACATTTTTTCTACTATTTTTTGCTTTGTTTTCTTCTTGTTTCTGAGTATATATACATATGTATTTAAAATAGGTAATCCATTCATAGACATAGTAAATGATGTAATTTTAAGGCTATAACAATTCCTTTTACCACCTACATGGAAGTGGGAGTATACTTCTTTCCACTAGTACTGGTTTTGACCATGGTCAGTGGACTGTATTTCTTTTCTCTAGATTTTGGCTTGGCCATATCACATGCTTTGGCCAGTGAAATATTAACTGGTGTAACATAAGCAAAAACTGAAAACACACATGCATGGGAAAGTACTCATTTTTCTAGGTCTGGTATCATCATGGACAACAAATGTTTTGTATGACCCACTAATCCAAGGATAAGAAATAGATGAAACATACCTGAACCCAATATGTAGCTTAGACTCAAGTCCAGCTTAGCTCAATCTAGATTAATTGAATTTCAACCAATCCAGTACCTGAAATAGAAAAAAATGATCATCATTTAAAGCTGTTAGGTTTTGGGGTTGTTTATATGCAGGTGACTAATACAAAATTGTACAAAAATCAAATGCTACAATGAAAAGTAATTCTCCTCCCTACTCCATTTACTAATCACCCAAGTCCTTGCCCAATTGTTTATATATCCTTCAGATATCCTACACATAATTAGCAACAATATGTTTTTATAGACACATATTTCAAAAAAATCCATTTTTACACTTACTATTCTATATCTTGACTTTTTAAACTAAGTAAACCTTTAGGACTTCATCAATGATAATAATTAATTGCCATTTGTGAAGTGCCTAGTAAATGCCAAGAAATTTTTATGGACTATTTACTTATTATTGATAATACTTTTGAGATTTTTTTTTATTACTCTGATTTTGCAATTAACAAAATGAGATTCAGAAACAATTTTTATATTTTCCAAGCTTGCTCAATGACAGAACCAAAAATAGAACACTAATCTGGACGATCTCAAATCTTTGTATGTAATCACATATATACTAGTTCTATAACGAAGTACAAAATGCAATGACAAAAATTCCTAAGTGAAACATGAGGATCCCTCCATTTTTGTTTTCTTTATATAGAAGGTAGGTTATTTAGGTGTCCTGCTTTTTGGCCTATGAAGTAATGTGACCCTATGTGTGTCAATATGATGGAGTAGGATGTGTTTAAGGAGGATGACTCTTTTCTCTGACTATTTAAAATTGTTTTTTTATGGGGCACCTGCGTGGCTCAGTTGGTTAAGCATTCAACTCTTGTTTTTGGCTCAGGTCATGATCTCAGGGTCACAGGATCAGGCCTCACATGGGGCTCCATGCTAAGCATGGAGTCTGCTTGTCCCTCTCCCTCTGCTCCTTCCCCTGTTCACCTTCTCTCAAATAAATAAAATCATTTAAAAAATAAAATAAAATTGTTTTTATGGAGCTGAAGGAAACCCCAACTCCCCCTTTTTTTTTTTTTTTGCCACCACACTTAGATGATTAACCAAATACCATTGCATAAAACATTGATATACTGATATAATGTATTTGTAATCAAGCACAAAGACACATGCACACACAAATTTACAATACTCAGGTGTTTCAGAGTCTAAGATTGCTACCCAGTTAGATATAATAAAATAAAAAATACAATATTTATGCTCAAAACTTTAACAGCAGGAAACATAAAAATATCTCAGTTACTAGTCAAGAACAATAGGAGTCTTCTTATCTTATAAAATAAAGAAGTTTAAAAATTTTTCTAAATCTTTTTATTTTCCAAATAAACAACTTCTGTTTGCTTTCAAATTTTAATTATTGCCAAGTCAAATTAAATGGGAGAAGATTTAAATTCAAACACGTTTACATGATCTTTGCATAAATAATTAACAAAATGGAAGATAAGCTAACAAACACAAAGGATGGATATAATGTGCCGACACCAGGAATAAAATGATATTTAAAAACAATACAGTTTGGAGGTATTCTAAAATATGTGTGAATATATTAGGCTAAGCAAACTTAGAACAAAATTAAAAATCTTTCTAAAAAAAAAAAAAAAAACTTTCTAAATCTACTTCCCCCAGAATGGAGATTTTATAACAACTGCTTAATTACATACATGTTCACAGCTTGTTAATATTATTAAATATTTAAAAAGCATATGATTTTTAACACCTGAAAAGTCTTTTTTTATTTTTAAGAGCATACTTCCACTTTTAAGAATACTTAATCAATAGTTTGATTTTTTAAATACAGTGTAATAATTAATTTTAAGTGTAAAACACTTAAGAGTTTAAAGGTCATGAAAGAATGGGTAGGGAAATTTTCTAGGAAGTAAATATTTGACAATTACGCATTTAATTCATTAAAGTGTCACATTATTATGGGGTTTATTTCTTTATGACACTATGATTTAATGCTGATATCAAATTATTTTTCTTAGGAAGACAGTATTGAGATTTCATAAAAATTAAAAATATTATACAGTAATTTATGTTTGGCTATATATCAAAAGGAAATGAAATCACTATCTTGAAAACATACCTGCACTCCTATGTTCACTGAAGCATTATTTACAATAGTCAAGACATAGAAACAAGCTAAGTGCCCATCAATGGATGAATGAAGAAAGTGTAGTGTACTTAAGAATATGAAATATTCTTAAGCGGTAAAAAAAGGAGATTCTACCATTTGCAACAACATTGATGGACCTGCTTAGGAAAACATTACTCTGAGTGAAATAAGTCAGACAAAGACAATCTCAGCTGTATGTGGATTCTAAAACAAACAAAAAACATAGAAACAGAAGCTAGATTAGTGACTGCCCAGTGGTGGAGAGTGGTAGAAATGAAGGAAATGGCTGAAGACAGTCAAAACACACAAGAGGAATAAAGGCTGAAGATGCAATTTACAGCACTGTGGCTATCATTAACCATACTGTATTATATATTTGAAAGTTACTAAAAGAGTAGATTTTTAAACTTCTCACACACAAAAAAAGAAAAAAAGTTGTAACTATGTGAGATAACAGATGGGTTAGCTAAGCTTATTGTGGAAATCATGTTGCAACTTATTCATATATAAAATCACTCTATTGTATAGCTTATACTTGCACAATGTTATATCAATTAATGTCTCAATAAAGCTGAAAAAGATTTTCTTTCTTGGATTTCCTCTCTGAGACACGGGGTAAAATTTATTTCATTCAAACCAATAAACTAAAGTTGTATATATACTATTTGATAGGTTTGGGGAAATTAACTGTTAAAAAATTAAAATGAGGTAAAGGAAGCAACATTTAAAAAATGGACTGTAACATATGTAAACAAAATGTAAGCTGAAGCAGCCCTGTCTATTAAGATGGATGAAATGTCTGAAAGTTCTATGCCACTAATTATGAGAGTTTAATCTTTTCCCAGTATTTTATAAATTCATAGATAACTTAGGTTCTCGTTGTCATCAATGCTTCAGAGAACACTCTCCTAAATTTTTCACTTTATGGATTGAGTTACCTTCATTAATGTGTGCTTTCTTTTTCATGTCATATTAAACTAGATATGATAATTAGTCACTTCTTATCTGTATACCTTAATGCATTGCCTATGCATTTGCATACATGGATTGTCAGATCTAATGAAGCATAGTCATGTGATGGGTCCACCAAAGGTAGTCAGATGCCAAATATTTTTTCAAAAATGAATTGACTTTCTAAATAGAATCATTTAGCATTGTATATCTGAAAATTGCCAAAAACAATGATTTAAGTTTTGATACAGATGGCATTAGCTTGACATTGGGAATGTAAAAAATAGAATTTTACTTGGCAAGTAGGCAGTTTTGTTTCTTGATGTCCCTAGTATTTCCTGACTATATTTAGACACCATCAAGTACATTTCATTGATCCAAGTACATATTTGAGTGAATTCAAGATTCACAACCCAGTATCAGTTGAGTGTGCAAACATATCTAATATTTTTGGTTCAACCAAAAATATCAGGTCCTCATAAATACAAATATTTGAAGGTAACTAGGTAATGGGGAGCAGTAACTTACTATGATGTTGAAGATGAAGAATTAGAGAGTAGAGCTTAGATTTGTGTTCCTGCTGGCTTCAGCTGCCCATGTCCTTCTTATCTATTCTCTTTGGCATAGGTCATTCATTCCTAGTGGTAGTTCTCATGGTGGTACATTTGCTTGTATAGAGAATGAATGGTATAGAAATACAGTTTTACTTTTCTTATCTTGATTGACCTTTTTTGCCCTCTCAGTTGGATTCCTGATACTTTTCTGACTGTAGTTTTTTAAGTTATCAATGAATATGTTGCTCTAAGAATCAGAAATTTGTAAATACTTTTCATGATTCACTAGACCATGGTATTCTTGATGAGCTCAAGGGTCCTGTTTCTAAGTGTTGTGTGCCAGCAGCAATCTTGCTCTAATGTATGCACTTGTGAGAGATCTGAAGCAGCAGTTAAAGAATTAATTGTTTGCAAATTGGACTAGAAATGTTTTGTGAATGTTGAATTAAGCAAACATAATTAAATATAGAAAAAGTGATGTGAATTTACTTGAAAATATCTAGATTATCTGTGTCAGGATTAGTAGTTCAAAAACATAAACATAGGTTTAATACAAAAACAAAATCTACTTAAAATTTTTTTTAAATATTTTATTTACTGAAAGAGAAGGGAGAGAACAGGCAGAGAGAAAAGGTGAGGGAGAAGCAGACTGTCTGCTGAGTGGGGAACCCAATGCAGGGGTGTATCACAGGACCCTGAGATCATGACGTGAGCCCAACTTAGATGCCTGACTGGCTGAACCATCTAGATGACTCAAAATCTACTTTTTAAATTCTTACTTTCTGGGGCACCTGTGTGGCCCAGTTGGTCAAATATCTGCTTTGGCTCAGGTCATGATCCCAAGGTCCTGGGATCCAGCCCGACCTATCTCTGCTCAGCAAGGAGGCTGCTTCTCCCTCTCCATCTGCCTGCCACTCCACTTGCTTGTGCTCTCTGTCAGATAAATAAATAAAGTATTTTAAAAATTAAAAAATAAATTCTTAATTTGTTATTAGCATCATCTGTTAAAACCTAAACATTTATTTTTGGCATAATTTATAAAGTTACTGAAGTTAAACTTCAGTCCCAAGATAACACATTAGTGTCTCCTTATCTAAGTGTCCCCAAACTTCTTCAGTCATGTGACACTCCAATTTATTTCATTTTGTTTTCTTATTACCAACTTAGTTTTTAACAGTTAAAGAAAGTCAGTGTTGTCAGATTTCTTATCCTGTATCTTACAGTTGCTTCTTTGTCTTTATTTTTTTTCCTCCTCATCCTCAATTAAAAAAAAATTGTTCTAAATGCAAATGTAAATTTATACTAGAATTAGTAGCACCCAATTTCCTTCAATTCCCATCCAAATCCTTTACTTCTCCTCTCCTGAGTTCCTGGCAAATGATCTTGGATCTCCAGGCCATAACGAATGGTGGTAGCAGGAATGGCTTGAACCGAATAGTGAAAACTGAACTGTAAGTTAATAACTTGTGTCTGTCATACAATTAAAAGTTGATATGATGATTATGTTCCTGTTGAGAGTGAGGAAATAATTGTGTTGACCAAGAAAGGACTAGCTAATTCCTTCATTACTTAAGGTAAAATTCTTTCAACAATATCAAAAGCAGGGATATTGTTTAAAATCCACATAGGATTAAGCAGAGGAAGATGGTACAGCTGTTGCTAGCAGTATAAACTTACATTTTGTTCTGGGACATGAAATCGATGTGATCCTACATTCTTCCATTTATAGTTTGACACGGGCAAAAATTAAACTCATGCAGAGAAATCATATTGAACATAACCATTGTTCATCTATTTCTTTAAGTTCTGAAAGGATAACTAGATTGAGATTTGCTGGCTAAAGGAAGCCTAGGAACATACTTTATTTTTGTTTTGTTTTCCACTCTCTGATAAATAGAGATTTTTGTTTTGCCAATGAATCTGTTTCAAATTTGACTGACCCATCACGGAGGCTAAAATGCATATGCTTTAAACTGGACTAATTCCTTCATTCCAAGGATAAAAAAGAGTTAATGGTAGTAGGCTTCAGGGAGTCTAAGGCAAAGAGGATTTTTTGTAATCTAAAGAAGACATCACACAAAACCTTGTGTACTAAGAGCCACCTATCTTTGTATCTATGAAATAAGCAACAGTATGGGCAAAAATTTAGCTTAAATTGAGAAAAGGCTAGGAGGGTTCATCCTTTACCTCATTTCAGGGACTCTGAGATCTTTAGAGATCGAACCATAAATCCCTCCAGAACTAAGACATTTCTGGTTTATTCTAATGGCTAAAATTTCAACTTTTGAATCGAAACATTTATTCTCAGCAAAACAGAAGATGTAATCAAATGTATTATTAAATTTTCTAACTATTAGATAAATCACAGTGAAAATACCTAACATATCACCTAAATAATCTATTTATTATTCATGATTTGCTTTCCTCCAAATTAATTTCAGTAGCTTTTGTAATAGAAATACCATTAAGTAAAAAAACATTCTGTAGAATATTTTGCCATGTCTATTGAAGATATTCTTTAAAATTGTCAGCCCTAAATCAATAAAACTAATATGATCTAGTGCTAAGTACTCAGTTAATTTAACTAATTTAATCATCAAAACAAATACATAGACATTATTATTGTAATCTCTATAGATGGTGAAAATTGTGATAGAAATAAATTAATTCAAAATTTCTGAAATCACCAAGGTGATCTCTACCAAACAAATTTTATGAGCCCATGCACTATAGTTGTATTTATTTATTTATTTATTTGTTTGTTTATTTACTCTTTAATACACTATAGCTTTAAAAGAGCATAGACTCTGAGTGAAATAAGTCAATCGGAGAAGGACAAGCAATGTATGTTCTCATTCATTTGGGGAATATAAATAATAGTGAAAGGGAATATAAAGGAAGGGAGAAGAAATGTTGGGAAATATCAGGAAGGGAGACAGAACATAAAGACTCCTAACTCGGGGAAACGAACTAGGGGTGGTGGAAGGGGGGAGGAGGGCGGGTGTTGGAGGGGAATGGGTGACGGGCACTGAGGTGGACACTTGACAGGATGAGCACTGGGTGTTTTTCTGTATGTTGGTAAATTGAACACCAATAAAAATTAAAAAAATATTGTAAAATTTGTAAGTTTAATAAATCATGTGATATGGCAAAAAAAAATAAAAGAGCATAGACTAAAATGTGAAATGGTAATTGGAAACATTAGCTGTTCTAGATATTACCTATATACATAGACTTAATGCCATCTTTTCTAAACAGAATATGTAATATTTATAGTGTAATTACATATAATATCTTAGTGTGTATCTTCATGTATGTGGTATGCATATGTGTGTTTGTGCATGTAGACCTTGACCCAGGAATTTCACTTTTATAAATAAACCTGACTGAAAATTTTTAGAGATTATACATTACATGCAGGTAGTAAAATATTACCTACAGGACCATTATAGTGAAAGCAACTTAGAAACCAACTAAATATCCCTAATCAAGAGTCTGTAAGGAAAATTATGCTTATATTCATATGTGTGTGTATATATATATATATATATGAAATTTTGGAATAAATTTAATAACATTGGGAAATTTTAACTATGCAAAATTGTAAAAATATCTGAAGTCAAATATTTATAATCATTATATTTATTTGGTTGGTGATTATTTTGACTGTCACTACTTATCAGACAGAATAAAAGATATATAAAGATAATCAAGACAAATAAAATTCTTGCCCTTATGGGCATCTATCTGTCATGTATCTATGCACCTATCTACCTACCTCTCCATCTCTATCAATCCGCCATTACTGTGTAACAAATTACTCTAAAACTTAGTGACATAAAACAGTTATTTTCTATCAGATTCTTGCTCTTATATCTGCGAATCATTTAGAGTTTATGTAATCTAAACAGAACTCTTCTGGTCAGCTGCTGTCCAACTAGAGGGGACACTAGAAATCGGGAGGATGAAGAAATCTGTGGATAACCCCAGCAATACTTCATTACCCTGATAGTAATAGATCACACACTGCAGTTTTTCTGAATCTCCCAAAAATAGCTTCTCTGTACCTGCTCAGAGGCACCCACACCAGCTTGTCTAAGTCCCCCTTCTTAGAATTCTATGTTCCACATCTACCAGTGCCCCCCTTTTGAACTCCTAAGACATAGTTACCAAGTGAGTAGTGTCTCTTCTTCTTCAGGTTTTCCATTCAATCTCTGTAGAGATTTTACCAGAAGCCTTACCAGAACCAAACTTTGCAGGAGTCTGAGTTTCTACATTCATGAGGTCTTCCCTCCACACTTCTCTATTTTTAACAATATTGGTATCTTCCTTTTTCATTCTGTGGCTTTAGGGATGGTAAGTGCTTTTCATAGCTATCTCCGTGATAAATGTTTCCTTTTGCTTTTTAACTAATAAATTTGTTTCTAATAGTTCTTGAGATTAATTCCTATTAAAACATCTGTTAAAATAACTGGTATGAATTACGTTTACTGACTAAACTTGGATTTACATTCCATTGGCCAAAGCAAATCACATCACAAGCCACACCCAATGTCTGGGGAGTGGGTTTATGTACTCTTCCTCTGTTAAGGAATTCAAGCTGTCACATTGTAATCTATTCACTGATTTATTTTCTTCTACCATTATTTTTTTCACCTTTGCATATGCACAGAGAAGAAAGTAATTGAAAATATTTTTGTGTATTGTCTAAGAAAATAATTCAGCATATCCACTGTTTTTTTTTTAACCAGGCATTTATATTTTTTCAGTTTTTCATTTGTGCAAACTCATTAAGATAGTAACAATAGTTTACATTTATTAAAGGCTTACTAAGTGTGGCACTAATGTCTAATCCTTATTACAATCTTATAAAGTAGGTACTCTTACTTATCTTTATTTTAAAATTAAGAAAACTGAGTTGAGAGATCATAATTAGACCAGGGTTCCATACTTTATTTTAATTTTTTCAAGGTCCCACATTTTAAAATGTGGTATAGCCAGGATTCAGAAACAACTATCTGTTGGTAGAACCTATAAAACACTACTTCAAAATGAAACCTATTGGGATGAATAGTCACTTGGTTTTAAACATCCATCTAATTTTTCATGTAATTGCATGTTAATAACCATTTAGAAATTTTTTAATAAAAATTATCTGCACTGAAACCATTCTTTTTTCTGTGTACCAGAAAGTACAAAAGAACATGTGCTGACTTATTTACTGAATTCTCATAGTGATGTGCGTGTGTGTATGTGTGTGCATGCAGCTAATCATCTTAAAAGAGATTATTTCAAGCATGTATGGTTTAAAGGATCTTTGGAAGTCACATAATATTTCTCAACATTATGATTTTAGACAACTTTGGAAAGTTTCAACTTAGGCAATATTTAAAATAGAAATATGTTGCAAATTTCCATTTTGCTAAAAGAATCATGACATAAATACAATTCAAGAAAGTCTTGGGGAGTGGATTAGTTATAAGCCTTATAAGCAATCTGATCATTAACTCTCTTCTTTTTACACTGATTATATTTTTGCTTTTCTTTCTTTCTTCTTAAGGTTAATATGTCTTGATTATCATTGTGTGGGTGCCTGTGCATGTGTGTGATGCGTGTGATGTATGTGTATGCGTGTGTGTGCCATATGTGTGTGTGATCACCAGTGGTTTGCTTTTTGTCATTTTGGAATGTCAGGTGAAAGGGAAATGACAGTGGCAGACAAACTATTATATGTGTACCAGAAAGTACACAGAACTGGCATTGACTTATTCACTGAATCCTCACAGTGAGCTACATAAATCAAAACTCCCCATGACAGTAGAGAAAGGCCAGTAAGTTTTGGCAGAAAAATGATATAGGTATGGTTTTCAGAGAAAAAGAAGACCTTCTTTCCATGCTGCCATCTACAGTCACTACAAGGAGCTTGCAAGTCGAATGTTCCATAATGGGAATTTTTGAGTTAGAGGAATCTTTTACAGTGCTAATAGAGCTGATGATGAGAACTGAATACCTAAGATTGACTGATGAACAGATTGGTTTACATGCCCTTCTTTGGGTAGTAATAAGATGTGACATAATTTTTACTGTAAAAATTACTGCTGTAAGAATCCAAGATACTTTTTTTTAAAGATTTTATTTATTTATTCATGAAAGACACAGAGAGAGGCAGAGACACAGGCAGAGGGAGAAGCAGGCCCCATGCAGGGAGCCCGACGCGGGACTCGATCCCGGGTCTCCAGTATCACACCCAGGGCTGAAAGTGGCTGCCGAATACTCTTTCCTTATAGGGAAACAATAATGAAGTCTGCTTCTTGCCAAAAATGTATCCTATCAATTAGTACAAATGGAACTTCTTTTGTGGACTTATTAGGCACAGCATGTGCATAAAGTGTTATGGAGGATATAGTTATAAATAAGATATATTCTTCCCCTCATGGTAAAAAAATTCAAAAAATTATTTGCTTAAAATTATAGAGAGTAGATTAGAATTCTAAATAAGCATAAAATGCTATAAAAATTCAGAATATAGGGAAGTTACATTTATTTGGTCATAATTCCGGATAAAGATTTTCTATCTCTATTCGGGCACACAGAGGCAACTAGAAATAGCATAATTGTGTCTGACGAGATATCAAGTCTTTAGTCAGTCTGACCAATCTCATATACTGGTACTTGCAATAGTACAGGCCTCATGCTCATTTCAAAAACACACACAGCATTATCAAGAAACTCACACTTATTTTAAGTCATTCTTGTATAACATCTAATAATAGAGAAGAACAGTGAGTAATATATTTAGAAGTAAATTGAATGAATGAGTTCTAGAAATTTTTGGAAAACTTTAATGGATTACAATTTACTCTGTTTTGTCTTACTCTCAAATTCCTACGTATTCATGTGGTAATCTTAAAGGAGTTTTGGGG
Source organism: Vulpes vulpes (assembly GCF_048418805.1). Classification (NCBI taxonomy): domain Eukaryota; kingdom Metazoa; phylum Chordata; class Mammalia; order Carnivora; family Canidae; genus Vulpes; species Vulpes vulpes. Next base: position 2,030,602 of record NW_027325668.1, read on the forward strand.
GATCCCTGGGTGGCGCAGCGGTTTGGCGCCTGTCTTTGGCCCAGGGCGCGATCCTGGAGACCCGGGATCGAATCCCATATCGGGCTCCCGGTGCATGGAGCCTGCTTCTCCCTCTGCCTGTGTCTCTGCCTCTCTCTCTCTCTCTCTCTCTCTCTGTGACTATCATAAATAAAAATTAAAAAAAAAAAAAAAAAGGAGTTTTGGTATCACCCTATGACTCACAAAGGACTTGCCTCCCCTAAAGTATAGTCAGCTCCAAATTGGATTTCTGCTGTAGCATTGAGTGGGGTCATGTGCCCAAAACCACACTGCTGGATCACTCTGATTTCCAGTAGTTTTCTGTCATAGAAATCTACACTCTGCTAACTTTCTACCATAGTGACTGGGTAGTGCTAAACAAACTAGCTACTTAAAAATAAATAAATAATAAATGAAAAAATATGTAAAAAATATATTTTGCCTGCTTCAGCCCATATCCTATTATTTTGGAGTTGAAACCTTATGTGTACTTGATTGTTAGAGTGGGTCTGAGAGTAATATCATACCCCATAATCCTCTTTTCCTTTAATCAAAGGTTATTGTTTCAAATATGACCATTTGATCCAAGGGGAATTATTTAATTTCTATTCAAAAACCAACAGAGGGCAGCCCAGGTGGCTCAGCGATTTAGTGCGGCCTTCTGCCCCAGGTGTGATCCTGGAGACCCAGGATCGAGTCCCACGTCGGGCTCCCTGCATGGGGCCTGCTTCTCCCTCTGCCTGTGTCTCTGCCTCTCTCTCTCTCTCTATCTGTGTGTGTCTCTCATTAATAAATAAATAAAATCTTTAAAAAAAAAGATTTCTCCTTTTTTGAAAGTTGAACTAAATAATTCTACTATATCAAGTTAGTAAATTGATGCTAAGATCTCATTAGCAATAAAACATCACAGTGAAAGTCTGATAATTTCTTTTGCCAAAACTCTCACAACTGCCCTAGATCACACTTTTCCTGAGGGTTATTTACAATATTAAATCTCTCTCTCTCTTTTTTTTTACTTGTTTGCCAACAGTGCCCTGAGAACAATAATTATCTTAGTAAAAATAATCAACAGTAATCAATAGGTGAAAAAAATACCTTCAAATGTGAAATTGTTTTTTTTTTGTTTTTTTTTTTTTTTTTTGGAATTTCATTCAGAGAGAGAGAGCACAGTGAGGGGAGATGCAGAAGCAGACACCCTGATGAGTCAGAGCCCAATGCAGGGCTCAATACCAGGACCCAGAGGTCATGACCTGAACCAAAGGCAGACACCAACAATTGAACCACCCAAGCACCCCTAGGTAGTTTTAATTTACAATTTCTGTGATCCTCAGCATATATATGTATGTGTATACATAAACTATATATATATATATATATATATATATATATATATGATTGGATTAGAATTAAAATATCGAAAGCAGGTAGAATCACTGATATCCCTTGAAATATGTAATTTTACACATACATATAATTCTATATGTGTGTGCTTTTAATGGATTTATACTATCTGATCTTCTTGGATCTTAACATAATAATAATCTATCCTCTCAAGTAAAATATGGGACACTGGTAGTCCCTGAAATGACAGCAAACATTAGTTGGCTGGAGCCTAGAATAAAGTACCTATGGAAGACAATGGTTTAAATCATTTAACAGCTGCTGTGCTATATTTCTGTGGTAGGAATGATGACTATATATACACTAAATTCTCCTGACTACACAGAAGAATTAGCAATAACAATAAAATGACAAGTTCAAACCTTCAAATGGTTCATGACACAGTTAAAGAACACGCTTCTATGATAAGAACACGCTTCTATGATTTCTCCAAAAACATATTTTATGCTTTATAATAAAAGAGCCAATGTTTTTGAAACCAGATCCAAAGTTTGATTCTGAGGACAGAAATACAAACAAGGGATCTGAATCAAGCTTATGTCATAATCTTAGCAATTTAAGTCAAATCAACATGATGGCTCAGATGGCAGCTTTAGCAAATGCTCAGAAAATGTACATAATACCATTTAAAACTACTGTGCTAGATACTAGATTTGGATTTTCTGTATAAAATATAATGTATTATATGCAAATATATTTCATATAGTAAAAAATATGAAGTTCCACTTGAGTGCATATGGTGTTACATTCAGTTCTTACATTTAGGATGCCGAGTTTTTCTGGGCACGTGATTTTCTCAATATTTAAAAAGTAGGGTACTGTAAGTTTCCATGCTTTTTGCTTCAGGGACTGATTCTTTGATTCATTGACTGGATCATTGATGCCGATGTTTATAGCTGGTATTGTTTCTTAAGTTCTACTGTACCATTGAGAACTCATGCAAGTTCTCCCTCCCGTATGACAGTGACCTCCCTCATGCCCTGAGCTCTTCAACCATTATGGATTGTACCATGTATTTGACAGAATATGCCGTTAATTGTTTATAGTTGTTTTTTGGTTGTCCCTGACTAAATTGTGAGCCTTTAGTGAGCTGTGACCCGTTCCTGTATGTTGGTATAGAACAGAGCTTTACTTTATCCTTGTGTACACCTGGTGATAAGTCAGTATTTGGTGGTGATGATGGAATGTTACTTGCAGTTGGAGGCCTGATTCTACCCTGACTTAGTACTTTTGCCTCTTTTCCCTGGCATTAGATAGGCATTTCTACCACGGCTTATTTCTTTATCATTTGTTAGATTCATGCTTTCAGGATATCCAAAGAGGTTGAGTCAGTTCAGAGTTAGGTAATGACATTAGGAACGTGTTTCTTGATTTTTGAAATAACCTTCCCAGTATAGAGTCTAAGAAAAGATGACTAGGTTTGAATCTTGCCAGTTTATTGTGACACACATACACTTTCAGAATTTAGACTGTCCTGAAGATTCATCTTTTTTTTTAAATTAATTTTTATTGGTGTTCAATTATGTTTGATTGTGTTATGTATGACTTTATATCACTTTGAAAGTGATATGATTCCATGGAATGCTAGAATAAGTGGAGAGCCCATTTAGAATTCAGTTGTATTAAGAGGCATAAAATAAGGTTGCCACAGTTAAAAATCTCATCATGGAAATATCCAGATTTTCCATCATATCACAGAAAGTTTGTACTGTCGCAGTTTGCATAAACATTCAAATATTAGCTCAGTTCTCAACGTGTATCACTCCCAGGGACTTAAGTTCTAGGAATCTTCCTTCCATGAAAACCACAGATTGAAGTGTTCCCAAGCAGTCTCAGTGGTGATAATTCTGACACCTTTCCCTTCTTAGTGGACTTGGGCCATTATGGCTCAAGTTAATTCCCTCTGAATCATTTTGGATGTTTTATTGGTAGTCGTCAGTACTCTCCACTTTCAATGTCTTTTGTAGTAAATACACATAATGCAGTTTGAAACTGCTGAGCTTCTGGTCATGTAAACATTGTAATGAAAGTACCCTTTGTATTTCAGTACAGATCAGTTCTGCTGAAATCTTTATAAACTGTAGTCCAATGGATCCATGTTCCAATGGGATGGAGTAAATAACTGAAGAAGGATGGAATAATTTTAAGAGATCTTGGTATCAGATTTGGCATGTGTAGTTGATTGTTCAAGGGCTAGCTAGTCTGACGAGTGCAAGTTCTCAGTGCCTTACCTGTGATTTGGAGATGCATGAGGCTCTGAAAACCAAAGGTTCTTTTATATGTTCATGGAAAAATCATTAGGGACCACATCTCACCTGGACTGATGCACAGTTAAATATAGTCCCTGTTCATCCCACTTAATGTGAATGCTCACATTTTGGCTTAGAAATATCAACAGGCTTGGTTATGAGTACTACTCCAGACCTTGCTGGGAGTGGTATGTAAAAATGGTCAATGCAGCATGTTTCTAAATCCAAGAGCAAATGAACATGGAAACACTTACAATTCCAAGGATACAGATAACCAACTGGGGAGCCTGTAAAATATGAGAGTTAATAATTGGCTCTGCTAAGGAAATGATGGGGTTGTGATCAGGCTTGCGAAATGTTGCTGTGTTTTGGGAAATGCAGAGATGTTGGTTCCTGTTGCTGACTTTGCTGTGAAGGGTGGTGGTTTATATTTTCCTTAGTGTGAGTGCCAATGATAGAGGGATGAAAGAAAGCAGGTGAGGCCAACGTGGTGGACAGGCCAGCCAGGAGGGGGAAACAGTAAGGGAGAATGTCTAGTTGTAGCGGAAATCAACTTCTGGTAGCTCTGGAAAGTGCCACAGAACAGTTGGCATGAAACTTGTTTGAAGGCCCAGAGCCACAGAAAGGTCCTGAGGGGATCCGGTTCTAAATGAAAGAATTCCCAGTGAAAGTTAGGGTTAGTTTAAGCAGTGATTGATCTTAGTACTTACTGTGCTGCATTGTGACTGCTGTTTCTATCTCTGCGCCCCGCTGGACCGTAAACTCTGATAAGCATCACAGTTTTCCATCTCTGAGTTTGGGGGAGGGGTGCTCAGCTCCTGGCACAGGGCCTGCCAGGTGGCAGGTGTTCAGTAAATGCTTGGGAATAAGTGAATCAAGCATGTTTTGTTATGCTCCAATAACTGTAAGTCTGCACATTTTGTTTTAAATGTATGATGTTTAATGTGGTGCCATAGAGTAGGAAAAGGAAGAAGAGTGGCCACATGTTTCTAGAGTCCCTTTGGACAGAGAAGTGGGATTGATTTTCAGACTGCGGTGCTTGTGCTGTCCCATCTCAATGTTAATATAGCGTGGTACCCTACATCTGATGAGAATATCTGTTGTGAGGAGCAGCTATTACTAATGGAATATTTCCTGTTTTTCTTTTGTACCAAAGTGGAATGTAAGGGAGAGAACCATTGTAGAAAGCAGCATATAACCTACTCAGACACAATCATGAATAATACAAGTTAATTTATAAGCTTAGCAGTTCTAATAATAATGGCCGTGTTAATATATATTTGATAGAAAAAACATGGCATGTGTTTCCTTTTGGTTAAGTAAGCCCATGGGAACGTGCAGACGATGCTCATATGCCTTTGTTCCTGGGTCTTGGTGCATGCAATTTGTAGACTGAGTCTCAAGGGGAAACATTTGGCTTTGCACACGCAAATCTATAATGATCACATGGCTAACAAGTCTAAAGCTATATTAGAGAATATGTCTGCATTTTCCTGCATTTCCAATCAATTCTCTGTGTTGATCATGGTTCTGAATTGGATATTGTATATCCTCATTCCGTGGGACTTGGTAACCTCAGTACCATATCTGTTGAAGTAATACTGGGGACCATTGATGGCAGTTTTTTTTTAGCACTTTTTTGTTTTCTGGTGCTGCAAGATGCTCCAGGCTCATCTTGTACTGTCCCTGCCACCGTTCTGGGGATCAGCCATGTTTCCAGAGAGCCCTGGCTCCTTTTATTGGAGAATGGGGTGTACTCCTTGCTCCTGGGGTATCCTTGTGTTAGACCCTCTCTGGTGACTGGGCAAGGAGTACATGTGTGGGTACTGAGTATATATACCTATCTATAAATGTTTCCATACGTAACCATCTGTATCTATATGAAGCTACATACTACAACTCTACTCCCTTAGGACATGGATCATTCTACTTCCTCCCTGTGTAACTTCCGACTCTAAATATGAGGAATCCTCCCACCCATCGGCCACCCATTTACTTTAGTGTTCAATGACAGTTTACATTTACAGGAGGAGCAGAATTGTTAACCTGTAGCTCTGTGGAAAACAAAAACTAGATTACAGTGCTTCAAGACAATTGATTTTCCTTTAGTGCCACAGTCTGCACTCACTTTCAGAGTTACCTAGGTCACTCTGTCTTTGCCCCCCTACTGCCTTCAGTGAGATGATTCCCTGCTTGTAACACCGGCAGATTGCTTTGTCACATTTTGCATTCCACTCTTAGATTCCCCCATCTCCTAAATGAGTTTCAAACTTTGCATACACTAAGTATCCCTCTTGTGCTGTAAAGTTCTGTGGGTTCTGAAAAATGCATATTATCATGTCTCCACCATTACAGTTCAATGGAGAAACAGCTTTAAAATATCCCCTGGGTTGCACTGGTCATCTTTGTTTTCCTTCCTCAAAACCTTTGGTCAGAGAGATATGGATGCAGAGATGAGTCAAAACTTGGTAATGCTCCACTAAAAGTGAAAAGGAGAATGTTTGATTGGATACAGATGGTTATCAATGTATCAGGTGTTGACCTTTGTGATCACCTGACTGGCTCACTGCCACTGCCCAGCATCATGTTAGCTTGGGAAAAGATCGGAATGCCACCTTCAAAGTATAAGGTTTCTACTGAATCCGTACTGCTTTTGCATCATTGTAAGTGTAAAGATTGTAAGTTGAGCCATCATAAGTTGGGATTGTCAGTATTTAGAGTCATACAGTCTGTAGCCTTTTCAGACTGGCTTTTTTCCTATAATAATAGGCATTTAAGATTCATCCGTGTCTTTTCATGTCATGGTAGTTCATTTCCTTTTATTGCAGAATAATAGTTCATTCTGTGGATACCCCCAGTTTATTTATTTTTTCACCTACCGCAGGAAACTTTGCTTGCTTCCATTTTGGGTAACAATGAATGAGGCTGCTGTAAACATTCACATGGGGGTTCCCCCAGCTTTACTGAGATATAGCTCACATGTAACCTCCTATAAATTTAACATATACAGTGTGATGGTTAGACATGTTTTCAAGTACTTTGCATAGGTAACTAGGAGTGTAATTGCTGGATAGTATATGAAGACTATTTAGCTGACAGATTGTCTTCCACAGTGGCTGAACTGTTTCACATTCCCATCACCAATGAGAGTTAGGTTGTTCTGTATCTTTAACAGCAATTGGATTATCAAGGTTATTTATTAAATCTTTTAGCTGTTCTAATAGAAGTATAGCAACATTTCATTTTTGTTTTAATTTGTGATGTATTTTTAAAAAGGAGCAATGGCTTTTACTTGAAATAGCATCTATCTAGAAGTCCCTGAGTCAAAGTATTGGCCAGTCTTAACCCAGAAAGTATGAAGACTTTGAAAAAGTGGAGAACTCATAAGAATCCTCGGTATAAAAATTAGCAGTTAAAATATAGTACACTTTTTTTTTTTTTTTTTACAAATCAGATTGGAACAGAAAAAAAAAAAAATGTGTAAGAAAAGAAAAGAAAAAAAAAAAAACAACCAACAGCAATATAGCAGGATCAGATATGGGGAAGAGTAGACACTGACTGTAAAACATTGAATTCTCGGAGGACTGGTATAACATGGTATGAGTCCGGAAATCTCTGTTTGAAACAGTAGCAGAAACAGGTTGTAGAATGGGAAATAAACTTCCTTCCTCTCATATTGGAAGACACTGGACAATGACAGCCAGCAACATACTGGAAAATGAGCTATGGGAATCACATGGAACAGAAAGGGTTATTTCCATAATGTTTCATTAGCCTTTAGTTGGGTGGCTCTTTCTCTCACTCCTCAACCATTGAGCAGAAGCCCTGCTGAGCCCACCTCTGAAGTATCACTCAGCACCCAGTCAGCAGCTGGATGATGGCAATAGCTTATTTACTCAGTCTTGTACTTTGTAGGTCTTTTTCCCCATTGGAACCAAAATGCCCTTTCAAAAACACAGAGTTAAATTGCTCAATGGATCTTCGTTCTGTGAATGTTGGGATATCTTATTTAAATCTTGTGTAAATGCATAGCCTTCTCTCTTTTTTTTTTTAAGATTTTATTTATTCATGAGAGAGAGAGAGAGAGAGAGAGGCAGAGGCACAGGCAGAGGGAAGCAGGCATGATGTCGGACTCGATCCTGGGACTCCAGGATCACGCCCCGGGCCGAAGGCAGGCGCTAAACCGCTGAGCCACCCAGGGATCCCCTACAGAGCCTTCTTTATAAACCTTTCGTATATCAGAATTCCATCTTCTTTCCCTTTATGTTCTAAAAATCTTGAAATGTGTCCAGGTCCCTCATATTTGGTGCTTCAGGGCAAATCAGGGCCACTACACTATAAGTCTTTGAGAGCAAAGATTGTGTTTGTTATGCAGTTGCCCGTATCAAGGACTCAAAGCTTGCTAGTTGAATGAATATATATTTGATAAAGTGATATTCATTACAATACAATTAATAAGTAGAATTATCCGAATAAGTTATAATAAATAAGTTAGGATAGATCCATATAGGGGACTGCTATGTACTATTAAATTCATGTTTGGGTTGTATCCAACCTGGTAAAGTATATGCACTTTAACACATAATAAATAAAGCTATTTATATAGTATTCCAGGATCAGAGAGATATGGATGCAGAGATGAGTTTGGAAAAAAAGTGTTAAAACATCAATATATTCACATCTCCTAAATGTCAGAATTATTTTCCTTTTTGGGCTTTTTCTGTATTTTCCAAATATTCTATAATTAATTATGAAGTTGCTTATTTTTTCAAAATTTGTTATAAAATATATTTTCATTATTTAGAACACTATATTCAGCTCAAAATAACTGTTATTGTTTAGTGATTTGGTATCATAGTATTGCTTTTAACTTTGACAATAAGGAAGTGCTAGTTTAGAATAAAAGTGAAACTTATAAATATACAATATGATTAAGGGTATATAAGCAGATGTGAAAACCATAAAGCCAAAAAATAATTGCTGCCTATGGAGATACCCAATTATATACCTGGAATGTGCCAGCCGTTCTCATTTCAAGCACTTTTAGATACCATGTCCCCCCAGAAGCCTTGCAAAAATGGAAACTATAATTGCTGAATTATCATAGGTGCAGCTAGCACTGAATCTAGACATCTCTGTACCTGCTCAAATTACATTGTTCGCAACTGAGCAGAGGCCCAGGGTTTGTTATTAAATACAGAGCCAAAAACGGATGTGAGATTTAAAAGATCTGAAAGCAACTGTATCATCGATTCAATGCTTTGTACTTAGTAAACGCAGTTATCTCTGTTCCTCACCCTAGGTGAGTACGAGTTTGCTCATTATTACATTTGTTCTGTATTGGCTCAGAAAGTAAAACCACTGTGCAAACTTACACAAGAGCTCCATGCTTAACTGGTACCTATCAGCTACCAAGACATTTTGCCAGTATGCTGCTTGACTCCGGGAACAACAACAATGGAAGAATGTGTTCATTGCGGAAGAAAAAATAGTAAAGATAATTATGGAAGAACACCCTTGGAAGGGTCTAAACCAAAAATTATTCCTGTAGGAAATTAGCTTCTTAAATACTTCTTTCTTTTAGCCCTGGTGGATACAAAGGACACCTCATGAAAAAGTCACGGAACACTCTATGTTCTTCCTCATTAGTTAATTAGAAAGTTACTGCTAGTAGGACATTTTCTGAAAGTCGGAAGGTGCAAGAAGGGAATTCCAAAATGGGTTTTATGATTCATAAATACTGTAGAGGCTCTCCTACTTTATCGTTGAGCTTTAAATATAATACTCAGGTTTAAATAAGAACGATCAGGCTTCCTCTCAGCTGAGGGTTTTATGACAACGCTACTCAGCCTGTTTTATCTTACTTTATTTCATTTTTGTCACTTGTTCCATATATTGAAGAAGAGTCAGAGGAAAATACTGTTTTAAAAGCTTATTCAGCTGACTGAAAGGCATGCCATTGTTTCCCACTGTAACCTGGATACACAGCAGAGTGTCTGGTACACAGTAGGACCGTAACGAGTGTCTGCTTCATGGACAAATCAGTCAAGGAAATTTTGCTGGTTAGTTCTGCTAATTAGATCATGATGCTCAATAGTGCCCTTGGTATGTGTTCTGTGATTCCATGAATACAGTGCTTAGGATATCCTACCTAGACTGAGTTTTGAAGTGTATGTCTCCAGGTGTTTTATGTTATTAAGAATCACACGGGTAGTATCCGATGTTAGGAGCTCAGATGTCTTCATGCCATACTGTAATTGAATCATCTTGGCCTTCAGCTCCTGTCAAGAATTCCATATATGCTAGTAAGTGGCTACATAGGGTACACTACATAGGCTACATTGCCCAAACTAGTACTCTGTAATGTAATTATTTAAAGATTTTTAGTTCCATTCAACATTTACTCAACATCTATTATGTATCAGGCTTTTCTCATATACTTTGTCATTAAGTCATCTCAATAGCTCATGAAGTTGATATTATTAATCAAATTTGGGGGAACATATTACTGAGGATAAGAATTCAGTCGACTTACTAATAAGTAGCTGAGTGTACCGCCAATCCAACAAGATTCTTTAATCAAAATCTACCACTCCGGGCTGTCCCTTTTAGAAATAATTTAAGATGGAGTTTGGGGTAGTAAAAAAAAATGTATGCAGTGTTTTGATATGAGTCTGAATCTGTGTTTTGCTGTTCGTTCTATAACTTTGAGTAAATTACATAAACTCTTTCTCAGCCTCGTTTTTTGCATCAGCAAACCATTCCTTGACCCGCATAATTTAAGTGTCACGTAAGTAGCTTCTGTGGCTATTTATGCTGTTAGGACATTGTTTCATGATAAAGTATCACTAGCACTTAAACAACATTGAAAAGCCTCTTCTCTGTCCAAGTTGAGATTTGGACAGCAAAGGGGGGGATGTTTTATAGTAGCAATACAGTAACACCTCATGTCTTCTCCCATTAAATTCTATATAGGTGTCCATAATTTGCCTGAAAGAAAATAAGTGCATTGAAAATAATTAACTTAATAGGGGGACTAAAAATTTATAAAAATAAGTACTTGATAATTAAATGTCTTGAAAACACATACATACTTCAAAGGGGGGCAACAGTAAAAGTGTACAGGTTAAGCTATGAAATTCGGCCACAAGACAAAGACATAGATACCAGCAAAGAATCCACATCTTTACTACAAGAGGTAAAACATGAACAGAGCAGGGCACCTGGCTGGCTCAGTCAGAGGAGCATGTGACTCTTGATCTTGGGGTTGTGAGTTCTAGTCCCACATTGGGTGTAGAGATATTACTTAAATAAATAAACTTCAGTAAAACTAAAAAAAAAAAAAAAAAAAAAGAATAAAACCTGTGGTAAACAAAACCAATATGAGATTAAAAACATCACCAGTGAAATAAAACTGTAGAAATTAAAGATAGAGGGGTGCCCAGGTGGCTCAGTCGGTTAAGCATCTGCCTGTGGCTCAGGTCATGACCCTGGGCCCCAGAATGGATAAGCTGGTTTCCAAAGTGACAGAACATATGCCACATGCTAACTTGCTAAATATTTCCAAGGTGAAAAGGGTAATTGAGTTTTCAGTTGGAGAGACATTATAGAGTCCTAAGAAAAAAAGTAAAAGCACAAGCCAGTGCAAAGAGGATTACTCATAAAATTTACAAACACAAGGAGAATATTAGTATATGGCATAAGTTAAAAAGTGTGCAGTGTGCATAAGGCAACTATTTTGATTGTTTTTCCTACTAAATGAAAGGTGTGATTTTATATATATGTATGTATGTATGTATTATATGTATATATATGTATATATGTGCGTTATATGTATATATATGTATTATGTATTTCACTAAGTAATGTGTATGTATATGAGTAGGAGTATCTATACGATGACTATACGTATGTACATATACACAAATATATACATTCCAATATTATTTTACTGAAATAAAGTAGTGTTATAAAAATGAAAACTTTACCTAAATGTTTCTCCACAGATTCAGGACCATTTTATTCTTTTTTTTTAAAGACTTTAGCTATTTATTTTTGAGAGAGAGAGCACAACAAGCAGGCAGGGAATAGCAGAGGAAGGAGAAGCAGGCTCCATGCAGAGCAGGGAGCCAGATGCGGGACCTCTCCCAGCACCCTGGGATCATGACCCAAGCTGAAGGCAGATGCTTAAGCAAGCGAGCCACCCAGGCGCCCCAGGACTACTTTTAATCTTGAGCAGAAAGCTGTGGTATGACTGTGGAAATAGAGGAAAGGCACCAGTTGGTGATCTGGCCTGCTTTTACAAAGACACCATTGATTATAAAGCATCTGGGCGAACAAGTGAAATTCTTAACAAAACCAAACCGTAATTTAGCAATATTCTAAGTGTTATTGCTCAACAGTAAGTCAGTCTCATCATGAGGAAAAAAAAAGGTGAACATTCAACATGCTACCCTCACGGACTGAATGTTTGTGTCCTCCCCAAATGCCTGCGTTGGAACCCTGTTTCCCCAGGGTGTTGGTATTTGGACGTGGGGCCTTTGGGCAGTGCTTATGATGAGGTGGGGTCTTGGGGCAGAGCCCTCCTGAAAGGGGTTGGTGCCTTTGTAAGAGTCGTGAAAGCTCTTGTGGCTCCTTGCTCTCTACCTGTGAGGAAACAGCAGAACATAAAAGCCAGGAAGCAGACTTCTTCTGGACACTGGATCTGCTGGCTCCTACATCTGGGACTTCTAGGTTCCAGAACTGAGACGTGAATGTTTCTTTAAACCGTTGTGTCTGATATTTTGCTACAGCAGACCAGACTGACTATGACAGTCACTGGAAGGGATTTCGTAATGGCATAAAACAAGCATGCAACTTCTGCACGATCAACCAAGAAGTCACGTGGTGACCCAGTAGAGGTATTGTCTGTGAAGGAAGGACAACTCGTTCACAGTGACAAACATATGAAGTAATTGGTAATAAGCCTTAATCCAGTGGGACATGTGATCTACCTGAAGAAAACTAAGAAATTTCATTTGAAAATATGTGTATTCTTACTTTATTTAATTTAATTTAATTTAATTTTATTTTATATTTTATTTTTTTGCTTTTCTGGTGATCATACCATTTGTTCTTGTACCCAGATATACTGTACTCCTGTGCTTTGGAGAAAAGCTATAATGGTGGCTCAGGAAATATTTCTTGACTGCATGAATAAAGGTTCTGAGGCAAGACCCATCTCTCCTGTGGATAACATTTCTGTTCCAAACTATCTTCATCCATCTCTGAATTCCTTGGAACACATTTACTTGTAGCACACACTAAGTTAATTCAAGAACTAGTTATTGTAGTTGCTATTAAAGTATTCTCATTAATAATAATGATAAAATCATAAGTACCTCTGTTTAGGAAAGTGAAACAAAATGGAGATGTCACATATTTAAATCTTAAAACATGAATTGCCCTGAAACCTAGGCTTGCTTTTTAGGGACGAATTGCATCTTTATTATTAATATAATCACCTTGAAATGTGCAATAATAGTTTGAATGTGTATAGTGCCAAGTTCCTTAGGGAACAGTGATAAAAGTAAAATGCATGAGGGGAAGCTAACAAACTCAAATTTGAATGCTGCTATTAATATTTTAGGAGAAAGTTTGTTTTCAGTGGTTTAATAATACATCAGTTTTTTAAAAAAAAACTTTTTTGAGGGTGAGCTTATTTTTCTGTGGCAATGCATTTCTAAAATAAAAGCAAGTTTGAAAAGATGTTGTCTGACTTTCCAGAAATATCTACCATAAATTGAAGACTAGTCCTGTTGGCTTTTATTTAAGAAAGGTATGTTTTTAATTATTTTCTTCTTAAAAATTTTTAAAAATTTTAATCCCAGTGTAGCTGACACATAGAGTGTTACACTACTTTCAGATGTACAGTATAGTGATGTACAGCAGTTTCATATATTACTCAGTGCTTATCATGATAAGTGTATAGTTTTTAAAATATTTATTTATTCTTTTCGTGAGTGAGATGTGAGCGAGGCAGAGGCAAAGAGAGAATCCTGAAGCCGACTTCACCCTGAGCTTGGAGTCTGATGGGGGGCTCGATCCTAGGACCCTGAGACCATGAACTGAGCCAAAACCAAGAGTCAGACCCTTAGCCAACTGTGCCAGCCAGGTGCCCTGTGATAAGTGTACTCTTAATCCCCTTCAGCAATTTCACTCAGCACTCCCCCACTCACCTCCCTTTTGGCATCCATCCGATGGTTCTCTATCGTTAAGAGTCTATTTTTTGGTTTGTCTCTCTCCCTTTTTTCTCTTTTGTTTTTTGGTTTCTTAAATTCCACATGTGGGCAAGATTATTATGGTATTTGTCTTTCTCTGACTGGCTTATTTCACTTAGCATTATACTCTCAAGCTCCATCTTTGTTGTTGGAAACAGCAAGTTTCATTTTTTATGGCTGAATAATGGTCTTATATATATTATATAATATATGTATATAATATTTACCACATCTTCTTTATCCATTCATCTATTGATGGACACTTGGGCTACTTCCATTGTTTGGCTATTATTGATAATCCTGCAGTAAGCAAAGGGGTGCATCTATTTCTTCTAATTAGTGCTTTCATATTCTTTGGGTAAATACCCAGTAGAGCAATTACTGGATCATAGGGTAGTTCTATCTTTAGTTTTTTGAGAAACCTCCATTTTGTCTTCCACAGTGACTACACAAGTTTGTATTCCCACCAGCAATGCAAGAGGGTTCCTTTTCCTCCACATCCTTGCCATCGCTTGTTGTTTCTTGAGTTTTTGATTTTAGGTAATTCTGACAGGTATGACGTGGTATTTCATTGTGGTTTTGATTTGTGTTTCCCTGATGATGAGGGATGTTGAACATCTTTTTATGTGTCTGTTAGCTATCTGTATGTCTTCTTAGGAGACATGTCTGCTCATGCTTTTTGCCCATTTTAATTGGATTATTTGTATGTTGGATGTTGAGTTATATAAGTTCTTTGTATATTTTGGATACTAACCCCTTATAGAATATGTGATTTGTAAATATCTTCTCCCATTCAGTAGGTTGTCTTCTAGTTTTCTTGATTGTTTCCTTTGCTGTGCAGAAGCTTTTTATTTTGATGTAGTCTCAGCAGTTTATTTTATTTTTTTAAAAGATTTTATTTATTTATTTTTAAAAAGAATTTATTTGTTTGTTTGTTTGTTTGAATGGGGAGGGGCAGAAGGGGAGGGAGAGAGAATCCTTAGCTCATTTGACACTGAGTACAGAGCCTGACAGGGGACTGGATCTCATGACCTTGAGATCAGGATCTGAGCTGAAACCAAGAGTCAGATGCTTAACCAGATGAGCCACCCGAGCCCCCCACCCAATAGTTTATTATTGCTTTTGATTCCCTTGCCTCAGGAATCCTATCTAGAAAGATGTTGCTAACCGCCAATGTCAGAGAAATTCATGCCTATTCTCTCTTCTAGGATTTTATGGTTTTAGGTTTCACCTTTAGGACTTTAATCCATTTTGAGGTGTGTGTGTGTGTGTGTGTGTGTGTGTGTGTGTGTGTGTGTATTGTGTAAAAAATAGTCCAGTTTCATTCTTTTGCATGTAGCTGTCCAGTATTCCCTACACCATTTATTGAAGAAGCTGTCTTTCTCCCATTGCATATTCTTGCCTCCTTTGTCAAAGAGTAATTGATCATGTAACTGTGAGCTTATTTCTGGGCACTCTATTCTGTTCCATTGATCTATGTGTCTATTTATGTGCCAGTACCACACTGTCTTGATGACTACAGCTTTGTAATCTAGCTTGATGTGCAAAATTGTGATGCCTCCAGCTTTGCTTTTCTTTTTCAATATTGTTTTGACTATTCAGGGTCTTTTGTGGTTCCATAAAAATTTTTGAGGTGGTGTTTTTTTCTAGTTCCATGAAAAATGCTATTGGTATTTTGATAGGGATTGCCTTAAATCTGTAGATTGTTTTGGGTAGTATAGACATTTTAATAATATTTGTTCTTCAAATCCGTGGACATTAACTTACTTAACACTCAGCAAGGAAAAAAATACTGGAAAAGCAAAAATCAACCTCAGATATTTCAGATTTTTGAGATAGCATTCTTATCTATGACTGAAACTGCCTGTTACCTCCTTCAAATTCTGCAGGTTAAAATAACAATCATTTATAATGTCAGGTATGAATATATCTGCCTATGACTTATACTATATTTTATATGTTGCATTGCATGTTTTAATGTGAAACCTTTTAAAGCAAAACTTTTCTGCTGAATAGTTATTGCCAAAAGATGTTTACAACCATATAAATCCTCTATATTGGTAGAAAACGTAATTAAAATAGGTGGTATGAGTCCACACACACGCACACACACACAGACTAGTGGTTTTCTCAGGAATAGAAGGATTCTAACATACAAGAAAATAGTTCTCAGGAAAATAACATTTAAAATATTTTAAAGAGGGCAGCCTGGTGGCTGAGCGGTTTAGCGCTGCCTCAGCCCAGGGCATGATCCTAGAGACCTGGGACCAAGTCCCACATCAGGCTCCCTGCATGGAGCCTGCTTCTCCCTCTGCCTGTGTCTCTGCCTCTCTCTCTCTCTCTCTCTCTCTGTGTGTGTGTGTGTGTGTCTCATGAATAAATAAATAAAATATTTTTAAAAAATATTTAAAGAAGTAAGCTGATATCTGCATTATTTTCGGGAAGTTCTAGTGGGGAATGCAGTTCTCTGCCTTTTCAGCTCATCTGATTTTTGGAGACGGATACAATGTAAACCATAACCAATATTGTGTGTGAAACAAGAGTCAGGAAGGAGTCTGGTTTTTCAGACTGGGCATCTAGAAGAATGGAATTTGCCATTCGTATGAAAGGAGAGACTGAGAGAAGCAGGTGGATGGGGAAAATCAGATCTGGGGCCTTGTGAAGATAGATTTTGATGAGTCCTTCTGAAAAGTGTATGTTTAGAGTGCGGATCGGGGTCCCCTACACCAATAAAACAAGAAATCACAAAATTGTTATCGAATTCTCTATCTCTGGAAATGTTTATCAGTAACTCATTGTGTGGAAAAAATATATTGATTGCATAAAATAATTTTTAACTATCCAAAACATTTAAAGCTTTTTTTTTTTCTTAAAATGCATCATGGGTTAATCATGATATGTATTAAAGAATTCTGCAAATGTGGACTTCTTTTTTGCTCCCTAAATAAATGTAGCTTGTGCATTTTTTCCCCTGAGTTAGTTTATCATTTCAAGTCTTGGTTGGCAAGAGTTTACTGGCTGTGAATGGGATCTGGCCAGGAAGCTTTCCTTAGGGAATGAGGAAATGGAAGCACAAAAGAAGCATTGTGTACTGCTAGAATATTCTTTTTTGAAGAGGACATTGCTGTTTTATTGGTGGAAGTAACCATGGAATTTGATAATTAAAAGAAAGAATAAGTAAAATTCCAGGCAACAAGAAGTGAGAATTTTATAAAAAGCCATGTCAAGCATGAATAATAAATATCTTGAATACTCAATTCATTGGCCTTGATATGCTTCCTCTTAGACCCCTGCTGTAATTGTATTTAAATTTCTGAAAGCTTTCACGCTTGTACAAAAATACCCAGGGAAGAAGTGTCTCAGGACTTTTTTTCTCTTATAGTCGCATACCATGTGATAATAAAATATTCATGTTTTCATTGAGTTAACCAATATTTTCGATTTATTTGAAAACGGAAAGCAAAATACATGCTAGGACTAATTTGATAGTACCAGGTTTGTGCTAATAATCATTATGATGGATTTTTTAATGGATACAAGTTTGGTCAATTAAAAAATATATGCATATATGTTTTAAAGAAAATTGAATCTTGGTAATTAAATTAATTGGCATTGTCCTACAATTTTTGAGGGTAGAACAGTGCAATAATTATTATCAGTTCTTCCTAACTCTGCAATTAGAGCATTGAGTTTGGCAGGAGTTCTCTCATTTAAATTGATTATCATTGGAGAATAAAAACTTTGAGACCACATGGTCCAGAGAAAACTGATGGTGAGAAATTCTGGTTTCATTCCCAGGTTTAGAATTGCTCCATCATATGACTTGGGGAGCAAGTCAATTAATTCTATTTGTAGAACATTAAATGCAGTCACCCACTTTCTTGGCATGCAGTTCACATATCTGATTCCATTTGACCAGAGTGAAACACGCATGACTTCATTTTGCTTCTCAAGAGTATCCAATCAGATATACTAACAATTTTTCTTTCGTCATCAATTATAAAATAGGGAATGATGAAGAAGCTGAAATTCTGAAGGTTGAGATTGACAGTATCTAAGAAATTACGGACCAGAAAGTTTAGCAGTAATGAATTGATAGGACAGTTTGTAGTTACAAGGCAAGAGAGTCTCAGGGCCTGAGAGGCTTTTTCATGAACCATTTTTTGTGGCAAAATTATATTGGAGATTATGATCTGTTTAGGGTTACTGGGCCCCGATAAGTTGTGTTTCTTTAATATTTGTTGAACACATTATCAAATATATTCTAGCCATTACAATTGTACCTGTTACCCAGTGAATTAATGAGCATCTGATATAATTGTAGTTACTCTTGATTACAGTTCAACATTATGACATAAATGGCTGTATTTTGTGCCCCCTCCCAGTCATTTCCCGTTTTGCTCTGTTTATGCATAGTTCAGATCATGTTCCTTTTTTTGTCCTAGCTCAGATAACATTGGACTTAAAATCAACATTTTCTTGTTGCTGGTGCTGTGCCATCTTCCTCTTGGTTATTCCGTTGACAGCTTGAATCTCCAAGTCATTCCCTGATTCTTATCTGCAAGACACCCCTGGGGTGCCATTATAGAGTAACCACAACTACATGGCTTAAAACAATGAAAATTTGTTACCTTAGAGTTCTGCCCTCTGGAAGTCTGTAATCAAGGTTTTGGCAAAAGCTTCCTCTGAAGTTCTCAAGAAGGATCCTTTCTTATCTCTCCCAGCTTCTGGTAGCTCCAAGTGTTCCTTGGCGTGTAGATGCATCACTCTAGTCTCTGCCTCCGTCATCGCCTGGTGTTCTTGCATATGCCAGTGTGTTCACATCCTCTTTCCTCTTATAAGGACACCAGTCATACTGGATTAGGAGCCCCCACTACTCTAGTGTGACCTTATCTTAGCTAATTATATCTGCAAATATCCTATTTGTAAATACAGCCACATTCACAAGTACAGGGAGGGATAGGTTCTCAACATATTTTTGGGGGGTGGGGGAGAGGTCACAGTTCAACCCAGAACAGTTGCCTACTTGGGCTGTTGGCTCTGCCACATGGTTTTCATTCTGTCCACTGACCAAGGATCCGAATCTATTTTCTGGCACCAATTTATTCTCATAAGACTACCAGGGAACTTTCTTTTATTAGTGATATTTGTGCATTTCCTGTGTCAACTCTATGCATCACTTGAGAAGCAAAGATCAAGACTGACATATTCAAAGAAAAATGTCTATTTATGTCTATATTCATAAAAAAACAGGACCATCATTATTTATAGAAAACCTTGTATATATCAGGTACTCTGTGAGCATTAACTTATTCAGCCCTTATAACAGCATGCAGAATAGTTATATCCATCCACTTTACAGAGGAGACATGGGTCTCAATTCACATAGTGATAGACCATATCAGATCTGACTCAGAAAAATGGTGCTCATTCTGCGACTGTGTGAAATTGCCATTCAAACCAGAGAGCTTCAGGACTGCCTATTAAAATGTTCTTTAAACAGGCCAGTGATAAGCATATGGTGGGCTCTAAGTGAGTGAAACGTAATCTGGGTGAGGGAGAATGGGAAGGCTGACAACTCAGTAACAGTGTAACTTGAGTTGGTTAACCTGAGAAAGATGTATTTTAAAAATTTAATTTTATATTATTAAGCCGTACCAGACCCCAATACCCACACCAGAAATGGAAAACAGTAAATGAAATTAGAGTTCAGCTTTACTTTTTAGCATTCAAGCAAAAATCCTAAATAAAATTCTATCACATAAGTCTAAAATAATCATACAAAAATGAGTTTTATTTCACATATGCAAGGATGGCTTAACATTAAAAAACTAACTAATGAAATCTAGTATATTAATATTAATCCCAATAAAAGCCTATAGACATCTCCACAGATGTCCAAAATATACTTGAAAAAGTACCCAGGCATAGTTAAAAGAGAATTCTCTTATAGCTTTCAATTTTGGAATTAATACATTACAGGAATAAAAGGCACAACCTAGGGAGTATAGTCAATGACATGGTAAAAGCATCATATGAGGACAGATGGTAGCTTCATCTGTGGTGGGTATAGCATACCATATAGAGATGTTGAATCACTATGTGTACACCTGAAACCAGTATAACATTTGTGTCACCTATGCTTAAATAAAAAAAATTAAAAATAAATAAACATAAATTTCTAAAAAACAAACTCTTAGCAGAACATAGAAGAGACAGACATGCTTTTAATTTCTCAAGGAGTTACCACTCAGAAATATCGTATTTAGGAGTGTAATATTATAAACACTTCCATTAAAATTTGTAATTTTATGCCTTATTTGACCTCTAATATTCAAAATTATACTTAAGATATTAGGTTATCCTAAACCTAGGGGATAAAAGATGGGGAAGAACAAGAGACAGGCTATTATTTGTAGACTTCACAGTTATACACCCAAAATACCCACAGGAATAATTAACAAGCTGTTACAATTATTAAAGTGAGTCCATTAAGATATCCAGATCCAATCTCAAAACACAAAAGTCCATAGTTGTCCTATTTACCAGCCATAAATTATAAGAAAATATAAAAGGAAATGCAATCCCATCTACAAAAACAATGAAAGGATACATAAAGTAAAATTCTAAAAAAAACATGCAAAATATTTTGGGAGAAAAATACTGAATTTTATATAAGCTCAAAATGGTCAGAGGAAAAAGACCTGTATTGAGCTCATGAATGAGAAGGCTCACTATTGAAGCCTTTCTTATTAAGGAGAGAATGCCTCCCAATATGCGTGTTTAATGCTCCTGCATTCAAAAACTTCACGATTTTTCAGAAGTAGCAAAAAAACGATTCAGAAAATCACATGTAAATATGAATAAACAATGCAAGACAATTAATGATTATATAATAACAATATGACAAAGCATACCAAGCAGTATGCTGTTTTTTTTTAAATACGAATTACCTTAAGTTCTTCAGGTAAACAATAGTATAAGAGTTCAGCTTTACTTTTAAGCATTGGAGCAAAAATACTAAATTCAATCACATGAGTCTAAAATAATCATACAAAAATGAGTTTTATTTCAGATATGCAAGGATGGCTTAACATTAAAAAACTAATCAATGAAATCTAGTGTATTAATATTAATCACAAGAAAAGCCTATAGACATCTCCACAGATGTCCAAAATATACTTGAAAAAGTACCAAGGCATAATTAAAAGAGAATTCTCTTACAGCTTTCAATTTTAGAATGAATACGTATAAAGAATAGTATAAGGGCAAGAAATAGACTCCTGCATGTATAAGAATTTCATATTTGGGAGGGATAGATAGAAGAGACTTCAGTTAGTGCTGTTAGTCTGAATGTTATATCACTGACTGTCTATATGAAGAAAATGAAGTAAAATTAAATTTCTGTCTGCACACTATAAACAAAATCTAAGTTGAGTAAGAGTCCAAGTGTTTTAAGAAAATAAAAATTAGGTAAAGTTATCGGAATATTTATTAACTTTGAATATTTAATGTATTTATGGGCAACAAAATAAAGTTTGAGAAATTTAGCCATACTGTTCCTTCAGCCTTCTGGAGAAAAAGAGTCTTATAGCTATGCTTAAAAATCAAGGAGTAGGGATGCCTGGGTGGCTCAGTTGTTAAGGGTCTGGCCTTTGGTTCAGGGCGTGATCCTGGAGTTCTGGGATCAAGTTCCATATCGGGCTTCTGCGAGGAGTCTGCTTCTCCCTTTGCTTGTGTCTCTTCCTTCGCCTTCTCTTAGTGTCTCTCATGAATAAGTCAATAAATCTTTTTAAAAAGTCAAGGGACATGAAAATTAAAGCAACAGTGAGATACCACTACACATCAATTAGAATGGCCAAAATAGAGAATATGTTAACATCCAACTGTGATGAAGATATAGAACAGGAACTCTTCTTTTGCTGCTGATGGGAATGCAAAATGGTCCAGCCACTTTCGCAGATGGTAAGGTGATTTCTTACAATACTCATCATGCTCTTATCTTATCTATACGATCCAACAACTGTGCTCCTTAATGTTTACACGAAGGACTGGAAAATTTATGTCCACACAAAAACCTGCACATAGTTGTTTTTAGCAGTTTCATTCATAATTGCCCAAACTTGGAAGCATCCAAGATGTCTGTCAATAGGTGAATGGATAAACTCCGGTCCCTCCAGACAATGGAACATTATTCTTCACTAAAAAGAAATGAGCTGTTGAGACATAAAAAGACATGGAGTTAAGTGTAAGTGCGTATTGCTAAGTGGAAGAAGTCAATCTGAAGAGGCAACATACTGTATGATTCCAACTATATGATGTTATGGAAAAGGCAAACTATGGAGACAGTAAAAAAAAAATCATGATAAGGGGGGAGGAATGAATAAGGGAGCATTGAGGACTCAAAGGGCAGTGAAAATACCCTGTAGGGTATCATAATAATGGGTATATATAATTACATATTTGTCCAAATCCAATGAATGTATAACCCCAGGAGTGAACTGTAAGGTCGACTATGGACTTTGGGTGATTATGGTGTGTCAATCTAGATTCATCCATTGTAACAAATATACTACTTTGGTGGTCTACATTGATAATGGGAGGATATGCTTGTGTAGGGCAGGGAATATATGGGAAATCTCTATACCTTTCTCAGTTTTACTGTGAAATTAAAACTGCTCTAGCAAAGTAAATTTTTAATTTAAAAAAAGCTAATGGGAATACATACTTAATAAAAGCAAAGAATATGAATATGTAACAAACTCCCATGAATGAATTTTCAAAAGTTACATATACTAATCAAACATCATAAACTATGAAGAGGAAAGGAAAAGAAAAACAAATGGACAGTACACACAAGAAGAGATGTTAAACCTTGCTTACATTCAAAAAGTACAAATTAGTAGGATATACAGTTTTCCAGGCATTGGATTGGCATTAATAAATGTTGGATAACGTAGAGATTAGCTATAACTGTGGAAACACTGGGACTCAAAGTGCAGAATAGCCTTTTGGGAGGGCACTCTGGCAACGTTATTTTAAATTTGGCATTTTCATGGGTGCCTGGATGGTGCAGTTTGTTGAGCATGGGACTTCTCATTTTGGATCAGGTCATGATCTCGGGGCTGTGAGATGAAGCCCTGTGTTGGGCTTTTCATGCAGTATGGAGTTTGCTTAGGACTCTCTCTCCCTCTCTGTCTGCCGCTTCCCTCCCTACTCTGTCTTTCTAAAATAAATGTATCTTTTAAAAAAAGTAAATTTGATATTTGCGTTGCTCATCCTGCAACATTTTCCTAGATGAGTGGTCTTAAAAGTGTATCTCCATTCTGGTAGCATCATTATCGCCTGGGACCATGTTAGAAATGTAAAGTTTCAGGCTTTTAGCAGGTCTTCCAGGTGATCCAGATGCTAAAATTTGACAATCACTGTTATGATGATTATTAGGGAAATAATGGAAGGGATGATAGAAGCATGTGATGGAACACTATGCCACAATTAAGAATATATGGGAGAGATCTATATGTCTTGCCACATCGAGATATATTATCGTCAACAAGCAGGCTACAGAGCTGTGCATGGAGATCAGCCATTTAGTGGTTCATATAAGACTTCAGGCTTACCTGAAATGATTCCATTTGTTACAGAGGAGAAAGTATTACATATGCCATATGCACATTGAAATGAACAAGTACAAAAGGCCTTATTGAGAATGACTAGCCAGTGTAGACCAAATAGAACCTTATTGCCAAATGATCTATGTCTGGCATGATTTCCAAATTGGAGTATGCCCATGCTATAAAGTGCATGTTGGGCTTTTGTAGAATGTATTAGCTATACTGCTAAAATGTGCAGTTTTTACACTCCAAAACCAGAAAAAAAAGAATTTTATTATTTTTAATTGTGGACTGACACAGGGGCTTTTGCTTGTTCTATACATCAGATGGACATATGAAATTAGTAGTGCACATATAAACTGAAGGAGTTGGAATTCTATAATGCAGTGATGTGCCTCAGTGATTGTTCATTGCCTCCGATTTATTCAGTTTGAATGGTGTTAAAAACATGTTCTTTAATACTGTTGAAACTTGATGGTACTTTGTAATAGCTACTTAAGTTAAAAAAAATATTTCAGATAAATAAACAGGTTGAACTATCACTAATGGAAAAAGTTGCCAACTTCAAATTTATTATAAAAAGGTTTCAGATTTTCCTCAATTTCCTATAATGACAGATGGCTCTCCACTATATGCTATGTATTTAAAAACATATTTGAAAAGAAAACATATTTTAAAAAGCCGCCTTTAAAAGTGAAGAGCAAGTTAACTGCTTTTAGAAATGAATTATGCCACAAAAGAGCATTTTGAATTTTTTTAAAGACTTTATTATTATTTTTTTTAATCTTTATTTATTTATGATAGTCACAGAGAGAGAGAGAGAGGCAGAGACATAGGCAGAGGGAGAAGCAGGCTCCATGCACGGGGAGCCTGATGTGGGATTCGATCCCGGGTCTCCAGGATCGCGCCCTGGGCCAAAGGCAGGCGCCAAACCGCTGCGCCACCCAGGGATCCCAAGACTTTATTTTTTTATTTGAGACACACACACACACAGAGAGAGAGAGAGAGAGAGAGACACAGACAGACAGACACATAGGCAGAGGGAGAAACAGGCTCCATGCGGGGAGCCTGACATGGGACTCAATCCTGGGCCTCCAGGATCACACCCCAGGCCAAAGGTGATGCTAAACCACTGGGCCACCAGGGCTGCCCCATTTTGAAGGTTTTAAAGAGCTTGGAATATGTGATTAATTATTATGTGATTTTGTTGCTAAAATCATGTAAGCCATTGTGTATGTTTTCCATATTTGCTTACTTAACAAATCTTGAAAAAAATCAGTGTTCTAAACACTTTTCATTACTCAATCTTATTGGAATTTGGATCCATATGCTTCAAAATATTAACATGAAACAACTGAACAATTGGATGACAATAGTGGAAATAAAATTACTACCTCAAGTTCAGCAAAATATTCCTTAATAATAATTAACTTTCATTAATTACAAATGTAATTTATCAAGCATATGCAAAAGGGAGCATTCATCTTTGACTGCTTGTTCCTCCCTTTTTGCTATTTAGCTCTCTATCTACTACCCTCTTTGAAGCTAAGCCCTATAACTCTGTATTTAGTGTTCCAAATGCTGCCTTTTACTCTCCTTACCTATCTTACTCACGTATCTATCCTTTTGGATGACTTTATGAGTTGTAGAAAGGGCAAGATGAACAAAATCTAATTCCCTCCAAGGACTGGTGACTAGGGAGAAACCAGTTAATGCAAAACAGTAAACAAGTGATGGGTAGAGCCTGGGACCATCTGGCTTATCTGACCAGCCAGAAGGAAAAAGGAATTAAGGAAAGTTTTCAGGGGAAGTAGTATTGGCCAGGAAGAAACAGAAGACATTCTAGGAATGAGCAAAGGCAGGGAAATGTAAAACAGTATAGTTTTGAGGGAAAATTACTACAGTTTGCTTTGCTATGTTAGAAATCCTGTCAGCATCTGATGAAGCCTCTTGGTTTTAGGAAATTTTTTATTACTAGATTATGAATTTATGGTTCTCAGCCCTGGCTATACATCAAAATTGTCTGGGACCCAACCCCAAGACTACTAAATCAGTACTTCAGGTTGGGAGCTCAGGCATTGGACTTTTTTTTTTTTTTTTACAAGATTAGTTAATTTTGAGGAGCTGAGAAATTTGTGTATAAAACATCTTTATTTAATATTCTTTTGACATTGCAGGCCCTTCCTATGGTGATATTTATTTCAGTAGGTATCTGCTCCATGTAAAGCAAATACTCTTACAGATTTTGAGCAAAGTATTAAGGGCTTTTAGCATTGTCTTTAGCATAAAGTTATGAGGCTAATTTAATGTGGATGAATAATATCAATAACCAGATCGTGAAAATTCTGAATACCATGCTGTTATTTAAAAATTAAATTGGTTAAAAAGGTAGATGCTCACTGGAAAAAAAAAAAAAAAACAACTACAGTTAAAAATTAGATGTGTTCCATGGAACATTCTCCTTGATAGATCACATGTTAGGCCAGAAAACAAGTCTCAACACATTATAAAATGTTGAGTATTTTCATAACATTCTAACTCTAATGTTATGAAACTAGTAATCAGTTACATGAAGAAAACTGGAAAAACCACAAATACATGGATCTTAAACACCGTGCTACTGAACAACAACTGAATTATTGAAGAAATCAAAGGAGAAATTAAAAACAAAATACCCAGAGAAAATTGAAAACAAAAATCCAACATGATGGAATCTGTGGGATGCCACAGAATTGGTTCTTGGATGTTCTTAACAATAAGGCCTACCTCCAAAACTAAGAAAAATCTCAAAAATCCTAACTTTACACCTGAGGAAACTAATAAAAGAACAAAAATGAAGCTTAAAGTTAGTAGAAGGAAGGAAATAATAAAGATTAGAATGGAAATAAATGAACAAAGACTATAAAAAGACAATAGAAAAGATCAGTGAGACTCAGAACTGTTTTTTTTTTTTTCAAAAGAAAAACAAAATTGACACACTCTTAGCTAGATTCACCAAAGAAAAAAGAGAGAAGATTCAAATAGATAAAATCAGGAAAGAAGGAGAAGTTACAACTGATACCACAGAATATACAAAGGATTTTAAAAGACTAGTAGGAACAATTATATGCCAACAATTGGAAAATCTAGAAGAAATGGATAAATTCCTAAAAATGAACAGTCTGTACAAGAATGAATCATGAAGAAATAGAAAGTATGAATAGGCTGATTACTACTAAGGAGATTGAATCAGTAATCAAAAACCTACCAACTAACAAAAGTCCAGGACCAGATGGCTTCATTGGTGAATTCTACCAAACATTCAAAGAAGATTTAGCACCTGTACTCAAGCTGTTCCAAAAAGTTGAAGAGGAAGGAAACTTAACTAATTTTATGAGTCCAGTTTTAACCTTGATACTGAAACGACGAAAACACCACACACAAAGAAGGAAAATTATAGGCCAATATCCTTGATTAACATAGATGTAAAAATCTTCAACAAAATACTAGTAAACTGAATTCAGCAATATATTAAAAGGATTGTATACACCACGATTAAGTGGGATTTATATCAGGGATGGAAGGATGGTTTATTTCTGCACATCAATGTGTAATACAGAACATTAACAAAATGAAGGACAAAAATCACATGATCATCTCAATAGATACAGAAAAAGCATTTAACAATATTTGAAATCCATTTATGATAAAAACTCTCAACAAAATAGATACAGAGGGAAGGTACCCTCAACATAATAAAAACCATATATGAAAAACCCACAGCTAATATTGTACTCAAGGGTGAAAAGTTGAAAGCGTTTCCTCTATGATCAAGAATAAGACAAGGATGCCCACTCTCTTCACTTTTTTTCTGTTTTAAGTCCTAGGCACAACAATTAGGCAAGAAAAAGAAGTAAAAGACATTCACTTTGGAAAGGAAGAGGTAAAACCATCCCTATTTACAGAAGGCATGTTACTGTGTATAGAAAACCCTGAAGACCATCAAAAGACTGTTAGAACTGATAAATGAATTCAGTAAAATTGTAGGATACACAATTAATATGTAAAAATTTGTTGTGTTCCTATAAATCAATAACAAAATATCATATAGAGAAATAGAAGAAACAATACCATATGCAAATGCATCAAAGGAATAAAGTACCTAGGATAAATTTAACCAAGAAGGTAAAAGACTTATACACTGAAAACTATGAGGCATTGATGAAAGTAATTGAAGAAGATACAAATAAATGGAAAGATACTCCTAGCTCATGGATTGGAAAATTAATACTGTTAAGACGTCTTTACTACCCAAAGCAGTCTACAGATTCAAAGAAATCCCTATCAAACTTCCAATGGCATTTTTCACAGAATAGAACAAATATATCTAAAGTTTGCAAAAAGCCCAAAAGATGCCAAATAGGAAAAGCAATCTTGAGAAAGAAGAACAAAATTAGAGGAACCATACTCTCAGATTTCTTTTTTCTTTTTTCTTTTTTCTGATTTCAAATTAGGCTACAAAGCTGTAGTAATCAAAAGGAGTATGGTATTGACATAGATACAGACACATAGATCAGTGGAACAGAATAAAAAGGCTAGAAATAAGCCCACAAATAGGTGCTTGATTAGTTGTGATAAAGAAGCCAAAAATATTCAATGAGAGAGAACAATCTCTTCAATCAATGGTGCTGAGAAAATTGGACAGCTGCAAGGAAAAGAATGAAACTGATCATGATCTTATACCACCTACAAAAATTAACTTAACATTTGTTTTTCCAGTGCACAAGCATGGAATAATTTTCCATTTCTTTGTGTTACCTTCATTTTTTTCCATCAGTGTTTTATAGTCCTTTAATATTTGACAAAGCATGAAAGAATATCCAATGGGGAAAAGACAATCTCTTAAAACTGGTGTTGGGAAAACTGGACAGCAACATGCAAAAGAATTAAGCTGGACCACGTTCTTTTTTTTTTTTTTAAGATTTTATTTATTCATGAAAAATGGAGAGAGAGAGGCAGAGACCTAGTCAGAGGAAGAAGCAGGCTCCATGCAGGAAATCCAATGTGGGATTCGATCCTGGGACTCCAGGATCACGCCCCAAGCCAAAGGCAAATGCTCAACTGCTGAGCCACCCAGGTGTCCGTGGACCACATTTGTATTCCAAACACAAAAATAAATTCAAAATGGATTAAAGACCTAATGTGAAACTTGAAATCATAAAAAATCCTAGAGGAGAACACAGTATACTAACCTCTTTGACTTCACTGTAGAAACTTCTTTTTAGATAGATCTTCTGAGTCAAAGGAAACAAAAGCAAAGATAAACTTCTGGGACTTCATCAAATAAAAGTCTGCACAGTGGAGGAAACAATCAATAAAACTAAAAACCACCCTATGGAATGGGAGAAGATATTTGCAAATGACATATCTGATAAAGGGTTAGTATCCAAAATCTATAAAGAACTTATCAGACTCAACAGCCAAAAAATGAATAATCCAGTTAAAAATGAGAAGACATGAATAGACATTTTTCCAGAGAAGATATCCAGATGGGTAACAGACACATGAAAAGATACATCATTCATCCTCTGAAATACAAATCAAAACTACAATGAACTATCACCTCACACCTGTCAGAATGGCTAAAATGAACAACACAAGAAACAAGTGTTGGTGAGCATGTGGAAGAGGGAAACGTTCTTGCAGTGTTGGTGGGAATGCAAGCTGGTGCAGCCACTTTAGAACACAGTACGGAGGCTCCTCAATTACGTAATTCTACACCCGAAACTAATACACACTGTATATTGACTAGCTGGAATGTAATTGAAAATTTAAAGAAAAATGAAAAAAATAAAACCGCCTAAAAATAGAACCGTTGTATGCACCAGCAATCTCACTCCTGGGTATCTATTAAGAAAAATGAAAATGCTAATTCAATAATTTTTATTTTTTTAATTATTTATTTATTTATTTACGATAGTCACAGAGAGAGAGAGAGAGGCAGATACACAGGCAGAGGGAGAAGCAGGCTCCATGCACTGGGAGCCCGACGTGGGATTCGATCCCGGGTCTCCAGGATTGTGCCCTGGGCTGAAGGCGGCGCTAAACCGCTGAGCCCAATGTGGGACTTGATCCCGGGACTCCAGGGTCGCACCCTGGGCCAAAGGCAGGCGCTAAACCACTGCGCCACCCAGGGATCCCCGAAAATGCTAATTCAAAAAGATTTATGCAACTCTATGGTAATTGCAACATTACTTATAATAGCTAAGACATGGAAACCACGTGAGTGTTCATGGATGGATGAATGGATAAAGAAGAGGTGGTATATATACAGTGGAATATTACTCAGCCATCAGAAAGAATGAAGTACTGCCATTGGCAACAACATAGTTGGACCTGAAGGGTATTTTGCTAAGTGAAATCAAGTCAGAGAAAGACAAATAATGCATGATTTCACTTATAATTGGAATCTAAAAAACAAAGAAAACCCAGACTCGGATAAGAATAGGTTGTTGACACCCAGAACAGAGGTGAACAGGGAAATGGGGGGTGAGTAAAGCAGAGTACGAAGCCCAAGCCTCTAGTTATAATATAAGCCAAGGGGATGTAGTGTATGGCATGGGAAATACAATCAATAATAATGTATTAACTTTGTGCAGTGACCGATGGTAACTCGACTTACTGAAGTGATCATTTCACAATGTATACTAAGGTCGAATCATTATGTTGTACACTTAGAACTAATCTAATAATGTTTGTCAACTATACTTCAATTAAAAATAATTAGATGTGGCCATCAGGTAATGACTGCAGCTTTGAAATCTTCTGAAGAATACTTTTAAATATGGCTTGAACAAGAGAAATATCACTGGATTTTCATCATATCTTCTTCAAAAGCAGTGAACCTGAAGTTGTACAGATGAGCATCTACTGTGTATTTCTTGGGAAATCAGTCATTAATCAGGGCCCTGTCAATACATATTAATTCTTTATAGTTCAGTGTAAAAGTACATTAGGAGGAATGGGAAGTGGCAATATTCCCCCAACGAAATACAACTGTATTTTAGGATTCACTTTAATTTTTTTTTCTTTTTACTGAAACTCAAAAGATTGCTGCATAAAATAATCTTCCTCCAAATAATCTTTCCTAACTCATCTTAAAACTAGAGTCCTTATTGTTCAGGCATGCAGATGTACTCACACATGTGCACACACTCTGAGCGCCTTTATTAAGTGATGGGAAATTGTGCTAAATCCAATAATTGCTAATATAAACAGTCAAAAATTTTAAATGGAGTTTCCACAATCCTTTCTGTTAATTAAAAATCTTAAAAGGCCCCAAATCCAGCCTATTAAGAAATAAAAAGTAAACTTCACAAATGGTCTGCATAATTAGATCGATTACAGATGAGATTAGAAATGTCATAATTGGGGAGCCTGTTTCTTGGTGTGGCTGTAGCGGCTAAATGGTGGCATATAAATGAGTCCCTAGAAAAGTGGCTGAAATGAGTGAGCAAATACTGTTTAATAAATCATGAATTGTGGCTATTAGTATTGTTCCACTTATTTTACTTATGATACATGTTCATCCTCCAGTCTTTTTCTGAGTTGGTATTATATGGCTGGAAACATTTAGCATGTCTTCCTTATGGACAGACTTTTTAATCTAGGTGTACATATGCGTAACAATTCTGCTTTGTTCAATTTAGCCAGAACAGTGTATAAAGATATATTGTCTAAGTTAAGAAAAATTAATAGTATTAATAAAGACTTGCGTTTCTAAAAAATTTCAAGGTCTTTAATAACTTGCCTATTGTTCCATAGTCCAAAAGTTCTGTATCAGGTCCATAGGATTATTCCATCCATAGCAATCCATAATTTCATATCTGATTTCAGCTCTGGAGAACATCTACGTTTTTGCTCTGATATGACTTTATTGTTTAATCTGTTTTGCATCTTTGTGGCAGCCAAGTACTAAGAGTCACGGTGAAGATTCTTTTCCTCTGGCATTTTCATGATCTGACTTCTGGCACCTGACTATGTTCTAATACTTAAAATAAGAATTAGAGAAAACGACACTCTTGTACAATGATAAACTAAATATGTGGGGAAAACCCTAAAAATATCCCTGAAAGTCCCAAGCTCAGCATATTAGTTAGCACACTGTGAGAACTTTGGACCAATTAAAGATAAATGTTCAGGCATGGAAATTATTAAGGAAAATATGCCTGACTTAGAAGGAGAGAGATTTTGAGGAAGAGTTCTTCATTTTTTACTTTAGTCCAAAATAAACTAAGTTTCCTTAATGGTACTAGGATGGTATTATTTTCATTTATTAAGCACCTAGAAATTGTTATTTTTACATGATTTTTTACACATTTTCCATTTCTGTTATTTTTCCATTGTCTTTGACTTCTGTGAATGTTTGTTTGATGTCCTGTATGTTTCTGAGTGTGTCACCTCTTTTAAGTGTTTCCTTTATTTCCAGTTAGTTAACATATGGTGTTATATTCATTTCAGGTGTGATACAGTGATTCAGTACTTCCATACATCACCCGGTGCTCATTGTGGTAAGTGTGCTCCCTAAACCCCATCACCCATTTCCCCTAACCCCCCACCCATTTCCCCTCTGGTGACTGTCACTTCTCTATAGTTAAGAATCTATTCCTTGGTTTGCCTCCACTCTGGTTTTGTTTTGTTTTTATTCTTTTTATGCCTCCACTCCATTTTGCTTCTTCTGTGTATAAGTGAAATCATATGGTATTTGTCTTTCTCTGACTGACTGACTTTACTTAGTATGCTCTTTAGCTCCTTCCGTGTCATTGTAAATGGCAAGATTTCATTCTCTTTATGGCTGAGTAATATTCCATTGTAGCTATGTAAATCATATCTTCCTTATCCACTCATCAGTCAATGAGCACTTGGGCTGTTTCCATAATTTGGCTATTGCAGATAATGTTGCTATAAACATGGGGTGCACGTGTCCCTTTGAATTAGCATTTTTGTATCCTTTGGGTAAATACCCAGTAGTGCCATTGCTGGATTATCGGGTAGCTCTATTTTTAATTTTTGAGGAACCTCCATACTGTTTTCCAGAGTGGCTGCACCAGTTTGCATTCTGACCAATAGTGCAAAAGAGTTTCCCTCTTCTTCTACATCCTCACCAACACCTGTTTTTTCTGGTGTTGTTGATTTTAGCCATTCTGACAGGTGTGAGGTGATAGTTCATTGTAGTTTTGATTTGAACTTCCCAGATGATGAATGATGTGAGCATCTTTTTATGTGTTTGTTGCCCATCTGGAAGTCTTCTTGGAAAGATGTCTATTCATGCCTTCTTCCCATTGTTGACTTTTGTCATCATTCTGTTATAGGTTGTGTCATTTTCAGCAAGGCAACAATCAGTGTTATAGGGCAGCCCTGGGTGGCTCAGCGGTTTAGCACTGCCTTTAGCCCAGGGCGTGATCCTGGAGACCCGGGATCGAGTCCCACGTCAGGCTCCCTGCATGGAGCCTGCTTCTCCCCCTGCCTATGTCTCTGCCTCTCTTTCTTTCTCTGTGTCTCTCATGAATAAATAAATAAAATCTTTAAAAAAAAATCAGTGTTATAGTATCAAGTCTGTATTTGTCCACTGATCCCAAAAGAAAGTCTGCATGTTCCTCAATGATTTCTGTAAGCTGTTTTTGTTTTTGTTTTTGTTGTTGATGTTGTTGTTGTTTGCTTACAGCAGCTTTATGGATGTGGTATGTAGTCCATCTAGTGAACAGGGCTGTGATGCCCTGCTGTCTAAGGGGCTTTGCATGCCTCCCTCCTTGTTCTTCCAGCTTCTCTGCTGAAGTAGTCACTCCTCCAGGGTGCTATGGAGAGGTCCCAGGAAGTCCTGGGACTGAGTTTACAATACTAGTTCTCAGGGCCTTCCCTCCCCCTGGTGGCCCTGGGAAGGAAACTAGGGATCCCCTGATCAGTAGAACAGGATAGTGTTGTTGTTGTTGTTGTTGTTTTTCCCAGAAATAGAGCAGAAGATATAATTCCAGGTGGCAAATGAGAAGGGCTGCCAAGATGAACTAATAGTGCATATTTGGCAGTTACGAGTGGAGATCATGACCTGGTCAGCAGTACACTTAATATGTGTATGCAGTGGGGGAGAAACTTCTTTGCCTGGCTTTCTCTGGCCACAGGGAGGCATATCAACTAGAGAAATCCTACTTCTCTCAGCTACCTCTTTTATCTCCCTTTGGTTGATTGGGGAGCCTGGGAGAAGGAACTGAGAATGTATGGCCCTACATCTCTCTCTTTGGGATCTGCCTCTCTATTGCTTTGCTTCATAATTCATTAAGTTGGCCCAGAGCAGCCTCATTTGGTCTGGCTGTGTGTGTGCTTCAGGATTAGCATTCCTCCTGGCCTACAGCTATGAACTGCATTCTCCAAAGTCCACTAAACAAGCACTAGGTGAATTTTTTACATCCATTTTCCAGAATCTTGCTTGAATCCCTTCCTTGGTTCTAAATGTAGGCACTAAACAGAAGCATGATTTACCCAGCCATCTAAAATACTAATATCATCAGTGTTGGAGAATTGGGTATAAGCAGAAGAAGGATTAGGAAATAGAAATATACTCCTAATATCATAATGGAATATGGTAACAAAATATGTGAAGATACTGAGCTTTTTGTGTTGAACCTGGATAGTCCAGAAATGAAAAGGATTAAATTAGGCCCATGCAAATGATTCTTTTTCAAGTGTCACGGGTGATATGTACCCATTCTTAAAATAGTCCAGCAGTAGGTAATAAATTATGAAATTTTACATGAAAAACATATATGTATGCTTGATTTTATGCCTCCATGTGGAGATAGGGTATGCCTGATAGAGAGTTTAGATGACTCTGCCATAGTCCTTTATTTACCTCATGAGTGGATGAGTTAGGTTTTGTCTTCACTACCATTTTTTTAAAAGATTTTATTTATTTTTTCATGAGAGACACAATGAGAGAGAGAGAGAGAGGCAGAGAGACACAGGCAGAGGGAGAAGCAGGCTCCATGCTGGGAGCCTGATGCCGGACTTGATCCCAGGACCTGGGATTACGCTCTAAGCTGAAGGCAGACGCTCAACCGCTGAGCCACCCAGGCATCCCATTTCACTGCCATTTCTTAAAAAGGATATTCTAAATATAGTAAGTTTACAATTCTTTTTTTCAGAATTACTGGCATCCTAATGTTGCATCCACAATGCCTGTGCCAGTCCCTTTACTTCATCTCATCACGTAGGCATTTTACCATCATACATCATCACAAGAAAACTCATGAGTGAAGTACAATAGGTATTTTGAGAGAGAGAGAGAGATTGCAAGCACAGTCATATAACGTGTATTACAGTAGATCATTGTAATTGTTCTATTTTATTATTCTTGTTAATTTCTTCTGTGCCTAATTTATAAATTGTTATTGTAGCTTGTCTGTATAGGGAAAAAAAAAACATAGCATGTATAGGGAGGGTGTGGTACTGTTATGGTTTCAGCTGTCCACTGGGGTCTTGGAACAGAACCCTCATGGATAAGGGGGAACCACTGTAGTACATTCTACTGAATAATAAGCCTTTAGAAAATAGATATGTGAGTACCAATTCTATGCCATATGGTCATGTGTGATCATTGTGATGCATTTTGCCTGTCATTCAGTGTGGAGAAATTCAGAGGGAAAAAAATTGTGATTATTTTTTTTTTAAAGCACAGATAAGAAATCCATTGTAAACCTGTGGAAATTATCTATTGTGTAAATTATCTATTAAATAGATTTCAGAGAAAAGCAGATTTTGGCTCTTCTATGGCTTTCTTCATTTCAAAACCCATCTTAACATAGAT
Organism: Vulpes vulpes; assembly: GCF_048418805.1. Lineage (NCBI taxonomy): Eukaryota > Metazoa > Chordata > Mammalia > Carnivora > Canidae > Vulpes > Vulpes vulpes. The sequence continues at coordinate 2,065,979 of NW_027325668.1, forward strand.
GATGTTCAGAAAGCACCCTGCAATTCTATCAAATATTCCTCAAATTGTAAAATGTACTGCAAAAAGAGAAAGTACAATAAAAAGCAAAGCTGCAACCTTGGAGAAGAGGGATTCTCAGCAGCAGATTATAAACTCCTTGAGGGCTGCCCTGGTGTCCCTCATTTCTCTGCAGTACTTGGTTGTGGCTTTGGTTAAACCAACAGTACTTAGGAATTTATCATGGAGTAGGGAATTTGTAGCTTAGAATGGTTTCGTGGAAAAGGGCAGCCTGGAACTGTAAAGGCCTAGATTTCTTATACTCAGATGGGCTGGAGTTCAACAGTGGTTCTGCTCAGCTCCCTGCCCTGTAAATGGGGTTAGTATTCTTTGTCTTGCCTGCTTGCTGGGGAAGTTGAGATAATGTTCACAAGACACCTAGGGACTGTGATAACAGATATGTATTGATGTACTTCTCTTCTTCCACTCCTGTATTGAAAACAGTTACCAGTGTATTTAGTAAAAAACAACTACAACAACAACAGCAAACACACAAAGTAGTTGGTTTGCGATGAGATTAAGGAGGTTATAACATTTAACTTTGAAGGAAATGGTGAGCTCTTTATTGGTTAAATTCTTGTAGAAATCCACAGCCCCCGTAACCTTATTGTCCTTGATCTCCACCTAGTGGGAAGTGACTGGCCACCTTGCGTCATCAGTGACACCAATGGCCCGTCTTCTTGAAGTGCTGGCTTTGGTGAAGTTACAGGGAAGGAAGGCACCATCTGTTTCAAACATCTCTGGCTTCAGCTTTTTGTACCCCCTTCACTGCTCCATAGAAAAGCCCATGCTGGCCTCTCCCACCTTCCTCGTTCCTTCTCCGGTTGGATACATTGGTAGATTGTGTATATAACTGGAGGAGGTGTGCTAGGTGGGGTCTTCTCTGGACTTGGGGATGGGGATCCATGGGTCTACTCACATTCTACCTTCACAGGCTTGCTAGCTGTGAGCTCTCATGGAGGGGTGAGGAGAGGTGCTATTTCACAGAGTGGTCATCATAGCCTCAGCACCCCCCAGGGCAGAGGGCAGAGGGAGGATGCGTAGTGGCTTTTGGGGGCAGAGCAGTGTGAGCAGAGGCAATCCCTCCTGTCTTCTGTAGGCAGAGGGTCACCTGAGGGGAGTCTGGGAGGGTATTCCCTTCTGAAATCATGACAATCACTGGCATAGTCGGGGAATATCAGTTTCCTTCTCTAGGCTTGCTGAAGGGGACTATGGGGAAGAAGCATGGTGGATGGCTGGCATTGCACTGAAGTTTTGGTTTCTAGGGTATATGAAAGATAGGTCTAGCTTGTGCCTGGGGGCTCCTAATTATGCTACAGGGGGTCGATGAGGTGGGAGCTCTCAGCTCCCCAGGAGACCCTGTGGTGTGGTGTTCCCAGGCATGTGACTTGAAGATCTAGAGGATGTCTTCTGGAAGACTTGGCCCTGACCCCAAGGGTCTACTGATGCTGAAGGGAGCTGCTCTGGTCTGAGCACCTCTCATCTGGCATAGGAGAGCTTTGTCTTTCCCAGAGCTTAATGAATGGGGGCCCCTTACAGGAAGGAGATGTCATACTCAATAGGGAAAGTCACATGAAGACCCCTCCCCTTTTCTTTATCCTTCTTTGGTTCTTTCCCAAATCCTAGAAGAGGAAAAGAGAAATGAGATAGGTTATAGGGTGTAGCCTCTACCCTTTATATACTCCCTAGTCAGTCTCCCTTAAGAATGATGTTGGAGCCTTAAAATCAACATGTATTAAGTCCTATTAAGTGCAAACAGAGTGTTTTATTAACCAAAAATCACTAAAAATTTAATGAATTTAGACTAAGTTATTTTTAAGGAAATCAGCTACCCAGCTGGAATGGGAAGATTGACAAATCACAGCAGGTAGAAGTTACTAGAAAAAATGAAACCATTAGACATTGAAGTAGCAAAAGTGGTGATTCCTCATATAATGGAAGATATTTTGAGTCCAGGAGAAGCTGTGATAATAGCTGACCTCTATCTAAGTGACTTTTCAGGTCTACCAACTCATAACTGATGTTGTAACCCATATTATTGTGGGCTGATGCCAGCTGCTTCCTAGTTGCTGATTTTGTACAACGCTGCCCATGATTCTCCCCCAAGGGTTTGTTTGTGCCTGTTGTGTTACCATGAGTAGGTAATTTAGCTAAACAGCATATAAACCAATGGAACAGGAGGGCAACGTGAAAGTTATTGTTATCATGATATGCTGGAAAGTGAGAATAAAAGATATTCCATTAATGCTGGAAGGTGAGAATAAAAAGATAACTGTTGGATTAGAGTGTGTGAGAGGGCAATACAAAGTATGGTTAAAAAGAATCCTAGAAGTCTAGAATTGGTCTGCACTCAATCTCTTTCACAGCTTTGGTGTTTAATTCCCCTCACCTCTTAAAATTAAATTATGTGAGCTCATAGAGGATGCAGCAAGCATCGGGGATCATATGTGAAGATGATGTTGCCTTCTTTTTAATTAAAAATTTATTTATTTTAGAGGGAGAGAGAGCAAACCGAGAGAGAGGGAGAGAATCTTCAGCAGACTCCTGCATTGAGTGCAGAGCCTGATGCGGGGCTCCACCTCGAGCCCTGAGATCATGACCTTAGCCAAAGTCAAGAGTCAGATGCTTAATTGATTCAGCCACCCTGGTGCGCCAGTCAATAATGTTGGCTTTTGATCCGAGGTCCAGACGCCAAAAGGGCCTGTCTATCCTTGAAAAGATGGGGGGGTTGAGTATGTATCATATTGTAGGCTTAAAAGAGAATTAGTGACTGTATCAAAACCAGTCAAATTTTTTTTTTGGTTTCTCTGATTTTTTAGCTTTTTTTTTTCTAGTAAACTTTATTTTAGAACAGAACTGTGATTTCCAGAACTGTGAGAAAACAGTACAGAGTTTGCATATGGTCCACACTCAATTTTCCCTGTTATTAACATCTTACATTCCTATATTTCATTTGTCACAGCCAATGAACCAATATTGGTACAATATTACTAACTAAAGTCCATGATTTATTCAGATTTCTTCAGTTTTTCCTAATGTGTTTTTATTCTGGGATCCTATCCAGGATACCATATTACATATAGTAGTTCTGTTTCCCCGTCTCCTCTTGGCAGTACAGTTTCTTTGACTTTCCTTACTTTTGATGACCTTTGTTGACTTTGACAGTAGGGAGTGCTTGTCAGGTATTTTTTAGAATATCCCCCCATTGGGGTTTATCTGAAGTTTTTATGATTCGACTAAGGCTCTTGGGTTTGGAGGGAAGACCACAGATAAAGTGCCATTTCCATTAGGGTTACTTCCTGTCAACATGACTTATCCCTATTGATATTGACTTTGATTCCCTGGCTGGAGTTGCTGCTCAGAATCACTGGAGAATTTACTGACCATTCACAGTCTTGGGCCTGGAGATTTTTTTTTAAAGGTTTGTTTATTTGAGAGAGAGAGAGAGAGAACATGAGAAAGTGAGAGAGCACAGGGGGAGGGGCAGGGACAGGGAGAGAGAGAGACTCCCCACTGAGTGCAGAGCCTGATGTGGGGCTCGATCTCACAACCCTGAGATCATGACCTGAGCTAAAACCAAGAGTCAGACACTTCACCAACTGAGCCACCCAGGCACTTCTGGGCCTGGAGATTTTGATCCCAAAATTAAAAGAGACATTTGACAGTTGATTGGTTAAAATCATACAGGGAGTGGCATAGGTAGTAAACACCATTAAGGTCTTTGAACTTTGAAATTCTTTTTTTTTTATTTTAAACTTTTTAAAAAAAATTTCATTTATTTATGATAGTTACAGAGAGAGAAAGAGAGAGGCAGAGACACAGGCAGAGGGAGAAGCAGGCAGAGGGACAAGCAGGCAGAGGGAGAAGCAGGCTCCATGCACCGGGAGCCTGACGTGGGATTCGATCCTCGGTCTCCAGGATCGCGCCCTGGGCCAAAGGCAGGCGCTAAACCACTGCGCCACCCAGGGATCCCTGAAATTCTTTTATTCTAGGACTTCCTTAAAACCAAATATCGGGTGCTAAAACCTACGTTTATGGGGTGGACCAGTAGTTTTCAATTTTTTAGGTATATCAGAATAAGAATCATATAGAAGAGCTAATAAAGAGTACATGAGGGCCTAGGATCATTGAAAGAGAGCCAGGGCCTGTTTTTTACTGAGATTTTCAGGTGAATTCCGACACAACTACCATTTGAGAACTAGAATAAAAATGTTGGACATAGAGGCTATAGAGGCTATACAGGCTATAGAGGATGCCTGTTGTTCTTTTTCTTACCAAGGATCCAGTTCTGTATTTCAGGCATAGTCCATAATATGTGTTAGAGAAGCCTACTCTTCCTCAGTTTTGTGATTGCTCCTGTCTCAGATTCAGTGGTGAAGTTTTGACTCAGCCCTGGCCTGAACCAACTCCATTTTCCTGGCCTCAGAACTTGATCCAAGGCTCGAAACATGAACCAAGTTAATCTTATTAACTGAAGAGAAGCAAATGAATGGGATATATGAATATAACCATGACATCTAACAAATTCAGTGTTTTGAACATTGATGAATGAAACGCCAAGATCAACTTGACTTAAGAAGTGTTTTGTAATCAATAGTCAATGAACTGATTATCTAGTTATGGGCAAAATGCCATCTTTGGCTTAATGATAGATGGCTACTGTTAAAGTAGTTGTGTACAAAGACCCTGTTTATTGAAGAGAAAGGTGATTCATGTATAGCTGAGAGGCAAATTCATATGCCAAGAGATGTTTCTTGACATTTTGCTCATGTGACGGTCAATTATGGTAATTTATTTAAACAATTCATTGAGTATATTAAAACAAAGTAATTAAAAAAAATAATAAATAAAACAAAGTAATTGAAAGTGAAGATGTGTTTATACAATTAACTTTTTGGAGCAAAATTATGCCTCACCTGTATATGTCATGAGTATTACATATTTATTGAGGCTTACTTAATGAAGGGGAATGCTCCTTAACAAATAATCATCCCTAGATTATCCTTTTTGACAATGTAGATTTTATATACTGTTTTTGTTGGAAGCACCAATAGCTAGTAATATAACTTACCTAATTTTTTTATTATGGAATGCCTTCTAGTTCTCAATTATTCAATTATTTTGATCATTATCATTAAGGACTTATAACCAGAAGGTTAAACATTAAAAATAAAATATTTCTATCATTTGGAATTCAAGATTACGCCCCCCCCTCCCTTTTTAAAGGAACATGCAATTTTGTTTTTCTACGTGAGTACCTTGGGAACATCTTCCTGGGATAAAACATTATGTTATAGCTACAATCAGGGATATTTTGTGGGGAAATCCCAGATCAGTCTCTCATCAGCTGTTAGTGAGGTTGTGTGTTAACCAATCTTTCTAAGTCACAGTCTTCCCATCTATGCAGTGATTGGGATTTTTGATATTACATTTCTGATTCTGTGGATAAAAATAATGTATGAATAAGCCTGTCATATAGTACATGTGCAAATTTTGCTAGCTGTTTTAGAGTCTCGTAGACTGCATCTTTTACTTTTCTTCATCTCTGTTTCTACAGAAACATTTGCATGCTCAGCAGAGGCTTATGATTAGGAATTAAATTAACAGAAAATATTCTCTAAAATACGTTGTCAGTAGAATAGAAGGTGACAATTTTGAGTCTCAGTGTTTTCAACAGCCTTTTTTCTTGCTAACTGGCTGATTAGGGGCTGATTGGGGAAAGTCTTCCCTCTGTGCTTTGCCGTGCATCTTCATGACCACAGCAAAACCAAGATTTGGGTGCCCTTCCCACTACCCTGCTATATTTGTTTCCTAAGGTTACTGTGTAAAAATGATCACAAACTGAGTGTCTTAAAGCGATAGAAATTTATTGTCTCTCAGTTCTGTAGGCTAGAAGTCCTAAAGGAACATGTCAGAAGGGCCAGGCATTCTCCTTCCAAAGGCTCCAGGGGAGACTCCTTCCTTGACCCTTTTACCTTCAGTTGGGTGCTGGTAATCCTTGGCATTTTTGGCTTGTGGCAGCATACCACAATCTCTACCTCCATCATCACATGGCTTACTTCTCTCTGTGTGTGTCTGTGTCCAAATTTTCCTTTTATTAAGGAATCTGTCGTTTGATTAGCTCATACCCCAATCCAATATGCCCTCACCGAAACTTGATTATATATGCAGAGACCTGGAGTGCCTGGGTGGCTCCAGTCAATTAAGTGTCCAACTCTTGATTTCATCTCAGGTCATGATCTCAGGGTCATGACATCAAGCCTGGCATCGGGCTCCATTCTCAATGGGGAGTCTGTTTGAAATTCTCTCTCTCTCTCCCTCTGCTCCTTTCCCTGCTCTCTCTCTCTCTCTCTCGCTCTCTCTCGCTCTCTCTCTCTCTTTCTCTTTCAAAATAAATACATCTCTAAAAGAAGCCCCTTTTTATACATGTCACATTCACAGGTGCCAGGATGACATGGCTTTTGGGGGCTGGTACTCAAGACAGTACATCAAGGATTCAGACACATGCTCCATCTCTCGTCCCTTCTGGAAACCAGGGCTTCTCATGTGAGAACAACCTATAGCCCTCCATGACATTCTGTAGAAATGGAAAAGGTTGAGCTCTACTTGTGATATTATTCAGATCAACTTCTTGGGTAAAATATCACAAACTGTTAATCTTCCATGGGGGAAATGTTCTCCATGAGAGAGTGATATCAAATAGGAAGAGAATTGGGGAAAATGTAATGAAGGGACACTAATCACAGGTGTTGAGCGTTCACTGGTATGATGATTATCTATGCCCTCCTGTGCTTATCTCACCTCATCTCAGGATAGTGCTTGGTGTTCTCTAAACTTTACAGATAAGGAAGTGAATGCTTAATTTACGTGACTTCTCTAAGGTCCTACTGCTAATACATAGCACAGTAGAATTTTATGTCCAATTTTCTCCAGCACAGATGTCTAAGTTCCTTCCTGTTTGACACAGATTTAGGATATATCTTTTTTTCTCTTTTAATTGCCCACTGAATTTCTATTATCTTTTCTTATATGAAATCAAAATGGTGAAATAATTCCTCAAAATATAATGTGGTGAAAATGACATTTTTTCCCCAACTTTTAAAGTGGTGTTTGGTACTCACAGGTGTCTGCTTCCTCCTCTTTATTTTGTGGTCTTTGATCTTAACTCTTTCTACTACCCAAAAGTCAGACAAGATATGCATTTTGAGGGACAGAAGGCAAGCTAGAATGGATTTGGATATAAGAAGTGAGGAGCTAGTTGGGGCGCCTGAGTGGCTCAGTCGGTAAAGCATCTGCTTTCAGCTCAGGTCATGGTCCTGGGGTCCTAGGATCAAGCCCGGTGTTAGGCTCCCTGCTCAGCTAGGGGTCTGCTTCTCCCTCTCTCTCTGCCCTCCCTGTGCTCATGCTCTGTCTCTCCCTCTCACTCACTCTCTCAAGTAAATAAATAAAATTTTTTAAACAGTTAAAAAAAAAAAAAAAGAAATGAGGTAGTGACTGTATTTCCAGCTAAAGAGTGTTGTAGTCAGAAAAGCACCAGTGTTTGAAGTTAGTTGTTAGGGGCAGTCTCTTCTATATTCCGAAAAAGATCATAAGGTAACAAAATAGAGTAGAGCTCTAAAGCTGAAAAACTATATTCCTTCAATCAAGACTGAGATATGTATTATTTCCACTTTGTAAATGACAATATAAGTGACTACTCTTTAGTATGGCCAGCATATAAGCCAGTGATTCGGGCAAAAGCTGGCATTGTTTTGTTCTCTATCTACAAATGAGCAAAGATATTTATTTTTTTTTTTTTTTAGAATTTTTTTATTTATTTATGATAGTCACAGAGAGAGAGAGAGAGAGAGAGAGAGGCAGAGACACAGGCAGAGGGAGAAGCAGGCTCCATGCACCGGGAGCCCGACGTGGGACTCGATCTCGGGTCTCCAGGATCGCGCCCTGGGCCAAAGGCAGGCGCCAAACCGCTGCGCCACCCAGGGATCCCGAGCAAAGATATTTAAATTGAAATATAGGGATCCCTGGGTGGCGCAGCGGTTTGGCGCCTGCCTTTGGCCCAGGGCGCGATCCTGGAGACCCGAGATCGAGTCCCACGTCGGGCTCCCGGTGCATGGAGCCTGCTTCTCCCTCTGCCTGTGTCTCTGCCTCTCTCTCTCTCTCTCTCTCTCTCTGTGACTATCATAAATAAATTTAAAAAAAAAAATTTAAATTGAAATATATTCCAATGAACTGTTCTATATATTTATTGAATAATAAATGACACAGTATCATTAAGGTTTATTCAGTTGTTTTTTCTTTTTAAAACCAATACTTAAATGTCCTACTGCTCAATAGTTTTGATGACCAGTTTCAATCCCACAGATTAATGTACTATCTTTTCTTGCTTGACAACATATTCGGTACTTTATCTCCTCTAACAAATTGCTTACAACGGGAAATGCAAAACTGAAAAGATAATGCCTATGGATGAATCCTATTGTTCATTCTCTTAGTATTAAAAAAAAAGAATTTAATGGCTTCTGCATAATGATTTCCTTTTAAAATTGATTGGGTATAAATTTGCATGTTTCTTCTCTGGTCCTTTATTAGATCCTCATATGTGAAAACTAGCAAAACAAAATCGTCAGAGCTCTGACCTTAAATAGTATCTAGGGTTAAGACTAAGCTTGGAATAACTAATCCTGCATTGCAATAGTCTTTAAGTAACTTGGCTACATTATTCATTAAATAGAAATGAACTGGTGTTATTAGTAGGGCACAAAATAGGAAACCTAAAAAGAACTGAATTTTATTGCTTGAAGAAATCTTCATATTTGTGTGGACTTACAGACCTATTTAAATTTACATGTGGATGCCTGTTACATTCTAAAATGGGTGTGTGAACTCTAGCAGATTATTGAGAGAAGGGGGGTGGTGTTCAGTGGCTGCCATTGCTATTGGAAGTTGATTTTATGGTGGGCAGTCACTGTTGAGCACAGAAGCTCCCTCTGTGATACTGTCAACCCAACTTGGTACTAATGCCAGGGAGCCTGATGGAGGAGGATGATTTGGGTCATCTTATATTCAGCTCTTTGAGGCAAGGGTGCATCTTCCTTAACTGGTCCACTACATAATTTATTTCAGTTTCGGTAACCCTGGTAAATTTGAGTTATGATAAATCATTCTGAGACTAATTAAAGAGACAGAAGATGAATTCATTATATATATTTTGCCCCCTTGAACCATATTCTAATAAAATATTTTAAAATTCTGCTGCAGATTTCTAGATGCTCCAATTCCTGATTTAACAGAACTTTGCCGTTATCTGTTGGGCTTTGTGGGACATTTCATTTAAACAAAGGCTTTAGAGGCCAAAAGATCAGAAAACCATACCTGCTCTTCTGAAATTAAAAGGAATTTACCACTTTTTAAAAGAAAAGGAGTATGGTGTGTTTAATCTGTATTTTACTCTTTAAGACAAATTTCTTTGCCATATAGTTTTATATACCTCTTTGAGAATTTTATGTAAGTTTGAGACTTCTTCGTAAGATTTACAAAGGCATAGGAATGCAACTTTTCAGAGACAATTTAAAATATTCAAGGTTTATTGTAAGCCCTTGAACCCCAAGTTAAGAACTCTTATCTAAATTTTATGTTGTTGTTATTATTAATTCTACCACAAGAAAACTGAGACAGAAAGCTCTACCACTTGAATTTATATTCTTCACCAAAATGAATTCAATAGACATATAATCTTAAGTCTAAAAACTACTGTAGAAATAATTAGGAGAATGTAAGTATTTATAGACATATAATTTTAAGTCTAAAAACCACTGTAGAAATAATTAGGGGAATGTAAGTATTTATAGAATATTGGAAAATTAAAGGCAGACATCATAGAGTCAAAGATTGAATAAAGATTAAAACTTCAAATTTCTAAACAGCAAAATCATTGTGAAATGAACTAGGATAGGAAAAAAATAACTTGATACATAAATATGCTAGTTAGAAAGTTCATCTTTCTCCTATATAAGGATTAATCTACAAGAAAACAACTGTCATGATGGTAGGAAAATGAGGAAAGACCATGAATGTGCAAATCATAAAATGAGAAATAACAATGATCAAGAAAATGTTCGTTTTCCCTGGTAATTAAAACATAATGTAGCTGTTTGTTGTTTAGATCAGCAGACTTAACCAAAAACCTTGGAACCCAGCATGGCATTCTGATATACCTACTGAGCCCAACCTGCAACCGAACAACCTGCCTAGAATGAAATTTTTCAGTATGTTTCAAAAGCCCTGAAATAGTACATGGCTTGAGGCAGTAATCTCATCTCAAAGAATTTAAGAAAATAGATGAAAAAACAAAGATTCCTCTTTTGATAGTGGAAAATTGGAGACAAATACGCAATAAAGCAGATGGAGTAGGTAATGATAATACATCAGCTAATTAGATATGATTGAGTCATTACAGTGACACTGCTTAAAATGATTACTAATATAGAAAGGGCTCAGGACAAGATCCTGATTGAAGACTGTATATTACAAAGTAAATACAGAATTTTGTATGTAGTTGTAAACAGTATCATATATATGTATATATATATATATATATCTCAACATATTAATATATTAATATTGGTTTTCTTTAAATGGTGTAATTTTCAGTATTTTAACTCTGCTCCTTTTAAAATTACCTTGTTTATTTGTAATTTCTCTTTTCTGTTGTCCTGCACTAATGGGATCATTTTTAAAGTTTAATTTTAAATTTAATTTGAGTTCTAAAATATAATGCTGAAGATGTGGAGGTTTGAAAAATGTAGTTACTTCCAAGATGATCAGAAGTTCAGATCCGGGCAGCCTGGGTGGCTCAGCAGTTTAGCGCTGCCTTCAGCCCAGAGCCTGATCCTGGAGGCCCAGGATCGAGTCCCACGTCGGGCTCCCTGCATGGAGCCTGCTTCTCCCTCTGCCTGTGTCTCTGCCTCTCTCTCTCTCTCTCTCTCTCTCTGTGTCTCTCACGAATAAATAAATAAAATCTTTTTAAAAAAAATGTTGACTCTTTTCCTTTTTATATTGTAATGCTTTTAATTACATATATAGGTGAAATACATATATTCATATATTTTTTCATATATGTGATTCCATATAATTACATATTTATTATTTTGATAATAGATGATATTTGATAGATTTTGATAGATAATAGATGAATATTTGATAAGAATCCAACTCGTAGACATTTCATGAAAGAACAGGTTCTTGTTTTGTTTTATGAGGAGAGAGCTGGATCTCCCATTACCCAAGAGGAGGAATATGACTTTCTCAGGAAACAAATGAAACTAGTTGCCTCTCTGCTCCTTTTTGGGTACTTGCCATGTTCTTTCTCTCTTATTCTTTCTCTCTCTTTCTGTCCCCCCCCCCCCCCCCGCCCCATCTTTCTCTGTATCTCTCTGCCTTCCTGGTCTACACGATGGGAAATTCAAGCACTCAGTACTCTCAATCTGTACAATCTTAGAGCTGTGGTCATTGGAGAAAGGTCGGGTAACCCCCTGGGCACCACATCCATAATCTCGGGTCAGGCTGTGTCTGGCAGCATGGGTCAGATGCCTGTGGCCAGATGGTTGACTCTAGGGAAGGGATGCAGCATGAAATGGGAAGAGCGTGTCAACCCCTTCCTCTTCGCTGTGGATCACAGCATACACAGGAGTAGTTCCTTGATTATTGAGGAAAATTCAACCAAATTAAAAATGGGTATCCACCATAGTGAGCGATCTTATTATTATTTATTTACGCTTTTGGGGAACACCTGACAAACTAGATCTGAATCTTCACTAGGATTTCAAGATCCTTATATGTTCTAATGATGTTTTATTTCTCATAGTATCAGTTCAGTACTAAGCATTCAGATTAAGATTAGAATAATAAATTGCAATCAGATTCCACAAATACTAGTTCTGTGTTTTGAAAAATATGGAGACCAGGCTTCAGTACCTCTGTGTCCCCCTGAGTCTGGATGCTAGTGAGAGTCTCCGAAGCTCCAGGCAGCCTGTTTCTTCCTGCCTAACAAAAGACTGTGGCTTCTCCACTCCAAAGACTTCGCCAACTCTGAAAGGCGAAGGTGTTCTGAACACTTTAACCTGTGGTGGTAGTTTACTCGAACAGTTCTTGCAGTCTGATTACATTCTGTAACATTTTAGCTATTTAGAATTTCATAATTTTCCCCAGCGTTCTAGCAGAATATCATCCTAAAAATATACAGAAAGTTATTAAACCTGGAATTAGACTGCCAACATGTTTTCAATCGAATGTTTAATTTCATAATTGGGAAATGATACATCTGCCTGGAGAAAAACAGTGGGGTTGGAAAACAAATTATGTGTCGACAGTGTTGGTACAGAGAAATGATACATATTGATGAGTGGCCAAATCACCTTATTACTGGAATTTGAAAATATAATTATCAGTCATTTATGAGGTAATGATTTCAACTGAATGCCTTATCCTGGGGCATGTATTTTACTTGTGTGTGAATTGACACATATACACCATTCATGTGCAGTATATCTAGGTTCCATCTCATTTAATATTTAAATTTTTATTAATAGAATTCAGATTCTAGGGAATTAAGTATCTAGTTCAGTGTTATAGCAAATAGTATATGAAGTGATTAGCACAATTTCCATTTTAAGTTTTAGAAGAATGCTGTGCTTCACAGTATTTTAATATTTATGTGTAACATTCACTTTAAGTACATTGTGTGATTAGTTCAAAGACCATATTAAACTGAGATCCTTCAAGGATTTAGTTTTGCGATCATAAATTTGAAAGGACTGCCTTCTGTTGATATGTTGTTACTGTGGTTCATTGCAAATATAAGTGTGTTATCCGTGTCATTTTGTTTTAATTTTATTGAGATCAGATGACATCGGCCTGCAGAAAGATAGTCTGTAGGCATCATCACTGCCCCTACAAAGTTGCTGTGAAGGGTGTCTCACTGCAGTTTCTGTGTCTGAGTTTTTAAAGGGAGGTGCAGGGCAGATGATTCCTTCAGTGGCCCAAGCCTGGATCACTGAAGGAATTCCAGAATTTATAAATCTGATTTTTTGGTATATTGCTTAGAATTGTACATTTTTACCAAGGTCCCCTGTGTCTCTGCTGCATATGGACATTCGAAACCTTCTGACTTTATTCAGAGGGGAAATGCATTCATTATATAATATATGAAAGTGAAAGCATAGGGATCCCTGGGTGGCGCAGCGGTTTGGCGCCTGCCTTTGGCCCAGGGCGCGATCCTGGAGACCCGGGATCGAATCCCACGTCGGGCTCCCAGTGCATGGAGCCTGCTTCTCCCTCTGCCTGTGTGTCTGCCTCTCTCTCTCTCTCTGTGACTATCATAAATAAATAAAAATTTTAAAAAAATTAAAAAAAAAAAAGAAAGTGAAAGCATAGAAAATGCTCTTTCTTCCCCTTTAAGAGAAATTGACTTTATTATATTAACTGAGTGAGCACTTTCCTGCAGAAGCACAAACCTGGACAGAGAAAGGACCAGTTGCTAGACATTTGTCTTGAACAATAAGTAATGTGACAGGATTTGACAGACTTGACATTTTTAATAACATATTACTTAAGCCAACTGTGTGCAATCCCTCTTCTTCTGGGCTGCCTTTTCCTGATGTGACCATTTTATGATTATAATGTCCTATAGTCCCTGATTGAAACCAGTGATTTTCTATCAACTTTCTATTTACTCAACCTCATCTAACATATTTCTGTTTCTTCTAACTGTTCCACAACCTGATAACGTTCATGGAAGGCCATGCCTTTGTAGGTAACGTCTTTCAAAATGACGTGCTGTATAGAGTATTTTTTGGATGACTACTCTACTAGATGTATTTAAGATGGTAAGAAAAGTTGTGATGTTCTTAGTCCTATTGAGTATTTAGTTTCCACTGGACAAAAACTCCCTGAAATATACTCATTTTCCTATCTAGCAAGCAGCTGTTGGGAAAAACAGTATTCAGGATACTGTTGAACAAATGGAAGGGGGAAAGGAGACAGAGGTACAAAATTAGAAAGCGTAATCCTTACAGAAATATCTTATATTTCCTGTTAGATATACAGTTAGTCCTCATTACTTGCAGATTCCATATTTATGAATCTGTCTACTTGCAGAAGTTTATTGGTAACTCCCAAGTCAGTGTTCTTGTGTCTTTTGCAGTCATTCATGGAATTTGCGCATGGTGGGAGATAATTTTTGTTTCCTGACATGCGCGTTCCCAGCTGGGGTCAAACAAGGCAACACTTCTCTTTCCTGCTCTACTGTAAATAAGGGTAGGGTCCTTTTAGCAATCTAGTTAGTGCCTTTTTTTTTTTTCCACGTGTGTGTGTGTGTGTGTGTGAGAGAGAGAGAGAGAGAGAGAGAGAGAGATTTGGCTGTTTAAAATGCCCCCCAGGCATACTGTTGAAGTGCTGATGTTCCTCAGAGCAAGAAGGCTATGATGTGCCTATGGAGAAAACACATGTGTTAGAAAAGCTTCAGTCAGGCATGAGTTATGATGCTCTTGGCTGTTGAGTTTGAAGTTAATGAATTGACCATCCATGGTAAATAAAGTGTTTTTAAGCAGAAACACACATAAAGTCATATATTGATAGGTTGATGAGGTGTGGCCAGAGGCGCACAGGTACCCCATATTTTCCTTCCCTAGGAGTAATGCTTCCTGTTTCACTAATTTAGCGATTATGTTGACTTTGTAGAACATAGCTAAGAGCATCTAATGCATCACATTTAGGCTGGTATTTAAGTTTAGAGAAAATTCTTAGAGTAATTATTGATAATAACAATAGTCATTCATTCCACAGATGTTTACTGGGAATTTCTGGGTGCTAAATGTTCAGCAGTGATCAAAAGACCCAAATATTCCTACCCTCAGTGAACTTACATTGCAGTTTACACTTAATGATTTGTTAAGGCCTGTGCCACTCACTTCGTGTATTTCCATTTAAGGGTATTATGGAGTGGGTATTTTAAGCCCCATCTTAAAGAAATGAAGCTGTAATGCAAATAATTTTAAATAACTTGTCTGAGATAAAATAGAGTATCTCCTTGAAAAGGGTTTCAAACCCAAGCTGACTTGATCTATAGTCTTTTTACTTAGATACTGTGCTATTGTCATTATTTATTTTTAAATTAACTAGCAATGTATACTGAGAATATAGTCATAGAAAATCCACATGGCTATTGAATATTTATGTTTCACATGTTAAATGCTACAGAATAGCAGTTGTTCAGATTTAGTAATTTGGGTGAATATTATACCCTGGTACTAATTTTGTTTTGCTTTGTTAGATTCTCCGTCATCTTGTTTTTCTTTGGAAACTGGAGTTAACTTTTTTTTTTTAATTTTTTTTTATTTATTTATGATAGTCACACACACACAGAGAGAGAGAGAAAGAGAGATGGCATAAGCAGGGGGAGGGGCAAAGGGAGAGGGAGAGAAAATCTCAAGCAAACTCCCTGCAGAATGCAGAGCCCACCATGGGGCTCCATCTTACGACCCTGAGATCATGACCTGAGACGAAATCAAGAGTTGGACGCTTAACCAAGTGAGCCATGCAGACACACCTCAGGTTTTATGTTTTGAGGATGGTTTAGGGGGCAGCCTGGGTGGCTGGGCAGTTTATCACTGCCTTTGGCCCAGGGCGTGATCCTGGAGACCCAGGATCGAGTCCCACATCAGGCTCCCTGCATGGAGCCTGCTTCTCCCTCTGCCTGTGTCTCTGCGTCTCTCTCTCTCTCTGTGAATCTCATGGATAAATAAATAAAATCTTAAAAAAAAAAAAGATGGTTTAGGAATTCTATTTCCTTAGTTTAAAAATAACCAGGATTTTGGTGGAAATTTTAGAAAGAAGATAAAGTAAGAGGGGAACAGTTAAAATCTCTAGCAATTACATGCCCAATGTTAACCAAGTTTAAAATTCAAAAAGTATATTGCAGCCATGTTTCCAAATTATTAAATATTTGTCTGCTAAAATCTGGTAGAGCAGAAAAATATATATATGGTGCTTTTTGAAATATTAGGTTGAGTGAAGGTTTTTTGAACCAAAGTTTTACCATGTACTTTTGTTAAATTTTATTATTAGCTACATAAACTTTAGATTGTGGAGAAGCACTTTAAAGAAAATGTTTTTTTTTTTTTTTGCTGGATAAAGAAAATGTTAATGCAGAGTGTGTAAAAAGGGCATTGAGCACACTTAAAAAATACATTGCATGTTTGGGAACCAAAATATTTCTTAGCTTTTTTATTATATACTCAAAGGTTCCTTCAAAAACAATAAAATTTGTATCTGAACTTGTATCTTTAAGAGGAAAGCCACTTTTCAAAATATTGATGCTTCAGCTGAGAGTTCATGTGTTTGGGGAGGCTGTACTTTTGAGAATTCATGCTAAATACCACATTCTGTGATGTGTTAGCTACAGATTTCTTTCCTGATATTTACGTTGTGCATATTTCTTTGTCCTTATCTTGTGGAGACCTCCAGTCCCATGAATCATAAAAAAATATGGTCAGAATTCTTACATATTGTTAACTAAAGAGTGAGTACTTTTTCTTTCCAATGTATTTTCAGGTCAGTAAGCTGTGATTGTTCTGTGTGGTGCAGTTATTAATTTCATATTAAGCCACAGTGCATGGAGCAGTGTCTTATATCACGATTATAAATAATCAAGCTCAGTATTTCAGAAAGGGAGTACAGAATTGAGGGCACTGATTTCTTAAGGCAGAGACCCTCTTGCTTGAGTGGGTCATTTGTGCTTCTGTACTATGTTTCATTGCTCAGTGTTGCTATAAAAATGAAGCAGCACAGGAGGACCATGCAGTTTTCCATAAATGTGCTTCCTTATTCATTTGTAACATTGTTTGACAGATTTTTTAAAATTTTGGTTGTACTTTTAAGCTGCTCTGTTGCTGCACAAATATTTGTCAACAGTTAAGCAATTTGGGGTTGACACATCAGATTCCATTCTCTTCCAGCTCACTCCTGGCACTGGTTTTTATTCCCCCGTCAAAGTGCAATTTTCTTTGACTTTGTCATTCTCATTTAAGTCATTTTACAATTGCAGCAATTTGAAAATTGCCCAACTTGGAATGATAATCTTTTAAAACTTATACTCAGGTTATAAGTTTCCCCCTGATGTGTAAGTGGTGCTAAGTATTTCACAATTTTGTGTGGGAAGGAAGAAAAATGGCGATTTGTTCACATTACATTGTTCATTTGCTACCCTAGACTCGAGCCAGGGATTGTCACAGTGCTGTGACAAAGTACCTTCACTGTATTACAGTATACACTGTTGGGAAGAGGTGACAGGATCAGTCATCCTCATAGTAAGTTGGAGGAAATAAATTTCCTTCCTTTAGCTTTCTACATAATTCGATGTAAGCGTTCCTTTATGTCATTACGATCACAAACTCCTACAGCTTCTCCCTGTCGAATGTGACGATATCACCATAGTAAAAAATGTAGAAATGGTGTTGCCGAAGAACATACCTGTTACGCTATTTTGGTAATACAGTGATTATTAGCTACATGAAAATGTAGCACAGTGTATGTGGGGAGAAAAGTAAATCTCACTGTTTTCTACAATGACATTCAGAAATTAATCGTTACTTGAAAGCAACATTAAGATACGAATGAGTGTGGAGTATAATTCTGATTTTAGGTGTTGATATTATTTAGACGGTAGAAAAAACTTTAATATATATTTTATAATAAACTAAAAACTTTGTAAAATGTCACATAATTTTTTTTAAAAAGATTTTATTCCTTTTTAAGGGGGCAGGGACAGGGGAGGAAGTGGGACAAACAGACTCCCCACTGCGTGAGGACCTTCCTAGGGGCTCTGATCCCATGAGCTGAGCTGAAATCAAGAGTCCGAGTTCAACTGAGGGAGCCGCCCCGCCCGGGCGCCCAGATATCATGTAACTTTAAGACAACTCAATCCTCAAATATCCAGGGAGAGAGATTTCTGCTGACTCTCACCTTCACAGAACCCTTCATTGTGTTTAATTGCACCACATTATTCACCCTGTAACATCTTTAGCCTAGACATTGTCATCCCCACTCTGGTCCAGGACCAAGGTGAGCAGGCACCTGCCTGGGTCTCAGCCGGAGGAGGTACCGCCCCGCCCGGAGCCGAGCTCAGCGCTCCTCAGTGGTCGGGGCTGCGGCTGCTCTGCTTGACCACTGCGGAGCCCTGCCCGGCGGCACTAACTGGTGGACAGACAAGAAGCGGGGGTTGGAGAAGAGACGCCTCCGGGGGGAACAAGGGTGGAAAGACCCTTAGTCCCAGTCCCCGCAGCTCCAGGCAGCATCTCTTGTTCTGTGGTCCTCGTCTCCATCCTCAGGATGCCCCGTCGGCGGTAACCAGCTCTGGGCCCTCCGCCTCCTGCTGGGCCCCCACCCGTCGGCCTCCACTGTCGCCGCCTGCCCTTGGGGTCTTTCTGCCTCACCGCCTCTGCCCGCTGCGGCCGTCCTGGGTCACCTCCGCTCCCCTCCCGCGGCCCTCCTGGGTCACCTCCGCTGCCCTCTGAGGCCGTCCTGCATCACCTCCGCTGCCCTCTGAGGCCGTCCTGGGGTCACCTACGCTGCCCTCTCCTCGGGCTGCCATCCTGGGTCACCTCCCCTCCCCTCCCGCGGCCATCCTGGGTCACCTCCCCTCCCCTCCCGCGGCTGTCCTGGGTCACCTCTGCTCCCTTCCCGCCCACGTCCCGGGTCACCTCCGCTGCCCTCCCACTGCCATCCTGGGTCACCTCCCCTCCCCTCCCGCCCACGTCCTGGGTCACCACTCCTGCCCTCCCGTGGCCCTCCTTGGTCACCTCCGCTCCCCTCTGGCGGCTGTCCTGGGTCACCTAGGCTCCCCTCCGGTGGCCGTCCTGGGTCACCTCCGCTGCCCTCCCGCAGCAGTCCTGGGTCACCTCCGCTCCCCTCCCGCAGCAGTCCTGGGTCACCTCCCGTCCCCTCCCGCCCATGTCCTAGGTCACCTCCGCGGTCCTCCCGCGGCTGTCCTGGGTCACCTCCCCTCCCCTCCAGCCGCCATCCTGGGTCACCTCCTCTCCCCTCCCGCTGCAGTCCTGGGTCACCTCCCCTCCCCTCCTGCCCAGGTCCTGGGTCACCTGTGCAGCCGTCCTGTGACCGTCCTGGGTCACCTCCACTCCCTTCCGGCCTCCGTCCTGGGTCACCTCCACTCCCCTCCCATGACAGTGCTGGGTCACCTCCACTCCCCTCCCGCCTCTGTCCTGGGTCACCTCCGCTCCCCTCCCGCCCACGACCTGGGTCACCTCCGCTCCCCTCCTGCCCAGGACCTGGGTCACCTCTGCTGTCCTCCCGCGGCTGTCCTGGGTCACCTCCACTCCCCTCCCGCGGCCGTCCTGGGTCACCTCACCTCCCCTCCTGCGGCCGTCCTGCATCACCTCCACTCCCCTCCCGCCTCTGTCCTGGGTCACCTCCGCTGCCCTCCCACTGCTGTCATGGGTCACCTCCATTCCCCTCCCGCCTCTGTCCTGGGTCACCTCCGTTCCCCTCCGGCCCACGTCCTGGGTCACCTCAGCTCCCCTCCCACCATCATCCTGGGTCACCTCCCCTCCCCTCCCACCCATGTCCTGAGTCACCTCTGCTGCCCTCCCGTGGCCGACCTGGGTCACCTCCACTCCCTTCCCACCTCTGTCCTGGGTCACCTCCACTCCCTTCCCGCCTCCGTCCTGGGGAACCTCCACTCCCCTCCCGCAGCAGTCCTGGGTCACCTACCCTCCCCTCCCGCCCATGTCCTGGATCACATCTGCTGCCCTCCCGAGGCCGAGGCCATCCTGGGTCTCCTCCGCTGCGGTCCCTCGGCCGTCCTGGGTCACCTCCGCTGCCCTCCCACAGCAGTTCTGGGTCACCTCCCCTCCCCTCCCGCTGCCTTCCTGGGTCACCTCCCCTCCCCTCCCGCCCACGTCCTGGGTCACCTCCGCTCCCCTCCCGCGGCCGTCCTGGGTCACCTCCGCTGCCCTCCCGCGGCCGTCCTGGGTCACCTCCACTCCCCTCCCGCGTACGTGCTGGGTCACCTCCGCTCCCCTCCCGCGGCCGTCCTGGGTCACCTCGGCTCCCCTCCAGTGGCCCTCCTGGGTCACCTCCGCTCCCCTCCCGCCCACGTCCTGGGTCACCTCCGCTCCCCTCCCGCGGCAGTCTTGGGTCACCTCCACTCCACTCCCGCCTATGTCCTCGGTCACCTCCACTCCCCTCCAGCCCACGTCCTGGTCACCTCCGCTCCCCTCCCGCGGCTGTCCTGGGTCACCTCCGCTCCCTTCCGCCCACGTCCTGGGTCACCTCCGCTGCCCTCCCACTGCCATCCTGGGTCACCTCCCCTCCCCTCCCGCCCACGTCCTGGGTCACCACTCCTGCCCTCCCGTGGCCCTCCTTCGTCACCTCCGCTCCGCTCTGGCGGCTGTCCTGGGTCACCTCGGCTCCCCTCCGGTGGCCGTCCTGGGTCACCTCCGCTGCCCTCTCGCAGCAGTCCTGGGTCACCTCCCCTCCCCTCCCGCCCAAGTCCTGGGTCACCACTCCTGCCCTCCCGTGGCCCTCCTTGGTCACCTCCGCTCCCCTCTGGCGGCTGTCCTGGGTCACCTCGGCTCCCCTCCGGTGGCCGTCCTGGGTCACCTCCGCTGCCCTCCCGCATCAGTCCTGGGTCACCTCCGCTCCCCTCCCGCCCATGTCCTGGGTCACCTCCGCTGTCCTCCCGCGGCTGTCGTGGGTCACCTCCACTCCCCTCCCACCGCCATCCTGGGTCACCTCCCCTCCCCTCCCTCGCTGTCCTGGGTCACCTCCCCTGTCCTCCCGCCCACGTCCTGGGTCACCTCCCCTCCCCTCCCGAGGCCTTCCTGGGTCACCTCCCCTCCCCTCCCGCCCACGTCCTGGGTCACGTCCCCTCCCCTCCAGAGGCCTTCCTGGGTCACCTCCCCTCCCCTCCCGCCCACATCCTGGGTCACCTCTGCTGCCCTCCCGTGGCCGTCCTGGGTAACCACCGACCCCTCCCGTGGCTGTCCTGGGTCACCTCCACTCCCCTCCCGCCTCCGTCCTGGGTCACCTCCACTCCCCTCCCGCCTCCGTCCTGGGTCATCTCCGCTCCCCTCCCGCCCATGTCCTGGGTCACCACCGCTCCCCTCGCGCCCACGTCCTGGGTCCCCTTGCTCCCCTCCCGGGGCTGTCCTGGGTCACCTCCCCTCCCCTCCCGCCCACGTCCTGGGTGACCTCCCCTCCCCTCCAGCCGCCATCCTGGGTCACCTCCCCTCCCCTCTGGCTGCAGTCCTGGGTCACGTCCCCTCCCCTCCTGCCCAGGCCCTGGGTCACCTGTGCTGCCGTCCTGTGACCTTCCTGGGTCACCTACACTCCCTTCAGGCCTCCGTCCTGGGTCACCTCCACTACCCTCCCATGGCAGTCCTGGGTCACCTCCATTCCCCTCCCGCCTCTGTCCTGGGTCACCTCCGCTCCCCTCCCGCCCACGTCCTGGGTCACCTCCGCTCCCCTCCTGCCCAGGACCTGGGTCACCTCTGCTGTCCTCCCGCGGCTGTCCTTGGTCACCTCCACTCCCCTCCCGCAGCCGTCCTGGGTCACCTCCACTCCCCTCGCGCGGCCGTCCTGCGTCACCTCCACTCCCCTCCCGCCTCTGTCCTGGGTCACCTCCCCTCCCCTCCCCCTGCTGTCCTGGGTCACCTCCCCTCCCCTCCCGTCCATGTCCTGGGGCACCTCTGCTGCCCTCCCGCGACAGTCCTGGGTCACCTCCCCTCCCCTCCCGCCCACGTCCTGGGTCACCTCCCCTCCCCTCCCGCCGCTGTCTTGGGTCAGCTCCACTCCCCTCCCGCCTCCGTCCTGGGTCACCTCCCCTCCCCTCCCGCCCACGTCCTGGGTCACCTCCCCTCCCCTCCAGCCGCCATCCTGGGTCACCTCCCCTCCCCTCTGGCTGCAGTCCTCGGTCACCTCCCCTCCCCTCCTGCCCAGGTCCTGGGTCACCTGTGCTGCCGTCCTGTGACCGTCCTGGGTCACCTCCACTCCCTTCAGGCCTCCGTCCTAGGTCACCTCCACTCCCCTCCCATGGCAGTCCTGGGTCACCTCCACTCCCTTCCCGCCTCTGTCCTGGGTCACCTCCGCTCCCCTCCCGCCCACGTCCTGGGTCACCTCCGCTCCCCTCCTACCCAGGACCTGGGTCACCTCTGCTGTCCACCCGCGGCTGTCCTTGGTCACCTCCACTCCCCTCCCGCAGCCGTCCTGGGTCACCTCCACTCCCCTCCCGCGGCCATCCTGCGTCACCTCCACTCCCCTCCCGCCTCTGTCCTGGGTCACCTCCCCTCCCCTCCCGCTTCTGTCCTGGGTCACCTCCCCTCCCCTCCCGTCCATGTCCTGGGTCACCTCCGCTGTCCTCCCGCGGCTGTCCTGGGTCACCTCCACTCCCCTCCCACCGCCATCCTGGGTCACCTCCCCTCCCCTCCCACTGCCTTCCTGGGTCACCTCCCCTCCCCTCCCACTGCCTTCCTGGGTCACCTCCCCTCCCCTCCCGCCCCAGTCCTGGGTCACCTCCCCTCCCCTCCTGCCCATGTCCTGGGTCACCTCCGCTGTCCTCCAGAGGCTGTCGTGGGTCACCTCCCCTCCCCCCCCCCCGCCCACGTCCTGGGTCACCTCCCCTCCCCTCCCGCTGCCTTCCTGGGTCACCTCCCCTCCCCTCCCGCTGCCTTCCTGGGTCACCTCCCCTCACCTCCCGCCCACGTCCTGGGTCACCTCTGCTGCCCTCCCGTGGCCGTCCTGGGTCACCTCAGCTCCCCTCCCCCCCACATACTGCGTCACCTCTTTGCCCTCCCGTGGCCGTCCTGGGTCACATCCGCTCCCCTCCCGTGGCTGTCCTGGGTCACCTCCCCTCCTCTCCCGCCTCAGTCCTGGGTCACCTCCACTCCCCTCCCGCCTCTGTCCTGGGTCACCTCCCCTCCCCTCCCGCCTCTGTCCTGGGTCACCTCCACTACCCTCCCACGGCAGTCCTGGGTCACCTCCCCTCCCCTCCTGCTGCCTTCCAGGGTCACCTCCCCTCCCCTCCCGCCCAAGTCCTGGGTCACCTCCCCTCCCCTCCCGAGGCCTTCCTGGGTCACCTCCCCTCCCCTCCCGCCCACGTCCTGGGTCACCTCTGCTGCCCTCCCGTGGCCGTCCTGGGTAACCGCCGACCCCTCCCGCGGCTGTCCTGGGTCACCTCCCCTCCCCTCCTGCCCACGTCCTGGGTCACCTCCCCTCCCCTCCCGAGGCCTTCCTGTGTCACCTCCCCTCCCCTCCTGCCCACGTCCTGGGTCACCTCTGCTGCCCTCCCGTGGCCGTCCTGGGTAACCGCCGACCCCTCCCGCGGCTGTCCTGGGTCACCTCCACTCCCCTCCCGCCTCCGTCCTGGGTCACCTCCACTCCCCTCCCGCCGCTATCTTGGGTCAGCTCCGCTCCCCTCCCGCCCATGTCCTGGGTCACCTCCGCTCCCCTCCCGCCCACGTCCTGGGTCCCCTTGCTCCCCTCCCGGGGCTGTCCTGGGTCACCTCCACTCCCCTCTGGCCTCCGTCCTGGGTAACCTCCCCTCCCCTCCCGCCCACGTCCTGGGTCACCTCCCCTCCCCTCCAGCCCCCTTCCTGGGTCACCTCCCCTCCCCTCTGGCTGCAGTCCTGGGTCACGTCCCCTCCCCTCCTGCCCAGGTCCTGGGTCACCTGTGCTGCCGTCCTGTGACCGTCCTGGGTCACCTCCCCTCCCCTCCCGCCGCTGTCTTGGGTCAGCTCCACTCCCCTCCCGCCTCCGTCCTGGGTCACCTCCCCTCCCCTCCCGAGGCCTTCCTGTGTCACCTCC
The DNA here is from genome assembly GCF_048418805.1 of Vulpes vulpes. Classification (NCBI taxonomy): domain Eukaryota; kingdom Metazoa; phylum Chordata; class Mammalia; order Carnivora; family Canidae; genus Vulpes; species Vulpes vulpes. The sequence continues at coordinate 2,089,889 of NW_027325668.1, forward strand.
CCTCCCCTCCTGCCCACGTCCTGGGTCACCTCTGCTGCCCTCCCGTGGCCGTCCTGGGTAACCGCCGACCCCTCCCGCGGCTGTCCTGGGTCACCTCCACTCCCCTCCCGCCTCCGTCCTGGGTCACCTCCACTCCCCTCCCGCCGCTATCTTGGGTCAGCTCCGCTCCCCTCCCGCCCATGTCCTGGGTCACCTCCGCTCCCCTCCCGCCCACGTCCTGGGTCCCCTTGCTCCCCTCCCGGGGCTGTCCTGGGTCACCTCCACTCCCCTCTGGCCTCCGTCCTGGGTAACCTCCCCTCCCCTCCCGCCCACGTCCTGGGTCACCTCCCCTCCCCTCCAGCCCCCTTCCTGGGTCACCTCCCCTCCCCTCTGGCTGCAGTCCTGGGTCACGTCCCCTCCCCTCCTGCCCAGGTCCTGGGTCACCTGTGCTGCCGTCCTGTGACCGTCCTGGGTCACCTCCACTCCCTTCAGGCCTCCGTCCTGGGTCACCTCCACTCCCCTCCCGTGGCAGTCCTGGGTCACCTCCACTCCCCTCCCGCCTCTGTCCTGGGTCACCTCCGCTCCCCTCCCGCCCACGTCCTGGGTCACCTCTGCTGTCCTCCCGCGGCTGTCCTTGGTCACCTCCACTCCCCTCCCGCCTCTGTCCTGGGTCACCTCCACTCCCCTCCCGCTGCTGTCCTGGGTCACCTCCACTCCCCTCCCGCCCATGTCCTGGGTCACCTCCGCTGTCCTCCCGCGGCTGTCCTGGGTCACCTCCACTCCCCTCCCACGGCCATCCTGGGTCACCTCCCCTCCCCTCCCACTGCCTTCCTGGGTCACCTCCCCTCCCCTCACACTGCCTTCCTGGGTCACCTCCCCTCCCCTCCCGCCCCAGTCCTGGGTCACCTCCCCTCCCCTCCTGCCCATGTCCTGGGTCACCTCCGCTGTCCTCCCGAGGCTGTCCTGGGTCACCTCCCCTCCCCTCCCGCTGCCTTCCTGGGTCAACTCCCCTCCCCTCCCGCTGCCTTCCTGGGTCACCTCCGCTCCCCTCCCGCGGCAGTCTTGGGTCACCTCCACTCCACTCCCGCCTATGTCCTCGGTCACCTCCACTCCCCTCCTGCCCACGTCCTGGGTCACCACTCCTGCCCTCCCGTGGCCCTCCTTGGTCACCTCCGCTCCCCTCTGCCGGCTGTCCTGGGTCACCTCGGCTCCCGTCCCGCCCACGTCCTGGGTCACCTCCGCTGCCCTCCCACTGCCATCCTGGGTCACCTCCCCTCCCCTCCCGTCCACGTCCTGGGTCACCACTCCTGCCCTCCCGTGGCCCTCCTTGGTCACCTCCGCTCCCCTCTGCCGGCTGTCCTGGGTCACCTCGGCTCCCCTCCGGTGGCCGTCCTGGGTCACTTCCGCTGCCCTCTCGCAGCAGTCCTGGGTCACCTCCGCTCCCGTCCCGCCCACGTCCTGGGTCACCTCCGCTGCCCTCCCACTGCCATCCTGGGTCACCTCCCCTCTCCTCCCGCTGCCATCCTGGGTCACCTCCCCTCCCCTCCCGCCCACGTCCTGGGTCACCACTGCTGCCCTCCCGTGGCCGTCCTTGGTCACCTCCGCTCCCCTCTGGCGGCCGTCCTGGGTCACCTCGGCTCCCCTCCGGTGGCCGTCCTGGGTCACCTCCGCTGCCCTCCCGCAGCAGTCCTGGGTCAACTCCACTCCCCTCCCGCCTCCGTCCGGGGTCACCTCCTCTCCCCTCCCGCGTCAGTCCTGGGTCACCTCCCCTCCCCTCCCGCCCACGTCCTGGGTCACCTCTGCTACCCTCCCGTGGCCGTCCTGGGTCACCTCCGCTCCCCTCCCGCGGCTGTCCTTGGTCACCTCCACTCCCCTCCCGCGGCCATCCTGGGTCACCTCCCCTCTCCTCCCGCTGCAGTCCAGGGTCACCTCCCCTCCCCTCCCGCCCACGTCCTGGGTCACCTCAGCTGCCCTCCCGTGGCCGTCCTGGGTCACCTCGGCTCCCCTCTGGCGGCCGTCCTGGGTCACCTCCGCTGCCCTCCCGCCTCTGTCCTGGGTAACCTCCCCTCCCCTCCCGAGGCCATCCTGGGTCACCTCAGCTCCCTCCCGGGGCAGTTCTGGGTCACCTCCGCTGCCCTCCCGCCGCCATCCTGGGTCACCTCCCTTCCCCTCCCGCTGCTGTCCTGGGTCACCTCCGCTCCCCTCCGGTGGCCGTCCTGGGTCACCTCCGCTGCCCTCCCGCAGCAGTCCTGGGTCACCTCCGCTGCCCTCCCGCAGCAGTCCTGGGTCACCTCCGCTCCCCTCCCGCACACGTCCTGGGTCACCTCTGCTGCCGTCCCGTGGCCGTCCTGGGTCACCTCAGCTCCCCTCCCGCCCACATACTGCGTCACCTCTGCTGCCCTCCCGTGGCCCTCCTTGGTCACCTCCGCTCCCCTCTGGCGGCTGTCCTGGGTCACCTCGGCTCCCCTCCGGTGGCCGTCCTGGGTCACCTCCGCTGCCCTCCCGCATTAGTCCTGGGTCACCTCCGCTCCCCTCCCGCCCACGTCCTGGGTCACCTCTGCTGCCCTCCCGTGGCCGTCCTGGGTCACCTCAGCTCCCCTCCCGCCCACATACTGCGTCACCTCTGCTGCCCTCCCGTGGCCCTCCTTGGTAACCTCCGCTCCCCTCTGGTGGCTGTCCTGGGTCACCTCGGCTCCCCTCCAGTGGCCGTCCTGGGTCACCTCCGCTGCCCTCCCGCAGCAGTCCTGGGTCACCTCCGCTGCCCTCCCGCAGCAGTCCTGGGTCACCTCCGCTCCCCTCCCGCACACGTCCTGGGTCACCTCTGCTGCCGTCCCGTGGCCGTCCTGGGTCACCTCAGCTCCCCTCCCGCCCACATACTGCGTCACCTCTGCTGCCCTCCCGGGGCAGTCCTGGGTCACCTCCCCTCCCCTCCCGCCTTCGTCCTGGGTAACCTCCACTCCCCTCCCGCGGCAGTCCTGGGTCACCTCCCCCCCCCTCCCGCCCATGTCCTGGATCACATCTGCTGCCCTCCCGAGGCCGAGGCTGTCCTGGGTCTCCTCCGCTGCGGTCCCTCGGCCGTCCTGGGTCACCTCCGCTGCCCTCCCGCAGCAGTTCTGGGTCACCTCCCCTCCCCTCCCGCCCACGTCCTGGGTCACCTCCCCTCCCCTCCCGAGGCCTTCCTGGGTCACCTCCCCTCCCCTCCCGCCCACGTCCTGGGTCACCTCTGCTGCCCTCCCGCGGCAGTCTGGGTCACCTCCACTCCCCTCCTGCCCAGGTCCTGGGTCACCTGTGCTGCCGTCCTGTGACCGTCCTGGGTCACCTCCACTCCCTTCAGGCCTCCGTCCTGGGTCACCTCCGCTCCCCTCCCGCCCACGTCCTGGGTCACCTCCGCTCCCCTCCCGCGGCAGTCCTGAGTCACCTCCGTTCCCTTCCCGCCCACGTCCTGGGTCACCTCCACTGCCCTCCCACTGCCATCCTGGGTCACCTCCCCTCCCCTCCCACCCATGTCCTGGGTCACCTCCGCTCCCCTCCCGCCGCCGTCCTGGGTAACCTCCCCTCCCCTCCCGCCCACGTCCTGGGTCACCTCCCCTCCCCTCCAGCCGCCATCCTGGGTCACCTCCCCTCCCCTCCTGCCCAGGTCCTGGGTCACCTGTGCTGCCGTCCTGTGACCGTCCTGGGTCACCTCCACTCCCTTCAGGCCTCCGTCCTGGGTCACCTCCGCTCCCCTCCCGCCCACGTCCTGGGTCACCTCCGCTCCCCTCCTGCCCAGGACCTGGGTCACCTCTGCTGTCCTCCCGCGGCTGTCCTTGGTCACCTCCACTCCCCTCCCGCAGCCGTCCTGCGTCACCTCCACTCCCCTCCTGCCTCTGTCCTGGGTCACCTCCCCTCCTCTCCCGCTTCTGTCCTGGGTCACCTCCCCTCCCCTCCCGTCCATGTCCTGGGGCACCTCTGCTGCCCTCCCGCGGCAGTCCTGGGTCACCTCCCCTCCCCTCCCGCCCTTGTCCTGGGTCACCTCCGCTGTCCTCCCGCGGCTGTCCTGGGTCACCTCCACTCCCCTCCCACCGCCATCCTGGGTCACCTCCCCTCCCCTCCCACTGCCTTCCTGGGTCACCTCCCCTCCCCTCCTGCCCAGGTCCTGGGTCACCTGTGCTGCCGTCCTGTGACCGTCCTGGGTCACCTCCACTCCCTTCCGGCCTCTGTCCTGGGTCACCTCCACTCCCCTCCCGCCTCTGTCCTGGGTCATCTCCCCTCCCCTCCCGCCTCCGTCCTGGGTCACCTCCACTACCCTCCCGCGGCAGTCCTGGGTCACCTCCCCTCCCCTCCCGTGGCAGTCCTGGGTCACCTCCCCTCCCCTCCCGCGGCCGTCCTTGGTCACCTCCGCTGCCCACCCGCAGCAGTCCTGGGTAACCTCTCTTCCCCTCCCGAGGCCGTCCTGGGTCACCTCAGCTCCCCTCCCGGGGCAGTCCTGGGTCACCTCCCCTCCCCTCCCGCTGCCTTCCAGGGTCACCTCCCCTCCCCTCCCGCCCACGTCCTGGGTCACCTCCCCTCCCCTCCCGAGGCCTTCCTGGGTCACCTCCCCTCCCCTCCCGCCCACGTCCTGGGTCACCTCTGCTGCCCTCCCGTGGCCGTCCTGGGTAACCGCCGACCCCTCCCGCGGCTGTCCTGGGTCACCTCCCCTCCCCTCCCGCCGCAGTCCTGGGTCACCTCCCCTCCCCTCCTGCCCACGTCCTGGGTCACCTCCCCTCCCCTCCCGAGGCCTTCCTGTGTCACCTCCCCTCCCCTCCCGCCCACGTCCTGGGTCACCTCTGCTGCCCTCCCGTGGCCGTCCTGGGTAACCGCCGACCCCTCCTGCGGCTGTCCTGGGTCACCTCCCCTCCCCTCCCGCCTCCGTCCTGGGTCACCTCCACTCCCCTCCCGCTGCCTTCCTGGGTCACCTCCCCTCCCCTCCCGCCCACGTCCTGGGTCACCTCTGCTGCCCTCCCGTGGCCGTCCTGGGTCACCTCAGCTCCCCTCCCGCCCACATACTGCGTCACCTCTGCTGCCCTCCCGTGGCCGTCCTTGGTCACCTCCGCTCCCCTCTGGCGGCTGTCCTGGGTCACCTCGGCTCCCCTCCAGTGGCCGTCCTGGGTCACCTCCGCTGCCCTCCCGCAGCAGTCCTGGGTCACCTCCGCTCCCCTCCCGCCCACGTCCTAGGTCACCTCTGCTGCCCTCCCGTGGCCGTCCTGGGTCACCACAGCTCCCCTCCCGCCCACGTCCTGGGTCACCAACCCTCCCCTCCAGCCGCCATCCTGGGTCACCTCCCCTCCCCTCGGGCTGCAGTCCTGGGTCACCTCCCCTCCCCTCCTGCCCAGGTCCTGGGTCACCTGTGCTGCCGTCCTGTGACCGTCCTGGGTCACCTCCACTCCCTTCCGGCCTCCGTCCTGGGTCACCTCCACTCCCCTCCCGTGGCTGTCCTGGGTCACCTCAGCTCTCCTCCCCCCCACATACTGCGTCACCTCTGCTGCCCTCCCGTGGCCGTCCTGGGTCACATCCGCTCCCCTCCCGTGGCTGTCCTGGGTCACCTCCCATCCCCTCCCGCCTCAGTCCTGGGTCACCTCCACTCCCCTCCCGCCTCTGTCCTGGGTCACCTCCCCTCCCCTCCCGCCTCCGTCCTGGGTCACCTCCACTACCCTCCCGCGGCAGTCCTGGGTCACCTCCCCTCCCCTCCCGCGGCAGTCCTGGGTCACCTCCCCTCCCCTGCCGCGGCCGTCCTTGGTCACCTCCGCTGCCCACCCGCAGCAGTCCTGGGTAACCTCTCTTCCCGTCCCGAGGCCGTCCTGGGTCACCTCAGCTCCCCTCCCGGGGCAGTCCTGGGTCACCTCCCCTCCCCTCCCGCTGCCTTCCAGGGTCACCTCCTCTCCCCTCCCGCCCACGTCCTGGGTCACCTCCCCTCCCCTCCCGAGGCCTTCCTGGGTCACCTCCCCTCCCCTCCCGCCCACGTAATGGGTCACCTCTGCTGCCCTCCCGTGGCCGTCCTGGGTAACCGCCGACCCCTCCCGCGGCTGTCCTGGGTCACCTCCCCTCCCCTCCCGCCGCAGTCCTGGGTCACCTCCCCTCCCCTCCTGCCCACGTCCTGCGTCACCTCCCCTCCCCTCCCGAGGCCTTCCTGTGTCACCTCCCCTCCCCTCCCGCCCACGTCCTGGGTCACCTCTGCTGCCCTCCCGTGGCCGTCCTGGGTAACCGCCGACCCCTCCCGCGGCTGTCCTGGGTCACCTCCACTCCCCTCCCGCCTCCGTCCTGGGTCACCTCCCCTCCCCTCCCGCTGCCTTCCTGGGTCACCTCCACTCCCCTCCCGCTGCCTTCCTGGGTCACCTCCCCTCCCCTCCCGCCCACGTCCTGGGTCACCTCTGCTGCCCTCCCGTGGCCGTCCTGGGTCACCTCAGCTCCCCTCCCGCCCACATACTGCGTCACCTCTGCTGCCCTCCCGTGGCCGTCCTTGGTCACCTCCGCTCCCCTCTGGCGGCTGTCCTGGGTCACCTCGGCTCCCCTCCAGTGGCCGTCCTGGGTCACCTCCGCTGCCCTCCCGCAGCAGTCCTGGGTTACCTCCGCTCCCCTCCCGCCCACGTCCTGGGTCACCTCCACTCCGCTCCCGCCACTGTCTTGGGTCAGCTCCACTCCCCTCCCGCCTCCGTCCTGGGTCATCTCCGCTCCCCTCCCGCCCATGTCCTGGGTCACCTCCGCTCCCCTCCCGCCCACGTCCTGGGTCCCCTTGCTCCCCTCCCGCGGCTGTCCTGGGTCACCTCCACTCCCCTCTGGCCTCCGTCCTGGGTAACCTCCCCTCCCCTCCCGCCCATGTCCTGCGTCACCTCCGCTGTCCTCCCGCGGCTGTCCTGGGTCACCTCCACTCCCCTCCCGCCTCTGTCCTGGGTAACCTCCCCTCCCCTCCCGCGGCCATCCTGGGTCACCACAGCTCCCCTCCCGCCCACGTCCTGGGTCACCTTCCCTCCCCTCCAGCCGCCATCCTTGGTCACCTCCCCTCCCCTCTGGCTGCAGTCCTGGGTCACCTCCCCTCCCCTCCTGCCCAGGTCCTGGGTCACCCGTGCTGCCGTCCTGTGACCGTACTGGGTCACCTCCACTCCCCTCCCGCAGCTGTCCTGGGTCACCTCCACTCCCCTCCCGCGGCCGTCCTGCGTCACCTCCCCTCCCCTCCCGCCCATGTCCTGGGTCACCTCCGCTGTCCTCCCGCGGCTGTCCTGGGTCACCTCCACTCCCCTCCCACCGCCATCCTGGGTCACCTCCCCTCCCCTCCCACTGCCTTCCTGGGTCACCTCCCCTCCCCTCCTGCCCATGTCCTGGGTCACCTCCGCTGTCCTCCCGAGGCTGTCCTGGGTAACCTCCCCTCCCCTCCCGCTGCCTTCCTGGGTCACATCTGCTCCCCTCCCGCCCACGTCCTGGGTCACCACTCCTGCCCTCCCGTGGCCCTCCTTGGTCACCTCCGCTCCCCTCCCGCCCACGTCCTGGGTCCCCTTGCTCCCCTCCTGCGGCTGTCCTGGGTCACCTCGGCTCCCCTCCGGTGGCCGTCCTGGGTCACCTCCGCTGCCCTCTCGCAGCAGTCCTGGGTCACCTCCGCTCCCGTCCCGCCCAATCCTGGGTCACCTCCCCTCCCCTCCCGTGGCCTTCCTGGGTCACCTCCCCTCCCCTCCCGCCCACGTCCTGGGTCACCTCTGCTGCCCTCCCGTGGCCGTCCTGGGTAACCGCCGACCCCTCCCGCGGCTGTCCTGGGTCACCTCCACTCCCCTCCCGCCTCTGTCCTGGGTCACCTCCGCTCCCCTCCCGCCCACGTCCTGGGTCACCTCCGCTCCCCTCCCGCGGCAGTCCTGGGTCACCTCCACTCCACTCCCGCCTACGTCCTCGGTCACCTCCACTCCCCTCCTGCCCACGTCCTGGTCACCTCCTCTCCCCTCCCGCGGCTGTCCTGGGTCACCTCCGCTCCCTTCCCGCCCACGTCCTGGGTCACCTCCACTGCCCTCCCACTGCCATCCTGGGTCACCTCCCCTCCCCTCCCGCCCATGTCCTCGGTCACCTCTGCTGCCCTCCCGCGGCCGCCCTGGGTAACCGCCGACCCCTCCCGCGGCTGTCCTGGGTCACCTCCACTCCCCTCCCGTCTCCGTCCTGGGTCACCTCCCCTCCCCTCCCGCTGCCTTCCTGGGTCACCTCCCCTCCCCTCCCGCCCACGTCCTGGGTCACCTTCCCTCCCCTCCAGCCGCCTTCCTGGGTCACCTCCCCTCCCCTCTGGCTGCAGTCCTGGGTCACCTCCCCTCCCCTCCCGCCCATGTCCTGCGTCACCTCCGCTGTCCTCCCGCGGCTGTCCTGGGTCACCTCCACTCCCTTCCGGCATCCGTCCTGGGTCACTTCCACTCCGCTCCCGTGGCAGTCCTGGGTCACCTCCCCTCCCCTCCCGCCCACGTCCTGGGTCACCTCCCCTCCCCTCCCGAGGCCTTCCTGGGTCACCTCCCCTCCCCTCCCGCCCACGTCCTGGGTCACTTCTGCTGCCCTCCCGTGGCCGTCCTGGGTAACCGCCGACCCCTCCCGCGGCTGTCCTCGGTCACCTCCACTCCCCTCCCGCCTCCGTCCTGGGTCACCTCCCCTCCCCTCCCGCTGCCTTCCTGGGTCACCTCCCCTCCCCTCCCGCCCAAGTCCTGGGTCACCTCTGCTGCCCTCCCGTGGCCGTCCTGGGTCACCTCAGCTCCGCTCCCGCCCACATACTGCGTCACCTCTGCTGCCCTCCCTTGGCCGTCCTTGGTCACCTCCGCTCCCCTCTGGCGGCTGTCCTGGGTCACCTCGGCTCCCCTCCGGTGGCCGTCCTGGGTCACCTCCGCTGCCCTCCCGCAGCAGTCCTGGGTCACCTCCGCTCCCCTCCCGCCCACGTCCTGGGTCACCTCTGCTGCCCTCCCGTGGCCGTCCTGGGTCACCTCCGCTGTCCTCCCGCGGCTGTCCTAGGTCACCTCCACTCCCCTCCCACCGCCATCCTGGGTCACCTCCCCTCCCCTCCCACTGCCTTCCTGGGTCACCTCCCCTCCCCTCCCGAGTCCTTCCTGGGTCACCTCCCCTCCCCTCCCGCCCACGTCCTGGGTCACCTCTGCTGCCCTCCCGTGGCCGTCCTGGGTAACCGCCGACCCCTCCCGCGGCTGTCCTGGGTCACCTCCACTCCCCTCCCACCGCCATCCTGGGTCACCTCCCCTCCCCTCCCACTGCCTTCCTGGGTCACCTCCCCTCCCCTCCCGTGGCCCTCCTTGGTCACCTCCGCTCCCCTCTGGCGACTGTCCTGGGTCACCTCGGCTCCCCTCCGGTGCCCGTCCTGGGTCACCTCCGCTGCCCTCCCGCAGCAGTCCTGGGTCACCTCCGCTCCCCTCCCGCCCACGTCCTGGTCACCTCCGCTCCCCTCCCGCGGCTGTCCTGGGTCACCTCCGCTCCCTTCCCGCCCACGTCCTGGGTCACCTCCGCTGCCCTCCCACTGCCATCCTGGGTCACCTCCCCTCCCCTCCTGCCCACGTCCTGGGTCACCTCTGCTGCCCTCCCGCGGCCGCCCTGGGTCACCTCCGCTGCCCTCCCGCAGCAGTCCTGGGTCACCTCCACTCCCCTCCCAAGGCAGTCCTGGGTCACCTCCGCTCCCGTCCCGCCCACGTCCTGGGTCACCTCCCCTCCCCTCCCGCCCACGTCCTGGGTCACCTCCGATCCCCTCCCACGGCCGTCCTGGGTCACCTCCCCTCCCCTCCCTCCCACGTCCTGGGTCACCTCTGCTCCCCTCCGGCGGCCGTCCTGGGTCACCTCCCCTTCCCTCCCGTGGCCCTCCTGGGTCACCTCTGCTCCCCTCCCGAGGCCGTCCTGGGTCACCGCCACTCCCCTCCCGCCTCCGTCCTGGGTCACCTCCGCTCCCCTCCCGCCCACGTCCTGGGTCACCTCCACTCCCCTCCGACCTCCGTCCTGGGTAACCTCCCCTCCCCTCCCGCCCATGTTCTGGGTCACCTCCGCTGTCCTCCCGTGGCTGTCCTGGGTCACCTCCACTCCCCTCCCGCCTCTGTCCTGGGTAACCTCCCCTCCCCTCCCGAGGCCATCCTGGGTCACGTCCGCTCCCCTCCCGCGGCTGTCCTTGGTCACCTCGGCTCCCCTCCCGCGGCTGTCCTGAGTCACTCCGCTGCCCTCCCGCCGCCATCCTGGGTCACCTCCACTCCCCTCCTGCCTTCGTCCTGGGTCACCTCAGCTCCCCTCCCGAGGCCGTCCTGGGTCACCTCAGCTCCCCTCCCGGGGCAGTCATGGGTAACCTCCGCTGCCCTCCCGCGGCCGTCCTGGGTCACCTCCACTGCCCTCCCGCAGCAGTCCTGGGTCACCTCCGCTGCCCTCCCGCAGCCGTCCTGGGTCACCTCCACTCCCCTCCCGCGGCCATCCTGGGTCACCTCTGCTCCCCTCCCGTCACCGTCCTGGGGTTACCTCCGCTGCCCTCTGAGGCCATCCTGGGTCACCTCCACTGTCCCCCTGCTGCCGTACTGGGTCACCTCGTCTCCCCTCCCGCGGCTGTCCTGGGTCACTCCGCTGCCCTCCCGCCGCCATCCTGGGTCACCTCCACTCCCCTCTCGCCTTCGTCCTGGGTAACCTCCCCTCCCCTCCCGCGGCCGTCCTGGGTCACCTCCGCTGCCCTCCCAGGAGTCCTGGGTCACCTTCGCTGCCCTCCCGCGACCGTCCTGGGTCACCTCCGCTGCCCTCCCGCAGCTGTCCTGGGTAACCTCCCTTCCCCTCCCGAGGCCGTCCTGGGTCACCTCAGCTCCCCTCCCGGGGCAGTCCTGGGTCACTCCGCTGCCCTCCCGCCGCCATCCTGGGTCACCTCCACTCCCCTCCCGCCTCCGTCCTGGGTCACCTCCACTCCCCTCCCGCCGCTGTCCTGGGTCACCTCCACTCCCCTCCCGCCTCTGTCCTGGGTCACCTCCACTCCCCTCCCGGGGCAGTCCTGGGTCACCTCCCCTCCCCTCCCGCCCATGTCGTGGGGCACCTCTGCTGCCCTCCCGTGGCTGTCCTGGGTCACCTCCGCTCCCCTCCCGCGGCTGTCCTGGGTCACCTCCACTCCCCTCCCGCCTCCGTCCTGGGTAACCTCCCCTCCCCTCCCTCGCTGTCCTGGGTCACCTCCCCTGTCCTCCCGCCCACGTCCTGGGTCACCTCTGCTGCCCTCCCCTGGCCGTCCTGGGTCACCTCCACTCCCCTCCCGCAGCAGTCCTGGGTCACCTCCACTCCCTTCACGCCCACGTCCTGGGTAACCTCCCCTCCCTCCCGAGGCCATCCTGGGTCACCTCAGCTCCCTCCCGGGGCAGTCCTGGGTCACCTCCGCTGCCCTCCCACGGCCGTCCTGGGTCACCTCCGCTCCCCTCCCGTGGCTGTCCTGGGTCACCTCCGCTGCCCTCCCGCGGCCGTCCTGGGTCACCTCCGCTGCCCTCCCGCCTCTGTCCTGGGTAACCTCCCCTCCCCTCCCGAGGCCATCCTGGGTCACCTCAGCTCCCTCTCGGGGCAGTTCTGGGTCACCTCCGCTGCCCTCCCGCCGCCATCCTGGGTCACCTCCCTTCCCCTCCCGCTGCTGTCCTGGGTCACCTCCTCTCCCCTCCCGCGGCAGTCCTGGGTCACCTCCCCTCCCCTCCCGCCCACGTCCTGGGTCACCTCTGCTGCCCTCCCGTGGCCGTCCAGGGTCACCTCAGCTCCCCTCCCCCCCACATACTGCGTCACCTCTGCTGCCCTCCCGTGGCCGTCCTGGGTCACATCCGCTCCCCTCCCGTGGCTGTACTGGGTCACCTCCCCTCCTCTCCCGCGGCAGTCCTGGGTCACCTCCGATGCCCTCCCGCAGCAGTCCTGGGTCACCTCCACTCCCCTCCCTCGGCAGTCCTGGGTCACCTCCACTCCCCTCCCGTGGCTTTCCTGGGTCACCTCTGCTCCCCTCTGGCGGCCGTCCTGGGTCACCTCCATTCCCCTCCCGGGGCTGTCCTGGGTCACCTCCACTCCCCTCCCGTCACCGTCCTGGGGTTACCTCCGCTGCCCTCTGAGGCCATCCTGGGTCACCTCCGCTGCCCCCCTGCTGCTGTCCTGGGTCACCTCCACTCCCCTCCTGCCTCAGTCCTGGGTCACCTCCCCTCCCATCCCGCTGCCGTCCTGGGTCACCTCCTCTCCCCTCCCTCCCACATCCTGGGTCACCTCCGCTGCCCTCTGAGGCCCTTCTGGGTCACCTCCCCTCCCCTCCCTCCCATGTCCTGGGTCACCTCCGCTGCCCTCTGTGGCCGTCCTGCCTCCCCTTCCCTCCTGTGGCTGTCCTGTGTCACCTCTGCTCCCCTCCACTCACCGTCCTGGGGTCAGCTCTGCTGCCCTCCCGCCGCTATCCTGGGTCACCTCCACTCCCCTCCTGTGGCCTTCCTGCCTTGACGCCCCCCCCATGCCTTCTGTGTTTCGGGGGGGCTATGCTGTTCCCTGCTGGGGGCTCCTCAGGGGTCCTGCCTTCCTCAGTTACCACAATGGCCCTGCCACTCACTGCTTCTTTTGGGAGGCCTTAATATTCCTGCTTTAAAAATAGCGATGCTTACATCAGAAAGGCACAGGGTTCTTCTTGAGACAGGTTTAAATAATGGGTGCAAGAATTACGAAAATTAGACAATGAAATAATTTTAGCAAAGTCCCCTAGTGTCTCTGAACCTCATTGCTAACATAGCTGAACATTCAAACCTGATGACCGCAGAAGACTTAGGCTTATTTTCCACCTCTGTCTTCAGAATCTTGGATAGTATCCTCACCTCACTGTGGCAGGACACTTTTCTCTGCTCTTCTTAAAGTGTGTAGCTTATGCTTCTTTTGTTTCTTGAAAATGAATTCATTATTTATGGAACATCCCCTGCATGCTTGTGCACACCCCACAAATCACTGGGGATGCTGAGATGAGTAGCCAGGCCTTGTTCTGCTGGGGAATTGGGAGGGCTGTGGCAGTAAACGTGTCAGGGAGGAGGTTCAGATACCCGTGGGAGCAGAGACGTCGGGCTTCCCTCCCAGCCTGGAAGATTGGGGTAGAATTTCCCAGAATGATGAAATGATAATACCTGGCAGTAGAGTAAAAACTGCCTCCCTAAGATGGCCCTCAAACCACAGCACGTGCTGCTTGACCACAGCCCTTCTCCGATTTCATCCTCACGCTCTCCCAGGCACACTGGGCCACAGACCCGCTGGTGTGCCTGCCAGTCCCCAAGCTTGCAGGCCTCATTCCTCCTCCGGGTCTTTGCTTTGCTCTCTTCTCTGCCTGAGCGCTCCTGCACAGACGTCCATGTGGCTCACCTACTTGTCTCCTTCATGTCTTCCATCCAAAGCCAGTTTCTCCCTCTGGTCTTCCCCACCTGCTCTGCTTAAAATAACTTTCCTGGCTAGCCCTGTTTTCATTGTCTTCATGGGACATTTTCCTTCCCGCACACTATATATTTGTCAGTTCTTTAAAATTATCTATCTTCACTAGAATATGTGCTTTGTGCCCCCCACCCCCAACCCTGATGAGAGTAAACAGAATGAAGTCTAACGCACTCTTAGCTTCTCAGAAGAGAGACCTGCAGTATTTACCAGTGTATGACCTAGCACTGTGTGGACAGCGTTCCACACATTATCTTGTTTAATCCTTAGAGCTGAGCCGTGAGCTTGGTCTAGTTACCTCCTGCATCTTGCAGTAGAAGCCATGGCTCTCGGAGGCACCGAAGCTTGCCCACGCCTCTGCTGGGGAGTGGTAGAAGTAAGTTTTTAATCTAAGTAGACTGCTGCTAGAGCTGTATGCTGAATCTCTACCCTTGCATCTAGACAGGAAAGAGAAGATGGCACATTTAGGGCGCTGCTACAGCTCACCACGTTTGGGGTGGTGACTGGGTAGGCCTTGCCAGGAACTGAGGCTGGAGAAACAGCAGGAGGCCCTTTATTGCCTTCATGATGGAGCATGGTGTTTATATGTGACAGTTATTGAAGGATGCTAAGTGGGAGGGTGTTGCGATCACAGTTGTGTTTTAGGAAGATCACTCTGGCTACAGAATAAAGAATAAATCGGAAGGAATCCATGTTGTATTTATAAGCCAGTTGGGAGGTTATCAGAGTAGGCCAGGCAAAAAGAAAAAAAAAAAAAAAGAGATAAAAAACTGAAGCAGGTGAATAGCAGTGGAAATGGAGTGAGAGGTTGGAAGGCAAAATGGATTACAACATGTAAAAAAGGTGTGGATGGCAGGCGGGAGAGACTCTTGGATGGCACATTCTAGCATGAATGGGAGATGGAAGGCACCACTTTCTTACCTTCTAGACTAAGTCTTCCGCTTTGCTCATATTAAACAAAAATCAAAAAGTGTTTTGTTATATGTTATTATATAATATTAAATATTTTATATATAAACATAATTTATATATGTATATAAACATATTTTTCCAATAATTAACTATGTGGTGAAGTCTATGAGTATGCTAATATTTCGGAATGTATCACTCTCCCATAATACGCTAGCTATAGCTGTCTCTTGAGGAGGAGCGAGAGATTCGAGCTCCATGAATCCTGTGTGGAGCTCACAAATGCTCCTGAGAGAGCACTTTGGATATGGTGCCCATAAAAATAAATATCATTTATTCCTTAGTGATGGTATCATCATTACTGTTATACATTTAATAGCACACCCTCCTCCTCTGCCACCTGTCTGTGAATAACTCAACTCTCCCAAATACTGTTTTCCTAACTCTGTTTGGAAAAGAAAGACCTGTGAATATAAAGGCATGCTGTTGACAATAACCAGTGCAGTGGCTTGCTGTTGGCAGGTTCTTTTGCATTGCCTGGCAAAGTTACCCATGGTGTCATATTATATATATTATATTTTACAGAAGACTTCCCAGAGTGCAGTCCTTCAGATATTTTTTTTTAAAAAATGATTTTAATTAAACTTATTTACATATGGAAATAATATTTAAGGGACTTCCTTTTAGGGAGTGTGACGATTTAAGGGTAAACACTTCTGACCTTCATTGCCTCATCTCATCTTCACTTCACTACCCTGAGTGAAGGTTTGATGTGTGGGAATTACTTGAGATAATGTTTATAGTGTTTCTTGGAACAGAAATCAATAATGTTGCAAGTGTTCCTCAAATAGCAGTTAGTAGTAATAGGACTGTTATCATCATTAAAATGATTATTGTATTATTTATGGATGTGATTTAACCTAGAGAAACCTTTCAGGCTCTACATGCAAAGCTAGCTGTCTTTAGAGTTTCTATATTAGGAAGTAAAAGGTTGAATTTAAGAACGTGATCTTTGTTTAGTCAATTAAGGCATAGTTAGAAGAATTTGTTTGAATAATCTAAAATTCACAGTCTATGTGGTGGCTGCTAGGAGGCCATTACGATCCTTATTTGATAGTTTACATGTGATCAAACATGACCTGGCACTCGAGTAACCAGAAAGCTCAAATAATTATAAATCTATTGTAAGAAAGTTAGGAGGGATGAGATTGTGAGCTATCCATGTGTTTATTAGGATAGCTGCCTTTTTTATTTCATTTTTTATGAAACTGAACCAGTTGGGGCTGACCATGCATTCCTCCAGTCACTTTGGTTCTGACTTTATGCACACACTTCATCAACTCCCTTTGTTTGAATATATGACTCCAGGATCAATGAAGAAAAATGTCTGAGGGGTCAGCGTGGTATTGATATTCCTATATCCTATCCTCTGGTTTTTGTAATAATCCGCTTTTCTAAAAATAATCCACTTATGTGAAACCATGTGGAATTGCCGAACTAGACTGGTTTAGACCCACAGCATGGCACTTTTACTAGGTCCCATCACTAATAAGATGAAGGCAGTGAGTTACACACATTAGTCTAATGATGGTTTTAGGAAAGTTAGTCATCAGTTACCAGGGAAGAAGGAGGAAGGAGTAGGTCATTCTCTGTTCGTACTTGAACTGTGGATAGTAGCACATATTTGAAGAAAGGAAGTTCAAGGGGTTTCAAAAATGTGGAAAATCTTCCTGTCTGTGAGGTAGTTAAATAAGGAGACGACGATTCACATAAAACTCTCGAAAAGCACAGGTAAGGTGAGCACACAGTTAATAGAGGAACAGCCGATAGGTCGTGTTAAGAGTACTACAGTGAAAAAAGTACTGTGGTACTGTCACACTCTGCAACATCGAGCCTTCTTATAGCGCAACTTGATTGTATTTTGTTGTGACTTTTATAATAGCGTCACACATTGTTCCTTCCTTTTTGTCTTTATGTGGTTTCTGGTTGCCTTCTCTGGTCTCCATTCTGTCCTTTGGTTCCAGCATCTCACTTCGCAAAATCAAAACTGTGAATGTATAAAAAAGTTGTTAGCCACTCCTCCTGTTTTCCTTGATCAGAACAGTAATCATGAACTGTGGTTTTGAAAGTCACCTCGAAATTTATCATTACAAAGGATCTTTCTGGAGGGAAGATAGTTCTATCTGTGGAAGCATTAAAGTTCTGTTGACATCTCGTACCGACTCTAAGGTAACAACTGTTCTCTGAAAGTGGGACTGCCAAGAAAAGCCCATCGCTCTCTGGGATGTATTCCTTAGGTGCCAAACACAGTTGCGTTCAGTGTGAAACAATCAAAGAAACAAACACAAAAACAAAGGCCATGTTCCTTTGCCTGTTCTTTTCCCCAGAGGAGGCACAGCTGCAGAGACCCTTTCAGCAGAGTGTCTTTCTCTTCCCTGAAATCATGCAGTCCTAGCACTTTGACTGTCATAACATGTTAGACCCCCGAGAGCTCAGGGTTTATTTCCCCCCAAAACCCTTCACATTCCCGCTGAGGAAATGGAGACAGACATGAGAAGTAGGCACTGAGGCTTTCACTTAGAGTCACTCCGAGTCTGTAGCTCAGTCATTGTGATGGAAATACGCCATCATGCTGCCAGGAGCATGGTATGCTGTTTCTTCACAGGGTCTCAGCAGAGGTTTCTAGTTTTCCCTCTGTGATTTCAAGCTTTTTGAAGGAGAGAGATGGGAAACTCACTGCAGCTGGTCAGGGTGATCTGTCTCCTGCACCGATTTAGCCATGACACTTCCACTTCCTGGCACATATTTACCTTCAATGAAAAATTTAAGACATACATTCACTCTGTCTTTGAGTACTCTATAAAGAACAGCCTTGTAGGAAAGAAAGAAAGAAAGAAAGAAAGAAAGAAAGAAAGAAAGAAAGAAAGAAAGAAAGAAAGAAAGAAAGAATAGTATTTATTGGCAAAGTATCACGTAAATGTAAAGGCAGTCTTCAATAATTTGAGGACCACTAACTTGGGTTGTGCTATATGGAACCATTAAAAAGATAAACATGGTTTTGGGGGGAAAATCATTGTCTTCATCCTGGACTGTAAATATTCTATTCATGTTTTTATGATGGATTATAAATCAAAGTATAAATAGGTGACTAAGGAGAAAGTGGATCTCAGGAGTACACGAAGCCTGTTTATGTTCTGCTGCTTGATAAATAGTTCATACAGTGCTTGTAATATTTAAAATTGTTTCAGTGAATTTTTGTCATCTCTTTAGAGTTCACATTTTGACCTGAAAACTCGATATGCTATTTAATACATTGCACTTATTTTTTATCTTTTTAAAGATTTTATTTATTTGTTTGTTAGAGCACAAGGGGTGGGAGAGGGAGAAGCAGGCTCCCTATGGAGCAGGGAGCCTGATGTGAGGCTCAATCCCAGGACCCTAGAACCTGAGCTGAAGGTAGACACTCAACTGACGGAGCCACTGAGGCGCCCCAAATACATTGCATTTAAAAGAATTTTTAATTGTCTTGAATTTCCACAATGTGTCTGAAGATTTCCAAGTGATATACAGAGAAGGTTAAGTAAGGTATATTAGAAACGAGTTAGATGACTATAAGCACATGACAAATTAGCATTGCAAACTAACCCATAAGGAAATTCAGGTGATATTGTAAATCAAAGCACGATTGGCCAGCAAATCAATGATGTGGGAATGTATTTTAAATTGTGTAGTCTGGTTTGAGAAATTTACTAGAACTTTATTTAATCATTCTGTTTTCCACACATTAATTTGTAAATTTTAATTCCCCCACTCTCTTTTCCTCCTCATTTATAGGTGTCTATTTATGTGATATTTCAAGTTGGCACGGTTGTTTTGGTGGTTATTTTTAAATCCCATTCTGAACATCAGACTATTTGCCAACATATTGAGCTTCTTAGTCTGGTCATTTGTTGCATTTCTATCCAAGAACAAGGACCCTTTTTATTACTTGCAGCTAACACAGTTCTGATGCATTTTAGTTGTTCAGTAATCTCAGTGGTGTCACTGAGTACCCCATAAATGTCCCCCTATGTTTATTATGAAATGTGTTAGGACTAACACACACCAAATTCATTGACCTTAATATAAGAAAAGGATTATCGAGAAAGAAATTAAAGGAGGACGAAAATCCTTCCAGTATACCTTCCATGGGATCTTTTTTGAACACTCACCAGCCAGAATAGATGTTCTCACATCTTTATGGGTATATCCAGATGTCATTGGTATAATATGCAAGC
Organism: Vulpes vulpes; assembly: GCF_048418805.1. Classification (NCBI taxonomy): domain Eukaryota; kingdom Metazoa; phylum Chordata; class Mammalia; order Carnivora; family Canidae; genus Vulpes; species Vulpes vulpes. The sequence goes on from NW_027325668.1 coordinate 2,108,449, forward strand.
GGTTCTGAGTAATTCATGTTTGGATCATCTGTGAAATATTGTGTGTTGTGGGGCAAGGGCAGCCCTGACACCTGGGCCTGTCTCTGTCATCTTTCCTCCATCTGTTGGTTCTCAAAAATACTGTCCCCAGCCCGGTAGAAGTGCCCAGGGCTTCAGGTGCAGAGAGTAACTTTCATATGAAGGTCTGACTGTCTAGGAAGGATATACAAAACTGCCATACGCTAAACCAGAGTGCAGCCTCTGCATGTCTGCTCCACAGAAATCAGAATTCAGATGCCACATGACTTTGTGCTATGACTCAGTGGCAGGAAGTCACAGCTAGGCCCATGTGCTGTTCCCAGGTACCTGGGAAAGAACAAGCAGCGTACTTACCTGCACAGAAGGATAGCAAGCTGGTTCAGTCATTTCAGAGGAAGACAGCTTGTCTGTTTCCTACTAAATTGTGATAATTACTTCAAACAGTGGCCATGGGAAGGCTGCTGAGAAAAATTAACCCCTTCCCGATAGGTCAGTAGATTTTCATAACAGGTAATTAGTACCCTTGCAGGTAGAAAGGCAAGATCCGCCTTTCTGATGAGCGTAAGCTGACTTATTTTAAGGAACTATGCATCAAATTATAACATGTATCTACATGGAATGGTCACTGGTAATTACCTTATGATAAATGACTCAATAATTACGATTACTGTATAGTAATGAAAAATGTTGGCTTGTGCAAATAAATTAGTCTTATGCTTCCTGTTGCATTTATTCTTCCTTCATTAACTTTCCCTGTTGGAAATGGAAAGGGAATGTTTTGTTTCCTGAAGAGCCAAGATTGCTTAGAGAGTCCTTTAGCAGGTGCAGGTAGAAGCATGGTGGAACGGGTGGCCAGATCAGGTTTGTTTAAGAAGCCAAACTGGTACCGTATGATCTGACTTCTGTGTGGAATCTTAAAAAGCCAAATACATAGATATGGAGGCTGCGGTGGTGATTGCCAGGGGCTGTGGGCTGGGGGAAAATTGGAGATGTTGATCCAAAGGCACAAACTTCCAACTCTAAGATGAGTAAGTTCTGGGGATCTATTGCACGGCATAGTAATTATAGTTAATAATACTGTACTGTATACTTGAAAGGTGCTAAGAGAGTAGATGTGAAGTGTTCTCATCACAAAAAGGAAATGGTAATTATGTGACGTGATGCAGATGTGAGCTAATGCTGTGAAGGTAATCATTTTACAATACATCAATGCATGGTACACCTTAAACTTACACAATGTTATGAGTCAGTTAAATCTCAGTCAAGTTAGGGGGAGTGGGAAAGAAGCCAAGCCAAGAAAGTAAAAGGTCACCCGAAAAGGCAGGACTCCTGTGTTAGTGCTTTTGATGCAAGCTTTTTTTTTTTTTAAATTTAATTTTTATTTATTTATGATGGTCACACACACAGAGAGAGAGGCAGAGACACAGGCAGAGGGAGAAGCAGGCTCCATGCACCGGGAGCCCGACGTGGGATTCAATCCCGGGTCTCCAGGATCGCGCCCTGGGTCAAAGGCAGGCGCCAAAGCACTGCGCCACCCAGGGATCCCGCAAGCTTTTGACTTAAAAAAAAAAACAAAACTAAAGCACAGTTTTTATTAAGATCTGAAGTCTGCAATCACTCAGATTCATTCATTTGAATGCTTCTTGAGTGGCAGCTGTGGATATGTCTCTATTCTCATTTTACTTCATCTGCAGCCTCTCATCTCTACTGTCGAAGACTCCATCCTTCCCAAAATACTTTCCTTGTTGTGTACAAGTTATTCTTTTTCTCTGGGTTTCCTCTTACCCCTTGGGCTCTTCTGTTTTCTTGGCTGGCTTATTCTTCCTTACCCAATGTTTAAATGTGGAATGAATTGCACATGGCTCAGATGGAGTCTTTCTTTGTACCTCATCCTGCCCTTCGGAGATGAGCTTATTTGTGCCCATCATGGACATTTCTCAATGGCATAAACAGCCCAGCCTTTCCTACTTCCTTTAAATCTTTACTGTTGCACAGGCACCTCAAACTGAACGAGGCCAAAACTGAATGAATGTGTGGTTTTCTCTCTAAAACCTGGTCCTCCTTGAGCATTGGCCTTGTTGGTGAATGGTACCTCTCCCTCCCCAATTGCAAAAGCTAAAACATTGGGAGTCATTCTTGGAACCTTTTCTTTCCTCACTCCACATGGCCAATTATGAGCAAGGCTGTTGGTGTTAGCTCATGGCGTCTCTTGCATATGCCCATGCTTACCACCTCCATAGCCACCACAGTCATCCATGCTATCTTGACCTGGGATTTGACATCCCTCCCTGCTGGACATCCTGCCATCCACTCTTGCTCTTGTGCTCATTTTCCTGGTAGGAGCTTCAGTACTTTTGTTGTTTGAAGTGCATGCTGTACCTATTTTTAACCTAGTCTTCCTATTGTTTCAAGACAGGTCTTTTAACCTGAGCGCTATTGACCACATAGAAGCTAGATGACTCTGTTGTGGTACTGTCCTGTGCACTGTAAGATATTGGCGCCATCCCTGATCTCTGCCCACTAGATGTCAGTAGCGCCCCACCCCTACCCGTGTGACAACCCAAAATGTCTTAGGGCACCAAATGCCCTAAGGGCAGGGAGGGGCGGGGTGGGAGGAGTTGATGTAAAATCACTCTAGTTGAAAAAAGAATGCTCTAGGGATAAAGAGCAAAAAAGCCTAAACGCAACCCTATGTTCTTGCATAATGTAATCCCAGCTTTGGCATCTCAAATTTATTTCATGCTACCCCTTCATGTTTCTCACTCTAACCTCCTCACCTTTGCTTGGCACACCATGGTCTTTAAGTCTCAGAATGTTTCCCTAGGCTGTCTCCTTTGTGTGGATCACTCTTCTCACTCTTCCACCCCCTTTCCCTTTGTCCTAGTAAATCCCATGTTTCCTTCCTATCACACTTCAAACACTGCTTGCCCCTGGAAAATAAACTTTCTCTAATCTCCAGAATAAGTCATGTACAGGCTTACCTCATTTTATTGCATTTCCCTTCCTTGTGTTTCGTAGGTAATTGTGTCTAGCAGGTCTGTTGATGCTCTTTTTCCAACAGCATTTGCTCACTTCATGTCTCTGCATCACATTTGGTAATCCTTGTGATATGTCACACCTATTCATTATTATCACATTGATTTTGGTGATCTGTGATCAACCATTAGAAATGTACTGAAAGCTCACATAGTTTTAGCAATAAACTATTTTTTATTTAAGGTACATTTTTTTTTAAAGATGTAATGGTATTGCACAGTTAGCAGACTATAGTATAAACACAACTTTTATGGGAAACAAAAAGTCATTTGTCTCACTTTATTGTAATATTTGCTTTATTGCGGTGGTCTGGAACTGAACCCATGATATCTCCAAGGGATGCCTGTGCTTGGATTATACTCTTTTATGAATCCTGTAATTGTACTTAAGAACATTCATCACAATGTAATTAAATTGTTAATATATAGCTGTTGAATTTTTATTTCCCTCAGTAGAATGTGAGATCCATGAGGGCAGGACCTGGTCTTTCCTGTTTCACCAGGGCCCAGAACATCCTGTGTTATAAATACATAGGTAGAATTCAACAAATCATTATCAAGTGTGGGAGACTGAATAGCCACCCCTCTCCACAAGGGTATCCACATCCTCAGAACCATGAATATTATTTTTATATAGCAAAAGAACCTTTCTGGATGTGATTAAGGCTCTTGAGATAGGAGATTATCCTAGATAATCTGGAGTATCACAGAGTGTTTTGATGAGGGGGAAGCAGGGGAGATGGCAGTGCTGGTGGAAAAAATACACTACACTGCTGGCCGTAGACAAAGGAATGGCCATGTGCCAGGGGATGAAGATGACCTTTAGAAACAAGACAGGCAAGGAGATAGAGCCTCCTTTAGAGCCTTGAGGAACGAGCCCTGCTGATACTTTAACATTAGCTCACTATAACTGATTTTGGGCTTCCAACCTCCCACACTTAGAGTATGTTAAATCACTGTTGTAATTTATCACAGCAGCAATAGCAGATAATACATCAAGCAAGGCAAAATTTCTAGCCATGACGTGATCTATAGAGAGAAGATAGTTTTTGGCATCAAGGACTTCATAATCTAAACGTAAAAAACATGCATAATTATAGGAAAAGATAAATGGGTCATAATTAAAGTACAAAGAATGTGCTGTTCTGGTGCAAAGGAAGGAATAGCAATATCCGATCAGAAAGATCAAAAAAGGCTTATTAGAATCTTTGCAGTTTAAAGGGGGCATAGAAGGACACATGGTGTTTGGATGCAGAGATGATTTGAGGGAAATTCAAGCAATAGAAACAGCTTGCATGAGGGAAGGATGACAGAAAGTATAAAGTGCATTTGGGAAAAAGCCTAGTTTACTGTGAGTGTTGAATGCACTGAAATTAATTGAAACTAACACAGTGATCTGAGTTTGGTAAGGTGGGATGGGACATATGACAAAAGGTCTTGACTGGCTGCTATGTTATTCACACTGTTCAGTAGCCCGTGAAGCATCACCAAAGTTTTTGACCCGGGAATGAGATAATAGAGCTCTGCTTTGAAAACGAACCTCTATGTATTGTTATAATGTGTAGTTGGTTATAGAGAGGTTGGGGGCAGAAAAACAAAGTAGATATTTTATTGATCTTTAGGTTACAGATAACTAGACCATGAATAAGGGTGGTAGCAGAGGGAGAAAAAAATCAAAGGAACATCTTAGAGATATTTTGGAAGTAGGAGCCACAACAGTGTAATGGAAGGATAGTGTTTAAGGAGATAGTATGTGAGGGTCTTGAACAGATCTGGGTACACAAAGTAGAGAGGCTGATGAGTGTAGGGAAAGAAAGAGATCATCAGATTTTCCTGTTTGTAGCCAATAAAACAATTATTTCAAAGCCTAGACCTAATGCTTTGAGTTGTTGTTAAAGTTGTTAGCACCCGAGAGAGTGAGATCCCACCTGGATAGGAAGTCCTTGTCTTCATTACAGACTTTTTACAGAGACACCTGCTAATAATATAATCCAGGATAATGGACCTAAAGATGGTATGAAAATGCAACTGCAATTAATTATGGTTCTTTGATTGTGACAAGAACACGAAGTGGTATTAGTTTAATTTCCGTGTTTCTGGCTTTGTAGGGCTTAGCAAAGCCCGGGCCCATACTAAGTACTCAATAAATACTATCTAAATTGTTTGAAAAAATAATTTGTCTATAGTGGAAACAGTGTTTGGGCAGCCTCTTTGTATAGTTCTATTCGGATTCTTAATTCCAGTCTTCAAGGGTATGGGGGTGACTCATGAGTAGCCAGTTGAGAACCTTGTCTCCCTGACTATAGTGTTTAGTTCCTGGATGGGCATCATTCCAGGAAAGGCCAGTCAGAGCCCTCTGTGCAGAGCTCCTCCATGTAGTGTGGTATAAGGGTGATAAACAACCAAAGTCCATCTCCTTCAGATGAAATATATAGTTAGTGTATTCTGCAAAATTTGTGTGTTGAAACCCAGTCCCCAATCTGATAATATTTGGAGGTTGAGCCTTTGGGAGGTAAGGAGGCCATGAGATGGAGCCCTCATGAATGGGGTTAGTGGCCCCAAACAGTCTCCACAGGGATGCCTTGCCCCTTCCAGCGTGTGAGACCCCAGTGAGGTGTGCCTTGCCAGCACCGTGATCTTGGACCTCCCGGACTCCAGAACCATGAGAAATGAATTTGTGTTGTTGATAAGCCACCCAGTCTCTTCTTCTGGGATCTCAAACTTTTAGAATGATGCAATCCCAGAATGACCAGTGAACATCTTGCCACGGTGTGGAATATATGTGGAATATATGTATCTATCAGTGTGACCAAGCATAAGGCAGTCAAGAAAAGAAATGGTAGGGAGGAATTGTGGGGAAAGAGGATCACACCCACATTACTTCTTTGCTCTTGCAGCCCACCCTGCCAGTAACTCAGGTGCTCTGGACTTCCCATTTATGTGAACCAGTACATTTTACTTTCCTCTTTCAATTTAGCTATAACTTAGGATGCCTGGGTGGCTCAGCAGTTGAGCATCTGCCTTTGGCTCAGGGCATGATCCCGGAATCCAGGATTTTCAAGCCCTGTTTCAGGCTCCTTGCAGGAAGCCCACTTCTCCCTCTGCCTGTGTCTCTGCCTATCTCTGTGTGTCTAATGAATGAATAAATAAATAAAATCTTTAAAAAATAAGCTATAACTTGCCACAAGCTTTTAAAATAGTGTTTGTTACTTTTTACCTTAACTCTTGGCATAATCTGTACAGTTTGCGTTATTTTAGCCAGATTCCTTTGTGGGACAATTGCTAAGAACATGAAAGCTCATGTAAACATAATCCACTTGCTCCTATCAGTGGTCAGTGGTGCTAGAGGGCTTTGCCTTAATAATATTTAAATTCCTCACCGAGGCTGTTAGAGCATTAACACATCCTCCTTATTTCATTTGAAATCGTTCAAAGCCTACACCGTGTGCGTTGTGGCTTCCTGAGTTGTCCAGATGAAGGATTGCTGGTTGGGGAGTTTTATTTTAACTCAGCTCAGTAGAGTTCCATAAGCTCTTGCCAATTCTATTATTGTAAAATACAGTTGTGAGGTTCTGAAGTCACCATGCAGAAAACCCAGTCTCCTCTTAATAGATAATGGATTTGTTAAGCTGCAACTATTTGATTCAGTAAGTGAATGCACATTCCTACCAGAATAGGAGGGGACTCCAAGTTGGCCTACAGAGGATTCATGGGGTACATCATTTTCTAAAATATCTATCCAGATTGTTAATGTATAAGTGCTTATTGTCAGAGTTCTGACATGGTATTTGTTACTCTCCATGAGTCTGTGGTGGAGTGGATGTTTTTCCTGCTATGACGAAGAAATCTTTCCCCTCTTTTTAGTTTACTGCCTATTTCTTAGATGTTGGACCAGAGCAGTATTCTGAAAGGGTTAGAAAATAAGGACAAAAATCCATTTTGAAAATCAGTAAGACGCCTGCAGTGTTCTGCTCAAAACTTCCTGGTTCAAATTAACTTGACCTTTGCCCCAAATCTGGAGTTGTTGTTAGAAAGGTCATTAATGTCATTGGACAAGAACCTGTGAAATTTAGGTATTTTGCGAGGAAACTACATCTGTGATCAAAATAGAATTTACTTTATGTTCTCTTTCACATTTTTGAACAACAGCAACAGAAGGAAAAAAACATACAAACTTGAATACCTGGATTTACATAAGACCATATGTACATTTTTTAATTGCCCACCTTTCTTAAATACATTATTATACAACAGAGTTTTAAATATTTCTACTGAAAACCATTTCTTTTCTTCTTAATATGTCTTCATATTGCTTCCAGGGAATGTCAATAACCATGTAGTCTGCCTCATGTTGCTTTACTGAAAATCCACTACAAACCAAAAAGTAAGCATGGTATCAGTCAGACAAGCTGGTAGAGAAATGAAGATTGGTTTACAATGGATGCAAATAATTGAGCACTAAGGTTTGAATTATCTTTTGGATAATAAAAAGAGCTAATTTTGAGAAAGTGAAATATCTGGTAAACTTAATATCATTTATTAGTTATATGCTGATTTACACAAAAGAGAACCAGATTCAGTATTAATCTGAGCAGCACATTTCATAAGATATGTTTTGGGATTAAGAATCAGAAGTCAAAAAGAGCAGAATAGTAGAAAATCAGTAGAAAACTTATTAGTTGAAAACCTTGACAACATAAAATACAATTTATCTGTACCAATGAAGACTGGCTTAAGAGTCTTCTCATGCTGAGATGAAAGTTCTATGAAGGAATGATAAAATATGGCAGAGATTCATTTGGGATTAAACGTTTTTTCAAGTATTAAAAAACAGCTAGCTCGGAGAGACTTGAAAGATGTAGATCTCTTTTTCTTTCACTTCTGTGAGCATCCCAGAACTATTTAGACCATTTAGTGTTCTAATTGCTATCCTAAAACTTTGCAGATTTACATCACTTGTAAATACTCATCCATTCTTAGTTTGTGCGCTCCTCACTGCTGATCTAATCACAGCATTTCTTCCCACTCTCCTCCTGAACTCCTTTGTCCCTTAAATTGGACCCTAAACCCTCAGGATTGATGTTGCCGAGGATGTGCAAAACATTTATTTCACCTCCGTACTTTATGACTCTCTAAGAATTCCTCACTTCTTTTCTCAGTAACTGTGACCCATTTAAGAGGCTCACAGCAATGGTGACAAGTCGTGATGTACACTTCCTTGCCACATCTTATAGAGCCTAATCCTATAGAAAGCAAGCTGCTGTATAAAGCTGCCGTTATATCTGAAAGGGAATAGAGGGAAAAAAAGGAAATCATATGGAAGCTGTTGGAAAATGTTATGTATATGTAGGATTTTCACTCCTTTAAAAGAAATTCATATTTAGTGGATTTATGAATATGTCGTTCACAGGGAGAAGTTTTTTTTTCTTTTTATTTATTTATTTTTTAAATTCCATTTTATTGGAGTTCAATTTGCCAACATATAGCATAACACCTAGTGCTCATCCCATCAAGTGCCCCCCTCAGTGCCCCGTCACCCAGTCACCCCCACTCCCCCGCCCACCTCCCTTTCCACCACCTCTTGTTTGTTTCCCAGATTTAGGAGTCTCTCATGTTCTGTCTCCCTCTCTGATATTTCCTTCCCACTCATTTTCTCTCCTTTCCCTTTTATTCAGGGAGAAGTTTTCATTGTTGCTACATCAATAATTGTTTAAAAACCAATCTTAATAAAAATCTCTTCAGGGTCACCTCTGATTTGGACTGGCATATGCAAAATGTTAAGGGAGAAAGGAAGAAAAGAAATATAAAGAGTTAAAAATGGGAGAGGGTGTGGTTACGCAGGGAATGAGATGAGAGGGAGATGGGGCTCTGGAGAAATAAGAAAGGGCATCTCTAGTTGGGATCTGACCACTGGTTTCCCTCCCTTCCGTTCATCCCACTCCTGCGGATCCAGTGTGTACTTGCCTGGTGAACACAGGCTCTATTTAGATAAGTCTATCTTGGTCATGCCAGTGAATGCTTCCAAAATGGGATAACAGAATTAAAGCAGAGGCCGGGGTGGGTACTGTGAAAAGTTTCTATCCTGCTACACTTCATTTTACCTGATTGGTTTATTTCCCATCTCAAGTAGGAGTATAGCAGAGCAAGTGCTCCTCCTCCTCCTCCTTTTTTTTAGTAAATGCTATATTTCCTTCAGTTCTCTGTACAGAATAGTTCCTTCTGCAGTCTTACTTTGAATATTTGAATCAACTCAAAAATTGTACTTTCCTTATAAAGAACTTGAAGAAACTTGACCTATGTTGTATCAGATAGACCCTTTCTAAAAACTCACTATGATCTTAGAAACTAATGGATTATTTCATTAAGAAAAACCAGCTCTAGATATTATTTCACTTTAAAATCGAATGATGAATACATTTGGTATTCAAAAGACACTCAGAGTCAACACCTAGACTAACCCAATTGTATAGTTGTTTGGGACTGGAAGAGTCACTTACTCATTTTAATATACAGATGACTTTTTGTGATGATTGGATGCTTATATCTATTTCCAAAACATCTGTGAATGAATATGGAGTCACTTTTTTAATGGGGATGAATATGCTCAGATCTGGTCAATATGGTTTAAATTGAATTGCTCTTCCTCAGATCTTGAACTCATTTAGTCCTAATTATGATCTGGGGGCCATACGTGTTTGTTAGACACCTGCTGTGACACCTCTAGGGGAAGAGACCTCCTTAAGCATCCTGATGGAGAAACCAAGGAAAGTACAGATAAGAGAAAATTGACAACTCACATACCATTTGCCTTTATACAATGTATACATTTTCCCTAACATTGACTTTACCTGGATTTCACATCAATGACCTTTTTCTCATTCTCATCTTTGTCAGAATTATAAAAAGATTTCATTACTTTTTAATGCAGGGTTTAACTTGTACCATTTTACGGTAATTTCAGGTTTTGTATTCAGAATTCTACAGAAGGCTTTGGTTGTGTTCCTTAGGTTCTCCTAAGGAGGGTTCTATGGGGAACCTTGATGGTGCTTCAGGTGGCAGGGATCTGGGTCTACTTGGAGTCTATCCAGGAGTGTTTGAAAGATCTCTATTTCTCTTCTCCAGTGCATGGTACTAAGCACATAGGCCTTTGTCACTTTAGGAAAGGATGAAGAGCACATTCCCAGGATCACCTGGGATGGCTTTGCATGGTAGGACCTTTCTTTGTGAAAGTGAAGACCCACCCTCTCCTTTAGTGGATGGGTTTGAGATCTTGTACATGGCTCAGGTATGAAAACTAGACAGGTGATTTTTACTTTCCATTTGGATGGTCAATCCAAATGGTCAAATCCCAGCGTTATGCCCATCCATTCTGGTCTGTTGTGATAGAACATATTCAGCAAGATTTATGTGCCTCAAGCAGGTCTTTTATCCTCAAGATCAAGTGCCCTTGCAGCCATGGCCATAGATTCCTGCAAATGGTGCCACCTGGAGCCATGCTCTGCCCCTCACTGTGCTCTAAAGCAATGTTGACTTCTGAAGTTTTGTCCCTCCCCACCTTCTGCTGCACCAGAGTCTCTATTTCCATGGAAGCCTGGTCCTGTGGCAGGTCCTGCTGCCACTCCAGCCTGCAGTAAATGTATCACCAAGGCTTTGAGCAGTGCCAGGGTCCCTTTACTAGTATATTCTTGCCTCCGTGATGATGGGGCCCTGACCCCTCTTCAGGAAAATAGCCTTTGGATTTCCAAGTCTCACATGATGACTCCCTCCCAGTATGCCCAACCCTCTGGGCCTTTTGGTTCGTTCCTCCTTGTCCACCATAGCAGCTTTGGCTTCTTCACATACTTTATCATGAGCTGCCATATTCCCAAGCTTTTAAGTGGCATTCTGATGCCTCACATTCCACACAGGGTGTTCAATTCTCCATTGGCAATTTCTTTAACTATCCTTATTATCTGTGCCTCTCTATCCAGCACTCCCAGGGACATTCTTATGCTTCCTGCTGATATATGGTACATGCTGCAGTCCTTACAGTGTATAATCCTACAGCGTTGCTCACCAGGGCTGATGGAAGAGGTTTCACCCTAGATGTCAGTCAGGTGGCCAGAAGTAGTGACTAGGCCAACCTGGAGAGAAACCATCTCCCTTTTTCATGTCTAAATGGCCCAGACATGCCCTTCCCCATCAGTGCCCCAACGTCATCACAGAAGACTTGTTAAGCTGGTAATAATTATGGCTTCTTTCCATCATACTTAAGTCTTGTGCCTGATTGTTAGCTTGGCTACCCTCCAACTGCAAGGGATGGCATGCTACTAAGTGCTGGCAAGACTGCCCTTAGACTCACAGGTTTTCCTTTAACTGGTGGTTCCATGGCCCATGCTGCCTGTTGCTTTCTCTTTCTGTCCTTTTCACGGCTATTTCTCCTGGCCAATGTGCCACCTGCACCCCCCCCCCCGCCCCGCATTCCAACCTAGCTCACGGTAAGTGAGAATTATAGCATAATCTTCCTTATCAGAGTGAGGGGCCCTTATTTCACCTCAGCGGCATGTGATCCAACTCCAGAACCCTCTCCTGGTACAACTATCTTGGGCTGGCTTCTCTAGAGGCAGTGCCCTGGGTAGGGATTTGAGGAAGAACACTTTAGGAAAAAACAGATTAGCAGAATATGGATGAGGATAAGACTGGGCAAGAATATAAAAGTGGATGATGTATTGATTGCAAGGAAGAACCTGGCCTTCTGGCTGAGAAAGCAAAGCCCATCACAGTGCTCCCCACCCATGGAGAAGTGCATCTTGGAGGTAACGGGCTGTCATCTTCCTCCCCCCCCCCCACTGACATGGACTGCCCCCCACCCCCCACAGCACTATTAGACAGTTGGCCAGGGTCTCTGCCTCCAGCATAATCCTCATCCCAATCTCCTTGCCTGTACACATGCCACAAAAACCATTTTCCTACAGCCCTCAGACTCTTACCAGGATCCTTGGCATCATGCTCACCATGCTCCTTAGCCTGGCATAGAAGTCCTACATCTGCCAGCAAATGTATCTACAAGCACTGCGATGCTTCCTTAGTATATAATAATCAAAATCAACGGTTACTGTCTCCATGTGCACTTCCTCACTTTGTCTACCTAGTGAACTCTTACTCATCCCTCAAAGCCATGCTCAAATGCTACCCACTCAATAACCCTGATCATACCATGTAATGATTATTTGCTTTCTTCTCTCTATATCCAACCTGTAAGATGCTCAAGAGCAGCAACTCATTGTGAGCATGTATCCCTCTCTGCAGTCTGAGGGCCTAGCAGAGCGTCTGGAGCTTCTGTGATGTTTGTTGAATGTGTGCACGAATATACAAAAACATGGATGTATGACAGAAATGGAGCAGACAAATCCATGTGTTCTTTTATTCATTCACACTTGCATTTATGCCTATAATATCCTTTCAAAGTTTCAAACAGATCACAGATTCCCTATCGCTTTTTCTTATATTTTGAACATAGTATTAGGGATGTGAAGTGCCTGTAAAGAGGTGTAGTTTGGTGGCCGGCTGGCCAGAAGACACAGTGGATTCTGAATAAGACACTTCTATTTCTGTCCAGATAAGCTCTGAAGCTCCCTGCCTATCTGTGAGCTCTGAGAATCCCAGGAGATAAATCACAAAGCCCGTGGGCAGTCAACAAGTAGAGAGCAGTCCTGTCCATATGGCTCTGGGCACACAAGGGGTCTTGTCTGATTCACCATCTATTCTAATGATACTCCAACTAGAGAAAGCTCCATCCAGGTTGGGGCTGAAGCAAAGGCTGAAAGCCTCCTCTGTCAGTTTGAATACAGTTGAGCAATAGGCACAGCTTTTATATGTTGAATGGAATTTAGTCCTGGATGACTTTCACATTTAGTTATTTCTTTTTTTTTTTTTTAATTTTTATTTATTTATGATAGTCATACAGAGAGAAAGAGAGAGGCAGAGACACAGGCGGAGGGAGAAGCAGGCTCCATGCACCGGGAGCCTGATGTGGGATTCGATCCCGGGTCTCCAGGATCGCGCCCTGGGCCAAAGGCAGGCGCCAAACCGCTGCGCCACCCAGGGATCCCCACATTTAGTTATTTCTAGTACATATCTGAAGCTATTAAAATTTAAATGCCCTTCAACATGGAGATGGGAGCCTAATGCAGGAGCCACGAGTGGACCCAGGGATTTGGAGAAGCAGACTTTGGACTGGGCCTGCCACTCACCAGCTTTAGTCAATCACAAGAGGTCAGTGATCCTCAGTTTCCCTATTACCCCCTGCTGACTTCATGCGCATGCAAGCTTTCAGGTGCCCAGAAGGGCCCATGCCTGTTTTAACTCCGTTATGAACACACTGGTTTAATGAATGGAATTCAGGATGACAACAGAGCATTAGCAGAGGAGGTTCGTGAACGTGTGCACTCTTCCTCACTGACCCCCTGGGGTGTACTGCTTGCAGGGTGCAAGCACCCAGGGACCCTCCATGGGTGAATCCTCAAAGCCAGGGCAAGGAGAGCATGCTGTATCTACAGCTAAGTAACTGGGGGCACTGGAAGCCCCACGAAGCCACGCTTTCCACGGCGATCAAATGTGCTTGCATGCCAAGAGATGACAGAGGCGTTGTAAGAAACCAGGAAGAGTCAGTTCCCTGTCCTACTCTTTCGTACTCATGTTACTTTTAGTCTACCACATAGACAGGGATGTCATCACATGGAAGGCAAGGGGAAGACAGTCCATAGTCCTTTTCCTTCCAGACCTTTTGTACTACTCAGTAAGCCAAAACTAAAGAGCGTGTTAAATGTGTGCACATTAGGGCACCGGGGTGGCTCAGTGGTTGAGCATCAGCCTTTGGCTCAGGTTGTGATCCCGGGGTCCTGGGATCGAGTCCCATCGGGCTCCCTTCAGGGAACCTGCTTCTCCCTCTGCCTGTGTCTCTGCCTCTGTCTCTCTCATGAGTGAAATCTTTTAAAACAAAATGATGTGCACATCAAGATGTGAAATGAAAAGATCAGAGTTTTATGCAGTATTGCCCTTGTTCTGGTAAGAACATGATAGACACACATAGGAGCTATGAAATACGAGTTGTATCACTTCACTTCTACATGTGTGTTGAACGATCTGATATTTGCATTGAAAAACTAGCACCGCACGTTGAAAAGACGACAAAGATGAACAGTAAAATTCACTCAAATAATGTCGTTCTAGGTTAAAAAGAAAAAGAAAAAGCCAGGAAAAACACCATAGCCTGTGAAGAGACCTCAGGAGAAAAGTTTCATGTTTTAGAATATTTCCTGGTAGTACCCACTCAGAGCATGAGACTCCTCAATATTTACTAGTACTGTTTCCCCAATATATATTTTTTAAGATTTTATTTATTCATTCATGAGAGAGACACACACAAGCAGGGACATAGAAGAGACATAGGAGGCAGGCTCCTCACTGGGAGCCCGATGTGGGACTCGATCCTGAGACTCCAGGATCATGCCCTGAGCCAAAGGCAGACACTCAACTGCTGAGCCACCCAGGCATCCCAATATTTTTTTTTTTTAAAGAAGGAGCCCCATATATTCTTGGATCAGGCCCTAAAAATTACATAGATCAGAAGATTCCACTTGAATTGTTCCTAATTCTTTGACTTGTAGTTATTAAGATATTTCATACAACTTGCAGAATGCGAGTCATTTAAAATTTTTCATTTTAAGTTTAAATACAAATGTAGACATGATGAAAGTCTGACATTTAGCCCCACACATCACGGATTCTCTACTGTCAACCCTGCACCATGGATCCCTGCTTTGAATTGCTCTACCTTTACTGGCTCTCCTCATTTCTAGCCCTTGCCTAGGATGAAGCCACCATAATTCCACCAGGAGATATTTCAACAGTGTCCTAATGGTCTCTCTGCTTCATCCTGCCCTGTTCACTCCAAACCTGGCTTGTGGAATGACATCTTAAAATGTCACTCTGATCAGGTCTCCTGCTCCTCCCCAGGGCCTGTGGGGAGTGGGAACCCATCATGGCCAACAGCCTGAGCTGATCTGGCCTGGACACCTCTTCCCTCTGCTTCCATCCCAGGCGATTTGGCCAACCCCTTTTCATACCTCACTTACCAGGAGCCCCTGCCTCCCTGAAATTGGCAGAAAGAACCAGATTCAGTCAGGCCCTCAGGTCTTTGCACACATGCCTGCAGCTACATGGTGCCCCCCCCCACCCCACTCCTTTGCCTGATCAGCTTTTATCTATTCTTCTAGATTCAAATCAGATCAGACCTTGCCTCCTCCAGGAAACCTCTCCTCCCCCTGATTTCTCAACTGGCCAAGAAAAATAACCCATGCACCCCCAATAACATTCAGGACACCCCCAGCTAAGCCTCTAACCCATTATACTGAAATGGCAGCTTTACGTATCTGTTGCTCTCTCTAGATATTGAGCTCCTGGAGAGAAGAGACTTTTGTCCTACAGATTACTGGAATCTGAGCTAATAGGTCTTAGTAGATGACTGTCAGTTGGATTCCTTTCTTGTATCTCTATCTGCTTATCTTCCCAATTTCCTTTTAAAAAGAATGTCTCCATCCAACAAGAACGAAAACACACTTTTAGAAATGAGTAAAAGCCCTGAACCCACTCCCGCCTCCTCCAGAGCTCACCAACCAGCAAGAGGGAGAGAAATAAAGTTACGCCCCTGGGCACCTTATCCCGAGCCACTGAACATCTAGAGCAACCGATCCTGCCAGGAAGTCAGGAAAGAGGTTTCAGCACAGGCTGTCCAGGGAGGAGTAGAGGAGCACGTAGTAGGCACTGGGTACAGCGTAGCTAAAACTCATCAACAAGCAGTGAAAGCACCTGTTGTCCCTCTGGAAGCCACGAGAGGTGTCTGCCTTTGTGGCCTGGAGAGTTGCCACCTCATTGTTCTCATATCAAACAATTGCTTCTTTATCTCGTGGTGGCTTGCATCAGAGTTCCTTTACCGCAGGAACACTTTTCATCTTCCTTCCCGGCCTTTATTCTGGGCAATTCATCTTTCTTTTCGCTGCCCTGTGCTGCCACCCAGTTAATTGCTTATTCAAAGGTTTTCACATCTACACTTCTTTTCCCGCTCAGTACGCAGGGAATGCAGCTCCCCCCCCCCCCCCCCGTTTAAATTGTGGTCAGATGCACTAGAGATGCAGCCTTTCCTGTCTTTCCTCCCCCTTCCTGTGGGAAGGGGAACTTAGAGCCAGGGGGAGCTGTCCTGTGCCTGGGCTGAGGCCGCCAGAAGGGAGCCCTGCTCTGCGATGGTCTCCTGCTGCCCACACCCAGAGCCGGATGGAGAAGAACACAGCCCACCTTGTTCTGTGTCTCTGTGGTCCCAGAACTACCTACCATGATATAATGAGTTCCATTGGAAAATGGTACAATCTAGAAAAAGACCATTTGAAAGGATGCTTGTAGTCCTTTTCAGAGAATCAGTGATGGGAAGGGGCCCTGCAGCCTCCAGGCCTCCCTCTACCAGCAGCTTCAGATCTCTCCCTGCTGAGAACTCCCTTCCATGGATCATCATGGCTTGACCTGCTCCTAAGGTGTTCAGGACTCTACACATAGTTACCCCCCCAACCCCTCCCAGGCAAGTCCTCCCTGACCATCCTCACCCGATCAATCTCAAAACCCTGTTCCTGCTGAACGATGCCAGCTCTTATCCCCGCGTGAAATTATCCATGTGTTCGTTACTGTGCTTATTTCTGGTTTCCTCTCAAAATAAGTTCTATAAATTCCATGTAAGCAGGGAATTTGTCTTGCTGCCCACTCCCACTCCATGGTAAGGCACTCAGAAATATCTGGTGAAATAAGAACATGAAAGAACAAGGCCTTGGGCCGAGTTTTAGTGTTAGAAGCTACTTCCTTCTGTGAAAGGGACAGTGATATTGATAAGTGTAAGATCATCGTCATGTATTAAAACTGATTTATTGGCTGTTAACTAAGGTTCAGACACAATATAGTCAGGAATTTGTGTCATCTGACTGAAGTCTAGAAACTCATCAAGTTACCACACGCTGAGGGTGACAGACCTGGGATGTGCCACGCACCTGACTCAGGGCTGCAACCCTTCCCCAGCTGCTGACTGCCCACCATTTCTCAACACAGAGTGTCCCCCAAGCTCTGTGATGAGAGCAGCCCCATCAAGCCCAAGGTCATGGCTCATGGACCCGTCCCCTACACAGGGCACACTTCACTATGAAATAATGTGTCTCAAAGGTCTCTATCAAAGACCCTCTCGGTACAAGAAAACGTCAAACACAGGCAACATAAGGAGGGCGTTTGGTGCAGAGGAAGCGCTCAGAAGATAAAGCCAAGGGACTTCAACTCTTTCAAGACAGGCAGCCCCCTCATGTGCCCTGGGGAGGTCGGGCCTGGCTTGGCTAGTTCTGTAGCACCTGCCCGTCGGAGGGGCGACAAGGATTAGGATAGTCCATTACAAGAACAACAGTATGATGATGGGGATGGCATTGCACTTTTGACTTGTACATTAGGTGCTGTATGCAGCTCATCTCAGTTCATTCTCAGGTGGCGCTGGAGGGGTGGGGATGCATCCTCAGCTCCACATCAGGATGGGCCAGCGAGCTCCGGGGGGTTACATAACTAGGCTGCGCCTCCCAGCGAGGCGGAGATGGTGCTTGCAGTCCGACTCCCTGCCAGCCTCTCTAAAGCCGTGATGCTCCAATCACTCCACTCTCCCAATGCACAGTATGTCCTGTATGAAAAATTTTTAAGATTATTTTTCATTTTATGCAGAACTGTGAATACAGTTCTTTCTCCCATTCCTCTGTTTCCTATAAAATAATGACATTTAAACTCTGCCAAACAATAAGAAAAATTCAAGGGAATTAAAATGTATATATACAAAGAAAAGGAAAGCAGAGTTAGGAAAGAAAACTGCAGACCGTCATTTTGCTTGGGTGGCCAACTCAGGCACAAATATTAACAC
The DNA here is from genome assembly GCF_048418805.1 of Vulpes vulpes. NCBI lineage: Eukaryota > Metazoa > Chordata > Mammalia > Carnivora > Canidae > Vulpes > Vulpes vulpes. The sequence continues at coordinate 2,126,470 of NW_027325668.1, forward strand.
GGGACCCCTTGCCACAGTAACCAGAAGCGTGGTCTTGACCCTGACCCACTACTACTACTGCTGCTGCCCAAAATTGGTTGGAAATCTCAGCTTCTGCCCTTCTCCCTCATGGCTTCCTGGAGAGAAGTGAGTGTTACAGATCATTTATTTTTCCATTGAATGTGCCTTTGAACACCTCTATTTTCAGTTTTCTTTGACAGCATCATAGAGGTATGATGTACACAGGACTGCACATTTAATGGGTGCAATTTGAGGAGTTTGGATAGATGCAAACACCAGTGATATTAGGACGACCAAGGTAACATACTTAAAAAAAAACAAAAACAAAAAAGGGACATGAGGGAAATTTTGGAGGGTGTTGGATGCTTGGGTTGGTTTTGGTGGGAAGCACACTTAACGGAAATCCCCCCTCTTAATTTGAAGTACATGGAACAGTACTGTGAAGTGCAGATGCCGTGCTGTACCAGGAGCTTCTGGAGCTTGTTCATTTAGCACAGATGAAACTTTGTACTCAACTGAGCAATAACCCCCAGGGCCAAGCCTCCAGCCCCTAAGTGGGGTCATGCTGTGCTATCCTGTGACTGGCTTATTTCACAGAGCAGGATATGCTTCTTGTTCTACCACCTTGTTACAAATGGCAGGATGCCCTTTTGATTCTTAAAGGAATTCCTTTAATTGCCAAATTTCAGGTTTATTCTTTTCTATTCATTATCTGGTGAAATTCTCCACCATGCAGTGTATTTTCTGAATCATCCTTGTTATAGCTCCTTTTGAGACCTTGTCTAAGGATTCCAATAACTAAGTCCTTGGAGCTTGCTCTTGTGGTCTCTTTCTGTTCCCCTTTTGATGCAGTTTCTGGACATATCTGGTGAGGTGTCAAAGAGCTGTCCGACATTGCCTGTGGAACAAAGAGACTCAGAAGATCACCCTCCCAATAGGTAGACAGAGTGGGGTCAAGTTGCCCAAGCCAACCAGGGGCTGAGGACAGCCAGGGGCTCTGTAGGCTTGTAAGACTCCTTTAAGCTTGAGAGTCATCCTGACTCATGGGTCTCAGCTGATAACCTGGTGGCTTTCCCAGGACCCATTCTCCTTCATGGATGGTGAACCCCAAGCATTATCTTCTCTGCACCTTGAGATTATGCGCAGTGTTAGCCCATTTTTCAGTATTTTTATGAATCTGTTAGATCCTTGCCCTTCTCCCTTGAAGAACACCTACGCTCTGAGAGAAAGCTGAGCCTTGATATCCAAGATCTCATGAGACGCTGGGCAGAGAGTAGTGGGCTCAGCTCCTGGCTGCCTCCACAGCCTGAAACTGTTTTTCTCTCTTCTGCCCCACAAGTGAGATTTCTCATTCAGCTGGTTTCTCAGCCTGTTAGCAACGGCCCTCTACCGGTTCCTTTATGTGGGATGCTCATATGCTTACCCTGAGGTATGAATCAGCCAATAGACTGAAGGAAAAGCAGGTACAGAATGTGGGCTTATTTCTCCTCCATTTCCCTTCACTCAAGAACTTCACCTTCACCTTCCAAATCCCGGGTGCCACCATAGGTATCTGGCACCTTCAAACAGATCTTAGCATCTCATTCAGCCTCCCTTAGCTCTTAGCTCCTGGTGCTTGCACTGCTCTGTGCTTCCAGCCACTCCATAGTCCTCATGCAAAAAATCGATACAGGGGGTGGCATTTCTGATAAACACTCCAGAAATGGGGCCGATACAGGCAGGTCGTTTGGCAGCTCCAGCAAAAGAACCACAGCTGGCAGGTTGTAGGCAGAGTCAAATTATAAAACAAGTGGAGGAACATGGATAGAATGAACTCAGGAACAGAATCGTCCAAATGACTAGAAGCAGCACTTCAAGGGGATACCCAAGAGGGATGAGAAATATAGCTGGGGAAATGGTTGGTCACCAAGATTCAAGGATCTTGGGTAACAAAGTTTGGGTTCTCCTCCCCACACATAAAATGGAAAATACTGAAGGAGTTTCACTGTTACCATAAATTCTGAGACGGGTCCTATCAACGGACAGTGCAAACAGTGAAGCACCTAGTGGTAGGGGTGGGTTTGGGAAACAGGAGGTTAACATGACAGTTTATAGATGTATGTGAGGACGTGTTTTCCGCCTCTTTCTTCTGGTTCTGCCGTGACCATCCACCCCCAAGAGGCCTGACCGAGGTGCCTGTCAGTTTTTCCTGAGCTGAATGCCACCCCTTTTCTACTCAGTACACCATTCATGACTGTTGATCTCAGGGCATAGGAAGCTCCTCCTGGAGGGAAAGAGCTGCCCCAATCATACATGAGAGTTTACAAAGGGCAGAGGCACATGATGAATGCTATTTCTTTCTCACCATTGCACTGATCCGACAGTGTTTGCTTTCTTTGGGGGCAATGGCTCCAACCTGACAGCAAATGCCTGGAGAAGGAGCATCTTCTTTAGGAAAGCCAGTTCCCTGCTGGGCTAGGCTGCGGGAAGTCATACCAGGGAGCCTCCACCTTGAATAATTCCCTGGCATCCAGAGACTTGTATGTTCACAAGAGGATTTCAACAGCTTGCAGGGCCATGTGTCTCTGCCCATAGGGGCGCTCACGTTAGCTAATCACATAGGAGCACATCACCAAGTGCTGCTTTGTTAAATTATGGCAAGAAGCTGTCTTGTCACAGTGGGGAGATGCAGGTTGATGGGCCGAGCCCATTCCCTTCCTGTAGGCAGACTTACCAATAGCTGTAAGAACTCCCAAAACCTTTAAATGTATCCACAGAAGTGGAATTACAAGTCCAGGAAGATAACCTGAGATCCGCACACTAATAGTTATTTGCCCAAGTGTTTTTTTTTTTGTGTGTGTGTGTGTGTGTTTTTTTTTTTTTTTTTTTACAATTTAATTTGTGAATCAAACTGGAAACACTTAAAATGCCCCGCATTGGGGAGAAAGGAGGGGGAAGTGGGTGAAATAAGCTGCTGTATGACCACATACTAGACTAGCATGACAAGTATTCAAATTTGTATTTGGTAAAATAGGTGATCATATGCGACATGCAGACCATATATTCATTTTACAACGCAGATTGAGAAAATATGCATTGACTGTGTGCGTGCACGTGCACACACACAGAGACAAAAATTTTAACATTATTTATCCGAGGGTGATGGTGCCAATATTTGAATTTTCTCCTTACTTCACAGTGAACATGCATTTGTGCTTATAGAAAAGATATGTCCACACGACTATACTTGATAATATGTATATTTGCACATTATGTATTAAACCAGGACTTAAGGATAAGAAGCTTGAGAGAAACTGGTATCTTAGAAAAACTTTTAAAAGATTGTTTTGGGAGAGTGGGGGCAGGGGGAAGGCATAGGGAGAGAGAATCTAAAACGGACTGAGCATGGAGCCTGTCTTGGGGCTTGATCTCATGATGGGGAGCTCATGACCTGAGCCAACCGAGTCACCCAGGCGACTCTAGAAAATACACTTTTAAAGTCAGGCAGACCTTTCTTAAGACTGTCGATTTCTAACTCTTGGATCCTAGATTTAAAAAAGCAGTTTGTGTTTTTATTTCACAAAAATTGTGTAAGGTACTTTTCATCCTCATTTCCAATCAACAGAACTCAGAAGCATAAAGCACCAAGCACATCACCAGTGCTCAGAATCGGGAGCTTTATTATTAAGGAATTATAATACGATTCCAGTTTTCTTAATGCAGGGACGTGTACAGGTATGGTCCAGGCAAAGGATGCTGAGAGGACGGCCCAGCCTCAGAGGGTGATTCTGCAGTCTTTGGGGTGAGAACTCCCAGGCTCAGAGCAGCACCTTCTGGCACAAGCATTTGTCTCTGACTCTCCTCTATGTTCTACGAGGACCAGCGCTTCTGCTCTGCAAGATCTTTTCTGTGCATGTCTGACTAGCCAGGGCACAGACAACCATCTTGCCTCCTTTAGGTGAACAGAGAGGTCCCTGCTCCCCCTCATTCTTCGCTTTCATTTCTGGGAACTTCCTGAGGGCTTCAGACATTGCTTTGTCACCACATTCAAAACACAGGCACTCAGACATGGCCCTACCCTGCACCCCCTGCATGTGAGCACATTCTGCTCCAAGTACTGCAGGAGACACTGCAGTCCAGAAATCCCCGATTTCCAAATAATTTGCTAAATAAACGAGCCAACAAATGAACATCTTGACTTCCATAAATCAGACTGAACTCAGGGTAGTCAGAGGGCCAAAAGGCAGCTCAGTGACTCAGTAGGAAGGCCAGACTCTGGCACCAAACAGACTGGTCTTCACATTCTGGCTTTGACTGAGATTAACTGTTTTAAGTCTGTTTCTTCTTAAAGGAGGGTAATAAGGGGCTCTTGGGTGGCTCAGTCTGTTGAGCTGAAATCAAGAGATGGTCGCTTAGGTCAGGATCTCAGGGTTGTGGGATCAGTGCCACCCCCCCACCCCCATGTGGGACTCCATGCTAAGTGAGGAGTCTTCTTGAAGATTCTCTCCCTCTGCCCCACTTGGGCATATACATATGCATGCCCTTTAAAAATAAATAGATCTTAAAAATAAAAGGGTAATAATAGTTCTTACTTGCATGGTTGTTGGGAGGATAAATGTTATCTCTTGTTCATATTATTCTCTTAGGATAAATGATGAGTTAAGATCTAGTCAACAGCTCTGCCTTGAGTTGACTGGTCCATTGGAGAGGCAGGGAAAGGGGACATGGGATGCAAGGACCTTCTGTAGGCCCTTTCCAGATGTTTAGTCTCTGGATCCTCAGAAATATAAGCAAACAAGCACAGGTGGATGTTGATGCAAGGCTGCCTTGTGGGGGCAGCAGAGTCATTCTGGTTTAGATGTGGAGGCTGGATTCCACTGGGATAGGGAATCTAGGAGTAGAAAAAAAGGCGTGGGCTGGTTTGGTTGCATTTTCTAAATTGTGCTATTTCCATTGAGTTCTATTCCAGTGAATCCTGAGAGACCCTCTGCTCTCAGGACCACAGCCAGACTTGGTAGAGGAACCTGGAGAGGACAGCATGGCTGCCTCTTCCTGGGCATGCAGCACCCTCTAGGGGCATGGGGCCCAAGTATTCACTCCAGGGTCCTTCATGCAGGTATTCCTGATGAAGGGAAGTTCTGGAGACTACCATCATCTAAGCTATCCTACTTCCCTTGGGAATCTGTAGCTCTAGGAGCTAAGCAGCACAAGGGGGGACTCCTGTCATGTAAACATGTGCTCATGTAATAGATCTGGGCTAACTTGCAGGATAACTTGCACTTATTTGCCTGAGCAATTGGAGTCTGTTTCTTCAGAATTAGATCTGGAGATTCAAGAGGGCAGATAATGCATGTTAGAAGTAGCCTGAGGAAATCCAATAGATTTTGGCACCTAGCTTCACATTAAAAAATTAGTTACATTAACTTCAATATTTTCCTTTCTTTACTAGATGAAATTGGCTAAAGCCCCCCACCCCCACCCCCGCCCAAAGTGAAGGGTCTATTCTCTTGAGAGATGTCAGTTGAGTGCTGAAGAGTGGTAGGTTCACAGGTCTCTAAAACTTTGTCCTACCCTCCAGGAGCTCATAAACCCAAGAAGAGAAGGAGCAAGGCAAGAAAATAACTTATTTCAAGATAGTTGCATGGAAGTTATAATCCCATACTTGCTTCACAGATAGGAAAGGAGTGATGGTTCTAATAACCAGACCCAAGCCATAGGGCACACCAGGGAGGGAGGGGGCAGTAAAGTCCTGCGAGCAAAGTAGCCTAGGGGTTAACCAGAATGCTTGTAAGTCTACTGCACCTCGAGAAGAATGGTTAGGAAGTAGAAAGAAGTATGCCATACCCTCTCTGACCCACTATCACACTCCTAAGAAGTCATTCTAGGCAAATAACAGTTCTTAAGTTCATATCCAGAAAAAAAGTCATCTAACAGGACTTTATAAAGAAGATGAAAGGCTAGAAGTAATCTAACGGTAAGTAGAATTCTATTTGTCAGGCAGATTATGCAGCCACATAAAAGTAGAGTTAGGAGGATACTAGAAGTGGAGGAATATACACAATTAGGTACAAATAGAAGAGCAGACTGTAAAGCTGTACCTGCTTGCATCTAAGGATATACACATTGAAAAAACTAATGCATCAGGACAATGATTTGGGAGGTTAGTATCTTATGCTAACAAGAAAATGATCGTACTTCTACACGAAGGTGTACACGTATTTTTATGTGAAGATCTTAATCCTAATACATGATGAACAACAAAGATACAGTTTATTCCCAGTTGTGCAAGAGTGAGGACAAAATGTGATGTGACTTCAGAATGGCAAACTCTCTTCCAGGTGGGGAGCTTTGTGTGGACATCTCAGAGTTGGCTTCTCTGTTGAATCGCCTCTCTCAGAGTTGCGATGTGCCAAGCAAATTCATCACTGTGGAATCTCATGCCCCCACGGAATTGTATTTCCGATTTTAGTTTTCTGTTACCAACACTTCTCTTGCTAATTTCATCTATGACTAGTATGTATTAGATCCTTACTCTGTGCTAATCAACTATAAGGAATGTGAATACTTTAAACTTCTAAATTATGAGATCCCTATCCTTGGGAGGAGGAAAACATTAATGTTTGGCAAGTGCAGATGTTAAGAATTAGGTACAGGGATGGCCGGCTGTCACATAGCTAGTCAGTGGGCCGTAACATGTAGTGGACAATCATTGAAATAAGCAGCTGGAAAGCTTATGAAATCCTATTTTTTCCTTGACAAGACTGACATTTGAGAATGGGGAGTAACAGGCCTGAGGTTTGCACAGCTGAGTCTCAGGTCTAGGGACATCTATGGAGGGGTGTAAGAGTGCCTGAATAGACTCTGGAGTTCATCCAGAGACTTATAGGGAAGATGTGGGGGGACAAGCAGATAACCTGTCCCACAAAGCTATGCTTCTGTCAATGATCAAGAACTCAGATTTGGTTGGGAACAGCATTACCTAGAAGCCACCTCTTCAGCATCTTCACTAAAATGCATATGGCAATGAATAAAACCTCATATGGATTTTATGCTCCAATTTCATGCTTGTGACACTGGAAAAAGTTCAGTAAGCAAATAAAAGAAATTCAGCTGAATTTTATTGAGTTAGCTGACTCAGCCGCAGCCTGAATTTTGGATTGCACACCCTTAAGTTTGTCTTTTATGTTTTTTTCCAGTTTTCACTGGGGCCATAAACCTGACAGGGGATGGGTATGGTAAAACAACAGTCAGGGCTGTTCTGTGTCCCAGAGGGTGCTTCTTTTCCAAGTGTTCCAACAAAATGCTGGATGTCCATGGTATTAGGGGTGGTGCTTGAGTATTGTACAGCAGGTGCCAAGGCTCAGCACATATTTAAGGGGGGACTACTTATGTAACGAGGAAAGAAAACCCAAGGCTCATATTAGGGTGGTTGTGCAAGATGTAGGTTCATATTGTCCCTTGAGGATTCGTGGTGCCACTACTCCGACAAGTCTGGGTCTAGGTCTACTTGTTCCAAATCCAGGTTCCCTGAAGTCCCAAAAACTTCTTGTCCAATACTGAAGTGTTGCTTCAGTGCCTTCAGATCAGAGGCAAAGAAGGATCGTTCCCAAAGATTGTCTGCCTCAAAGTCCATAGCAAAGGTCAAGTGGCCCCATTCAGCCATTGGCATAGTGACCAAGGAGTACTGGCAACCCCCCGGCTTAGCCTTGACAGAAGTCCACTCCTCACAGTGGGTGAGAGCCCTGTATTTTCTACGGCACCCAGTGCCCTTAAAAAATTTTTTTTTTAACCATAAGAGATTATAACAGGACTGAAGTACGTTATAATTTCCAGATGTATCATTGAGTGGGCAAATATTACCTACTGTGTCAAACCTCTGTTAGAAATTAACTTCTTTGGTCTACACAGCATCTATTAGTTGATATGATGAACACTCTGCATCTGAGGTTGAAAAGGAAAAAAAAAAAAAAAGACCCAATGTTGGTTCTTTCCTGGGAGGACTTCTTGATCTAGAAGATAGTGACCAGCTACTGTAATTTAATGAATTTAAAGGTTGTAAGTGCTCTGATGGCCTTCTGGGTTACTCTATGGAAGCCCAGAGCAAGAGCACGCAAGCCCCTTGGGGAAGAAGGTACAAGCCCAGAATGCTTCTTGGAAGAGAGGACATTTGAGTTCAGGATTTAGCTCAGGATTTCTCAATTTGGGCACTGATAGTTTTGGCTGGATACATCTTTGTTGTAGGGAAACTGTCCTGTGCATTGTAGGATGTTTACCAAAACCCCTGGCCTCTACCCAGTAACAGAAACCAAAAGTAGCTCCAGACATTGCCTCACATCCCCCGCTGAGCCACTGGGGCTGCCCTCTTGTGGAGGAGTCTTTAAACAAAAGAATTGGATTTCAGAAAGGCCACCCTGCTGGTCTGTGGCTCATAGGGCAGAGGCAGCAGCTGATGGTGATGTCTCCAGCCAACTCAACTTCTGATTAGACCAGAAATCATGGGCCAACCCCTAGGCTGTTCTTCCTCCGAACAGCACACCCACAAAGCATCCACAGGGAGGCCCTGGGTCTTACTTTGCTAGGTGCATATCATGATGTGTGTCAGATCCCAAAGAGTCGTGGGATTCCTCGTACAGTGGGAGCAGCACATGAGTGAAGGGATTTTGAAAAACAGAAAGATCCAGATGTTGGTTCAAGTGAGTTTCCATTGGAGATCTGAGATTCAAGGAAGTTTTGGAGCTAGAAGTAGAAGCTATCAACTGACCCATTGTATGTGAGTGGGCTGTGAGAAGAGAGGGACTCAGGTAGCTATTATCCTCAAAGACTGTCCCCCAGCAGTGCATAGGTGTGAGTGGGTTCCATTCTCTGGGAGAGGATTTCCATTTCCCTGGAGTAACAATACAAGTAAAATAAGTGGTGTGGAATGGACACCTGGCATACATTCCATTTCACTTATTCTGAGTGCGTACAGTGGGGGCATTAACAATAGCAGGACAAAGATTTGTGGGCCACGAGGAACTGGTTAGCTAATGCTTTGATTTCATGTAGCACAGGATAGTGATTTCTTGCTTAAAAGGGGACATCAGATGGAGAGAATTATAATTGTTCATTGAGCTATTACTATGTGACATCCTTGTCTGAGCATTAGCAGACCCTCTGCCAAACCCTCAACTCTTTAAAGACGCAACTTGCCCAAGACCACAACTAACAGGTGACTTGAGTGGGACTGACTCTAGAACCACACCCCCCCAACCACCACCCCATCCCCCGCCCCACTCAACCCCAGTTGAGTACTATTGGCCAATACTATTTCCTTCCATTATCCTGAGACATTTCAAGGTCTGGTAAAATTACTGATATTTAAAGCCTTTTGTTGAAATAAAACTGATTCTTAGATCAGAATCACCTGGAGGATTTGTTCAAACAGATTGAAATTTCTGAAGGGTGGAGCCCAGCATTCAAAGGGATGCTGCAGGTCCAGGGATTTTTAAACAACCTATTTGATGTTTTATATGGTATCTACATCGAAAGAGTAGGTGAGGTGTGTATTTGGATAAATAGCTCTTAGAAGTCCCCACACACATAGTTTAACCCCTGCATCCTGGTTGCTCATGGCTGACTTAGTCAGCAGCCCCATCTCCTATTCTTAGCCTGTGCATTAATGTGCATTATTCATGGTTATCAAGTTGGATAACTGTGGTTGAAGGCCTTCTATTTTTACAATAATTAAAGGGTTTAGGAGAAAATAAGTTTAGTTGCTTATATGCCCTCAAGTAGCCTTGTGGGGTGGGGGGCAAAATGCGAAGGGAATAATCGTGCTGGAGATCCTGTCCATGGTGCTGAGGGGCATGTCATAGTTTTCAGTTCAGACACCTCACAGCTCCAGGCAGGGATAGAATAGGGTAGCCTGCATTTTCCTTCCAGCCTCTGATGCTCAGGTGTCAGCCAAGTCTAGCAGAACAGGAAAGGAAGGAGAAAGGGGATTGGGCCTGTGACAGCAGGAGCAGCGAGGCTTAGCCATTCAGCTCCAAGTGCAGGGGAGAGAGAACCCAGAAATGCCCAGCATGGATGCTAGCACAAGGTCATTGGCCATCCTGCACGATGGAGACCCCCCTCTGCTTCTCATCGTTGTCAGAGTGCTGAACTAGGGGATTCAGGACAGCCTAAACCTGTGAACTTTGAACACAATAAGTTTATTTAAACTTAGCTGTAGAATCTGAGACCATAACCATTAGCCTCTTCTAGAAGTTGGCAATTATAATAGTCCCTGCCTCAGAGTTAATGTGAGGATTAAGTAACAAATATAGCTGATCTCGAATATTTCCACATATTATAATCCTTTGTCTGCTACCCTGGGGAACTACCAATGTTTGTATGCACATAATGGCATCAGCTGTCCCCTGAGAAAATGACTTATTCCCAGAAGCTAGCCCACAGCTTATCATGCCATAGCTCTCAGGATATTCCTAAAAGTTCTTTAATGCCTACAGCTTCAGCTGTACTATACAGCTTCTCAGACTTTGCTGTACATGCAAATCATGTGGATATCTTGTTAAAATGCCCTCACTATTCAAAGTATGGTCCATGGACCAGGAGCACTGACATCACATGGGAATTTGTTAGAAATGTAGAATCTCAGGATCCAGCTTGACCTGTTGAAGCAGAATCCATCTCTACCTAGCTCCACAGGTGATTTGTATGCATGTAAAACCCTGAGAAGCCCTGGCTCAGAGAGGACAGCTAGGAAACATGCTCCGGTCAGGGTTTTAGAGGCATGCTATTCCTTGGCTCATTGTGAATGTGGTCCTCTCCCCAAGATAGTATTGTGAGATGTGAAATAAATTATTTCCTAGTGCCTACTGTCAGGTTATTTTTCTGTGGTTTTTATTCAACCATAAGAAATAAGTACTGCATTCTACAGGGGAGCAGGTGGGAGTTCGTGACTCTGGGACCTGCACTTGAAGCTGAACGGCTAGTGTTAGCTTTTCCAATGACTGGGCTGGATCAGACCCCAGATCTGTCTTCCCAATATGTTTTAGTGCTCCTTTGATCAACAGCATCACATGGAAGACCTTCACATCTTCCCAAGTCACTACTCAGACGACCTACTTTGTATCTTCTTCCAAGCAGATAAAATATTCTAGCACAGGGTCATTGCATACTAATAACGAAGTGATTTCTCTGAGCTTCTAACGATGAATATTTACAGTGAACTGAAGGAAACTAGAGCATCTCCACATGGCTTTCCCCCCACCCCTAGGTCTCACCCCTGAGGTAGACAGTCCCTGGATCCCAAGGTGCTGAAAAGTGAGGGTGATGAATTTGATATCAGGCTTCTGTGGGGAAGATGGGGAGATCTAGGTAGACCCTCAGAACGGGAGGGTGCCTGGAAAGATCAGGGGTAAGGACAGAGGAAAGACGTTCTAAAACATGCATCCTAGCTGGCCAGGTGATCCTGGTCAAGAGACTCCATGAGCCCCCTTCTCTCTGGGATTAAGGAGAGTATTTCCCTCTAATATTTGCATATATCTGTTTAGCTTTTAGAGTTCTACATTCATATCTGGTTTCATCATCTTACTGAAGTCATGAGTAAAGCATGTTAGAAATTGTTTTGTTTTTACAGTGGAGAAAACAGGGGTTCAGAATCTTCCCCTTACCAGGTTGTCTGATGTCATTTACAGCATCAGTATCCAGAAAATATTTATACAAGCAAGTCTGAAAGCATTTCCAATCCCTTTGTTACAAGTGTAAACCTGAGATGTGGGAGGTCAAGGGACCCTAATTTCTTTAAATTCAGAGTTATGTAACCTTAAAATTAACCCCCTAAGTCAGTTGTACATCCCTCAAAATGAAAGGTTTGAGTTCTAGGTATTTGTTTTGAGCCACAATCTCTGCCAATACCAAGGACTAACCTGGCCATGTGGTACTGTAAGGCCCTGTCCTATGCTCCCAGCTGAAAGGGTCTGTCCAGTTTCTAATAGGGTGACAGAGCCAGGACTCATTATGAAAAATAGCCAAAATGTTTTTGCAACATTTTGCTTTACCAGCCCCCAATAATGTCCACTTCCATGACTGTGTGACAGCAATGGTAAGCTCTGAATTTCAGACTCATCAATAATACAATACAGCTTAAAGTGACTCACTCAAGTCACAAAGTAGGTTAGAGTTCCAAACTGAGCAAAGCTGTTCTGAATCCATGTGTCTGTACTAGGGTTTCTCAAAGGATATACAGACTGATCACCTGCAGAGAATGATTAAGTGTTGCTTGGATTACTGATCCTTGGATTCACACAAGATAATCAAGATCTCATCTTGGGGCATGGGATCTGCATTTTATTATCTTTAGCTATTTTGAGAATCTCAATATAATTAATGTAGTGTTATATTGGTTTCAGGTATACAATATAGTGATTAAACATCATATACATTGCCCAGTGCTTATCATAAATGTGCTCCTAATCCCCTTCACCTATTTTACCCATCCCCTCACTGACCTCCCCACCTTAACTACCAGTTTGTTCTCTGTAGTTAAGAGTCTTCTCCCCCATTTGTTCACTTGTTTAAATTCCACATGAGTGAAATCAAAGTATTGGTCTTTCTTGGACTTGTTTAAGATTATACCCTCTAAGTCTGTCCATGCTGTTGCAAATGGCAAGATTTCATTCTTCCTTACGGTTGAGTAATACTCCATCTACCATCTAGCTTGCATAATTTGGATATTGTAGATAATGCTGCAATTTAGGGGGGCATTGTATCTCTTCAGATTAGTGTTTTTGTGTTCTTTGTGTGAATGCTCAAGTCGTGGAATTACCGGATCATATGGTAGCTTTACTTTTAACTTTTTGAGGAACCTCTAAACCTTTCCCAGTGGCTGCACCAGTTTGCATTCCTACCCATAGTACATGAGGGTTCCTTTTGCTCCACAACTTCAACACTTGTTTCTTCTGTTTTTAATTTTAGTCATTCTGACAGGTGTAAGGTGGTATCTCTGGTTTAGGATTCGTATTTCCCTGATGAGTGATGTTAAGCATCTTTCCATGTGTCTGTTGGCCATCTGGAGGTCTTAGGAAAAATGTCTGTCCATTCTAAAATTGGATTATTTGGTGTTTTGGTGTTGAGTTGTAGAAGCTCTATATTTTGGTTGTTAACCTCTTACTGGATGTATCATTCGTAAGTTTAAGATATTTGTAAATGATAGATCTTCTCCCATATGATGGGTTATAGTTTTGTTGGTTTCCTCTGCTATGCCAAAGCTTTTTATTTTGGTGTAGTCCCAATAATTTAATTTTGCTTTTGTTTCCCTTGCCAAAGGAGATCTAGAAAAGTATTTATGACTGATGTCCAAGAGATTACTGCCTATGTTTTCTTCTGGGAATTTTATGGTTTTAGGCCTCTTGTTTAGGTCTGTAATCCATTTTAGTTTTGTGTGTGGCACAAGAAAGTGGTCTAGTTTTCCCAGTACCGTTTGTTGAAGAGACTTCCCCATTGTGTATTCTTGCCTTCTCCAGTGTTGTAGATTTAGCTAACCATATAATCATGAGCTTCTCAGCTCTGTTCTATTCTGATGTATTTTTGTGTCAGCACCATACTTTACTACAGCTTGAAATTTGGGATTGTGATACCTCCAGTTTTGTTTTTCCAAGATTGCTTAGGTTATTCAAGGCCATTTGTGGTTCTATTAAATTTTAGGATTATTTGTTCTAATTCTGGGAAAAAATGTTGGTATTTTTATAGGGTTTGAATTAAATCTGCAGATCACTTTGAGTAGTATGGATGTTTTAAAAATATTCTTTCAATGCATAAATCTGGAATATATTTCCATTTTTTGGTATTCAATTTCTTTTATCAATATTCTATAATTTTCCGGAGTACAGGTCTTTCATCTCCTTAGTTTATTCCTAGATGTTTTATTTTTTATGGTATATTTTGTAAGTTAGGTTGTTTTAATTTCTACTTCATTATGGGTATAGAGACAGACAACAGATTTCTGTATATGGATTTTGTATCCTGCAATTTTACTGAATTCATTTCAGTTCTAGGTTTAAGATTTTATTCATTCATGAGAGACTTAGAAACATAGGCAGAGGGAGAAGCAGGTTCCCTACAGGAAGCCCAATGCCAGACTCCATCTCAGAACTCCGGATCATGCCCTGAACCACTGAACCAAAGGCAGATGCTCAACCACTAAGCCACCCAGGTGTCCTTCGTTTTAGTTTTTGAAGACTTCAGGGTTTTCTATATGTAGTATCATGTCATCTGCAAATAGTAAAAATTTTACTTTGTTGTAAATGTGAATGCTCTTTTTTCCCCTTGTCCATTTGCCATGGCTAAGACTTCTAGTACTATGTTGAATAAAAGTGGTGAGAGTAGACATCCTTGTCTTATTTTTTTTAAATAATTTTTTATTGGTTTCAATTTGCCAACATACAGAATAACACCCAGTGCTCATTCCGTCAAGTGCCCCCCCCTTCAGTGCCCTTCACCCATTCATCCCCACCCCCTGCTCTCCTCCCCTTCCACCACCCCTAGTTCGTTTCCCAGAGTTAGGGAGTCTATGTTCTGTCTCCCTTTCTGATATTTCCTACCCATTTCTTCTCCCTTCCCTTCTATTCCCTTTCACTATTATTTATATTCCCCAAATGAATGAGAACATATGTTTGTCCTTCTCCGATTGACTTTTCACTCAGCATAATACCCTCCAGTTCCATCCACGTTGAAGCACATGGTGGGTATTTGTCATTTCTAATGGCTGAGTAATATTCCATTGTATACATAAACTACATCTCCTTGTCTTATTCCTAATAAGTACACATCCTTAATCTAAGGGGAAAAGCTAGGACCTATATTTTAAAAGCTTACTGGAAATATTCATGCACAATTTTGAGAAACACCATCAGTGCCATTAAGCACTTCCACATAAATATACCACATCATGTGTTTTTCCTCAAATGCGCCCCCCCCCAATTCTTATTGTCTGCAACAACATTCAGAAAGGCTTTGGCCTTTATTTTACTTGGTTACTTTCTAGCACTTACTATGCCATTAATATGTTATGTGCCTGGCATAACATCACCACAATCTCCTTTAAACACCTCAATGATTGTCAAAGAGGCATCAGTATCCTAAATGAACAGATATGATGCTAAGGCATAGAAAGGATAAGGAACTTCCACACAGGAATCACAGCTAGTAAGAGGATTGAGTTGGAATTTGAATGCAGAACAATTGGATTCCAAAGTCCAAAGTTTTTGAGCTAACACGCTCCAAATGACGAGACATAACAGTGCTTAGCACACGGTGTTTGCTTAATAGGTATTTATCAACAGACTAAGTCACTTTGTACTTGGGTAGCTCACTTTATTCTCCACATTAGAACACAGAGAATGTAACACCAGCAGAGAAGACTGCACAGAAGATGCCATGAGGTATAGAGAATGTGTAGTACAGAGTAGCTGCCCATTAAGTGCTAATTCCTCTTGACCTCCTGATCCTGTACTGCATCTAGCTGCTCAAAAGTGTTTAAGCCAAACAGAATTACACTCAAGAAGTATAGAAGAACTTGACACCCTAAGAGTTACAGGCATCCTCCTGGAGCCATTAAGCAGGCCTGGGCAGGCCCTGCCTCCATTAAAGACCCCTCTCCAAACAGGAAGCAAGACAATGAGGATGCCAAGGAGTTCTCTGAAGCAGGTGCTGCTCACAGCTCTCCTGAAGTGTTGCACATGCTGGCAGCCTGACCTGTGGCACCTACTTTGGACAAGCTGGGACTCTGAGCCACTAACTACTTGTCAGCATCTCCCATGTGTCTCCTGCATCACAGGCAAAGAGCGATGAGTGCTCATTATCTCATATGTGTTTTTAGGTCTAGAGCAGCATCTCTAGGTGGAGCTGTTCAAAGCTCTATTTTGGAGAGTATCAGGGGTATCTGAGCAGAGACTTGCAAGAAAGAGTGAAGCACTGTGAGGGCCCTGCAGGTTGAGGGTCTACAGGGACTTCTGAAAACTTCAAGAATGTGGAGGATAACATTCTTAGAGCTACGTCTTGTGTGCCCAAGATTGGGGCACAAGGGATATTTGACAAGGACTTGCCATTGCTTGTAAACAAAGCTCTCACTTTGCTTTTCATTTCTCAAAACAAGCAAACAGGTACAACAGACAAGGTACAGACCAGAAGCTCCCTAAAGCTCTGGAGTTTCCTGGTTACTGCTTCACAGAACTCGTGATATGGCCACTATTACCGCTACCTCATAACTGAAGCCATCACTAGCCTCTCCATTGGCAGCCAGCAGCTCTGGATGCATCTAGTTCTCTATTGTTAGCTGGTACAATCATGCCTTGCATTCAAGGTTAACTGGAGACCAAATAATATGCCAGAAATAGAACTATGACACCCTCTTGGTCAGCAGACAGCAAAAATTTTACCCAGTGCTGGACACAGGGTTATTGTGTTCTTAAAGCTGCCATAACAACTTAACACAAACTGGGTAAAACAGATTTGTCTTATAATTCTGGAGGCTAGAAGTTCAAAAATCAAGTGGACAATAACCTTTGTTCCTTCTGGAGGCTCCAAAGAAGAATTTGTCGACTCTCAGATTCTGGTGATTGCCAGCAATCCTTGGCATCCCTTGGTTTATAGATAGTGCCCTCCAACCTCTGCCTTTATCTTTTATGGATTTCTTCCCTATGTATGCAGACCTTATGCATCTGTGTCCAGATTCCCCTTTCTCATACAGGGAGTTATTGAACTAGGACCTGGAAATCCTAGCTCACCTAATCCAATTGTACCTCAGATTATCTTTGTGAAGGCCATTTCCAAATATGGAAATATGCACAAGTATCCATGATTAGGACTTCATCATCATCTTGAGGGACACAATTCAACCCACTGGTCACTAGGGATCAAATGTTCTCAAGCCTGAATCCTTAGGGAAGTCAAATTCCCTAAGGTTCTAGGTTCTTTTACCTAACTTATGAAAACGTATTTAGAGAATTTAGTTATACTATATCTCATGGATTGCCCTGATTTCATAGAAGAATGCCTATTTTCCATAAAAAACATATTAGAAAAGCCTTGAATATTGATAAAAAATAAAGGTTATTGAGCACCCATACATGGGGGTGCATATTCTGATTTCCTTAAGGCAATAAATGTTTTTTAGGTCATGATTTAGCTCACTTGTAATACATCCTCAAAGTGACATGATTGTGTTGGCAAGTTTAAAGATGTTAGAATGTTTGTTTTTATCCTAGCAACCAAGTGAAATAGATGTTATCTCTGGGTAATAGACATCTTGAAGAGAGACTAATCAACTAGCTATGGACACAACGCTAGTAAATTGTAAAGGGGGAATAAAATGCAAGTTATTCACCCAAATTGCTCACTGAACTCTGAGCCCATTCAAAGGGATTGGGAGCACCTCTCACCTATAGCTGAGTGATCTTGGTTGGGTCACTTATTCGTCCCTAACAGTATGACCAACCTCTGGGTGTTATACTATGTTGGCAGATCGAACTCCAATAACACCTGTATGTATATATATATAAATTATATCTGACAGTATTTTTAAGGATCATTAACAGGTAAAAATTCCCTGTGAGCTCTAAGCTGACAAATGCATACCCTGAGGGTTGAGAGGAGGTATTTCTGTTTACAGAGTGGTCTGTTGCAGCTGTAGCTCCATTGCCAAGATCTAGAATAAGTGTGGACGATGACTTACATATTTTTTAAAAAGCCTCTAGTTCAAGAAGATGCAGTGCATTACTCTTTGAAGCTTCTTCCAGCTGAGTCTGATCAGCAGAAGGTGAGGCAGGGTTGTTTCCTAGAGCCAAATTTTAAGCTGTGGGTCTCCCTGTGTAGTCAACCGTAAGGAGGGTAGTCATTAGAGTTTCCTGATGTTTCTTTCAAGCAGTAAAAATTTCCTCTTACCCCCTTAATCAGCTTTTCCTCAATATGCATTTCTGCATTTTAGTTATGAAATATATTTTTTACCATTTTAAAGTACTGTAGCTACGTGGGAGACTTGGAAGCCAGAAAATAAGGTCTAACAGCCTCCCCTCAATTACATCACAAAGCTTATTTGTATTGGTTTCAGGACACGCTCTTAGGCATTTCAGGTTTTGTGTAAGATCATGGCACAAATTTGGTGACCCGTTTTTCCCCCTGCTTACTCCAGAAGTATTTTTCCACATTGCTTTAGACTCATTTATAAATAGCAGTCCATTGTGTGTGTATACTATAATTAATATACCCATTTCCCTATTATTTAAGGATCTGGCTAGTTTTTTCCCCATTAAAAAATAATGCCCCAGGAAATTTATATAGATGTCGCTTTTCTTTCTCAAACATAGAATTATATCCCTAGGCTCAGATCCCAGAAGTGAATTATTGGGTGAAAGACTGAATATTTCTGTGGCTCTGGAAATACTTTGTCAGATTGCTTTCCAGAAGAGTCATTACACCAAAGAGGGGCAGGGAGAGGGTTTTATTCCACCCTGCCTCAGCAATAGTGTTGTTCTCTCCTTTAACCACTGATATTGACACTCAAAGGACTGCTTGTTCTGAGGTCTTCATTCATTGGTGAGATTTGGCATCATTATAGATTTGCTACATAGTTGGGATTCCCTCAAATCCTGTGTTCTTTACATGTGAGATCTTTAATTGGTATTTGGCATCACTGGAAATTCAGGCACAAGGCAGCAGGGGTGATCACAGATATGGGGTCCATATAGTGGGGCAGGGACGTGAGCCTCATGCTCTATGGGGAATTGAATGGTTAGAGAGGTAGGAAGAGAGCCAACATACAGGTTTTATGGAGCGTGGTATGCTCAGTTGCCATTCACATCACAAATGTGAGATGAAAGCCACTGTCCAAAGGTGCGGGCTCATTCCCTAATGTGGAGTAGTGTGGCAGGAGCCTAAGTCATTTGCTCTGTCTGGGATGCGTTTGCTGAGCATCTGGCCTCAGCTGCTAGTACCAGCCATGAATGCAGTCTAATGCTGTGGAGAAGCAGGCCCTGCCATCAATACCCACTGACTCGGTGGGAGTGACTGACATCCTCAGAGGAGATGCCACAAATGGTCGTAGGGGCCACATCTGAAGCTCCCAGAGCCTAGCACAGCCCTTGTCCCATGGCACACTCTTGCTATAGGATGTGTCAGGTTAGTGACCTAACAGTAAGATGGTCAACATGTGTGCAAAGGGAAATATCCTGGAATCAGGCCATGTGCCAAAGATAAGCAACAGACATGCTTGGTTCAGGTGAGAGGCAAGGCAGGGGTCAGCTCAGGAAAGCCCTAAAAGGAGGGGACAGCAGACAGCTGCTGCTGCTGGTGGGACTTCCAGTAGCTGAAGCCATGAGTTCTCCCTGAAGGAAGAGCCAAGTGGACCTCCTGGATGTGTAGTACATGATGATAGTCTGGTGGGCATGCTTTTTATGTCTCCTCTTGGCTCCGTGCAGGAATCCAGTCTATGCATATACAATTGGAAAAGCCAAAATAGTCTTAAAATCCCAAATCTGAGCATGATAAAGCTGATAAGGATGTTAAGGGCAATCCAGTTAAAACCTCGTATTTTAGAGATGGGGGACCTGAGGCCCAGAATATTTTGCTACTCAAGCCACATTGATTTAGAAGGAAATATAAGGTTGTACATTCCATCTCTAGCTCTGGACAGGACCTTGGGGGCCAATCTAGCACTCCATCCTCTGAAGGGCCACAGGAGACATCCACCCCATCAGACTCCTTTATCTACATTCTTCTGTCACCCCTTGCATGCATTTGACCAGTCCAGGATACTCATTTTCTATGTTTAGCTTCAGAATCTAGTGTCCCTGGAAGTCAGATTCTCTCCAGAAGTGGAGAAGCCCAAGAAATGTGTATGGAGTAGCCATACTGATTTGTGGTTTTCCCCAACTGCACATGAGCATTTCCAGATTAACGGACTTCTAGCCCATGCCCCGGGAGACAGATGCATCATGATGCAGAACAGGAGTCCTGGCTGCACCAGACCTGGACGCACCCCTCAGCTCTGCAATCCAAGTGCCTTGTGATACAAAGGGATCCACCCATCTGCGTACCTCAGTTTTCCCATCTGTCAAATTAGGATCCTGTGCCAGATGCTCTCCAAGCCAGCCCCCACCCCAGTTCTGACAGACTCAGGTATTTTTGCTTATACTTTAGTAAGAATGAAGATTTCATCTTCCCCTGGGAGAGACGTGGCATTGGGCAAGCCACCTCAGGAGAGAGCTAGCTGCCACCCATTCCTGGGTCTGCTTCCCAGCAGTCAGGTAAGGACAGGATCTCTACCTTCTCCTCTCAGGGTTTTTTGGCTTCCTAGAGAATTAGATCCTCATAGGACAGATTAACAGGAGAAAAGTATGTTCATTTAATACAACGCTTACTTGCCATGGAGACTTTCTAAGGAAAGGTCCAAAGAAAAAGGTAAAACTTAAACAATTTCTATTAGGTTGAATGAAGAGGTAGCTGTGGGAGAATAACCACTCTGTGGGGAGGCTAAAGGGAGATAACAGTTTTTGACAAGGTCTCTTTGTGTAGAGTTCTCTGGGTTTCAGCTTTACCTCCTTGATCAGAATGGGGTATTCCTTCTCAGGTAGGATGCCTTTCACATTGGAATTTATATCCTGCTTTTAAAGGAGGGATTGCTGTTTTTTAACGTGACTAACTCAAAATGGTCAACATGCTAGAGAGATTTGGGGGTAGTAGGTTCTGAACTCCTTCAGCAGCATTTCAGAAAACCAGGAAAGCAGAGTCCAGCTCACATTCCAGGCTCCAGATGCAGGTCTGGGTACAGTAAGATGGGCAGGGGTTCTCTCTAGGTCAGGGAAATTCTGCTTTTGAAGGATCATGCAGCATTACAGTCAAGGGAACAAGAGGCTTTGGTGAAATCCAATGAATTCTAACTTGATGAATTCCAAAGTGAAGCTGATTTATCACAGCAAAGAATCTACTTGCCACTTTGGCTAAACTTTATATGCTGTAGGTCTCTATTCTTTATAGGAAAATCTAGGCTACCTGAAAAAGTTTTGCTGGTTGGTGACTAGTCAGTGTTATAAGGAACAGAATTTTCCAAGGTATTCAGCATCTAACTTGGTGGCAGGAAGCTCAGATAATAGGAATCATGTGACAGGAAGTTCCAAAATGCTGAAAGCATTTGTTTTGGAGTAAAAAAAACCTAGACCGCCCTGACCTTGCTACTTATAAGAGGTTGGCTTAGGACATCTACTTAAGGTCTCTAGTTGCCCACCTCAAAATTAGACTACTCCTCACACCTCAGATGTACTGAAGATTAAATCAATATAGGAATGTGACAAATAGCCCAGCTAGTACCTGGTAGGTACTCCACAAACATTCAACCAAACATCAGTCTAGGGTTTGTAAGGACTACAATCACAATCCATCTACTAAGGTGGACATCCTCATCTTTTGATTTCATCTCTACCATATTTGGAAGGGATTGCCCTTCTGACAGCCTACTAGAACATTCTCTATGTTTTGTGTAGGATTTCCAACACTTATTACATACTTTCTGATGGGTTGCTGGCTGAGGGGCTAGGTGCTGAGGAAACAGATTCACTTGTTCATTTGTTAGCTGTTTACTGACTTCAAACCTTACAGTGCTAAACTCTGGGTCTCTGAGATTCCCATCTCTTAAGCTAGGAGATCCACATCTTGAGAACCAAGAAACTGAAAGCTCAAGTTGGTAACAAATGCTGAATTATGAAATTCTGGCTAGGTTTTCGGGAAAGACTACTTTTATAACCAGCTTGTTGTATAATTTCAACTGAAAATAACAAAGCTTTTCTTAGGACATCACACCATTATTTGGTACTTTTTTGGTCACAGACCTAGTTTGCCTGATGACACTTGGAGAGCAAGGTCAACCAAGGCAACCTCAGATAACTACTTCATAAAACACTTGAGATTAAGCCTCAGATTGCCTAATATGACTATAGGTTTCTTGTTCTCTATGTGTGGGATTGCAACTGAGTTTGTGTGGGCTTTGCTGATAGAGTAGTGGCAAATTTGTTATTGTAACCCCAGCGTCCTATGGAACTTGGAGTAGAGTCATTCATTGTTCCATGTACACTTGTGGGGTGGCAACTCAGTGACTGTACTGGAATCCAAAGCAATCCATTACATTTGTTCATTTAAGTGTTCATGGAGACTTTCCTGGCTGCCAAGTCCTCTGGGGATATAAAATTGAATCAGATGAGGATTGTGCTATCAGTCTACAAGAAAGGGCAAAGTAGGCCAAGTACAGGGTACAAAGTACTGGGAGATCCAGGAGAATGGATAGCATTGGTAGAATTAGGTTGGAAGAGGAGGTGTGGGAATAAGACATTGGAACCATGCTCATTGTGGCAGTAGAATTGGGTTAGGTCAGTATTTACACCACACATCATTGTGTGCACGCCTGTCAGTTTTCCTGTGATAGCTTACAAATTCTCACATACATGGACTACCATCGTACAAACAAGTAAATGTTTAGCAACTTGCCCAGTATCACCACAGAGCTCATATACAACAGGGCAGAGTTTGAAACAGGAGTAACCTGTCTCTAGTATAAAGACCTCTCCCAATTTTGGTTGGCTGATGTTAAAATGGGGTATGGGCATGGAGACATGGAAGGAAGGAGGCAGGGCAGGTGTTTGAGGCAAAGTGAGTGAGAACTAGAAGGTAGTATGTTAGGCCTAAAAGGCCCCTCTGTGCCAGCTGGAGTCTGGGCTTTACCCTCTATGCACTGGGAGCCACTCCAGTTCATTCTGGCCATTCTCACCCCACAGAGGATAGTAAGACCACTGGAGGCAGGGAGTCGGGTTCAGACGCTGCAGCAGTGTCATAAGCTGGATGGGGACAAGAGGACCACAAGGCCTGCGTTAGGACTGCCATGAGTGCAGTCAATTCTTGGTGAAGAGGTTCTGTGCCTATGTTGTGCTGACATGGTTTTGAACTGAAGGAACCTGAAAGATGTAAGATAGCTTTCTGACCACCCACCCCCCAATTTCTGCCCAAAAGCAAGTCTTAAAAAATGTTCTGCTCTTCCTAGGGCAGAGTAAGCACCTCTCTCAAGGGAATTTTGTCACCAGGGACTAGGTGATGACACCAGTCTGAGCCTGTACAAACCAACCCACTAAATGAGCCCTTAACCTCCATTTGTCCATGTATATCCTAGCTGTTGTCCCACAACTTACGGCCCCCAGGCTAACCACACTGGCTGGTCACATCCCTGTACTTATTCTGTGCATAGAAAGAAAAAAGTCCCTGGAATTTATACCTAAGACTTTAGAGATTGAACATGAGCAGGAGGGGTAGCAAGGGAGATGAAGACAGAATCCCAAGCAGATTCCCTGCTGAGCCTAACAAGGGGCTCCATCCCATGACCCAGAGATCATGACCTGAGCTGAAACCAAGAGTTGGTCGCTCAACTGACCAAGACACCTAGATGCCCCCAGGATTAACATCATCCTTGGGTTTTCTTTTTCCTTCTGAAAATTCCAGTGTATGTGTAAAAATATTAAATCTGTATGTCTGTCTCAGGTTAATCTGTCTTATAGCAGGTTTAATTCTTAGAATTTAAGGTAGAAGGAAGTCCCCCCCCCCCCCCCCGTTCTAGGGAAACAGACATCAGGCAGATAGGTCTTCATTTCCACTATGCTAATGGATTTAAATACTTAGTTTTGTTAACAGGGGCTTGTTCGTGATGGGCAGTTGAAGAAACAAGCCTAAAATGCCCTCTGGGACATGACATTCATGTGTATACACCACACACATGAATGACACTCATGCAGGCACAGGACATTCACTTAATGTTCATTTTGAATTCAGAAACATGGGAAAATGCAGAGACGGAGACAAAGTCGATGAGCTGTCTGGAGTGACAGGGTGTGGAATCTCTCCACTCTGAGCAAAGATCCCGCCAGTGGACTCAGACTTATTTATGCTGGTAGAAGGCACCAGAATATTTACTCCCTGGTCTTGGAATCTGAGGCTCAGAGGGGCCAACTACTGTGCTCAAGCCCACACAACTACTAAGAGGTAGAACTAGTACAATGGATCCTGGCTCTATCACGGTCCCTGTATAAGTTAGGAATTATTTCTCAGAAGATTGCTAGAAGAATAATGAATAGAATTTCTAGTTTAGAAGCTAGGATGTAGCAGGTGTTTAAAGCACAAGAACATACCTTACTTTGTGTAAGTATACAGAGCTTTCCAATCGCTGGATGTTAGAGTCAACAAACCATGGCAATCTTTTAACCCAACTTCCTTGCGCTACAAGAAACAGGCTCAGATGGGTGTTGGGGTGCTGCTCTAGTGAGGGTTAGTATTGACCCAACTTGGGCTAACACGCAGGTCTTCTGAGACTTTCACTATTTCTTTTACATCATGCTCTCCCCATGCCCCTGCCCTGGGGCTTTCCCCCACCTCCTGCTGCACATAGTAGTACCACAACTTTTCTGTTTCCCCCTCTACTCCCTCTTCCTCACTCATGTATCCTACATGGACTCAGTCACTACACATTGACTGGATAAACATTCGCGGTGTGCAAGGTGCTGTGTCAGCAGGGGTGTGGGGATGCAGCTACGTTGACAGTTGAAGCTTTTGTGGAGTTCTGAGATTTGTACAATATTGTAGGGTTTCATAGATCTTGGAGTTTGAGTGGTTTAAGGTATAGTGTGCTCTGTTTTGGCCTAAGACTTCATCGTTCCCTCCTGGCCTCCCCTACTGATGTAAGCCCCTGCTGGTATTTCAGCTGATGACCATGGTCATCTTCCCTCTCCTCTTCCCCTCCAGATGGTAGCCTCCCAGCATCACTTCCCATGCAGGGAAGCAGGGCTCCTTGGAGAAGTAGAAGACAAAAAAAATTCAAGAGGAGCCAGAGCCAGTTTGTTCCAGAATTTGAGGAAGATATCGAAGAATAATTGGCCTCATCAAAGGCGACATAAGAGCCAACATAAAGGAGTTCCTGCTGGCTGAAGATGGAAACTTTTTGTAAAACAGGATTATAAACTAAAGAACACCCAATAATTATGAATTCATGTTCTATGTGTACACAGTCAAGAAACATTTGATTCTAGAAAATTAACAGTTAAGAATTTAATCAGGAGTCCTATCACTTCTGAACAAATTGTACTCAGGATAAGCAAATAGTCCTGATTGAGGAAATGAAGATTTTGAATAATTTTGGAAGGAAAGGTAGAAACAGATTAAATCAATCCATCAATGAAACCATTGGATGATGTATTAAGGAATTTTAGAATGGAGAAATCAGGTAGACTCACCTGCATCACTGATCAGTATTACTTAGTAATCTTCAGATATTACTTGCCTTCTGCTGTGTTGCAATGTGAAATACACAAAAACACTGTGTTGAAGCCAAAAAGTTGGGCTTTATTATATTGGAGTCTCATAGAAACAAAGTTCAGCAAGTAGTAGTGCATTGGCCAGATTTTTCTGTGCCCGGTGTATGGTCTGCACAGGAAGAATGGTCCTTCCACTTAAGGGTTATAAATAAAACAAAAGAACAAGTCAAGAGACTGTATTTGGCCTCCAAAGCCTGAAATTTTTACTCTGAAGGGCCATACAGAAAATGAGTCCCCAGGTCTCCCAGAAAATTCAGGGGTTGCTGACTGCAGGATAGCACGTGGATTCAAGTGAGCAAACCCAGAATATGGAACAAGGAAACTTTACCTGTTTTCCCTAAAAAGTAAAAGGAAAGTCAGGATGGGGAGCTGGATGGCTGGAGATAGCACAACATTCAGAGGATATAGTATTGTCGTAGGTGGGTGTCTGGTTCCGGATTTTTAAAAAAATATGCTTTTGACAATAGGAAGATGTAAGGATTTTTAGTTTTGTAGCTTGTTATACAGCATATTGAAAATGAAAAGTGTCTATCTTTTAGAGTTATATAATGAAAAAATGACATTTGGAATTTGCTTAAAAATACTTCAGTGAAGCAAGAAATAAAAGGGAAAGCAAAAACAAGGGAAGATGAAGCAAATGTGCGGAAATACAAGGAGTCTTCCAGATTCAACAATCAGTAACAAAAACTCTAGAAGTTTAAAGGGAAAATAGGATCGTGTTTTCTTTATTTAACAAATTAGTGCTGGGATTAGTTTCATATATCCCCTTGATTGTTTAATCAAATATTGGGCATCCTATTGCCCATTTCTGAGCCTGTTGAGATTTCTTTTGGAAGATATTAGCATCTGAATGGGGGGCATGTAAAGAGGGCCAATTGACATAAGCCATCCTGTCATTTGTCCCTGTGTTCCTTGTGTCAGCAAAGGGGTGGCCAAGTAACTGGTGACAGGGATGGAAGTTATGCTTGGGCCGAACACAGGCTCCCATTTACCAAGGTTGATTGAACTCTTGGGCCTCTGACGGACCAGCCTACTGACAACAGGGACCAAAGCCAACCCTTGGAATAGTGCCATTGCTCTAGGAAACCAACCCAGAGGTAAGTGGAGTATGGTGAATGTGTTCCATTATAGAAGGGGCAGTGGCTTATTTAGGTTATTGAGGTCCGATCCTCTGGGTGTTCTGCATGAGGGTTTGCCTTTCCTATGGGTCTTGGCCAGTGTTCCTTTCCAAGATCTTGCTGAGTATTTGATCCACTGGCCTGGACCTTCTATAATCCCTCACTAGACCAGGGTACCCACTTTACCTAAAAGGAAGGCTGATCACAGGTATGCAAGTTGTTGGACCTAGCAATGCCCATCTGATGCAGCATGAACAGCCATGGTGAGTTGGGAAGGGGGTGGGTAGAGGAAGCTCTAGGGTGACCTAGACCCAGCCTCCAGGATGTAGTAGATGCACTAAAATAAACATGAAGGGATCCCTGCGTGGCGCAGCGGTTTGGTGCCTGCCTTTGGCCCAGGGCGCGATCCTGGAGACCCGGGATCGAATCCCACATCAGGCGAATCCCACATCAGGCTCCCGGTGCATGGAGCCTGCTTCTCCCTCTGCCTGTGTCTCTGCCTCTCTCTGTGTGTGACTATCATAAATAAAAGATTAAAAAAAAAAAAAGTAAACATGAACACTATTCTCAGACATACAGGTTTTTCCCTCCTGGGGACACAAAAGGATAGTAGCCACTGGGGCCTTGCTTAACATCACTCCAAAAGTCTCACTTGGCACATTTGTGTTACTGCCCAAATCTGGGCTTTTCAGGATTATTGTCCTGATCCCCCAACCCAACAGGGAGTCATTTCACCATGAGGGGGCACGTAAGTAAGCTGTAGCTTTTGGGAACTTCAGGCTGCTTATGTCGAGAGATAGGAATACAAGAGGTGCTGCTGTCTTGCTCAGAGTACTTAGTCCCAATTATCAAGAGATGGGATAGCTTGCTCTGTAAAGGAGTAGAAAGCAATATGGCAACACCCAAGTAACCCATCTGGCTACTTTTTGGAGCTCTTTTGCTTAGTTTTCATGGCTAGTAGTGCAAATGGATTCAAAGCCTCAGGAATGAGATTCTGGACCTAGCAGAGGTGCCAGATAAGGATGACAGCATCCAAAATGGAGAGTGGGAGAGATCTGTAGCAGTTGTCTGATCAGAACTGTTCTGTGACAAGGATGGATTTCATCCTACTGACCTTTTCTATGTTTCTTTCAAGACAGGCCCCCCAGAATCCTGGAATAGCTGCCCCACTGATCTGCGTGAAGACTACCCCGAACCTCCCATCCCTGTCACACCACCCGTACCTGCTCACTCACAGGGCTGGGGCAGGTGGTGTATAAGGGGTTTCCCCGGTGTCACCCAGCAAGTCCCACTTGCTTCCCACCTCCTGCCGGGGGTGATCTTTGGGGCCCTTTAAGATTCCACATACAACATGGCTTACTTCATGGAACACACCCCCTGAAGCAGTCAGTATCTGATGTCACTGGTGTAGAACGTGGTCATGTGCCCATCATTAGGATTTATGGCCACACTTCAGGGAACAAGTGGTCTAACAGTCCTATTTAATTCTATTCCCATCTCAGAAGTTACTTGTAAGAACATTTCCCTCTAATCCATGAAGAGATGGAGCTCGGAGCAGGGGTAAATCCACATTTAGGGAGGAAGAGCCACAGTAGAAAGGAGTTCCACCTGAAGATCATGAAAAAGGTTTTGTTTTTTGTATGTTGAGTGACGGGCTGATTAGTAGCTAGTCTTTGGAATTTTAAAGTCAAATCTGATTCACGAGTTACTGCCTTTGATCCATACAAAACCCAGGGAGGTCAGCAAGTTTTTCTTCTAATCTCATGTGATAGTGAGGAAATACTAGTTCTGTTCCACCTGTTTCCTCCCCCACTTCCTGCCAGCCCACACAGTTCCTGCAAAATCATCGCGACGGGACCTCTAAAACCGGACTTGATCCTTTGTGAACTCAAGAGGGTGGATATAACGTCACACCATTTGTGTATCTTGGCACATTAAGGGATAGGTTAATGAATTAGCTACTTAAGTTTCTAACCCCTACTAGTTACATGTAAAGTTTGCACACCCTAGAGCAATATGCAGATGGACAGTGTGAACTCTAAAGATACAGGAGCATTACTAAACATTCTGGAATTCCTAAGTCTTCCTAAGTTTAAGGTAACAGGGAAATAAGTTACAGCATCATACCCAGTGAGTGGGGAGATGCAGCCCTGCATTTGAGTACAAGAGAATGATTTCCATCCAGATTCAGCACCCTAAGCTGGAGGGCAGTTTGGAAGCAGAAAGGGAGCTGAGAATAGGAATCCAGCTATCCTAAGATGGGTGGGGCCAGAACATCACAAGCAGGGACCTTCACCTGAACTCTGGTATGACCCTGACTCAGACTAGTTCCCACTATATGCTAAAAATAAAAGGCTGCTTCTGACACTTTCTGAAAGCAGACTATTTATAACATCTACCCTGTATATCTGCTGAGAAACCTCAGTTTAGCAGGAGGACTAGAGGAGGTTAGCATCCTTCCTCCCTCCCCCACCCCACCCCAGTTCACTTCTGGGGGGTCATGATTTGTTCTCCTTCTAGGTTTTCCAGGGCTGCGTTTTATTTTACTATTTTAAAAATAGCTCTTAAACCTGAAGATTCATGATACATCTGCAAACTTGTCAGGATTTTAATGTACTCCACCCGCTAATGGACTGGGGAAGGTGGTGGTAAATCCAAAAATAGAGGTTTTACTTGAAGCCACGTGGCAGTGACTAGATTTGTTACCACTCTTGTGTGCATGTATATATGCGTGCGTGTGAGGGGGTTAGTGATTGTATTCTGTTTAAAATGCACTTTCCCCTCATTTGACTTTTACCTCACTCGTATTTAGGAGATGAATAAACATACCATCAAAACCGGGCAGAGGTGGGAGTGGGGTAGGGAACACATTTTCTGGAGTAGTCAAAGTAAATGTTAGAAATGACCTTGGGGGCACCTGGGTGGTTCAGTTGGTGAAACATCTTTCAGATCAAATCAAGATCCCAGGCTCCTGGGATTAAGCCCTACATCAGGCTCTCTGCTCAGCGGGCAGCCTGCTTCTCCCTCTGCCTCCCCCCCCCCCTCCCCGGCTCAAGTCTCTTGCTCTCAGATGAATAAAATCTAAGAAAGACTGTTAACTCCCTCTGAGGGAGGGGGGAAGGTTGAAGGTCACAACATCTAGAAAATAGGTCTTTTGTAGCTGATCTACTCAAATGCTCTTCATTTAGAAGGTGGGAGAACAGGCACAGAAGCCATGGGTAAGTCACCTAGACCTACCCGGCAGAGAACTTTACAGACAAGGGCATAGGGCTTAGGTTATCTTCACAAGGGAGATGGAATAAGCATAGATCCAAATATTGGGCTGCCCAATTTTGTGCAGTGTTGAAAGACTACCTCCTCCGCTATCACCACCATGAAAACTTCTCAGGTAATGGGAGTATAATTAGGAAGAGACCTCAAAACTTAATCAAAATGGGTCTTTGAAGTACAGAAAAACTAGGTGACTTGCTTAGTTTCCCCATCTCTGAAATGGAATAAAGATCTCTCTCTCAGGGTGGGAAAGAGAAGAGGTTAATACAGTGATGAACTCCATGCTGAGGGAAGAAAAGCTGCTATGCCAAAAGGGAAGATGCTTTGTGTAGCTGGGGTGACTTGCTTTGGGGTCCTACCTGCATGCGCCGAAAACCACACAATGGCTGAAGTAAAACAGGCCAAGAGGATGGGACATCTTCCTGAAAGTAAGGAGATTTTCAACCTCCAGCTGTGGTCACCTAGGGAGATGTGAACTTCCAGGCACCTCCAGCTACCTAGGATGGAGTCTGAGCAGGCCCAGTGGCAGCCTGGAGGTGTTTGCTTTGAGAATCCTACGTAGCGATTCACCTCACCTGGCTTTTCAAAGGGTCATTCTGGGCTACAATGGCCCCAAAGACTCCCTACATCTTTGAGAGCGGCACTTACCTCTTCCATGCTGTAGGAGGCTTTATGGAGACCCTCTTGGCTGAGATGGTCCACTTTATGCATTCCATTTGGCTCTTTACCACTATATTACCTTCTATCCCACGGATCAAGGAACTAGTGAGGATTTGGTCAGTTGCTAACTGTCCACCCTGATTATACATTTGGAAACTGAGGAAGTGACTAGAAAATTGGCTCACTACCCCATTGGTACTATTGTTGGTCAGCACTCTCACCTGCCCCCAAATTCATATTCTTCAGAGGTCCCAAAAGCCCTCTGGTGAATCAACTCAGCTCATATCTATATCAAAAATCTAAACAAGCAGATGTTCTTTCTCCATCAAGCCTTTGAGAAGGATAGAGAAAAAGTACTTAGAAGTGTTTCAGATTTTAAGTAACTACAGGTGTTATGACATTGGTAGATCTACTCTCAAGGTGGACTTTTTTGATATATAGGTCCCTCAGGCTGAACTGGCTCAGTTTTGAAAATTGAGAGTAGTCAAGACTTTCTTTAGCCTCCTGCTCCTCCTTTCTCCACATACACACGTATGCACATGTGTTTTCAAACACAATTCCTTTAACTGCCTGTCCATCTTGTCCTTGTGAACTCCATAGGGTATTGGATTCCTGTAAGTAAAGGCCCTTGGTTGTCACTGTGGTCTCGCCATTTAATAGGATTAGGTAAGCCTTGACTCTGATAGTTGGTAGTCCCTCCAAACCCTCTGCATCCCACCAACCTGCTGACACCAGCTCTATAACAGCACCTCCTCACATAACCATCTCGAAAAGGACAGCTACTGCTGAGTTTCAACAATGTCAATATCCTCCCCCTCATAGGTTTGAGAATAGATTCTTTTAGGCCCCTCTAAAAAACAGTCAGTTGATGGGCTTATTAGACTCACACAGATCAGTTCTACTGTGTCTTGCCAGACCTTCTGACCACTTCCTTAAGACAAAGACAATTCTAGCATCTCCACCTCATTCTGTTTGACTTCCCCTTCCTGTTTTTAGAACCCTTCCCAACATGTAAAGTTGTCCCCAAGGACCCTTGCCAAGGCATTAAATCACAAACCATGGGAGAATGCTCTATGTTCCTTACTTTTTCACTTTTTCTGGTCCAGTACCCAGATCTACTCCGAGGTATAGTTTCCTGGTTCCCAATAATAACTTTTGGTCTGATCTTGCAGCTATTTTGAGCAGCCTGTTATTCTTTGAACATTGATAGCATTACCCCAATTGGGTCAGCATGAGACTTGACCTTAGTTATTGGTCTTGAATCCAGGAGCAGAGGAAGGGCAGATATTATGCAGGGCAGATTCTATTCTCTTGATTTACCTGCCTTAGTTGAACTTCTGCACAGACCATCAATAAATAGAGGGGGGGGGCTGTCTTCCAGAGCAGGGGTGAGTGGTCAAATTTTACATGCCCAGAGTTCAGGAGATTTAGGTTTAGATTTACCATTTAGGTTTTTAAATGGTATCATGTGATGTGGTTCTGTGGGTGGATGTACAAGTGTCTGATTGCCATTCCTTCTCATAGGGCCTTGGCTTGGGCATAGCTAATTTTCTCAGGCCAAAAATACAGCCTTCTCTGAAACTTATTTTTACAATTATATGCTGGGGCTCATCTGTGGTCTGGCCATAAGAAATGAAGGTCTCTTTAGGTGAGGCGATGAAGCCTTTTTGAATTTTCACATTACACCTTACGTGTGTTGTTGGCTGATTTGAGTCTTTCATTTTCTGTCTCCATTTTGCCTTACAGTATTCATTACCACTTCCCCCTGGATCTTCCAAGTATAGGATTAACAAGCAGAGAAACCTTTCTCCCTCCAGCTCACCTCAATTCCCCATGGGTGAGAACTTTATAGTGTCACCATGGCAGGAGCTTCCAACACTCCATTTACCACCATGCATCTGTTGACCATCTGGTCGATTCCACCCTTCCAATGAGCTTCTAGTACCTTAGATCAGGTTCCTTGTGACGAAGGTGTAAAAAGTGGTTCATTAAGCATGTAAGGTAGGGTGTTAATAGAAGGTGTAAAACAAGAAAGAATTCAAACAAGGATGAAGTTCCAGATAAGGTCCTACAATTGGACCCAAGTTTGTCCACCTGACATTCGGGGGGGTGGGGGGAGCATGGAGACATCGAGTATGCAGCAAGAAAAGGGTTTGAAAGAAACAAGAGATGGGAGAGCAAGCCTCAAATCTGCTTCCTGGAAGGAGGAGAGTGACAAATTTAGAGGCTAAAGATAAGAGATCTGGTAAAAAGTTGACTGCATTTTAGTCTGGTTAACCCTTTGGTTACCAGTTTTAGTTCCATGGAGGTTCACTTTTGTTAATCAGAGAGGAACTCTGAAGAATCATCATAGCTCAGACTTGCACCTAAGGTTCTGTATTCCTGTACCCATTAGACTAAGGGCAAATGGGGGTGGAGGACAGATATAAACTCACATTCTGTCCTGGGCAAAGTGGCACCATCAGCCTAATTGAAGTTCATCTTTTAGGGAAAATAGGATATCTGGATAATGAGCTTTTTCTGTTCCAAGATGCCACATTACATAGTCATGACTCCTTAGGCTTCCTCAGAACTTCTATTTTTTATGGGGGCGGGGGTGACCTTGCCAGTTGTGAGGACTGCTGGTCAACTATTTAGTAGACTATTCCTCAGGATTTCTGATATCTTCCTTGTAACTAAACTGGGGTTCTAGATTTGGGGAAGAACTTAGTGATATACTCTATTTGATCAAGGGTATATACTGACAATGTGACTTGTCGCTAGTGGTGTTAACATCAACCACCTGGCTTGAGTGTCAGGTTTCCTACAGTTAAAGTTGTTCTCCTTTTTCCACTCTTCTTGTTGATGCAAAATTACCATGTGCAGCCTTAAGTTGAGTGGGTGTGTGGTATACCTCCTTAAGGGTGAATCTCTATATACATACTTGGATTAGAAGTTTGTCGATCCCTGCCTGCCACTTAATTTCATTCAGCCATTTACTTATACTGCTGTATGGACTCAGATTATAGCCTAAAGTATAGGCTATCTAATACTACTTTTTTCCCCTCCTCAAATTCTTCTAGTTTTGGCCTTTGGGGGTGGGAGGATTCTTAAGTTGGCCCATCTGTCCCTCTAACATCTTCCTATATTGGGTATTCCCCGCCCCAAGTACTGAGCACTTCCTTACTTCCTAACTTGCAAAATATTCCAGGCTTATCTTGTAGATGGTCCTAGAATCAGCCATTTCTCCAAGGAGCCCTGGTTCCTTTTACTAGAAAATGGAATCAGTAGCAAGCAGCACATCTAGCACCCAAATCTTTACTTTCGAGTGTCCTTGCTTCTAGACCTTCCAGCTGACAGAGCAAGGAGACATATATATGAACTTGCATATACACCTATATGTACACTCATGTTGCACATCTGTGGTAG
Organism: Vulpes vulpes; assembly: GCF_048418805.1. NCBI lineage: Eukaryota > Metazoa > Chordata > Mammalia > Carnivora > Canidae > Vulpes > Vulpes vulpes. The sequence continues at coordinate 2,160,281 of NW_027325668.1, forward strand.
ACAAATGCAACATTTGTCTATCTGCATATAAGATGAATAGGAACTCCTATGGATGCCTCCAATTCTAATTACCATGTAGGCAAGGGGAAGACGTTAGATGGATCTGCTGCCTACATCAGTGAGGAACCTGGCCTCCACCTGCCATTCATTTGATAGTTCATTTTAAGTACACGTGTGCACGGACTTTGGCACCGTTATAGTTGTTCATCAGATATACGAGGTATCGGTTCAAATAGAGTGCTTACTTATGTGCATTTCCTTCTGCCTTTAGTCCCATCATCTCCACTCCTTTTCACTTGCTTAGTTTGGAAATTTTTTCCCCTGCCCCCCCTCAAGTGTGGTTCTCTCACCTGTGTAGTATATTTCTATATTTTTGGTCACATTAGGAGTTCCATTCTGGGAACTCCCAGACTCCTAAACACATTTTGTGAACGTTAAAGCTTAGTCTTTATGCTTCAGAGTACTTTGGGTTTCACAAATGCTTGACATATTCTACTTACCATGATAGTATCCTACAGAAGAGTATCAATCCCTGGTACCATCCCCCATGCTTCATGCCCCCACTTCCCCAGTAGGTACATTTTCCCAGACTGGCTTCTTTTGCTTCCTACCATGCATTTAAGATCCCTCCATGTCATTCTCATAGGTTAATATTTAATTATTAAATATCCCATTGTGTTTAATACCACAATCTGTTTATTCATTCACTTGAGGGACATTTTGGTAGTTTTCCAGTTTTCGTGAGTATGTGTTGCTGGATTCAGTTAGTTATCTTACTGATAAGTTTTACATCTATGTATGCATGAGGGATAATGGCCTATACTTTTCCCTCTATGTAAGGACTTTGATTTTATGTGGCCAGTAATTCTAGAATTATAGCACAAATTAGGGTTACCTCTGCATCTGATTTCTGGGATACATTTCTGAATTGGTAGCCTTTTCCCCCATAAAATGTTTGGCATAATTTAAAGTCACACATTATATGTTCTAATTCATTTGGGGAATATAATAGTGAAAGGGAATAGAAGGGAAGGGAGAAGAAATGGGTAGGAAGTATCAGAGAGGGAGACAGAACATGGAAGACTCCTACCTCTGGGAAATGAACTAGGGGTGGTGGAAGGGGAGGAGGGTGGGGGGTGGGGGTGAATGGGTGACGGGCACTGAGGGGGGCACTTGATGGGATGAGCACTGGGTCTTATTCTGTATGTTGGTAAATTGAACACCAATAAAAAAAAATAAATTAAAAAATAAAGTCACCTGGGGCTGGTGCATTTTTTTTTTTTTGAAGTTTTTGCAGTTGGTTTTGTTTGATCTATTCCTTGTCTGAGTTTCGTTAGTTTCATTCTTTCAATGGACTTGGTCAATTTCATCTAAAAATCAAAGTTATGGGCCTCAAATTATTATTATGTCCATGGGATCAGTAGTGATGACCCCCTCCTTTCATTCGATATTGGTAATTCGTAGCCTGGATGAAGGTTTATTGCTTTTATGGAACTTCTAGGAATCTTGATTGAGTTTTAGCTTTCCCAATTTTGACTTGTTTTCTGCTTTAAGTTTTCAGTTTATGTTGCTCATGTTCTTCTAGCTTCTGAGGTTACTGACTTGAGACTTTTCTTCCTGTTATGTTCTTTTAATGCTATACATTTCTCTCTGAGCATGGCTTTTTACTTCATCCCACAGATTTTAATAGAGTTTGGTTCAAAAGTATTTAAAAATGGAGCTCTGAGTCAGGTGTTACTTAGAAGTGTGGATTTGCAGACGTTGGGATTTTCTACACATTGATTTCTAGTTAAATTTAATGTAGAATCCAAAGAATGTTCTTGGACAATAATTGCCAGTTTATAGCCCAGAATGTGGTCTATTTTGGTGACTATACCATACAAACCTGGGGAAAAGGGGTGTTCTCTTGTTGTAATGTTCTATAAGTCAGCTTTAATTGGTTTTCTGCTGCTTTGATTGGTCTTTCAAGTTTTCATGTTCTTTCTTTGATGGAGTTTTAGATAGTTATGACTTCTTTGAAGATTTGGCATTATTGGATAAAAAGGGCATTATGTAGTTTTAAACAAAGCAGATTTCGGAACAAGAGTAGATATAGTTAACCCCCCCACCCCCTTCTCTTGATCAGTGTTAACATGGTGGATCTTCCTCCATCCCTTTACTTTTAAAACCTGTCAATTTCAGTGCGGGGGGGGGGTAGGGGATGTCCCCACTATAGGTTCTCTTCAAGAAACATTAAGTTTTGTTTAAATTCAAATTGCCAACATGACATCCAGTGCTCATCTCATGTGCCCTCCTTAATACAAGAAACATTTTATTTTTACAAGAAACATTTTAAATGTACTTTTAATTGATATATTTAGGCCACTTACATTTAAAGATCTTATGTACATCTTAATTGTGTTAGTCTTCTTAGGCTGTCCTAATAAGACACCATAGACTAGGTGGCTTAAATTATTTTCTCACAATTCTAGGGGCTGGGGAGTCAGATCAAGGAGCCCACTGATCTGGTCCTTAGTGAAAAGGTGGTTTTCTACAGACCATGGAGGAGGCTTCATTGTGTCTTCATATGGCAAAGAGCAAGTGATCTCTTTGTCTAAGAATGCTGATCCTATTAGATCAGGGCCTCACTTCTATAATGTCATGGAAACCATTACTTCTTTAAGAATCTTGGGAGATACAAAGTGGCTGTATTCAGATATAGGCTTCTATCCTAATCCCATTCAGCCCATAACACAGCCCTTAGTACATTAATCCTAGTTATAAATTCTTTCACAATCCTAAAAGCCATGTCCTGAGTCTAAATCTGATGCTGGTTTTGTCTTTTTCAGACTTTTTGCTTTTATTATTAAAAGCCAGGTGAAGCCAAGAAGTATAGAGGTGTTGTACAAGGTAAGGGGACCCGGAAGTACATTGGTTTCTAGTGTGAGAGTTTATGTTAACCTGGCCATGATTTGAGCTACATTTAATTGATTTTGGTACAGTATTCTCCCTACAAAGTCATCAGGAGACAAAACTAAGGACACAGGAAGAGTATGAAGCCTCTGGCACTTATAGTAACTTCAATGTGTAGTTCTTCCGGCTTTAATCATACTGTAGCTCTGCTTGTGGAGGGAAGAGGTGTGGGGAGAGAATGTTTTACAATCTTCCAATTAAACTTCAGTCCCTTGATGAGCTGTGACCTCCACATGTTTCTTATCCTGAGGGACAGGATAGCTAGAGGGGGCAAGAATAGAGGAAAGTTTGGAACATGCTCATAAAGTTTTTCCCTCTGGAGACGGGTCCTTTGCTATTAGAATGCCCTGGGCTTATTTCATAATGACAACTCTTCCCCAGCCCCTGCCAGAACTGGAAGGGTGGAAGGGGAATCTTTCTTGGATTTTCACAGAGAACCCACAGGGAAAAGTCCCCCCCAAAGTAGAGCCCCTAGAAATTTCTCCTTCTCATGCTAGTCTGCAGTTGGCTCCTAGAAATTCATCTAGATTACCACTTACATCTCTGTACCACCTCAGGTCCCCAGCAGCTTCTGCTTTAAGCATATCTTGGTTGGCATGGTCTGGATTTGCCTATCTCTGCAGGACAGCTGCCACCTGAAATCTGATGTGCCTAAAACAAGTCACTAGGTTTACAGAGAATGGGCTTTTAGTCTATCCAGGTTTTTGTTGTGAAGAATGGGGTGATGAGTTCCAATATCTTTACAAGTGGGAGCGGACTCCCAAAGTCAGGTATGTTTAGTTTAGGTCCTCACCAAAGCAGAACCTGGGGAAAATGCTCTGGTACAGTGGTTGACTTAGGAAGTGGTCTTAGGAAGCAGGAACAGTGAGGAAGGGAGACATATTTGCCAGTTCGTAGCACCAATACCATTGCCATAGGCAGTAGGGGCAAAATTCTGCTGTGACCATTTGGAGAGCTACAGAAGGCCTTCCAGAATCTTATTTCAGAAAGCCAACAGGCTGGGAATTTACCTAGAGTCTCCTGTATAGCATTGTCTAGTACTGCCTTGGGAACCCTAAATCTCTAAACACCCCAGGATGTGTCTGCTTGCTGGCCTGCTTCCCTATAGCCTGGGAAAGGCCCTGAAGCAGACATGAAGGTACCTTAGGGCCAGCACTTGGCACTGGTCACTGTCAGCATGAATTGGACCTCTCGAGGTATGTCTGGAGAAGTTAGACCTGAACTGAATAGTATAGGGCACCAAGAGCATCTTCACATAGGTGACCGCATTTCATATGCTGGGTATGCAAGAAACAATGTTATTGTCCATGCTGAACAGATGGGCTATAATTCCAGATATCTTAGTGACTTTGTCTAAACATTAGGGCACATCTGGGATATTAACTCTAGTCATGTTCACCATAGACCCCATGGATAAAAATGGCATTCCCCAACTCCTGGGAGTCGTGGAACAGTCGTTTTCACAGTGCCTACCAGAGGAGAGCCAGGGCATGTTTGTGTGACTGTCCTATCTCGTAGAATTGTGATTCTCTGATCCCTCTCCACACCAACATTGGAATTTTTCCCTAATTCATCCACCCGGATGGTCAGCATTTTTGGCTAAATCCTCAGAGGAGGTACCTTTCTAAATGCCTATGAAGATAACAGTTATCCTATATTAAAAGAGTGGGGAGGAACTTTTAGGTTCTAATTCTTAAGCCTGAACCTGCCTGGTACCCAGCCTGAGACCTGAACTATGGCTATGTTGTTTAGAACCTCTTTCTGGAATCTGACATTGATGGGATTCTTAGATATTGACTCATTCATACAAGTATTAGAAAGGTCAAGCATGGCTAAAGGCTGGAATAGAGGTGATTATGTACATGTGAGTATGGTAGGATCTCCATTCAGAATGGCTTATAATTGAAAGATGATCAGTAGGGGGCTAAGACATAATTCACACAGATGACATGAATATGATGAGGGATCCTGAACCTATGACCCACAGAATGCTGGAATGTTGCTTTCCATGAAAGCTGCCTACAGTTATAAAAGCCCTAGAGGCTACCACTTCACTGCAGAACATATGTACTGGATTTTAACTTCATAGTTAAAAGAATTGTTTTTCCAAGGGAAGTTTATTGCAAAATGTCACTTGCCAAAATCCCCTCCAATAAGCCGGATACACAGGTGGATCATGCATTAGAAGCCATTTAAGTATATATTGTTCTTATCCTCAAGAGTCCTAGTTCTGTTCAAAACCATGGCACCTGTCACACGAGAATTTGACATAGGACTATGGTTATATAGGATTAGTGGTCCCACCATGTGAAAACCGACTCCCACACAGCCACTCAGGAAAGCACAACTGCAGTGAGCTTATGAAGATCATGAGCAGTAGAATGTACTTAGGGTTGAAAATGAGAGGCTCCGTGTTCAAGGTCTAGGTATACCCATTAGCAACAGGTCACTGAGCAGAATACTTGATCTTTGACAAGATAGTCTCCCTAAGAATCTATATTGGATTGAATTGTGAAGCTGGCATCAGCAACTTCTAGGCAGGAAGAAAAAATATATATATATAAGACCTCTGATCTTGTGTTTGGCAAACTCAGAAAAATGAACCATCCTCTTAATGGAAGCTCTGTGCAGTAGTCTGCATTAAGATTCTGGAGGAGTAGAGGCAGCCTGCCGCTCTTGTCCTATACCCATCCTGAAACACTCCATCATGGGCAAAAGGCCCTGGTGGCTTCATCAGGTGGTTGAGCATAAGTGGGGCTGGCTGTGTCATCTGGCGCCAGGTGTCTCTTGATGCTTACAGGAAGTTTGCTCATGCAAATTCTTCCTACACTGTCTTGAGCAACAGAACTCATTCCTCATGGAGAGGAGGAAACAAAGCTTCATTTATTACTGTACAACATTAATTCAGTTATTCTGGGTTATGGAGAAAAATCCCATCTGGTTCTAATTCCAGTCCTACTACTGGATCACTATGCAAGATCTGAAACTATATTTAACCTTTAAAGCCCTGCTGTCAATCATGTTTCTCAGGAGGCAGTTCAGGGCTGTGTGAGCAGCCAGTGGCTTGGCACACCTTAAAAGAGTAAACTAGAACTGACCTACCGCAAATATTAAAATCTCTTGAATTTAATGGCCAAGAATCAGGAGTTTGACTTAAAATTTAGTGTCTTGCTTTAGGCATTATGACTTATGATATGAACCCATTTATATTAAGATTTTTAGTAGGATCCTTGAAACCATTCAGGGTGTGTTATTGTCTCACTTTATATCTGAGATCTGAAGCCTCAGAGAAAAGTAACCTATACAGGTCCCACAGCTGTCATGTTACTGGAATGGGTTCAACCAGGTGGGATTCTCCATCTATACTTGCAGCTGTGCTCCCCCAACAATGCAAACATGGCTTTCATTTAAATCGGTCAAATGCAAGGTTTTTGAAGATCAAGTCAGGCAAATACATTTGAACTTTCTTTCCGAGCCAGTACACAGCAGAAGAAGGTATCCGGCTGAGTGTTAGAAGTATCAGCTTGATTCCAGACGCCTATATGGGAGCTTCAATGCAAGCTTCATGCAAACTAAGGCTCCATGTAGCCAGATTCTTTGTACCCCCTTGTGGGAGATGCAAGTAATGGCACCTAGGTCTTGGGTTTGGGAGAGTGGTTAGATTTGAAATACCTATTATCTGCCCAGTGTCTGAAGTGTTTAGAAGTAGGGGGAAAGGGGGAATGAAATGTCCTTCCTGCCACTCTTAGAAGCAGGAAGGGAATGGTTTTAGTGATCCATTGTTAGCTTTGACCTAATAGTCCGCATTGAGTAACATAAGCCTCATTTCTTCAAAACCCCTCTTGTTTCCCTCTGACCACTAGGATTTTAATGCACCAGGCACTCTGTCCCCCACACCTCCCTGCATTCATAGGTTTGGTCAATCCTAACAATACATGTAAGGGATCACATTATCCCCATTGTAAGACAGGGAAAGTGAGGCTCAAACTTTTCTAGGTTAATACAGTTAAGTGCTTCTCTCGGATTCAAATCCAGGCTGGCCTGAAGGTCTGAACTCTTCCCTTGTCCATCTGAAGACACCTGCTGAGCACTTACAATGTGGTTGTCCTTTTAGCTGCTTTGAGGTTTGTTGAGAAACTTTCTACAAGTCCTACTTCCTGTTAAAGTAGGAGATATGGGAATAACTGATACAGCAGAGTCTGCTCATAGCTCTTAGGGGCTTGAAAAGTGCTTTGAGTGCTCAAAGGACGACCTCGCCCAGGTGGATGAGAGGGCTGCGAGTGGGAAAGGCCTAGTGAGAGAGGATAGAGACTGGCCAGGCCAGAGCGGGGGGAAGACCCCAGCAAGACCTAGTGAGAAGCAGAGGAGCTACCGAGATGGAGAGCTCCTCCACCTGGAGGCTCCCCACATACTTCACTCATGCTAATCTAGCCTTTGGACACTCAGCCTATAAAGTGCTCATAAATAAAAGGAAAATGGACAGGTGTCAGGATCCCCAGGTTCTGGTTCACTCTGCTACTCTTCGGGAGGAAATACCAAGAGTCCGTTTCCCATCCCTTCCTTACACTTTTCTTCCCTAGCATTGCCACCACCTCTGCCTTTCTTCTTCCCTTCCTTCCCTGACTCTAAGGTTATCTTCAGCAGGATTTATTCCATGTATTGAACACCAATTGTGTGCCAGGAACTCTAGGTACTGGGGATTCTTCAGTGAACAAGATGGGCAAAGACTGGCTCATGGGGATTGTTTACGAAAGGAGATAGAAAATAAGGCAGTAAAAACTCCACCCCAAAATTGCTAGAACTACAGCAATTCAGTAATGTGGCAGGATAAAAAAGTATCGGGTGTACAGAAGTTAGTTGCATTTCCATACACTGACAAGGGGATTGAAGAACGAAATTAAGGAATCCCATTTACAATTGCACCCCAAACCATCAGATAACTAGAAATAACCAGAGAGGTAAAGGATCTGTACTGTAAAATCAGGACACTTAAATTGAGGAAGACACAAAGCTGGAAGAATATTCCATGCTCAAGATTGGAAGAATTGTTGAAATGTCTATCAACCCTAAAATTTGTATGAAATCAGGAAAGACCCTGAAATAGCCAAAGGAAGGTTTAAAGAAAAATAAAGCTAGAGACATCACAATGGCTGATTTCAAGCCACATTACAAAGCTGTGATAATCAAAACAGCATGGTACTAGCACAAAAACAGACATAGATCAATGGAACAGAATAGAGAACCCAGAAACAGATCCACAATTCTATGGCCAGCTAATCTTTGACAAAAAATATGCAGTGGAAAAAGGGCATCCTCCTCAATGAACTGTGCTGGGAAAAGTGACCACATGCAGAAGAATGAACTGGACCAATCTCTTACACCATACACAAACTCAATGGATAAAAGATCTAAATGAGCCAGGAATCCATCAGAATCCTAGAACACACAGGTAGCAACCTTTTTGACTTTGGCCACGGCAACTTTTTGCAAGACCGGGCTCTAAAGGCAAGGGAAAACAAAAGCAAAAATGAACTCGTGGGATTTCATCAAGATAAAAAGCTGCACAGCAAAAGAAATAATCAGAACTAAATAGCAACCTATAGAATGGGAGATATTTGCAAATGACATCAGATAAAGGATTAATATCAGATCTGTAAAGAACTTCTCAAACTCCATACCCCAAAGAATCTAGTCAAGAAATCGGAAGACAAACAGACATTTCTCCAAAGACGACCTATACATGGCCAACAGACATGAAAAAAATGCTCTACAGCACTGGTCACCAGGGTAATGCAAGTCAAAACCACAATGAGATACCACCTCACACCAGCCAGAATGGCTAAAATTAACCACTAAGGAAATGAAAGATGTGGATGCAGATTAATAAAGCAGGAAACAGATGTTGGCAAAGATGCAGGAAAGGGGAACCCTCTTGCACTGTTGGTGGGAATGCAAGCTGGTACAGCCACTCTGGAGAAAGGTATGGAGGGTCCAGATGAATGGATAAAGATGTGGTATATATGTGTATATATCTATATGTATACACACAAAATGGAATATTACTGCATCATCCAAGAGGACGAATATCTCCCATTTACAGGGACATGGATGACACTGGAGGATATTTATACTAAGTGAAATGAGTCAATTGGAGAAAGACATTTATATGGTCTCACTCATGTGGAATATAAGTAACAGTGAAAAGGACCATAAGGAAAGGAAAGGAAACTGAGGAAAAGTTAGAGGGGACAAATAGAAACTCTGGACTCTAGGAAATGGAGGATTTCTGAAGGGAAGGTGGGTGGGGGGATGGGATCACTGGGTGACAGACATTGAGGGTACATAATGTGATGAGCACCAGGTGTTATAGGTTGGCAAGTTAAGCTTAAGAAGGAAAGGAGGTGGGAAAGAGAAAAAGTAAAATTAAGTACAGCAGGGTAAGGAGCCCAAGTAGTTTTATTGCTTCGATATTGCTTCTCAAGGAGCCATTGGAAAGTCCTGGAGAGAGCTGGTCATGCAGATAGCCAGGGAAGAGTTCAGGTGGAGAGACTAGTGCAAAGGCAACATCCAGGAGCACGTATGGTCAGACAAAGTAGTGAGAAGCCAGAGCAGCTGTACAGAGAAGCAAAGCAGGAGATGTCCTATATCGTGCAGGGCCCCAGGGGTCACTGGTAACACCTGCTTCTACTTGGAGGGCAACTGGGAGCCAGTGAATTATCTGAACAAAGACCCAGCAGCCACAGAAGTCTGTTAAACAAGCCAGCCAGTGGCAGGAAGGCCAGTTAGGGGACTAGAGTGGCAATCCAGGGGTGACTCCCGCCCAGCAGCCATGGCAAGTTAAGAACTATGAACCCAGGCCAGGCACTAGGGGAGGCCCAGAGGCAGAAGTTTCCAATATCTGAAGGGCCTGGAATAGAGCAAAGCTAGCAGGACAGAAAGTCCAGAGTAGAGAGACAGGTCGGGAGGGTGCTTATAGGCAGCTGCTCCTCTTTGGTTCTGTGTCCTTCTCCAGGGACCTAAGGGAGGGGAATGCTTGTTTTTGCTTGGGTTCATCATGGACTGTTGGAAGACCAGCGTCACTCAGCCAATTCAGGGACTGCTCCCATGGGAACCCAGAGTAGGTGTAAACTGAAGCGTCCATGTGGACTCAGAGGCTGTGGCCTCCAGGCTGAGCCAGGGAGACTGGGTGGGGACTTAAAAAGCAAAATGCCTCTTTCCCAGCTTGTCCCTTCTTCCCCCTTAACTTCAGCTAAAGCAGCTCATCCATTCACTTGGCCCCTACACACACACACACACACACACACACACACACACACACGACTTTTACTGGGTGGTGGCAGTAGGTGTCCCCCATGCACAGGGACCTGGATGGAGGGGCAGAGCCATAGGCCCTGCTGCATCGATTCACAGACAGACCTTAGGAGTTGCTCCCAAGGAAGAATGGGTCATTTCCATTGAAGTTCTTTTTTTTTTTTTAAGAACTTTTTTTTAAAAGGATAATCTGGGAGATTAAAGCCTTTTCCCAGAGCTGTGGGGACACATCCTTCCCAGCCCCACATGCTGGGCACAGAGCAGATGGGCACTGAAAGTACAGCACCCAAGACCACTTTAATGATTTTTTTATATGCCAGACTAAAGTAAAAGTCTTGACTTATGAAGGTAGGGCTTAAACAGTTACCTTACAGAACTGTTTTGTGAAAGGAGAAAAAAAAAGTGTCAAAGAATACATTTCTCATCCTCACAAATTTTTTTTTCTACAAAGCTTGCATGAACACTTGCCAGATACCTTAGCCAACTATAGGACTCCATGGAGAGGAAAATAGCAAGCAGTCCACCATTAGGACTTCTACAAGTAGTCTTACTAGGACTACGATTGTTTACTAGGTGTCCCCAGGACACAGAGCTAAGTACTTTGTTCGCTTTCAGTTTTGGCTGCCATAAGATATCACAGCCCAGGGGACCTAAAGAGTTTATTTTTCATGGTTCTAGGGGCTGGGAGCCCCAGGGAAAGACACCAGCATGGCTGGATTCTGGGGAGTGCACTTTTCCTGGCTTGCAGATGGCCACCTCCCTGCTGTGTCCTGACCAGATGGAAAGCAAGGGAGTGCTGATCGCCTCTTGTAAGGGCACCTATCCAAGGCCCCACCTCCAATACCACTATTTTAGGGGGTTAGGGCTTCACCATGAGCTTAATTGACATTAGGTTCATATCACACTCCTGAGCTTCTTGTTGGGTCTTCACCATAACTGCTAGAATTCTTATCATGGTTACTTTACTGATGAAGAAACTCCAGTTTAGAGAAGTATGAAAATTTATCTAGGTTCACAGCAATAAGGCTGACCAGAGTTTAGGATCCAGATAATGACATCTGATCCGTGCTGTTAGACACTATTAGGAACCTAAAGAGCCTGTAATGCTGGCATTGCCAACTTCTTGTCCATCATTAGGATCTTCTTTTTCTTTATTGTTGCCTACATATAGAATCATCCATTCTCCCCTCACAAGATGCTTTCTAAGGATTTTTTCCTTTTCACTTATGCTCTTAGATAGTTTAAATTCCTCCATCTAGAAAATAGTAAGACTTCAGCAAGATTAAGCTACTTGCCTTTTTCCACCTTTCTAGAATACCAATCTTGAACTTGGAATCCTTTTGTTATGTTGCTTGTTTATACAGGAAAAAGTGGCATATTGGTAATTGCCTTGCTTGCAATGGAATTGTGGCCATTTGAATATTTACTCAAAACTTTGAGAAAAGTTACTGTACCAAATTGAGAGTTTTCTTTCACCCTTTTCCAGAAGAATCTCGAAAGTAGAACCATATGATTAAGTGATTTGATTCAACATTTATTGAATATCTGATGTATCTAGCTGTGGACAAAATGCTTGGGGGTTGGGGGGACAGGACAGAGGTGGGGCAAGGGAAGTTGTCACTTGTCAGGAGCCAGGGGAGGGATACAAGAACAGGTACACAAACCCATCAGACAAAGCAGAACGGGGCGATGCTGTGAGCCTTCTGAGGAGAGCGGGCTATCTCCCTCTGGATCAGTAGTGAGGTTTTAGGAGGAACAGATCTTGCAGTTAGGCAGCTCTAGATTCAAGTTGCAGCCTTAACTGAGGTGTAGCCTTAGGTGTGTCACTTGATCCGTTTTTACTTTCCTGCCTCTTCTACAAAGGGATACCTCATTCCCAGTGGGATAATGTTACCAGAACCACAACTTATCCAATGCTCACCATGGGCCAGGTTTGACCTAAACCTCAGGTAGTATGATTACAGAAAATGATGACTGGTCTGATTATTAGTCACCTGGGGAGACTTGAAACCTATCGATTTATATAGTTTTACAGGACTCGTCCCTAGTGGCTCTGACTTAGTGGCATCTGGGAATCAGCAGTTAAAGCTTGATTACTGAAGTATCATGGGAGAAGGGCACTCCATTTGAGTGGGCATCACCCAGGATGGAATGCCTAGAGACTGGAAACCTCAAGGTCACTGAGGAAAAGCTGAACAGTGAAAGCAACCCATTTTTGCTGGCAAATAGAGGATGGAATAATGAGAAGTGGGGTAGGAATGGAGATACCTGAGGATTTCCCAGTAGGGAACTTAGACACTGGGATATCGACAATAGGGAACAATTGAATAAGTTAGAGATGGGGAGTGAGACTGGAGTTGAGCTTGCTTCTACATTTTTAAGTATGTTTTTATTGAAGTTCGATTTGCCAACACCTAGCATAACACCCAGTGCTCATCCTATCAAGTGCCCCCCTCGGTGCCCATCACCGAATCACCCCATCCCCCCACCCGCCTCACTTCTACAATTTAATAATGCAGGCCAGCCCTCTTGTTTCTGGAGGGGAGTCAAGCATGAGGGCATTTGGGCTCCTGTGGCCTCCCACCTGCAACATGAGGACCCTGAGAAGCTGTATTCACAGGCTGAGGATATGTATGGGGAGGGAGGATATACAGGCAGGCCCTCCCTATTGTCCAGACAGAGCACATCCTCCTCTAGGAGGCTTCCTTGAGTAGATAAAATCTGTTCCATCCCATTTGTGCTGCAAGTCATCCCGGACTTCTGTCTTGCTGCCATTTTTGTTTGGTTTCTTATTTTGAGCCTGGATGAAAACCCAGGTTTTGTAAGCTGGGTTTCCCTGGATCTTTTGTACTTGTCCCAAGTATTTTTCTTGTCTTTCCACATTTCTTTTGCATTTGATTTGGTAGCCATTCCAACTCCATGCCTTTTGCACTTGTCTTAGATATTTCTCTTACCAAGAGCCTTGATAAAAAGGTTAAGACAAAGTGCTACACTAGGCTTGGAAGCCGAGAGTATCTCCACAGCATCTTCCAGAAAGCTGTCAGACCACCTAGGAGATGAGAAAATGAAGTACTGTTCCCACAACCACACTGGTTTTTACTTCTACTTTCACAAATTCGAGTCTCCATTTGTTTCTCAATGGATTTATGGGAGTTCTAAATCCCAGTGGGTCTTAGTTCACAAAAGTTATAGACTGGCTTCCAAGTTCTGATAATCTGCCAGGACTTCCTAAATACCTCAAGACCTCAAGGGAAATCAGTTCAGTTCATTCGTTTTAGGTATTGGGGGTCTTCTATGGATATCCCAGAAAAATAGGCATAAGAGGAGACCTGGGCTTTCCATTTTTCTGGGCTCTGGAACACATGAATCTCACCTCCTTTCTGGGAACCTTGAGTTTTCAATCAGCCAGAAGGTGGAGACTACATGAATCTTTCTTGCAAAGTCCTAATGCCTCTGCTGGAAGCACATCCTACACTCCATCTGAAAAGAGGTCTAGACTTTCATTTGATAAGCCTTCTACCTGGTGATAGATCTGTACCTCAGAGAACAAAGACAATACTATTAAACTTCAGGGTGTGGGTCCATCAGATTCTAAAAATAATCACCCTCCTGTCCAATTTGATTTGTTTCCAAGTCTGCCTCTCTCCTCCCATCTTGATTCTTAGTTGGTCCCTGGTCACCACTCCCACTGCAAGGGCATGACTTCTGTGTGCAAGGACTATTCTTGGCAGAAAGTTGTATAGAAAAAGGGAAAGATTGAAAAATTCCTTTCATGGGACTTATGGATCTCTCCACTGGAATTCCTTTAGGTATTTTCGGTCAGCATGATGGGGCAGGGTAAGCTTTATGTTTAATCTCTAGTGTAGACCTCCTAATAGGTGAGCAAAGACTGGACTGCAGAATTAGCAGTATGGGTATAGGAAGAGAAGATTCCAGACAGGAACAAAGGATGCCAAAACACCTTAGAAAAGGAAGAAAACTGGTATGGTTGAAGCTTATTAACATCTCCCCCTCTCTCAAAGATGTAGTGGGTATTGGGGTGAGGATTACAAAAAGGACCTTATGGTCTTAGGTTAGAATTACTCCAATGAGGATACAACTGTGGTGTAGGGTTGGGATTTATCTTCAAAAGTCACTGCGGGTCTGTGGGAGAAGAGTTCTACTGTGGACAAGATGAGGCAAGGAGACAAAACAATCACTAGAATCCAGGCATAACATGGGGACTTAGACCAGAATAGGAAGCAAGGAAATGTCGGAGTGGCTTGATAGTGGAAGAATGCTCTGGGGAGTGAGGGTAAGAATATAGCTTTTTAAAGATAAGTCAGAACATGTTTGTTGACCACCAAATATCTTTTACTGGCTCAGTGATTCCCAGGTCAGACACACCCAAGGCTCTTTGTACCAATTCCCTGTCATCCAGAGTTTCCGGTCTTATTTCCAGGGACTCCTAATGGTATGTTGTATGTATCATATATAGTGCAGCATATAGGGTATATAGTTCCCTACAGATGTGATCTTAATGTTCTGAAGATTTGCACTTGCTGTTCTGCACTAGGATTGGTACTGATTTAAGGAGATCTGCAAAGTTGTCAATGATCAAAATCTCAGTTCAAATTCACAATTGTAATAGCAAGTGCTCTGGACTGGAAGTCTGTATCCGCAAAACTTGAGTGGAGACCCTGATTTTTAGTGTGGTGGTATTTGGACATGGGACCTCTAAGTAGTAGAGTTCTAGGAGGTCATACTGGTAGAGCCCTGATTAAATGGGACTAGTGCCCCTATAAGACACCAGAGGGGTTACTCTCTGAAGGCAGAAGGATACAGTGGCCATCTACAAGCCAGCCAGATTGGAGTCTTACCAGAAGCCAGATTGGTCAGAACTGAAGTTGGGACTTCTAGACCATACAGAGACTTCTGTTGTATAAGCCACTCAGACTGTCCTTTTGTCATGGGAACCTCAGCAAACCAATATAGAAGTCAGGAGAGGTACAGTAAGTGGAGTTTGTGCTCTGGGACCTTTACATCGTCCCATGAGTGGTTTAAAAAAATTCTGATTTAAGGGTGTCTGAGTGGCTCAAGTTGGTTAACCATCTGACTCTTGATTATGGCTGGGGTTATGATCTCAGTCAGGAGATGGAGCCCCATGTCAGGCTCCACATTCCTTTGGGAATCTGCTTAAGACCCCTCCTCCCTCTCCCCTACTCTCTAAAAGGCTTTTAAAATAATATGATTGACTTATGAACATCTACTCCAGTGAGCCCACCCTCCCCAGAAGATCCGGCTGACTGCATCACTGCCACTCACCTAACCCTTGTTGTTTCAGAGACAGAAGCTGTGGATTAGGATGGAGGTTCAGGCTGTAGTTTATCCCCTCACACCTATCTTTTAGTCACAACATAACACCTTTTGATCACTAGATCACCAGGTCCCTGAAGAACCCTAACCTCTAAATTTAGGTTTCTCTTATCATAGGCTCTTCCAGCTTTCCCTGACCTTAGATAGCATGGCCTAGTGACAGAGGACATTCAACACCCATTGAGAGTCTTCCTTAGTTATAAAGCTGAGCAAATTCCTATGCCCTACTGCCCAGTGTGATGCCTGTAGACACTCAGTTCTTGTAGGCTCCTGGCATTGGAGAATAGGCATGGAGGGCACAGACTCTCTTTATAACCAAATATAAAAGTCAGTGAAATATCAGGTAACCTTCCTGCTTAGAGAGGCAGGCTTTAGTCCTAGCTGAGGAGTTTCCTGCTCAAGAGGTATCCTGAGCCCTAGAAACCTTTTTCTCTCAATCCTGACCATGTTGAAGTGTTTTTTATTCAATGGTCACCTTCAAATGGTGACGTGATGTGTCCTCCAACCATTCTTAGGATTAATCAAGATCCCACTCTAGCACAGCAACTTTATAACAGCTTTCAACGAGGGAGGAGGGCCGTGCATTTGCTAAGCTGCTTTTTCCTCAGGGTTGTTTCAGGAAAGCAACTGGCCATGTTGCCACAACCTAGAGGTCCTAGGAAGTTAGGCTCAGCCAGGGCTGAGCAGTACAGAGGACAACTGAACTTCTGGATTAAGTCTTACATATCACATGTGAGGTCAAGGATGAAGACACTAGAACTCCAAAACCAGACTGAAACTAGTGAACATCTTTGGTACATAGTAGAGCTCCATCTTTTAGATTGGGATACAGGGCTTTTTTTTGTAAACACGATTCCTGGAAGAAAGCCTAGGAAAAGGACTCTGCACTTTTGGAAGAAATAAATCATGAGTGATCAACAGTTTTTGAAAATAATTCTGTAGAAGAGGCAAGGCAGAGGTTGGACTTGTCAAAGATTGATTCCCTGCAGTCTGGTCTCCCAGAAGAGGAATTGGCCCCTTGCAAACCTTCATAGAAACTATCTACAACTCAGCTCAGTGTAATTAATCCTCAAATACAAATATTAGATTCTTACCACCATAGAATCACAAAAGGGAGGGGGTGTTTGGTCTCAACCATAAGCTCTGTGATGGCAGTCCCTGACTTCCCTTCACGTGACAACACAAGTTTGGACCCATCCCCTGGAGATTTATGGGAAAATCTGAAGTTCCCTCAGCCCATAAGTACGTCACAGGCAGGGTAGTTGTGGAGCTAATGTCAGTGCCATAGCCCTGATCACACCAAGGGAGGGACTGGTTTTCCCCTGTTAGTACAGCTTCAGATTCCCAAGTCCTAAGTAGTAGGGGGGGATCCTTTTTCAGAGTCCCATTGTCCTGCCAGAGGTGCTGTCCTGTCCCCAGGATACAAGGAGTGCCATACACACTTACTCGAGTCCCCCCCCCCCCAAACAGTGTTCAAATTGGTATTGTTATTAGTTCTGCTTAGTCACGGGTCTTTGTTGGAAGGGCAACTGGTGTTCTAGTCAGGTCTAGTCTGGCATTCACAGAGGCTTAAAGGTGGACTAGAGTGTTAGGGACAGACTCCTCTGATGCCTGGCCACACCGCCTGCAGCAGACGTTTCGAACCCCAAGGTGGGTTTCTGATAATTTTGAGAACTAGCCCAGCAATGTTAGGAGAGACATAGGAGAGAGATGCTTGTATGGGGTAGAGTCTCTTGTTCAGTGAATTAGAGACCCATGGGTCAGGGGCAAGGATACATCTGGATCAAGGATACAGAAGCAGGACTGGAACCCAGACCTGAAGGTCGTCTTCTTACATGATAAAGGAAGGTCTTATTCTTACATGATAAAGGACATAATCTTGAATTGAAGGCAAGTTTCATCAGGAAAAGAACCTGATTTTGTAGAAGCAGAACAGCATCTCTAAAACATGTAGGAGTCTCACATCTGGACTGCTCAAAACCAAGACAGAGGGGGAGGGGCAAGACGGCGGAAGAGGAGGGTCCCCAAGTCACCTGTCCTCAACAAATTACCTAGAAAACCTTCAAATCATCCTGAAAATCTACGAAATCGGCCTGAGATTTAAAGAGAGACCAGCTGGAACGCTGCAGTGAGAAGAGTTCGAGCTTCTATCCAGGTAGGAAGACGGGGAAAAAGAAATAAAGACACAAAAGGCCTCCAAGGGGGAGGAGCCACAGGAGCCGGGCTGAGGCCGGGGCGAGTGTCCCCAGGACAGGACAGGAGTGTCCCGGAGGAGCAGGAGCTGCACCAACCTTCCCCACGGAAAGGCCTCCCGGGGAATTGGAGCAGGATCCCCAGAAAGGCGGGGATGCCCTCGGACTCCCTGGGACACTAACAGGCACCTGCGCCCTGGGGAGATGCCCCCAGCTCCCTAAGGGCTGCAGCGCGCACGGGGGGACCCGGATCAGCTTGGAGGGGCTCGGGCGGCGGCTCCGCGGAGGGGGCTGCGGGGCTCCGGGAACAGCTCAGCGGCGGCGGCTCGGGCAGCCACTCTGGAAAACTGTGTGGAGGGCAGCCCTTGTGGCACAGCGGTTTAGCGCCGCCTGAAGCCCGGGGTGTGATCCTGGAGTCCCGGGATCGAGTCCCACGTCGGGCTTCCTGCATGGAGCCTGCTTCTCCCTCTGCCTGTGTCTCTGCCTCTCTCTTGCTCTCTCTGAATAAATAAATCTTAATTAAAAAAAAAACTGTGTGGAGGTTCCTCAAAGAGTTAAAAATAGACCTGCCCTACGACCCAGCAATTGCACTGTTGGGGATTTACCCCAAAGATTCAGACGCAATGAAAAGCCAGGACACCTGCACCCCGATGTTTCTAGCAGCAGTGTCCACAATAGCCAAACTGTGGAAGGAGCCTCCATCGAGGTGTCGAAGGAAGGTGTCAGACTTGTGACAGATAAAATGTCATTGATTTTATTTAAATATGATGGCTCTGAGAAAGGTTCACAAGCTACTATTTGTGTATATCTAACATCTCTGGGGAAACAGAAATATTTTAAAAGTATTTTAATATAGATCATAGTCCATGGCTTGTGTTTTCTTATTTTCCTCAGTATTTTTCTGCCTCACGTTACCTTTTTTATTTTTATTTTTTTCCTGGCATAGAAATATAGTAGAGACTCAATAAACACTTCCTGAGTAACTGAAAACCAAATCATGTCCATATGCTCTATTAAGAATAGAAAAATAAAATTAATAAGATTATCTATTTGAGAATCATTATTTGTAAAATTAAAAGCATGTTGTTAAAAATGATCTTTATTTGCCGTATTACCTATTTAATAAAAAACAGTGACTCAAGAAGGATCATTTACTATCTCAAGTTTAGAATCTTGAAATAACCAATAAACAGTTGCATGAAAATGTGCTGTTTTATTTCAAGTAGACAACTCACCTCAATCTTACACCTGGTAGCGATTTCTTTTGTACCTAGTTTTTTAGCACTGTATTTTCTTTTTTTAAATGAAATCTTCCTTACTTTAAATTCATCAAACTGAGTCTCAAGTGGTTTTGAATAAAGAGAGGTTGATCACAGACATCTGAACAAAAACACAACCTTCTCTAAAAGCTACTCAGAGAGGAGAATTGAACACAAACACAACCTTTGCTAAAAGTTACACTCTGCCTTTAGGTAGAGAAAGTTTAAAGTAGCCTAAGTGTCCTGATTCAGGAATTACTCTCTATACAGATAAATTCAAACTGAGTATCCTTTACTTCCATGGTATTCCTGGGAATCCTCATCTTCCTTCTTCCTCCATTCTACAGCACATCCTACTTGCCACCTCAAATATTCTCACCAAATCCATGCCTCATCAAAATTTGGACTACCAGTAGCTATAACTAAAGGAGTAAGATCCTCCATGGTTGAAATGAGGTGATGGAGAATAACCAAAGGCACGACGGACCTGATCCTTTTTCACCTCATCCATGTGAGACCTTCCATTCATGGCCTAGTTTGGGGCTTCCTCTTTTGCCACTCTGAGTTTGTCAGTGACACTGAGTGGGCAGTGTGGATTAAAAAGAAGCACACTGTTGAAGCCATTGCTCAACCAAATGAACCAGAAACCTCTGTTTCTGGAACCAGAAAATGTAGGAAATTGAGTAGAAAGGTTGATGCGGAGCCCAGTTTAAAAATCTAATTGTGAATGCCAAATACTTAGCTTAATTTTAATTTATTACTGTTTGGTTTGGAGCCCACGCCACTCAGGGATATTTTAGGTGAATGGGTATTCTGACAATGGGGAATTAAGCAAAGTAATAGCTCTGACAGTTACAGTGAAGCATACTACTACCCCCCCCCCCCAATTTATATTTTGTAACTTCCCTTAAAGGGATACCTTACTGAAATTTAGTAGGATCCCCAAGGATAACTGAAATTTGAGCTTCAGTACAGATAAAGGCTATGAAATGTTTCAATTGGTCCCACGAGTCCCACGTCGGGCTTCCTGCATGGAGCCTGCTTCTCCCTCTGCCTGTGTCTCTGCCTCTCTCTTGCTCTCTTGCAATTGGTGTATGTGAGCAGATGTTAAAATTAATTCAGTACCTGTGTTGTAAAGGCATAAAATTTAATTAGCACTCTTTTATCTGTTTGTTGTAGAAATTCTTTCAGTAAATTTTGAATTTCCAGTGAAGTTTGGATCTCCAATTTAGTAAACTGCGGACCTTTGGTTTGGTTTTTGGGTTTATGTTTTGTTTTGTAGTTTCTGGATATACTTTGAGGGAATCCAGAATCTATACCCTGCTCACATAAGTTTCTTCCTCCAGAAAGTAACAAATCAGTGTCATAGAGTTAGAGGCTTTTCCATGGCAATATAACTTTATTGGGTTTAAGAACCCTCGCCTGAGATTGGTTTGGAATAGCCCCTTAGCTGTGTCATGAGGGCATTATGGATATTATTCCCTATATTCCAGACTATATGGATTTTTTTTGCAACACAGACAAAGGCACTTTTAAAAGTTACCGTGTGTTATTTGTTTTAGGAGTGTGGTCTTCTGTATGCTACACAGTGACTACTCTTGCTCCCCATCAGCAACCACTGATGGGTCCACATTCATTTACAGTCTTTCCTTTAAGTGCATCCTATAATGGCAACCAGTGCCAGGTTGAGACGCACAATCCATGGTCCCAGGATGAAAGTCATTCCTTTGAGTTAGAGGCAGTTACGGCTTATGTTAGAATTAAGACAGAGGATTGTGCCTGAGACACCAGGATAGTTCCCAGACAACACACGTGAACTACAGCCGTGTTAAGGAGGCCCCTAATTGCATACTCCTGTCCTTAAATGTCAATTAACAGAACCTGCCCGTGTTGGTCAGCTGAATCTGTCAGGGAGATGCTGCAGTGCTCGGCCAATGTAGCACGATGCGACACAGTTCAAAGCACAAACCGTCCTTCAGCAGCTCACGTGAAAGCCTGCCAGTAGGCAGCAGAACCAAGTTACCAAAAAAGGCATTAGAAGAAGGAACCGGCCGCCGCCAGAGCCTGTGGTAGTGGTCCCTCGCCAGCCTCCGTGCAGAGCCAGTTGTTTCACTCGCCCATGGAAGTGGGATGTACCCCCACACTGGTGCCACCTCAACTTTGGGTAGGATATTAAGCCCGATTATGCCACATTCAATTCAAGTGGTTTTTTATTTTTTTATTTTCCTCACTGTCTTCACCACATCCAACTTATTATTCCCATGGTACTACTGTAGCTGGGGGTGCTTATGGGACCCCACACAGGAGTTTCTACCTTCTAATCTCTGTTCAAAGAACATGTGCACCTGCTTCATCCTCTTCCCATATGAGAAAATCCATTTGAACTATTCACACAATTGAACCTCTTGGTGCATTAAAAAAAAAAAAAGGTAGAAAAAAGAAAAAAAAAAGAAAAGAAAAGATAAGAAAAAAAAGGAAAGAAAAGAAAGGGTGTTTGAGTTTCCCTCTGAAGAAACGAAAAAGAAAAAAAGAAAAAGAAGCAGCAGGGTGTGGTGCGCCGTCCCCTCCCCCACGGGCCCAATCAGTACCTGCTGTGAAGGCGTTTGTGGCCTCTGACGTCCTGGAATCAGGATCCACCGCAGGACGTCGAGCTTGGGCGCTGCACAGCGGCTGGCACGGACCCGGCCCACACCCTACAGGGGCAGCGCCACGTGGTTGAGGGCGTGGAGGGTCCGCGGCCGCCGTGCGCCAGGCCCCGGGGCCACCGCAGCTCCGCCCGGGCCGACTTCCCCTTCCCGAGGCCGCCTGCAGCTGGTCCAGGACGTTCCCCAGAGCTGGACGCCGTCCTGCAGCCTTTGTCCCCGGCTGCGGCGAGGCCTGTCCACGGGGTCTCCGGGCAGGGCCTGCAGGGCTCCCACGTGCTCGCGGCGGAGGCCTCGCCGCCTGGACGGAGGCCTGGGCCTCGCTGAAGAGCGGGTCGGCTTCCGTCACACACACGGGGACGCGCTCCTGGGCCTCCTCCGCGACGCGGCCCCGCTCCAGCTGGGGCCCACAGACGCCCCCACCACTCGGCTGGGTTCTCAGCCCTCCGCAGAGGACACAGGGGCGACACCCCGGCCGCACCCTCAGCGCTCCGCGGTGGGCATCCGCGTGACCTCATTGCGCACGGCGTACCGGACGTCAGGCGCACGTCACGCACGCACGTCACGCACGCTGGCCGCACGCAGCGCCCCTCCTCGGCGGTGTCCTAGACGTGAGCCGCCGCCTGTCCTGGGTCTCGTCCACACACGAGACGCTCCTGGCGGTCCGGGGGAGAGCGCCCGGGTCTGGGCCGTGGGCCGAAGACGCCAGATCTGGCGGGTCCTCGCGGCGTGTGCGTTCTCCTCAGGGAGGCCGCGCTGCTTGCGTGGGGAGGCCTGGGCAGGCAGAGCACATGCACCTGCCGGCCGGCTCCATGGCACAGGATGACGGGGCGGGTCCTGGATGTGGGGAGCCTCCTCCAGGGCTTCCAGCCAGATCTCCAGGGGCACCTCCCTGCCGTGACAGGACCGGCTCCCTCCATTGTCCAGGGATGCGCTGCACTGTGGGGTGACTGGGCCCCTAGTCAGACCCTCGACCAGTTGGGGCTGCCTGCCCAGATGCTTGGCCTCCACGACACGTTGGACAACTGACGCCCCGTCGAGCCACCTCAGCTGGGGATGGGAGTGCTCCAAGGCGGCCGTCTTCATCGGGAACTAGTCAGCTCCCTCCAGGCCTACTACGTTTCTGCAAGGTACGTTCTCAAAGGATCATCATAAGGATGATTCCCGGGCTTGCTTCAGGGGCAGGTTCTCTTCCTTGGCAGTAGTGCGGTCAGGAGTCTGCATCATGATCATTTCATGATATATACAAATATTGAATCATTATGTGTGCACCTGAAAGCAACATGACGTTACATGTCATGGATACCTATACAAAAAGTGATTTTTTACAAACAAACAAAAAAAACCCACAAAACAGAGAGAGAGGATACAGAAAGGTTTATTACTCACATAATGAAGCCTTCTTAAAAAAAACAAAAACTGTTATCTCACGAGCAGATGCAAAAGCAGAGCCTGGAGATAACAGATAAAAGAGACCAGTTAGGCTTTTCTTGAAATTAGGGGATCTGCTTGAGTGAATGTTCCCATGAATGGGCCTGGGATTTGCATGGTTGGAACTTCCTACTCGTGCCAAAGGAGGGAGCACCCAGCCTTTCTTATCAGCTTAGCCAGTTGTGGGGCAGAAGACACAGGGCTTGAAAACTTTCAGCAGTTAAATGTCAAAGATGAAGTCAGAGTTTGTTAAGATGCCAGAAGAGAATGGCCCTTAAGGGCCTTTGCAACCACTGCTTTCTCTCCGATGAATCATCTTTGATCCAGTGTAACAAAATGTGGGTGGTTTCTTGTATTCTGGACTTATGGTGTAAGCTGACGGCACCTTGTTTTAAGTACTTAACATTCTAAATTCAGAGACCCACCAGAAATTGGAATTGTTGAGAGGTGCCGGTTAGAGAAAGGACACACGTTAACCCTGCTCATTCATCCCTACCAATTACTATAGAATGAACATTGGAAAATAATACTATGGTTGACATGTTGCAGAGATTGCTGTTCATGGAAAGCCTCCCCACTTTGGGGACATGGAAGGGGGCTCTATGAATTTTATTTTGAAAGTTTTGTAAAGGCTTCAAGAAGAGGAAACAGTTTTCATTCTTTGTTTATAAATGTGCTTGGAACAAGGATTGCTGAAATTCTCCTGTGCTAAATGAACAGAAGGAAGGAGAATGGGAAAGAGAAAAGAAAGAGAGGGGGGGAGAGAATGTGTGTATCTGTGCGTATGGGTAAGCTGCAGACACGAGAAGGAGCAGAAACACCTTCTCCAAGTATACAGGGGGAGCATTCTGCAGGGTCCCACGGGACCTCGAAGGGCAAATACAATTGGGGGATATAGCCTTGCCATGACACCTACAGATTTGAGGAGTGAAGGGACAAAAGGGACATTAAACATTAAAGGAATTCATCAGCTAAGGGTCAGCTGAGAGATGGGGCCAAACCCACAAATGTAAAAATGCCTAGCGGAGCTGCACACAAATACTTTGTCATGGTTTGTTGGAGCTCATAGACAAGGAATATAATAATTATATCAAGCAAAGAAAAGACTACAATCCCACGCTAGTGAGTAAGAAAATATTGGAGTTCCCTTTCTTAACTCATGCCTCAGTACACAAAAGGAGGGAAGGGAAGTTTGGGAAAGACAGACCATAATTTTCTCTGCTTGACTCCATCTTTCATTAGCTCAAGGTAAGACTAATCTGTGCTACACAGTTGGGAAGGTGAGAGAGGAAATGTTACTGTTGAGTTTGAGAGTAAAGTTTTAAATTGTAGCAAGTCAGCCTTAAATGGGAAAGTGAGGTCCTTCCAGAAACCAAGGGAGATCAGAGAAGCTTTTGAATCTGGTTTCTCATTTTGTTTTGTTTTGTTTTAATGAACCTTTAGCAGGAAATTTTATCAACATAGTACCACATGAAGATAGTTACTAAAAAATAGAACTTCAAGAAATTATTCCAGATACAGTCACATAACTGAATCATTCTGGAGCTTTCGACCTCAGTATAGGTGTTCTATCCCTGTGGGGCTACCTCTGACCATCATTGGTATGTGTTTTGTACCCTTCACTGTGGATGGTTGAGAAAGTACAGTAAACAAGTGGAATTTGAAGGTCACTGTCCTCTGTTGTGTATGTGTGTGCATGTCATTCACATACAGAATTATCCAAATATGTTTATTATGGGAAATATGATCACCCTCCACCATGGGGTGGTTTATACTAAGAATAGTAGGCTATAGAATAAAAATAAAGAACATCAATATTTGTTAAAGAACTGTTCACACAGAAGTGAGAGGAAGCACATTTAAAAGTCGCAGGTGTGACCAGAATAACATGGAGACAAACTCAGAGGAGAAAGGGAAGAGTAAAGAGTGTAAAACCTACCAAAAAAGATTACCCTAAGATAAACACTAAGATGTTGCACTGATGGTAGCATTTCAGATATCCGAGTGTCTTAAGCTATTTCTGTGACATTTATGGAGAAGGAGTTTGAATAATAAATGGCTGTGGAGAAAAGTTGTTGAACACTAGCCATAGGAAAGTGGAAATCCCTATATATATATATATCCTTTGCAATTGTCTTATAAACATTAACAGAAAACTAAACAAGTGGAAAATATTTCATCTACCTAATTTTAAAAATTATCTCAGCCGAAAAAATGTAAAAAAAATGGCTATCTATATAAAAGATAGTTCCTACCTGTTTTGCCATTTATGACATCATTTCATTATGACAACTGTGAGAGCAATAATGCAATGCTATCGGAGCCATTTTCCAGATTTGGGACCTGGGTGACTGACTGTACAACCTATGGAAGACATTTCTCTTTTCTAGATCTTAGTTTATGAATCTAGTCAATTTTGACTAAAGCTCTAGACTTTACACATTTTTATTTTACTCACATGTCCACAAATAATTTCTATTCACACGCAGTGTAGGAAAAATAAACCACCGGTGTTTCCAACCCTGTTGTCCCACGTAAAAGCTGTGTAACTTTGGACAATTGACATATGCTCTCAGTGTCTCAGTTTCCTTGTTAAGTAAGTCAAAGTAATAATAATAGTCACTCTGTAATGTAATGAGGACAAATAAGATATTATATACAAAAACTTTCACAGAGTGTCTGGTAAAAGGTGATTGCTTAGTAAATGCTATCTATTATTATAATTGCTTGTAATTCTAAAATGGCCTATGTTACATTTGTGTAAATGTATGTCTATATGAGTTTATATGTGATAGGCATATAGTGTATAAAGAGAGATAAATATATCTATAGTCCTTTTTAGAGTGTAGGAGCATATATTTCTTTTAAGATATTTAACAACTTTGAACTTTATAAAATCATTTCCACAAAATCCATATGCGTAGGAATGAAACTTAAAACATAGAATTTCTAGCTCTCGAGGATTCCCACAAGAGGGGAAAAAGATTATTTTCATGACTGGAAAAATAGAAGCACTTTGAGACAAACATGTGCTTCAGACTATAATCCACTTTCCTTTCCTACCACAGCACAGACAGCATTATGAACCAGAAAGTTGTTTGAGCAGCCACAGATAAGGAATTACAAATCTGGAGGTTCAAGAGTTGTATAAAGCAGATGTAAGGTTAATTTGCATGGTTTAGTTCCCTCCCAGATTTTTTCAATATATTTCAATGGCTTAAAACTCTGAAAAACTGATAGGAAATAAAAAGGTTTCTATAGGCTCTCTGATTTCTTGCTGACTCAGCTGTCTGAAGGCAAAGCCAATTACTATGGCTTGCATTTTCTTGTGCAGAAACCAGAACATACTCATAGTTAAATAGAGTCATTAAATATTTAGGGGAGGGAGAAAAGTTTTATGAATTGAGATGATGACAACAAAAAACTATGTATGGATATTTTCCTCTTAAACAACAAGAAAACACTTTTCTGAGAGTAACTTGAAAATCTCAAGCATGAAATATGATTTGATTTAATATCCATTTAATGATTTTTTTATATTTTATTTTTTTATTTTATTTTATTTTATTTTTAATTTTTTTTAATTTTTATTTATTTATGATAGTCACAGAGAGAGAGAGAGAGAGAGAGAGAGGCAGAGACACAGGCAGAGGGAGAAGCAGGCTCCATGCACTGGGAGCCTGATGTGGGATTCGATCCCGGGTCTCCAGGATTGCGCCCTGGGCCAAAGGCAGGCACCAAACCACTGCGCCACGCAGGGATCCCCATTTAATGATTTTTTTAAATGTTGATTTTTTGGTTGGCATGTAAGAAGAAATATCCTCTGATATAAAGCTAAATTTTATCCTTGGCGTAATAAAAAAACCAATATGGTCTTCTGAACAAAGAACTAGCTGAACAATTGGGATTCTATTATTGGCCTCACCAGTGACTTACTTGCTCAGTGACCTCAGACATATCGCTTAAATGGCTTTGTGCCTCAAGGTTCCCAGCTGTAATATAGAGATTATAATGCCTGCACCTACTTCATGGGACTGTAGAACTATTTCAGTTGAGTTTGTTTAAAACCCCAAAGGTTTTTGAAACTATCAGAAATAACAGTTAAATTCAAACAAGGTTGTATTTCATTAATTTCTTTTTACTGTTTGATTTGGCTTTCTTGTAGTCTTATATAATCCTTTTTGTACTAAAATAAGTCACTAGGATGAAATTAATAGGTAAAGATTTTCATGGGATATTAAGGAACAATTTTAACAGTGAAGGGAAATTAAGAATACACTTCTGAGATCCACTGATATAACTTCTACTCCTTGGCATATTTAACTCATGATTCAAAAGAGAATTGTAATATGATCATGTAACTTGGAACTTCTCACTAAATCTATAATTGGCAATTTTCTTTTTTTTAATATTTTATTTATTTATTCATGAGAGACAGAGAGAGAGAGAGAGAGAGAGAGAGAGAGAGAGGCAGAGACACAGGCAGAGGGAGAAGCAGGCTCCCTGCAGGGAGCCCAAGGTGGGACTCGATCCCGGGACTCCAGGATCACGCCCTGGGCCAAAGGCAGGTCCTAAACAAATGAGCCACCCAGGGATCCCCTCAATCGAGATTTTCTCATACTGTCTCTATAAATGCACTGATAATGCATCTTCATTTCTCCAAATCCAGAAGACCTATTAAAGCCCTGTTCAAATGCCATGTCCTTCTAGATTCCTTCCCTCTTTGTAACACTATGTGTCATCCAATAAGGAGTTCTGAATAGTAGGAGGACTTGAGTAAGAGAGATAGCTCATGTTTTATATTCCTGACGTTTCATGATTTCTTACAATTATAAATACATTTGCATACAAATATATATGTATACATTTATTATTTATTCAAAATTATTCTTGAAAAGAACTTTGAAAAGTTCTTCTCGAACTCCAAACTAGAACTCACTACTCCAACCACAGAAATATCTTATTTGCTCTGTTCTCACAACACTTCTTAGAGTCTTAGACTTTTGCATTTTTACGAAAACTTAGAATCAAGGTACGGTCGACATTTCTCACCTGTAAGTGAAATAGTCTCAACTTAATAATCCTTCCTCCTGCCATATCCCTTAGTCTATTTGGTGTCATACTTTGGTTTTTATTCTTTGTTTTGTTTTTACATATTTAAGCTTTTTATCGTTGATTTAGCTTCTTTTGGTCTCCAATATCATGCTGAAGTGCTGTCTAGTGTTCCTATGTGCAAAAGTGTACAATGTGTCTTACAAAGAAAATACATGTGGTAAGCTGCATTCAGACAAGAGTTATAGTGCTATTTGCCATTAATTCAAAGTTAATCAATCAACAATATATATTAAAGAAAGTATTTTTAAAGAGAAACATAAAACAAAGTTATATATTGATCAGTTGATAAAGATGTTGTGATCAGTTCTCAGGAATATATCCCTGCATTATCCTTAGGAAAAGTGGTTCTGTATTTGCTATTTTGGCATGTGTGGTCACTTTATAGAATATAACTACCCACCAATAATAAGAAATGGCTGTGCCTATTTTGTTTGTGTACAAACACTGCCTTCAGCAATATTTTAAAATCTCCCTTCTAATTCCACAGTAGTGCCTGTCTTGTGCACATTTCCAATTTTATGGTCATTTCAATTATAAACAAAAATTTGGCCAACTTTAAAGCTTCAGTTTCATATTCGTTTTAATGCTTGCCTCCTTCTTTCCCACAAAACTAGCCAGATAGCTATCCCAAGAATGAAACTGAGGCATACATCTTTTACTTTTTGTTATCTTGATATTCTGAGCCGTCTTCCGTGCCAAAATGGAATAGGACATGTAGTTACTCATATGAATATTGCTGTAGTTTTCTTTTCTTCACCCTGCTGCTCTTGTTAAGACTAACTGGTCATTGATACTGTTTCTGTGCAGCATCCAGATGCTGGCTCTCTTTTCACATCCAATATTGCACTCTGCACTCTGCATGTGATTATATCATTGTACACCAAAACAAATAGCCACATGTCTTTCTTCCTCAAATCATGTCATTCTTTAGATCTGGTATATGTGATATTCTATTATTTCTTCTTTTAATAGCTACCGTAGTAATCATTAATGTTATTGTAGATTTTTGCTTTCCCTCTTTTTGGGAAAATGATAGTATTATTCTTTGCCACTCCACACATTATATGAAGTCATGTGCTTCTTAGAGTAGAAACCTCTAAGAAGTAGGACATAATTTGCAATGTCCCCTTTCACTACCACAGCAATCTACATCTCACTGCAGACAGTAGAATCGTCACCAAATTATATTCTTGGCGGAGTATAATGTTGAGACAAACCTCCCAGTTGATAGTATCAAAAGTAAAGTGGTGCCTTAAAAAATAAAGTATGTGGCATTGGCTTATAAATTCTCCAGATTGTAAAAGACAACGTTAATCAGAAGTTAAAGACCGCATTGGTGAAATATTTGATAAAATTGTTTTTTGAAGTAATTTACAAGGAAGACTGGATAACTAAGAAATGTTTAGATCTAAAGATTGGCATTGGTAGTATGTTTCAGTTTGGGGTGATTTCTTTAAGAAACGTATTTTGAAAAAAAGAGGCAAACTGAAAAAAAGTGGCCAGTTTGCAAGTAGGAATAAAAAATAAAATAGAGATTTCAGAAACTCAGTGATTTCAAATGTTGAAAAAATTTACCGAATTAAGACCCCAATACAAAGAGATAACACTGAGAAAACATTTTGACTCAGAAAGGCAGATCAGTGTTCAGCCTTGGTAATTTTGGTCTAGCAACGACGATGTGATTTAGCTGAATGTGAAGTTCGTAAAAGATACACATGATTGGCTCCTCCAAGTCAATAAGAGCTGGCTCTAGCATCCCCCCTGTCTCTCATCTTCCAATAAGCTATCTTTGGCTTTCTCTCATAGTCATAGAAGGAGTTCCAGAAAATAGGCAGAAGTATTCAATAACACTTGAGGCCTAAATGCATAACTGATCCACTGTGATTTCCCTTATATTTTATTGCGCAGAGCGCATCACAAGGATGTGAAAAATCATGAATGTGGAAAATGATTCCAAATCATAAATGTGGAAAGTGATTCCAAACCATGATATGAGTTTCCATAAAGTCCTATTACAATGCATACACATTTGCTAAATCTAATAAATGTTACTTAAGGCTACTAATAGGAGAGAGAATTAAGAAAGAAATATTAAATGGTAATAGTTCTAGTTTTTATTTTTTGTGATATTTCAATTACAACAATATATATTCCATCTAAGCTGTGAAAGATGAAGAAATTTACAAAATTTCATTTTACCCATTAATCATCTGCCAACCATTAAACTTAGTCTTGTAAAAGTTGTTACATTTTTATTTTTAAAGACTGTTTTTAGATAGATTTGCTTTGGTAACAAATAGCCCCCAAACTTCAGTGGCATAAAACATTACTTTTAGTAATTTTAAGCACATTTACTTTTAATCAGGAGCTATATGTTTGTATGCTTTATATGCCTTTCCATTACGGACTGTGCTTAAAGGAACAATCTCTGCTTGGGACATCTCTGTTGGCAAAAAGACAAAGCAAGATAGCTGGTAGAAACTTAGAGTTACCTTTTCTACTCAAGTGTGTTAAGTCATATCTGCTCCCGATTAAATTGCCAGCTTGTTATTGAAAATAGTAACAGTGACAATAATAATACAATAAAAAATGAACTTATTTCCTTAAACTAAAATATTATGGTGAATTTATATCAGATAGTCATAAGAAGTAAGTATTTTAGGGAAGAGTAAGAGTGATAAGCTTATAGCAGACAATGGCTCATAGAAATCCTGAAATATTTCTGGAAAACATAAGGGAGGGAATCAATATTGGGGTAGGCCATTTTTTCCTCCTTAGAAATAGCTCTCAGATCTTTTCTTCTTTATCCTTGTCTCCAGTCTCTCGAAAGTCCTTCTTTTTGTACAGTAACCCTAGACGTATCTTAAAAGGACAACAGAAAGCAAGGACCCCGAGTTTACATCCACATAAACCTAAAACTCTTCATACATTTTTCAAACACCATGACACTATATAATCTCACATTACCTAAACTTCATCACTAGGAAATAAGGATTCCATTAATTTGCTATTCTAATTTGTGAAAGAAACATATTCCAATAGGTCTACAACTGAAGTTCCAAATTCAGCTGCAACCTTATGCATCTAAAGACTAAGGGGAGTTTTATTAGTTTCTTAGGGCCACTGTAACAAACTACTAAAAATTGGGTAGCTTAAAACAACAAAAATTTATTTTCTCATAATTCAGAAGATTGGAAGTTCAAATTAAAGTGTTGACAAGATTGGTGGTGACTGGAGGTTCTCTCCTTGTTCCTGGTGGTTGCTGGCCATTCTTGAAATTACTTGACTTGTAGATAGATCACTCCACTCTCTGCCTTTGTCTTTACATGATGCTCTCCTTTTGGATTTGTTGATGAATCTCTTTCTTCTTATGAGAACACCAGTCATATTGGATTTAAGCTCCACCTTAATCCACTATGTTTTCATCTTAACTTGATTGTATCTACAAAGACACCACTTTCAAATAAAGTCACCTGCATGGGTTCTGAGTGGATATATATTTTGGGAGATTACTATTCAAGCCAGTATAGGAGGCTCAACCAAATCTATTCAGGATAAACTCAAAGACCCACATCAAGACCCATTTTAATCAAACTGCCAAAAGCCAAAACCAGAGAATCTTTTTTTTTTTTTTTTAATTTTTTTTAATTTTTTAAATTTATTTATGTATGATAGTCACAGAGAGAGAGAGAGGCAGAGATACAGGCAGAGGGAGAAGCAGGCTCCATGCACCGGGAGCCTGACGTGGGATTCGATCCCGGGTCTCCAGGATCGCGCCCTGGGCCAAAGGCAGGCGCTAAACCGCTGCACCACCCAGGGATCCCCGAAAACCAGAGAATCTTGTAGGTAACAAAAGAAAAATGACTTATCATATATAAGGGATCTTCACTAAAATTATAAGCAGATTTCTCACCAGAAATTTTGGAGGCCATAAGAAAGTGAGCTGATATATTCCAAGTTCTAAAAGAAGAAAAAGTATAAACCAAGAATAATATATCCAGCAAAATTGTACTTCAAAAATATCATAAATTAAGATTTTTGTCTTATAAAAATCTGAGGGAATTTGTTACCACTACACATGCTCTGCAAGAAATACTAGAGTCTTGAATGTCAAAAGGAAAATATAATAGATGGTAACTGAAAGATGTATGAAGAAACAAGGATTTCAGGAAATATAAATATATAAGCAATTACAAAAGCTATTATTACTGTAACAATAGTTGGTAACTTTACTTTCTGTTTTTTGTAGGAATAAGAAATGAAAACTTTTTAAAATACTATTATTAGTCTAAAAGTATCATTGGAAGTTTGGTTTGTAATTCCACATTTTGTTTTCTACATAATTTAAAAAACCTGGTGAATTAAAAAAATATCAACTTACGGTTTTGGATATACAGCATATAAAGATGTAATTTTGTGACATCAGCACCTGAAAGGAATAGGGATAGAGCTATAAAGGAGCAGAGCTTTCATATAGTATTGACAAATTCAAATTAGCATATTATTATAGTTTCAGGTATAATTTTAAATATAATCCTCATAGTATTCACAAAGAAAATAGCTTTAGAATACACACAAGAGGGGGTTAGACAGGACTTTAAATGTTTCACTAAAAGAATCAACTAAACATGAAAGAATATGGTAATGCAAGAAATTAGGGACAAAAAAGCTATAAGACATATTTGATGTAAATCAAATAGCAAAATGACAGAAGTCTTTATCAGTAATTACATTAAATATAAATTGATTAAATTCTCCAATCCAAACATAGAGAATGGCTGAATGGGTTAAAACATGGTTAAACTATCTGCTGTCTATAAGAGACTCACTTTAGATCCAAGACACGAACGTGTGGAAAGTGAAAAGATGGAAAAAACCCTTGCAAATAGTAACCAAAAGAGGAGAGGGTGGCTATAGTAACACTAGAAAAAATAAACTTTAAATGAAAAAAAGGTAATAAAAGTTAAGGGACATTATATGTTAATGTTCATACGGCATGATACAAAATTATAAACATTTATATACCTAATAACAATCAAAATATATAAAGCAAGGTTGTCTTCCCTTGGTAATCTAATCTTTCTTCTTGGAAGAAGCCTTAAAGAAATAGTTTTGCAATAATAGTTTGATGCTTTAATACTTCACTCTCAATAATGATTAGAAAAATCAGAAGAGATTTCTCTGGAAAAGGAAGAAGGAAATAGAGGACTTGAACCACACAACTAAACCAGTTACATCTAACAAACATATATATAGAGTTCTCTACCCAAAAACAATCATTCTTTTCAACTGTACATGGGTTATTTTCCAGGAAATTGGAACCCTTGTGCACTGTTGATCAGAATGCAAATTTGCACAGCCATTGTAGATAAACAGGGAGGTGTGTGTGTGTGTGTGTCTGTGTATGTGTGTGTGTTTTAAGATTTTATTTATTTATTCATGACAGACACAGAGAGAGAGAGAGTGAGAGAGAGAGAGGCAGAGACACAGGCAGAGGGAGACGCAGGCTCCTTGCAGGGAGCCCGATGCAGGACTTGATCCCAGGACTCCGAGATCTTGCCCTGGACCGAAGGCAGGTACTAAACCACTGAGACACCCAGGGATCCCCTCAAGATGGTCAATTTTAATATATCATGTATATTTTACCACAATTTTAAACTGGAAAAAATGATTATTTACCGTTAAAGCAAAAATAATAACAATGTGGTGTGGAGTTTATAACATATGGGGAAATAAATGTGTGACAACAATAACAAATGGCCATGAGGATAGAAATGGAAGTATACTATTATAAGGTTCTCACACTTCACATGAAATGGTTTAATATTACTTGAAGTGTTGAAAAGTTAAACATATATACCATCAACCTGCAATCACTAAAATAAGTATTTATAGTTAATTGGTGAACAAAAGTGATATGTGAATTCATAAAAATATCCAATTAGTATAAATTAAAGAGAAGAAAAAGGCAACAAAGAACACATGGAAAAATGGAAACAAAAATAGTAAGATTTCAACCTTGAATGGTTAAACATAACACTACTGTGTTATCTGAGACATATACCTGAGAGGAAAAAAAAAGGCAATACCTATAGGAAGATTTATATGCAAATTGTTCATAGTTTTATTCATAATATTCATAATATTATTATTCATAATATCTTAAAACTGAGGGGCACTTGGGTGGCTCAGCGGTTGAGCATCTGTCTTTGGGTGAGGTCATGATCCTGGGTTCTTGGGATCAAGTCCCACATCAGGGTCCCCCCAGGGAATCTGCTTCTCCCTCTGCTCATGTCTCTGCCTCTCTCTCTGTGTGTGTGTCTCTCATGAATAAATAAAATCTTAAAAAAAATAAGACACACACAAAAAAGCATATACTATAGGATCTAACTAAAGAAAATTTTAGAAAATTCAAACCAATAAAAGATGTCAGAAATAAAATCAGTTATTGCCTAGGAAAGGTTGGAGGTAGCTTGGTTGGGAACTGTGATTACCAAGGGAAGACACAAATTTTTGTAGTTTATGGAGATGGGTTCAATATCCTGATTGTATTAATTGTTTCACAGGTTTATATATTGTCACAACTTACCAAATTCTAACTATAAATTAGACTTTATTGTAGTTAATTACATCTCAAAAAATAAAACTAGCATAAAGGCTGAAACAGAGACATTAGCAATCCCATTTTAAACAACAAATATAAAGATTAAAAAATTACCTTTTATTATAAGACATAGTTTACATATGTTTTCTCTAACTAGAATTCCTATATGCAACATTCCAGAGAAGCTGTGTTAAAAGACACTGTGTTAAGAAGTAATGTCTAAAAATTTGTCAGTCTATACCATCTGTACCCATTGTATAAACATCTTTCTGTTAGATAACTTGAAGATTTATTATGGAAGCAGCAAATATAGTGCATGTTCACCAAAAATGTATCACATACTGTAGGAGAAGACACAGGCCATTGTATATCAACTAATTGGTCATGGAAAAACTATATATATTAAAAACAAAAAACTTCAACACATTAAGTCAATCATACTTTTGGAACAAGACACATTATTGGTTTCATTTTAAAATTTAGGAGATCCGTGGGTGTAAAATTCATACAATAGTGTTTCTTGTGATTCCTTTTAAAAATGCAAATATCTCCTAGGCCTGCAAATTTCCTGAAATTCAACACCTTCTGCTCTGTTGAAATACACAGATATGTTCATCTTTAATTAATAGCTCACTACAGACTGAAATTTAGTACCCTTCAATTATTATGGTTTGATTTAGAGAAACAATACTTCATTTATTTTTTTATAGTCAAACTTATGGGCACCTGGGTGGCTCAGTCAGTTAAGCGACCTACTTTTGATCTCAGTTTAGGTTTTGATCTCAGGGTTGTGAGTTCCAGCCCTGTGTTGGGCTCCATGCTGGGTGTGGAGCCTACTTAAAAAGAAATAAAATAAAACAAAAATCAATCAATCAATAAACAGTCAAATGTATTATATTAGTGGTATATGTTATTAAAACTACCTCTCAGAATGCATGGGTTGGAAAGATAATGAAAATGTTTCCCAGTTTGGGAATTACCTCCTTGTCATACGTCAAAAAGTTATTAGAATTAATTATTAATATTAATATTAATCAATTAATATTTACCTCCATCACTTTGTTCATATCTGCATAAGTCCCTATATTGCAGATACCTTATGTAGTCTTAATCTATATCTATACCTGTATGTAACCAAGTGTGCTGGAAATCTGAGACAAAAGAATAGCTTAAAATGGATGAGCATATTTTAGTCTATATGAAATTTACTATCAATTGAGACGATAGGTCTTAATTGATTTTAGTTATGTGTGTATGGGGGAGAGTGTAGGTAAAGGAAACATTAATTGTATCTTTGCCTCAAATTCTGACTCAATAGAAACTTGAATTTTTCATTTTAAATGTTATTTGTTTAACTATGTTAAGTTTATTTTTACCTGAGAAACTTAGGAATCACAGAGACACAAAGATAGTAGTGATCCCATTCTAAATAGTGTGGATATAAAATCTTTTCCTTATGGTGCTAGTTTGTACAGCTCATTTCCATGCCCGGTTACTCACTAATGCTATTATAGTTAAATTGGAATCTTTCTAATGACAATCACACTACATGAAATGTTTCCTTGTAATTATATTAGAAGAAGATATGTTGTGAAAACTGTTAGCTTGACTAGTTAAAACTTGCAAAATGTATGTTATTCTTGCACTTAGCTACATATTTTTGGAAGAAAAAAAAGTATATACAGTGTTCCTTGGCAGTGGATAAAAATCCAGATTTTATTTTTTCACCAAAACAGATTAAATCATACCTGAAATATATAAATTATTTTCCTGAATATTCCATCCCTGGCCTTTTTTTTTTTTTTTTTTTTTTTTTTGCCTTAGGACAGTAAAATACCTTCTTTATAAATAAGAAGGTGGTTTTAAAATAGTACCTCCTTTCATATGATTGAAACAAACATTTTTTCTGACCTCCAGTTTGCATTTTGACTTTGTACTGGAGAAACATTATTCAGGCTTTCAGGAGAGCAGTACTAGTGAACTTAGAAAATATCTTGCCAAGTGGGCAAAACACAACTAGCTCTTCATTCTTCTGGAATGATTTTCAAGTATTAGAGGTCAATCAACAAATTGCAATGCCGAGTGGTCTTTTAGTCATCATTAATTTTCTGGTATTTCTAGAGAATTTCTCCCTCTATTGTTTACTTCATTTAGCAATCCTCCATAGATTTTTGCATTATTAATATTACTGTATTCTCTCATCTATATACAGTACAAAGACAATAAGCAAACAAACACACTGGGAAAAAGTGGGTAACACAAAGGTGTTTGGAGGGAAAGCACATGTTTTTCCAGCTACTAAAAACCTGATATTACATGAAAAATTAAGTTTATAATTGGTATATATTTGACAAAAAGAAGTGACTTTTAAAAACGTTGTCATTACCATTTCTGGTCATAGCATATTCTAGTTGTGTTATCCCAGCAGTGCTCCCAAAGGAAAGATTTAAGTGCAAGTAGTTTATTTGGGAAGTTATTTCAGGAAGCATTGCAGGGGTTGGGGGTGGGCAGAAAATGATATAGGGAAGGGAAGGAAGTAAATAGAGCATGCAGATATGAGCAGGTCATTGCTATAGGCAACTGTAGCTCAAATCCAACAGTAACTTCTGAAGTATGGTGTACAACACAAATTAGGAAATTATAGCCCTCAGGTAAAACCTGCTACATCACCTATTTTGGTACCCCCTGCAGTCAGGGGCACCATTCCAGCAGTCTGGCACTGTGAGCCACAGAAACCAAGTTTAGATGCCCTCCCTATGCTCCCAGCACCTGTCACCCTGGCCAATGGCTGCACCATAGTCCTGCATGGGGTCTGTGCCTGGCCACCTTCACATTTGGCACTTCTCCATGTTGACAACTTTTGTTGGACACCTAGCTTTGGAATCTCAGGCTGAGTATCAGGAGCTCTGAATGTCACCTCATCTCTGTCCAACTGCCCAAATTGGGTTTGGAAAACTCTTTAGGAGAAGAGAAGGAAATGCAGGGATTCCTTGGATAGAGAATGAAACTGATGAGGAGATAGCCAGCATTTCCCACTACCAGGTACCCCTCTTGCCCAGTTCTTTTTCCAGAGAATTTTTCCACTTGAGCCAAAACAGGCCCACCATCTGGGATGACTCATCCCAGGAAAATGAGGCAGGACAAGTGTTTTCTATCTTGTTATATAAGTATCTACATAATATACTCAACCTTGCCTCTTGGCAGAAAATGCTAAAAATAATCATCACCTGGCCTATGATGGGCTGAATAATATCCTCCCCAAAGATGCATATGTCCTAATCCCCAGAAATTATGAATATGTTACCTTACCTGGCAAAAGGGGCCTTATAGATGTAACTAATTTAAGGATCTTGAGATTATCCTGATTATCCTGTGTACCCAATGTAATTACAAGGGTCCTTATAAGAGAGATGCAGGAAAGTCAAATAAAAGATGGCAATGTAACAAAAGAAATTGTCAGTGAAGGAAATATAATGTCACTACACTTTTTAAAAATTAAATTCAATTAATTTAACATATGGTGTATTATTAATTTCAGATGTAGAATTTAGTGATTCATCAATTGCTCATAACATCTTGTGCTCATTGCATCACATGCCCTCCTTAATGCCCATCACCTAGTTACCCCATTCCCCATATACCTCTCCTTCTGTATCTCTCAGTTTGTTTCCTATAGTTAGGCATCTCATAGTTTGCCTTCCTCTCTGCTTTTATCTTATTTTATTTTTCCTTCCCTTTCCCTATGTTCACCTCTTTTGTTTCTTAAATTCCACATGAGTGAAATCATATGGTATTTGAAAATAGAGAAGGGGACCACATTTCAAGAAAAAACGTATAGCCTCTAAGACTAACAAAGCCAAGGAAATAGATTCTCTTGTAGAGCCTCCAGAAGGAACTAGTCCTACCAACACCTTGACTTTAGCCCAGTGAGACTGATGTTGAGCTTCTGACCTTTCGAACCATAAGATAATAAAATTTAATTGTTTTAAACCACTTTAGTTTGTGATAAATTGGCGAGGCAACATATGTTGGGAGCTGCCTGCCAGGAAGGGGTTAATGGATCGAGCAATGGCTCTCAGTTGACTCTTCCAGCCACGGCCCACCTGAGCCGCATGCCAGGAAGGGGTTAATGGATCGAGCAATGGCTCTCTGTTGACTCTTCCAACCTCGGCCCACCTGTCTCACCCTTGTTGTTGAAGGCTTGTGGCTCAAGGACGCATACTGTTGCTGTCTACTGTGAAAGGACATGTCTGGAGAACTAAGCTTAAAATATCCTGCTTGTTAAACAACCCTGCTTTATAAAAGAGTGAATAATACAAATAAAGTTGGCATTGTGGCTGAATCCGGCCATATGTCCCCCTGCTCCCACTCTGTTTATGTCTCTTTTCTTTTCCTCATTCCCTTACTCTCATCCCTGGATGGTTGTCGCCCCCAGCGTGCGTGACACAGAGGGAGAAGCAGGCTCTCTGCAGAGAGCCTGATGTGGGACTCCATCCCTGGACTCCAGGATCATGCCCTGAGCTGAAGGCAGGCGCTTAACCACTGAGCTACCCAGGCATCCCGGTTTGCTTGTGTTTTTTTCTGATTTATGAATTTGTTCATTTTCATCCTTGAAAATTATTTGATCTTTGGAAAAGATTATTTTAAAAAGGATTGTTTTTTGCCCTTATCAGAAGTCTAGGTTCAGACAAACAAAAAACAAACAAACAAAAAGTCCAGAACCACCACTTTAAAATAGTTGCAATTTTTCTTTGTTTCCCTTTAATCACCTGGTAATGTTATTTTTAATTCCATTCAGTTGTGAGAGCTAGCATGTAGTTATAAATTATCAGAGAAGAAAGTAGATTAAGCCTCCACCACATTTCTGCTCAAAATACATGAACAAAATCACAGTAAAAACTGAAGTTAATGGGTAGCATATTTAATTGTAATTCAATATTAAGTGCATTCTTGATACCACAGGTAAGTACACAGTAGTTATGTCAAAACTTACATGAAAATGGGAAGCCAATGATGTAGGTGATCCCTGAAGCTATTCTTTTGTTCAACTGAGAGAGCTTTCACTTTGGTTTGCAGACTTCATTTCATGTTTCTTATAGGACACAAATAAAATGGAAGACCTGCTGACAGTTTGGATCCTCCTGGAAACAGACACGAGGATAACATAACCAACTGTGAAAGATAAATAGGGGAGAGAGTAAGGATAGGGAGAAGGAGCTTCAAACAATGATTTTTGAAAGAAAAAAGAAAGACAATGATTGGATGGGGAAGAGACTTAGGATGAAGTATAGTTCTCAGAAAGTCTTGATCAACCCTACAAAAAGCTCCAAGCAAAGATTTACTGTTAGAAGGGTCCTGCATCAACCAAAATGACTCTCCTCTTTCCTTGTGCTCCATCAACAGCTAAGAGAGCCAGTAAAAACCACAGTCTCCTATGAATGTAATGACTTAGCTGAAGGTATGGCTGCTGGAGGTTATCAAATAAACAAAATCTTCCAGCAAGTTCTTCTGAAGTTAGAGCTGAGCAGGGTTCCTTTATGGTTACTGCATCTAACCATGGTGAAGAGGCTGTGATATAATAGGAAATATATATGTAGTGTCTGTCCCTAGTTCCTGACACAGACTTCCTGAAATCCTTGTAATTTTCTGAGTAATGGGGTGATAGGAATACCTTACACAGTCCTCCTAAATCCCTTGATCTTTCCTATGTGATAAAGTATCTTTTGTTCTAGTGTGGGAACTCTTGGTGGATTCCTGGATAGTTTCAGGATGTGGGCTGGTCACCATAAAGATGAAGTAATGGTTAGAAGCATCAAACTCTCATCCCTATCCTCACATCCTCTGGCGAAGGGAAAGGGAATGGAGACTGAGTTAATGATTAATCATGCCCATGTAATGAAGCCTCCATAAAAATCCCTAAGCTATGGGATTCAGAGAGCCTTCAAAGTTAATGAACACATCCACATGCTGGGAGGGTGGTGCACCCCAGTTCTATAGGGAAAAAGCTCCTCATCTTGGGAGTCTTCTGGAGCTCCCCCTATACACTTCTTTGCTATTCATTTTTATCCTTTATAGTATATTTATAATAAACCGGTAATAGTAAATTAAGTGTTTATCTGAGCTCTGTGAGCCATTATGGTAAACTATCAAACCTGAGGAGGGATAAGAATTCCTGATTTGTAGAGGCTCCTGAGTGGCTCAGTGGGTTAAGTGACCAACTCTTGGTTTTGGCTCAGATCATGATCTCATGGTTGTGAGATGTAGTCCCCATGTCAGGCTGTGTGCTCACTGGGAATCTGCTTCAAGATCCTCTCCCTCTACACCCACCTGTGCGTCTGTGTGCTCTCTCTAAAACAAACAAACAAACAGATAAATAATTTTTAAAAAAGAATCTCTGATTTGTAGCCAATTCCAGCAAAAATGTGGGTAACCTGGGGACCCACTACTTGTGATTGGTGTTTGAGGTGGGACAGTCTGAAGCTTTAATCATTGGGGTCTGCATACTGATCCTGGGTAGTTAGTAACGGAATTAAAATAAATTGTAGGACATGTAATTGGTATCTGCAGAAAATTGGAGAATTTCTTGGTGTAGAAAATCTACATATTTGGTGTCTAAAGTGTTGCCAAGAGAGAAACAATTTTCTTTTAAAGTCAAAATATACTCCCATAAACCTGGAATTCCCCAGAAAATACATTGTCTCTATAAGGATGAAATAGGAATTATGCCTCCCCTGCCCCACTATGGAAATGAAAAATGTCTGGAATCTTTATCATTGAGTGAGGGCAGAAAATAATTCTAAAATAAGCAGAACGCACTATATTTATAACCAAGTGCCATTTTACATATATGCAAGTTTGTTTTGGACATAGATATTATTCTTTTTTCATGATGCCATAATGAGGTCATACATTATGGTTGCATATTTGTTTAAAAAGGTTGTAAGCTTCCAGAAGGTGGGGATAGTAGCGTTGAATTTCTCTCATTATCTTCCTGCTGCTGGGTCCAGAGCAAATGTGCAATAAATGACTTGGGTGAAGAACATGGATTATTTGTGCCAGAAGGAGCAGTAGTGTTTGGGGGAAAGGTCATGGCCGAATGCCCTTATGGATTTTGCTTATCTTGGGCAAGGGATGTTAGAATAATTGTAAAATATGGAGAAAATCCTTTTCACTCTGGAAATTTGGGTTATTTTGTGTGCAGAGACCGATATCCTGATGGCTGAGTTATAACTAGAAGAAAAACACTGAATGTGGTTGGGGACAGCCATTTCTCTTTCTTTTATGGGAAGAAATTATGGTTATTACCTGAGATTTCATAGCCATGAATAGAGTACTGATAGAAAGATTCTGAAGTATCTCAGATTTTTCTAGGTATTGTTCTAATCCAAAGAATCAAGGGTTCATAGGTAGTATGAATTAGGAAGCATACAGTTATAATGTTAAGGATTAAACAAACACAAAGACAATGACTCTGAATCCAGACTGCCTAGATTCATATACCAACTCAGCATTTTTTAAAGACTTTATTTATTTATTTATTTATTTATTTAATTATTTGACAGAGAGAGAGAGAGAGAGAGAGAGCACAAGGAGGAGGAGTGGTAGGCAGAGGCAGAAGGAGAGAGAGAGGGAGAAGCAGACTCCCTGCTGAACAAGGAGACTAATGCAGGGTTCCATCCCAACCCTGAGATCATGACCTGGGCTGAAGGCAGACGCTTAACCAACTGAGCCACTCAGGCACCCCTAGCCACTCAGTTGCCCCCCAACTCAGCTTTAACTAGCTGTATAACTTGGAGATACTATTTCTTTGTACAATGGGGACACCCACAAATTTCACCTCATACAATCATTGA
The DNA here is from genome assembly GCF_048418805.1 of Vulpes vulpes. NCBI lineage: Eukaryota > Metazoa > Chordata > Mammalia > Carnivora > Canidae > Vulpes > Vulpes vulpes. Next base: position 2,202,995 of record NW_027325668.1, read on the forward strand.
CAATATAAGTGAGTTAATTTAGATAAAGTGTGTTTAGGTCATATCTTGACACAATATTACCATATTAATATTATCTCTCTGCTTTCTTACCTGGACACCAGTAAGCTGAGGGGAAGGGAATATACTATTCAACTCTTCATGTTCCACAGCTCTAAAGGCTGCAACATAATAATAACAATAAAAATGATAATAAAATTTATTAACATCTTGTATATCACTGTAGTTTTATATTTATTTCTTTCCCTTATTACAATGAGGATAGTAACATCAATATGTCCATCTTACAAAGAAACTTATCATTAAAGAAACTTATTACCTTGCTTAAAATCAAACAAATAATAAGCAATGATGTTAAATTCTGGCTTAGTCTAACTTCTGAGTACTCTTTTATTTTTTTTTTAATTTTTTTAAATTTTCATTTATTTATGATAGTCACACACACAGAAAGAGAGAGAGAGAGAGAGAGAGAGAGGCAGAGACATAGGCAGAGGGAGAAGCAGCAGGCTCCATGCACCGGGAGCCCAACGTGGGATTCGATCCTGGATCTCCAGGATTGCGCCCTGGGCCAAAGGCAGGCGCCAAACCGCTGCGCCACCCAGGGATCCCCTGAGTACTCTTTTAAAACCAGTTATGCCATCTTAAAAGGAGTAGAATTTGATAAAACATGCATTGAATAGATGAAAGAACAAATGAATTTCAAAAAAAAAAAACCATCATCCCTTTTCACAATAAATTTACTTTATGGATATGTTTAGTAATGATAATGACTTCACATTCATTTCAGCACTGGTAAATGTGTTTTTTTCAGTATCTTTTACAGGTACTACAGCAAAGTGGTCTCCATAAGGCAAAATAAAATGTGGTGCCCTGGTATCTGTTTCTTTAATTGAGCTTTTAAAATATATATCATTTGAATGAAATTATAATGATTTCATTAACCTATTTTGCCCTTTCTCAAATATGCTGACTATAAATGTGATAGGAAATTACAACTGCCCATTGCTGGAAGAAAGCAATCAAGCTAGATTGACCAATATGATTATTACATGCCTGTCTGGCAACTTCTTCCCCCTAGATACTGAAGCTGAAGTTGGCAGATCATATAAATATCTATTTGTCTATTTATGAAAAAATTAAATCAGGAAAACTCAGGATCAAAATTTTAATTAGTTTTACAGAAGGAAGTCTCAAATTTTTAATTCTTAGGGATTTCCATTTTAATAGTAATTATAAAACATTCTGGCTTAGTTTGTTATACAGAGGTGATGGATATACATTCAGTGATTTTCAATGGGAAGCTTAAAATGCATTCCCAAATACCAAAATGTTTTACTGTGAAATAATTTTAAAATTTAGGAGAAAAAGAGACTATTAAGCTCTTAAAGGTGTTTAGGTTCATTTGCTAGATACCATATAAGCCAGATGCTATATGAGATATAAGGACTTGCAGATTTAGTAATTTTCTCATCTTTCAAATGTGAAGAAGTGTTGTTAGATATGCCGACATATAGATACCCAGAGGAAAAAAAGAAACAAAAAGCGATGTGGTACTGGAGAGGAGGAAAATAAAATAGCAATCAAATAAAGAACAAAGATGCACTGCATTGTATAGGGGAATGCAACAAAATATTTTCTCTTTCTCCTTCCACCCCTTCTCACTCTCACTCTCTCTCTCTCTCTTTATCTCTGTTTCTGTCTCTGTCATCTCTCTCTCTCTCTCTCTCTCTCTCTCTCTCACACACACACACACACACACAGACACACACATTCACACTTACACTCTGGATTGTGACCTGTAGTTTAAAAAAAAAAAAAAAGAAATCTAAAGTGTTTGGCTGCTGGCACAGAAGCCCCATTTACAGGTGTAGTCTTTTTAGGAATAGAGATTACAGAGAATCATACATCAGAAAATGAAAAATTTTCTTTCCAAAAAATCATTGATCATTTTATTATATATATATATAACTATTTAATTCACCCTACAGGCCATTTTTTCAAATAATTGCTACTTTTGCCCTTGCTTTCCAACATTATTCACTCATTTTATCCGTTTGAGAAAAATCCTCCCCTTAATGAAATATATCTCAAAACAGCTAGCATAAAAGACAAAAGAGTAGTTAGAATATTGAGATTGGCTTATTTTTGTGGGTTGAAAGGATTTTCAACCCACAAAAAAGGGCTTGTTTTCAAATAGGTAGTCTCTACATACATACCTGTGAACAGGATCTAAATACCTCCTATTTAAATCATTTATTATTTGGTTAATGACTGAAAAAGAAATTACTTGTCTTCGTCCAGTAAAAAGTTATGCTCTGAATTAGTATGATGTCTTCTTGTTCAAACCACACATAAATACACAGAGACCTTGATTTTTGCTGAAGATGTGTCCTGAGATTTGATGTATAAACCAATAGTTTGCCCCCCTTTTGGTCTTTCCTGGCACTTGGAGTCCCCATCATATTTTAATATGCTTTATATTCCAATTAGCAGTCCGCTTAAAAATCAGGTTGAAAATTTCTTGTTTATGGGAAGGGACTTTTGTTTTCTCTGTAACACCATTAAGAATTAGAACTGCTGTTTGAAATAGCAGGAATAGACAAAAAAATCCATTGATATAATATTGGACGACGTCTTTCCATAGAATGCTTATTACAAATGATAGAGAAACAGGCCTTACCAGGAAGTCCAGGTCATTTAACTTTCTCAAATTATAATTATAATTACCTGTATTTTGAGTGACAGGACCAGGTATCTAGAACCTCAGAGAAGGTGCTGTTTTCTTTCTCTCTCTCTATTTTTTTTTCCCATACCAACAAATTTAGGGGCAGTTTTGAAATAAGACATGTTATTTCTGGAAACGACAATATCACTCTCCAATTTTCTTACAATGCTGGTGCTTTCCTTCCCAGTGTCCAGTAAATTTCCTCAGATCCCTACACTGGGAATAATTAGAATACATATCTCTGTAATCCACATTCCAAGAAGCAAACTCAGAGCAAATCACAATTTTTCTTTTTGCAGAGTAACTTAGTTTATGTTTGTCAGGGGAAAAAAACAATAAGCATAAACTTACCTGTATCAACACATGATTGATTAATAACCTCAAACTCTTTCTGTTTATTTGTATTGGAAAATTGGGTACACGCTAACCATAATAATTTTTTTCTTGGTGAAATTCCAAACACTACTTTGAGTTATAAATAATTCTATGCAAGCAGATGTAGAACTTTTTTTCTTTCTTTCTTTAGTTAACTCTGAGTCTGGGGAGTTCTGCTCAGGAGTGAATTAGCAATTTTGCTTCCATCAGAACCACTTCTCTGCAGAGGTTTATTCTCCAAATAAACCTTTTTTTCCACTAAAAGGCTCCCTAGCAGCCACAAACCCTGTGGTTTCCCAATTTTGCACCTTCTAAGATTTTTCCACCAGCCTTCCTTTCCACTCTCATCTTCATCCCCCACCTTTCTTTCATGAAATACCTTCCACTTAATTCACCAGACAATTGTAGAAAAGTTTGGTGACCCGGAGTCACTGAAAGCCCAGAAACCAATATGTGGAACAGAGGAACCTAGGACTTCAGAGTAAGGAGCTTAGGTGTTCATCAATGAGGAATAGTTATATAAGAATACATATTAAATATACAGAGACAAAGATAAAAATAGAGGGCAGCCTGGGTGGCTCAGCGGTTTAGCGCCTCCTTCAGCCCAGGGTGTGATCCTGGAGACCCGGGAGGGAGTCGGTGTCAGGCTCCCTGCCTGGAGCCTGCTTCTCCCTCTGCCTGTGTCTCTGCCTCTCTCTCTCTCTGTGTGTGTGTCTCTCATAAATAAATAAATAAAATATTTAAAAGAGAGAGAGAGAGAATAGAGATATACTATAGAGATTCATGTACTATATATAAAGAAAAAGATATATGTGCCAGTAGGAATTTGTTTGAAAAGTGTAAATGGAAAAAAAAAAAAAGAAAAAAAAAAAAGAAAAGTGTAAATGGGCAAACTCTCCCTTAGTTTTTAAATTTTGTTTTGTTGTTGTTTAAAACAGTTTTAATTGTGCCCATTGTTCACAAGCGCGTGAAGAAATTGACACTCATGTTTAACAGCTGGTTTGAAAAAAAAGTTCAAATTTTTCTGTAGTGTGATTTAGGAATATAAATACTAATGTATATTAGAAACCAGAAAACTGTGCAAAATATCATATGTAACAATTAGACTTCTAGGGACTCCTCACAAGAAGAATTTACAGATATGTTCATGTTCACCTCAAGTATGCTTAATACAACATTTTTATAGTAGTGAAATGTTGACAGTGATGTAAATACCCAACACAGAGAAATTATTAAATTAATAGTACACATGTACACATATACACACATGTACTGGAAAAATATATAGCTATTAAAATGGCATTATAGAAGACTATTAAATGATTAAGAAACTGTTCATGATCTATAAGATGACAAAGGGTCCTTAAATTATATATATATATATATATATATAACAAGATATACACATGTGTGCATATGAACATATGTATATATACAAAATTAAAACTGGAAGGAAGCCCACAAAAATGTTAATAATTTATCCCTGAGGTACGATAGTTTGTTTTATTTTGTTTTTGGTGAGAATATTTAAATTCTAATGTCTTAGCAATTTTCAGTATGTAACAGTGTTGTTGTCTATAGTTACCATGTTTCACATTAGATGCTCAGACTTCTTTTATCTTGTAGCTGAAAGTTTGTACCCTTTAACTAAGTTCTCCCTCTTTTCCCTCCTACCAGAGATGGATCCATCTCTGGCAACTGCTTTTCTACTCTCTGTTTCTATGAGTTTTGTGTTTCTGTGTTTTGGATTTTTTGTTTGTTTTTCTTTTTAGATTTCACACATACATAATATCATGCAGTATTTGTTTTTTTCTGTCTGGCTTATTTCAGTTAGCATAAGCCCTCAAAATCCATATTGTCTTCAATGCCAGAATTTCCTTCTTTCCCATGGCAGAATAATATTTCATCATGTGTTTATATATATATCACATCTTTTTTTTTTATCCATTTGTCCATTAAGTGACACTTATATTGTTTCCATATCTTGCCTGTTGTAAATAATGCTATTTTCATTTCCTTTGGATATGTACCCCAAAGTAGGATTGCTGGATCATATGATAGTTCTATTTTTAACTTATTATGGAAAGTCCATACTGGTTTCCTTAGTGGCTATAGATAATTGTATAGATAAATATATAAATTCTTTGTTGAGTGAATGAACGAATACAAAACTAATGGAATAATTTAATGAAAAGTAAATGTTCAGGGTTAATTATAGTTATATTCCCTGATCTTTGCATACCACCCTCTCCCCTTTATTCACTCCTGAATACAAAAGTCTTCTATCACTCCATGTCTCTCATAGTGTTTAACATAATGCCAGAATGGTGTAAGGTGGAAAATCGAAGCCTATTTATAAGGTGGGATTCCCTCTATGTTAAGAAGTTCTGTGTATATGATACCTATGTGTTTTACACCAACAAACATGTTAAAAAGTAACATCTATTATCATAAATTGAATTCACTCCAGTTTTTACCACTTTTCCCTTAATACTCTTCTAATTATTATTTTTTATTTTTATGTTATAATTTCTCTGGTTAGCCCTTCTAGTGAATGATTTTGTCTTCTAGCACAGTATTTTTCTACCTAGTGGTGGTAAAGAAAGTTTTATTTCCTGATTTATCTTCAAATGCAGACCAATAATTACATAAAATACAATAAGAATTTTTAGAAAGAAATGTTAAAAAAAGACATGCCAAATAAAAACCCAAGCTTTTATATTTCATCCTAAATATAGGTATCCACTTCCATAAATAAGGAGTCCATAGGCAAAAGTGATGATAAGGGAGATTAATAACTTTTTTTTCATGGAAATCTTGATAGATCTCTTTGAAACTCAGTGTTTTCACCTGCAACATGGGAATTAAGATAACTAGACTGAAGGATTATTAAAAACATCAAACAACTCACGTAAAATATCACGTAAGCAGGTTATCATGTATGCATGTTTGTGTATGTGACATCATTACGATTATTTATTTTCATTACTTGAGCCGTCTGATTCTCAAGCACTTCATAGTGTGTGTTCCCTGGTCTCCTCCACTCCTGGTTCCCTCAGGCAGAACATTATATATATTTTAACCAGAAGTTTCTTTTCCTTCCAAAAAGACCACTTTATTTTGACTCTGTTCTACTACTTCCTTTAGATGTTTGAAAACTGTTTTTAATATCTTCATCCTCAAGCTCATCAATTTCTGTTTTATACAGAGAGATTTCCTTTGTTATTTCTAAGTAGGATACTTTCCTGGTTTTGCTTTTTTAAGTGGCTTTTTATACTCCTATGCTGTCATATAGAGTACTTCACCATATCCTTTTCAAGATTTCCCTTTTTCTTCCTTCAAAAATTTATCTTCCGGAAAGCATTCCTATCTGCTCATGCTTTCACATGAGTTAGTGAAATGTGAAATTTGTTCCCCAAAGTAATGTTCCAGTTCACTTTGACACAGGAAAATACAACAATAAACTGTAATTGTTCTCCTGTAAACAGGTACGTAACCCTCTGTTAAGCTGCTCCTGTGTGTGCAATGGAACTTGAAGAAGCGTGAGTAACCTGCTTGTGAGGAGACCACATAGAACTAAGACACACACACACAAATGATCCCTGGAAGCTCTTTGTTCAGCTTTGCTCTACTTTCTAATAGTGGATTTTGCCTTCATTTCATTTGCTTTTCTTTTCCATGTTTTGTTTTGCACCACAGTCCTCTCTACAGAGTGCAAGCCAATAGTTCTCCTGGAGTCAGTCTCTCTGCATGGTCACATTCCACAGTGCCACTTTTGCATCTGGTAGCACATTTATGGTTTTGCTAATTGATCTGCTTAATTGTACTTCCTACTGTTCTCTAGAGAACTCTCTTCATATCTGTCTACAACCTGTGCTCCTCCTGTAAAAAGCAATGTCAGCTGCATTAAATAAAATTCATTTTTGAGTGTATATTAGAGTCCCAGTTTCACTTGTGTATTTTACTTTCCTGGAAGTACCTGAGAATCTCCTTGTAAAAGAGTCTCCAGGCCATACATACAGACAGAAGCTATAAAAGCAGGCTTGTCTCATTTCTCTGGCACCTTGCACTATACACCCTTCACACACAATCCCCCACCACTGCGTATGGGCTGCTGATGGGGTTGCTGGGAAATGTCTTCACATATTTCATCAGTGTTCAGACAGATGGTCTTAAACAGAAACTGTTTGTGTTGTTGTTTTCCTGATCAAATATTTGCTTCATAGAAATAAAATTAATATTCTTCCCACTTTCCTCTTAAAGCATGGTATCTCTTCAAATTCCTCAACCCAATAGCTTTTCTCCTTGCTACCGTTGTGCCTATCATATGTTTTATTTATTTATTTTTTTTATCATATGTTTTATGCTATGCTTAGAAAATTCTTGAAATCAAGGTCCAGTTTCATTGTCTACAACTTTTAGTCTTTCAATATTCAAAAATTACCAAGTCGAGATTCTGTTTGCATTTACTATTTTTAAATATTGTAGTAAATCATATGTAAGATGTGCTTAAATATGTAAAACATTTCTTTAGAGTACTTACTTCCTTGAACTTAGTTCTTGAACTGATCATTTCCAATAAATAAGCAAGTGCTTATTATTTTGTTGCCAGCTTGCATCAGCTCAGACTCCTTCTTTCCTATTTCTGAAGTTCCTTTATAAATATCGCTACCATCATTTAGGGAGCACAAGTATCACCATTGTTTTTCTTTAGTGCCAACTTAAACTGCAACTTTTTTTTTCCTTTTACTCTCCATACTCTATCTCTGCACAACCTCAGATGTCTGTAGGAAGTGTCTTTGTTCTTGTCTGTTTTTCTCTTCTCTCACCATCCTATCTTTACAGACCTGTTATTTCCATTTGGATTACTGATTCCATGTCCTCACCCTGACTTTCTCAGTCTATGTACTCCTTTAAAGATTTCTGCAGCTATTTTACTCTTTAAAGCTGTTGGCTTGATTCCTTCCCTGGGGAATTTTCTTTATATCATTTTTAAAAATATGAGCCACCACTTTGTGACAGCTGGAAAGGTGAACAGGAATTCTCTATTCTTGATTATTCCTCTTATATTTTTAAAAATTTCTTCTTGTTCTCATAGGGACATTCTCAGCCTCCAAATACCTCTGCCAAATTTCTCAGCTGTTGAGAGATTAATTTCAGCTATTACCATAGCAGGATCAGAAAAACTAACATCTTTCACATTGCATTATAGAACCTCTATTTTCCCTTGTGTGTGTGTGTATGTGTATATATATATATATTTAAAAAAATCTATCAGCTCCTCTCATTTTTCCAGGGATCTTTTTGGTAATACAACTATAAGTGTGTGTATGTAAGTTAGCATCATTTGATCTCATATTGAAGATTGGCTTACACTTTGATTTTATTGCCAAGTATTTTGGAGTCAGAAAAACCTCAAACACTAGCCCCTTATGAACTGCAAGATTCCTTGACTCAATTTTATCTTGGAGAAATGGAGATTTTATTAAGTGTAGTTTTTGTTTACTGTTGTGACTTGTACTGAAGTATTTTTACATGTGAAATTCTTGGCATGATACTTAAACCCCTGACCTTTAATTTCCTTATCTTGAAAATGAAAATAATGCATCATTTGCAGAAATGGGTTATATATTAGCAATAATGATTGTAAAGTACCTGATACTCAATAATTGCCAGTAATGGTGATGATTGCTATTATCATAATTCACTTTTTAAAGTTTATCTGTCCCTATAACATTATTTTCTAAGATAGTTAAAATTATCTCCAAGTATCTGTTCTTTTTTTAACATGGTGAGTTAATAATAATGTGGCTTAAAAATATTTGTATTTGTTTCAAATGGGAGGTAAAGTTACTTTAATTTATAATGTTTATTTTTCTCTCTCCATTCCTCATTTCCAATCATACATTCCACAGTTTGAAGGTCATGTCTGGTATATTTGTAATATCCACTTCAACATGGACAGACCAGGGCACAGAACCCTGAATAGAGACGCTTAACCTTCTATGCATCCACCTTCATAAATGCGATGGTGAATTTTTGGACTAATATATACAGTTTTTTTTTTAAATTCCAATTTCCACAACTTTTTTCTTCTTTTATGTGACATTTACTGAATGCCCTAAGCATGGCAGGCAATATGCTAACCCTGGGGAATACAAAGTTGAAGATAATATCCTTACTCAAATGATTTCATAAACCCATGGAAGGGTACACCCACGTGAAACACATCATTACAGTACAAAGTGATTTTATTGTATTTTTTGAGAATCTCTTTGATCTCCTACTTTTCATTGTACTTTTAGTTCTTCTCAAGTCTATCTTTTAACTCCTTTTCAAATCTGATGTTTTTACTTTTTTCTAAGATTGTATTAAAATTAAAAGGAGCCTTAATTTCCTCCTCCCCTGCTCTGCTTTAATTTATAACAGAAATCTTTACTTTTTACCCAGTAGATGATCTTTAAAAGTACTATAAACTTTTCAAAAAAAGATATGCAGAGTATGATTCAAAAACTCTCATATATGCACAAAATAAAGCTAATATTTATAATAATTTAGATATGCTTCATTAATCCATATCCTAAATATAAAAACAGTTTACCTTTAAGTAAATTTTTTGGTTTTTCCAATAAAAAGTATATTTTCAAAACCCTAGTCCCATTACCCACCTAAAAAGTTAACAACTGTTAATCATTCCAGTCATATACTCTTTGTTAAAAAATCCTTTCTTTGATGTATTATTGGTAGAAAACAACAGCCAAGTTATTATGTTCATGCATTTCTGGATCAAGAAATTGAGCAGTGCTTAGCTAAGTGATTCTTTTGCTCCATGTGATTACTCAGCGCTAAGCCTACCCATATCGGGGGAGGGGACATACACCCCAATTCTCAATGGGAAGAATTTCCAATAAACTTGAGGACATGTTTTGAAACCACAATAGTCTTTAGTATTATATATAACACTAGTTCCATATTTCAAATTTTCTCAATTGTCTAAAAAGTGTCCTTTTACACTCAATGTTCAAATCAGGCTGCTTATATCTGTATCACATTTGGTTATTATTTTCTTTAATATCTTTTATTTTTTAAAAAAAGGCTCTTTTTTATAGTGTTGACTTGACAAGACCTGATCAATTATTTTATAAAATTACCTACCTTACTTCTTTGTGGTGTCACTTAATTTTATTGCTCCAACTCCTATATCTCCTGAAAACTAGAAATGAAATCTGAAGGTATATTAAATTTACATTCAGCATTTTGTCAGGGTGTCTACTGCATCCTATCTAGACAAACATAATGTCTGGTCAGCCATTATTAGTGGTTGATAAATTGCTTCAGGAAGTGACAATTTGTTCTCTCCTTTGCAAATTTATGATTTTTTTTTCATCTTGAAATCAACAAATAACACTTGGGGTGATGATTTTAACTTTAGGAATAACTTTAGGAATAAATACACCTATCAAGCTCTCACAAGATGTTTTTTAAATACATTGATAATTCTTGCTTGATATAATCATTAGAGTATTAGAGTAGTGGTTGCAAAGTGATGAATTTCTAATTCTATCCTTTATATATATATAGTTTTATATATATATATATATATAACTATATATATATAGCTATTCTAATAACTATTTTAATAATATATTCTATTAACTAGAATTCATACGTAAATATTTTTCTTATCAATTAAGATTATTTAGTATATCAAGTACATTCTCTAAAGAAAGGAAAATATTTTTTCTTTATTTTTACTGATTTTTTAGATAAATTATTGATGCACTCAATATCCTCAATAATGAAAAAGGTTTTTTTTCTTGTTTTGGCTTCCTAGCTTTTTGAAAAGCATTTTTAACACTATGAGTATAAAATGTATATTTAATGTTTTAAATTAATTGTGTTATTATTTCTCTGGTCTTTAAATTGCCCCCTCTTTTACAGTGCGATCTTCTTAAGGTTGTCAACTCTGACTTTTGGGAATGACTACATTGCTCTTTGATAGCTTTCTTGATTTCTAGCATAGCAAACTATTATATGTTAGTTTTGTACATTTTCTTCTGTAAACCTAAAAAAAAGCTATTTTTTCTAAGCAGCTCTAACTTAGTTGCCATGCTATGTACATAAGGTGTTCAGAGCCATTGAGTAGATGTAGCTTCTAGGCCTTTTCAGTGGACAGACCTAGGAATTTTTTTTTTTAACAAAAATACTATGAATTCATACTTTACACCAAATTTAATACTATGTATTTTTTAACTTTATGAAATTTTATATTTATATCCTCCTCTCTTACACTGAAAATTCTAAAATTACCTTTTCATTTGCTTTATCCTATAATATACATAATGCAAATTTTAAGTAACCATACTGATATTCTAACTAGAGCCATACAAGTGAAAAAAGTTAAAGTACTTTAGGTTTTCTTTGTGTGTAAACATTTCCTTTAAGAATATATGGCCAAAATACAATGTTTTGAACCTTATTGAAATGATTTGTTTTGTCTGTGTGATTATATCACTGGTATATGTCCATTCTTTTAGTTTGTCTTCAATTTTTCAGACCTGCATTTTTATGTACATTTATTTGTGACATATAATAAGTTTGTACGTTTTAAGTCAGAATTAATAACAATATTCCCTCAGAAAATCTTTCATTATAATTCCCTCCCTCTGTTCTCTGTCTTCCTACATAAATATTATTAGTTTTTATTTTGACTTTTCACTATTTTGTTTGTTTGGTTTTTTGGTTTTTGTTTTTGTTTTTTACAAATAAAAATATACGTATTATATTATATGCAATATTTTGCTTGTTTCCCCCTTGTAGAATTAAGACAAAGCTGTACATTTATTCATTCAGGAAATCTTTGTTAAAGACTTAAAACTATTCACTTTCCAGAGAAACAAAGTACACAAATACATAATGGTTAATATAATCATGAATTTAATAAGTTCAAGACAGAAATCACTTGAGGTTGTAACTGAGAAGAATGGATGGTGGGAAAATTAAATAGGATGTTCTAAGAAACTATCCATAGCCATGTGACGTTAATCTTGTAAGCTGAAGAATGAGAAGAATCCAATTGTGTAAGAACCAGAAAATAGGATGAGTGTGGTACATGCTAGAAATCAAAACCAGGCCAGGGAATTTGGAAATTAGTAGCATTAGAAATGAGTTTAAGTTGGAGGTTGGAAAAATATGAAGAGAGCTTGCATGCCAAGAAAATGAACCTTTATTTTATTTAAAATACAACAGAAAGCCACAGAATGGTTAGGGCAGAGAAGTGACATGATCTCATTGATATTTTAAAATAATCACTTCCAGGATGCCTTGGTGGCTCAGCTGATTAAGCATCCAACTCTTGGTTTCAGCTCATGTCATAATCTCCAAGTTCTGAAATGAGCACTTTGTAGGACTCCATGCTCATTGTGGAGTCTGCTTGAGATTCTCCCTCTTTCTGTCCTTTCCCCTCTGCCCATTCTCCTGCTCATATGTTCTCTCTCTCTCTCTCTCTCAAATAAATAGATAGATGATAGATAGATAGATAGATAGATAGATAGATAGATAGATAGATGATAGATAGATAGATGATAGAAAGATAAAAGCTTAAAACATATTTGGAGATGCATTTTGGAGAATGAATTAGAAGAAAGCAAAAATTAAAACTGCGTTCTATTATTACCGGTTTCAACCTCCCTTTTACCCATGACTTGCTAATTTCTGTATTCTTCCTATTTTGATTTGCCAGAATATTTCTTACAAAGTGCATTTGTCCTCTGAATGCTTCAACCTCTTTGAAATTTTTCTGATGTAAAGGCATAGACACTCCCTTCTTTGATGTGTCTCTATATTATTTACCATTATTACAGCATCTACCCTTTCTTTTTGTATTATGTGTTTCTATAGCAGTTTTCCTATGAATCTATAAGTTATCTGAGGGGATGATATAGTATTATCTTTGAATCCAAAATGGCTAACAAAAGTATAACACATCCGGAAATTTTTGAAATAAATAAATAAATGGAGATGTTAAAATGAATCTCCACAGACATTCAGGTTTTTAATTTTTTTATTTTTTCAAAGATTCTATTTATTTGAGAGAGAGCAAGAGTGGCAGAGGAAGAGGGAAAAGCAGACCCCTTGCTGAGCAGAGAGCCCAATGTGGGGCTCAATCTCAAGACCTTGGGATCATGACCTGAGCCAAAGGCAGATACTTAACAGAACGCACCCCTCGGGAGCCTCGACATTTTTAAATTGTATTTTAAAAATTGTATTCCCATAAAAATTTTTACTGGGAAGTAAATCAGTTCTTTTGGATGCTATACTCTGTTTTTCTCACCAAATTCTAATTTTCATATTTTTTTATCCACCCACCTTCATGAAATCATTCTGAAAGCCATTATCCCTTTGGCTTCTATAACACTTTTGAGAATAATCCTTATTCCATTTTGCCTTACTGTAAAGTTATTAGTGTGTGTGAGTGTGTGTGTATCATATTCCTACTAGTAAGTAAACTCCCTGAAGATAAGAACTGGTTCTCTTTTATCCTATTATATTTTACTACGCATGATAATGAGTCTGTTCTTCTCTTTAGCTCTTATATCACTTTCCTTGTTTTCTTCTATTATGTCCATATTAATTGAACAAATCCTATTATCTGATCAAGATAGCCTTAGTGTGCTTCTTAGCTTGCCTGAACTTTTGACATATTTCTTCCTGGTTTCAGGCATTGGATCTCCCTTTTCTTAGAGCATTTACTTGATAAAACTTTCGACTGAAAATTGTATCTGTGCCCCTTTAAGATGTAAATATTTTCTCAGCCTCATGCTAGGTTTATTTGGTAAAACCCAGAAATGTCTTTCTCGAGGATCTAGGAGCCATCCTTTTAAAATGTAATCATCAAGAAAGATTGCACTCCAAATCCCCCCTTTGCTGTGGGAGGGTAGGAGCTTAACCTTACTTAGCAAACACAGTATAGCTTTGCATTGACCAGTGTCCCTCTTAAAATCCTTCAGTACTCATTCACTAAATCACATCAATGCTTAAATTTAACCTCCCGTCTTTTGTTTCAATAGAGTTGAATTCAGGCTATCTCTCTATTTACAATAGTTTTGAATAAAGTCTTCCTTGCCTATTTATCTCTGATGCAATTATCTTTTGACATATTCCTCTTTCAATTGTTCACTTGCAGATGACTATCTTCTTCTTGGTGACTGATGCTGGGATAGGCAGACACAGTGTGCAAAATTGAATCAAGTGCATTCAAACTCCCCAAAGTCTCCAATTGTTTTTTTAGTTTATCAAGTTTTTACGATCAAGCCTATTTTGAATAATTTTACCTATACTATGGGTATAATGGTTCCTTTTTCTCTCCCATGTATGCTTTTGACAGATTTACTGAAGTTTACTTGGTCACCAAGTTTTGCCAAAAAATTTGCTCTACATCATTTGTAGAATGGTGTTTCTTTCAACTCCTACACTTGTGTATTTAACACCATGAATTTGGGTCATCTAATATAGTAAAGTAGACACTTCTGGTGGCCGTATGGACTCCATTCTGGATGTACCACATACTTCTTTGAGAATTTTACATAATGTTAAGATGGAGATGTCAAACTTTATATCTTTATTTATTTTAAAGAGTTTATTTATTTATTCATGAAAGACACAGAAAGAGAGGCTGAGACATAGGCAGAGGGAGAAGCAGGCTCCATGCAGGGAGCCTGACGTGGGACTCGATCCCAGGTCTCTAGGATCACGCCCTAGGCCAAAGGCAACACTAAACTGCTGAGCCACTTGGGCTGCCCTATATCTTTATTTAGTAAATGAATATGCAATAAAGATAACCTACGTAAATGACTTGGCCAAAGTAGAACTAGGATTAATCTTGTGTGTTCCATTATATATCTTTCAACCGTAGTAATTCCCTGTATCTTCTCATAGATTCATGACTGACAACACAGCTTCCTATAGCCCAACATGATTTCAGGAAAAAATTTTTTCAAACCTCCTTCAGGAAAAACACATTTCTAAGGCTAAAAACACTGTAATGATATTTAATGACATTGATGCAAATAATTGATTTAAAAAAATCTAATATATGTGCTTTAAAATACTGAAAATCAAGATACCTTTGAAATAAATCTAGCATTTACTTAATCCTTAATAAAGATTAATAAGAACACAGTGGAAGAAAAATAACACAAAATTGCCTGAAAACTGCAGGGTGCCTCCATTGTTCTCACTTTGTTTTGTTTTTAAAGATTTTATGTATTTATTCATAAAGACACAGATTGAGAGAGGAGAGGCAGAGACACAGGCAGAGGGAGAAGCAGGCTCCATGCAGGGAGCCTGACGTGGGACTGGATCCTGAGACTCCAGGATCATGCCCTGGGCCAAAGGCAGGCACTAAACTGCTGAGCCACCCGGGCTGCCCCTTGCTTTGTTTTTCACTGCAAACAGAATAGGAGCAAAAAATGCATATTTGAGCAGCAGAATAATGTCCAACCATAGCAACACAAAATAAATAAACACCCCCCACACATACACACACAAACAAGCGGGAAACTATTTTAATAATAAATTATATGCTAAAAAACAATAACAAAAATTATTCTGTAAGTGTGTATTATTGAAAGTAAATTGCCTATGTAAGATTAGAGTAAGAGATCAGTGGGTCTTCAACGTTAAAACATCCTCTTTTAAAATTTCCTCCTTAGGTCATCTTAGCTACTTAGATAATCTCCATATATGATGAGCTTTTCAAATGAAGTGCTTTTGCCATCTCTGGAAAAACTATATAAGCAAATGCTTATTCTGAAACTTGTACCGTTAGGGATATTTCTCTGCTGTGGTTGGACTAAAGGCACACATTTTTTCTACTATTTTTTGCTTTGTTTTCTTCTTGTTTCTGAGTATATATACATATGTATTTAAAATAGGTAATCCATTCATAGACATAGTAAATGATGTAATTTTAAGGCTATAACAATTCCTTTTACCACCTACATGGAAGTGGGAGTATACTTCTTTCCACTAGTACTGGTTTTGACCATGGTCAGTGGACTGTATTTCTTTTCTCTAGATTTTGGCTTGGCCATATCACATGCTTTGGCCAGTGAAATATTAACTGGTGTAACATAAGCAAAAACTGAAAACACACATGCATGGGAAAGTACTCATTTTTCTAGGTCTGGTATCATCATGGACAACAAATGTTTTGTATGACCCGCTAATCCAAGGATAAGAAATAGATGAAACATACCTGAACCCAATATGTAGCTTAGACTCAAGTCCAGCTTAGCTCAATCTAGATTAATTGAATTTCAACCAATCCAGTACCTGAAATAGAAAAAAATGATCATCATTTAAAGCTGTTAGGTTTTGGGGTTGTTTATATGCAGGTGACTAATACAAAATTGTACAAAAATCAAATGCTACAATGAAAAGTAATTCTCCTCCCTACTCCATTTACTAATCACCCAAGTCCTTGCCCAATTGTTTATATATCCTTCAGATATCCTACACATAATTAGCAACAATATGTTTTTATAGACACATATTTCAAAAAAATCCATTTTTACACTCACTATTCTATATCTTGACTTTTTAAACTAAGTAAACCTTTAGGACTTCATCAATGATAATAATTAATTGCCATTTGTGAAGTGCCTAGTAAATGCCAAGAAATTTTTATGGACTATTTAATTATTATTAATAGTACTTTTGAGATTTTTTTTTATTACTCTGATTTTGCAATTAACAAAATGAGATTCAGAAACAATTTTTATATTTTCCAAGCTTGCTCAATGACAGAACCAAAAATAGAACACTAATCTGGATGATCTCAAATCTTTGTATGTAATCACATATATACTAGTTCTATAACGAAGTACAAAATGCAATGACAAAAATTCCTAAGTGAAACATGAGGATCCCTCCATTTTTGTTTTCTTTATATAGAAGGTAGGTTATTTAGGTGTCCTGCTTTTTGGCCTATGAAGTAATGTGACCCTATGTGTGTCAATATGATGGAGTAGGATGTGTTTAAGGAGGATGACTCTTTTCTCTGACTATTTAAAATTGTTTTTTATGGGGCACCTGAGTGGCTCAGTTGGTTAAGCATTCAACTCTTGTTTTTGGCTCAGGTCATGATCTCAGGGTCACAGGATCAGGCCTCACATGGGGCTCCATGCTAAGCATGGAGTCTGCTTGTCCCTCTCCCTCTGCTCCTTCCCCTGTTCACCTTCTCTCAAATAAATAAAATCATTTAAAAAATAAAATAAAATTGTTTTTATGGAGCTGAAGGAAACCCCAACTCCCCCTATTTTTTTTTGCCACCACACTTAGATGATTAACCAAATACCATTGCATAAAACATTGATATACTGATATAATGTATTTGTAATCAAGCACAAAGACACATGCACACACAAATTTACAATACTCAGGTGTTTCAGAGTCTAAGATTGCTACCCAGTTAGATATAATAAAATAAAAAATACAATATTTATGCTCAAAACTTTAACAGCAGGAAACATAAAAATATCTCAGTTACTAGTCAAGAACGATAGGAGTCTTCTTATCTTATAAAATAAAGAAGTTTAAAAATTTTTCTAAATCTTTTTATTTTCCAAATAAACAACTTCTGTTTGCTTTCAAATTTTAATTATTGCCAAGTCAAATTAAATGGGAGAAGATTTAAATTCAAACACGTTTACATGATCTTTGCATAAATAATTAACAAAATGGAAGATAAGCTAACAAACACAAAGGATGGATATAATGTGCCGACACCAAGGAATAAAATGATATTTAAAAACAATACAGTTTGGAGGTATTCTAAAATATGTGTGAATATATTAGGCTAAGCAAACTTAGAACAAAATTAAAAATCTTTCTAAAAAAAAAAAAAAAACTTTCTAAATCTACTTCCCCCAGAATGGAGATTTTATAACAACTGCTTAATTACATACATGTTCACAGCTTGTTAATATTATTAAATATTTAAAAAGCATATGATTTTTAACACCTGAAAAGTCTTTTTTTATTTTTAAGAGCATACTTCCACTTTTAAGAATACTTAATCAATAGTTTGATTTTTTAAATACAGTGTAATAATTAATTTTAAGTGTAAAACACTTAAGAGTTTAAAGGTCATGAAAGAATGGGTAGGGAAATTTTCTAGGAAGTAAATATTTGACAATTACGCATTTAATTCATTAAAGTGTCACATTATTATGGGGTTTATTTCTTTATGACACTATGATTTAATGCTGATATCAAATTATTTTTCTTAGGAAGACAGTATTGAGATTTCATAAAAATTTAAAATATTATACAGTAATTTATGTTTGGCTATATATCAAAAGGAAATGAAATCACTATCTTGAAAATATACCTGCACTCCTATGTTCACTGAAGCATTATTTACAATAGTCAAGACATAGAAACAAGCTAAGTGCCCATCAATGGATGAATGAAGAAAGTGTAGTGTACTTAAGAATATGAAATATTCTTAAGCGGTAAAAAAAAGGAGATTCTACCATTTGCAACAACATTGATGGACCTGCTTAGGAAAACATTACTCTGAGTGAAATAAGTCAGACAAAGACAATCTCAGCTGTATGTGGATTCTAAAACAAACAAAAAACATAGAAACAGAAGCTAGATTAGTGACTGCCCAGTGGTGGAGAGTGGTAGAAATGAAGGAAATGGCTGAAGACAGTCAAAACACACAAGAGGAATAAAGGCTGAAGATGCAATTTACAGCACTGTGGCTATCATTAACCATACTGTATTATATATTTGAAAGTTACTAAAAGAGTAGATTTTTAAACTTCTCACACACAAAAAAAGAAAAAAAGTTGTAACTATGTGAGATAACAGATGGGTTAGCTAAGCTTATTGTGGAAATCATGTTGCAACTTATTCATATATAAAATCACTCTATTGTATAGCTTATACTTGCACAATGTTATATCAATTAATGTCTCAATAAAGCTGAAAAAGATTTTCTTTCTTGGATTTCCTCTCTGAGACACGGGGTAAAATTTATTTCATTCAAACCAATAAACTAAAGTTGTATATATACTATTTGATAGGTTTGGGGAAATTAACTGTTAAAAAATTAAAATGAGGTAAAGGAAGCAACATTTAAAAAATGGACTGTAACATATGTAAACAAAATGTAAGCTGAAGCAGCCCTGTCTATTAAGATGGATGAAATGTCTGAAAGTTCTATGCCACTAATTATGAGAGTTTAATCTTTTCCCAGTATTTTATAAATTCATAGATAACTTAGGTTCTTGTTGTCATCAATGCTTCAGAGAACACTCTCCTAAATTTTTCACTTTATGGATTGAGTTACCTTCATTAATGTGTGCTTTCTTTTTCATGTCATATTAAACTAGATATGATAATTAGTCACTTCTTATTTGTATACCTTAATGCATTGCCTATGCATTTGCATACATGGATTGTCAGATCTAATGAAGCATAGTCATGTGATGGGTCCACCAAAGGTAGTCAGATGCCAAATATTTTTTCAAAAATGAATTGACTTTCTAAATAGAATCATTTAGCATTGTATATCTGAAAATTGCCAAAAACAATGATTTAAGTTTTGATACAGATGGCATTAGCTTGAGATTGGGAATGTAAAAAATAGAATTTTACTTGGCAAGTAGGCAGTTTTGTTTCTTGATGTCCCTAGTATTTCCTGACTATATTTAGACAACATCAAGTACATTTCATTGATCCAAGTACATATTTGAGTGAATTCAAGATTCACAACCCAGTATCAGTTGAGTGTGCAAACATATCTAATATTTTTGGTTCAACCAAAAATATCAGGTCCTCATAAATACAAATATTTGAAGGTAACTAGGTAATGGGGAGCAGTAACTTACTATGATGAAGCCCCTGTTGAAGATGAAGAATTAGAGAGAAGAGCTTAGATTTGTGTTCCTGCTGGCTTCAGCTGCCCATGTCCTTCTTATCTATTCTCTTTGGCATAGGTCATTCATTCCTAGTGGTAGTTCTCATGGTGGTACATTTGCTTGTATAGAGAATGAATGGTATAGAAATACAGTTTTACTTTTCTTATCTTGATTGACCTTTTTTGCCCTCTCAGTTGGATTCCTGATACTTTTCTGACTCTAGTTTTTTAAGTTATCAATGAATATGTTGCTCTAAGAATCAGAAATTTGTAAATACTTTTCATGATTCACTAGACCATGGTATTCTTGATGAGCTCAAGGGTCCTGTTTCTAAGTGTTGCGTGCCAGCAGCAATCTTGCTCTAATGTATGCACTTGTGAGAGATCTGAAGCAGCAGTTAAAGAATTAATTGTTTGCAAATTGGACTAGAAATGTTTTGTGAATGTTGAATTAAGCAAACATAATTAAATATAGAAAAAGTGATGTGAATTTACTTGAAAATATCTAGATTATCTGTGTCAGGATTAGTAGTTCAAAAACATAAACATAGGTTTAATACAAAAACAAAATCTACTTAAATTTTTTTTTAAATATTTTATTTACTGAAAGAGAAGGGAGAGAACAGGCAGAGAGAAAAGGTGAGGGAGAAGCAGACTGTCTGCTGAGTGGGGAACCCAATGCAGGGGTGTATCACAGGACCCTGAGATCATGACGTGAGCCCAACTTAGATGCCTGACTGGCTGAACCATCTAGATGACTCAAAATCTACTTTTTAAATTCTTACTTTCTGGGGCACCTGTGTGGCCCAGTTGGTCAAATATCTGCTTTGGCTCAGGTCATGATCCCAAGGTCCTGGGATCCAGCCCGACCTATATCTGCTCAGCAAGGAGGCTGCTTCTCCCTCTCCATCTGCCTGCCACTCCACTTGCTTGTGCTCTCTGTCAGATAAATAAATAAAGTATTTTAAAAATTAAAAAATAAATTCTTAATTTGTTATTAGCATCATCTGTTAAAACCTAAACATTTATTTTTGGCATAATTTATAAAGTTACTGAAGTTAAACTTCAGTCCCAAGATAACACATTAGTGTCTCCTTATCTAAGTGTCCCCAAACTTCTTCAGTCATGTGACACTCCAATTTATTTCATTTTGTTTTCTTATTACCAACTTAGTTTTTAACAGTTAAAGAAAGTCAGTGTTGTCAGATTTCTTATCCTGTATCTTACAGTTGCTTCTTTGTCTTTATTTTTTTTCCTCCTCATCCTCAATTAAAAAAAAATTGTTCTAAATGCAAATGTAAATTTATACTAGAATTAGTAGCACCCAATTTCCTTCAATTCCCATCCAAATCCTTTACTTCTCCTCTCCTGAGTTCCTGGCAAATGATCTTGGATCTCCAGGCCATAACGAATGGTGGTAGCAGGAATGGCTTGAACCGAATAGTGAAAACTGAACTGTAAGTTAATAACTTGTGTCTGTCATACAATTAAAAGTTGATATGATGATTATGTTCCTGTTGAGAGTGAGGAAATAATTGTGTTGACCAAGAAAGGACTAGCTAATTCCTTCATTACTTAAGGTAAAATTCTTTCAACAATATCAAAAGCAGGGATATTGTTTAAAATCCACATAGGATTAAGCAGAGGAAGATGGTACTGCTGTTGCTAGCAGTATAAACTTACATTTTGTTCTGGGACATGAAATCAATGTGATCCTACATTCTTCCATTTATAGTTTGACACAGGCAAAAATTAAACTCATGCAGAGAAATCATATTGAACATAACCATTGTTCATCTATTTCTTTAAGTTCTGAAAGGATAACTAGATTGAGATTTGCTGGCTAAAGGAAGCCTATGAACATACTTTATTTTTGTTTTGTTTTCCACTCTCTGATAAATAGAGATTTTTGTTTTGCCAATGAATCTGTTTCAAATTTGACTGACCCATCACGGAGGCTAAAATGCATATGCTTTAAACTGGACTAATTCCTTCATTCCAAGGATAAAAAAGAGTTAATGGTAGTAGGCTTCAGGGAGTCTAAGGCAAAGAGGATTTTTTGTAATCTAAAGAAGACATCACACAAAACCTTGTGTACTAAGAGCCACCTATCTTTGTATCTATGAAATAAGCAACAGTATGGGCAAAAATTTAGCTTAAATTGAGAAAAGGCTAGGAGGGTTCATCCTTTACCTCATTTCAGGGACTCTGAGATCTTTAGAGATCTAACCATAAATCCCTCCAGAACTAAGACATTTCTGGTTTGTTCTAATGGCTAAAATTTCAACTTTTGAATCGAAACATTTATTCTCAGCAAAACAGAAGATGTAATCAAATGCATTATTAAATTTTCTAACTATTAGATAAATCACAGTGAAAATACCTAACATATCACCTAAATAATCTATTTATTATTCATGATTTGCTTTCCTCCAAATTAATTTCAGTAGCTTTTGTAATAGAAATACCATTAAGTAAAAAAACATTCTGTAGAATATTTTGCCATGTCTATTGAAGATATTCTTTAAAATTGTCAGCCCTAAATCAATAAAACTAATATGATCTAGTGCTAAGTACTCAGTTAATTTAACTAATTTAATCATCAAAACAAATACATAGACATTATTATTGTAATCTCTATTCTATAGATGGTGAAAATTGTGATAGAAATAAATTAATTCAAAATTTCTGAAATCACTAAGGTGATCTCTACCAAACAAATTTTATGAGCCCATGCACTATAGTTGTATTTATTTATTTATTTATTTGTTTGTTTATTTACTCTTTAATACACTATAGCTTTAAAAGAGCATAGACTCTGAGTGAAATAAGTCAATCGGAGAAGGACAAGCAATGTATGTTCTCATTCATTTGGGGAATATAAATAATAGTGAAAGGGAATATAAAGGAAGGGAGAAGAAATGTTGGGAAATATCAGGAAGGGAGACAGAACATAAAGACTCCTAACTCGGGGAAACGAACTAGGGGTGGTGGAAGGGGGGAGGAGGGCGGGTGTTGGAGGGGAATGGGTGACGGGCACTGAGGTGGACACTTGACAGGATGAGCACTGGGTGTTTTTCTGTATGTTGGTAAATTGAACACCAATAAAAATTAAAAAAAAATATTGTAAAATTTGTAAGTTTAATAAATCATGTGATATGGCAAAAAAAAAATAAATAAAAGAGCATAGACTGAAATGTGAAATGGTAATTGGAAACATTAGCCGTTCTAGATATTACCTATATACATAGACTTAATGCCATCTTTTCTAAACAGAATATGTAATATTTATAGTGTAATTACATATAATATCTTAGTGTGTATCTTCATGTATGTGGTATGCATATGTGTGTTTGTGCATGTAGACCTTGACCCAGGAATTTCACTTTTATAAATAAACCTGACTGAAAATTTTTAGAGATTATACATTACATGCAGGTAGTTAAATATTACCTACAGGACCATTATAGTGAAAGCAACTTAGAAACCAACTAAATATCCCTAATCAAGAGTCTGTAAGGAAAATTATGCTTATATTCATATGTGTGTGTATATATATATATATGAAATTTTGGAATAAATTTAATAACATTGGGAAATTTTAACTATGCAAAATTGTATAAATATCTGAAGTCAAATATTTATAATCATTATATTTATTTGGTTGGTGATTATTTTGACTGTCACTACTTATCAGACAGAATAAAAGATATATAAAGATAATCAAGACAAATAAAATTCTTGCCCTTATGGGCATCTATCTGTCATGTATCTATGCACCTATCTACCTACCTCTCCATCTCTATCAATCCGCCATTACTGTGTAACAAATTACTCTAAAACTTAGTGACATAAAACAGTTGTTTTCTATCAGATTCTTGCTCTTATATCTGCGAATCATTTAGAGTTTATGTAATCTAAACAGAACTCTTCTGGTCAGCTGCTGTCCAACTAGAGGGGACACTAGAAATCGGGAGGATGAAGAAATCTGTGGATAACCCCAGCAATACTTCATTACCCTGATAGTAATAGATCACACACTGCAGTTTTTCTGAATCTCCCAAAAATAGCTTCTCTGTACCTGCTCAGAGGCACCCACACCAGCTTGTCTAAGTCCCCCTTCTTAGAATTCTATGTTCCACCTCTACCAGTGCCCCCCTTTTGAACTCCTAAGACATAGTTACCAAGTGAGTAGTGTCTCTTCTTCTTCAGGTTTTCCATTCAATCTCTGTAGAGATTTTACCAGAAGCCTTACCAGAACCAAACTTTGCAGGAGTCTGAGTTTCTACATTCATGAGGTCTTCCCTCCATACTTCTCTATTTTTAACAATATTGGTATCTTCCTTTTTCATTCTGTGGCTTTAGGGATGGTAAGTGCTTTTCATAGCTATCTCCGTGATAAATGTTTCCTTTTGCTTTTTAACTAATAAATTTGCTTCTAATAGTTATTGAGATTAATTCCTATTAAAACATCTGTTAAAATAACTGGTATGAATTACGTTTACTGACTAAACTTGGATTTACATTCCATTGGCCAAAGCAAATCACATCACAAGCCACACCCAATGTCTGGGGAGTGGGTTTATGTACTCTTCCTCTGCTAAGGAATTCAAGCTGTCACATTGTAATCTATTCACTGATTTATTTTCTTCTACCATTATTTTTTTCACCTTTGCATATGCACAGAGAAGAAAGTAATTGAAAATATTTTTGTGTATTGTCTAAGAAAATAATTCAGCATATCCACTGTTTTTTTTTTTTACCAGGCATTTATATTTTTTCAGTTTTTCATTTGTGCAAACTCATTAGGATAGTAACAATAGTTTACATTTATTAAAGGCTTACTAAGTGTGGCACTAATGTCTAATCCTTATTACAATCTTATAAAGTAGGTACTCTTACTTATCTTTATTTTAAAATTAAGAAAACTGAGTTGAGAGATCATAATTAGACCAGGGTTCCATACTTTATTTTAATTTTTTCAAGGTCCCACATTTTAAAATGTGGTATAGCCAGGATTCAGAAACAACTATCTGTTGGTAGAACCTATAAAACACTACTTCAAAATGAAACCTATTGGGATGAATAGTCACTTGGTTTTAAACATCCATCTAATTTTTCATGTAATTGCATGTTAATAACCATTTAGAAATTTTTTAATAAAAATTATCTGCACTGAAACCATTCTTTTTTCTGTGTACCAGAAAGTACAAAAGAACATGTGCTGACTTATTTCCTGAATTCTCATAGTGATGTGCGTGTGTGTATGTGTGTGCATGCAGCTAATCATCTTAAAAGAGATTATTTCAAGCATGTATGGTTTAAAGGATCTTTGGAAGTCACATAATATTTCTCAACATTATGATTTTAGACAACTTTGGAAAGTTTCAACTTAGGCAATATTTAAAATAGAAATATGTTGCAAATTTCCATTTTGCTAAAAGAATCATGACATAAATACAATTCAAGAAAGTCTTGGGGAGTGGATTAGTTATAAGCCTTATAAGCAATCTGATCATTAACTCTCTTCTTTTTACACTGATTATATTTTTGCTTTTCTTTCTTTCTTCTTAAGGTTAATATGTCTTGATTATCATTGTGTGGGTGCCTGTGCATGTGTGTGATGCGTGTGATGTATGTGTATGCGTGTGTGTGCCATATGTGTGTGTGATCACCAGTGGTTTGCTTTTTGTCATTTTGGAATGTCAGGTGAAAGGGAAATGACAGTGGCAGACAAACTATTATATGTGTACCAGAAAGTACACAGAACTGGCATTGACTTATTCACTGAATCCTCACAGTGAGCTACATAAATCAAAACTCCCCATGACAGTAGAGAAAGGCCAGTAAGTTTTGGCAGAAAAATGATATAGGTATGGTTTTCAGAGAAAAAGAAGAGCTTCTTTCCATGCTGCCATCTACAGTCACTACAAGGAGCTTGCAAGTCGAATGTTCCATAATGGGAATTTTTGAGTTAGAGGAATCTTTTACAGTGCTAATAGAGCTGATGATGAGAACTGAATACCTAAGATTGGCTGATGAACAGATTGGTTTACATACCCTTCTTTGGGTAGTAATAAGATGTGACATAATTTTTACTGTAAAAATTACTGCTGTAAGAATCCAAGATACTTTTTTTTTTTAAAGATTTTATTTATTTATTCATGAAAGACACACAGAGAGGCAGAGACACAGGCAGAGGGAGAAGCAGACTCCATGCAAGGAGCCCGACATGGGACTCGATCCCGGGTCTCCAGCATCACACCAGGGCTGAAAGTGGCGCCAAACTGCTGAGCCACAAAGGCTACCGAATACTCTTTCCTTATAGGGAAACAATAATGAAGTCTGCTTCTTGCCAAAAATGTATCCTATCAATTAGTACAAATGGAACTTCTTTTGTGGACTTATTAGGCACAGCATGTGCATAAAGTGTTGTGGAGGATATAGTTATAAATAAGATATATTCTTCCCCTCATGGTAAAAAAATTCAAAAAATTATTTGCTTAAAATTATAGAGAGTAGATTAGAATTCTAAATAAGCATAAAATGCTATAAAAATTCAGAATATAGGGAAGTTACATTTATTTGGTTATAATTCCGGATAAAGATTTTCTATCTCTATTCGGGCACACAGAGGCAACTAGAAATAGCATAATTGTGTCTGACGAGATATCACAACATCACAAGTCTTTAGTCAGTCTGACCAATCTCATATACTGGTACTTGCAATAGTACAGGCCTCATGCTCATTTCAAAAACACACACAGCATTATCAAGAAACTCACACTTATTTTAAGTCATTCTTGTATAACATCTAATAATAGAGAAGAACAGTGAGTAATATATTTAGAAGTAAATTGAATGAATGAGTTCTAGAAATTTTTGGAAAACTTTAATGGATTACAATTTACTCTGTTTTGTCTTACTCTCAAATTCCTACGTATTCATGTGGTAATCTTAAAGGAGTTTTGGTATCACCCTATGACTCACAAAGGACTTGCCTCCCCTAAAGTATATTCAGCTCCAAATTGGATTTCTGCTGTAGCATTGAGTGGGGTCATGTGCCCAAAACCACACTGCTGGTTTTGATTTCCACACTCTGATTTCCAGTAGTTTTCTGTCATAGAAATCTACACTCTGCTAACTTTCTACCATAGTGACTGGGTAGTGCTAAACAAACTAGCTACTTAAAAATAAATAAATAATAAATGAAAAAATATGTAAAAAATATATTTTGCCTGCTTCAGCCCATATCCTATTATTTTGGAGTTGAAACCTTATGTGTACTTGATTGTTAGAGTGGGTCTGAGAGTAATATCATACCCCATAATCCTCTTTTCCTTTAATCATAGGTTTTTGTTTCAAATATGACCATTTGATCCAGGGGAATTATTTAATTTCTATTCAAAAACCAACAGAGGGCAGCCCAGGTGGCTCAGCGATTTAGTGCGGCCTTCTGCCCCAGGTGTGATCCTGGAGACCCAGGATCAAGTCCCACATCGGGCTCCCTGCATGGGGCCTGCTTCTCCCTCTGCCTGTGTCTCTGCCTCTCTCTCTCTCTCTATCTGTGTGTGTCTCTCATTAATAAATAAATAAAATCTTAAAAAAAAAGATTTCTCCTTTTTTGAAAGTTGAACTAAATAATTCTACTATATCAAGTTAGTAAATTGATGCTAAGATCTCATTAGCAATAAAACATCACAGTGAAAGTCTGATAATTTCTTTTGCCAAAACTCTCACAACTGCCCTAGATCACACTTTTCCTGAGGGTTATTTACAATATTAAATCTCTCTCTCTCTTTTTTTTTACTTGTTTGCCAACAGTGCCCTGAGAACAATAATTATCTTAGTAAAAATAATCAACAGTAATCAATAGGTGAAAAAAATACCTTCAAATGTGAAATTGTGTTTTTTTTTTTTTTTTTTTTTTGGAATTTCATTCAGAGAGAGAGAGCACAGTGAGGGGAGATGCAGAAGCAGACACCCTGATGAGTCAGAGCCCAATGCAGGGCTCAATACCAGGACCCAGAGGTCATGACCTGAACCAAAGGCAGACACCAACCATTGAACCACCCAAGCACCCCTAGATAGTTTTAATTTACAATTTCTGTGATCCTCAGCATATATATGTATGTGTATACATAAACTATATATATTATATATATATATATATATATATATATGATTGGATTAGAATTAAAATATCGAAAGCAGGTAGAATCACTGATATCCCTTGAAATATGTAATTTTACACATACATATAATTCTATATGTGTGTGCTTTTAATGGATTTATACTATTTGATCTTCTTGGATCTTAACATAATAATAATCTATCCTCTCAAGTAAAATATGGGACACTGGTAGTCCCTGAAATGACAGCAAACATTAGTTGGCTGGAGTCTAGAATAAAGTACCTATGGAAGACAATGGTTTAAATCATTTAACAGCTGCTGTGCTATATTTCTGTGGTAGGAATGATGACTATATATACACTAAATTCTCCTGACTACACAGAAGAATTAGCAATAACAATAAAATGACAAGTTCAAACCTTCAAATGGTTCATGGCACAGTTAAAGAACACGCTTCTATGATTTCTCCAAAAACATATTTTATGCTTTATAATAAAAGAGCCAATGTTTTTGAAACCAGATCCAAAGTTTGATTCTGAGGACAGAAATACAAACAAGGGATCTGAATCCAGATCCTTTCAAGGCCTTTGCTGATTGGGAAATATCAATATCCTGAAGATTACACTAGAGACATTTGAGAGTATTTAGATGAATCTGATACACGGAATGCCCAAATCTTACTGATCTTTTTTTTTACCATTTCCTTTTCTTCTATGCAAGGAGACTAAATTCCTTTTATTTTAAGAGTCTGGACTGTGTTCATCCGTAACAATCATTATTCTTTGTAATATCCAGTTCATTAACTATTATTATTTCCAGAATTATTATTAGTCAGTTTTTAAAATTCCTGAAGGGAATGAGTCCAAAGTCTGAACATGGAGGAGATAGCATTTGTACAAAAAGAAGAGCAATATTTTGATATTTTATGTCAGGCAAAATATGGAGCAATATGTATGGAAATTAATTCTTAATGCCAAAAAACAGTCAAGAAGGAAAATGAATTTAACGTGGGTCGAATTTAAGAATATAAGTAGATGGGATGCCTGTGTGGCTCAGCGGTCTAGTGCCTGCTTTCGACCGGGGTGTGATCCTGGAGTCCCGAGATTGAGTCCCACGTCGGGCTCCCTGCACGGAGCCTGCTTCTCCCTCTGCCTGTGTCTCTGCCTCTCTCTCTCTCTCTCTCTCTCTCTGTGTCTCTCATGAATGAATAAATAAACCCTTAAAAAAAAAAAGAATATAGGTAGATATACCAGAGATTCTGGATTTAATGTGTTAGTTATCCCATGGTGCTTTGGTGGATAACCAAAACCTAATCCAAATGGCGTCTATTTTAAATGAATTTGGAGTTCTGTGACTGTTTTGATATAATGTCCTTACATAAATCCCAAATCTAAAATATACAAGGATGTTTAAGGGATTTATCTTTGGTAATATCTCTTGGGAGGTCTTCAAAGGACCTTCTTACATTTATGTCACCAAAACATCGAAAATTTATTTGTGAGGGAAGCACTAGTGCTCTTGACAGGTTCTGAATTGGATGTCTTCTTGAGGCAGGGGATAACAAAAAGAACAGGACTCTTGACATTAATAGTCATGCCAGTATTCCAGATTGGGAGATGCCAAAGTATAGCCCTTAGTATGGTGATTTTACACCCAATGTGGTCCCTGAAATGGGCAGCAAAGTAGGTACAATAATAATAGTAATTTTCATTGTAGGCACCTCTGGTAGTAGCAAATTCACATGGACATTCTAGCAGTGAAATCAATGGACATCATTCAATGTTATGTGATATTTTAAAATCAAAACCAAAACAAGACAGAAAAGGCACCACCTCATTTGAGCTATCATATTACAAAGTGAAGGTCTTTATCACATTGGAGAGGGAAGACCCAGGTTTTACAAAGTAGGCCGAATCCCTACATAGAATACCAGGTAACAGAGACACAAGTTTACATTATAACTTATTAAAAAAAGAAAAAAAATGTATACTGCTCTGACATATTCCCTCAGGTTGCTGGTTTTGACTGAGTACAAACAAAATAAGATGAAGGCTACCTTCTCTTCCACTTGGCCTATAATTTAGTAACTCCAACAACACATAAAATTCCTATACAAATTAGGATATTGTATAAACCCTCTAATAATTTATGCAAGGAGAAAAACAGACAAACTTGAAGTTAGGGAGAAAAACTATGACTTTTTCCATCAAATAACAGCTCTCATTTTTAAAGAGCTTCAACTTTGTTACTAAACCCTCAGTAGAGACTGAAAGGGACATCTTACCTATAATCATGTAGTCTCAGTTATACAACATGATTAGCTGTTATAAGATTCATTACTCTCTAGAGTCAGGCTCCTACAGATTCTGATACCATGTATGAGTTACATAATCACGTAGCTCAGACTCTCATGGCATCTAATTACCACCGCTACTTCCATTCTTATCTATAGCCTGTTAGGGAATTCTATAGAATCAATTGACTAGGAGAAAACAAAACAAAACAAAACAAATATATATATATATATAATTATATAATTATAACTGTGCACACACACACACACACACACACGCAAGATTTATTAACTTGTTAGAAGGAATTATCTCATTTTGGCAGCTGAGAAGTCTATATTTGGTAAACTTGAGATCCAGAAGAACTGATGGTGTAGTTCCAGATTGAGAGCTGGTAAACTAGAGACCCTAAAAGAGATGAATTTTCCATTGCAGTCTGGAGACAGGAATATAATGATGTTCCTATTCACATAAGCAAGAGGAGTTCTATTTATTCATGGGAGGGTTCAGCTTTCTTATTCCTCCAGACCTTTATTTTGTATTTATTTATTTATTTATTTATTTTTAAAGATTTTATTTATTTCTTCATGAGAGACACAGAGACGCTGAGAGATAGGCAGGGGGAGAAGCAGGCTTCCTGTGGGAAGCCTGATGTGGGACTTGATTCCAAGACTCTGAGATCACACCTGAGCCAAAGGCAGATATTCAACCACTGAGCCACCCAGGCACCCTCCTCCAGACCTTTAATAGATTAGATGAAGCCCACTCACATTAGGGGAGGAGTTCTGCTTTATTCAGTATATTGATTAAAATGTTAATATCATCTACAACCACCCTCACAGAAATACCAAGAATAATGTTTGACAAATATCTTGGTGTCCTATGGTCCAGTTAAGTTGATGTCTAAAATTAATTATCATAGGCCTGAAAGATAATTGTGTAGGAAAATCCTTTCAGGGGTAGAATTTTGAGCATGGCCTCTGGTTGTTCACTTTGCATAGGAAAATAATTGGTTGAAGGTACAGATATGCATCAATTCATTGACATTAACAATCAGGTGTGCTGACAAATAATTTTTCCAATAACACTAACTTTAGAAACCCTACAATCAAAAAATTAGGGAATAATTTGGTTAAGAAGGAAGATTAATGATGAACTTCTAAAAATTGGCAAAAAACATAGATATTTGTTATTTATATAAATGTTTTCAAACACATACTGATATATAAGAGACTTGCAGTACCAGGTCAGATAAGATTTCTTATTGTGTGGATGTCAGTCAGGCTCTTTATGTGCCACCTAGTGTTTACTCTGTAGACTCGTTAACAAACTGACAATGGATGCTGGTATAGAATTTGCTTAGCCTCAAATACGTAAGATTCTCATAAAGGTAAATCTGGCTACCTCAGCTGCTCAATTACCAAATGTCTATAGTGAAGATCAACTAGAAATCCTACGTATATGTTCCCAGAGGGAAGGGTGGAAGTAAGTTCTGGTGGCAGTTTAATGAATGTTTACCCTTTTGAATCAAAGAGTAGTAATCCTTCCCCCCATTGATATTATCACTTACTATAGATAAGCATTTCCATTCTGTGTCTCTAATTTTCCTGCCCTCAGTCTTACCCACTGATTTATAGAATACATTATTTGCTACAATTATCATCCCATACAATGTTGCTTCTGACCAAGGCATTCACTTTACAACAAAAGAGTAAAGCAATGGACTCATACCCAAGGGAATCACTCGCCTTGTTGGGTGCCTCATTACCCAGAAGCAGTTGGTCCAGTTATATAGTGGAATGGCTTATAGAAAATATCTGGTAGAATTGAAGAAATGTTCTAAATTTTTTTTTATTTATGACCACAAATGTTTTTTTCTGTCTTAGAAAACAGATTGGAAACTCAATGGTTGAAAGTGAGAATGACTCCTTTCATTATAATCCCTCAGAACACCCTCAAAAATGATTTTGTCTCCCCTCCCTATAATTTACTGCTTTGATGGTTTACAGGTGTTTGTTTCCAAAGGCGGAATTGTTTTACAAGGGCACAGTGATGGTTTCAATGAACTCGAAATTAAAAACAAAACAAAGGGGGGATCCCTGGGTGGCTCAGCGGTTTAGCGCCTGCCTTTGGCCTGGGCGTGATCCTGGAGGCCCCGGGATCGAGTCCCATATCAGGCTCCCGGCATGGAGCCTGCTTCTCCCGCCTCCTGTGTCTCTGCCTCTCTCTCTCTCTCTATGTCTATCATAAATAAATAAATAAATCTTTAAAAAAAAAAAAAAAAAAAAAAAAAAACAAAACAAAACTTACTCTTATTGAGTTTCTAATGCAACCAAATTAATAGGTAAAGGCCAACTGTTTGTAGTTACAATCTTAATAGTAAGGTGCAATATAATTTCTGCTACACAGTAGAAGCAGAGAGGATTATGTTTGTCCAACTCATGGGTTCTCAAGGCCACAGCAATCAAATATCAAACATAGCATGATATTTAAGGAATAAAAGTTTGAATCACCTTACTAAGCAGAGTATCACAAACTTTTGAGGCACTGACTGAGTATAAATGTAACATAGCATGGAAAGTGAAAGAAAGAAGTTTTAAATAGGAACTAAATACCAGTTGTTAAACAAAGACTAGACAAATAATCATATTGTCTTTATTGTTCTGTATCTTATCAGTTGCCTTTTTTAAAGCTTTTCTTTTCTCAGCGCGCCATGACTACATCGGTCAGTAGAACTTGCGATTCTTGATCTCAGGATTGTGAGTTCAAGCTCCATACTGGGTATGGAGTATACAATAAATAAATAAACAAGTAAATAATATGAATTTAAAAAGTGAAGACTTTCTTTTTTTCTGCACAATTTTTATAAAGGGTTGATGGAATGACTTATTAATCAGTCTTTACAGGTTACAGGTTCTACAAACTAGAAGGGGGTTTGGGATTACACTAGAAAAGAAATAAAGACTATCTAATGCTATATATCGTATAGCATATGATGAGGACTTCAGGAAAAGAGCAAACACATTGTCACTTGCACATCATCTTTGTCAGTCACATGATCTTGTTGCCATTGTTTGGGAGATAAGCTTGAATAGAAGGCTGTGTACTGGCACTGAGGAAAAGGATTGTTGGTACTCAGAACCATTCTCACCACCTTCCGTGCTCTCTCCTATAGCTTAGAAGCATGTCTAGAAAACAAATTTCCCAGGGTGCTTTGTGGCAGTGCTTTGGTTTAGATTATAATAATATGAGTGACTGTTAGATCTGGAAGGCAGAAGTGAAACAGTTCTATTCTTCCTTTTGCAGCAGAAAGCAAAAGCATGGATATGGTGAATGTGAGAATTTTTAGTGTCTGCTGGCCATTAAGAATCATTCTCTTCAGTGTTACAGCCTGCCCTGCAGCAACCAACAGCAGTGACTTCCCGTACCTTTTGAGCAGGGTTGGAAATAGGAACTTCATAATTCCCCCAAAGCTATCAACAAACCTGAGATCTATTGGTGGTATGCCGTGACCTTTTACTTCTCAGTCCTTTCAACAGATTTGTAAGCACTTAATTTGCTGTGCTAAACTCTAAATTGCTTGCAATATTTACAGAGGTTTATGTTATCCTAATAGAACCATCAATGACAAAAGGTTATAAATAAAGTGAATGAGGATTTATAAAGATTTATAAAATAATACTACATGGACTTCTGTGCTCATTTAAATAACACTATGCATGTAACAAAATAATTTCTAGTAAATAAAGGGCTCTTAATATCAGTAATCAAATAATATCAATAAATAAAAGGCAAACATCTACAGAGAAATTAGACAAAAGATGTTAAGAACCAAAAAAAAAAAAAAAAAAGATGTTAAGAACCAGTACTTAAGAATGCGGTCATTGCTATCGCCTGCTAATTTCTTCTCTGAAAATAGAACTCAACAAAAATATGCCAAAAGGAAACAAAAAACAAAAAACAAAAGCTCACAGAAAGAAACAACAACAACAAAACCAACAAAGGGGAATAGATAAAGCATCCATATAATGTTACTTTAAGAAAAGGGGTAATAAAAAAAAAGAAAAGAAAAGGGGTAATAGGAAAACTTCCCAACAGAGAAAAAACATGGAAGAAAACCGAGACATTAAAGCAGATAAAATTTGAATCCAACACTCCCAACATTAACACAAAAATATTAAATATGTAATCACAACTTTTACAAAAAAAACACTAAGAACACAGGAAAGAATGGCCAGTAAAGAGGAAGATAAATAGGAAGAAAAGAAACAGAACAGTAGGATACATAGAAAAGTGAAGTGAGAAAAATTAACAAAAGGAAACTAAATTCAAATAAGTAGTGAACAAGTAGTAAAGAAAAGACAGGAACCAAATATATAACATGTGCAAAACTGAATATGTGAAGGAGAAAATCAAATAAACAAATGTTCCTTTGAGTTTATTAGGAAAGATCCATTTGGCTTCTTGGTGAAAAAGAGTATGGCACTTATAAAGGAAAGGAAATAAGATAGATAAATTGAAAATGAAGGTCCAGGTAATCACTTTGGCTGCAATATTCATTGATAGAAGATCAACACTTGCAAAGAGACTCAAGGAAAGAAAATATGATACAAGGATCTTATATCCAGCAAAGTCATCTTCCAAGTATAAAGTATATAGACAAAACAGTATTTACCGTAAAATAGCAGCATACATTTTTCATACAAGCCTTTCTGGAAGAAAGGCTATAGTTAGGTAAGAAGTGAATGGAAAGATCCTGGCAAAAGACTATTAGGGAGAATTTATTTATTTGCTTATTTTTAAAGAATTTATTTATTTATTTATTTATTTATTTATTTATTTATTTATTTATTCATGGGAGACACAGAGAGAGAGACAGAGGGAGAAGCAGGCTCCGTGCAGGGAGCCCGATACAGAACTCCAGGATAGTGCCCTGGGCGGAAGGCAGGCGCTAAACCGCTGAGTCACCCAGGGATCCTCCAGTGGAATGAATTTAATATATTCAACTAAAAATTGAAATCATAAAAACCAAGGCAGGAATAGGAATAACAGGATAGAACATAAATATTAGATATTCTGATAATATCAAATGAATAAATGAAAACAAGAAAATTTGGATATTAAGATAATTCTCTTTATTACCTTATGCACAATAGCTTGCAGTCAAAGGACATCTTTTAAAACGATAAATTCGGGCAGCCCTGGTGGCACAGCGGTTTAGTGCAGCCTACGGCTCGGAGTGTGATCCTGGAGACCTGGAATCGAGTCCCACGTCGGGCTCCCTGCATGAAGCCTGCTTCTTCCTCTGCCTGTGTCTGTGCCTCTCTCTCTCTCTGTGTGTCCCTATGAATAAATAAATTTAAAAAATAAAATGATACAAAGATAAACACACAAGGAAGATAATATTAAGTGACGGAGCAGAGGAAGGTATGAGGGAGGAAGAGAATGCAAGATTTTTTTCTCATAATGAATACAAAGGTGAGCCTAAATATTTTATTCAAAAGTCTCATTATAAAAATAATCACTTAAAAACTTACTAAATATTAGAGTAGTCATAATATATATGTATAATGTAGCTATATATGTAGATTATATATGTATAATATATCAGAACTTATATATATTTATACTCAAACATAAGCACAAATATATACAAAATCTGATATAGCACAACACTTTAGAGTCACAGGAAAGAAGGAGGGAAAGGAGGAGGAGGAAAAAGGGGAAGAAGGAGGAAAGGGAGAGGAGAAAAACGGGGAAGAAGAGGAGAAATAAAACAGATTAATTCCATAAATATTCTTTTTTATAATTGAGCTTTAATGAATAGTAGGAAACAATTCAGCATTGCTTCCACTCTCCAAGGGTAGGTTTTCTTTGTTATAAATATTGTTAAATGTTTCCCCAGGCAAGTGAAATATTTTAATGTAGAACTATAGACAAAATATAAATGAATATTGGAGGATATGTATCAATGATGAGTTTGAGAACTTGAAAATCTTTTACCTTAATATTGTCTCTCTGAATTAATTATTTAATGAATATTTTATTATTATCATAAAGAAAAAGAATTGTGTTGGAAAGGGACAGGGAAGACAATTAGCTGTATGTGATTATTTAAAAAAGAGCAAGTGGTAGGAACATGTGAAGGTATCTTTTTATTTTGATTATTTTCACATATCTGGTTACAGAATCTATCATCTTTTCAGTGCTTCAAAATGCACTAGAATATTAGTTACTGTATACAGGCAGGATTATTTTTTTTACTTGTTTGTCTTGTTTTTATAGTTTTCTGCCTTATTCCTAGCACCTAACACCATACCTGATCTGATATATGGTAGATGCTCATTGATAGTTGTTGAATGAGAGATCATTTTTGGAGAAGTGTTCTTGTATTGATTCTTGTTCGCAAAGCTAATGGAAAAGAAACTATCAGGTTAAAACCTGTTTGCGCCTAATAATTATTTTCATCAAATGAAAACACTTCCAGTCATGAGATCAACACAAGAAAGCATTTCATAGAATAAAACATGCAGCCATAAATATATGGAAAAGTTATAATCATTGTTTATACACATACTAAAAAAATAACTCTATATTGAGTAGTATGTAACCTAAAATTAGAGAAAATAGCTGACATTTTGCTCAATGAATTATTGCTTGCAATAGCCCCAATTGGGGAAACATGTATATTTTCTCATATTCTTAGGGCTTTTGACGTGTGTTGCTAAGTTGCTTATTCACCTATTGATATGTCTACAAGCACCTTACCACATATATTCCCTGAACAACTGTAAATTATTGTGCATTAAAAAATCATTTTCAGTTATGACAGCCTAGTGAACGATATCTGGTTATCAGTTGATCACAATTAACATTGGACTACTTAAATGCAATTATTGATTACTTGTATTTCCTCCTTTGAAAGTTTCTAGGCATAACAGCTTTTTTCGGTTTCTCTATTACTATTTTTTCAAATGACCATTTTATCTCTTTTTTGTTGAAGGATATCAGATTTTTATTTCACTATTTGTTGGAAAATTATATTCTCTCACATTTTTTTGCCTAAGTCTTTTGTTTTGAAATTTTATGATTTTTGACATGCAGAAATCTTATAATTATTTAAGCTAATCTTTATATATGGATACATATACAGATATATATTCACACCCTTCAAAAATAATTTTGCCTATTATAATTCTTCAAAATATATCTTTGAGTAATATCTTATTTTAAAATATATTTTGAGACACATACATTACCTACATTTTGCAATAGGAATTTAATCTCTCCAGCATCATTATTGAAACAAATTGATCCTCTACCTACAGGTGTCAACAGCTGAATATTTGCTTCACTTGCATTTCTTCTGAGGCCTTCTTTGGTGTTCCATTGATTCATTTTGTTGAGAATGTATGGTGCATTGCTCTTACTTATTTTTATTTTTCTGATGTTAGAGGTAAAAATATTCAATTGTCATTTGTTAAATAAATCATTACATTCAATGGTTCAAAAATGTTTCAAACTAATTGAGAAGCTGTACATTTAGAATTCTTACTTCCACCCAATCCTCACTCATCTTGAGACCACTATATTACTATGTTTTTGTTATTATATTACTTTTTCTTCACACAAATAAAGCAAACAGGAATATGTACTTATATTTCGTCCTCTTACAAAAAGTTGACAATCTATAGAGAGTGTTCTTCAGGTAATGTAGCATTATAGCCTGCAATTTTTCTGTATCTGTGTGTTTAAACCACAGTTTATTTAACTTGTTTTTATTTGTGGAAGCTTTAATAGTTTCTAGTCTTCTGCTGTTACAAATGATGTAACAGAGAAACACTTTACAAATGGACTTTATTATTGTGCAGATGTATCTTTACTATAAAACATGCAAGGTAGTACTCATATGTCAAAATTTTCATTACTTAGTCTAACGTATTCATGGTTTTACCTCAGAAAATTTGGACAGCTGGTATTGGGAGGGCAACTCTTCTTTATCCTGAGAAAATCTGGCCTTAGCTGTGGCTAAGTTAGAGGAAAATACAGCATGGAGAATTTACTCCTGTTCTGAACTGCCTCTGCTTACAAATGATACATAGCACCTCTTATTATAATCTGTTGGCTGGAATCAAGAACATGCCCACCAACCCAACACTAAAGAAGTAGCTGAGAAACATTTTGAAGTACATGGAAAATGCAAAATTACTTTCTGTACAATGGTTAAACCAAATAGAACCAAATAGTCCTTTGTTTATTTCTTCCCACACATTCTGCCAAACAGAAGCAAATCTCTACCCAGTAATTGTACCCAATGAGAATCTCATGTATTTTTCAAACTACTAGCATAAAACAGGCACACTCAAGAGGTAACTGGAAAAAATCTAATGATAGAGAGTTATACAAGGTGGTATTTATACAGGAGTTGGGATGATTAAGGGAAATGTAAAGAATGGTGAAGCGCCTGCCCTGAACATGAAGCAGCAGCAAGCAATCAATGTGTCTTTTACCCCTTAGACGTGAAGGGATAAAGAAGGGAACGGCTATCAGAACGCTCTTAGAAGTACAGTCGTGTAATGCATGACCAGAAGCTGTGGACAGTAGTAGAGAAATACACATGTTTAAAAACAAAACAAAACAAAAACACCACCACCAACAATAAAAAACACACAAACCCTCAAACGAGCAGAGAGAAACACAGAGAAATAAGAAACCTGATATGTATCTCTCTTTCATCTTTCTCTAGCTTCCGACGTGTGCATTCCATGGGCTGATCACAACTAGCAGCAGAGGCAAGACAACCAGATTGATGAAGTCCATGGAGGTCAGCCTCTGCGACACAGCAGGATTGGGATGGGGGGAAGGTAAGTCTGGGATGAGCAAATAGGGAATATCCAGTTCATCACAAACCCTCAGGTAATGTCACATAGTTTCTTCATATGTTCAAATGTGGTTCCTTTGAGTCCAGAGCTCAATGGTCTAAAATGACAGGGCATCAGCTTTCATCTCTCCATAAATTCATGCAGAAAATGCATGGTAGATCAAAGGCAGGATTACTACATTCACTAACAGGCAAATATATCAAGCACTTGTCCACAGAAATTTTGGAATTCCTGCTGGGAAGACAGAGTGAAGCTGTTCTATCCTGGGGAGTTCTCCTTTGTCTCTAGCAAGAGTGCGAGGAGATACATAAAACAAGCAAATGTGATAATGTAGATTCTCTGTGTAATATAAGTGCCTGACATGAAGCTTTTTGTTGTTGATGGTGGTGTTGTATGAGCGGTTGACATTAGGTTTTTTTTATGGCCAGGAAATTTTTATTAAAAGACAGTCATCTTGAATAAATATATTATTAGTTCTGTGACCCAACTACTAGCAAAACAACCAGGCATGGAATTAGGCCACCCCCGCCATGAAGTTTCCTTTCGCAAAAAAGCCTTAGTTAACTGAGATACTTGACAGCTTGAGGGACCCTGCTTTTACATCCCCACCCCTAATTCCTGCTCTTATGCTTTAAATTAGCTGGTGAAAAGTGAACGCATGAAACTCTAAACACTCCACACTTGAACCCTAATAAAGGCAGAACCCCAAGTTCAGGGTTGTCTGTCTCTCTGTCCATCCCTTTCTCTCTCCATCTTCTATGTCTCTCACCCCCTTCTCTCTACCTTGCCTTTACTCTGTGCCTTTGACATGCCATATTCCCTCCAGGATGTGTGAGTTATAAATCTTGTTCTTCGAAGTTCCTTGATGATTTCTTGCCGAAATGTGTCCTATAACCAAAATAAAAATCATATGAGCCAGTGCAGCCACAGTATTAGCAATCTTGAAGATTCACTACAAATCCAGAATAGGCAAAGGTATAGAAACATAAAATAAATGACTGATTGCTTATGGCTTGGGAGGTAGCTGGGATCATAAGGTGGTGAAAGCTAAAGGGTACTGGATTTTTTTTTAAGGTTTTACTTTTTTAGAGTAGCTTTAGGTTGCCAACAAGACTGAGAGGGAGGGAGAGATCCCATCTCTCTCCCTATATCCCACACACATTATCCCATTATCAACAATCACCCTACTTTTTTTTTCTACCAAAAAGGAAACCTACTTTGACACATCATAATCACCTAAAGTCTATAGTTCACCTTAGGGTTCACTCTTGGTGTTATTCATCCTATGGGTTTGAATGAATATATAATGACATACATACATCATTATAATATCATACAGAGTATTTTCACTGTACTAAAAATCCTCTGTGCTCTACCTATTCATTTTCCCAACCACCCCGACCCCAGCTGACCATAGATACTTTTATTGTCTCCAGAGTTTTATCTTTTCCAGAATGTCACATATTTGGAATCATGTAGCCTTCTCTATTTGTTTCTATTACTTACTAAAATGTTAATATATATGCTAATATACTAGTACTGAAAGTTCTTCATTGTCTTTTTGTGGCTTGATAGCTCATTTATTTTTAGTGCTAGATAAATATTTATTCATTCATTCATTCATTCATCCATTCACTCATTCACTCTTCTACTCAAGGCCATGTTGGTTTTTTCCAACTTTTGGCAAATTAAACTGAAGCTGCTATAAACATACATGTGCCAGTTTTTGTGTGGGCACGATTTTCTATTTATTTGAGTAAATACCAAGGAGAATGTGGCTAGATTATATATTAAGAGTATGTTTAGTTTTGCGAGAAACTTTGAAATTGTCTTCCAAGTGCCTGTTCCACTTTTGATCCTCACCAATAGTGTGTGAAATTTCCTCTTGCTTCCTATCCTTACTAGGACCTGGTGTTGTCAGTGTTCTGGATTTTGGCCATTCTAGTAAGTGTGTGTGGGTATCTCCCTGTTATTTTCATTTTCATTTACCTGATAACATATAGTGTGAAGCATTTTTAAATACGTGTATCTGCCATTTGTGTATTTTCTTTGGTAAAGTATCAGTTAAGGTCTTTGGCTTATTTTTATTTATTATTATCATTATTTTTAAAGATTTATTTATTTTTATTTTACATAAAGAGAATGTGCAAGCAGGGGGAGGGACAAAGGAAGAGGGAGAGTGAGAATCCTTAAGCAGATTCCCCACTGTGCATGGAGCCAAATGGGAGGCTTGATTCCAGGACCCAGATTATGAGCCACGCCAAAATCAAGAGTCAGATGCTTAACCAACTGAGTCACCCAGGTGCCCCTAACCTCTCTTTGGCTTATTTTAAAATCGAGCTGTTTGTTTTCCTATTCTTGAGTTTTAAGACTTCTTGGCATATTTAAGGGGCCCCTGAATGCTCAGTCGATTAAGTGACCAATTCTTGGTTTGGCTCAAGTCATAATCACATAGGTAGTGAGGTAGAATGGGAGCCTGGCGTTCCTTCCCCACACTGAGCCCCACCTCAGGGTCTGAGCTCAGCAAGGAGTCTTCTTGAGGATTCTCTTCCTTTGCTCCTACCCCCACTCATGCTTCCCATGCATCTTCTTTCACTCTCTTTCTAAAATAAATAAATAAATCTTGTAAATAAAAAAGAGTTCTTTGTATATTTTGGATAAT
This sequence comes from Vulpes vulpes, assembly GCF_048418805.1. Taxonomy (NCBI): domain Eukaryota; kingdom Metazoa; phylum Chordata; class Mammalia; order Carnivora; family Canidae; genus Vulpes; species Vulpes vulpes. The sequence goes on from NW_027325668.1 coordinate 2,244,994, forward strand.
GGTTTTTTATCAGGTGCATTTTTTGGAAAAAAATATTACCCATTCTGTGGCTTATCTTCTAATTTTCTTGATATTGATTTTCATTGAGCAAAAGCTTTTAAATTTAATGAAATTCAGCTTATCTTTTTTTTTTTTTTTTTCATGGATCTTGCCTTTGGTGGTGTGGTAAAAAGACCTTATGATAGCCAAGGTAATCTAGGTTTTCTCATATACTCTCTTCATGGAGTTTTATAGTGTTCTTTTTCACATGTAGGTGAATTATTTTTTTGTAAAGGGTACAAGATTTGTGTCTAGGCCCATGTTTTTGCAGATGATTGCCCAATTTTTCAGCATTTGTTGCAGAGACTATCTTTATTGTATTTCCTTTTCTCCTTTGTCAAAGATCAGTTGACTGTATTTATGGAGATCTATTTCTGGGATCTCTGTTTTGGCCCATTACTCTATTTGTCTGTTCTTTTGTCAATGCCACACTGCCTTGATTACTATAGCTGAGTAGTAAGGCTTAAAACCAAGTAGCATCTGCCCTCCAACTCTGTTGTTCTCCCTCAATAGTGTGTTGGCTATTCTAGATATTTTGTCTCTCCATATAAATTTTAGAATTAATTTTTGATACATATAAAATAACCTGATGGGATTTTAATTGGTATTACATTGATAGCTCCCTGTATCCCCCCCTTTATATATATATATATATATATATATATATATATATATATATAAAATTTTACATTTTCATAATATTGAATCATCTTGTCCATAAAAATAGAATATATCTCCATTTATTTAGTTTTTGTTTGTTTTTTTGATTCATCTAAGTATTTCATTTTTTTACTTATTTATTTGTTTATTTATTCAGAGAAAGAGAGAGAGAGAGAGAGAGGCAGAGACACAGGTAGAGGGAGAATCAGGCTCCATGCAGGGAGCCTGATGTGGGACTCGATGTTGGGTCTCCAGGATCAGGCCCTGGGCCGAAGGTGGTGCTAAACCGCTGAGCCACCTGGGCTGCCCTAAGTATTTCATTTTTGAGACTGTTAATGTAAATGGTATTGTGAGTCTTTTTTTCCAATTCTTTATGTAAATTACAGTTAACCATTCAATATTAGTTTCAGGTGCAGAACCTAGTGATTCATCACTTACATACAATACCCCATGCTCATCAAAAGTGGTCTCCTTAATACCCATCCCCCATGTAATGCATCCCCTGCTCACCTGGGAAGAGTGATCATCAGTTCCTTCTATGTAGCTAAGAGTCTGTTTCCTGGTTTGCCTCTCTTTTACCCCCTGTTCATCTGTTCTGCTTCTTAAGTTCCATATATGAGTGCAATCATAAGGCATTTATCTTACTTGACTGACTTACTTTGCTTAGCATAATACTCCATAGCTCCATCCACGTTGTTGCAAATGGAAAGATTTCATTCTTTTTACGGCTGAGTAATATCCCATTTATTTATATATACACATTTGCTTATCTATTCATCAGTCGATGGCATTTGGGCTCTTTCCATAATTTGGCTATTGTTGATAATGTTGCTATAAACACTGGGGTGAATGTATCCCTTTGAATTCGTATTTTTATATCCTTTGGGTTAATACACAGTAGTGTAATTCCTTGATCATAAGGTAGTTCTATTTTTAACTTTTTCAGGAAATTCTGTACTATTTTTCAGAGTGGCTACACCGGTTTTCATTTCCACCAACAGTGTGAGAGGTTTCCCCTTAAAATACAACATCCATTCATAATAAAAACCCTCAGCAAAGTAGGGATAGAGGGAATCTATATCAACATCACAAAGGTCATATGTGAAAAACGCACAGCTAATATCATTGTCTGTGGGGAAAACAGAGCTTTTCTTCTATGGTCAAAAACAAGACAGTGTGGTCCACTCTCACCCGTTGTTATTTAACATAGCAGTGGAAGTCCTACCCTCAACAGTCAGACAGCAAAAAGAAATAAAACACATCCAAATTGGCAAGGGAGGAGTCAAACTTTCACTATTTACAGATGACATCATACTCTATACGGAAAACCTAAAAGACTCTACCAAAAAGTTGCTAGAACTGGCACACAAGTTCGGTACAGTCACAGGTTAGAAAATCAACATACAGATATCTGTTGCATTTCTATACATCCATAGTGAAACAGCAGAAAGAGGAATTAAAGAATTGATTCATTTACAATTGCACTCAAATCCATAAGATATTTGGAGTAAACTCAACGAAAGAGGTGAAAGACCTGTATTCTGAAAACTATAATATACTGATGAAAGAAACTAAAGAGGATGCAAAGAAATGGAAAAACATTCCATGCTCATGGATCAAAAGAACATATATTGTTAAAATATCTATACTACTGAAAGCAATCTACATATTTAATACAATTCCTATCAAAATACCACCAGGATTTTTCACAGTGCTAGAACACACAATCCTAAAATTTGTATGGAACTATAAAAGACCTTGAATAGCCAAAGCAATCTTGAAAAAGAAAAACAAAGCTGCAGGCATCACAATTCTGGACTTCAAGCTGTATTACAGAGCTGCAGTGATTAAGACAGTGTGGTACTGGCACAAAAACAGACGAAAATCAGTGGAACAGAGTAGAGACCCCGGAAATGGATTCTGACAACTATATGGTCAGCTGATCAACAAAGCAGGAAAGAATATCCACTGGGAAAAAAGTCACTTTAACAAAAAATAGTGCTGGGAAAACTGGACAGCAACATGCAGAAGAATGAAACTGGACCACTTTCTTACGTTCAAATGGATTAAAGATCTAAATGTGAGATCTGAAACCATCAAAATCCAAGAGGAGAACACAGGCAGCAACCTTTTTGACACCAACTGTAGCAACTTCTTATTACATATGTCTCCTGAAGGGAAAGAAAAACAAAAATACACTATTGGGATTCATCAATGTAAAAAGCTTTTGCACAGTGAAGGAAACAATCAACAAAACTAAAAGGCAACCTTGTAGAATAGGAGAAGATATTTGTTAATGACATATCTGATAAAGGGTTAGTATCCAAAATCTATAAAGAACTTATCAAACTCAACACCCAAAAAATGAATAATCCAGTTAAGAAATGAGGAGAAGGCATGAATGGATGTTTTTCCAAAGAAGACATAGAGATGGCTAACAGACTCAACATCAATGAAAACATGCTCAACATCAATCATCAGGGAATTACAAATCAAAACTACAAAAGATCTCATTTCACACCTGTCAGAATGGCTAAAATTAACAACATAGGAGACAAGTGTTGGCTAGGCATTGTGTTTTCAATTTCAAATTCCACTTGTTCATTGCTGGCATGTAGGAAATCAGTTGACCTTTGTATATTAACCTGTCATTCTGTAGCCTCGCTATACTCATTTAATAGTTCCAGAAATATTTTTGTTGAATTTTCAGACTTCTACATAGATAGGTGTGGAGTGAAGAGAAATTAAGAAAAATGGAGTGCTTTGGCATGTTTCAAAATGGTTTCTCTTCCCCTTCCCTGCTGTAAGCCCCAGGGAATTTTTTTAATAGTATTTATTGTGGGAATCTGATGGAGCTCCTACAAGTGAGTCTAACAGTATTGTGGGAGTTTCTTCTATGACTAGATCCCCTTGGAGTTTTTAATCCCCAGAGTTGTTTGCTCTGAGACTCCAGAAATTCAAGTTTTCAAGTACAAGTACAGTTCAAATTTTCATCTCAGGCCTGGTTCCTACAGGTGTTTCCGCTTGTGAGTGTCTGCTCCAGGTAAGCTATGACTCCCTCCTGTTATTCATTCACCTTTCTATATATCCAATCTTGGGATCAGTGATTTTTCCTGTGTCTTCCCCCTCTTAAAAACCTGAGAACAGTTGATTTTTAAGTCTATTCAGCTTGTTTACTTGTTGTTAGGACAGAGAGTTGACTTCTCAGCTTCCTATGTGCAGAACTGGAAATCACAGTTCCAGTAATGAAATGTTCTAAAATCGTGGAGATGGTTGTACATATCTCTGAATAGAAAAAGACCAATGAATTGTACATTTTAAATGGGTGAATAGTGTGGTATGTGAGATATAGCTCAACAAAGTTGTTAAAAAATATTTGGATTCTAAACAATATAAATGTTTTGTATGCCTGTGTCCCTGAGGTGTTATACCAGTCTTTCTAGAGAATATGTGCAAACGTTGTGATTTATGGTGAACACCTGTTCTCCTGGGTTTCTGGAGCCTCAGAAACTGGTCTTGTAGGCAGTGGCTATATACATACCTACGTGGTGGACCACCAATAAAAGCCTTGGCGTTGTAGGCTCAGGTGACTTCACTGGTAGACAATACTTCAAACAGGTTTCCTCATCTTGTTGCTAGGGAAATTAACCATGTCCTCTACTGAGGGAGAACTTTTGGGAGCTTACATCTGGTTTCCTTCAGACTTTGCCCCATGTACTATTTTCCTTTAATCATTTTGCTTTAAAAAAAATCACTTTGCTTTTTGTCCATTTGCTGTAATAAGCCATAATTATGTGTACAAGAACTTCTGAGCCCTGTGGGTTCTAGCAAATCACTGAATCTGGTGATAGTCTTGGAAACCTCTGACATAGCCGCTTAGGGAAAGTCTTATGTAGAGATCAGCAGCCCTCTTCCTTATCTGGAACACGTAGGAGCAAAGATTGTAAAGATGTGAAAAGGGAGTGTGTAGAAAACTCATGCCTATCTTTAATCCTCACTTGAAAGTGACACAGAGATTGGGAATTATAGGGTTCCTCACTGCTGGACAGGGCATCTTGGCAACGTAAGGTAAAATATGAACTCTGGTGAGTGATGCTGCAGGCAGGCAGGTGCGCCGCTCCCTACACTTAGCCTCCCCCCGCCCCCTGCCCTCTCTCCCTTTGCTGCTGAGAGCGTTGGAGAATGTGCTGCAGCTGGTGCGTGGGCAGGTGCAGCCACCATCTGCTCTCGGAGTCCGCATGCGCACAAGCACCTCGCACCCAGGATCTGGCCCAGGCCCCACGGATCCCAGAACCTGCCGGGGACGTGGCTAACCCCGCCCCCTCGCGGTGGCGATTGGCTGAACCGTTCCTGAGGGAAGGCGCGGTCAAGACGGGCGAGGGTCTCCCCTGTGAAGTCGGGGCGAGACGTGTCCAAGGAGGTGAGACCGTGGGAGGGGTGTGGGCGGGGGTCGGGTCCTCCCTGCCCCAAGGGTCCTTGAGAAGCCAGTTGGTTTCTCCCGGCGCTTGTCTCCGCCCACCGCCTCCTCTCATTGGCCAGGCCCGGGAGGCGGGTGCGCTCCTATTGGCCGGGGGCGGTGTCTGTCCCTGCCAGGGTGGGGGCGGGGCCTCCGCCGCGCTGAGCTTGCCCTTGGGTCTGGCGCTCGGTAGAGCTGCTGCCGCCGCCGCCGCCGGTGCCTCTGCTGCTGCTGCAGCTCGAGCATCCGGGAGCCGCCGCCGCCGCCAGCGCCGCGTCCACCGCCGCCGCCTCCCCTGCCAGGACCCCGAGACACCCCTGCACTCTGGGCCCCCGTCACCAGCATCTTCTCGCCCCCTCGTTCCTTCCGAGCCCCTTAGAGAAGGGACCGTGACCTGGAGACGCAGCGCCGTCCTCCGCTTCTACAGCGTCTGCGGGCTCCTCTACCAGGTCATCCCCTCCCCGCCGCGGGAGCATCAGCTTCACGCCCTTCCCCATCACCCCCACTGCACCCCGCATTTCCACTCTGCCCCTTCCAGTCCCCTACTCCCCGGCGATGTGCACCCCCCCCCCCCCCCCACTCCTCGGTGCGGCAGGGGCAGCGGCAGTTGGCTCCAGGCCCTCGGATCTCCGGCCCTGGCTCAGCCTTGCGCTCCCAGGAGGCAGCCCCGTGCGCGGCCCTTTCCGCCTCTTCACCCACCTGAGCTGCCTCCATCCCTCACTCAGTCCCCGCCAGCAGCACCCCCACACCTCCCCCGCCTTCCGGCGGGCACCTGGTGCCTTCTCTGAACATCACACCCTCCCACCCACCCCCACCGGCCACCTCCACCCTCCTCCTCGCTCTCACCTCCCCCTTTCCGGGTCGCCTTCCTCTTTTCTCTGCTTCCCACCACCACATCCGTGCGTCTTTGAAAAGTGAGTGAAAGGGGGATCCCTGGGTGGCCCAGTGGTTTAGCGCCTGCCTTTGGCCCAGGGCGCGATCCTGGAGACGCGGGATCAAATCCCACATCAGGCTCCCGGTGCATGGAGCCTGCTTCTCTCTCTGCCTATGTCTCTGCCTCTCTCTCTCTCTCTGTGTGACTATCATAAATAAACAAAAAAATTAAAAAAAAAAAGAAAAGAAAAGAAAAGAAAAGTGAGTGAGAGCCTGGGAGCGAGCTACCGAGACTGCGAGAACAGCAGCGGCAGCGCCATGTGCACTGCAGTGACATCCCCGGGGGCAGGTGTGTCCTGAGACGTGTCACGCACCTCCGAAGGGAGAGGAGACTGTCTGGGATGTAAAGGAGAGAGCGACAGAAAGGAAGAAAGAAAGAAAAAGAAAAGGGGGTTAAAGAGAGAAAGAATAAATCAAGAACTAAAAAAGGGAAAGAGGAAGGGAAAAAGCAAAAGACTCAAAGCTACTGTATCAACAAGCCTGTTTTTTAAAATTAATCAGCCTGTGTGGTTTTCTTTTCTTTGTTTTTCTTTTTTTCTTTAAGCAAAGAAATCTACGCACCTAAGCAGTTACTTTACTGCGAAGGGATTTCCGCTCGGATTCCCGACCTCTCTATGGCTCTGCTCCTGCCGCTTCTTTCCGTCATTAATATTGTCCTTTCACGTGCAATGTACGAACCCCTGCGACCGCGGTGGGGGGAACCGCACAAAACGCTGTTATGATGCAAATCACTGGGTTTGGATGCAGAGCGGCTGGGGAACCGGGGTGCACTTTTCCTCAGATCCTCCCTCTTGCAGGAGGAGGAGGGGGCCCTGTGGAAGGGGAGGAGGACGCTGGTGATGAAGTGAATGGCCTTGTGCGGAGTAGGAGGGCGTGGGGAGAGCGCACTTGGGGGGTGGTGAGGCGGGGGCGGAAGGCCAGGGCTGGGGGGGCCGGGCCGGCGGGCGGAAAGTTGTTGCTTTGAAGAGAGGAGTCATACAGGGATGCGGGAGTGAGATACAGGAAGGATGGATGGGAAACGATGGACTATAGGATTTTCAAAGCTAGGTGACTCTTGATTTCTTGCTAAATCTTTGCCCACCTCTAACCCCTCTGTCGTCATTTCTGTAGTTGTGGGAAGGATAAGTTGATCAAATGTATTTGTCCCTTGGTAAAATGAATCTGGAAGTAAGACACAAGTAGACCGCAGGCGTGCAAAACCCAATTGGCCTTTGGAGGATTTAAATGAGGTCGATGAATCGTCTTTCAGCAAGTCCTTGGAATGCATCCTGCCTCCTATCCTCCAGGATATGGACTGGGATGGATTTTATTTATGCATATTTATGATATGAAGGAAAACAGAGTGGACAGAGTTTTTCTGAATTAACTAACTGACCTTGCGGAGGTATTTCTTACCATCTTTTTTGTGTTTTATGTTAAATGTGAATTTCAGATATGTCATGTGCCAGCATCCCCGAGAAAGCCGGCAGCCTTCTCCCTGCTTACGCTGCCTCGTCCCATTTCCCACCATTCGCACTCCCACCTTCTCACAAGTACCCCGGGAGGCTGACACATCACTTGGGTCTCTAATCCATGCTGAAACGTGTTCCTAGATGCCCTATTTCACCTCTCAGTAACTTGCATTTCCCAACAATGCGTGTGTGTGTGTGCGCGCGCGGGCTCTCTGCAGGGTAGTGGGAGTGTGAGGTGGGGAAATCAGTTAATTCGGTGATTGCGATGAAAATTCGACACCGCTGGATGTGTTTTCCCTGCCAACCTGTGCGTGCTGGCCCCGGCACGTCATTGCACACACTGCTGGGCTGGTGTGAGATTATTTATTATAGAGCATGTGGGCAAAGGACTGCACTTGGGGGTCGCCTCCTCTGCCTTCAACATTTCCCATGAATTGTCGATTCACTGCACTGCAAAATAACTGTCTGCTGGTGTCTCATTCTCTCAGCCTGGAGGAGGATTTACTCTGTCTACCCGGAGAGATTCCATCAGCTGCATTCTATTTTATTAAGAACATGGGTCTCTTGTATTAAGTACGTAAGCCAATTATTTAAAAAGTGCTGCTTTTCACAGCAGATTAGAGGTGGTGGTGGAAGGGCTGTGGGCATGCCAGAGAAAATGCACCACTGCAACCCACAGCAGCACCAGCATCAGGTCCAAATATATAAATAAATAAGCGTCCTCTACAGCAACCAGGGAGAAAGCACCAGCCCAACAGGGTCTGTGTACTTATGAGCATCTTAGATCAGGCCATGTTAAGACACCAAAGGACAGAAGAGGATTTAAAAGGAAAAAAAAAAAAAACTAGAGGGGGAGGGGGTGCAAAGCACCATTGGATTGTCGTCTCATGTTTATGGCTGACTCACATTGATCAAACACTGCTCCACAGACACATCGCACTTTGTTGATATTGTCATTTCCTGCTCAAACAAATTGCTCAGGCCTTCCTTGTTTTACTCTTGGCCAAAAACATTGCTTCAGGGTTGAGGTTTATGTTCCTCCCAGCATCCTACACTTTTATTAGGACTTGGTTAGGTTGTAAAATGAAAAGCTTTATTTCCTGGACACAGATTAAACACTTAGCAGGTCTTTCCTTTCCATGTGCAGAGAAAGAAGGGTGGCGGCGGAACTAGTGAGCAACTAACTGATTTTGGCTAGAGGGAATCTGTTCTGCCTGCTGGTAGTTATGACTAGGCAAATGCTATAGGCAGCCTATAGCTTCTTATTTTTAGCTTTATCGGAACTATGGTGGTATTCTGTGACTTAAGTAATACTGATCAATTAATTTAGCATTTCTATTATTATCCCCTTTCTTGCACTATGCCTTATTTTAGACAAGAAGACTCATTTGAACGTATCTTCTCTGTGTTTTACATTGTCACCAATATTTTACCCTTTCTGGGAAGCAAAATCAACCTTTTGGCTTGTTAATATGTAAAGTTAATGAGCCAGTGGTGAGAATCAAGTCAATGATAAAATAAGTTAAAAAAAATAGTACTATTCTAAAAATCTACCATTTTGTCTTCAGTGGATTCTTAGGAAATGAAAATGAATCATTAGAAGGAAATAAATATGTTTCTGACCAAAGCACAACTCGCAATGTATAGACTACTTAGATAACAAAATTTGCTTCTGTGTTAGTTTATGGGGCATCCTTTCTTATTTTCCTCCATCACAGGCAGGGGAAAAATCTGGAATGAGGTTACAGAACAGTTTAGAGAAATGAATTTCTTTAGAAGGAGGCGTGCAAAAGCTTGCCACCTGGAACTAAAACCTCTCTTGGTTACAGAGCAGATCCAGTTCAATTGCTAACCCTGGCTGAAGCTGTGTCCCCTTTCCATGCCTGAGGGGGCACTGCAAAGATGGAGACTGTCTCGTTTAGCACAAGAAAACGGTCCTAGAAAGGGCAAAGAAGAAAGGACAAAATATAACCAGAAAATAGACATACATAGAGATTTTGTTGAGAACTTTGTTTCCTTTTTAGAGTTAGTCTTACAGAAAAACACATCCAACACAAATACTGGGATTTTAGTGTTTGGTTTTGTCTTGTTTTATTTTCCATGAGATATTTTGATGAATGATCTGTTATTTTAGAAAGACTTTCAAATTGAAGGTCAATTGGACATGCATAGTACTTGCCTCAGTGAATACACTGAACATAAACTTCCCCTTACATTTTTAGAAAGTATATTATTAAGTACAAACACACCTACATATACTTAATAAAATACTGATAACTTAATGCTTCTCAAAAGCCTCTCTCTCCCATTCATTTCCTTCTATTTGTAATAGCCTTAGTCTTGTTGAGCTCATTTCTTATGTTGAATGCAAGAACCGTATTCCTCCCTTTCTTGATTAACAACTGAAACTTTAAAGAGTAGAATCTGTACATAAGAGCCAAAGACTATGATTTAAATGGTCAAACCCCAAACACTTAGTAATTAGGAAAATCTCCCTGCAAATATGGGGAGTCTCTGGGCAGATTTTCTATCAAGATATGGAAACTTACTTCATTGTCTTCACCATTTCTACAACTATTAGAACTGTGGGAGCATAACATGACCAAAGTAAGCATTGATTGAGAGGCCTCTTTCTGCTTTCTCCCCTGGAAGATCAGATACTTGAGAACTATTTGCCCCACATTGAAATAGTGAGATGCCATTTTTTTTTTAATGAAAAAAATTACTTGAATTACTTAAGGAGCAAATGGAAGTACAAAAATGCTGGACGAAATGTGAGTCATGCATTTTAAAGTGACGTAAAATCAATATCAAATAATATTAATTTTCTTTTTAAAATGAGAAATCTATGGGGTATCAGATGGTTGAGACAAGTAAGGTTTATTTATTATGAAGGATTTGGGGTACATTCATAATATAAATAGACCTATCCTATTGATGCTTTATTTGAGAACACTGATGTGTGTTCCACGAGATTTATTGAGAAGGCGTCCTCATTTTAATAGGCCCGTTTAACAACCTTGGCAAAACCACCCAATGTGTAACAGCTGGCTGAGTAGGCTGAGGAAGTGGTGAGAAATCACAAACTGAGGAAGCCAGACTCAAAAGCTGAACTTAGAGGTCTTTGTGGAATTGGCAGGTATTGGTTTTTTGGTCCTCCTTGAACAGCTCTAGTGCCCAATGACTACTAAACTTAAGCTTCCTGAGGGCAAGCCCTGAGCCTTTGTCATCTGTGCAATCTTCTTATTCTCAATTTAGTAGATACATAATAAATAGTGTTGGCATGAATAGGTATGTCCTAATGGAATTAAGTAGCTGCATCTCTTCATAATATGTCAGCACTTAAACTTTGTTAAGTTGTTGGACCCTGGCTCACGGGTGCCAACGTGTCCCGGTGGACGCCCCAGAGACTCAGACCCCAGAGAGGCAGATGCAATTAGCAAGAAGGTTTATTGAACGTTTGCGCAAAAGGGCTCTTCGGAGGCAGAGAGCCCCGATTAGCAATTACAGGCATCTTTTAAAGGTAAAAGAAAAAAGAAAAACCGCCTAAAGACAGAAGAACCGAGGCAGTCGCATAGCATTCAGGTTATCGATTTCTCAGGTCAACATGAACCTATTCAGGGACATTCCAATCAGGGAGTGGGGGGAAATGGTTTTCTTATCACAAACAGAATGCTTTTTGTTGCTAAAACTTCAGGAAGGCACCTGGATGGGCTGCCTCTGGATTAGGGCTGGTCCTACTTAAAGGGGGGGGGGGTGGTTTCTTCAGTATCTTTATAATTTGGGAGCTGTCAGGGATGGGATGTGATGTGAGGAAAAGGCAAGAGTTTGTTTTCTTTGCACTCAGTTATTTTCTCTTACCCTTTTTATGAGGGTTAAAAAGTATATTGTTGAATAAATTTTCTTAGGCTTTAACAATGATTAGCGTTTCCCCTTAAAAACACACAAGCAAGCTATACAATTTCTGAATTTGTGATAGAGCTGAGCATCTATTCTGAATCTTCTTTTGTGCTTATGAAACTAAGTAATGAGACCCTTCCACTACACGAATAGACACAGGGCTGAAGTTGTAAAGGGATCTGCCTTAGAGAGGGCTGGCTACTAATTATTTACATTCTATTTTAGAGGTCTTTGAAGTAAATATTAAGACAGTCATTGTTCAACATTTGATATAACTCTAAGTCAGCAAATAGTTTTTACTTGAATCTTTAAATTATCTTTCAGCCACTTGAATGCTGAACGGGAAGCTCCAATTCAGTCATAAACAGTCATTCTGGGGGCTAGATGCAGAGGTCATTAGAGATTAGAAAATAAAAATAAGGAATCATTTGCTTTGAGAAATAAAAAATCTTAGAGCTAAGTATGATCAAGTACTGCAAATCACATTAAGAAAGCAACAGTTTTTATTGGTCAAATTGATCCCCTAACAATTTTATGTTTTTGATGATGGCTTATTTACAGTAACGGCGCACTCATTGTTTATCTAAAGTCATCTTTGGGAATAGAGCAAGAAAGCACCTTTCCTGACAAGGATGTGCTGCCAACTGTTAAGTGTATAGCTGTTATATTGATTCAGTATGATTTATAAAAAAACAATTAATTTGTTCTTATAGAGAAATATTTTTGGCTTCTTTGTTAAAAGTGTTTGCCTTTCAAAATGCAAGTGACTCCCTTAAGGTTTACTTAAACATCCAAACTCAAATTTATGGTGTGTAAAATACATTTTTACTCTCTTAATGAATTCATATTTGACGTTAGCTTGTCCTCTATCCCCTCTGGGGGAAAATGCCCATGACACCTACGTATCTTCCATTCATTCTCATACCTTATATGCCCCCTACTTTCCAATCTTAAGTAGTAGATTTAGGTTGAAATGAGAGATGGTTAGAATATTTGTATTAAAAAGCAAACAAAAAATATACAATAAGCTTGTCTAATTGTCACTCCTTTACTGCTCTCTATTTTCTATTTTGAAGTCTGAGCAACACAGTAACTCAGCTTCCTTTGCACTGTCCAGGAATATAATATCCCCCCAGTCCCGACCATACTCCTAACCTGAAAGACCTATTAAAAGTAATTAATGAGGAATGAAGAGTGGTTCAAGAAAGGGAGATTTGCTAAAGCCTATGTGCTGAATACATACAGTTTGGGTGATTTTCCTTTTGACCTCCACAATGCATACCCCAATGTTTTAGCAAGGATAAAACTCATATAATGTGCTTTTACTTGTTTTTGTTATTGCTATTATTGCGTTTTGTGAGAGTTCAAACTCCTTACTTTCATAATGAAATGGCAAAAAGGAGAGGCAAGGAAGGTGAGTCAGCCAGCCAAACACACACAGAAAGGCCTGGCAAAGCTGACTAAATTAGCATATGCTAGGGTGAGTATTTCCCTCTGTTGTTACATAATCCCTTTCTAATAGGAAATCGGTTCTCATACTTAACCCTTTCAGGAGGGTTGACATTCTCCCACTGTTATTTTGTTTATTTTGTATTATTTATTTTCTCATGAATTGTGTAAACCATCTATTGAGGGGCTTTTATGTCAAATTCTTCCCCCCCCTTCAGTGTTTCTGTATACAAATGTTCCATTCTGTGCCCAACTTCAGGATTCAAGAATCAACTTTTCTATAGCTTTCACTGAGAGGATCTAATTAGCATTTTGGGCTCTCTTTACTCATGTGCAGCTTTCTTTAGAAAATGTATTAGTTCTATGAGGTTCCCCTAAGGATTCATAATACTCTAGCTTGTTACATGTACTGTGGTATTCAGTGTGCCTTAATTATGCACGTGGCCTCATTTCAAAGCCTTTTCAAGGATCATGTGGGATAGAACAGGGGTCTGGCTGTAAGTTCACTGTCATGTATTAATGCGTAGGTGGTATTCAGAGAAGGATGTTTCTGAAGGCAATTATATACCCATGACTCCAGTATAGCAAGCAGCTACATTCTACACTTACTAGTTACCCTGCCAAGGCAGAATGAAATTCACCATTGTGATACATAATACAGTATCTGTTATTTCTGAGTAGTTCTTTGGCCTGGGAATGAAATAAAATAATGAGTGAAAATGTGTATCCCTTATCTTGAATAGGGATTGTCCCTTTCACTCTCTCAAAACAAGAATCAAAAATTGTTCCTAAATCAATACTCTATTCCATAACTAGTCTGTTAACACATTTGCTGTGGTGGGATCTTCAAGTTACGCTGGTTATTATTTGAGGCTGTAGATTTTTAGATAGTATTAATTGCCCGCAACTGCATGGGCTGCCAAATGTCAGTGCACTGTCAAATCTGAGCCATGATTTTTTTCGATTTTTGTTTTAGATGCAATTTGGACAACTGTGAAACTATATAGGGACATTGAACCCAACAGAGGAAGAGGAGAGAAAGAGAAAGAAAGACAGATGTTTTTTAAATAGGGACTTCATTTGTGGAGGGATGGTTATACGAATTGGCTCATTTAGTACATGTCACCACTTGTATGGAGGATATTTTCCTGCATTGCACGAGTTTGAGGGCATACTTATCTTAATTGTACCTTTTGACTTGCATTGGCCTATGTGTCATATCATCAGAAAACTTCAGTTTGACTTGTAAGTACACTTTTTTCTTTTATTTATGACTACTGCAATAAAAAGCATTTTGTATATACTAACTAACTTTGATATATACTAACAATTTTAACCAATTTTTGTTTTGTTATTTTACAACTGCAAATTTGAAGCCACGTTATTATTAATGATAGTTTAAAAAAATACTGGTCTCCAGTAACTCACTGGAGTTTTTTATTAAGAAAAATTTTGGCCAACATCTGATGTGTTTAGGCAAAAGAATGCCATCTGCCCTTGATATTTGAAACATTTTATTTTGCCTATGCTATGATCTATGTAACCCTTTTGTGTATTTTTATTATAGTATTTTGAATGTTTGGTATTTATCTGTCTGTTTGTTCTACTGGATTATAAACCCATAAAGTACAGGGTCTTATTCTTCATTTTATTTCAAGTGCTTAATCTAAGGTCTGGTCTGTGTCTTTTTTTTTTTTTTTTAATGTTTTCATTCCACTGATTGATTAGTTCTCTTCCAATCCATTTAATCCCGACACATCTCTTTAATTGGATCCAAATAATATTTAAGTATTTATGTTATAACTGCCAAAGTGCCAATAAACTATTCTGAATAGAATAAATATTTGCAATGAATGTTTATTCGTATTTAAGGTACAGAGAGAGTACAAAAAAAAATGGCTACTAAGAAACACAAACAATTCTGAATAATGACATCCTTCACAAAACTATGAGACCATTGCTTTCAATTAGGGCAAGCAATACGAATTTGCACTGAAAACATTCATCTCATAGCTTTGAATCTCCCTGATTTCTCCGGGCATCATAACCCCTTGTCTTTTTTTTTTTTTTTTTTTTTAACTTATTAAAGATTTCTATCTGTAGTCCTCCAAATATTCCTGATGATGGCTTTAGGTAAACATGAAACCAAATCATCTTACTGTTCTACTTAGAGTAGCCAGTATTTCCGGATAAATGTATGAACAAAGAGGAATTACAAACTGACCTTGATCTGCCAGATTATCAGTGGGGACTGACCTGCTTTTGTTATTGCCAAAGCTGTGGAGTAGATGTTCTGGGAATCTTCTCTAAAGTATGGATTCAGGGTGCATTTCACTTAATTTGACTTGGGAAGATTACATCCATTTTATTTGAAAGGCCTTTTAAAGAAAATCCTAAATATTGTGGGGTTTTTCTTGATACTTAGTCATACTTCTGCAATTGAAGACACATGTTTGCTGTGGTTGAATTTATTTCCCTTTTAGCATTTTGAAAGACCGTGGGTGGTAGGATGGGAATATTAACTGCCTTTTGAAGAGAATTTAAATGTAGTTACTGGGAGCTGAACACCAAGGGAAAAAAGACTTTCTACAATTCGTAGTGACTTTAATGCCACATAAAGTGTTTTAAGAATGCTTTTTCTTAAAAGTCCCAGGGAAATATAGCTTTTCTTTAAAGCCATAGAGTTTTTCTTCAAATTTAGAAAATCAATTTCTTGATATCTTTTGGATTTTTAACTGTTTCATGACTTTGGGCATCTGAAAAGGTATTATTGACTAGGCTAACTTAAGATTTACCTGACGGAAGGTGCTGAAATCACTCTATCGTCATTGTGTAGAAATGCACATTCAGTAAATAAAAATATCCCAAGCAGATTAAACTAGTTCAATTTATTAAATGTTGTTACCACTTTATGGAGTTGATATTAAGAATTATATTCACCCATAGCTGCTGTACTTAGAATCTTCTTTATGTTAAACTGTGACTGTCAATGTGATGCAACAGCTGCAGAATAACCTTCTAATGTGGCTTCGGTTCGGCCCTTACTGACTGACTTTACAGAGCCTAGGGAATAAACAGGAAGGTAGTTTCAGAAGCAGTTTTTGTTGACTGTTTCCCTGTTATGGTGAAAAAAATATTATAATATGTTACTGAATTTTTATTATATAGAGAATATTCTTCTAAATCCATTTTTAGAAGTGACATGATTTTTTAATGTGTAACCACTTAATATCGGAAACACTGGAAATGTGACGAAGAGTTATACCTGTTTATTTCTCAACAGTTTTAATCATAATGACCCACTCAGAAAATGAATTTTTTTAATTTGATAGAAGGAAAGCATTTCAGGCCAAAGTTTTTGTCCAGAGTCACCAAATTAAAAACAATATCCGTTATATTCTTCAAAAGAATACTGAACAATGTCTTTATGGAAAGACCTGATGCTAACTAGCATGAAAATGAAGTGTGTTCAGTAAAAATTATATATTTTTAATATATAAAGTTATATATCTAGTTTTAATATAAAAAACATATCTTTAAAAGGCCAAGTAAAATTTACATATGATAGTTTCATGCCCATTGGCCGGCATTTTTTTCTTTAAACATAAAAATGCTATGGGTGAGGTAAGACTAATGGTATTTTGAAACTTCAATCCTCCCTATCCTTTCACTGCCGTGGAATAGCTAAGATGAAGGTATTGATACAGTGATAAGTTCACAGTTTTTTAGAGATCTAGTAGAGTTCAGTAAGGTCAGATTTACTTTAAACCTTCACTTCACTTTACCGAATTTTATTGGCTCCACAAGTACAGACGACCAACAAAGCAGAACATCAAGTTATCCTTGAAGGACAGGACAGCCTGAAAGTGTATTTTGTAATACCACAACTTTGTTTGATGGATGGGTGTGGACAGGTTGGGAAGACAGTCTTTCTATCATTTAATGATGGTCTTATCACAAGCCAGTAGTAAACTTGATCAGGTGTTAGAGATATTTCCTCCAAAAACTTTCATATCATCTTGGGGGACTGAACAGAGAATGGGAGTAACTTGTGACAGGGGAGGAGGCATGAATCACAGCCCTGATCCTTCAGGAGAACATACGCAGCAGCCATGCCAAACTACTGCTAGCGTGGAGGCACAGTAAAGACTCTGGCCTCGTGGTGGTAGGTTCCATATTCTGTACAGCGAGGAGATATTGCTGGACTAACTCAAACTCTGAATTTTGGAAGTGCCCTGCAGCAGCAAGACATAATGGTAGGAATGAAAAGGCCTCAGTTCTCATCTACACCATGCCACTATTTTAGAGACCTTGGGCGAGTTACTTTCTTTTGCTTTCTTCTTTTCTGTGTGAAGGGGAGGGAGAGGGAGAGAGGAAATCTTAAGTAGGCTCCATCTCCAGCACTAGCCCGATGGGGGGCTTGATCTCACAACCTTGAAATCATGACCCCAGTCAAAATCGAGAGTCAGATGCTTAACTGACCGAGACACCCAGTAACCAAGCAAGTTACTTCTGCAGTTTCTTCTGTAGGCTGAGAAACTAGAATCACATTCATTCTTTGGTCATGGGTTGTAGAAGAATATTATGGATGATTGAAGACTACAGAAATGGCATATTTCTTTTCACTTTCCACCTAAAAATACTTTGTAACACAGTGTAACATTCACTGTGTAGTCTTAAAAAATACCTTTTACTAAAATTTAATTTTTGATATCTACCCGTGCATTATTCAGTTAAGATTTTACACTGTAAAGAGATTTTTATTCTGATACATATGTCTACATAAATTTCAGAGCTTTCTGTCTCTGTCAATGAGTTTTATAAATTAGTTTTGTAGTCATCAGCCTGAGCTTGGGTCATACGTGCCTTTCTCATGAAATTACATCCGTAGATCAACTTCAAAAACTAGTAAATTTTTGCTGTTAGTCCTTTATTTTATTTTTTTTCTCTTTAAATTTTTTACTTAAATTCTAGGTAGTAATACAGCACAATATTGGTTTCAGAAGCAGAATTCAGTGATTCATCACTTTCATACAACACCAGCTCTCATTGCATTAGCCATTTTTATTATAAGAAAATAGACTGTTTCAATTTTAAATTGAATTTTGTTTTTGTGCATTATTCAATGTGTGCATGCGTAAATTTCTATAATCATTTTATTCTTCATAGGCTTTGGTTTTCTTAAGCATAACTTACTCATTCACTGTTTCATTTTTTTAAACCAATATCTACTTGCAGGCACTGTTTTAAATGTTAGATATACACAGTAACAAGGTGGAAAACGGTTTCCACCCTCATGGGGTTAATAGTCTAGTAGCTGAGATACTAGTTACACAAAAATATGTAACACCCTAGCTTATTTTCTAAAATAAAAAATCCATTTTTATAGTAATATGTTTTCAATAGCTACCTAATGTGGATGTATCAATGAAAATATGAAATCGCTGATTTAAGAGCATTACTATAAGCCTCACTGAGCTTTTAACATTTTTTTTTTATTTAAGTTTGGCCTAAAGAGCTCTCATTTCCTCCAGTTGTTTATCCTGAAAACATTCTCAGTATGATTCCAGTTTCTTTCTTTTTTTTTATTAATACAACTTGAAAGAAGCTGACAAGTGAACAAGAAATATTCAAGCACGGTCTATTCTAACTGATTTGTTCAAGAGGATGATTCATTTAATTTCATAAAGGCTCAGTGGGCCAGAACAGTAGATGACCAGGTCAGCAGAGGGAATGTAGGGGAGAAGAGGTCTGTGAGAAGAATCTATGTAACAAGCAACAATATTTAGTTTTTTTAGAGCTGAAGTTCTGCTTGAGCAATTCTGATGTTACCAGTGACAGTCATTTAAAGAGCTGCTGATGCCTCAGGGAAAACATTTTTAAAGTGTCCTATTCAGAAACAATGCTCCTTATACTGTGTCATATATATTAAAACTCTGTCCCTTGCTTATATTACAATACTACATTGTGCCTGATTAAAACCTGTGCTACTAGTATATGGCTTCTCGAGACTGCCGATGAAATGTTGTTCTTGAAATCTTTCCTCCTGCTCAAGCTGCCCTGAATATGGCTGAAATAAGAATCACCTGATAAATAAAGCTGGAGAATAGATGAGAATACCACTTAAAAACTTTAAAAATAAAATGAATTGTATATACAGTTGTGTGAAATGTTGGAATATGTAAAATAATGAGTGGGATACAAATATTCTCGATATCTTTATATTATTTCTTTTAGTATTTAACTTTGATTGATGACCTCAACATGCACATGAGGTCATATTCCTAACAGGTCATATGGTGTTTTTATATTATTATTTATTGTCCATCGGTGTCCCCGGGGTAGATGATATATATATCTTGTAGTAGATAGAGTAAAAAAAAAAAAAAAAAAGATATATACTTTTGGAAATCATAATGGTGGTGGTCAAGCATGTACAGTTAGTCTACTTAGAGATTTACTTATCTGGATTACAGAATGCAGTGCCTTGCACAACTAAAAAACCTCAGCTTAACTGTTATCTTTAATTTTGCTTTTTCTTTTAAATGAAACGTTAAAATCAAAGCAATTGAAGTAAATGCTCTGTTGCAGGTAATAATTTGCAAGCATATAGTTTTATATTAAATGACTTATTTTTGAGAGTATATTCAGTTCTCTGAAGTAAGTCAGAGATGCATACATATTTTAAACTTTTATATAGAGAACTAGGTGGTGCTGTTCTGTCATCTTTGTGTCTCAGTGACTTCTTAAAACACTTTCATTCAATAAGTGCATTAGGTAAGATACAGTATTCTAGTAGCATTACTTTTTATTAACCAGCTAAGTTTATAGTGATCTTACATGTTTGTTTTCAGCAGTATTTTCATACAGCAGAAAAAACTTTCTTCTAAGCAGTTAACTTTTATCATACTGTACAACTTCCCTTTTTTTTAACATTTAAGATAATATGAAATCTTTATGTTACTATGTGCTTTAAAAGGCTCTGTACCTGGCTTTTTCATTTTCCAAAATTCTTACTATTATTGAGTCAGAATTTAAAGTGGTAAAATTTTGTACAATTTGAGTTGATGTCATATCAAAAAGTCATAAAATACAGAAGCTCAAGGAAAACATTTTAATTATTTGAAATGCTAAAAATTGAATTAAGCTTTAAAACAAAAGAAATAAGATAGATTTCCTTGAAAAGAAATTGTTTGCTTAATACACTTCTCTGTAAGAAAACAAAACTGACATAGGTAGGCTGTCAGTTAGTGTTTTCATGTTTCAGGATATCATTAATTGTGACTTCCGACCATCTTGTGGTACCCAGTAGTCAGATATAAAAGAGCACATTTACTTGAAACTAAGTAACAAGAGAATTACTGGTCTGCCCATCTATACTTAGTACACTGGTGTCTCTGAGGTATATTTTCTTGCTAAGAATTATAGCTTCAGATACCTTTAAGTTTAGAAAATACAGATAGGAGAGAACTTAAAAGAATGACAACTTTTTTGTTTTTTCAAAAACCATCTCATGTTATAAACAAGCGATTGTAACTTATGTTTCTTAATGACTTTACAATACTTTTGGAGAAGAATATATCATATAATTTATTCTCCAATGAAAATCCGGATATAAATAAAGACTAGTATTTCAAGAGTTCTACCCAGTTACCTCCTTGTGGAATCACAGTTGTATAATTTTGACTGGGGACAAAAGTAATTTCTGTCCTTCTTGATTTCTCATGTAATAAATCCTCCTTGCTGCTATTTACATCATAAAACATTTAAGTCTTACCTTAATAGAAAAGTCAATGTTATTTAGAAAACTTCTTTTTCTGCTATCTCACGAATCTTTTATCAGCGAAAGACAGGATCAATACAGAATTTCAGGATGGTTCCATGGCATGTCATCTTACAATGCAGAGATAATCTCTCAGATGCACATCTTCTAGACTAATAAACCTAAGTGAAAGTGCTCTTAGACTTCTATGCTCATGTCTGGCCTCCTGGCCTCATGAAATAAAATAGAAGTCACACGTATTAGGATGAGTGCCAGTGGGAAAACACTTGTCAAGTAAGAGTTCAAAATGGGTGAACTGTATAAGTAAAGGGAGATTATTCATGCCGGAGGAATGTCTTGATTTTTTATCAATTTTCCTAAGAAGGATTAGGTAACTTCCACTGTATACTGCCATAACCTTAAAATGTGAAAAAATAGAAAAATTAAGATGATATAAAAAGTCAGTATTTATATTTTCAGTTTTAATTCTTTTTACAAAAATACAGTACCTAGGTTTTTGATACTATCATTATGAGAGTAAAGCTTAGACTAGACAAAGAATTTATGGAAGTTATTCATAGATTTGCCATAGCTACATATTCAAAATTATGCAGCGTTTTTATGATAATAAATGATCCACTTTTTGAAAGTTGGCATGCTGGGCAGTGATAGTAAGAAGACATTAAACTTTAATATGTTAGATACTAGATTTATATTATGGAAAGTTAAATGACACCATCAGCAAGCCCAATGCTTTTTAGATAGCCTATTTTAAAAATATACCATACTTCAAATAAAGCATGATATTTGGTGAAAAATACCTAAATCATAATATTCCACAATCATTTTCCTTCCAGAATACAGAAAGTCTTAAATGTCAAAAATACAAAAATGTACATTGTAACTTTGGTGACCACTTACTTTTTTGGAAGTAAAATCAGAAGGAGAGAGAGTAATACATTTCTGGCAGTATACTTTCTCCTTGGACTGCGGCTCCAAAATTAATACCAAAACTACTCCATGCATTTTTCGTCATTTCTTGTGGTCATTATTTCTTGGATAGCTGATATTAGAAAAAGAAGGCTTCTTTACAATTATTTTTGACGAAGATTAATCTCAGACAACCTAGTGTCAGCTATTGTCTATCAGTAATCAGTGACAGCAAATAGACTATCTGGCATGGCATTTTTTGGGAGACCCTCATCTTATCTTTCCAAATGCTCCTTTGGAAACTTCAGTAGAGGTTCATTTTCATCTTGCCACATTTTATCAGTGATGAAAGACATACCTCATGGATCTAAAGGTGGTTTTTCACTTTAAAAGTAAACTAAAGAAAAACAAGAGTAAGTAAGGCATTTCTGGATTTATTTTGCTATCAGAGAAGATAGTAGAATAGGTGAAAGAGTGATCATTATGAGAATGAAAACAACAGTATTGTGGAGAGGGTAGATGTAGATCTTTTGCATCTTTATCCATAATATGTTTCTTCTAAATAGAATCTCCAAATGAGGCTTGATATAAAGTTATAGTTCATATCAGTAAATCAAATTTTTTAGGGACCCAGTGGATATAGACATCATACGTGGTGAAAGAGGTTAGAATAGACCTCAGTAAAAATTGTGGATGATCTTTAGTGCATCGTGTCCAGAGCCTAACTGTAGTGAGATGGTACACATCATGTGAATTTCTAACACTGTAACACGTAAGTATAGTTAATATTAGCCACATATGATCCAAAATAACACCAATGAATAACCTTTCAGAGAATTATCTACCACAAACTTAACATACACTCCTACAACTTAGAACAAACTCAGAACTTTCTAAATATATCTCCCATAGTTGGCTTTTTGTCAAGATCTAATATGTCTTAAAATTAATACTCTTGTCTTCTTATGTTGGTGTTAATACGGATGGAAGTGATGGAACACAATAGTTAGAAGAAAGCCCTTGCGTTTTGCGGGTCAGGCCCAGGAGAAGCTCTTCCTATTGTGGCTTTGTAGTTTACGAATTGAATTGTTGACTTTTCAAAAAATATTTTATTATTGGCTACATACATTCAGAGGTTAAATGGAGAAATACACCACAACAGAACAGTTCTTAAAACAATGGTTTAAGCATTAATTCATGAGATATTGACAACAAAACAAAACTTACAAAAGCAGTCTCTCCCTTTACTTCCTAATATGTCAATCAGCAGGTGTTCTAAAGGGACAGGTGCTTCTTTCAAACTAAAATCTTTAAAACTGGGGAGAACTTGAGAGTTTGGAGAGACACCTTTACGTATCCAAACATCTAAACTGAAAACTTGAAATAAAGTAAAGTTACTTGTAGAATAAAAAAAGTCTTCTCATTTTACGTAAACAAACAAAAATGTTGTAAACTATATGACAAGCACTTAGAAATGAAAAGTTGTACTTGGTAATCTAAAAATCAAGAAATTAAACTAAGTGTGCTAGTACTCTAACGTAGTCTCCTTGACATTATCTAAGACATTAGCATCACTATCCAAAATTATCTAATTGTCTTATTGTTTATATATTCATCCTTTTTCTTATAGATGATAAACTCTCTGAGTATACGATTGCCGTTTCCTGTTTTTATCTCTGTTCCTAGAATATTATCTTGCAGCACTTTTTCAGTAATTTTATGTGTATGAACCAGTATGATTGTGGTTTATTTTTTTAAATAAAAGACTTTTTAAAAAAATAAATAAGTAAAAGACTTTTTTAAAGCAACTTCCTATGGTGAACAGAAATCAAATTAACAGCTGCATTTAAAATACACCTAGTTAAGATAAGCTATAATGTAGTAGCACTCTCTAAGTCCTTTTTTAAAAAACATGTCATGTTCCATACTTGATTATAGATCATTTAAGAATTTTTGTAATTGTATTTTGTTTATATTTGAAATAAAGCACAATACCGCTGTTGCTCATTTAAAATAAAGAAACACAGAGTAAGATAATTTGCTTGCTAAAATGTCAGAAGAACATTTTAAAAATATTAATATATTTCCTATGTTCAGTGTTTATCATTACTAGTTCAGGGTGTGTGTGTGTGTTTCTTCTTTATATCAGAAATTTGTCTGAAGTCATGGAATTATAGCTGCATTATGTGAAAAAAAAAAAAAAGTAAAACCAAAGATTAAAATAGGCCATAGGGGAAATTCTGCATAAGAAACCTGTTCTAGCAAAATTGAATGGAAGTTTAAAATAAGCTCTGCTGTACTTTAGGTTTAAACATGATCTCATTTCAACCCTATTTAAACCTTATGTCGGAGGCAGTATAGTGAAAATGGAAAGTACAAGGGATAGGGCTTCAAGAACTAAAGTTCTGATGACTGTGCCACTGACTCCCCATCCCCTGGGGAAACAAACTCATCTCTCTATGGGTCAGTTATTCAGAGGGTGTTAGACTTGGATCATTTCCAAGGTCTTTTTCAACTTGAAGACTAACTAATTCAGCAGTTAAAGCAAATGGATATACTTTGCAAAAGTTAGGATATGATTATGCCTTTATCATTAAATGAAAGTTTTGATTAAAACAAAGTGTTACAAAATGATGAAATTAGTTACCGGTGTGTTTATAAAATTGTACTGATATATAATGTGTTTTTAAAAATTCATCTGCATTATGTATGTATGTATATTCATATATTTACTGGTATTTTGGCATACTATTGATATACAAGTACATAGCCAATGAACCTGTTGATGATTCCATTTGTTTCAAAAATGCATGTGTATGTATAGATAATTCATTGCATTATGACTTTTCACCTTGCTCTCTATAAGGAGAGACATGTATGTTCAGAAGAGAGGTCACTGAAGACATAGTCATTTGTAAAATACTTCTAAGAAAAATCTTAAACTATTAGAAATTATCAGCCTTGGGGCACCTGGGTGGTTTAGCAGTTAGCTGAGCATCTGCCTTTGGCTCAGGGCATGATCCTGGGGTCCTGGGATCGAGTCCCGCATCGGGCTCCCTTCATGGAGCCTGGTCTCCTTCTGCCTGTGTCTCTGCCTCTCTCTGTGTGTCTCTCATTAATAAATAAATAAAACCTTTAAAAAGAGAGAGAGAGAAATTATCAGTCTTAAATAGAGAAAAGAAGCCTGGTCATTCCAGGAAAGGACTTCAATAAATGAGGATAATTTTATGCTAAGTGCCATAAACAACTGTTTTTTATATTCATTAAGGCTCAAAATAAAGATAATGTTCTGAAACTACTCCAAGAGTGCTTTAGACTTTAATTAAGAGATAATTTTCAGGCAGGACAAGTAGACTGTAGACTAGAGAGTGGTGAAATACTTTCTGGTGTCTAAACGGATAATTGCATTTTTCCTCCTTACTGGATGATTTAAAAGTGTGCTCTCTTAATGCTAAAGAGAATTGAAAGGCCTCAAATCATGAGATAGCTCTTCACGGAACCAGTTTGCATGAGTTGTAACTAATCTAAAGTTT
This sequence comes from Vulpes vulpes, assembly GCF_048418805.1. Classification (NCBI taxonomy): domain Eukaryota; kingdom Metazoa; phylum Chordata; class Mammalia; order Carnivora; family Canidae; genus Vulpes; species Vulpes vulpes. Next base: position 2,270,107 of record NW_027325668.1, read on the forward strand.
CACTTTTATCAAATAGAATTTGTTCTTAAGAAAGGAAAACACTTGTTATTTCCTATGTAAGTATGTCATTAAATAAAGGTTGCATTAACTTAGAGAGAGGATTTCATAATAACCTCTAATCATAATCGTAGAAAGAGTTAAATTCCCTTCATTATGGAGCAAGGCAAATGCAGAGTGTTTATAGGCGATCTAGAAGGTCAGTACTGAGACTAATTCACCGACAGCCCCAGATGCCTGGTTAAGCTGCCAACACAGTTGCTTTCCGAGTCTGCCAGAAAGTCAGCTGCAGCTGCAGGGAACATTTTTTTTTTTCCTACCCATTGCGAAGCCTGTAGATTTTACAATTGCCACGGAAAGAACAGAATTAGGAAATATAATTCAGAGTGATGATCACCTCACTTACCCTATTAATGTGTTTCAAATTAATTTACTATGAACAGCAAAATATATAAACAGATAAAGGTTTTTTTTTTGTTGTTTTTTTTGTTTTGTTTTGTTTTTGTTTTTTGTTTTTTTTTGCTTTTGTTTTTGCCCATGTGCATGTTCTCAAATCATTCATTTAGTCACATTTTGGAAAGTAACCTGGTGAGACTGTCTTCCAGACTCAATTCTATCTTTTCATATTTGGGATTTCTAGAGTAATAATAATAAGCAGCAGCAGCAGCAGAAGTGTGAGCAGCAGCAGCAGCTACTATGACTATTTCATGTTTTACATCATAGTGTTACCTGCAGTTGGAGAACTGTAACCACAGGATACAGGTGTAGAGGATGTTAGTATGTTGTGTCTTTGCGATTACATAGGCCTGGTCTTGATTTGCTGGTGTAACTGAGCAAGTGATTCTACTTCTCTGACCCTAAGATATTTCACCTAAAAAATGACAAGTATGATACCTACCTCACAAGGTATTGTGAGGCTTAATTCCTGGTATTATCTCCAGAAAATTATGGACACTCAATAAATTTTAGAAACATTGTGAGAAAAAACATCTAAATGTAAAATCCATAATTTGCATTAAGTACTCAGAGTTTTGGTTTCAGATTGCTCTATGATATTCTGTGGAATATTTTTAATAGAACATTATAGGAATTAATAGAAAAGGTACTCTAATGAGACAGTTTGGAGAGCCTTGAAAAAAATCACAGAAAAATTAAAAAGGATATAACATATTCTTCAATTTCAAAATCTAAAGAAGAATACAGAAAAAAGAAAAAGGGAGGATGTAATGTAGTATATTGATGTTTATAAATCTGTAAATAAGTTTGGGAAGAAAGGTTACCATAAAATTTTTTAACAGCAATATACTTTTGGATACTCGGGCATTTTGAATATTCAATAACTGTAGAGACAACCGGAAGAATATTTCCATATTTGAGTATACATAGCTTCTACTTGCCTATTTTTCTTTTCCTTTCTTCCTTTTTTCTTTCCATCCTTCCTTCCAAGTAAATGGGAATGTATTATAAATAATATTTTTCTCTTTTTAAGCTACTAAGTATACTCCTGGAAAGAGTCACCTAAATTTTGTATAGATGGATTTCAGAAACTAATTGAAATCAAACATCCACAACATAGCCCAAAAATGTACTTACTGGTGGGAGCTGTTGCCAAAGTCTATGGGGGTGGTCAATTCTTCTGTCTTTCTGAAAGGACAATTATATTTTAGTGGAAGACATTATTTCAAACCATAAGGGAAACCCTGCTCACATTGTCTTGTGTCTTGTTTTAAGCAAGGTATACAGAAAATCCACAACGATTAAACTGTGTTATTTAAATATTCTAATCTAGTAGTTAAATGGCCATTCTGGAGCTTTGTAGCTGATATGGTAGGCATACATTTGGGATACCAAGATTTGATATCTCCCCTCTCTGTTGACTTTTAGCTAAATATGAATAGTGTGGATTTGTCTTTCTGAAGTTGCCCTGAAAGGACATTTTTCTTAGTGAAAAAATAACTCTTTTTAGAATTTATCATTTTCAAGATAATAGAATATGAACATTGGCCAGGTTTTTGTTTTGTTTGTTTTTACTAAATGAAATATTAATTTGTGTTTCTAGTTGTAGTCATAAGATGGAATCCACGTCTAGCATTTCAAAATTAATATATGTCTATAAATTTTAAAGTAGTGTTTTAAACACATGTAACTAATTTCTTAATGATTTATGCAGAGAGTCTGTATCAGCATGAACTAAATATCTGTATATAAGGTTAAAAATCCTGGAAGGATATATTTACCAAAAAGATAAACAATTGGTATTTTTAGGTTTTCAATATGTGACACAGACACACATGTACCCCATTTTAAACTGAGTGAATATTATAGAAAAGGGTATATACTGAGGGAAGGATTAGGATTGGGCTTACGTTAATTTCCTTACATATGTGAGTACTGAATATAATATGAAATATCCTCTTTGTTCTTGAGCTGGGATTTAAACAATAATACTAGTCTGAAACATGACACGAATTTCCTAATAGACAATATACAATTAGTTTCTGCTAAAATAAAACAGATTAATTATTCAGCCCCCAAAGTATATTAAACATTAAAATATGAAGTGGTAATATATTGTACTAAAATATAGATTAAAATTACAAAACATACAATTTTTATAAAGATTGTCTCTTATTTAAGAAGATTCTTGATGGAACTTCTTTTGAAATTTAGTAGTTACACTTCCACATGTTCTATTTGAATTTTCAATCTGAAAGCCTTGACAATTTTCTGATGTTTCATTTTTTTTAAATTTTTTAAAAGATTTTGTTTATTTACTCATGATAGACATAGAGAGGGAGAGAGAGAGAGAGAGAAGCAGAGACACAGGCATAAGGAGAAGAAGGCTCCATGCCCAGAGCCCGATAGAGCCCGATGTGGGACTCCATCCTGGGACTCTCGGATCATGCCCTAGGCCAAAGCCAGGCGGTGAACCGCTGAGCCCAGGGATCCCCTAATGTTTCTTTTTTGTGCAAGAAGACCATTAAAATGAATACTAAGAGGTATTTCATCAGTTTTTTTTTTATTTTGCACCAAATTTAGAAAGTGCATTTTCTTCTAATTTAATAAGTGTCATGCTAAAAACAGATGCATATAAATTAATTTGTTTCTTCTCTTGACTACTTCCTATCTACCTCCATTTTTTGTTCAATGAAAATACAGATTTCCTTATTTCTGTGTAGTCATTTAGAATCTTATAATTATGTCTGGAATTCTACAGATGTCAATATCTAATAAAACAAATTTTATGAAAATCCAATGGATAACTTTGCAGAGAATGTTGATGAAATAATACTTATACTTGTATATTGCAAGAAAAGCTTTTTTCTATCCAAAGTTGTTAGAGGTGTCAGAAATCATTGTCTACATCCCTTTCTTTCTGCTGAGAGCCATGCAGGGAATTAGGAAATGAAGAGAAGTGCTCTCCGCACAATGGCCTGTAGTGAATATTATTGATGACTAGACACCTGCTAGGTTGTAAAGGCATTTAATCCATATCATTTTGCCTTTTAACTTGTCAACTCAGACATGGTAGCAAGAAGAGTTTTCTGTCAAACATTAGCCTTTGCATTGCATTACAATTTTTATTTTTTATTCTTGCAATTTCAATGTATATATAACACACTGGGGCTTTAAATTATATAAATATTTTTCACTGTATGAAGGTGAACTGGAAAAAAAAGTGTGTTCTCTGAATGTCTAAACATTCGGAGTGTGATATACATAACTGCAATGATCATCTTCCAAAACTTGTATTTTATAGAAAAAAATGCCCCACATTTGCAATCACCTTTGGACTTTTTACCTTGCCAAATGCTTTCTTCATTATGGTTAATCCTTGTGCTATTAATGAAACACCAAGAATTTATTTTGTTTGTCAATATATTTGGAAGAATATTTTATTTTAGTTTTTAAAGGTTTTATTTATTTATTTATTTGACAGAGAGAGGGCACAAGTAGGCAGGGCAGCAGGCAGAGGGAGAGTGAGAAGCAGGCTCCCTGCTGAGCAGAGAGCCCTTAGCAAGCAGGGCTAGATCCTGGGATCCCAGGATAATGACCTAAGCCAAGGCAGATGCTTAACCGACTAAGCCTCCCAGACGCCCCTGGAAGTATATTTTAAAAGGAAATTAATGCCACATATTTTCCAGAGATCAGACTGGATAAGGTATATCCAGAAGATGAAAACTCTTTTTCTGCAATGAAAAAATCTCTGTGTGTTCCATGCATGGATCAGTGTCTAACAGATGGTAGACTACGAATGTTAGAACCTGAGAAATCAGTTCACTCAGACATGTCTCAATGGATATAGTTTTTATTTAATATTCCTTCTTGTGATAAGAATATAGACATTATTTTTCAACTTTTGAACTTGAAGTAACATAATGAATGTATCCAGTATCTTGAGAAAATGTCATGCAACTTTATAGGCAAGTAGAAAATTATTTTTACCACTTTTGAGGGAAAACTTTCTATAATATACCATGGCTTCTTTTATAGAATTTGCTAAAATAATGTAACCTTTTCAGTGTCTCAGTGACATATTAGTGGTAGTCTGCTATACTGAACAACAGAGTCCCGCAAATACTTTTGAGCTTTTCTGTGTCTCTTCTAGTTGTACATTATGCATGCTTTTTACAGTCACTTCCTTGACATCCTTTTACAATTTCATGTTAAGAATGCAGATCAAAGAGGAAAAAAGTGTGTTAAAAACCCCACTTAATAATGTATTGATTGACTTATTTAAAGGTACAAACAAGAACCTGAAGGAGAGTGCTGATTAATCTAACAAATCTAGCTACCCAGGCCAATTTGAATTATTTCCCATGTTACAACTCTTTATGTTTTTAAAGATTTTTTATCTATTTATTTGAGGGAGAAAGAGAGAGCAAGCACAAGCAAGGGGATGGGCAGAGGGAGAGGGAGAGAGACAAGCAGACTCCCTGCTGAGCACAGAGCACCAAAGCTGAACTTGGGGCTCGATCCCAGGACCCTGAGATCATGACTTGAACTGAAGAAAGACACTTAACCCACACAGATGCCCCATATCTCCTTATTTTTAATTACCTTCTTGATATCTTTACTGACAGATGTGCAGACACATAAAACCACAGCAGGTCCAAAGACTGACCTCATAAATTTTGCTGTTCAGCAGCCCCCTCCTATCTGCCCAGACATCTGTGTTAAAGAAAGTACTTAATGCTGTCCTTAGCTTCTCCGTCTCCCTGACTTTCCACCTTAACGTGGTCCACAATCCCTAATATGTGGCCTTTCCCTTTCACCTCCATTGCCGGGACCTTGTTTGCATTCTTGCAGTGTTTCATCAGTACTATTGCTTCATTCTTTCATCAAGCTGTCTCCACTCCTTCCCTGGCACCACCCCACACACACACGGTCTCTAGGGTTTCTATTTAAAAAAAATCTGGTTACTTTTTATACAGGCTTTCTTTCTTCAACATGAAAGCATAAATTACTGAGTGTGACAAAAGATATTCTTATCCTGCCCTCAAATGCTAACCGTTTATTGGTAACTGTACCCCTCACTTTCTAAGAGTCCTATTTCCATTGATCTTCCAGAATTACCCAAAATACACATGTTTTAATATGACATTATGTCTTTCATACATATTTATATGAACAGACAAGTAAGTGTACTAATAACTTAATGTACTTGAAACAATCTTTAAATTAAGTCATGTTTGATGCTCAAAACTTTATGAGAGAATACTTTCTATACTTAAATCACATGGGTAATAAGATTGTGAATCCAGTTCTCTATAATAGCCACCAGAAGAAGGAAACAAAATGAAGCCAAGGTAAATAGGGTTTGAGGTTGTTTTTCTTTGTGGGTTCAAGCTTCGGACTCAGGAATCACTGTTCTAAGTGTGATCTATTTTTGCTATAACTCCTGTACTTAAAGCTCAAGTTATGCATTTTATAGGTCTATGTGTCTGCATAATGTTTTAATATTTTAATATCTAGATTTTTAATAGTCTTATGAACTATGTCATAATTATAATTTAGTATTTGAAGTCAATATGTTTAAAAAGGTTTGGGCATTTCTGGTCAACAGTGATTTTAATTCTTAATCAGATTTATGAAACAGTCAAAGTAAAGTTGATAAAAACTATTTAGGTACTACCTTTTTGAAAATATCACAAGATTTTTAAAATATATTTTTTATTAAGTTAAACCAATAGAATATAAAGTGTTTTAGTTGGGCACTTGGGTGACTCAGTCAGTTAAACATCTGCCTTTAGCTCAGGTCATTATCTTTGAGTCCAAGGATGGAGCCCTGAGATGGCCCCCTGCTCACTGAGGAGTCTGCTTCTCCCTCTACCCCTCTCCCCTGCTCGTACTCTCTCTCTCTCTCTCTCACATGCACACAGTCACTCTCTCTCTCAAATAAATAAATAAATAAAATATATTTTAAAAATAAAGAGTTTTAGCTTATATTTTTATATTTAAATCACTCTAGAAATTAATTTTTAATTATGGCTCATTAGTAATAAGATAAATAGAGAAGAAAACTGCACATTCATTGATGTGTGCTACTATGGTACAAATATTAACATATTTTGATATTTGTTTCCTTCTAGATGTATAGGAAATGAGCCATAGGGGATCCCTGGGTGGCTCATTGGTTTGGCACCTGCCTCCGGCCCAGGGCATGATCCTGGAGTCCAGGGATCGAGTCCCAAGTTGGGCTCCCTGCAGGGAGTCTGCTTCTCCCTCGGCCTGTGTCTCTGCCTCTCTCTCCCTCTCTCTGTGTATCTCATGAATAAATAAATAAAATCTAAAAAAATAAAAAATAAAAAATAAAAAAGGAAATGAGCCATAATGTCACTAAAAGTAAACTGTTCTATAACATTTTTGCTCTTTAATAAAAGCAGTTATTTTAGTAGCAGTGCTGCCCCAATAATTGCTAGAGTGTCTAAATTGGATGTACTTCGGTTAATGCATCAGTAAGTGATGTACCTTCAATGCAGTTAAAAGATTCTAATCTAACCTAAGAGAAGATCTTGTTCATATTGACCACTTTAAATTCAGACTATGATTTCATATTTTTAACGTGGTCCATGGCTTAGTTGACCCCATTAGTGGGACACAACTCTTCTTTGGCATAGCCAGATGCTACTGAGTAAGCATTTCTGAAAGCATCGTCAGACAACCACCATTCTGTAGTTTCAGAAGAGGGAAAAGACAGTGAAGATATTTAGTATGGAGCTTGAGGAAATACTAGACTGAAGTGAGGGATAAGAAATAATTTATCAAGGAACAATAGTTATTCCATTGGAAATGTACTTGATCTTAACCTTTTTACGGGATATTAAATTTTTCTGCAAGATATTTATATAAGTTTTATGAGACGTTTGTGACCTGACTGGCAGAGTGATTGATTTTTTTTGGTTATTTTCCTGTTGTAGTTAATGTAGAGATGGATACTTTTGTGTACCTGCCAAGAGGTTGTGATTCATGGGGATTGTGTCTATCTGAATGCAGGACAGTTGCCTCACTCCAGCTCCCACTACTATTATGGGGAATGTAATTCTCAAGTGAATATAGAAAAGAAGGTTTTAGTAGCCTGCCTGATAGGTTAGGGGTTATGGGTTAGGAAAATGCCTCTTATTTTCTGATCTTGCATTTCTAAATCAGAGAGCAGAATAGGAGGGAGGATGAAAGACTTCCTACTCACTTTAAGAAGAGTATAGTTGGATCACTACCTGTATTTGGATTCCAGAGCCATTGGCTTTGTATGAGGTAGAGTAATCTCGATTCTGGCCACGGGTATGTATGCATAGCCTGGCTCACACACCGGATGCCCTCATTTAGGTGGTATCTTGTCTCAGTGTTTGTTTTGGGAAGTTGGGAGACACTACACAAGAATCCTGCCAGCCAGATTCCATTTTAAACTGCTAGTCTCTGCTTTTTTTTGCAACGCATGGTAAATTGCTGAGTATAAAGGATTTTCTCTATTAGCTGTGAAGGAGAACTAAAGTTCAGTTCCAATTCTCTTTCAAGAAATTTTCTCTGACTCCTGAATCCTTCTTCTATAAGACTCTAAGCATATTTCATCATAGTCTTTTTCATCTTATTGATGTTAATGTCTTGCCCACCACAAGATAGACCTTCTTAGGGCTGGCTTTTCAGTTTCACTTATCTCCTAATATATAATCTGCTCAAACTTGGTAGGCCTTCAGTAAGTGGTGTGAATTCAATAAAAATTGGCTTATCTGGCCTGATTGTGTCGATTATCTAACCACAGTAGTATTAACTGTGATTATTAATGTGTGTTTATTAAAAGTTATGGTGTATATAGAACTTTCCAAACAGTCAGCGATTCATATTTGTTTATGCCTAGCCCAGCTGTCTCCCTGACTCCCTAGACCATGCAGTGCCTTGCCATCGACTAATATACCACAACTGTTCTGTGATGCATCTGTTTTCCTAATTGGTGGAACTGATAAGGATAAATGAGCCCAGTTCTCCCCTTGCAGGGGTGTGTGTGCTGTCATAAACTCACTGAACACAGCCCTTATCTGGGGGTTGCAGGATGAGAATTATCTCTAGGGATGGTCCTAATTTAGAGCTGTGACCCCAGACGGGATGGTGGTGGTGGTGGTGAGAAGTGTACATGAGTTGCTTTAGTGATGCTCCCATGTTTCCCATCCATTTATTGACCACCACACAGTCAGAGCCAGGCTGGATGCTGCTTTTGCATTTCTGCCTGCCTGTTTCAGTTTCTGGGAAATACAGAGAGAGAGAGGAACACTTTCTCCTCCTAAAGTACATCTTAGTTAGATGCCAGATTTTTTTAAAATATTTTTTTAATTTTTTTGTTATTTTTATTTATGATAGTCACAGAGAGAGAGAGAGAGAGAGGCAGAGACACAGGCAGAGGGAGAAGCAGGCTCCATGCACCGGGAGCCCGATGTGGGATTCGATCCCGGGTCTCCAGGATCGCGCCCTGGGCCAAAGGCAGGCGCCAAGCCGCTGCGCCACCCAGGGATCCCTAGATGCCAGATCTTAATATCCTTTGACCCACTAGCATCCATGCTATATTTTTTATCTGCTACTTCTTTTCCCTTTTCCTTAACGGCATCCCTGATCCCATTAATCTTAGGCCAAATTCTAGCCAATGGTCACCTGTAATTATTTTCATAACTTTCTAGTAATAGGACACTTTTCTCTTTATGATCTAAATAAAGACCTGATTTACCCACTGCTTTTATCCTTAACAGTGGAGTTCTAACATTGTGTAATTTTTCAGTAAATATTTGTTACTATCTTATAAATTTAACTTTTTTCACCTTAATTGCATCCTTAGGGTCACACAGTATTCTTGTACAGCTTGTCTTAGGTTCCTTTGCTTTGAAACCCTCACTTGCCATCTCTGAACATCCACATTTCTTTATAGTTTTTGTCTCACTTATCTATCTACTACTTAGTTTAACTCAGTTTTGTTTAACTGAATTAGTTTAACCATATGGTTCCTTTTAGTAAGTGTCAAATATTTTGGTTCTACTATTTTTAAGTCTGCAACCTTTTCCATACCTTTACATTCAAGTGTGAAATCTTGTATTACCTTTAAATTGTTTCCTTACTCAAATAAAAAATCCAATTATTTTAACTCTCCACCTATTGCCTTGAATTTTGCTCTGCCAAAACTTGTGTCTCTAATATTTGTGATTTTTAAAAAACAGGTATTAATTAATTTAGAAAGTATGTACTGAATGCTTGTTATGTTCTAGATATAATTCTATGTTTGAAGATACAGGCATGAACAAATGACAAACTGGGGGCAGGACAGTGTCTTGGTTCAGTTCCACTCATGGCTAATCTAGAATTTTTGTTCTACTTTTGTTATTTATGCAAGCTTAGTGTCCAAGTAAAGTTTCCCCTAGATTTCTTGTCTCTTTGGTTGGTTTGCCCTTGAAAACGGGTTTTGATATAGTCGACTTTAAACCTACATTACTTTCCCACCAATTATCAGGTTATCACTTTTAAATCTGTAGTTATTTAAATAGATAAGCCATTAACAATGACAAAATATTCTGCAAACAGCTTTGTAGCTCCTTTTGTGCATGAATAAGGGGCAAACTATCTCTGTTGTTGGAAGTGATCAGATGACTGAGAGATTCATCTTGCATTCTAGACTATATTTTTTTATGCTCTTCTACAGTGTTTGTTTTCATATATCTACAAACACATAGCTAATGTATATTATAAAAAACAAGAGTTTTCAACTTTAGTTAGTTGTCAATTTTCCACATTTAGTTAAAATTAAGACTCTTACTAACCTGTGCTGCTTCCACTAAACTGCATGTGGCTTTGTGTGTACATCTTAGTTTTTTCAGCTGTAAAGCTGTAAACTTGAGTCTAATAGGACTATCTACCCCCTAGAGTTAATGTGTGAATTAACTGAAATAATTTTTGTGACTTAACAACATGCCTGTCAAATACTATTCAATTTCTTATTGTTTTATTTGAGAAACAAGTAAAATAATATATAGACAAGCGTAATAGGTTACCACTCTCTTCTTTAGCTTTTCATTTGATAAATGCCAAAAGGAACACATCAGATCTATTTTTTACTGACTTCCACCCTGTTGGATGAGTCAAGATTTTCATTATTCAAAGATAACTTATTCCAAGATACTTCCTGGCCCAACATGTTTATTCACTTTATTTCTAAATATTTTGTGGTTCTTCATCAGTGGTAGCTCCATGGCCTCTACTCTATAGTATTTCAGATCTCTATAGAATCTTTCAGGGTCTCTTTTATGGCTCAAGAAGTTATAAACCTATGCAAGGATCTGGATTGTACTGAAATATTCACTGGAGCAGACGGCCATGCTAGAATGTGACACATATTCTAGGTCTAATACTTACTAGGTTACAATCTATAAACTAGGCCAATCCTGGAAAGCAACTGTGGTCAAAATTACAAAATAGCAAACTGTAAAATAGCAAAGTGCATCTGTGGTATTTGTTAATTTTGGATGTAGCCTTCTCTCTAGTATCGTGAGCAAATCTGATAAAATCCATCACAAATCCTAGGCAAACAAACAAACAGACAAACAAACAAACAATAGTCTTGATGTTTTAGACATATTTCTAGAATTTACATTAAAAATAAAGCCTTTAGCGCAGCCCCGGTGGCGCAGCGGTTTAGCGCCGCCTGCAGCCCGGGGCGTGATCCTGGAGACCCAGGATCAAGTCCCACGTGGGGCTCCTGGTGCATGGAGCCTGCTCCTCCCTCTGCCTATGTCTCTGCCTCTCTCTCTCTCTCTCTCTCTCTGTATCTCTCATAAATAAATAAATAAAATCTTAAAAAAAATAAAATTTCCCTAAACTCTATAATTTAGACACTTAACATTTAGAGCATTTCCTTTCAGTATTCATTTTATTTATTTATTTATTTATTTTTTACTGCTTTTTGGGGCTGAGTTGAGTTCATGTATTATATGCAATATTATATCCTGGTTTCCCCCTCAACATTAGTATAACATTAAAATACGTAAAGAGTTGATTAATACACTGTTTAAAATTTAGTATTTTTCAATATATCAAAAACTGTTCTTAATTTAGAATATAAATTGTTTTAAATCCACCACAAATTTTCATTAATTTGTGACCTTTTATATTTTATTAAATTCAATTTGCCAACATATAGTATAACACCCAGTGCTCATCTCATCGTGTGCCCTCCTTAATGTTCATCACCCAGTAGTTTGTGACTTTTTAAAAATATTTTTTTTCATGAAAATAATGAAAGTTCTATCATGCAAAGAACTTTCAGAAACTAATTTTTTCCATAATAGTTGAGGCAGCGTGTTATATGGGTAGGTCACATTTTATTATAGGACTATGTTGCTGATGACCTGCTATAATTTCAAACAAATACAATTCAAAACTGATCCTGATAGAGGATGGCAAATGCATTTGTTAACCAGCATTAGGTGGATATAGAGAAGAAACACAATTTACAATGGACTCAGTCCACCAGTCCACCAATTTTGAGATTATGTGATTCTTGGCAAATTTTATAATTTCTGAAATTAATACAATTTCAAAGTAAGTGAATTAGAGAGAATTTGCACTAGTTGAGATGTATTTGACTCTAATATGACTGCAGTATAGTGGAACAAAACTTTGATTTGCATTTGAGATCACTTGGCTTTGAATCATAGCTATGGGTGAATTTAGGGAAGTTGCTTAATCTTTCCAAACATCAGTTTCTTCCTCTGTAAAAGAGGATAGTAGTAGATACCACAAGCAATTGTGGCAGATTGTGCACGGCTCTTGTCTAAATACTTGGCCTATAAAAAAGATTAATGTGATAGCATTTCCTTCCTTGATTGTGAGCATTTGACCATTTGTTAGGCCTCTTGTTTCCACAACTGACTTCTAAGCATGTATGAGAATTCTTCCATGGAAAGAACTAGATTATTTGGGGTTGGTCACAGATGACTGAAAGTGCAGAGACTTTGAGACAAATGCCTGACAGATAATCCCAGTTTATTCTGTGGTAAGATTTCTGATTTGTTGTTCTTGGTTGGACCAAATGATGGGTTTTCCATGTCTACTGGTTCTCAGGAAGAGAACTAAGAAAACTGATTAAAACTACAGTAGCAAGAGAGACTGCAACCTGTTGGCTCAGTTTATTATTAGAGATGTGAGTAGATGAATGTAAAGGATCTTTCAGCTCAAGCAAAACCTGACACATGTACCTTCCCAGCTCTGTTCTCTGCTGGTATTGTTTATTTTGTGTCTAAGGTCATGTGAATAACACCACTTCAATTAAAAAGTATTACACAGTTTGTAGACTTGTATAGTTTATGCATGTTTGTATCATATATATATATGATATATGCACCTCCTACATTATATATATGTATATATAAGGTAGAAGGTGCATTACCCCCATACTTTCTTTTCTCTTTGTCTAAGAACTTTAAAATATCACCTATTTGTCCAATTGCTGCCTTCTAGATTAAGAAATCAGCATCATTAAAAATATTCCAGTGACAAAATATTTTATTTCAACTCTACTTCACTTAAAAATAAAGCACAAGGATTAAATATTTTTAAAAAGACTCAAATGATGTCTTTCAGATCAATTTTACTCAGTAATTTTGAATAAACTTATGGTACTTAAGGATTCCTTACAAATACATTGAATTAATTGTGATGGAAAGGAAAGAGAGGAAGACATTTAATTTCAAGAAAATGTTCACATGATACTCTTATTGAAAGACATTAAAATTAGTATTAATTCTCCAACCCTACATCTCCTACAGGTAGGAAGAAGGGTTGTAATAAGCATCATTTGTATCACAAGCATGATTCTAACTATTTAGCATAACTCTGTCCTGAAATCAAACTTTAAAAGTATCATTTAAAATTTTCTTTATCTCGATACTATTTGAAGATGCTTTATGTCACTTTTTTTTCTCTGATTTGTTCAAGGAAACTTGTAATTATTTTACCGCTTCCTGCAGTGGATCAGCACATCTTGTGCTGTGTTGAGACATATGTGTGCGTATTTAGAATCATCTACTCTGTTAAGTGGCATCACTCTCCTTATCATCCCAAGATTAATGTGATGCATTTATGGGTGAGAATGACCCTATACTTCTCTGAGGTAACAAATGTCTTCATTTTTGGACATACTTTTTCACTAGTTTCTACGTTATCTGAATTACAAAGGGTTGTCTGTTTCCTTTCAGAATTTATATACAAGACAGAGAATTTTAAAACACAGAATAAATAAGCTTGCTTTGGTCATTTTTTTGTGAATTTTGAGAAAATATTGGCTATTTCTTAAGAGAAAGATAATGTAAAATGATTTAAATAGTTTCTTTTTCTATCCGTTGTTTCGATTTTATATTTAATTTACATATCATTTGTGAATATTTGCAATATTTGTGCATATGCCACAAATCATTTATGAATATTTGTACTATTTATCTTTGTATGGTTTTAAATGCTACCTAATGTACATTACATACGGATGTAAAAAAAAAAAAAAGATGACTTTCTATGTTGATATATTGAAATTAAAGAAAAGGGCAGCCTGGGTGGCTCAGAGGTTTAGCTCTGCCTTCAGCCCAGGGTATGATCTTGGAGACCTGGGATCGAGTCCCACTTCGGGCTCTCTGCATGGAGCCTGCTTCTCTCTCCGTCTCTCTCTCTCTGTCTCTCATGAATAAATAAATAAAATCTTTAAAAAATATAAAATTAAAAAACAAAGATGGTTCACTTAGGTAATAATGAAATAGGTGATCCTGAGTTCTCTTTAATTTGATAATAATTTAAGGAAAAGCTAAAGGTAGTGGCACTCTCAATGTGAGAATGCTATCGCTGAGTGTTAAGGGAAGACCATCCTGAAACTCATTTCCTTGGTTGTCAGTCTGATAAACCTCTTGTTATTTGACTGTGGAGTTAATTTTTCCTGATGTGAAATTGCAACAGGCATTTTATTTTATTTTCTTGGGCTCTGTGTCTTTGCAAGTGGGCGATATCTTCTTAATTTGTTCATTTAAGAAAAGGGCAGTATGTAGATTTCACAACAAAAATCAAATCTAAGCTTTCCTTATCTGTTGTTTTCCATGAGGTTCATTTTGAGTCTACTCAAGGTACAGTATGCTGATTTTTATGAAGCTCATATAATTGAATGAAGAAAATTATGTTGTGGTTTGTGGTCACAAACCATGATCTTCCAGGAGTTGTTTTTCCATTAGAATATCTTTTCAAACTTAAACATAATCTTTTATTCATATTTTATACCCTTAACTTATTCATAAAAGGTTATACCTCCTAAATTCATAAAAGGTTTTGATGCCAGTTTTAATATAGCACATAAGTTTTCTGGAACCAATAATCCCCATTCAATTTTAAGGTCCTGATGTCCCATTTAATGCTTGAAGTATGGGACTGGAAGTAAACATTTCACAAAAAGAGACAGATATTGAGGAACAAAGCATAAAAACTATGCAACTATTGATCAAAATGCAAATTGTGAAATTATATTTTTAATATTGTTTATAATTGGGGAAGAGTGTGGATTTGACTAACTTGCAGTGCTGTAAATATTTACAGTAAGTTTGGTGTATTGTAACTTGTGCTAACAATTGTTTAGCAACTCTGGATTTCTCAGGCTTCATAACAGCCTTACACGGTTTGGCTTAGAGGTTTCCAGGAACAGACAGAGAGCAATGCATGTGTTCCTCTGTGATCAGGGGCAGGCAGCCAGAGGCTCAGATTTGCTGATTTCATTTTGGCACTAATAAATAGCCACCTGGCTGACTGCTAGTTATAGTTTCACTATATAGAAGTAAATGCTTAAAAAGTACTTCGTATGTTACAACATTGTCTCTAGATAGTCCCCCAGATAGTTTGATCTCATGATCTGGAAGTAAGGATGAGATATAGAAAGTTAATGTGTGTATTTGGAGAAGGGCAAGATTTTTATCACACAGCTAGAAAACTTTCCTTAAACATGAATATATTTATCCTTGACTCCCAAAGAATGCAGTAAGAATACCAAGCCATAAGGTACTCATGTGAAGCTAATTTTAACCTAAATGCTTCCCACGTCCTAAATGAACACACCTTTGGAGAGGTTTAGATAATCCAACATTAGTTTACTGCAAGGAAATAGTCTATTCTCATTATTTGCAGTGGTTGTATTCTATAGAGTCTCTGAAACATTGATTTAGCAAATATTGAACCCTTGCTCCTTGGAAAAATAATACAGGAGTAGATTCCTGTGGGCCTTTTGTCACATTTTTGTCAATGGATCAATATATGATTTTGTTTGTGTGTTTCTGTTTGAAGGCATTGTATTTAATATATATTGTTGATTCATTAACGTTCATTAGCATTAAACTCATGGCCAACAGCCCTGTAATTCAAGACTGAATGAAACTTATCTAACACACGTATTTCCTCCCTAAGGCACATCATGGCCTTCTTCTGCTCAGGAACTCCACACAGCTCTCTAGTTCTATGCTTAAAGCCATTTTAAAGAACAAAATCATCAACATGAAGCTCTGAAATGTGAAACCGAGGCACAAATAGCCCTTGAAAAGGACACTGTTTTAGTGTATGAAAGCTAAAATAAGAAAGCAGAGTGTTGTCTTTTTCAACCTGAGTTGGGAATGTGTGCATCAGGCAACTGAATTTTTGTACTGCCCTGCATATATATCTTCAAATAACCCTAAAGACATTGCAAGTATCAATTTTAGGGTTCCAAATAAATTTTAGTGAGTGGGCGAATTTGCAAATTATGAAATCTGAGAATAATGAGGATCAACTGTACCATATGTTGCCAAACAGAATGATTCTGAAATGTTTGTGTCTATGCTGACTGCATGGAACTTCCTTTTAATTCTGGGAAGTAAGTACAAAATTTTTAAGTTGGAAGAAATATTAGAGATCAACTAGGTTCAAACTTTTTTTTTTTAATTTAATAAAATTTTTTAAATCAAAAATTTACCATGATTGGGGTACTATAAATTTCACAAGCATTGATTATGACTCTTGGCTCTTTTAATATAACCTATATTGGTTGATTCTACTTCTCATCTTTTAAAACTACAGAAAACAAGTCCTTTCCTTTGTTCATATGAAACAAAATTGTAGAAATTCCATGGTGGCTAATATGCTACTTTTTAAATAAAATTTCTTCTTAAGAAGACTTAATACTTATTTTGTTTTCTATGCCTTCATCCAATTGTCGGGAAAAAAAAAGTTGAGTTGTACAGGCGCAAGTGCAGTTTTATAGCCTTTTATCATGATTAAATATAACTTTTGGTTCAATAGTGTACAAATCAATTACTGATACAAATTCACTTTTTGTTTCTATCTTCAGTTGCTTGGTTTGAATGCTTTTTTTGAAAACACACACAAAAGTAGAGGTGTATGTGTCATGCATGTGTGTGTGTGTGTGTGTGTGTGTGGATACACATATATTTGTATAAATAGATAATACTTTTTACCCATCATTTGTCATTCTGGGGGCATGGCCGATTGAAAACAAAGTAAATGGCTTCACTGATTGAATTTAGCCTTACGAAGTATCGACTCCATATGATTGTATGTATTTCATGATCAGTGCATTTTTCTCTACCTTCTACTCACAAAATAAGTGGATTTTCTTATTATAATCATATTAACATAGGTAACTTAATCAGTGCTTGGACTTGTAATATTTAATAGACATTTGTGGTGGATAAAAATATAACTCTTTAGGGTACTGCATTTGGATTTCTAGGTCTTGTAATTGACCATTTGGCATTCTCTCTGTGTCTGTTTCCTGCCTGCTTTCTTTTGAATTACTCAAAAAAATTTAGGTATATGTTTTTGAGTTCATACCAAAAATTATTTTGTCTGTGACCCTACTATTAAATAGTTTAATAGTTTATCTTTTCCTAATTTTATTTGTACCTTTCTCTCTTTGAGCATAAGATCAGGAGAGTAAATTATTTTCCTTACATAGAGATGGTCATTTGTTAATCTGAATGACTCTCTCCACATCTGTAGAGCTGTAGATGAGAACTATTTTTTTACAGAGGTGTATTAAAGACAATGAGATAAGACTCATATAATTAAAAGCATGACAGTATCTTCTAGAAGGAAATACTGTTGATACTAACAGCTTGATAGAAGAAACTTATATTGAATAAACTGATAGTCCAAAAACTGAATAATGTTACCCTTTGAGCACAAGTTATTTTATGCCAAATTTAAAAAATCTTGTAAATATACTCTTTCCCATTGTCTTCATCCATTAACACTCCTGTAACAAAAATACCCTAGACTGGGTGGCTTAAAACCAGCACAAATTTATTTATTTTTTTAAATTAATTTTTATTGGTGTTCAATTTACCAACATACAGAGAAACACCCAGGGCTCATCCCGTCAAGTGTCCGCCTCAGTGCCCGTCACCCATTCCCCTCCACCACCACGCCCTCCTCCCCTTCCACCACCCCTAGTTCGTTTCCCAGAGTTAGGAGTCTTTATGTTCTGTCTCCCTTCCTGATATTTCCCAACATTTCTTTTCCCTTCCTTTATATTCCCTTTCACTATTATTTATATTCCCCAAATGAATGAGAACATACACTGTTTGTCCTTCTCCAATTGACTTATTTCACTCAGCATAATACCCTCCAGTTCCATCCACGTTGAAGCAAATGGTGGGTATTTGTCGTTTCTAACTGCTGAGTAATATTCCATTGGATACATAAACCACATCTTCTTTATCCATTCATCTTTCGATGGACACCGAGGCTCCTTCCACAGTTTGGCTATTGTGGACACTGCTGCTAGAAACATCGGGGTGCAGGTGTCCCGGCATTTCATTGCATCTGAATCTTTGGGGTAAATCCCCAACAGTGCAATTGCTGGGTCGTAGGGCAGGTCTATTTTTAACTCTTTGAGGAACCTCCACACAGTTTTCCAGAGTGGCTGCACCAGTTCACATTTCCACCAACAGTGTAAGAGGGTTCCCTTTTCTCCGCATCGTCTCCAACATTTGTTGTTTCCTGCCTTGTTAATTTTCCCCATTCTCACTGGTGTGAGGTGGTATCTCATTGTGGTTTTGATTTGTATTTCCCTGATGGCAAGTGATGCAGAGCATTTTCTCAAGTGCATGTTGGCCATGTCCATGTCTTCCTCTGTGAGATTTCTCTTCATGTCTTTTGCCCATTTCATGATTGGGTTGTTTGTTTCTTTGGTGTTGAGTTTAATAAGTTCTTTATAGATTTTGGAAACTAGCCCTTTATCTGATACGTCATTTGCAAATATGTTCTCCCATTCTGTAGGTTGTCTTTTAGTTTTGTTGACTGTATCCTTTGCTGTGCAAAAGCTTCTTATCTTGATGAAGTCCCAATAGTTCATTTTTGCTTTTTTTGCATTTTTTTATTGTTACATATATATATTTTAATTTTAATACAGAGTCAGATTTTAGAAGCTGTACAAAGGAGAGCCAAAAACACTTTACACATTCATGATTAGCTTTAGTATTTTTTACGGTACATACTGAAAATGTTATTTACTAGTAAGGAATGCCAAGTGTGTCCATCACCATTTGAATAGCTTGTAGGGGATTTGTGATTTCTTCCATGTTATCTCTTCTCAAAACCCAATCTGGTTTAAGTCTTGAAACTATTCTGGTTCTTACAGGTGTTTCTGGAATAAAGGGAGTACTTATAGAAGAATTCATCTTTTGTTTATAAAGTGTTCTTTCAGTATTCATTTTATGTTTGCGAGCTGTAAGCTTGTAGAGACTATAAATACGGTCAACAACTTTGTACTTACTTCGAACACTAGAGGCCCTATTCGTTTTCTTCAATAAAACAGCTAACAAACAGTAGGTTTTTGTAAAAATGCTTCCACCCTTGTCTGCAACTTTGTCACCAGGTTTTTCTCGGTACATTTGCAAAAGGTCCAGCAGTGTATCTATGCAGTTTTCTGCATCAGAAACTGCTGCAGTAGTTTTCTCATACTTAGCGACATTAAGCAAGACTTGTACAGCATATCTGATGACTTCCATACAAGGAATGCTACGATTACAACTTCGGATCAAAACAAATATTTTAGAAACTGCTCCACTCTGGGCCATGTTCTCGCAACAAAGTGGAGATAATCTAGTAACTACCTCTAGGTGCTTTAAGGCCTCAAGAATAGCAGAAAGGTGATTCTAGGTCAAAAGATAATGAAGTGCAAGCGCAGTTCTTTTGTAAAGTTTGTTTTCTTCTCGAATCTCCCTGTTAACAAGTTGAAGACTTAGTCGTATAGCTTTAATTTTTGTACAATCATTTTTCTTCCTCCAAGAGTATCCTCTCCATAATGCCTGAATTCTACTGATTGCATTATTAAATTTTTCCTGTTTTTTACGGAGGAGGAAACGGCGTACTGCTTTCTGTATGACCGATGCAGCTCTATTCTGCTGGCTCGTACATTCTGGAACTTCATGCTGATTTGTGAGGATGTTAGGGTATTTCTGAGCAAACCTCTTTTGCTGTAATCTTGTTCGAAACCACCTCTGGATACAGATGACTGCATTAACCTGCTTGTTAGCATTCTTCATAGACATGTGATGTTTATATGCTCTTTGAATTTTAAGAGCAGACAGGTGATAATATGCAGCTGCTGTGAAGTGAAGAAGTCTGATTTTGGTTCTTTGTTCTGAAATTCTTTTTCTTACTAACCAACCACGCACTAGTGCTTGTAGAACAACTGTAGATTTTTTTAATTCTACATATTTTATTCTTTGACATTTTCCGGCCTTTCTGGCTCGTATATATCTCTGTATGGTCAAAGCAGCAGACTTCTGCCGGAGAAAGACCTGCCTTGCTTTGTATCTTCTAAAATTCGCTTGGATCAAACAAGCAGCTTCATGTCTTTTCATCATTAAGAAGTGTTCACGAGCTCTTCTTCCAGAAAGTATAGCTCTCCATTTTCTCTGAATGATAATTGTTGATGCTCTCACATTCAGAAACCGTGTTCTCTCCAGTTTGGTGTAGAAGCAACCTTGAATGATTTTAACAGCTTTTAATACAGCTAGATAGTCTTTACGTGCTTTCCAATACCTATACCAGGCTTGAATCTTGCAGGCAGCTTTCACTTGATGTAAATATTTCCTGGCTTTATAGCTCCTCCACACAGCCTGGATTTTTATGGTGCTATCTTTAATTTTCTGAAACCTCCGTTTCTGTATAAATCCTCTCGTTCTAGCTTGAATCATGATAATGCTGCTCCTAATTTGTAAATATACTTGTCTTTGATGTTTTGTAGACAAAAAGGCTCGGTGGTGATTTTGTAAGACGACTGCTGCCTTCCTGTACAATAAAAACTGCCTTCTTGTTTGCCACGTCCTGAAGTACTGCTGGAGGGTCACCGCAGCTCTTTTCTGCTGGACAAACCTTCTCCGCCACACGGCCATCTGAAGGAAGTACTGAATGCGCAGGGCAGCACACTTCTGTGTTTCCAATTTCCTTGTGACCATCTCGCAGAAAGCTCTTTGAGTCGCTACTAGAGCCTCTCTCTGGGGGTACTCGGCCTCTTGTGAACAAGTGACCAGGGAAGCTCCACGCCACTTCTGAGTCCTAAGTGCTGAGCCGTGAACAGCTGCACACTGAGCTTCGGTTCTGCAAGAGCAGAAGGCAGACTGCTTAGCACTGGCTACCACGTTTACCTCCGAGAGGGTTTTCAGTCTCTCTCTAACCTTCATGCCCCTAAAAGCGGCCTGAATAATTCGCACAGACTTCTGAACTGCCAAAAAATTTTCCCTTTCCACTTTTACTCGGATATAGGACCTAAAATAATTCTGTATTACAGCAACGGCGGTTTTCTTTGCTTGATAATCGAGTTTGGCTCTGTGCATTCGGTAGAATGACTGAATTCGTGTGGCAGCCAGGTGCCTATGCTGCATGTCCTCTTGCACCTTACAACTTCTATATGAAGACTGTGTACACACGACTGCCTGGGTGCGCACTGCAGTTAGTGCCTGTATCGTCTTTGGACAAAAATTACATTTGCTCTCAAGTGGAGATAATGCTTCCTTACTTTGGAGGCTTTAAAATGCTTCTGAATAATAGTGGCAGCCTGATGCTGTTCCTGAATCGGTTTCCTTAGGATCATGTCCTGGAAATCTGCTTCAGTGCAGGCTGCTGCTGCATTCCTGAGTGCACTGTGTTGAAGAGCTTTCTTTTTATTTGCTCTATATTTTTCTTGTATTACTTTTGTAGCCCACTGGATCTTTTGGTAAAAAAGATACTGCCTATACATTCTGTATGTGCTTTGTATTAGGATAGCAGCTCTGTGTTTTTCCCTTAAAAGCTGTCTTGCTTTCATTCCCTTATATGTAGCCTGAATGATCAAAGCAGAAGGACTCTGTCAAACAGAATTTCTCTTTGCAATTTTGCAGCCCTGTATGCTCGGTAATGTTGCTGAATTAAAATGGAGGCATGTTTCCAGGTCTGAAAAGTAACATATGTTCTGTGCATTCTGTAAGTGGCCTGGATGAGAACCGCAGCCTGTGCATCTCCTGCAGCTTCTTCTTTGCCACCAGCCTTCGGTAAGATGACTGGATTGTAATGACCGCTTTTTTTAATTTCAAGAATTGGTGCAAGTGATGCCTGGCACAAATGGTGGCCCGGGATTTTCTCTGAACAAAAACAGTAGCTCTTTTGAGGGAAATGAACCTTTTCCTCACCACTAAAGATCTAAACGTGCTTTGAATAAGGGTCGCAGAGGAATGCATGTTTTTCAAATGTTCTCTTTGCCTTTGTGGATGTATCTTGCAAGACGTTACTGTGGCCAAGTTCAAAAAGTGTGCTGCCTGTGTTCTCTTCTATGATTTTGATGGACTCTTCTCTCACATTTAGATCTCTCATCCATTTTGAGTTTATCTTTGTGTATGGTGAAAGAGAGTGGTCCAGTTTCATTCTTCTGCATGTGGATGTCCAATTTTCCCAGCACCATTTATTGAAGAGACTGTCTTTCTTCCAATGGATGGTCTTTCCTCCTTTATCGAATATTAGTTGACCATACATTTCAGGGTCCACTTCTGGGTTCTCTATTCTGTTCCATTGATCTATGTGTCTGTTTTTGTGCCAGTACCACACTGTCTTGATGACCACAGCTTTGTAGTACAACCTGAAATCTGGCATTGTGATGCCCCCAGCTATGGTTTTCTTTTTTAAAATTCCCCTGGCTATTCGGGGTCTTTTCTGATTCCACACAAATCTTAAAATAATTTGTTCTAACTCTCTGAAGAAAGTCCATGGTATTTTGATAGGGATTGCATTAAACGTGTAAATTGCCCTGGGTAACATTGACATTTTTACAATATTAATACTGCCAATCCATGAGCATGGAATATTTTTCCATCTCTTTGTGTCTTCCTCAATTTCTTTCAGAAGTGTTCTATAGTTTTTAGGGTACAGATCCTTTACGTCTTTGGTTAGGTTTATTCCTAGGTATCTTATGCTTTGGGTGCAATTGTAAATGGGATTGACTCCTTAATTTCTCTTTCTTCAGTCTCATTGTTAGTGTATAGAAATGCCATTGATTTCTGGGCATTGATTTTGTATCCTGCCACGCTAGCTACCAAATTGCTGTATGAGTTCCAGCAATCTTAGGGTGGAGGCTTTTGGGTTTTCTATGTAGAGTATCATGTCATCGGTGAAGAGGGAGAGTTTGACTTCTTCTTTGCCAATTTGAATGCCTTTAATGTCTTTTTGTTGTCTGATTGCTGAGGCTAGGACTTCCAGTACTATGTTGAATAGCAGTGGTGAGAGTGGACATCCCTGTCTTGTTCCTGATCTTAGGGGAAAGGCTCCAAGTGCTTCCCCATTGACAATGATATTTGCTGTGGGCTTTTCGTAGATGGCTTTTAAGATGTCAAGGAAATTTCCCTCTATCCCAACACTCTGAAGGGTTTTGATCAGGAATGGATGCTGTATTTTGTCAAATGCTTTCTCTGCATCTAATGAGAGGATCATATGGTTCTTGGTTTTTCTCTTGCTGATATGATGAGTCAAATTGATGGTTTTACGAGTGTTGAACCAGCCTTGTGTCCCGGGGATAAATCCTACTTGGTCATGGTGAATAATTTTCTTAATGTGTTGTTGGATCCTATTGGCTAGTATCTTGTTGAGAATTTTTGCATCCATGTTCATCAGGGATAGTGGTCTGTAATTCTCCTTTTTCATGGGGTCTTTGTCTGGTTTTGGAATTAAGGAGATGCTGGCCTCATAGAACGAATTTGGAAGTACTCCATCTCTTTCTATCTTTCCAAACAGCTTTAGTAGAATAGGTATGATTTCTTCTTTAAACGTTTGATAGAATTCCCCTGGGAAGCCATCTGACCCTGGACTCCTGTCTTGGGAGGTTTTTGATGACTGCTTCAATTTCCTCCCTGGTTATTGGCCTGTTCAGGTTTTGGATTTCTTCCTGCTCCAGTTTTGGTAGTTTGTGGCTTTCCAGGAATGCGTCCATTTCTTCTAGATTTCCTAATTTATTGGCGTACAGCTGTTCATAATATGTTTCTACAGTCGTTTGTATTTCCTTGGTGTTGGTAGTGATCTCTCCTTTCTCATTCATGATTTTATTCATTTGAGTCTTCTCTCTCTTCTTTTTAATAAGGTTGGCTAATGGTTTATCTATCTTATTTATTCTTTCAAAGAGCCAACTCCTGGTTCTGTTGATCAGTTCCACAGTTCTTTTGGTCTCGATTTCATTTAGATCTGCTCGAATTTTAATTAACTGTCTTTTTCTGCTGGGGGTGGGGTCTTTTTGCTGCTTTTTCTCTAGTTCCTTTATGTGTAAGGTGAGCTTTTGAATTTGAGTTCTTTCCAGTTTTTGAATGGATGCTTGTATTGCTATGGATTTCCCCCTCAGGACTGCTTTTGCTGCATCCCAAAGATTTTGAATGGTGTATCTTCATTCTCATTAGTTTCCATGAATGTTTTTAATTCTTCCTTAATTTCCTGGTTGACCTTTTCATCTTTTAGCAGGATGGTCCTTAACCTCCATGTGTTTGTGGTCCTTCCAAACTTCTTGTTGTGATTAAGTTCTAATTTCAAGGCATTATGGTCTGAGAATGTACAGGGGACTATCCCGATCTTTTGGTATCGGTTCAGACCCGATTTGTGACCCAGTATGTGGTCTATTCTGGAAAAAGTTCCATGTGCACTTGAGAAGAATGTGTATTCAGTTGAGTTTGGATGTAAAGTTCTGTAGATATCTGTGAAATCCATCTGGTCCAGTGTATCATTTAAAGCTCTCGTTTCTTTGGAGATGTTGTGCTTAGAAGACCTATCGAGGGTAGAAAGAGCTAGATTGAAGTCACCAAGTATAAGTGTATTATTATCAAAGTATTTCTTGAGTTTGGTTATTAATTGGTTTAAATATTTGGCAGCTCCCACATTCGGGGTGTATATATTGAGGATTGTTAAGTCCTCTTGTTGGATAGATCCTTTGAGTATGAGATAGTGTCCCTCTTCATCTCTCACTATAGTCTTCGGGGTAAATTTTAATTTATCTGATATAAGGATGGCTACCCCTGCTTTCTTTTGAGGACCATTTGAATGGTAAATGGTTCTCCAACCTTTTATTTTCAGGTTGTAGGTGTCCTTCTGTCTCATATGAGTCTCTTGTAGACAGCAAATAGATGGGTCCTGATTTTTTATCCAGTCTGAAACCCTGCGCCTTTTGATGGGGTCATTAAGCCCGTTCACGTTCAGAGTTACTATTGACAGATATGAGTTTAGTGTCATCATGATATCTATTCAGTCCTTGTTTTTGTGGATTGTTCCACTGAACTTCTTCTTAAAGGGGAATTTTAAGAGTCCCCCTTAAAATTTCTTGCAGAGCTGGTTTGGAGGTCACATATTCTTTCAGTTCCTGCCTGTCTTGGAAGCTCTTTATCTCTCCTTCTATTCTGAATGAGAGCCTTGCTGGATAAAGTATTCTTGGCTGCATGTTCTTCTCAGTTAGAACCCTGAATATATCCTGCCAGCCCTTTCTGGCCTGCCAGGTCTCTGTGGAGAGGTCTGCTGTTACCCTAATATTCCTCCCCATAAAAGTCAGGGACTTTTTTTCTCTTGCTGCTTTAAGGATCTTCTCCTTATCTTTGGAATTTGCAAGCTTCACTATTAAATGTCGAGGTGTTGAACGGTTTTTGTTGATTTTAGGGGGGGGGAGCTCTCTATTTCCTGGATCTGAATGCCTGTTTCCTTTCCCAGATTCGGAAATTTTTCAGCTAGGATTTGTTCAAATACATATTCTGGCCCTCTGTCCCTTTGGGCGCCCTTGGGAACCCCAATTAAACGTAGGTTTTTCTTCCTCACGCTGTCATTTATCTCCCTTAATCTATCCTCATGGTCTTTTAATTGCCTGTCTCTTTTTTCCTCAGTTTCCCTCTTTGCCATCAACTTGTCTTCTATGTCACTCACTCGTTCTTCCACCTCGTTAAGCCTCGTCCTTAGGACTTCTAGCTTGGATTGCATCGCATTTAATTGATTTTTAATTTCTGCCTGATTGGATCTAAATTCTGCAGTCATGAAGTCTCTTGAGTCCTTTATGGTTCTTTCTAGAGCCACCAGTAGCTGTATAATAGTGCTTCTGAATTGGCTTTCTGACATTGAATTGTAATCCAGATTTTGTAACTCTGTGGGAGAGAGGGCTGTTTCTGATTCTTTTTTTGGTGGTGAGGTTTTTCTTCTAGTCATTTTGCTCAGTGTAGAGTGGCCAAAAACAAGTTGTGTTGGGAAAAGGAGAAAAAGAGAGAGAAGGAAAGAAAAGAGAAAGAAAAAGAAAGAAAGGAGAGAAAAACAGGGGGGGTGGGGTGGGGGAAGCAATCAGAAATCAAGGAGAAAGAAAAAAAAAACACAAACCAAAACCAAAACAAAAAAACACGGGGAGTATCTTCTGATTCTGTATACTTTAAGTCCCTTGACCTCCCCTGGAACTGGTCCCTCTCGCTGGTCTTCTTGGGGAGGGGCCTGCTGTGCTGATTTTCAGGTGTTAGCACTTGGGGGAGCTGCTCTGCCCCTGCCTGGGGCAGGGCTCAGTGGGGGGTGTTCACCCCGTGAGGCCCCAGGAGGAACAGCCGCAGTGGCGGGGCCAGCTGTGCAGCCATGGAGTCAGCTCCCGCAGTAACTCCCGGGCTCTCTGTCTGCAGGGCCTGGAGGCTCCGGGGCGGGGCCGCTGATCTGCTCAGCTTGGGGCAGGAGCGTCCTTGCTGTCCTGGGCCCTCCCGGCCTCTGCCTGTCCCGGGGGAGGCCGGATCCTGGGCTGTGTCCTGGGCCCTGTGCTCCGGGGCCTGCGCTGTTGGATTCGCTCCCGCCCCGCAGCCCCCTCCGCGGAGCCGCCGCCCGAGCCCCTCCGAGCTGCTCCAGGTCCCGCCATGCACGCTGCAGCCCTTAGGGAGCTCAGCGCATCTCCCTGGGGCGCAGGTGCCTGTTAGTGTCCCCGCAGCCCGAGGGCATCCCCGCCCTCCTGGGTCCTGCTCTAATTCCTCGCGGTCCCCTCCCCCTCGGAGGCCTTTTGTTTCTTTATTTCTTTTTCCCCTGTCTTCCTACCTTGATAGAAGTGCGAACTCTTCTCACTGTAGCGTTCCAGCTGGTCTCTCTTTAAATCTCAGGCCGAATTCGTAGATTTTCAGGATGATTTGAAGGTTATCTAGGTAATTTGTTGGGGACAGGTGACTTGGGGACCCTACTCTTCCGCCATCTTGCCCCTCCTCCAGCACAAATTTATTTTTCAGAGTTCTGGAGAGGGAAATCCAAGATTCAGTGTCCGGTAGGTATAGACCTGCCTTCTGATTCATAGACGGCTTTCTCACTGTAACCTCACATGGCAGAAGGGGTCAGGAATCTCTTTGGGGTGTCTTTTAAAAAGGCACTAATGTCATTCCTGAGGGCCCTACCTTGATGGTCTACTCACCTCTCATAGCCCCACCTGCAAATACTATCACCGTGGGAATTAGATTTCAACAGATACATTTTAGAAGGACCCAAACTTTGTTAATAGCACCTGCTCTGCCACAAATACCCCAATTTGAAAAGTGCCTTTAAATGTTTGATTAACATCTGCAGGAAGAATTAAATAAATACTGCTAAATATTGGGGCACTTGGGTGGCTCAGTGGTTGAGTGTCTGCCTTTGGCTCAGATAGTGATCCCAGGGTCCCAGGATCAAGTCCCGCGTCAGGCTCTCCTCGCAGAGACTGCTTCTCCCTCTGCCTATGTCTCTGCCTCTCTGTGTTTCATGAATAAATAAAATAAAATATGTTTTCAAAAAGCTTTAAAAAAAACCCTGCTAAATATTTTCCCAGTACTGTAATCCAGCCAAGAAAAGTTGAGGTGACATTTTTGATTAAGAAGTATTTGTTAGGTAAAGCAATGTTTTTTAAATGTCATTCTTCATTACAACTATATACTGTTGTTGAGATCATAAATTCTTTTTCCTTAGAATGCTTTGCTGAATCTGACATGTATAATCATCTAATTTCACTTATAAATAATTTCGATGAACTTCTGCCCTAATTATGGTCTATATCAATAATATCCTTTCTGTCCATGTTCTTTGCCTCCTTTCCCCTGTCTCTGCTATTTGTGTGTTCTATCCCCTGGATACTTCTCCTTTACTTCCATGGTACCTTACTATTATGTTCCTTGGTGGTTTTCAAGGTCGTACCTCCTGCTGTGCACTATTATGTACATTTCTGTCAGTGAGTGACAGCAAAGAGGAATTCCTAGACTCTTGATCTTGTCAAAGTCACTGTCACAAAGATCAGAATTAGAATCAGTTTCAGTTTATTGCCCACTAAAATCAGAAACAAACACGTTGTAAAAGCACACAGATTCATTCAAAAGAAGCGTAGGCTGACCAATTTTTAAAACTTTTTTAAAAATTCTGTTATTCTAGAACTACAGGTTATTTAGAGAATAATTTGCTGGAGTACATACTTCCCATTTTGGGTCTTTGCTTTTTATTTCTTTACAACTTTGGTTTTCTAACAACTAAGCTAGTGAACATAGTAAAGTTGAAAGTGTCTTTGTGCAGGATTGTTTAACAGAATTTCTAAGAAATGCCTTTTACATGGCTTTCCTTTGAGGAACTTTATCACAAGAAATATGCACCTGATACCCACAACTCTTGGGGGCTATAAGCAAAAGGGCCAAATATTAAGGAGGATGTTCTAATTTTTCATTAAAATTATTTATTCCCAGTCTGAATTTTCCTTTATTCTCAGTGTATTTGGTATAGAATGACAGGATTTCTAAGAGTTAAAGGAAAATCCACTTTATTTTTTTTTATTTTTATTTATTTATGATACTCACAGAGAGAGAGAGAGGCAGAGACACAGGCGGAGGGAAAAGCAGGCTCCATGCACCGGGAGCCTGATATGGGATTCGATCCCGGGTCTCCAGGATCGCGCCCTGGGCCAAAGGCAGGCGCCAAACCGCTGCACCACCCAGGGATCCCGGAAAATCCACTTTAGATGTTTCCTTATTAAGATATAAATAATGTTCTTGCCACTGTGATCTATTGTTACTGGTTTTATTTCCAAAGGTGAGATTTTTTTGTTCAAAGAGGTTATGACTTACGGGGCTAGACATTTTGTGGAAAAGCTAAAAAAGTGATTGGAAGTATTAGATGAGTAAGATAGAGAATTCACCATATTTGGTGAAAGATAAGGATCAGACAGCAAAAATCAAATCGATTTTTGGAGGTATAGTCTTTTGTTGCAATCTGCTAGGCTGTTAGAATTAGAAAATTGTATTATTCCCAGTCTGCTACGAATGTGACTAGTTAGACTAAAAAAAAATAGTTTTCATGATTTTTCTGCTTTGATATACATATTTCTTACATGATATTTTGCAATAATAAAGGACTCCCAAGGAGTTATTTGGTCTATTGTTATAATAATAGTTCTTACCTTACTGTTGAAAACTTTGCAAATAAAATATAACTAAAATCCTAATTTTAAGCATTAGCAATGGAAATGTGATGGGAATTTATGCATTTAAAATTTTATTATTAAAAATAAATAAATAAATAAATAAATAAAATAAAATACAATAAAATTTTATTATTTACCTTATGGCCTTGAAATGGTTTAATTTACTTGTGTATGTGTGTTTCCTCATCTGTAAAATGTAGATAATAAGCTAATTTGAATGTATAAATGGTAATTAGCCATCTAAGTTGTAAAAGTAGAGGTTTATAGTAACCGTATTAATAATATTTGCAAATAGGATAAAATATTTTTTCAGTTCATAAACTTTTAAAGAAGCAGTTAAGTTGCCAGTTGCCCTTCTTATACAGAGTAGGAATATTGTGGTAACACAATATCTTATGTAGTTAAATTATTGATTGCTGACAATATGAAGAAGTTAGGATTTTTTTCAAGTTGGTCACTGTTCTTTATTGTTTTTTTTTTTTTTCAAAAATTGTCCAAACTACTTAGAGTTCTTGTTGTAGAAGAAAGAATGAAGGTACAGTCTTTTGTTAATTAGCATTAGTATCACACAAATAGCCTTTTCTCGTTCCACCACGCATTCTTTCTAGAATTCTTTTCTTTTTAAGATTGTATTTATTTATTTGACAGAAAGAGAGAGAGAGAGCTCACAAGCAGGCAGAGCACAGGGAGAAGGAGAGGGAGAGTGTAGGGCTTGATCCCAGGACCCTGATGCTTAACCAACTGAGGTGGTTGAGGTGGTTCCAGGTGTCCCTAGAATTATTTTCTACTAGGCTCTTGAGTCTCACCAAAGACTCAGTACTCTGAGTAAGTATTTTATTTGTTTTAAGCACTTAGAAAATGGAAACCAAAATCAATTAAGGCTGTATCCTCAAGAAGCTTATCCTTTAAATAACTTGGAGAAAAATAAAGAAAAACAATTACGGTCTAAAGTCATACTGTCACGATAAGGCTAGCAGGATCTTTCTGAGGTACATATGTGGTACCTAACCTATGGGTCAAGGTAAATTAAGGTCGTTTTATTGGTAGGCTAATATCTCAGTCGGTGCTTTGGATGAGTGAACATTGGCAGAGCCAATGTTGAATGGGCAACTACTTAAAGTCCATGAGCCAAGAGACGAATTTCACATAACCAGTTTATCAATTAGTTGGATCCAAGATTTGATCCATCTCATGGATCTTAAGCCTTTGTAAGTAGCTTGATTTTATCTTAAAGAATATTAAATGGTGCTCACAGATTTTACAAATTTCAAATATATACATGGTCAATTTTGTCTTTTAAAGCATTCCCTGGAAGCAATTTGGAGTATCTATTACAGGATGGATAAGACTAATGTCTGAGAGATGTAAAAGAATTTGGTAACTTGTTATGTCCAAGTTGAAGTGGCCAGTGAGCAGTTGAGTGCTCCGGTCTGAAGGTCAGAAAACATTTTATGTCAGTGGTAAATTTATAGCCCCTGGAATTAATATCTGGATTATCTTTATTTCCAGTGCTCTTGGTATTCAAAGACAGTAGAACTGACTTGAGACCACCGTTTCAGATTCTAATATTCTGGAGAATCAGTCAGAAAACTTCTTAAGGGCTTTTAGTAAATATTTAGGCTTCTTGGCCTTATAGTTTCTCTCAAAGCTACTCAACACTGCTGTTGTAGCTGGAAAGCAACCACAGACAAATGTAAATGAGTGGATGTGGCTGTGTTCCAATAAAACTTTATTTACAAAAGAAGGCACATGGGTCTCTGGCTGTAGTTTGCCTTTTGGAACATGGCTAATAGAATTAAAACCATAATACTTTAATTTCAGTATATTTGGTGGAAGGAGTAGATCTTTAACTTTATTACATACTCTGAAATTTCTTCCCTTTGGTCTCTCTTTTTTTTAATACATATAATTAGTTTTACCATGGGTCATGGACAAGAAGACCAAATCATATGGTGATAACCCAGAACAAATATACTAGACATTTGGAATAACAGCATCTTATACATTCATAATGATGAGCCAGTAGCATTGTCTGTGAATGTGAAGTCCATAGATGCTTAACATGAGTTATTTTACCAAAAAAAAAAACCCAAATTATTCTAAGTTCTAAAAATATATATATATATATATATATATATATATATATGTCTGACATTCATTAAACTGATTTGGATTAGGTCTTGGTTGAGGTTGCTATTATTTTTCTGTCTTTTTTAATGGAATAGTACATTCTATTTTTCAGTTACCAACTCGAAGTGGATTAGCAACAAATTTTTAATTTCTCAAGTTAAAATAGGATACAATTATGACTTTACCATTAAATTATTTTCTTCTGGGATTTTAACTAAGAGTCTAACATTAATTCTAATTGCAGCTCTATTAATAAATACCGAAGAGAATGCTCTCCTACTAGTATGTATAGATGTATGGCCAGCAGAGGTAATTGCAAACAGCCACAGAAAAATGCTTTTAAGGCTTTGCTGAAACACAGATGCAAACAATGTGGCATAGTTGGAAAACTGAAATCAAAACCGCTGGCCTATCAACCTTGCATGCAGCTTTAAGAAATATTCTTTGCTTAAAAACAAACCTGAGTTGACTCTAAGCTCCAAAGAGTTATGAACAGAAACTAGTCTTGAAAAAAAGGCTGAAGGTTATAATCAAAGGGCATATTTTGTGTGTGCCCAGTGGGGAAAGCACTTTGGAAACTACCTTGGCTTTTGAGCCGCACAACCTTAGATCACATTCACTGTCAGATAGAATGTCTGCAAACCTGGAGAAAAACATCAAAAGGGTCTCTCTCTCTCTCTCTCTCTCTCTCTCTTTTTTTTCTAATGGTATGTGAAAAAATAAAGATAAGGTTTGAAATGTTTTTCTCTGAATTAGAGTTAAACATATGACGGATTCTAGCTTGGAGAAAAAAGTGAAATTCCTTGAAGTCTAGCTTTTTGAAATGTAATTCCTATGCATAGATCGCAGGATGTATCTTCATAACACATGCCAGGAACATGGTCAAGGATGGAAATGCCTGGTTTAGTTGTCCTTAGTTTGATTAACTTTTGCAGAGGGTGACAATAATATCTACTGAATGCCAGGCTAATATGTGTACATTAAGATACATAATCTGATCTTCACCACTATATTTCAAAGTTAGTAATGAGTTATTTTTATTAATGAATTATAATTATTAATACTTCTAAAGAACCTATTATAATAAAATATTAAAAAGATGAAATATAAAAAGGAAGTCACAAATGCCACTATTTTAATTTGTCTACTTTGTTTAAATATACGAATGTCTTCCAGTGTTTATGAAGTTAGCAGCTTAATTTCTCTCACTTCATCTTGGCCATCCTACATCCTTGCATCAACTATCCCTTAAAGTATTTTTCATCTGCCAATTAGTGTCCAATAACATGTTGCTTAGATTTGAAAGTTTAATCAAATTCATTCTTTCTGCATATTTAATGTACATATAATTAGTGCTGGCTATATATTAGAGCACTAAAATCATTCGATTTCTTTATGACAATGTCTTCTGTAAATGAGAGAAGCATAAATAAAATACTAAGAAATATGAAAGAAGGTCAAGAGAAATCCATTCACTTAACAAGAATTTTTAACCCCTACTCAAGTAGTTTGTGAGCTTATGGATATGGAAAGATGAATATGGCACAGTATATCTTATTTCAGAACGTCCAACTCTTGTGCAGAGCTCAGCAAGCTTTTCCTGAACAGGGTCAGATAATGAATATTTCAGGATTGTATTATATATCGTAGGTTCTGTGGCGACTCCTCAGCATTGCCACTGTTGCATAAAAGCATCCATAGACAATATGGAAACAATGGTAAAATAAAAACTGCGTACAAAAACAGAGGGTCATTTAGGGGCTAATGTACAAAATTTATCCACCAACCACTGGTCTCATGTGTAATAAGGAAATTATTAAATTTAAATGTGATAGTTCTAGAATAGAAATGATCAAAGGATGTAGAGTTTCAATTTCTCTGAGGGAAGGAATGCTTTACATAGAATGTGACATTTTAAGTACGTACTAAAATAATGTGTTAAAATTAACTAACTCGAGAACATAGAGAGTAGCTATTGAAAAGTCCCGAACACAAACCCCCAAAAGACCATCAAGTTCTTAAATCTGGCAATAGAACATAGCATGTGTGCCCAGAGGTGAGGCTGGCAGTATTGTCGGTATCTCATATGGAATCCTCATGTTTTTGGTTGGTGTTCACTGTCTAACCATCAATGATGTTGATTGACATCAAGAGAGTGAAATGACAGCTCTGTGTTAGGAGAATACTTCTGGTAAGAACTGGAAACTGAAGGACCTGGCAGCGGTCACCAGTCTGGCTGGCTTTATCAAACAAGATAATGGAAGTGTAGAATTTCTGGGAATTTGGAAGTAGGGTTGGATATTCCAGGAAACTTCAGAACAGATCAATATTTCTATGCTGTCTGAGAGGACTGAGCCTGGGAAAAATCCTTGCTTCTGAGATCAGCTGGTTCAGGTACTCAGGACACTGCCTTTGGTGCTAAATTGTGTTTGCAGGCAATACCAACTCCAGAGTTTACTTGTTAGTTTTTAGTGATGCAATACGATAAGACCCCTTAGCTAATTCCTAGCCATAAGTATTCATGTGTGAATTTTTCTATTACTTCTTATGTATATTATAAAAGCGTGCATTTTGTTTTTATTTTATTTCAAGAATGCAAATGTGGAAGAGGAGCTTATACACTTTATTCCCAGGTAGATAATGGTCTCATTTGATGGCAACGCACTCATTCAATTTTCAGTTGGATGTTGAATTACCTTATATTTTATCTTTGCTTTCCATGTCTGGTTCTTTTTTTTTTTTTTTTTTCCATGTCTGGTTCTAATTGTCAGGATGCTTCCTGCTCAGCTGCACACTAAGCCTACTTATTCTCAGAGTCATTGCCTGACACTGTTTTAAACTTCATCGGGACGTTCTAAAGGTGCATTTTTCATTATATCAAATAGAAGAAAAAAAATAGAGAGAAGTGAGGGCAGAGAAAAGACCGATGTAGAAATCAAAAAGAAAAAAGGACCTAAGGACCTACACGATAACAATAAGAGACAATAATTAATTGACTTCAGGAGTTGAAAATGGAAACATAAGGAGTTAAAGATGATTAAAGCATTTTATTCTATATATTAGAATATATATACAACAAAATGCTTTTTTTGGAAGATGCCAAGAAGAGTAGGCTTAGGCTCATGTTTTCCATCTCTGTACTTGTAGAATACAGATAAGCCTGAATGAGGTATAGATAATAATGACTTTCTTCTGCATTTTTTTTTTTACGAATTCTTCTGCATTTTAGAGAAAGGGTAGCAGGAAAAAGAGCAAGGAAGGTAGTATATTGAGATCAA
This sequence comes from Vulpes vulpes, assembly GCF_048418805.1. Lineage (NCBI taxonomy): Eukaryota > Metazoa > Chordata > Mammalia > Carnivora > Canidae > Vulpes > Vulpes vulpes. The sequence goes on from NW_027325668.1 coordinate 2,304,991, forward strand.
GGGAAAAGAATATAAAGTGGGTGAAATTTGTTGTTGGGATGCCCATAGTTCTAGTTTTCATTGCTTGTATCAATGTTTCTAGTGTATCTGCAAGATTGAATTAGACCTAGATATCAGGAACATTTTAGGCCAGGGCTTCATCTCAGAATGTAGATAAGTGGGCCTAAAGTTTCTCTCCTAAGAACTGGCATTTCTTCCCGTATGTGGGCTTCCAGGGCTTCTCTAGTCTGATATTTTTAATCCCTCCCTGCTTACGCAGACACCTAGAAATGGAAGTGATTTCAAAAGATTAATAGAGAACAATATATACAAATTATCTGTGAGTGATGGGATCTTAGTGGAAGACAGATTTTTTTTAAAGATTTTTATTTATTCATTCATTCCTGAGAGACACACACAGAGAGGCAGAGACACAGGCAGAAGGAGTAGCAGGCTCCATTCTGGAAGCCTGACATGGGACTTGATCCCAGGTCTCCAGGATCACGCCCTGGGCCGAAGGCAGCACTAAACCACTGAGCCACCTGGGCTTCCCTGGAAGATAGATTTTATCCAAATGATGGACCTATTGAAGTTACAGCTCAAGAGAAGTCAGAAGCCCCAGGTTCTAATTTCAGAATTATAACTACCTGAATGTGTAGCTTGGGTAATTCACTTAAACCTTTCTGATCATGTGTAAAGTAAGACAGAGCCAGATGATGGGATTCCAATCACTTTATTTATTTCGTTTTGGGTTTATGTTGTTGTTGTTGTTGTTCTATTCACATTCCAGCCAGTTAACAACAGTGTAATATTGGTTTCAGATGTACACTTGAACTTACAACACCCAGTGCTCATTACAATAAGTGCTCTCCTTAATACCCATCTGCTGTCTAAATACCAATTCTTGGGCCTAATATTTTAATTTTGAAGGTATACAATTCATTGTCTGGTCAATGTTAAAAGCTACTATATTCATTATTTCAACCCCCAAAGGGTCACAGAGTGACCTGTTGACCGTCAACAAAAGAAAACTTAAGAGTTACACTTTTGTTTATGGAGAACTTCTCATTATGTTGGTAAACAGAGTCTATCCCAACAGAGATTTTGAATAGAGTAATTAAAAATTCTCTTAATTTTTTAATGATTTTTTTTACAGACACTTTAGATTTATTTATGTGAGAGTGGAGGAGGAACAGAGAGAGAGGGAGAGAGAATCTTCAGCAGACTCTGTGCTAAGCACAGAGCCTCTCACGGAGTTTGATCTCATGGCCCTGAAGTCATTACCTGAGCTGAAACCAAGAGCCATGCACTTAATTGAGTGCACCATGCAGGTGCCCTGAGAATCCTCTTTAAAACGTAAACATCACTATAGAGTTTTAGGTGTTAGTGAAAGTTGAGTAGAATTTGTATTTACTTTTTTTAAAAGATTTTATTTATTTATTCATGAGAGACACACAGAGAGATAGAAAGAGGCAGAGACACAGGCAGAGGGAGAAGCAGGCTCTATGTAGGGAGCCAGATGTGGGACTCGATCCTGGGTCTCCAGGATCACACGCCCGGCTGCAGGTGGCACTAAAGCGCTGCATAACCAAGGCTGCCCTAAATTTGGAAATTAAACACCAGGTGCATTTTGGGGTGATGAACTATATTAAACATAATATTTATGATTATTGAAATTTATAAAGGATTCAAGGCTTGCAGGAAAGAAGAACTACCTTTTTCTTTCTTTTCTTTTTTTTTTTTTTTTTTGCACCATTAATGAGGCTTATCTGAAGTCATCATTTTATTTATTTGTATTGGTACTTACGGTAAAATCCTCTCACAGTCAGAAGAAAAAGAATATTGTAACTGGTCCTAATTAGGAAAGAGGCCCCAGAAAACAACAGCAAACAGGTCTTTATTTGGATCAAGTAAACAAAAAGAGAAAAGATAAGGATTTTGAGATTATAGCTATGGCTCACAGAGAATTGAATTAGCTTGTGACGGCATAGTATACGTTTTAAGTTAAACTAAGACACACTGATTAGATATAAAAACCTCTTTTATAGAGAAAAATAGCCTTGCATTATACTATATCTGTCTATTAAGAGATGAAACTGACAGATAATTATTCTCTCCATTGACAATCTTATGATTAGGAAGTATTTTAATTGGTACTCTCAACTGCCATTAAATATGTGCTTCTATTGCATTTTTATCCTGATCATTGTCAGATATATTTAGTAAGCATGGGAGATGTACAAGACAACTAGGGAAACTTGTTCATAAATGGGGATTTGTTGTTTACTTTATTTTTTTATTTTTTATTTTTAAAAATTTTTTTATTATTATTATTTATTTATGATAGTCATACAGAGAGAGAGAGAGAGAGAGGCAGAGACACAGGCAGAGGGAGAAGCAGGCTCCATGCACTGGGAGCCCGACGTTGGATTCGATCCCGGGTCTCCAGGATCGCGCCCTGGGCCAAAGGCAGGCGCCAATCCGCTGCGCCACCCAGGGATCCCTGTTGTTTACTTTAAATAATGATTTATAATATAGAAATCTGGACTATCTGAAATATCTATCTTAAAGATGAATATTTTCTGCGTAATTACTTTTGATTATTATTAATTGAAACTGAGCAATATTTAGACAATCCTGTGCAAATCTGATCTATAGAGGTTGCCCATATTCTGAAGAAATCTAATAATGATGCAGAATCTTGGGCTTTAAAAATGTGATTAGTTCTCCAAGCACTTTTATTAACATAAAAAAAAGTTTTAGTAAATTTTGTCATTAAAATCTCTCTTCCAGAAACTAAAGACCAGTCTTGATTCCCTAAAAAAATTGTCCCATTTTTCTCTCTTGACTATTTTGCAACAGAACTACAATGAAGTAATTTGAGTATTTAAAAACTTGATACAATGCCTCATTCCTCACATCCGAGTCATTTAAATTCTTTCCTCAGTGCCTGTTTTCCACCAGACTGTGTCCAAGTTCAGCAGTTTAGTCCAAAAGTTTATTATCAGCTGAACTTCTGACTCACATAAGTGATTTTCAATAAATTATAATTAAATGTATATCAGAAGATTAGACCTGGTCAGAGGTGCAGTCTCTCTCTCTTCTCATAGTCTTCCTCTTCAATGTTATTACATATTCTTTCTCTGTCTCTCTCAATATATGTTCTTTCTCATGGCATTAACTGCACTGGAAGGAGGTCTTTCAGGGTTTCTAAAATCAAAGCTCTCCAAAGGGAGGAAATATTGTTTACTGGCTAATGTACTGAAAGAGTCAACCATAAGTATCTTATTATATTAAGATAAATAAAATTAAATATAAATCAAAATTCATTACATGGAGTCCTACATAGGTGCTTTATCGGGGTCACAAATTTGTCTCTATGAATTCTACTTCGTAATATAATACGTAATATTATTTATACTATTCAAAATAACATTTTAAAAAATATGCAAAGGATAAATGAAATCTTGTGTTTGAGGAAGAAATAATTATCTATCATAGGTTACTTTAAAATAATGCTAAACATTTAAATTTCATAATGAAACTTATGTATGTCCAGGCCCCACAGAAGAGGAAGTAGTCGAGCCTGCTTGACAACTGAGGCAAACTAGGTGAGACAGAAATAGCTTAATAACTATGCCTAGTCTTGGTGCCAGGTGTGTAGTCAGTATGGTAAGAATGCATCCATCCTTAATATGTGATCACCCCCAATATTCAGTCAAATTCCTTATCTTCACTCTTGATACCAGATTACCTTGGGCTTCCTTCATCAAGAAGCCTGTTAAATTGCACTAGCAAGAGTCCCCCCTACTCTTGATGATTTCCTCTTCAGTAATTTTCTATCCACTGAAACTTCACTCTACAGTTGTCCATAAATCTCCAGCTATCTTTGCTGTATCTGGAGTTGACTCTGGTCTTTCTCCCATTATAATACTCCTATTATAATAATCTGTAATAAAGTCTTTCTTACTTTTTTTTAAGATTTATTTATTTATTCATGGGAGACACAGACTGAGAGAAAGAGGCAGAGACATTGGCAGAGGGAGAAGCAGGCTCCTTGCAGGGAGCCTGATGCAGGACTCAATCCTGGATACTGGGATGACGACCTGAGCCGAAGGCAGACACCCAACCACTGAGCCACCCAGGCGTCCCTCTTTCTTACTTTTTAACCAGTGTCAGAATAAATATTTTATTTAACACCACCATTTTTTCTCTCACCTCAATAATCCAATTCTCATTCAATATTATGATCGAATCAATGTACCTTCTTCTTTTGTTTCTATTTCCTGTTTTTACTGAAAACATTTTCACCTAATCTTTTAGTAAATTTAAGTGCTCCCTTGTCCTGTCAGTCTCCCATGTCTAAGAAGGAAACTTTGAATCTGTATATGATAGACTGGATGTCCAATGGTGGAATCTAATGGTGGAATGTCTCTTGTCTCACATCCATTCAATTTTAATGAAAATCTGATCCCACTACCACTCAAAAGGTGGTACAGGCTTTGTCACTGAAGTGTGGTCCTTCCTTTACATATATCCTGTTGGCTAAAATTCAACTATTATTTCTCATCAATATGCCTCAAGAACTGCCATGTGTTTCATATATCTATCTTCTAGATTTTCAAATAGATATTCAAGTCCTTTACAATTCTGAGATTATCAATAAAAGTGAAAAAAATCACTAAATTTAAGCTTGTCATATATTTAACTTCCAATTTTACATTCCATGAAGCACATATCATTAACAATGACTATCTGTTTATTTTTTAAATCCAAGATATAACCATAATCAAACATAGACAGCCTATAGACATATTCCTATGAGTAGGATCAAATTATAAGAGTCAAGTAAAATCATAAAATTGCTTATTTTATGACAATGACCCAGTTCCTTTATTTCTAGATACATATTCGTAATTTTGTCTTGGGTCTTTTTTTTTTTTTTTTAATTACATGATACTTCAAAGTGTACCAAGAAAATACTTAAGGTTTGAAATATTACCTTGGACTTATGAAAGAAAAAATACGCATTATTTGTAGCTTACGTTCTATTTGTAAATGCTGATACTAAATATATTCTTAGGAAAAAATTTTATAAGCCAGTTGGAGACTGTCTCCACAAAGTGTTCTCCTTTTGTCCCTAAAATACTACCATAACTTATACAAGCACCATTTAGATCCTGCCTTTTAATCAGTGCATATTCAGTATCAATATTGGCTTTGTGGCATGTCAGTACAAATTTTGTTGGACCCTAGAGGAAGAAGTATGCGTGTAGATGACCACATTGCAACAGAACATTCTCATATTTGTAGGCTGAATTTGTACCTTATAATTATTGAAGACTAGACTTATGTGTTTGATTTTTTTTAGGTATTATGTATAAAACAAGAAAATAGCCTTTTATTGATCTTGTATTGAGTTATAATTTACATGCTTTTGTGTGCTGAATTGAGACTGCCTTAATTAACATGTTCCTTTGTACTGAGCAATTCCAAGATCCACAGGCAGCCACTTTTGTGCAATATTCAATGGTTCAGAAATGTATAGGAGTTCTAAGGGTACATTTTGCTTTGTAATAATCAGTCATTCATCATAATCCAAGAACAGATTTTTCCCTTCATGAAGTTTACCATATGCCGAACATTAGAAATGAAGTCAAATCATATCTCATTTCTGAGAATAGAATATTGTTTAGACATGACCACAACTTCCAAGTCTCTCTGATAAATCATCATACTGCATTAGGCAAATTAAAATATTAATTGTCTGATTCAGAATGTTATGATTATAAATCTTACAGCCAATTTTCTTTTGCATTCATCTCCTAATGCCCTAAGAAAGATAAAGCATCTGCTAAATGGAAACTGCTTTTACATGTAAGAGGAAATAATATTGATTTCTTTCTTTCCATCAGTATCTCTCATATAATATGAATTTGGAGACTGTACTTTATACTACATACTTTCAAGGCAAAAGATGGGTAGGAATCCTGGTGTCATTCTGAGAAAAAAAAAGAAAAGAAAAGAAAAGAAAACCCGTAGGTAGTGTTGTAGTTTCTAGACTTAGAAGATAAATTTCTCATAGTGCTCAATTAGAAGACTAAAGAGAAAATGTTCCCAATGTTGGTTCCTTTTGAGTACTGTGAGGGGAAAATCTGTCTCATGCCTCCCCTCTAGCTTTTGGTGGCCTCACTCATTTCTTGGCTTGTAGATAGCATTATTCCTGTGTCTTCAGATCATCTTCTCTCTATGCATTTCTCTGTGCCCAAATTTACCCCAACTTTTATAAGGTCATAATACTGGATCAGAGTCCACTCTAATGAGCTCATTTTAACTTGGTTACCTCTATAAGGACACTCTTTCTAAGTAAGGTCACACTCATAGCTATTGGAGTTAAGACTTCAACATGTTTTTGAATGACACAATTCAATCCACAATAGGTAGTAAAAGGAAAAAGAAAAAACTGCTTAGCAATACACCCTGGGATTATAGTTGTCCACACCTTCTGAGAAAGGTCTACTGGCTTCATGAAATATTCAGGACAATATTTAGCAGACTTGTGTTCCTTATATTCCTAAATAATGTGGAATTTTGCCAGACAATTTTGAAAATTAATTTATCTTTTGAGTTAAAGCATAAGAAAAAAATAGTCAGGGGGCACTTGGGTGGCTCAGTCAGTTAAGCATCTGCCTTCAGCTCAGTTCATGATCTCAGAGTCCTGGGGTCAAGCCCTGCTGAGCAGGGAGCCTGCTTCTCCTTCCTTGACATTAGTTTTGCAATGAGTTTTTGGATTTGACACCAGAAGCAAAGGCAACAAAAGCAAAAAAACCACATGTGTGAGGTGCTATCTCATTTTGGTTTTGATTTGCCCTTTCCCTATAATTCACTGATGTTCAGCATCTTCTCATATACTTTTTGCCCATTTATGTATCTCCTTTGGAAAAAAGTTTATTCAGGTCCTTGCACATTTTGTGATTGAGCTGTTGGTCTTTTTGCTATTGAGTTGTATGGGTTCTTTATATTTGTTGTATATTAACCACTTCTAGGATATATGGCTTGCAAATACTTTCTCTTTTTCCATAGGTTGTCTTCTCATTTTGTTGATTATTTCTTTTACTAAACAGAAACTTTACAGTTTGATGTAGTTCTATTTTCTGAATTTTGTGTTTGTTGCCTTTGTTTTGCATGTCAAATCTAAAACGTCACTACCAAGACCAACGTCAAAGAGCTATTTCCCTACATTTTCTTTGTTTAGATGTTGCTTTTCAGACATTCTTGACTATATTGTAAACAAGTTTTTGTCGTTAAGATTTTATTTATTTATTCAGGAAAGACACAGAGAGAGAGGCAGAGACACAGGCAGAGGAAGAAGCAAGCTCCATGCAGGGAGCCTGATGCGGGACTTGATCCCTGACCCCAGGATCACACCCTGAGCTGAAGGCAGATGCTCAACCACTAAACCACCCAGGTGTCCCAACAGGTTTCCTTGTTTGTTTGTTTTAGTATATTGTAAACATGTGAAATGTTCATATTGACTGCTTTAAAAAAATGAACCAGAATTTTATGTTGTAATATATAATAGTTAATATTTAACAAAGTACTTAAATACAGATATTATAATCTATATTTGCATGGATAAAGAAGAAAAAAGAAATGATAGGAAGTCTATTAAAACTTCAATGAATTATTTTGGTAACCGGGAAAACACAGCTCATCTCCATGTCATTCAACCTATAATGAAGATACACATCAATATAATTTGTTGATTTCAGGAAATTTAGGTGATGGGATATTAATAAAACTATGTATAACACATATTGTGGCACACTCTCTGTCTTGTGCATTCTCAATACTGTAGGGACTCACACTTCTGGTCTTCAACCAAGAATTTTAATTGGTTTACAGAAAAGATAGCACAGTGATTTAGTCTCTGTTGTATACTACAGTCCATTGTTTCTCCATGTTATTGATATGAGTTGGTCTGCAACCTTAGTACAATCACAATCATTCATGTTTTTGTGTATACTGTGGTTATCCTTAGCATTCTCTCTCTCTCTCCATATATATGGGCCAAGATGAAAGTTGTTATTATAACAATGAAATTTGTTATTCTATTCTCAAATATAGTACTGATTTTATTAGCAAAAAAATTGATGATTCAACTTTCTGCTACACAGTATACCTAAAATTCTATTCTGCATAAGAATCAATTCATATACTTATGTAATTAATAAAAAGAGAGATTCCAATGACCCATAACAAATAAATTATATCAGTACATATGGGATCTAGACATTGATTCTCTATATTAAACAAACTACCACATATTCTGATTGTTTTCAATTTTCCACTATTAGAAATGATACTATAATGTATAGGTTATGTATAAATTCTTCTGTACTTCCCATTTCCTTGTGATTATATTCCAGAATAGGATTAGAAATATTACCAAAATTTAAAATTAGCAGTATAAGGGGTATAACACATTTGGAGGTTCTATGAATTTTGTTAAAATGATTTTTTTTTCCTAGTAACTTAACCAATTTATAATCCCATCATCGAGTTAGTTGCATTCTTACCAACATTAAGAATTTTTACTTAAGGATGCCCGGGTGGTTCAGAGTTAAGCGTCTGCCTTTCAGCTCAGGGTGTGATCCTGGAGTCCTGGGATCAAGTCCCACATTGGGCTGCCTGCATGGAGCCTGCTTGTCCCTCTGCCTGTGTCTCTGCCTCTCTCTCGCTGTCTCTCATGAATAAAAGAATAAAAATATTTTTAAAAAAAGAATTTTCACTTAAAATAATATCATATGGTTTATAGAATTTAAAAATACATACAATAAAGGCAAAATAGAATATTAATAATAAGGTAAAATTTTATTACAATAATGTGTTAAACTATCAACAACGGAGACATTACTTTAAATTTAGACCATGGAAGCTTCTGTGGAAAAGTTGAAACTTGGTAAGACTTAACAATCTCATAGGATTTTCACTGTAAAACATTAAAGAGTGAGAATATATGATTTAAAAAAGCAGTAATTTTTAACATACTGATTAATATATAGCAAATTTTTAGAGGTATTTAAATGTAAAGGTTAATGGCACAGATTCTGGACAGAAATGCTTTCTTCAAATCCAACAGTCAGTTGAGTATCTCTTGATTTGGGCTCAGGTCATGGTCTCAGAGTTGGGTGGACCAAGCCCCGAGTTGGGCTCTACATTCAGCGTGGAGTCTGCTTGTATTTTCTTTCCCTCTCCCTCTGCTCCCCTCCTTCACCCACACAGCGCTCTCTCTCTCTCTCTCTCTCTCTCTCTCTCTCTATATATATATATATATATATATATATATATATATATATATCTCCTTCCCTAAAACAATAAACTTAAAAATGTTAAAGTTTGGGGTGCCTGGGTGACTCAGTCAGCTAAGCATCCAACTCTTGACTTCAGGTCAGGTCATGATCTCAAGGTCATGATATCAGGATGGTAAGACTGGGCCTTGAGTCCCACTCCTCACTTAGTGGGGAGTTTGCTGGAAATTCTCTTACTCCCTTTGTCCATTACTCCTCCCATGCCCACATGTGAGCTCTCTCGCTCTCTGTCTCTCAAATAAATAAATAAATCCTTAGAACTAAAATAAAATGTAAAAGTGTAGGGGGTGCCTGGCTGGTCAGGTGGTAGAGCATTTGCCTCTTGATCACAGGGTTGTGAGTTCAAGCCCCGTGTTTGGCAGAGAGATTACTTAAAGAGGAAAAAAAAAAAACTTTAAAATGTCAAAGTTCAAACACCTTAATGAATGCTATTGATTCTGAGATGTTATTGCTGAAAACTTCTCCAAATTCTATACCTATCTGTAAAAAAGCACTTAACAATCACTTTGATGTTCTTCAGGCATGCTCTTTTTTTTTCTCTCTCTTAAAACAGATCTTTTGGGCAGCCCGGGTGGTTCAGCAGTTTAGTGCCACCTTCAGCCCAGGGCATGATCCTGGAGACCCAGGATCGAGTCCCAGGTCAGGCTCTCTGCATGGAGCCTGCTTCTACCTCTGCCTGTGTCTCTGCCTCTCTCTCTCTCTGTCTCTCATGGATAAATAAAATATATATTTAAAAAAAGCTAAAGGGTCTTTCATAAAGGAGAAAAACTAAAATTACATCTTCACAAGAGTATGAGATAACTGAACACTGCTGAACACTCCCACCAGGGTGGTATCAGAGAAAGCACAGAGTCTTGTCTTTGACCATCACTTAGAGATTACAAGTACAACCCTAGTGTGGTATCACTAGAGAATACACACTAAGCCAGAAAGCCAATTCCTGCCAAATGGCAATGGAAAGATCTATTGCCTTAAGTATAGCAGAGGCCAAACAGTGAATCTAGACATCTATGTCTACCTGGAAATATCAAAATAATTTCACCTTCCTCCAGGTGAACTTGTGTCAAATGGCTAGCTAATACAAAAAGTTTAGAAAAGACCCGGTCTTCTGATACCCAAAATGTGCTGGTTTCAGTGAGAAATAACCTGTTATATCAAGAAACAAGATATCAAAATGAATGCAAAACATAATCAATAGATGCCATCATCAAGATGACAATAATGGCAGAATTATGTGACCATTATTTTAAACCAGTCACAACGAAAGTGCTTCAATGAGTAATTATGAACATCTTTGAAACAAATATAAAAATAGAAAACTTCAGCAAAGAAATAAAAGGAAGTAATCAATAAGCAGGAATACAGAAAAATAGAAATTAACCAATGTGAGCAAAAGAGAAAAACGAATTTTATTTTTTTTATTTATTATTTTTTTAAATTTTTTATTTATTTATGATAGTCACACACAGAGAGAGAGAGGCAGAGACACAGGCAGAGGGAGAAGCAGGCCCCATGCACTGGGAGCCCGACGTGGGATTCGATCCCGGGTCTCCAGGATCGCGCCCTGGGCCAAAGGCAGGCGCCAAACCGCTGCGCCACCCAGGGATCCCGAAAAATGAATTTTAAAAAACAGACTAGAATCCCATGCAATTACAGCAACAACATAAAATAACATTCATGCCGTTAGAGAAAAAGATGGTGGGGATAAAAATAAATGAATGTATTTGAGGAAATAATGGTTAAGAACTTCCCATTTTGACAAAAGACATAAAGCTATAGATTCGAGAAGCTATACAGGTTGATTACATTGGACTGCTTCCATCACAGAAGGGGCAACATTTTGTTCTTACTGAACATTTTTTTCCTGCATACAATGCTTCTACAAAACCTACTATCTGTGGATTTGCAGAATTCCTTATCCATTATTATGGTATTCCACTCAACATTGCTTCTGATCAGGAAAATGTTCAGAGAAAATGAACTGCAGCAAGGGGCCAATGCTCATGAAACTGGTTGGTCTTATGATGTTCCCCACCATCCTGAAGCAGCTGACTCCATAGAAGTGTGGAATGGCCTCTTCGGGGTTCAATTATAGTACCAGATAGATGGCAACATCTTGCAAGGCTGGGGCAAGGTTCTCCAGGAGCTGGTAAATGTTCCAAATAAGCTTCTGATATACAGCGCTGTTTCTCCAATATTCAAGATTCATAGGAGAAAAGGAGTAGAAATGGGAGTGGCATTACTTGTCTTACGCTAGGAATGCCCTAGGAAAAATCTTTCTTTCTGTTTTCATGTCTTATACTCTGCTAGCCTAGACACCTCAGTTTCAAATGGAAGCCTATTTATAGTAGGAGACATAGTGATTCTATTGAACTGGAAGGTACGACTGCTACCTGGTCACTTTGGGTTCCTTATAACTCTGAATCAACAAGCAAAGGAGAGAGTTACTAATGCTGGCTGGGGTGTGCGACATTGACTAACACTGGGAAAATGAACCGCAACCCCACAGTGGAGGAAACAAAGACATGAAGAGGTACAGGAGATCCCTTAGGCTCCCCATTAGTATCACTATGTCCTGTGATGAAAGTTAATGGAAAAATAGAGTAATCCAATTTAGGAAGAGCTACTTATGTCCCACACCCTTTAAGAATGAAGGTTTAGGTCATGTCACGAGGTAAAGAACCACTACTCTATAGTATATAAATATTTAGTATATATATATTGCTAAATTTATTGTTAAGTATTCAATTTTACTTAACACGATGACATTAAATGATGTTAATTTTACTTCACAGTTAAATATTGCAAAATTTACTTTAAATACTGTTAAATATCATTAATTTTACTTCATAACATTTATTAATCCTGTAATCTTACAGGACATCAAGGGAGAGTGAAAAATCACCCAAGGACTTCTCATTCATTTCTGTTGAAAGGCTTAGTGTGTTTTGCTTATACACAGGATTGTTGTATCATGTTAGGTGAAAGTATGACCTTGTTATTGTATTTATTTGGAGATTAGGTATTCTTTAAAGAAATGTATATGGGTGCCAAATTGATAAGAGATAATCTTGGAATAATTAATTTTGTGTGTCAACACGGTTACAACGTAGTACTAAGATATTTGGTCAAACAACAGTCTAAATGTTTGTATGAAGGAAGGTATTTTTAAAATGAGATTAACATTTAAATAATTAGACTTTGAGTTAAGCAGATTACTCTTCATAATATGAGTGGTTCTCATCCAATCAGTGGAAAGCCTTACGAGAAAAAAGACTGAGGTGCCCCAAGGGAGGGGGAATTCTGCCTTTAGACTGCTTTGGGATTTTAGCTGTAATATCAATTCTTCTCTGGCTCTCCAGCCTACTGGATATGCCATTGTTTTGTTTCCCTGGAAAACCCTGACTAATACATCATACAAGTAGAATCATACAGAATTTATTCATTTATGATTGTCTTATTTCTCTTAGCGTAACTTTTTTAAGGTTTATCCAGTTGTAGCATGTACCAAAAATTCATTCTTTTTAAGGCTGAGTGATATCCCATTGCATGTGTATAGCATATTGTATATCTATTCCAACCATCAGTGAATGAAAGCAACTTGGGGTGCTTCCATTTTTTTGGTTAATGTGAATAATGCTGCTCTAAAGATGGGTACATAAATATCTGTTTGAATCTCTAATTTCAATTCCTTTGGGTATACTCAGATATAGAATTGCTGAATCACATGGTAAACCTGCAGTTTTAACGTTTTGAGGAATTAATTGCTATATTGTTTTCCCTAGTAATTGCACTACTTTACCTTCCTATCAACAATACACAAAAGTTGCTATTTCTCCACATTCTAGTCAACACTTACTTTCTGTTTTTTGTTTTGTTTTGTGTTTTAATAATAACCATCCTAATGCATGGTAAGTGGTATCTTTTTGTGCTTTTGATTTGTATTTCCCTAATGATGAGTTATTTTGAGCATCATTTCATATGCTTTTGGCCATTTGTAGTTTTTCTTTTATTTATTTCTTTCTTTAAAGATTTTATTTATTTACTCATGAGAGACACAGAGACAGAGAGAGAGGCAAAGACACAGGCAGAGAGAGAAGCAGGCTTCATGCAGGGAATCCGATGTGGGACTTGATCCCGGGACTCCAGGGTCACACCCTGGGCCAAAGGCAGGCGCTCAGCCACTGAGCCACCCAGGGATCCCCTAGTTTTTCTTTTAGAAACATCTATTTAGATGCTTAGCTCATTTTAAAATGGGGGTTTGGGTTTGTTTTCTTTTTCTTTTCTTTTCTTTTCTTTTTTTCTTTTTTCTTTGTCGTCATAAGAGTTCTTTTATATTCTAGGCATTAATCTTTATCATATATATTATTCACAAATTTTTTCTCTTCCATGGGTTGCCTTTTCACTCTGTTGATAATGTACAATTATGCACAAAAGTTTTTACTTTTGACATAGCCCAATTTATTTTTATTTTTGTTGCCTGTGCTTTTGGTGTCATAGCCAAGAAATCATCACCATGTCTAATGTCGTGATGGTATCCTGCATATTTTCTTGTAAGATTTTTATGGTATTAGTGTTTTCATTTAGGTCTTTGATCCGTTTCAAATTAATTTTTGGATATGGTGGGATGCCTGGGTGACTCAGTGGTTGAGCATCTGCCTTCAGCTCAGGGCACGATCCCGGAGTCCTGGGAGGGAGTTCCTCATTAGGCTCCTCACAGGAAGCCTGCATCTCCCTCTGCCTATGTGTCTGCCTCACTCTCTGTGTCTCTCATGAATAAATAAAATCTTTTAAAAAAATTGTATATGGTACAACTTTATTCTTTTCAATGTGGATATCTAATTTTCCCAAAATCATTTCTTGAAAAGACTGTTCTTTCCCCACAGAATTATGTTATAAACCTTATCAGAATCATTGGAATATATATGTAAGGAATTATTTCTGGGATCTCCATTCTATTCCATTGGGGGGAGGTATATCTATCTATCTATCTATCTATCTATCTATCATCTATCATCTATCTATCTATCTATCATCTATCTATCTATCATTTATCTATCTATATGTCACTATTTTCTACTATGAATTACTGTAGTTTTGTTGGAGGTTTTGAAATCAGGAAATGTGAGACATCTGACTTTGTTCTTCTTAATTCAAAGTGATTTTAGCTACTTAGGTTCCCTTGACTCTTCAGATGAACTTTAGGATGGTTTTTTTCTGCAAAAAAATGTAATTGTAATTTTGGTAGTGATTCAACTGAATCATGGATTGCTTTGGGTAGTATTGACATCTTATGGAATTTGAGTCAACCAGTCAATGAACAAGGGATGCCTTTCCACTTGATTGCATCTTCTTTAACTTTTTTCAACAACAATTTGTAATTTCTGTACACAAGTTATTTATTTCCTTGGTTAAATTCATTTAACCAATGAAGTGTTTTATTCTAAATGTTTTATTCTTTTTTGATGCTACTGTAAATGGAATTGCTTTCCTAATGTCATTTTCATATTTTTCATAGTTTGTGTACAGAAATGTAACTGATTATTTATGAGTTGATTTTGTATCCTGTAACTTTACTAAATTTTCTCTAATAGGTGTGTGAGTGAATGTAGCCTTTACAGTTTTCTACATAAATGACCATATCATCTGCATACAGAGATAGTGTGAATTTTTCCCTTTCCAATTTAAATTTTCTTTATTTTTATAGACTAATTTCTCTAGCTAAGGTTTCCCATACTACATTGAATAAAAGTGGCAAAAGCAAGTATCCTTGTCTTGTTGCTGATGTTATAGGATTATAGGAAAATATTTCAACTCTTCACCATTGAGTAAGATGTTTGCTGAAAATTTATCAAATATGACCTTTATGGTATTGATGTAATTTTCTTCTATTCTTAGTTTGTTCATTGTTTTTATCCTGGAAGAGTGTTGAATTTTGTCAAATGCTTTCCCAATGTCAATTCAGGTGATGAGGCATCTTTGCTATTGTTTTTCATCATTCTGTTACTGTGTTACACTGACTGATTTTAGTATGCTGAGGCATTCTTCCATTCCAGGAATAAATCCTACTTGGTTTCTAATCTTTTTAATACACTGCAGGGTTCAATTCCTCCAAACCATGCCAAACCATCATGGAGAATGGTTTAGTTAAGTCTGAGTAGAAATCTCACAACATTTACTACCATTTTAAATGGCTTTCTCTTGGTTGGGCATTTTTTGTTGTTGTTGCTGTAGGTCTTTGACACACTTCTAGAACTTCTACAGTTATTTCTACTAGTCTCAAGTTGTTTGTTTAATGCTTTGGTGGGAGAATAAGGCCTGAAGCTTCCTAATTTATGATCTTGCTTGTGTTTCCCAAATCTGTTAAATCTTTAAAAATGGTATTAATATATGCTAGCAGTTAACATATACACATTGCAATAAAAAATCCAGTATCATTTACAACCACATAAAAAATGAAATACTTAAATGTAAATCTAATAAACCTTGTTTACAACTTGTACGTGGCAAACTACATGAAGCTCTTGTAAGAAATGAAGGATATAAATAAATGGGGAGACATTCTCTATTCATGGATTGGAACACTCAACATAGTAAAAATGTTGATTCTCTCCAAATTGTTAATGCAGATTTAATACAATTGCTAGGATAATTCCAGCAAGACATTTTTTTTTGTACATATGGGCAAGTTTATCATAAAATCTATATGAAAAGGTAAAGAGATAAGTGTAGCAAAATCATTAAAAAAATAAGTACAAAGGAAAAAAATCAATCTACTAAATTTCAAAACTTGTTATACAACTACAGTAATCAAGAGTTTGTGGTAACAACATAGAGAAAGAAACATAGATCAATGAAACAGAACAAAGAATTCAGACATATCCCACCAATATTCTTAGTTAATTTTTGACAAAGGTAAAAAAGGCAATTCAATTGAGGAAAGATAGTCTTTTCAATAAATGGGATAACTGGACACCCATAGGTCAAACAACTCAGTCAAGTATCACACCTTATATAAAATTAACCCAAAGTCAATCATAGATTTAAACACAAAATGCAAAATTATTAGAGTATGAGGCTAATAAATAAATAAAGAGAAAACTTTAGAATCTAGAGCCAGGTAACAAGTTCTTAGAATTGAGATCTAAAGTATGATTAATAAAAAGATAAGCCTTATACATTAAATTGTATTAAAATAAAAAATGTTTACTATTTGAAATATTCTGGTAATAGAATGAAAGACAATTTACAGAGTGGAAAAATATATTTGAAAATCATATATCCAACAAAATGCTAGGATCTAGAATATATAAGAAACACTTCAAACTCAACAATGAAAAAAAAAACTAATTAGAAAATTGGCAAAAGATGTGAAAAGACATTTAATAAAAGAATACGATAGAAAATAAGCACCTGGAAAGATGTGCAACATTATTAACTGTTAGGGAAATGCAAATTAAACCACAATGAAATATCATCCTATGCTTATCAGAATAGCTAAAGTAAAAAATAGTGAAAGCACTTAATGCAAGAGAGAATGTGGACAACTGGATCACCCATACATTTCTAGCAGGAATGTAAAATAATATAACCATTCTGGAAAATAGTTTGGCTTTTTTTTTTTTTTTAAACTAAACATGCAACTATCATACAGTCCCACAGTTACACTCCTGGGCATTTATCCCAGGGAAATGAAATTCATGTTTCCATCTAAACCTGTACAAGAATATTTATTGCAGTATTATTCTTAAAAGCCAAAAGCTGGAAGCAACCCAGATGTTCTCCAAGTGGTGAATGGCTAAGCAAACTTTGTTATATCCATAACAGGGAATACCACTCAGAAAAAAATAAGAACAGGCTACTGATACATTTATAAACCTGATGGATCTCCAGAGAATTCTGCTCAATGAAAGAAGCCAATTCCTAAATGCTTCATTTTATATGATTACATTTATATAATATTCTCAATCTGAAAAAAATTTTAGAAATGGAAAACTTATTAGCGGTTGCCAGAATTTAAGGAATGGGTGGTGGTGTGAGAGAAGACTATGGTTATAAAGAGTGATATAAAAGATCCTTGAGATGATGAAAATATTTTCCATCTTAATTTATCCCAATATTATTACCTGGTTGTGATACTGTACTATAATCTTGCAAGATAATACTATTGGGGAAACGGGTAAAGGTTACGAGGGATTTCTCTATATTATTTTTTAATTGCATGATAACCTATTATATCAAGACATTATCTCAAACAGTTTAGAGAATGGCTTCATATTACAATATTACAATACAAGTTATCTATTATCTATTAAAAACTATAATAGTAGAAATATTTTTTAACCATGAAAGTAAGATCAGTTGAGTGTCCTTAACTTACTTGTTTTATATAAGAAGATGAAAAACTAAAATGCCACATGGTTAAAAATCTAAATTTCTTTGTTGTGGAAATGACCTATAATAAAGAACAAAATATCAGAATTTCAAATTAGTTACAAATGTCATTCCTTCATTTGACTGCTACAACATGAATATGCTGTTAAATGATATTAAAAGAATCTTGAAATAGGAGACTTTAACAACTAGAGTAAAACCAAACTAAATAAATTTGAAGATTAATCTATTTTCCCATATTTTAACAATATTTATAAGACATAAAATTATATTTATGTCCATAAAACAATCTTAAATTTAATTTAAAATTTATATTCAGAAACCACTAAAATATGCTTGACATCACTACTCTAAACATATATATATTCCATAAAAGGATATCAGATATTAAATAACAGAAATAATTTTTGTATCTAAGTGGAGGTATCTTTTTAAATCTCTATTTTGTAAATGTCTCTAAATTCTAGGTATCTTCCAATCTAATATTTTATGAAGTGACATTAAGGGCAGCCCGGGTGGCTCAGCGGTTTAGCACCACCTTCAGCCCAGGGCGTCATCCTGGAGACCTGGGATGGAGTCCCACATCAGGCTTCCTGCATGGAGCTTCTCCCTCTGCCTGTGTCTCTACCTCTTTCTCATTAATAAATAAATAAAGTTATTTTTTGAATTCTAGAGATGATCTTGATGATATTCATAACTTAAGGGAGGAGCAGTGAATACTGAAGTTCCTGTTCTCTGGGAATCATCTAAGATAGAAATTTCTAATCTCTTCTTCCTTCCTCTGTAATAAACCATAACTATTCAAAACATCAAGCAAAACCAATTCAAACTAAAAAAACAAAAACAAAAACAAAAAGCAATTCTAACTACACAGGCTCATACATTGTCCTCCAATTTTCCTTATGCAGCATTTTTTTCTTTTCTATTTTCTCTTTCTCACTCCCTCCCCCCCTCCCTCCATCTCTCTTTCTTTCTCATATTGTTGCTTGTTAAGGTGAGCTTTATTTATTTATTTTTCTTAGTTCTTATTTATTTATTTTAGAGAGAGTGCAAGTTGGGGGAGGAGGAGAGGAAGAGGGAGAGAATCTCAGGGTAACTCTCCGTTGAGCACAGAGCTCCCCAGAACCCGGTGTGGAGTTCAATGCAGGGGCTCCATGTGGGGTTCGATCCCATGTATCTGAAATCATGACCTGAGCCAAAATCGAGAGTTAGAGGCTTAACTAACTGAGACTCCCAGGCGCTCCAAAAAGGCGAGTTTTAAATCCAAAATAACTATGCCCTTATGAGGAGAGACATAAAGACACACAAAACATAAAAACACCAAGGCAGGCAGAGTTTAGAATGATGCCTTTATAAACCAAGGAATGCCAGATTTCCAGAATTCATCAGAAGCTGAGGACGACGCACGAAAGTAACCTCCCTTGGAACCTTTAGAAAGGGCATGGCTCCACCAACACTGTAATTTCAGACTTACAGCCTCCTGAAAGCTAAGAGAATAAATTTGCGCTGTTTCAAGGCAGCAATTTGGTATAGCAGCTCTAGGAAAACTAATACACATATTTTCCACATCTTTCAAGTTATTTATTATCTCAAGTCTCTCACAACACACCTTAGCCCCATTATTTTCACATAAATACATTTTTTACTATCTGAAATAAAAATTCAGAACTTAACCAAAGAAAGTTAAGTCCTGCTTGGATTGCTTTTGGAGAGGTAGGAAGTAAAAATGGAAACCTTATTTTGTAGATCCGGCTCTTAATATGTCAGGGATGTCCAATTCAGTAATTGCCAAGGAAAAATTATAAGTCAAATAAAAGTGTGCAATACTGTACTATGAAACAAACTTTCAGAAATCACTGTCAACAACATATTATTGTTGAACCTACAGACTTTTCAGCTTCTAATATGCTAACAGTACTGTGTTTCCTAGTCTAGAAATGGACCCAGGCTGAAATCTGGACCTACTGAGATTGGAAAGCCAATTCCATTACCTTTGATTCACTCAGTCTTTCAGTAATTTCTCAGGATTGAAGAGATCTGGTGATCTGTTACTTGCACTTGGAAATGGACAAACAAGTTGTCATTTCTTTTTTTTTTTAAAGAATTTATTCATTCATTCATTCATTCATGAGGGACACAGAGAGAGAGAGGCAGAGACACAGGCAGAGGAAGAAGCAAGCTCCATGCAGGGAGCCTGATGCGGGATTTGATCCCGGGTCTCCAGGATCAGGCTCTGGGCTGAAGGCCACACTAAACTGCTGAGCCAACCAGGCTGCCGTCAGTTTTCAAAATAATGAGAAGAAACAGGAGACTGTCTAGGAATTCCTGAGAGGAGAAAAAGACATACTTCTTAATGGACATAACAAGATCCCCTCTCTGTTCAGGGATTATCAGAAGCACTGGACAAATTTATGGAGACTTGAAGGTCAGAGACAATGGTTTTTCTGACTGGTATGTCCTGCTTTTATGTAACAACGTCACCCGATAAATCTCATTTTTCACTTAGCCTTGTACCTTATTGTTTTTCTAGGTCCATAGAATTCTTTCTAATAACCATCTTAAATCTTCAGGCAAACTATGTAAATCAAATTTAAAAATATAATAAGGTATAATATCTCCCTCAACTGTCTCGTATTCTGAGACTCAGAAACACCAGCCTTATCATACTTGCAAATTAACATAAAAAATTAAAAATGCCAAATGAGTTCTGAGGTTAGAGTGCTCAATTCTAGCTGTCGATGAAATTCTATAGAAGATGAGAATTCATCTGCTTTTAAGAAGAGGGATGGGGAGATAGAAATTTGCATGAAGAAGTTCATAGGGTAAAACTTTATGTTAGAGAAAAGATCTGTGTGGACACAAGAGGATCCATGTGGATGAAAAGCTTATGCTTTCTCTATTACACTGGTGATATCCACTCTATTAGTTGATTAACGACTGGTGGCTTCTATATGCTTCACTTTAAGCATAAACAAAATGCAAATATTTAACTAAAATATATTTTATTAATATGGATCAAGGTTTGCTTTTTTAAGCTTCTAAAATATCAACTTAACCAAGTGTTTAGTTATATAGCTATTCAACAGTTTGTCTTTTTATAGAAAAAACATATGCCTTTTTAGAAACACAGAATTCTGTATTGGTACAAATACACTAACCCACTAAAAAACCTATTTTGCCAATAAACTGCAATACTGAAGTTAGCACTTTTTTCTTAGAAAGTATTTATAAACACCTCCTCATTAATATAATGGATAATATTATATATTAATATATGTTAATAAAATATGTATTTAGCTATATAGATATTTGTTTAGATATTTAAGTAAATAGATTTAGTTTATATATGGAGGTAAACTAATATGTCATAAAAATCATGTGGTTATCTGGCAACACAAAGTTTATTATCAGGGTTATTGAGAAATCACAGAACCAAAGAACCAATGTTATAGGAGGCTTAAGCAGCACTCCACGCAGCCACTGAATGTATTAGAGCCTTTAAAGAACTTGAAGGGGACATCCAGTTGGCTGAGCCCAAATCATGCGGCTATTCACAGCTCTATTTGGGTAGGAAAAAGGATAAAGCTTTCCCAAAGAGTATGCCAAGAAAGACAGTCCCCAAATTAGACCCTCAATTAATCAGAAGTGAACGCTTAACAGTCAAAAAGTAACTTTTTTCCAAAAACAATGCTTATAAAATAAACAGAAATGTATGCAACTTAATCAATCGGTTGCTAATTATAAGGCCAACGAGCTATTTAGCACTGTGCTAGTACCCTAGGAGCTGTACCATCGTTATAAAATTTTACATCTTACCTAAGCAATCCTGCAATTTTATTGACTATAAAAAGTGACAGATATCTGCCTATGTGTATCTATCTATAAACTATTCAGCTACCTATCGTTCATCGTTGTCATCTCTATCCATTATCCATATAACAAACAGTACGAACGCTCCAGCCTGACAGATATATACACAATAAGATCTAAATGCACCTGTAGGATTGTTTGAAAAAGTGTCTATTTGCTTAAATTACTAAGATGTCTGTGGATCAAAATATAAATATATCTCTATGGAATATAATCCCTAATATGATTGAACATCTTCTTACCTCCTCAACTTTCAAAACACTCCTCCTTTTCACACTGAACTTTACTCATGCTACCCAGAATTTCAGCACTCAAATAGATAAAGCTCATTTTTTTCTGCCTAAAATACACTTTCTCTTACCCCTGCTATGTCTGGGTCCTTTCTTTAACATTTAAGATTCTCTGCCCATGATCATCGTTGCAGTGCTCTATGTAAAACTAATCTGCTTATTTCCTAGTTAGCTCTTCTTACAACATAACACTATTTTTTTAAAGGTTTTATTTATTTATTAATGAGAGACACAGAGAGAGAGACAAAGAGAGGCAGAGGCAGAGGCAGAGGGAGAAGCAGGCTCCATGAAGGGAGCCCAACGTTGGACTCAATCCCGGGTCTCCAGGATCATGCCCTGGGCTGAAGGCAGTGCTAAGCTGCTGAGCCACCCAGGCTGCCTGACAATTAAATGTTTCTATGCTTATTTATTGTCTGACATTTGATAATGGCAAGAGTATTGTAGCTTCTGTAGATTTTGACTGAATGGAATGTGGCACACAACAAATTTATAAATTTTTTGTTGACCAGATGAATGAATGATGCTTTACGAGATCATAGGGCTAGATCACTTGTCTAAAACTTAAATATATAATTTTAAAAACTGGCTTTTATTCCAGAAAGAAAGGAGAATTATGGTAGATTTTCTAGAGCTACACAGAGGACAATCATGTTCAATTTATGTTTTGCACAGGTTTAATTTATGTTTTGCACAGGTTTAAAGAGTTTGATATACAGTCCATGCTAATACTGAAAATGAAATTTTTATGTGTTATTTTCCCCATTATTATTATATATTCCCCATCATCATTATTGGTGAGAGCATGTGGAAAAATGAACCATTTTGCTATATGGGGAAGGGATTAATGTGGAATCCCTGTGGAATATTTTTGGAGGGTGGTTTCTCATTAGGTTGCCATAGGTAAAGTATAAAAACCTTTAGTTTTAGCAGGGATAGAAATTTAACTTTCAGTTATATAGTCAAAAGTATGCAAATAGAAATGTTTAGTTTTACATTAGTCAAATGTTGGTCTCAAAAGTGGAAACAATGGAATAATTTATTAATGAAGTCATGGCTAACTACATTGTTTATAATTGTAGGGTGTATTAGTATGTGACCATTAAAACAATTAGACTCGTATGTTCCAGGATGGGAAGATTGCCAGGCTATGCAGAAAGTTGATAATATACAAAACAACAGGAATATTATGATCTTTTTCTGTGAAAAAGAAAAGAAAAAAAATCATATGTGTAGATACTCTGAATGTTTCTGGTAAAGGATTGAGGTAGCCGATACAGAGAAAGGATTTACTTTAATGCATATATCTTCTTGTTCTTATTGGTTATTGTTAGTGTTTGTTGATTATATTTGTACTTAACTATATACAACATTGGAAATAATTGCTTGAAAAATTGTTAACTCACCTGTGATGTATAGAATTGAAAAGTGGGGATTTGCTAGAATAAACCACCAATTCCACATAAGCCCCAACAATTTTATTTAAAGAAAATGATTCTTAATCATGTTTCTACAAAGGGGTCACTACAGAACGTTTAAATATACAGACTGTGGGACATCTGGGTGGCTCAGCAGTTGAGCATCTGCCTTTCACTCAGGTCATGATCCCAGGGTCCAAGAGCAAGTCCCACATCGGGCTCCTGCAGAGAAGCTGCTTCTCCCTCTGCTTATCTCTCTCTCACTCTCACTCTCTCTCTCTCACACAAGAATAAATAAATAAAATCTTAAAAAAAAACACACAAATGGCTAGTTAGAATGCAGATATGCTATATAAGCATCTGAGCATATGACCTGAGCATCTGTCGTTTTTTACTGAGCTCTTTAGATTAATTTTAAGAAGGAATTTAAGGACTGGCAGTGAACTTTCATTTAAAATATTTTAATAAGGGGTATTTCAGTTATTCTTATAACTCTGATTCTCAAACGACTGTGGTAGTTTGTTTAATATAGAGAATCAATGCCTAGATCCCATATGTACTGATATAATTTATTTGTTATGGGTCATTGGAATCTCTCTTTTTATTAATTACATAAGTATATGAATTGATTCTTATGCAGAATACAATTTTAGGTATACTGTGTAGCAGAAAGTTGAATCATCAATTTTTTTGCTAATAAAATCAGTACTATATTTGAGAATAGAATAACAAATTTCATTGTTATAATAACAACTTTCATCTTGGCCCATATATATGGAGAGAGAGAGAGAATGCTAAGGATAACCACAGTATACACAAAAACATGAATGATTGTGATTGTACTAAGGTTGCAGACCAACTCATATCAATAACATGGAGAAACAATGGACTGTAGTATACAACAGAGACTAAATCACTGTGCTATCTTTTCTGTAAACCAATTAAAATTCTTGGTTGAAGACCAGAAGTGTGAGTCCCTACAGTATTGAGAATGCACAAGACAGAGAGTGTGCCACAATATGTGTTATACATAGTTTTATTAATATCCCATCACCTAAATTTCCTGAAATCAACAAATTATATTGATGTGTATCTTCATTATAGGTTGAATGACATGGAGATGAGCTGTGTTTTCCCGGTTACCAAAATAATTCATTGAAGTTTTAATAGACTTCCTATCATTTCTTTTTTCTTCTTTATCCATGCAAATATAGATTATAATATCTGTATTTAAGTACTTTGTTAAATATTAACTATTATATATTACAACATAAAATTCTGGTTCATTTTTTTAAAGCAGTCAATATGAACATTTCACATGTTTACAATATACTAAAACAAACAAACAAGGAAACCTGTTGGGACACCTGGGTGGTTTAGTGGTTGAGCATCTGCCTTCAGCTCAGGGTGTGATCCTGGGGTCAGGGATCAAGTCCCGCATCAGGCTCCCTGCATGGAGCTTGCTTCTTCCTCTGCCTGTGTCTCTGCCTCTCTCTCTGTGTCTTTCCTGAATAAATAAATAAAATCTTAACAACAAAAACTTGTTTACAATATAGTCAAGAATGTCTGAAAAGCAACATCTAAACAAAGAAAATGTAGGGAAATAGCTCTTTGACGTTGGTCTTGGTAGTGACTTTTTAGATTTGACATGCAAAACAAAGGCAACAAACACAAAATTCAGAAAATAGAACTACATCAAACTGTAAAGTTTCTGTTTAGTAAAAGAAATAATCAACAAAATGAGAAGACAACCTATGGAAAAAGAGAAAGTATTTGCAAGCCATATATCCTAGAAGTGGTTAATATACAACAAATATAAAGAACCCATACAACTCAATAGCAAAAAGACCAACAGCTCAATCACAAAATGTGCAAGGACCTGAATAAACTTTTTTCCAAAGGAGATACATAAATGGGCAAAAAGTATATGAGAAGATGCTGAACATCAGTGAATTATAGGGAAAGGGCAAATCAAAACCAAAATGAGATAGCACCTCACACATGTGGTTTTTTTTGCTTTTGTTGCCTTTGCTTCTGGTGTCAAATCCAAAAACTCATTGCAAAACTAATGTCAAGGAAGGAGAAGCAGGCTCCCTGCTCAGCAGGGCTTGACCCCAGGACTCTGAGATCATGAACTGAGCTGAAGGCAGATGCTTAACTGACTGAGCCACCCAAGTGCCCCCTGACTATTTTTTTCTTATGCTTTAACTCAAAAGATAAATTAATTTTCAAAATTGTCTAGCAAAATTCCTCATTATTTAGGAATATAAGGAACACAAGTCTGCTAAATATTGTCCTGAATATTTCATGAAGCCAGTAGACCTTTCTCAGAAGGTGTGGACAACTATAATCCCAGGGTGTATTGCTAAGCAGTTTTTTCTTTTTCCTTTTACTACCTATTGTGGATTGAATTGTGTCATTCAAAAACATGTTGAAGTCTTAACTCCAATAGCTATGAGTGTGACCTTACTTAGAAAGAGTGTCCTTATAGAGGTAACCAAGTTAAAATGAGCTCATTAGAGTGGACTCTGATCCAGTATTATGACCTTATAAAAGTTGGGGTAAATTTGGGCACAGAGAAATGCATAGAGAGAAGATGATCTGAAGACACAGGAATAATGCTATCTACAAGCCAAGAAATGAGTGAGGCCACCAAAAGCTAGAGGGGAGGCATGAGACAGATTTTCCCCTCACAGTACTCAAAAGGAACCAACATTGGGAACATTTTCTCTTTAGTCTTCTAATTGAGCACTATGAGAAATTTATCTTCTAAGTCTAGAAACTACAACACTACCTATGGGTTTTCTTTTCTTTTCTTTTCTTTTTTTTTCTCAGAATGACACCAGGATTCCTACCCATCTTTTGCCTTGAAAGTATGTAGTATAAAGTACAGTCTCCAAATTCATATTATATGAGAGATACTGATGGAAAGAAAGAAATCAATATTATTTCCTCTTACATGTAAAAGCAGTTTCCATTTAGCAGATGCTTTATCTTTCTTAGGGCATTAGGAGATGAATGCAAAAGAAAATTGGCTGTAAGATTTATAATCATAACATTCTGAATCAGACAATTAATATTTTAATTTGCCTAATGCAGTATGATGATTTATCAGAGAGACTTGGAAGTTGTGGTCATGTCTAAACAATATTCTATTCTCAGAAATGAGATATGATTTGACTTCATTTCTAATGTTCGGCATATGGTAAACTTCATGAAGGGAAAAATCTGTTCTTGGATTATGATGAATGACTGATTATTACAAAGCAAAATGTACCCTTAGAACTCCTATACATTTCTGAACCATTGAATATTGCACAAAAGTGGCTGCCTGTGGATCTTGGAATTGCTCAGTACAAAGGAACATGTTAATTAAGGCAGTCTCAATTCAGCACACAAAAGCATGTAAATTATAACTCAATACAAGATCAATAAAAGGCTATTTTCTTGTTTTATACATAATACCTAAAAAAAATCAAACACATAAGTCTAGTCTTCAATAATTATAAGGTACAAATTCAGCCTACAAATATGAGAATGTTCTGTTGCAATGTGGTCATCTACACGCATACTTCTTCCTCTAGGGTCCAACAAAATTTGTAC
Source organism: Vulpes vulpes (assembly GCF_048418805.1). Taxonomy (NCBI): domain Eukaryota; kingdom Metazoa; phylum Chordata; class Mammalia; order Carnivora; family Canidae; genus Vulpes; species Vulpes vulpes. The sequence goes on from NW_027325668.1 coordinate 2,331,913, forward strand.
TGACATGCCACAAAGCCAATATTGATACTGAATATGCACTGATTAAAAGGCAGGATCTAAATGGTGCTTGTATAAGTTATGGTAGTATTTTAGGGACAAAAGGAGAACACTTTGTGGAGACAGTCTCCAACTGGCTTATAAAATTTTTTCCTAAGAATATATTTAGTATCAGCATTTACAAATAGAACGTAAGCTACAAATAATGCGTATTTTTTCTTTCATAAGTCCAAGGTAATATTTCAAACCTTAAGTATTTTCTTGGTACACTTTGAAGTATCATGTAATTAAAAAAAAAAAAAAGACCCAAGACAAAATTACGAATATGTATCTAGAAATAAAGGAACTGGGTCATTGTCATAAAATAAGCAATTTTATGATTTTACTTGACTCTTATAATTTGATCCTACTCATAGGAATATGTCTATAGGCTGTCTATGTTTGATTATGGTTATATCTTGGATTTAAAAAATAAACAGAGAGTCATTGTTAATGATATGTGCTTCATGGAATGTAAAATTGGAAGTTAAATATATGACAAGCTTAAATTTAGTGATTTTTTTCACTTTTATTGATAATCTCAGAATTGTAAAGGACTTGAATATCTATTTGAAAATCTAGAAGATAGATATATGAAACACATGGCAGTTCTTGAGGCATATTGATGAGAAATAATAGTTGAATTTTAGCCAACAGGATATATGTAAAGGAAGGACCACACTTCAGTGACAAAGCCTGTACCACCTTTTGAGTGGTAGTGGGATCAGATTTTCATTAAAATTGAATGGATGTGAGACAAGAGACATTCCACCATTAGATTCCACCATTGGACATCCAGTCTATCATATACAGATTCAAAGTTTCCTTCTTAGACATGGGAGACTGACAGGACAAGGGAGCACTTAAATTTACTAAAAGATTAGGTGAAAATGTTTTCAGTAAAAACAGGAAATAGAAACAAAAGAAGAAGGTACATTGATTCGATCATAATATTGAATGAGAATTGGATTATTGAGGTGAGAGAAAAAATGGTGGTGTTAAATAAAATATTTATTCTGACACTGGTTAAAAAGTAAGAAAGAGGGACGCCTGGGTGGCTCAGTGGTTGGGTGTCTGCCTTCGGCTCAGGTCGTCATCCCAGTATCCAGGATTGAGTCCTGCATCAGGCTCCCTGCAAGGAGCCTGCTTCTCCCTCTGCCAATGTCTCTGCCTCTTTCTCTCAGTCTGTGTCTCCCATGAATAAATAAATAAATCTTAAAAAAAAGTAAGAAAGACTTTATTACAGATTATTATAATAGGAGTATTATAATGGGAGAAAGACCAGAGTCAACTCCAGATACAGCAAAGATAGCTGGAGATTTATGGACAACTGTAGAGTGAAGTTTCAGTGGATAGAAAATTACTGAAGAGGAAATCATCAAGAGTAGGGGGGACTCTTGCTAGTGCAATTTAACAGGCTTCTTGATGAAGGAAGCCCAAGGTAATCTGGTATCAAGAGTGAAGATAAGGAATTTGACTGAATATTGGGGGTGATCACATATTAAGGATGGATGCATTCTTACCATACTGACTACACACCTGGCACCAAGACTAGGCATAGTTATTAAGCTATTTCTGTCTCACCTAGTTTGCCTCAGTTGTCAAGCAGGCTCGACTACTTCCTCTTCTGTGGGGCCTGGACATACATAAGTTTCATTATGAAATTTAAATGTTTAGCATTATTTTAAAGTAACCTATGATAGATAATTATTTCTTCCTCAAACACAAGATTTCATTTATCCTTTGCATATTTTTTAAAATGTTATTTTGAATAGTATAAATAATATTATAAAAAATGTTCCTGTATTATATTACGAAGTAGAATTCATAGAGACAAATTTGTGACCCCGAAAAAGCACCTATGTAGGACTCCACGTAATGAATTTTGATTTATATTTAATTTTATTTATCTTAATATAATAAGATACTTATGGTTGACTTTTTCAGTACATTAGCCAGTAAACAATATTTCCTCCCTTTGGAGAGCTTTGATTTTAGAAACCCTGAAAGACCTCCTTCCAGTGCAGTTAATGCCATGAGAAAGAACATATATTGAGAGAGACAGAGAAAGAATATGTAATAACATTGAAGAGGAAGACTATGAGAAGAGAGAGAGACTGCACCTCTGACCAGGTCTAATCTTCTGATATACATTTAATTATAATTTATTGAAAATCACTTATGTGAGTCAGAAGTTCGGCTGATAATAAACTTTTGGACTAAACTGCTGAACTTGGACACAGTCTGGTGGAAAAGAGGCACTGAGGAAAGAATTTAAATGACTCGGATATGAGGAATGAGGCATTGTATCAAGTTTTTAAATACTCAAATTACTTCATTGTGGTTCTGTTGCAAAATAGTCAGAGAAAAATGGGACAATTTTTTTAGGGAATCAAGACTGGTCTTTAGTTTCTGGAAGAGAGATTTTAATGACAAAATTTACTAAAACTTTTTTTTAAGTTAATAAAAGTGCTTGGAGAACTAATCACATTTTTAAAGCCCAAGATTCTGCATCATTATTAGATTTCTTCAGAATATGGGCAACTTCTATAGATCAGATTTGCACAGGATTGTCTAAATATTGCTCAGTTTCAATTAATAATAATCAAAAGTAATTACGCAGAAAATATTCATCTTTAAGATAGATATTTCAGATAGTCCAGATTTCTATATTATAAATCATTGTTTAAAGTAAACAACAAATCCCCATTTATGAACAAGTTTCCCTAGTTGTCTTGTACATCTCCCATGCTTACTAAATATATCTGACAGTGATTAGGATAAAAATGCAATAGAAGCACATATTTAATGGCAGTTGATAGTACCAATTAAAATACTTCTTAATCATAAGATTGTCAATGGAGAGAATAATTATCTGTCAGTTTCATCTCTTAATAGACAGATATAGTATAATGCAAGGCTATTTTTCTTTATAAAAGAGGTTTTTATATCTAATCAGTGTGTCTTAGTTTAGCTTAAAACGTATACTATGCCGTCACAAGCTAATTCAATTCTATGTGAGCCATAGCTATAATCTCAAAATCCTTATCTTTTTGTTTACTTGATCCAAATAAAGACCTGTTTGCTGTTGTTTCCTGGGGCCTCTTTCCTAATTAGGACCAGTTACAATATTCTTTTTCTTCTGACTGTGAGAGGGTTTTACCGTAAGTACCAATACAAATAAATAAAATGATGACTTCAGATAAGCCTCATTAATGGTGCAAAAAAAAAAAAAAAAAAAAAAGGAAAAGGTAGTTCTTCAGGTTCCTGCAAGCCTTGAATCCTTTATAAATTTCAATAATCATAAATATTATGTTTAATATAGTTCATCACCCCAAAATGCACCTGGTGTTTAATTTCCAAATTTAGGACAGCCCTGGTGGTGCAGCGCTTTAGTGCCACCTGCAGCCGGGCGTGTGATCCTGGAGACCCAGGAGTCCCACATCAGGCTCCCTACATAGAGCCTGCTTCTCCCTCTGCCTGTGTCTCTGCCTCTTTCTATCTCTCTGTGTGTCTCTCATGAATAAATAAATAAAATCTTTAAAAAAAGTAAATACAAATTCTACTCATTACTCAACTTTCACTAACACCTAAAACTCTATAGTGATGTTTACATTTTAAAGAGGATTCTCAGGGCACCTGCATGGTGCACTCAATTAAGTGCATGGCTCTTGGTTTCAGCTCAGGTAATGACTTCAGGGTCATGAGATCAAACTCCATGAGAGGCTCTGTGCTTAGCACAGAGTCTGCTGAAGATTCTCTCTCCCTCTCTCTCTGTTCCTCCTCCACTCTCACATAAATAAATCTAAAGTGTCTGTAAAAAAAATCATTAAAAAATTAAGAGAATTTTTAATTACTTTATTCAAAATCCATGTTGGGATAGATTCTGTTTACCAACATAATGAGAAGTTCTCCATAAACAAAAGTGTAACTCTTTTCTTTTGTTGAGGGTCAACACCTCACTCTGTGACCCTTTGGGGGTTGAAATAAGGAATATAGTAGCTTTTAACATTGGCCAGACAATGAATTGTATACCTTCAAAATTAAAATATTAGGCCCAAGAATTGGTATTTAGACAGCAGATGGGTATTAAGGAGAGCACTTATTGTAATGAGCACTGGGTGTTGTAAGTTCAAGTGTACATCTGAAACCAATATTACACTGTTGTTAACTGGCTGGAATGTGAATAGAACAACAACAACAACAACAAAAACCCAAAACGAAATAAATAAAGTGATTGGAATCCCATCATCTGGCTCTGTCTTACTTTACACATGATCAGAAAGGTTTAAGTGAATTACCCAAGCTACACATTCAGGTAGTTATAATTCTGAAATTAGAACCTGGGGCTTCTGACTTCTCTTGAGCTGTAACTTCAATAGGTCCATCATTTAGATAAAATCTATCTTCCAGGGAAGCCCAGGTGGCTCAGTGGTTTAGTGCTGCCTTCGGCCCAGGGTGTGATCCTGGAGACCTGGGATCGAGTCCCATGTCAGGCTTCCTGAATGGAGCCTGCTACTCCTTCTGCCTGTGTCTCTGCCTCTCTCTCTGTGTGTGTCTCTCAGGAATGAATGAATAAATAAAAATCTTTAAAAAAATCATCTGTCTTCCACTTAGATCCCATCACTCACAGATAACTTGTATATATTGTTCTCTATTAATCTTTTGAAATCACTTCCATTTCTAGGTGTCTGCGTAAGCAGGGAGGGATTAAAAATATCAGACTAGAGAAGCCCTGGAAGCCCACATACTGGAAGAAATGTCAGTTCTTAGGAGAGAAACTTTAGGCCCACTTATCTACATTCTGAGATGAAGCCCTGGCCTAAAATGTTCCTGACATCTAGGTCTAATTCAATCTTGCAGATACACTAGAACCATTGATACAAGCAATGAAAACTAGAACTATGGGCAACCCAACAAGAAATTTCACCCACTTTATATTCTTTTCCCTTCATCTCAATATACTACCTTCCTTGCTCTTTTTCCTGCTACCCTTTCTCTAAAATGCAGAAGAAAGTCATTATTATCTATACCTCATTCAGGCTTATCTCTATTCTACAAGTACAGAGATGGAAAACATGAGCCTAAGCCTACTCTTCTTGGCATCTTCCAAAAAAAAGCATTTTGTTGTATATATATTCTAATATATAGAATAAAATGCTTTAATCATCTTTAACTCCTTATGTTTCCATTTTCAACTTCTGAAGTCAATTAATTTTTGTCTCTTATTGTTATCGTGTAGGCCCTTAGGTCCTTTTTTCTTTTTGATTTCTACATCGGTCTTTTCTCTGCCCCCACTTCTCTCTATTTTTTTCTTCTATTTGATATAATGAAAAATGCACCTTTAGAACTTCCCGATGAAGTTTAAAACAGTGTCAGGCAATGACTCTGAGAATAAGTAGGCTTAGTGTGCAGCTGAGCAGGAAGCATCATGACAATTAGGACCAGATATGGAAAGCAAAGATAAAATATAAGGTAATTCAACATCCAACTGAAAATTGAATGAGTGCGTTGCCATCAAATGAGACCATTATCTACCTGGGAATAAAGTGTATAAGCTCCTCTTCCACATTTGCATTCTTGAAATAAAATAAAAACAAAATGCACGTTTTTATAATATACATAAGAAGTAATAGAAAAATTCACACATGAATACTTATGGCTAGGAATTAGCTAAGGGGTCTCATCGTATTGCATCATTAAAAACTAACAAGTAAACTCTGGAGTTGGTATTGCCTGCAAACACAATTTAGCACCAATGGCAGTGTCCTGAGTACCTGAACCAGCTGATCTCAGAAGCAAGGATTTTTCCCAGGCTCAGTCCTCTCAGACAGCATAGAAATATTGATCTGTTCTGAAGTTTCCTGGAATATCCAACCCTACTTCCAAATTCCCAGAAATTCTACACTTCCATTATCTTGTTTGATAAAGCCAGCCAGACCGGTGACCACTGCCAGGTCCTTCAGTTTCCAGGTCTTACCAGAAGTATTCTCCTAACACAGAGCTGTCATTTCACTCTCTTGATGTCAATCAACATCATTGATGGTTAGACAGTGAACACCAACCAAATACATGAGGATTCCATATGAGACACCGACAATACTGCCAGCCTCACCTCTGGGCACATATGCTATGTTCTATTGCCAGATTTAAGAACTTGATGGTCTTTTGGGGGTTTGTGTTCGGGACTTTTCAATAGCTACTCTCTATGTTCTCGAGTTAGTTAATTTTAACACATATTTTAGTACGTACTTAAAATGTCACATTCTATGTAAAGCATTCCTTCCCTCAGAGAAATTGAAACTCTACATCCTTTGATCATTTCTATTCTAGAACTATCACATTTAAATTTAATAATTTCCTTATTACACATGAGACCAGTGGTTGGTGGATAAATTTTGTACATTAGCCCCTATATGACCCTCTGTTTTTGTAAGCAGTTTTTATATTACCATTGTGGTACTCATTTGTTTCCATATTGTCTATGGATGCTTTTATGCAACAGTGGCAATGCTGAGGAGTTGCCACAGAACCTGCGATATATAATACAATCCTGAAATATTCATTATCTGACCCTGTTCAGGAAAAGCTTGCTGAGCTCTGCACCAGAGTTGGACATTCTGAAATAAGATATACTGTGCCATATTCATCTTTCCATATCCATAAGCTCACAAACTACTTGAGTAGGGGTTAAAAATTCTTGTTAAGTGAATGGATTTCTCTTGATCTTCTTTCATATTTCTTAGAATTTTATTTATGCTTCTCTCATTTACAGAAGACATTGTCATAAAGAAATCAAAAGATTTTAGTGCTCTAATATATAGCCAGCACTAATTATATGTACATTAAATATGCAGAAAGAATGAATTTGATTAAACTTTCAAATCTAAGCAACATGTTATTGGACACTAATTGGCAGATGAAAAATACTTTAAGGGATAGTTGATGCAAGGATGTAGGATGGCCAAGATGAAGTGAGAGAAATTAAGCTGCTAACTTCATAAACACTGGAAGACATTCGTAAATTTAAACAAAGTAGACAAATTAAAATAGTGGCATTTGTGACTTCCTTTTTATATTTCATCTTTTTAATATTTTATTATTATAATAGGTTCTTTAGAAGTATTAATAATTATAATTCATTAATAAAAATAACTCATTACTAACTTTGAAATATAGTGGTGAAGATCAGATTATGTATCTTAATGTACACGTATTAGCCTGGCATTCAGTAGATATTATTGTCACCCTCTGCAAAAGTTAATCAAACTAAGGACAACTAAACCAGGCATTTCCATCCTTGACCATGTCCCTGGCATGTGTTATGAAGATACATCCTGCGATCTATGCATAGGAATTACATTTCAAAAAGCTAGACTTCAAGAAATTTCATTTTTTTCTCCAAGCCAGAATCCGTCATATGTTTAACTCTAATTCAGAGAAAAACATTTCAAACCTTATCTTTATTTTTTCACATACCACTAGAAAAAAAAGAGAGAAAGAGAGAGAGAGAGAGAGAGAGAGAGAGAGAGACCCTTTTGATGTTTTTCCCCAGGTTTGCAGACATTCTATCTGACAGTGAAAGTGATCTAAGGTTGTGTGGCTCAAAAGCCAAGGTAGTTTCCAAAGTGCTTTCCCCACTGGGCACACACAAAATATGCCCTTTGATTATAACCTTCAGCCTTTTTTTTCAAGACTAGTTTCTGTTCATAACTCTTTGGGGCTTAGAGTCAACTCAGGTTTGTTTTTAAGCAAAGAATATTTCTTAAAGCTGCATGCAAGGTTGATAGGCCGGCGGTTTCGATTTCAGTTTTCCAACTATGCCACATTGTTTGCATCTGTGTTTCAGCAAAGCCTTAAAAGCATTTCTTTTCCTGTGGCTGTTTGCAATTACCTCTGCTGGCCATACATCTATACATACTAGTAGGAGAGCATTCTCTTCGGTATTTAATAGAGCTGCAATTAGAATTAATGTTAGACTCTTACTCAGTTAAAATCCCAGAAGAAAATAATTTAATGGTAAAGTCATAATTGTATCCTATTTTAACTAGAGAAATTAAAAATTTGTTGCTAATCCACTTCGAGTTGGTAACTGAAAAATAGAATGTACTATTCCATTAAAAAAGACAGAAAAATAATAGCAACCTCAACCAAGACCTAATCCAAATCAGTTTAATGAATGTCAGACATGTATATATATATATAAAATCTATATATATATTTTAGAACTTAGAATAATTTGGGGTTTTTTTTGGTAAAATAACTCATGTTAAGCATCTATGGACTTCACATGCACAGACAACGCTACTGGCTCATCATTATGAATGTTTAAGATGCTGTTATTCCAAATGTCTAGTATATTTGTTCTGGGTTATCACCATATGATTTGGTCTTCTTGTCCATGACCCATGGTAAAACTAATTATATCTATTAAAAAAAAAAGAGAGACCAAAGGGAAACAATTTCAGGGTATGTAATAAAGTTAAAGATCTACTCCTTCCACCAAATATACTGAAATTAAAGTATTATGGTTAATTCTATTAGCCATGTTCCAAAAGGCAAACTACAGCCAGAGACCCATGTGCCTCCTTTTGTAAATAAAGTTCTCTTGGAACACAGCCACATCCACTCATTTACATTTGTCTGTGGCTGCTTTCCAGCTACAACAGCAGTGTTGAGTAGCTTTGACAGAATCTATAAGGCCAAGAAGCCTAAATATTTACTAAAAGCCCTTAAGAAGTTTTCTGACTGATTCTCCAGAATATTAGAATCTGAAACGGTGGTCTCAAGTCAGTTCTACTGTCTTTGAATACCAAGAGCACTGGAAATAAAGATAATCCAGATATTAATTCCAGGGGCTATAAATTTACCACTGACATAAAATGTTTTGCATGACATTAGGCCAACATGTTTTCTGACCTTCAGACCAGAGCACTCAACTGCTCACTGGCCACTTCAACTTGGACATAACAAGTTACCAAATTCTTTTACATCTCTCAGACATTAGTCTTATCCATCCTGTAATAGATACTCCAAATTGCTTCCAGGGAATGCTTTAAAAGACAAAATTGACCATGTATATATTTGAAATTTGTAAAATCTGTGAGCACCATTTAATATTCTTTAAGATAAAATCAAGCTACTTACAAAGGCTTAAGATCCATGAGATGGATCAAATCTTGGGTCCAACTAATTGATAAACTGGTTATGTGAAATTCATCTCTTGGCTCATGGACTTTAAGTAGTTGCCCATTCAACATTGGCTCTGCCAATGTTCACTCATCCAAAGCACCGACTGAGATATTAGCCTACCAATAAAACGACCTTAATTTACCTTGACCCATAGGTTAGGTACCACATATGTACCTCAGAAAGATCCTGCTAGCCTTATCGTGACAGTATGACTTTAGACCGTAATTGTTTTTCTTTATTTTTCTCCAAGTTATTTAAAGGATAAGCTTCTTGAGGATACAGCCTTAATTGATTTTGGTTTCCATTTTCTAAGTGCTTAAAACAAATAAAATACTTACTCAGTATTAAATGAACAGAGTACTGAGTCTTTGGTGAGACTCAAGAGCCTAGTAGAAAATAATTCTAGGGACACCTGGAACCACCTCAACCACCTCAGTTGGTTAAGCATCAGGGTCCTGGGATCAAGCTCTACACTCTCCCTTTCCTTCTCCCTGTGCTCTGCCTGCTTGTGAGCTCTCTCTCTCACTCTTTCTGTCAAATAAATAAATACAATTAAAAAGAAAAGAATTCTAGAAAGAATTCTAGAAGAATGAGAAAAGGCTATTTGTGTGATACTAATGCTAATTAACAAAAGACTGCACCTTCATTCTTTCTTCTACAACAAGAACTCTAAGTAGTTTGGACAATTTTTGAAAAAAAAAAACAATAAAGAACACTGACCAACTTGAAAAAAATCCTAACTTCTTCATATTGTCAGCAATCAATAATTTAACTACATAAGATATTGTGTTACCACAATATTCCTACTCTGTATAAGAAGGGCAACTGGCAACTTAACTGCTTCTTTAAAAGTTTATGAACTGAAAAAATATTTTATCCTATTTGCAAATATTATTAATATGGTTACTATAAACCTCTACTTTTACAACTTAGATGGCATAATTACCATTTACACATTCAAATTAGCTTATTATCTACATTTTACAGATGAGGAAACACACATACACAAGTAAATTAAACCATTTCAAGGCCATAAGGTAAATAATAAAATTTTATTTTATTTTATTTTATTTTATTTTATTTGTTTTTTTTTAATAATAAAATTTTAAATGCATAAATTCCCATCTCATTTCCATGGCTAATGCTTAAAATTAGGATTTTAGTTATATTTTATTTGCAAAGTTTTCAACAGTAAGGTAAGAACTATTATTATAACAATAGACCAAATAACTCCTTGGGAGTCCTTTATTATTGCAAAATATCATGTAAGAAATATGTACATCAAAGCAGAAAAATCATGAAAACTATTTTTTTTTAGTCTAACTAGTCACATTCGTAGCAGACTGGGAATAATACAATTTTCTAATTCTAACAGCCTAGCAGATTGCAACAAAAGACTATACCTCCAAAAATCGATTTGATTTTTGCTGTCTGATCCTTATCTTTCACCAAATATGGTGAATTCTCTATCTTACTCATCTAATACTTCCAATCACTTTTTTAGCTTTTCCACAAAATGTCTAGCCCCGTAAGTCATAACCTCTTTGAACAAAAAAATCTCACCTTTGGAAATAAAACCAGTAACAATAGATCACAGTGGCAAGAACATTATTTATATCTTAATAAGGAAACATCTAAAGTGGATTTTCCGGGATCCCTGGGTGGTGCAGCGGTTTGGCGCCTGCCTTTGGCCCAGGGCGCGATCCTGGAGACCCGGGATCGAATCCCATATCAGGCTCCCGGTGCATGGAGCCTGCTTCTCCCTCCGCCTGTGTCTCTGCCTCTCTCTCTCTGTGACTATCATAAATAAATAAAATTTAAAAAACAATAAAGTGGATTTTCCTTTAACTCTTAGAAATCCTGTCATTCTATACCAAATACACTGAGAATAAAGGAAAATTCAGACTGGGAATAAATAATTTTAATGAAAAATTAGAACATCCTCTTTAATATTTGGCCCTTTTGCTTATAGCCCCCAAGAGTTGTGGGTATCAGGTGCATATTTCTTGTGATAAAGTTCCTCAAAGGAAAGCCATGTAAAAGGCATTTCTTAGAAATTCTGTTAAACAATCCTGCACAAAGACACTTTCAACTTTACTATGTTCACTAGCTTAGTTGTTAGAAAACCAAAGTTGTAAAGAAATAAAAAGCAAAGACCCAAAATGGGAAGTATGTACTCCAGCAAATTATTCTCTAAATAACCTGTAGTTCTAGAATAACAGAATTTTTTAATAAGATTTGAAAATTGGTCAGCCTACGCTTCTTTTGAATGAATCTGTGTGCTTTTACAACGTGTTTGTTTCTGATTTTAGTGGGCAATAAACTGAAACTGATTCTAATTCTGATCTTTGTGACAGTGACTTTAACAAGATCAAGAGTCCAGAAATTCCTCTTTGCTGTCACTCACTGACAGAAATGTACATAATAGTGCACAGCAGGAGGTACGACCTTGAAAACCACCAAGGAACATAATAGTAAGGTACCATGGAAGTAAAGGAGAAGTATCCAGGGGATAGAACACACAAATAGCAGAGACACGGGAAAGGAGGCAAAGAACATGGACAGAAAAGATATTATTGATATAGACCATAATTAGGGCAGAAGTTCATCGAAATTATTTATAAGTGAAATTAGATGATTATACATGTCAGATTCAGCAAAGCATTCTAAGGAAAAAGAATTTATGATCTCAACAACAGTATATAGTTGTAATGAAGAATGACATTTAAAAAACATTGCTTTACCTAACAAATACTTCTTAATCAAAAATGTCACCTCAACTTTTCTTGGCTGGATTACAGTACTGGGAAAATATTTAGCAGGGTTTTTTTAAAGCTTTTTGAAAACATATTTTATTTTATTTATTCATGAAACACAGAGAGGCAGAGACATAGGCAGAGGGAGAAGCAGTCTAGCGAGGAGAGCCTGACGCGGGACTTGATCCTGGGACCCTGGGATCACTATCTGAGCCAAAGGCAGACACTCAACCACTGAGCCACCCAGGTGTCCCAATATTTAGCAGTTTTGATTTAATTCTTCCTGCAGATGTTAATCAAACATTTAAAGGCACTTTTCAAATTGGGGTATTTGTGGCAGAGCAGGTGTTATAAACAAAGTTTGGGTCCTTCTAAAATATATCTGTTGAAATCTAATTCTCACGATGATAGTATTTGCAGGTGGGGCTATGAGAGGTGAGTAGACCATCAAGGTAGGGGCCTCAGGAATGGCATTAGTGCCTTTTTAAAAGACACCCCAAAGAGATTTCTGACCCCTTCCACCATGTGAGGTTACAGTGAGAAAGCCGTCTATGAATCAGAAAGCAGGTCTATACCTACCGGACACTGAATCTTGGATTTCCCTCTCCAGAACTCTGAAAAATAAATTTGTGCTGGAGGAGGGGCAAGACGGTGGAAGAGGAGGGTCCCCAAGTCACCTGTCCCCAACAAATTACCTAGATAACCTTCAAATCATCCTGAAAATCTACGAATTCGGCCTGAGATTTAAAGAGATTCGAGCTGGAACTCTACAGTGAGAAGAGTTCACACTTCTATCAAGGTAGGAAGACCGGGAAAAAGAAATGAAGAAACAAAAGGCCTCCAAGGGGGAGGGGCCGCGAGGAATTAGAGCAGGACCCCGGAGGGCGGGGATGCCCTCGGGCTGCCGGGAAACTAACAGGCACCTGCACCCCTGAGAGTGCGCCGAGCTCCCTAAGGGCTACAGCACGCACGGCGAGACCCGGGACCCGGAGCAGCTCGGAGGGGCTCGGGCGGCGGCTCCGCAGAGGGGGCTGCGGGCGGGAGCGAATCCAACAGCGCAGGCCCCGGAGCACAGGGCCCGGGACACAGCCCAGGATCCAGCCTCCCCCGGGACAGGCAGAGGCCAGGAGGGCCTAGGACAGCGAGGACTCTCCTGCCCGGAGCTGAGCAGATCAGCGGCCCCGCCCCGGAGCCCCCAGGCCCTGCAGACGGAGAACCCCGGAGTTACTGCGGGTGCTGACTCCAGGGCTGCAGAGCTGGCCCCGCCACTGCGGCTGTTCCCCCTGGGGCCTCACCGGGTGAACACCCCCCACTGAGCCCTGCACCAGGCAGGGGCAGAGCAGCTCCCCCAAGTGCTAATACCTGAAAATCAGCACAGCAGGCCCCTCCCCCAGAAGACCAGCGACACGGACCAGTTCCAGGGGAGGTCAAGGGACTCAAAGTATACAGAATCAGAAGATACTCCCCGTGTTTTTTTGTTTTTGTTTTGGTTTGTGTTTTTTTTTTCTTTCTCCTTGATTTCTGATTGCTTCCCCCACCCCACCCCCCTTTGTTTCTCTCCTTTCTTTTTCTTTCTTTTTCTTCTTTCCCCCCCTTTTGTTCTACTTTCTCTTTTTTCTTTTTCTCTTTTCTTTCCTTCTCTCTTTTTTTCTCCTTTTCCCAACACAACTCGTTTTTGGCCACTCTGCACTGAGCAAAATGACTAGAAGAAAAACCTCACCTCCAAAAAAAGAATCAGAAACAGCCCTCTCTCCCACAGAGTTACAAAATCTGGATTACAATTCAATGCCAGAAAGCCAATTCAGAAGCACTATTATACAGCTACTGGTGGCTCTAGAAAGAACCATAAAGGACTCAGGAAACTTCATGACTGCAGAATTTAGATCTAATCAGGCAGAAATTAAAAATCAATTAAATGAGATGCAATCCAAGCTAGAAGTCCTAACGACGAGGCTTAACGAGGTGGAAGAACGAGTCAGTGACATAGAAGACAAGTTGATGGCAAAGAGGGAAACTGAGGAAAAAAGAGACAGGCAATTAAAAGACCATGAGGATAGATTAAGGGAGATAAATGACAGCGTGAGGAAGAAAAACCTATGTTTAATTGGGGTTCCCAAGGGCGCCGAAAAGGATAGAGGGCCAGAATATGTATTTGAACAAATCCTAGCTGAAAACTTTCCGAATCTGGGAAGGGAAACAGGAATTCAGATGCAGGAAATAGAGAGATCCCCCCCTAAAATCAAAAACCATTCAACACCTCGACATTTAATAGTGAAGCTTGCAAATTCCAAAGATAAGGAGAAGATCCTTAAAGCAGCAAGGGAAAAAAAGTCCCTGACTTTTATGGGGAGGAATATTAGGGTAACAGCAGACCTCTCCACAGAGACCTGGCAGGCCAGAAAGGGCTGGCAGGATATATTCAGGGTTCTAACTGAGAAGAACATGCAGCCAAGAATACTTTATCCAGCAAGGCTCTCATTCAGAATAGAAGGAGAGATAAAGAGCTTCCAAGACAGGCAGGAACTGAAAGAATATGCGACCTCCAAACCAGCTCTGCAAGAAATTTTAAGGGGGACTCTTAAAATTCCCCTTTAAGAAGAAGTTCAGTGGAACAATCCACAAAACAAGGACTGAATAGATATCATGATGACACTAAACTCATATCTGTCAATAGTAACTCTGAACGTGAACGGACTTAATGACCCCATCAAAAGGCGCAGGGTTTCAGACTGGATAAAAAAGCAGGACCCATCTATTTGCTGTCTACAAGAGACTCATTTTAGACAGAAGGACACCTACAACCTGAAAATAAAAGGTTGGAGAACCATTTACCATTCAAATGGTCCTCAAAAGAAAGCAGGGTTAGCCATCCTTATATCAGATAAATTAAAATTTACCCCGAAGACTATAGTGAGAGATGAAGAGGGACACTATCTCATACTCAAAGGATCTATCCAACAAGAGGACTTAACAATCCTCAATATATACACCCCGAATGTGGGAGCTGCCAAATATTTAAACCAATTAATAACCAAACTCAAGAAATACTTTGATAATAATACACTTATACTTGGTGACTTCAATCTAGCTCTTTCTACCCTCGATAGGTCTTCTAAGCACAACATCTCCAAAGAAACGAGAGCTTTAAATGATACACTGGACCAGATGGATTTCACAGATATCTACAGAACTTTACATCCAAACTCAACTGAATACACATTCTTCTCAAGTGCATGTGGAACTTTCTCCAGAATAGACCACATCCTGGGTCACAAATTGGGTCTGAACCGATACCAAAAGATCGGGATAGTCCCCTGTACATTCTCAGACCATAATGCCTTGAAATTAGAACTTAATCACAACAAGAAGTTTGGAAGGACCACAAACATGTGGAGGTTAAGGACCATCCTGCTAAAAGATGAAAAGGTCAGCCAGGAAATTAAGGAAGAATTAAAAAGATTCATGGAAACTAATGAGAATGAAGATACAACCGTTCAAAATCTTTGGGATGCAGCAAAAGCAGTACTGAGGGGGAAACACATCGCAATAGAAGCATCCATTCAAAAACTGGAAAGAACTCAAATTCAAAAGCTCACCTTACACATAAAGGAACTAGAGAAAAAGCAACAAATAGACCCCACCCCCAGCAGAAGAAGACAGTTAATTAAAATTGGAGCAGATCTAAATGAAATCGAGACGAAAAGAACTGTGGAACAGATCAACAGAACCGGGAGTTGGTTCCTTGAAAGAATTAATAAGATAGATAAACCATTAGCCAACCTTATTAAAAAGAAGAGAGAGAAGACTCATATTAATAAAATCATGAATGAGAACAGAGAGATCACTACCAACACCAAGGAAATACAAACGATTTTAAAAACATATTATGAACAGCTCTACGCCAATAAATTAGGAAATCTAGAAGAAATGGACTCATTCCTGGAAAGCCACAAACTACCAAAACTGGAGCAGGAATAAATAGGAAACCTGAACAGGCCAATAACCAAGAGAGGAAATTGAAGCAGTCATCAAAAACCTCCCAAGAAACAAGAGTCCAGGGCCAGATGGCTTCCCAGGGCAATTCATCAAACGTTTAAAGAAGAAATCATACCTATTGTACTAAAGCTGTTTGGAAAGATAGAAAGAGATGGAGTACTTCCAAATTCGTTCTATGAGGCCAGCATCACCTTAATTCTGAAACCAGACAAAGACCCCACCAAAAAGGAGAATTACAGACCAATATCCCTGATGAACATGGATGCAAAAATTCTCAACAAGATACTAGCCAATAGGATCCAACAACACATTAAGAAAATTATTCACCATGACCAAGTAGGATTTATCCCCGGGACACAAGGCTGGTTCAACACTCATAAAACCATCAATGTGATTCATCATATCAGCAAGAGAAAAACCAAGAACCATATGATACTCTCATTAGATGCAGAGAAAGCATTTGACAAAATACAGCATCCATTCCTGATCAAAACACTTCAGAGGGGATCCCTGGGTGGCGCAGCGGTTTAGCGCCTGCCTTTGGCCCAGGGCGCGATCCTGGAGACCCGGGATCGAATCCCACATCAGGCTCCCGGTGCATGGAGCCTGCTTCTCCCTCTGCCTGTGTCTCTGCCTCTCTCTCTCTCTCTCACTGTGTGCCTATCATAAATAAATAAATAAATAAATTAAAAAAAAAAAAAAAAAAAACACTTCAGAGTGTTGGGACAGAGGGAACTTTCCTCGACATCTTAAAAGCCATCTACGAAAAGCCCACAGCAAATATCATTCTCAATGGGGAAGAACTTGGAGCCTTTCCCCTAAGATCAGAAACAGGACAGGGATGTCCACTCTCACCACTGCTATTCAACAGAGTACTGGAAGTCCTCGCCTCAGCAATCAGACAACAAAAAGACATTAAAGGCATTCAAATTGGCAAAGAAGAAGTCAAACTCTCCCTCTTCACTGATGACATGATACTCTACATAGAAAACCCAAAAGCCTCCACCCCAAGATTGCTAGAACTCATACAGTAATTTGGTACCGTGGCAGGATACAAAATCAATGCCCAGAAATCAATGGCATTTCTACACACTAACAATGAGACTGAAGAAAGAGAAATTAAGGAGTCAATCCCATTTACAATTGCACCCAAAAGCATAAGATACCTAGGAATAAACCTAACCAAAGAGGTAAAGGATCTGTACCCTAAAAACTATAGAACACTTCTGAAAGAAATTGAGCAAGTAACAAAGAGATTGAAAAATATTCCATGCTCATGGATTGGCAGAATTAATATTGTAAAAATGTCAATGTTACCCAGGGCAATTTACACGTTTAATGCAATCCCTATCAAAATACCATGGACTTTCTTCAGAGAGTTAGAACAAATTATTTTAAGATTTGTGTGGAATCAGAAAAGACCCCGAATAGCCACGGGAATTTTAAAAAAGAAAACCATAGCTGGGGGCATCACAATGCCAGATTTCAGGTTGTACTACAAAGCTGTGGTCATCAAGACAGTGTGGTACTGGCACAAAAACAGACACATAGATCAATGGAACAGAATAGAGAACCCAGAAGTGGACCCTGAAATATATGGTCATCTAATATTCGATAAAGGAGGAAAGACTATCCACTGGAAGAGAGACAGTCTCTTCAATAAATGGTGGTGGGAAAATTGGACATCCACATGCAGAAGAATGAAACTGGACCACTCTCTTTCACCATACACAAAGATAAACTCAAAATGGATGAGAGATCTAAATGTGAGACAAGAGTCCATCAAAATCATAGAAGAGAACACAGGCAGCACACTTTTTGAACTTGGCCACAGTAACTTCTTGCAAGATACATCCACAAAGGCAAAGAGAACATTTGAAAAACATGCATTCCTCTGCGACCCTTATTCAAAGCACGTTTAGATCTTTAGTGGTGAAGAAAAGGTTCATTTCCCTCAAAAGAGCTACTGTTTTTGTTCAGAGAAAATCCCGGGCCACCATTTGTGCCAGGCATCACTTGCACCAATTCTTGAAATTAAAAAAAGCGGTCATTACAATCCAGTCATCTTACCCAAGGCTGGTGGCAAAGAAGAAGCTGCAAGAGATGCACAGGGCTGCGGTTCTCATCCAGGCCACTTACAGAATGCACAGAACATAGGTTACATTTCAGACCTGGAAACATGCCTCCATTTTAATTCAGCAACATTACAGAACATACAGGGCTGCAAAATTGCAAAGAGAAAATTCTGTTCGACAGAGACGTTCTGCTTTGATCATTCAGGCTGCATATAAGGGAATGAAAGCAAGACAGCTTTTAAGGGAAAAACACAGAGCTGCTATCATAATACAAAGCACATACAGAATGTATAGGCAGTATCTTTTTTACCAAGAGATCCAGTGGGCTACAAAAGTAATACAAGAAAAATAAAGAGCAAATAAAAAGAAAGCTCTTCTACACAGTGCACTGAGGAATGCAGCAGCAGCCTGTACTGAAGCAGATTTCCGGGACATGATCCTAAGGAAACCGATTCAGGAACAGCATCAGGCTGCCACTATTATTCAGAAGCATTTTAAAGCCTCCAAAGTAAGGAAGCATTATCTCCACTTGAGAGCAAATGTAATTTTTGTCCAAAGACGATACAGGCAGTAACTGCAGGGTGCACCCAGGCAGTCGTGTGTACACAGTCTTCATATAGAAGTTGTAAGGTGCAAGAGGACATGCACCATAGGCACCCGGCTGCCACACGAATTCAGTCATTCTACCGAATGCACAGAGCCAAACTCGATTATCAAGCAAAGAAAACCGCCGTTGCTGTAATACAGAATTATTTTAGGTCCTATATCCGAGTAAAAGTGGAAAGGGAACATTTTTTGGCAGTTCAGAAGTCTGTGCGAATTATTCAGGCTGCTTTTAGGGGCATGAAGGTTAAAGAGAGACTGAAAACCCTCTCGGAGGTAAACCTGGTAGCCAGTGCTAAGCAGTCTGCCTTCTGCTCTTGCAGAACTGAAGCTCAGTGTGCAGCTGTTCACGGCTCAGCACTTAGGACTCAGAAGTGGCGTGGAGCTTCCCTGGTCACTTGTTCACAAGAGGCCGAGTACCCCCAGAGAGAGGCTCTAGTAGCGACTCAAAGAGCTTTCTGCGAGATGGTCACAAGGAAATTGGAAACACAGAAGTGTGCTGCCCTGCGCATTCAGTACTTCCTTCAGATGGCCGTGTGTCGGAGAAGGTTTGTCCAGCAGAAAAGAGCTGCGGTGACCCTCCAGCAGTACTTCAGGACGTGGCAAACAAGAAGGCAGTTTTTATTGTACAGGAAGACAGCAGTCGTCTTACAAAATCACCACCGAGCCTTTTTGTCTACAAAACATCAAAGACAAGTATATTTACAAATTAGGAGCAGCATTATCATGATTCAAGCTAGAACGAGAGGATTTATACAGAAACGGAGGTTTCAGAAAATTAAAGATAGCACCATAAAAATCCAGGCTGTGTAGAGGAGCTATAAAGCCAGGAAATATTTACATCAAGTGAAAGCTGCCTGCAAGATTCAAGCCTGGTATAGGTATTGGAAAGCACGTAAAGACTATCTAGCTGTATTAAAAGCTGTTAAAATCATTCAAGGTTGCTTCTACACCAAACGGGAGAGAACACGGTTTCTGAATGTGAGAGCATCAACAATTATCATTCAGAGAAAATGGAGAGCTATACTTTCTGGAAGAATAGCTCGTGAACACTTCTTAATGATGAAAAGACATCAAGCTGCTTGTTTGATCCAAGCGAATTTTAGAAGATACAAAGCAAGGCAGGTCTTTCTCCGGCAGAAGTCTGCTGCTTTGACCATACAGAGATATATACGAGCCAGGAAGGCTGGAAAATGTCAAAGGATAAAATAAGTAGAATTTAAAAAATCTACAGTTGTTCTACAAGCACTAGTGCATGGTTGGTTAGTAAGAAAAAGAATTTTAGAACAAAGAACCAAAATCAGACTTCTTCACTTCACAGCACCTGAATATTATCACCTGTCTGCTCTTAAAATTCAAAGAGCATATAAACATCACATGTCTATGAAGAATACTAACAAGCAGGTTAATGCAGTCATCTGTATCCAGAGGTGGTTTCGAACAAGATTACAGCAAAAGAGGTTTGCTCAGAAATACCCTAGCATCCTCACAAGTCAGCATGAAGTTCCAGAATGTATGAGCCAGCAGAATAGAGCTGCATCAGTAATACAGAAAGCAGTACGCCGTTTCCTCCTCCGTAAAAAACAGGAAAAATTTAATAATGCAATCAGTAGAATTCAGGCATTATGGAGAGGATACTCTTGGAGGAAGAAAAATGATTGTACAAAAATTAAAGCTATACGACTAAGTCTTCAACTTGTTAACAGGGAGATTCGAGAAGAAAACAAACTTTACAAAAGAACTGTGCTTGCACTTCATTATCTTTTGACCTAGAAGCACCTTTCTGCTATTCTTGAGGCCTTAAAGCACCTAGAGGTAGTTACTAGATTATCTCCACTTTGTTGCGAGAACATGGCCCAGAGTGGAGCAGTTTCTAAAATACTTGTTTTGATCCGAAGTTGTAATCGTAGCATTCCTTGTATGGAAGTCATCAGATATGCTGTACAAGTCTTGCTTAATGTCGCTAAATATGAGAAAACTACTGCAGCAGTTTCTGATGCAGAAAACTGCATAGATACACTGCTGGACCTTTTGCAAATGTACCGAGAAAAACCTGGTGACAAAGTTGCAGACAAGGGTGGAAGCATTTTTACAAAAACCTACTGTTTGTTAGCTGTTTTATTGAAGACAACGAATAGGGCCTCTAGTGTTCCAAGTAAGTCCAAAGTTGTTGACCGTATTTATAGTCTCTACAAGCTTACAGCTCGTAAACATAAAATGAATACTGAAAGAACACTTTATAAACAAAAGATGAATTCTTCTATAAGTACTCCCTTTATTCCAGAAACACCTGTAAGAAACAGAATAGTTTCAAGACTTAAACCAGATTGGGTTTTGAGAAGAGATAACATGGAAGAAATCACAAATCCCCTACAAGCTATTCAAATGGTGATGGACACACTTGGCATTCCTTACTAGTAAATAACATTTTCAGTATGTACCGTAAAAAATACTAAAGCTAATCATGAATGTGTAAAGTGTTTTTGGCTCTCCTTTGTACAGTTTCTAAAATCTGACTCTGTATTAAAATTAAAAAATATATATGTAACAATAAAAAAATGCAAAAAAAGCAAAAATGAACTATTGGGACTTCATCAAGATAAGAAGCTTTTGCACAGCAAAGGATACAGTCAACAAAACTAAAAGACAACCTACAGAATGGGAGAACATATTTGCAAATGACGTATCAGATAAAGGGCTAGTTTCCAAAATCTATAAAGAACTTATTAAACTCAACACCAAAGAAACAAACAACCCAATCATGAAATGGGCAAAAGACATGAAGAGAAATCTCACAGAGGAAGACATGGACATGGCCAACATGCACATGAGAAAATGCTCTGCATCACTTGCCATCAGGGAAATACAAATCAAAACCACAATGAGATACCACCTCACACCAGTGAGAATGGGGAAAATTAACAAGGCAGGAAACAACAAATGTTGGAGAGGATGCAGAGAAAAGGGAACCCTCTTACACTGTTGGTGGGAATGTGAACTGGTGCAGCCACTCTGGAAAACTGTGTGGAGGTTCCTCAAAGAGTTAAAAATAGACCTGCCCTACGACCCAGCAATTGCACTGTTGGGGATTTACCCCAAAGATTCAGATGCAATGAAACGCCGGGACACCTGCACCCCGATGTTTCTATCAGCAATGGCCACAATAGCCAAACTGTGGAAGGAGCCTCGGTGTCCATCGAAAGATGCATGGATAAAGAAGATGTGGTCTATGTATACAATGGAATATTACTCAGCAATTAGAAACGACAAATACCCACCATTTGCTTCAACGTGGATGGAACTGGAGGGTATTACGCTGAGTGAAATAAGTCAATCGGAGAAGGACAAGCAGTGTATGTTCTCATTCATTTGGGGAATATAAGTAATAGTGAAAGGGAATATAAAGGAAGGGAGAAGAAATGTTGGGAAATATCAGGAAGGGAGACAGAACATAAAGACTCCTAACTCGGGGAAACGAACTAGGGGTGGTGGAAGGGGGGAGGAGGGCGGGTGTTGGAGGGGAATGGGTGACGGGCACTGAGGTGGACACTTGACGGGATGAGCACTGGGTGTTTTTCTGTATGTTGGTAAATTGAACACCAATAAAAATTAATTAAAAAAAAAGAAAAAAAGAAAAAAAAAAGAAAAAAAAAAGAAAAACTAGCATGGCACGTTGCAAAGATGACAAAGATGAACAGTAAAATTCACTCAAATAATGTCGTTCTAGGTTAAAAAAAAAATGAAGGGATCCCTGGGTGGCGCAGCGGTTTGGCGCCTGCCTTTGGCCCAGGGCGCGATCCTGGAGACCCGGGATCGAATCCCATATCAGGCTCCCGGTGCATGGAGCCTGCTTCTCCCTCCGCCTGTGTCTCTGCCTCTCTCTCTCTCTCTGTGACTATCATAAATAAAAAAAAATAAATAAATAAAATTTAAAAAAAAAATGAAAAAGCCAGGAAAAACACCATAGCCTGTGCAGAGACCTCAGGAGAAAAGTTTCATGTTTTAGAATATTTCCTGGTAGTACCCACTCAGAACATAAGACTCCTCAATATTTACTAGTACTGTTTCCCCAATATATATTTTTTAAGATTTTATTTATTCATTCATGAGAGAGACACACAGAAGCAGGGACATAGAAGAGACATAGGAGGCAGGCTCCTCACTGGGAGCCCGATGTGGGACTCGATCCTGAGACTCCAGGATCATGCCCTGAGCCAAAGGCAGACACTCAACTGCTGAGCCACCCAGGCATCCCAATATATATATTTTTTTAAAACAAGGAGCCCCATATATTCTTGGATCAGGCCCTAAAAGTTACATAGATCAGAAGATTCCACTTGAATTGTTCCTAATTCTTTGACTTGTAGTTGTTAACATATTTCATACAACTTGCAGAATGCGAGTCATTTAAAATTTTTCATTTTAAGTTTAAATACAAATGTAGACATGATGAAAGTCTGAAATTTAGCCCCACACATCACGGATTCTCTACTGTCAACCCTGCACCATGGATCCCTGCTTTGAATTGCTCTACCTTTACTGGCTCTCCTCATTTCTAGCCCTTGCCTAGGATGAAGCCACCATAATTCCACCAGGAGATATTTCAACAGTGTCCTAATGGTCTCTCTGCTTCATCCTGCCCTGTTCACTCCAAACCTGGCTTGTGGAATGACATCTTAAAATGTCACTCTGATCAGGTCTCCTGCTCCTCCCCAGGGCCTGTGGGGAGTGGGAACCCATCATGGCCAACAGCCTGAGCTGATCTGGCCCGGACACCTCTTCCCTCTGCTTCCATCCCAGGCGATTTGGCCAACCCCTTTTCATACCTCACTTACCAGGAGCCCCTGCCTCCCTGAAATTGGCAGAAAGAACCAGATTCAGTCAGGCCCTCAGGTCTTTGCACACATGCCTGCAGCTACATGGTGCCCCCCCCCCCACTCCTTTGCCTGATCAGCTTTTATCTATTCTTCTAGATTCAAATCAGATCAGACCTTGCCTCCTCCAGGAAGCCTCTCCTCCCCCTGATTTCTCAACTGGCCAAGAAAAATACCCCATGCGCCCCCAATAACATTCAGGACACCCCCAGCTAAGCCTTTAACCCATTATACTGAAATGGCAGCTTTACGTATCTGTTGCTCTCTCTAGATATTGAGCTCCTGGAGAGAAGAGACTTCTGTCCTACGGATTACTGGAATCTGAGCTAATAGGTCTTAGTAGATGACTGTCAGTTGGATTCCTTTCTTGTATCTCTATCTGCTTATCTTCCCAATTTCCTTTTAAAAAGAATGTCTCCATCCAACAAGAAGGAAAACACACTTTTAGAAATGAGTAAAAACCCTGAACCCACTCCCGCCTCCTCCAGAGCTCACCAACCAGCAAGAGGGAGAGAAATAAAGTTACGCCCCTGGGCACCTTATCCCGAGCCACTGAACATCTAGAGCAACCGATCCTGCCAGGAAGTCAGGAAAGAGGTTTCAGCACAGGCTGTCCAGGGAGGAATAGAGGAGCACGTAGTAGGCACTGGGCACAGCGTAGCTAAAACTCATCAACAAGCAGTGAAAGCACCTGTTGTCCCTCTGGAAGCCACGAGAGGTGTC
This sequence comes from Vulpes vulpes, assembly GCF_048418805.1. Taxonomy (NCBI): domain Eukaryota; kingdom Metazoa; phylum Chordata; class Mammalia; order Carnivora; family Canidae; genus Vulpes; species Vulpes vulpes. The sequence continues at coordinate 2,356,168 of NW_027325668.1, forward strand.
TGCCTTTGTGGCCTGGAGAGTTGCCACCTCATTGTTCTCATATCAAACAATTGCTTCTTTATCTCGTGGTGGCTTGCATCAGAGTTCCTTTACCGCAGGAACACTTTTCATCTTCCTTCCCGGCCTTTATTCCGGGCAATTCATCTTTCTTTTCACTGCCCTTTGCTGCCACCCAGTTAATTGCTTATTCAAAGGTTTTCACGTCTACAATTCTTTTCCTGCTCAGTACGCAGGGAATGCAGCTTTCCCCCCCGTTTAAATTGTGGTCAGATGCACTAGAGATGCAGCCTTTCCTGTCTTTTCTCCCCCTTCCTGTGGGAAGGGGAACTTAGAGCCAGGGGGAGCTGTCCTGTGCCTGGGCTGAGGCCGCCAGAAGGGAGCCCTGCTCTGCGATGGTCTCCTGCTGCCCACACCCAGAGCCGGATGGAGAAGAACACAGCCCACCTTGTTCTGTGTCTCTGTGGTCCCAGAACTACCTACCATGATATAATGAGTTCCATTGGAAAATGGTACAATCTAGAAAAAGACCATTTGAAAGGATGCTTGTAGTCCTTTTCAGAGAATCAGTGATGGGAAGGGGCCCTGCAGCCTCCAGGCCTCCCTCTACCAGCAGCTTCAGATCTCTCCCTGCTGAGAACTCCCTTCCATGGATCATCATGGCTTGACCTGCTCCTAAGGTGTTCAGGACTCTACACATAGTTACCCCCCCAACCCCTCCCAGGCAAGTCCACCCTGACCATCCTCATCCGATCAATCTCAAAACCCTGTTCCTGCTGAACGATGCCAGCTCTTAGCCCCGCGTGAAATTATCCATGTGTTCGTTACTGTGCTTATTTCTGGTTTCCTCTCAAAATAAGTTCTATAAATTCCATGTAAGCAGGGAATTTGTCTTGCTGCCCACTTCCACTCCATGGTAAGGCACTCAGAAATATCTGGTGAAATAAGAACATGAAAGAACAAGGCCTTGGGCCAAGTTTTAGTGTTAGAAGCTACTTCCTTCTGTGAAAGGGACAGTGATATTGATAAGTGTAAGATCATTGTCATGTATTAAAACTGATTTATTGGCTGTTAACTAAGGTTCAGACATAATATAGTCAGGAATTTGTGTCATCTGACTGAAGTCTAGAAACTCATCAAGTTACCACACGCTGAGGGTGACAGACCTGGGATGTGCCACGCACCTGACTCAGGGCTGCAACCCTTCCCCAGCTGCTGACTGCCCACCATTTCTCAACACAGAGTGTCCCCCAAGCTCTGTGATGAGAGCAGCCCCATCAAGCCCAAGGTGCACTCAGAAGATAAAGCCAAGGGACTTCGACTCTTTCAAGACAGGCAGCCCCCTCATGTGCCCTGGGGAGGTCGGGCCTGCCTTGGCTAGTTCTGTAGCACCTGCCCGTCGGAGGGGCGACAAGGATTAGGACAGTCCATTACAAGAACAACAGTATGATGATGGGGATGGCATTGCACTTTTGACTTGTACATTAGGTGCTGTGTGCAGCTCATCTCAGTTCATTCTCAGGTGGCGCTGGAGGGGTGGGGATGCATCCTCAGCTCCACATCAGGATGGGCCAGCGAGCTCCGGGGGGTTACATAACTAGGTTGCACCTCCCAGTGAGGCGGAGATGGTGCTTGCATTCCGACTCCCTGCCAGCCTCTCTAAAGCCGTGATGCTCCAATCACTCCACTCTCCCAATGCACAGTATGTCCTGTATGAAAAAATTTTAAGATTATTTTTCATTTTATGCAGAACTGTGAGTACAGTTCTTTCTCCCATTCCTCTGTTTTCTATAAAATAATGACATTTAAACTCTGCCAAACAATAAGAAAAATTCAAGGGAATTGAAATGTATATATATAAAAAGAAAAGGAAAGCAGAGTTAGGAAAGAAAACTGCAGACCGTCATTTTGCTTGGGTGGCCAACTCAGGCACAAATATTAACACGGGACCCCTTGCCACAGTAACCAGAAGCGTGGTCTTGACCCTGACCCACTACTACTAGTGCTACTGCCCAAAATTGGTTGGAAATCTCAGCTTCTGCCCTTCTCCCTCATGGCTTCCTGGAGAGAAGTGAGTGTTACAGATCATTTATTTTTCCATTGAATGTGCCTTTGAACACCTCTATTTTTGGTTTTCTTTGACAGCATCATAGAGGTATGATGTACACAGGACTGCACATTTAATAGGTGCAATTTGAGGAGTTTGGATAGATGCAAACACCAGTGATATTATGACGACCAAGGTAACATACTTAAAAAAAACAAAAACCAAAACATAAAAGGGACACAAGGGAAATTTTGGAGGGTTTTGGATGCTTTGGTTTGGTTTTGGTGGGAAGCACACTTAACGGAAATCCACCCTCTTAATTTGAAGTACATGGAACAGTACTGTGAAGTGCAGATGCCGTGCTGTACCAGGAGCTCCTGGAGCTTGTTCATGTAGCACAGATGAAACTTTGTACTCAACTGAGCAATAACCCCCAGGGCCAAGCCTCCAGCCCCTAAGTGGGGTCATGCTGTGCTATCCTGTGACTGGCTTATTTCACAGAGCAGGATATGCTTCTTGTTCAACCACCTTGTTACAAATGGCAGGATGCCCTTTTGATTCTTAAAGGAATTCCTTTAATTGCCAAATTTCAGGTTTATTCTTTTCTATTCATTATCTGGTGAAATTCTCCACCGTGCAGTGTATTTTCTGAATCATCCTTGTTATAGCTCCTTCTGAGACCTTGTCTAAGGATTCCAATAACTAAGTCCTTCGAGCTTGCTCTTATGGTCTCTTTCTGTTCCCCTTTGATGCGGTTTCTGGACATATCTGGTGAGGTGTCAAAGAGCTGTCCGACATTGCCTACGGAACAAAGAGACTCAGAAGATCACCCTCCCAATAGGTAGACAGAGTGGGGTCAAGTTGCCCAAGCCAACCAGGGGCTGAGGACAGCCAGGGGCTCTGTAGGCTTGTAAGACTCTTTTAAGCTTGAGAGTCATCCTGACTCATGGGTCTCAGCTGATAACCTGGTGGCTTTCCCAGGACCCATTCTCCTTCATGGATGGTGAACCCCAAGCATTATCTTCTCTGCACCTTGAGATTATGCCCAGTGTTAGCCCATTTTTCAGTATTTTTATGAATCTGTTAGATCCTTGCCCTTCTCCCTTGAAGAACACCTATGCTCTGAGAGAAAGCTGAGCCTTGATATCCAAGATCTCATGAGACACTGGGCAGAGAGTAGTGGGCTCAGCTCCTGGCTGCCTCCACAGCCTGAAACTATTTTTCTCTCTTCTGCCCCACAAGTGAGATTTCTCATTCAGCTGGTTTCTCAGCCTGTTAGCAACGGCCCTCTGCCAGTTCCTTTATGTGGGATTCTCAAAAGCTTACCCTGAGGTATGAATCAGCAAATAGACTGAAGGAAAAGCAGGTACAGAATGTGGGCTTATTTCTCCTCCATTTCCCTTCACTCAAGAACTTCACCTTCACCTTCCAAATCCCGGGTGCCACCATAGGTACCTGGCACCTTCAAACAGATCTTAGCATCTCATTCAGCCTCCCTTAGCTCTTAGCTCCTGGTGCTTGCACTGCTCTGTGCTTCCAGCCACTCCATAGTCCTCATGCAAAAAATCAATACAGGGGGTGGCATTTCTGATAAACACTCCAGAAATGGGGCTGATACAGGCAGGTCGTTTGGCAGCTCCAGGAAAGAACCACAGCTGTCAGATTGTAGGCAGAGTCAAATTATAAAACAAGTGGAGGAACATGGATAGAATGAACTCAGGAACAGAATCGTCCAAATGACTGGAAGCAGCACTTCAAGGGGATACCCAAGAGGGATGAGAAGAAATATAGCTGGGGAAATGGTTGGTCACCAAGATTCAAGGATCTTGGGTAACAAAGTTTGGGTTCTCCTCCCCACACATAAAATGGAAAATACTGAAGGAGTTTCACTGTTACCGTAAATTCTGAGACGGGTCCTATCAACGGACAGTGCAAACAGTGAAGCACCTAGTGGTAGGGGTGGGTTTGGGAAACAGGAGGTTAACATGACAGTTTATAGATGTACGTGAGGATGTGTTTTCCGCCTCTTTCTTCTGGTTCTGCCATGACCATCCACCCCCAAGAGGCCTGACCGAGGTGCCTGTCAGTTTTTCCTGAGCTGAATGCCACCCCTTTTCTACTCAGTACACCATTCATGACTGTTGATCTCAGGGCATAGGAAGCTCCTCCTGGAGGGAAAGAGCTGCCCCAATCATCCATGAGAGTTTACAAAGGGCAGAGGCACATGATGAATGCTATTTCTTTCTCGCCATTGCACTGATCCGACAGTGTTTGCTTTCTTTTGGGGCAATGGCTCCAACCTGACAGCAAATGCCTGGAGAAGGAGCATCTTCTTTAGGAAAGCTAGTTCCCTGCTGGGCTAGGCTGCGGGAAGTCATACCAGGGAGCCTCCACCTTGAATAATTCCCTGGCATCCAGAGACTTGTATGTTCACAAGAGGATTTCAACAGCTTGCAGGGCCATGTGTCTCTGCCCATAGGGGCGCTCATGTTAGCTAATCACATAGGAGCACATCACCAAGTACTGCTTTGTTAAGTTATGGCAAGAAGCTGTCTTGTCACAGTGGGGAGATGCAGGTTGATGGGCCGAGCCCATTCCCTTCCTGTAGGCAGACTTACCAATAGCTGTAAGAACTCCCAAAACCTTTAAATGTATCCACAGAAGTGGAATTACAAGTCCAGGAAGATAACCTGAGATCCGCACACTAATATTTATTTGCCCAAGTGTTTTTTTTTTGTTTGTTTGTTTTTTGTTTTTTTACAGTTTAATTTGTGAATCAAACTGGAAACACTTAAAATGCTCCGCATTGGGGAGAAAGGAGGGGGAAGTGGGTGAAATAAGCTGCTGTATGACCACATACTAGACTAGCATGACAAGTATTCAAATTTGTATTTGGTAAAATAGGTGATCATATGCGACATACAGACCATATATTCATTTTACAACGCAGATTGAGAAAATATGCATTGACTGTGTGCGTGCACGTGCACACACACACAGAGACAAAAATTTTAACATTATTTATCCGAGGGTGATGGTGCCAATATTTGAATTTTCTCCTTACTTCACAGTGAACATATATTTTCTATAAGCACAAATGCATGTCCACACGACTATACTTGATAATATGTATATTTGCACATTATGTATTAAACCAGGACTTAAGGATAAGAAGCTTGAGAGAAACTGGTATCTTAGAAAAACTTTTAAAAGATTATTTTGAGAGAGTGGGGGCAGGGGGAAGGCAGAGGGAGAGAGAATCTAAAACGGACTGAGCATGGAGCCTGTCTTGGGGCTTGATCTCATGATGGGGAGCTCATGACCTGAGCCAACCGAGTCACCCAGGCGACTCTAGAAAATACACTTTTAAAGTCAGGCAGACCTTTCTTAAGACTGTCGATTTCTAACTCTTGGATCCTAGATTTAAAAAAGCAGTTTGTGTTTTTATTTCACAAAAATTGTGTAAGGTAGTTTTCATCCTCATTTCCAATCAACTGAACTCAGAAGCATAAAGCACCAAGCACATCACCAGTGCTCAGAATCGGGAGCCTTATTATTAAGGAATTATAATACCATTCCAGTTTTCTTAATGCAGGGACATGTACAGGTATGGCCCAGGCAAAGGATGCTGAGAGGACGGCCCAGCCTCAGAGGGTAATTCTGCAGTCTTTGGGGTGAGAACTCCCAGGCTCAGAGCAGCACCTTCTGGCACAAGCATTGGTCTCTGACTCTCTTCTATGTTCTACGAGGACCAGCGCTTCTGCTCTGCAAGATCTTTTCTGTGCATGTCTGACTAGCCAGGGCACAGACAACCATCTTGCCTCCTTTAGATGAACAGAGAGGTCCCTGCTCCCCCTCATTCTTCGCTTTCATTTCTGGGAACTTCCTGAGGGCTTCAGACATTGCTTTGTCACCACATTCAAAACACAGGCACTCAGACATGGCCCTACCCTGCACCCCCTGCATGTGAGCACATTCTGCTCCAAGTACTGCAGGAGACACTGCAGTCCAGAAATCCCCGATTTCCAGTCTGGTCCCCACGGACACTTGTAGTTGGGCATTGTTTTAAGCAATGTTTAAATTCAAACTCTGCCTAGGCTTAGCTGTATGATTTGGGGTGAGTCACTTCCTCTGGCTGGGCCTCTGCCAAATCTCAGATCTCCCCACCTGGGAGGGCCTTTATGCATCATCTTGTCCAAACTCCTCATTTTGTCAGATGAACAATCACTCCGCCCCCAGCCCAATCACCCTGTGGTCCCGAGGATCAGTCTCAGCCTACCCTCTCCCTCTCTGGAGAAGTGGAGGCTGGGGCATCACAGGCCAGCAGAGGCGGCTGGTGACTCATGTGCATGGAGGGGGCTTCTCTGCCGAATCGCCTCTATCAGAGTTGCTATGTGCCGAGCAAATTCATCACTGTGGAATCTCATGCCCCTAAGGAGTTGTATTTCCGATTTTAGTTTTCTGTTACTAACATTTCTCTTGCTGATTTCATCTATAACTAGTATGTATTAGATCCTCACTCTGTGCTAATCAACTTCAAGGTATGCAAATACTTTAAACCTCTAAATTATGAGATCCTCATCCTCAGGAGGAGGAAAACATTAACGTTTGGTAAGTGTAAATGTTAAGCATTAGGTACAGGGAGGGCCGGCTGTCACATAGCTAGCTAGTCAGTGAGCCATAAAATGCAATGGATGATTATTATTGAAATAAGCAGCTGGAAAGCTTATAAAATCCCATTTTTCTCTTTACAAGTGAGAAGACAGACTTTTGAGAATGGGGAGTATCAGGCCTGAGGTTCGCACAGCTGCGTCTCAGGTCTAGGGTTCAGAACCTCTGTCTCCCCCAGATCCAGGGTATTGGACCTCCTTGGTGCTCTCCCTCCTTTGCTCCAAGGCTACTGTTCAATGCCTCAGTCTAGTCCCTCATTTTGGAAACTAATCTCATCTCCCGAGTTCAGTGGTGTCTGCCGATGAGGGCCTCACTACCCATGTTTGGGAGTTCCTCTGTCCTCTGGGGTCTTGAGTAGAGTGCTTGGAACAACCCTGGTGTGAGATTTGCCACCATTTGGGTCCGTCTTCATGCCAGATTATGTTGTAGGTCTATTCAGAGTGAAGTGCATACAGTAGCTGTTAATAAAAGTAGTACATGGGGAAAGTTCTAAAACAATAAAGGCCTAGATTAAGAAGATAGATCTCAAACGGCCCAACATGGTACCTCAAGGAGCTAGAGCAAGAACAAAGTGAGCCCAAAGTTAGCAGAAGGAATAAGACTAGAGCATAAATAAATGAAATACTAGAAAAAGGATGGAAATAAGAGCTGTTTAAGATAAAATTGACAAACTTGAAGCTCAGCCAAGAGATTCAAATAAATGTAATCAAAAGTGAAAAACATTACAGCTGATGCCACAGAGATAAGGATTCTCAGAGGACCCGGAGAATGGAATGGTGGGGGAGGGGAAGAGGATGGTTGACAGGTAAGAAGTTTGTTACGCAAAATAACTTTAGAGCTCTGTTGTACAACATGGTACTTGTTCTTCACAATACAGTATATGGTGTACTTAAAAAATGCATTAAGAAGATCCATCTCACATTAAGTGTTCTTGCCAAAACACACAAAAACCCACAAAAGGGCACAAGGAAATTTTTGGAGGTGATGGGTAGGTTTTGTACCTTTGTTGTGATGACAGTATCACAGGTGTTCGCATGAGTCTAAGCTCAAAATGTATATACACTAGAGTTATGCAGGTTTCTGTAGAGCATGTTACCACAATAAAGCAAATAATTTGCTAAATAAACGAGCCAACGAATGAACATCTTGACTTCCATACATCAGACTGAACTCAGGGTAGTCAGAGGGCCAAAAGGCAGCTCAGTGACTCAGTAGGAAGGCCAGACTCTGGCACCAAACAGACTGGTCTTCACATTCTGGCTTTGACTGAGATTAACTGTTTTAAGTCTGTTTCTTCTTAAAGGAGGGTAATAAGGGGCTCTTGGGTGGCTCAGTCTGTTGAGCTGAAATCAGGAGATGGTCGCATAGGTCATGATCTCAGGGTTGTGGGATCAGTGCCACCCCCGCACCCCCATGTGGGGCTCCATGCTAAGTGAGGAGTCTTCTTGAAGATTCTCTCCCTCTGCCCCACTTGTGTATATACATATGCATGCCCTTTAAAAATAAATAGATCTTAAAAATAAAAGGGTAATAATAGTTCTTACTTGCATGGTTGTTGGGAGGATAAATGTTATCTCTTGTTCATATTATTCTCTTAGGATAAATGATGAGTTAAGATCTAGTCAATAGCTCTGCCTTGAGTTGACTGGTCCATTGGAGAGGCAGGGAAAGGGGACATGGGATGCAAGGACCTTCTGTAGGCCCTTTCCAGATGTTTAGTCTCTGGATCCTCAGAAATATAAGCAAACAAGCACAGGTGGATGTTGATGCAAGGCTGCCTTGTGGGGGCAGCTGAGTCATTCTGGTTTAGATGTGGAGGCTGGATTCCACTAGGATAGGGAATCTAGGAGTAGAAAAAAAGACGTGGGCTGGTTTTGTTGCATTTTCTAAATTGTGCTATTTCCATTGAGTTCTATTCCAGTGAATCCTGAGAGACCCACTGCTCTCAGGACCACAGCCAGACTTGGTAGAGGAACCTGGAGAGGACAGCATGGTTGCCTCTTCCTGGGCATGCAGCACCCTCTAGTGGCATGGGGCCCAAGTATTCACTCCAGGGTCCTTCATGCAGGTATTCCTGATGAAGGGATGTTCTGGAGACTACCATCATCTAAGCTATCCTACTTCCCTTGGGAACCTGTAGCTCTAGGAGCTAAGCAGGACAAGGGGGGACTCCTGTCATGTAAGCATGTGCTCATGTAATAGATCTGGGCTAACTTGCAGGATAACTTGCACTTATTTGCCTAAGCAATTTGAGTCTGTTTCTTCAGAATTAGATCTGGAGATTCAAGAGGGCAGATAATGCATGTTAGAAGTAGCCTGAGGAAATCCAATAGATTTTGGCACCTAGCTTCACATTAAAAAATTAGTTACATTAACTTCAATATTTTCCTTTCTTTACTAGATGAAATTGGCTAAAGTCCCCCTCCCTCACCCCCGCCCAAAGTGAAGGGTCTATTCTCTTAAGAGCTGCCAGTTGAGTGCTGAAGCGTGGTAGGTTCACAGGTCTCTAAAACTTTGTCCTACCCTCCAGGAGCTCATAAACCCAAGAAGAGAAGGAGCAAGGCAAGAAAATAACTTATTTCAAGATAGTTGCATGGAAGTTAACATCCCATACTTGCTTCACAGATAGGAAAGGAGTGATGGTTCTAATAACCAGACCCAAGCCATAGGGCACACCAGGGAGGGAGGGGGCAGTAAAGTCCTGTGAGCAAAGTAGCCTAGGGGTTAACCAGAATGCTTTGTAAGTCTACTGCACCTCGAGAAGAATGGTTAGGAAGTAGAAAGAAGTATGCCATACCCTCTCTGACCCACTATCACACTCCTAAGAAGTCATTCTAGGCAAATAACAGTTCTTAAGTTCATATCCAGAAAAAAAGTCATCTAACAGGACTTTATAAAGAAGATGAAAGGCTAGAAGTCATCTAACGGTAAGTAGAATTCTATTTGTCAGGCAGATTATGCAGCCGCATAAAAGTAGAGTTAGGAGGATACTAAAAGTGGAGGAATATACACAATTAGGTACAAATAGAAGAGCAGACTGTAAAGCTGTACCTGTTTGCATCTAAGGATACACACATCGAAAAAACTAATGCATCAGGACAATGATTTGGGAGGTTAGTATCTTATGCTAACAAGAAAATGATCGTACTTCTACATGAAGGTGTACACGTATTTTTATGTGAAGATCTTAATCCTAATACATGATGAACAACAAAGATACAGTTTATTCCCAGTTGTGCAAGAATGAGGACAAAATATGATGTGACTTCAGAATGGCAAACTCTCTTCCAGGTGGGGAGCTTTGTGTGGACATCTCAGAGTTGGCTTCTCTGTTGAATCGCCTCTCTCAGAGTTGCGATGTGCCAAGCAAATTCATCACTGTGGAATCTCATGTCCCCAGGGAATTGTATTTCCGATTTTAGTTTTCTGTTACCAACACTTCTCTTGCTAATTTCATCTATGACTAGTATGTATTAGATCCTTACTCTGTGCTAATCAACTATAAGGAATGTGAATACTTTAAACTTCTAAATTATGAGATCCCTATCCTTGGGAGGAGGAAAACATTAATGTTTGGCAAGTGCAGATGTTAAGAATTAGGTAAAGGGATGGCCGGCTGTCACATAGCTAGTCAGTGGGCCGTAACATGTAGTGGACAATCATTGAAATAAGCAGCTGGAGAGCTTATGAAATCCTATTTTTTCCTTGACAAGACTGACATTTGAGAATGGGGAGTAACAGGCCTGAGGTTTGCACAGCTGAGTCTCAGGTCTAGGGACATCTATGGAGGGGTGTAAGAGTGCCTGAATAGACTCTGGAATTCATCCAGAGACTTATAGGGAAGATGTGGGGGGACAAGCAGATAACCTGTCCCACAAAGCTATGCTTATGTCAATGATCAAGAACTCAGATTTGGCTGGGAACAGCATTACCTAGAAGCCACCTCTTCAGCATCTTCTCTAAAATGCATATGGCAATGAATAAAACCTCATATGGATTTTATGCTCCAATTTCATGCTTGTGACACTGGAAAAAGTTCGGTAAGCAAATAAAAGAAATTCAGCTGAATTTTACTGAGTTAGCTGACTCAGCTGCAGCCTGAATTTTGGATTGCACACCCTTAAGTTTGTCTTTTATGTTTTTTTCCAGTTTTCACTGGGGCCATAAACCTGACAGGGGATGGGAAGTGTAAAACAACAGTCAGGGCTGTTCTGTGTCCCAGAGGGTGCTTCTTTTTCAAGTGTTCCAACAAAATGCTGGATGTCCATGGTGGTAGGTGTGGTGCTTGAGTATTGTACAGCAGGTCCCAAGGCTCAGCACATAGGTAAGGGGGGACTACTTATGTAATGAGGAAAGAAAACCCAAGGCTCAAATTAGGGTGGTTGTGCAAGATGTAGGTTCATATTGTCCCTTGAGTATTCGTGGTGCCACTACTCCGATAAGTCTGGGTCTAGGTCTACTTGTTCCAAATCCAGTTTCCCTGAAGTCCCAAAAACTTCTTGTCCAATACTGAAGTGTTGCTTCAGTGCCTTCAGATCAGAGGCAAAGAAGGATCGTTCCCAAAGATTGTCTGCCTCAAAGTCCATAGCAAAGGTCAAGTGGCCCCATTCAGCCATTGGCATAGTGACCAAGAAGTACTGGCAACCCCCCGGCTTAGCCTTGACAGAAGTCCACTCCTCACAGTAGGTGAGAGCCCTGTATTTTCTACAGCACCCAGTACCCTTAAAAAAATTTTTTTTAACCATAAGAGATTATAACAGGACTAAAGTACATTATAATTTCCAGATGTATCATTGAGTGGGCAAATATTACCTACTGTGTCAAACCTCTGTTAGATGCTGTGTAGACCAGAGAAGGTAATTTCTATTAGTTGATATGATGAACACTCTGCATCTGAGGTTGAAAAGGAAAAAAAAAAAAAAAAGACCCAATGTTGGTCCTTTCCTGGGAGGACTTCTTGATCTAGAAGATAGTGACCAGCTACTGTAATTTAATGAATTTAAAGGTTGTAAGTGCTCTGATGGCCTTCTGGGTTACTCTATGGAAGCCCAGAGCAAGAGCACGCAAGCCCCTTGGGGAAGAAGGTACAAGCCCAGAATGCTTCTTGGAAGAGAGGACATTTGAGTTCAGGATTTAGCTCAGGATTTCTCAATTTGGGCACTGATAGTTTTGGCTGGATACATCTTTGTTGTAGGGAAACTGTCCTGTGCATTGTAGGATGTTTACCAAAACCCCTGGCCTCTACCCAGTAACAGAAACCAAAAGTAGCTCCAGACATTGCCTCACATCCCCCGCTGAGCCACTGGGGCTGCCCTCTTGTGGAGGAGTCTTTAAACAAAAGAATTGGATTTCAGAAAGGCCACTCTGCTGGTCTGTGGCTCATAGGGCAGAGGCAGCAGCTGATGGTGATGTCTCCAGCCAACTCAACTTCTGATTAGACCAGAAATCATGGGCCAACCCCTAGGCTGTTCTTCCTCCGAACAGCACACCCACAAAGCATCCACAGGGAGGCCCTGGGTCTTACTTTGCTAGGTGCATATCATGATGTGTGTCAGATCCCAAAGAGTCGTGGGATTCCTCGTACAGTGGGAGCAGCACATGAGTGAAGGGATTTTGAAAAACAGAAAGATCCAGATGTTGGTTCAAGTGAGTTTCCATCGGAGATCTGAGATTCAAGGAAGTTTTGGAGCTAGAAGTAGAAGCTATCAACTGACCCATTGTATGTGAGTGGGCTGTGAGAAGAGAGGGACTCAGGTAGCTATTATCCTCAAAGACTGTCCCCCAGCAGTGCATAGGTGTGAGTGGGTTCCATTCTCTGGGAGAGGATTTCCATTTCCCTGGAGTAACAATACAAGTAAAATAAGTGGTGTGGAATGGACACCTGGCATACATTCCATTTCACTTATTCTGAGTGCGTACAATGGGGGCATTAACAATAGCAGGACAAAGATTTGTGGGCCACGAGGAACTGGTTAGCTAATGCTTTGATTTCATGTAGCACAGGATAGTGATTTCTTGCTTAAAAGGGGACATCAGATGGAGAGAATTATAATTGTTCATTGAGCTATTACTATGTGACATCCTTGTCTGAGCATTAGCAGACCCTCTGCCAAACCCTCAACTCTTTAAAGACGCAACTTGCCCAAGACCACAACTAACAGGTGACTTGAGTGGGACTGACTCTAGAACCACACCCCCCCAACCACCACCCCATCCCCCGCCCCACTCAACCCCAGTTGAGTACTTTTGGCCAATACTATTTCCTTCCATTATCCTGAGACATTTCAAGGTCTGGTAAAATTACTGATATTTAAAGCCTTTTGTTGAAATAAAACTGATTCTTAGATCAGAATCACCTGGAGGATTTGTTCAAACAGATTGAAATTTCTGAAGGGTGGAGCCCAGCATTCAAAGGGATGCTGCAGGTCCAGGGATTTTTAAACAACCTATTTGATGTTTTATATGGTATCTACATCGAAAGAGTAGGTGAGGTGTGTATTTGGATAAATAGCTCTTAGAAGTCCCCACACACATAGTTTAACCCCTGCATCCTGGTTGCTCATGGCTGACTTAATCAGCAGCCCCATCTCCTATTCTTAGCCTGTGCATTAATGTGCATTATTCATGGTTATCCAGTTGGATAACTGTGGTTGAAGGCCTTCTATTTTTACAATAATTAAAGGGTTTAGGAGAAAATAAGTTTAGTTGCTTATATGCCCTCAAGTAGCCTTGTGGGGTGGGGGGCAAAATGCGAAGGGAATAATCGTGCTGGAGATCCTGTCCATGGTGCTGAGGGGCATGTCATAGTTTTCAGTTCAGACACCTCACAGCCCCAGGCAGGGATAGAATAGGGTAGCCTGCATTTTCCTTCCAGCCTCTGATGCTCAGGTGTCAGCCAAGTCTAGCAGAACAGGAAAGGAAGGAGAAAGGGGATTGGGCCTGTGACAGCAGGAGCAGCGAGGCTTAGCCATTCAGCTTCAAGTGCAGGGGAGAGAGAACCCAGAAATGCCCAGCATGGATGCTAGCACAAGGTCATTGGCCATCCTGCACGATGGAGACCCCCCTCTGCTTCTCATCGTTGTCAGAGTGCTGAACCAGGGGATTCAGGACAGCCTAAACCTGTGAACTTTGAACACAATAAGTTTATTTAAACTTAGCTGTAGAATCTGAGACCATAACCATTAGCCTCATCTAGAAGTTGGCAATTATAATAGTCCCTGCCTCAGAGTTAATGTGAGGATTAAGTAACAAATATAGCTGATCTCGAATACTTCCACATATTATAATCCTTTGTCTGCTACCCTGGGGAACTACCAATGTTTGTATGCACATAATGGCATCAGCTGTCCCCTGAGAAAATAACTTATTCCCAGAAGCTAGCCCACAGCTTATCATGCCATAGCTCTCAGGATATTCCTAAAAGTTCTTTAATGCCTACAGCTTCAGCTGTACTATACAGCTTCTCAGACTTTGCTGTACATGCAAATCATGTGGATATCTTGTTAAAATGCCCTCACTATTCAAAGTATGGTCCATGGACCAGGAGCACTGGCATCACATGGGAATTTGTTAGAAATGTAGAATCTCAGGATCCAGCTTGACCTGTTGAAGCAGAATCCGTCTCTACCTAGCTCCACAGGTGATTTGTATGCATGTAAAACCCTGAGAAGCCCTGGCTCAGAGAGGACAGCTAGGAAACATGCTCCGGTCAGGGTTTTAGAGGCATGCTATTCCTTGGCTCATTGTGAATGTGGTCCTCTTCCCAAGATAGTATTGTGAGATGTGAAATAAATTATTTCCTAGCGCCTACTGTCAGGTTATTTTTCTGTGGTTTGAATTCAACCATAAGAAATAAGTACTGCATTCTACAGGGGAGCAGGTGGGAGTTCGTGACTCTGGGACCTGCACTTGAAGCTGAACGGCTAGTGTTAGCTTTTCCAATGACTGGGCTGGATCAGACCCCAGATCTGTCTTCCCAATATGTTTTAGTGCTCCTTTGATCAGCAGCATCACATGGAAGACCTTCACATCTTCCCAAGTCACTACTCAGACGACCTACTTTGTATCTTCTTCCAAGCAGATAAAATATTCTAGCACAGGGTCATTGCATACTAATAACGAAGTGATTTCTCTGAGCTTCTAACGATGAATATTTACAGTGAACTGAAGGAAACTAGAGCATCTCCACATGGCTTTCCCCCCACCCCTAGGTCTCACCCCTGAGGTAGACAGTCCCTGGATCCCAAGGTGCTGAAAAGTGAGGGTGATGAATTTGATATCAGGCTTCTGTGGGGAAGATGGGGAGATCTAGGTAGACCCTCAGAACGGGAGGGTACCTGGAAAGATCAGGGGTATGGACAGAGGAAAGACGTTCTAAAACATGCATCCTAGCTGGCCAGGTGATCCTGGTCAAGAGACTCCATGAGCCCCCTTCTCTCTGGGATTAAGGAGAGTATTTCCCTCTAATATATGCATAGATCTGTTTAGCTTTTAGAGTTCTACATTCATATCTGGTTTCATCATCTTACTGAAGTCATGAGTAAAGCATGTTAGAAATTGTTTTGTTTTTACAGTGGAGAAAACAGGGGTTCAGAATCTTCCCCTTACCATGTTGTCTGATGTCATTTACAGCATCAGTATCCAGAAAATATTTATACAAGCAAGTCTGAAAGCATTTCCAATCCCTTTGTTACAAGTGTAAACCTGAGATGTGGGAGGTCAAGGGACCATTCTAGCTAATTTCTTTAAATTCAGAGTTATGTAACCTTAAAATTAACCCCCTAAGTCAGTTGTACATCCCTCAAAATGAAAGGTTTGAGTTCTAGGTATTTGTTTTGAGCCACAATCTCTGCCAATACCAAGGACTAACCTGGCCATGTGGCACTGTAAGGCCCTGTCCTATGCTCCCAGCTGAAAGGGTCTGTCCAGTTTCTAATAGGGCGACAGAGCCAAGACTCATTATGAAAAATAGCCAAAATGTTTTTGCAACATTTTGCTTTACCAGCCCCCAATAATGTCCACTTCCATGACTGTGTGACAGCAATGGTAAGCTCTGAATTTCAGACTCATCAATAATACAATACAGCTTAAAGTGACTCACTCAAGTCACAAAGTAGGTTAGATTTCCAAACTGAGCAAAGCTGTTCTGAATCCATGTGTCTGTACTAGGGTTTCTCAAAGGATATACAGACTGATCACCTGCAGAGAATGATTAAGTGTTGCTTGGATTACTGATCCTTGGATTCATACAAGATAATCAAGATCTCATCTTGGGGCATGGGATCTGCATTTTATTATCTTTAGCTATTTTGAGAATCTCAATATAATTAATGTAGTGTTATATTGGTTTCAGGTATACAATATAGTGATTAAACATCATATACATTGCCCAGTGCTTATCATAAATGTGCTCCTAATCCCCTTCACCTATTTTACCCATCCCCTCACTGACCTCCCCACCTTAACTACCAGTTTGTTCTCTGTAGTTAAGAGTCTTCTCCCCCATTTGTTCACTTGTTTAAATTCCACATGAGTGAAATCAAAGTATTGGTCTTTCTTGGACTTGTTTAATTTAAGATTATACCCTCTAAGTCTGTCCATGCTGTTGCAAATGGCAAGATTTCATTCTTCCTTACGGTTGAGTAATACTCCATCTACCATCTAGCTTGCATAATTTGGATATTGTAGATAATGCTGCAATTTAGGGGGGCATTGTATCTCTTCAGATTAGTGTTTTTGTGTTCTTTGTGTGAATGCTCAAGTCGTGGAATTACCGGATCATATGGTAGCTTTACTTTTAACTTTTTGAGGAACCTCTAAACCTTTCCCAGTGGCTGCACCAGTTTGCATTCCCACCCATAGTACATGAGGGTTCCTTTTGCTCCACAACTTCAACACTTGTTTCTTCTGTTTTTAATTTTAGTCATTCTGACAGGCGTAAGGTGGTATCTCTGGTTTAGGATTTGTATTTCCCTGATGAGTGATGTTAAGCATCTTTCCATGTGTCTGTTGGCCATCTGCAGGTCTTAGGAAAAATGTCTGTCCATTCTAAAATTGGATTATTTGGTGTTTTGGTGTTGAGTTGTAGAAGTTCTATATTTTGGTTGTTAACCTCTTACTGGATGTATCATTCGTAAGTTTAAGATATTTGCAAATGATAGATCTTCTCCCATATGATGGGTTATAGTTTTGTTGGTTTCCTCTGCTATGCCAAAGCTTTTTATTTTGGTGTAGTCCCAATAATTTAATTTTGCTTTTGTTTCCCTTGCCAAAGGAGATCTAGAAAAGTATTTATGACTGATGTCCAAGAGATTACTGCCTATGTTTTCTTCTGGGAATTTTATGGTTTTAGGCCTCCTGTTTAGGTCTGTAATCCATTTTAGTTTTGTGTGTGGCACAAGAAAGTGGTCCAGTTTTCCCAGTACCGTTTGTTGAAGAGACTTCCCCATTGTGTATTCTTGCCTTCTCCAGTGTTGTAGATTTAGCTAACCATATAATCATGAGCTTCTCAGCTCTGTTCTATTCTGATGTATTTTTGTGTCAGCACCATACTTTACTACAGCTTGAAATTTGGGATTGTGATACCTCCAGTTTTGTTTTTCCAAGATTGCTTAGGTTATTCAAGGCCATTTGTGGTTCTATTAAATTTTAGGATTATTTGTTCTAATTCTGGGAAAAAATGTTGGTATTTTTATAGGGTTTGAATTAAATCTGTAGATCACTTTGAGTAGTATGGATGTTTTAAAAATATTCTTTCAATGCATAAATCTGGAATATATTTCCATTTTTTGGTATTCAATTTCTTTTATCAATATTCTATAATTTTCCGGAGTACAGGTCTTTCATCTCCTTAGTTTATTCCTAGATGTTTTATTTTTTATGGTATATTTTGTAAGTTAGGTTGTTTTAATTTCTACTTCATTATGGGTATAGAGACAGACAACAGATTTCTGTATATGGATTTTGTATCCTGCAATTTTACTGAATTCATTTCAGTTCTAGGTTTAAGATTTTATTCATTCATGAGAGACTTAGAAACATAGGCAGAGGGAGAAGCAGGTTCCCTACAGGAAGCCCAATGCCAGACTCCATCTCAGAACTCCGGATCATGCCCTGAACCACTGAACCAAAGGCAGATGCTCAACCACTAAGCCACCCAGGTGTCCTTCGTTTTAGTTTTTGAAGACTTCAGGGTTTTCTATATGTAGTATCATGTCATCTGCAAATAGTAAAAATTTTACTTTGTTGTAAATGTGAATGCTCTTTTTTCCCCTTGTCCATTTGCCATGGCTAAGACTTCTAGTACTATGTTGAATAAAAGTGGTGAGAGTAGACATCCTTGTCTTATTTTTTTAAAATAATTTTTTATTGGTTTCAATTTGCCAACATACAGAATAACACCCAGTGCTCATTCCGTCAAGTGCCCCCCCCTTCAGTGCCCTTCACCCATTCATCCCCACCCCCTGCTCTCCTCCCCTTCCACCACCCCTAGTTCGTTTCCCAGAGTTAGGGAGTCTATGTTCTGTCTCCCTTTCTGATATTTCCTACCCATTTCTTCTCCCTTCCCTTCTATTCCCTTTCACTATTATTTATATTCCCCAAATGAATGAGAACATATGTTTGTCCTTCTCCGATTGACTTTTCACTCAGCATAATACCCTCCAGTTCCATCCACGTTGAAGCACATGGTGGGTATTTGTCATTTCTAATGGCTGAGTAATATTCCATTGTATACATAAACTACATCTCCTTGTCTTATTCCTAATAAGTAGACATCCTTAATCTAAGGGGAAAAGCTAGGACCTATATTTTAAAAGCTTACTGGAAATATTCATGCACAATTTTGAGAAACACCATCAGTGCCATTAAGCACTTCCACATAAATATACCACATCATGTGTTTTTCCTCAAATGCCCCCCCCCCCCCAATTCTTATTGTCTGCAACAACATTCAGAAAGGCTTTGGCCTTTATTTTACTTGGTTACTTTCTAGCACTTACTATGCCATTAATATGTTATGTGCCTGGCATAACATCACCACAATCTCCTTTAAACACCTCAATGATTGTCAAAGAGGCATCAGTATCCTAAATGAACAGATATGATGCTAAGGCATAGAAAGGATAAGGAACTTCCACACAGGAATCACAGCTAGTAAGAGGATTGAGTTGGAATTTGAATGCAGAACAATTGGATTCCAAAGTCCAAAGTTTTTGAGCTAACACGCTCCAAATGACGAGACATAACAGTGCTTAGCACATGGTGTTTGCTTAATAGGTATTTATCAACAGACTAAGTCACTTTGTACTTGGGTAGCTCACTTTATTCTCCACATTAGAACACAGAGAATGTAATACCAGCAGAGAAGACTGCACAGAAGATGCCATGAGGTATAGAGAATGTGTAGTACAGAGTAGCTGCCCATTAAGTGCTAATTCCTCTTGACCTCCTGATCCTGTACTGCATCTAGCTGCTCAAAAGTGTTTAAGCCAAACAGAATTACACTCAAGAAGGATTGAAGAACTTGACACCCTAAGAATTACAGGCATCCTCCTGGAGCCATTAAGCAGGCCTGGGCAGGCCCTGCCTCCATTAAAGACCCCTCTCCAAACAGGAAGCAAGACAATGAGGATGCCAAGGAGTTCTCTGAAGCAGGTGCTGCTCACAGCTCTCCTGAAGTGTTGCACATGCTGGCAGCCTGACCTGTGGCACCTACTTTGGACAAGCTGGGACTCTGAGCCACTAACTACTTGTCAGCATCTCCCATGTGTCTCCTGCATCACAGGCAAAGAGCAATGAGTGCTCATTATCTCATATGTGTTTTTAGGTCTAGAGCAGCATCTCTAGGTGGAGCTGTTCAAAGCTCTATTTTGGAGAGTATCAGGGGTATCTGAGCAGAGACTTGCAAGAAAGAGTGAAGCACTGTGAGGGCCCTGCAGGTTGAGGGTCTACAGGGACTTCTGAAAACTTCAAGAATGTGGAGGATAACATTCTTAGAGCTACGTCTTGTGTGCCCAAGATTGGGGCACAAGGGATATTTGACAAGGACTTGCCATTGCTTGTAAACAAAGCTCTCACTTTGCTTTTCATTTCTCAAAACAAGCAAACAGGTACAACAGACAAGGTACAGACCAGAAGCTCCCTAAAGCTCTGGAGTTTCCTGGTTACTGCTTCACAGAACTCGTGATATGGCCACTATTACCGCTACCTCATAACTGAAGCCATCACTAGCCTCTCCATTGGCAGCCAGCAGCTCTGGATGCATCTAGTTCTCTATTGTTAGCTGGTACAATCATGCCTTGCATTCAAGGTTAACTGGAGACCAAATAATATGCCAGAAATAGAACTATGATACCCTCTTGGTCAGCAGACAGCAAAAATTTTACCCAGTGCTGGACACAGGGTTATTGTGTTCTTAAAGCTGCCATAACAACTTAACACAAACTGGGTAAAACAGATTTGTCTTATAATTCTGGAGGCTAGAAGTTCAAAAATCAAGTGGACAATAACCTTTGTTCCTTCTGGAGGCTCCAAAGAAGAATTTGTCGACTCTCAGATTCTGGTGATTGCCAGCAATCCTTGGCATCCCTTGGTTTATAGATAGTGCCCTCCAACCTCTGCCTTTATCTTTTATGGATTTCTTCCCTATGTATGCAGACCTTATGCATCTGTGTCCAGATTCCCCTTTCTCATACAGGGAGTTATTGAACTAGGACCTGGAAATCCTAGCTCACCTAATCCAATTGTACCTCAGATTATCTTTGTGAAGGCCATTTCCAAATATGGAAATATGCACAAGTATCCATGATTAGGACTTCATCATCGTCTTGAGGGACACAATTCAACCCACTGGTCACTAGGGATCAAATGTTCTCAAGCCTGAATCCTTAAGGAAGTCAAATTCCCTAAGGTTCTAGGTTCTTTTACCTAACTTATGAAAACGTATTTAGAGAATTTAGTTATACTATATCTCATGGATTGCCCTGATTTCATAGAAGAATGCCTATTTTCCATATAAAACATATTAGAAAAGCCTTGAATATTGATCAAAAATAAAGGTTATTGAGCACCCATACATGGGGGTGCATATTCTGATTTCCTTAAGGCAATAAATGTTTTTTAGGTCATGATTTAGCTCACTTGTAATACATCCTCAAAGTGACATGATTGTGTTGGCAAGTTTAAAGATGTTAGAATGTTTGTTTTTATCCTAGCAACCAAGTGAAATAGATGTTATCTCTGGGTAATAGACATCTTGAAGAGAGACTAATCAACTAGCTATGGACACAACGCTAGTAAATTGTAAAGGGGGAATAAAATGCAAGTTATTCACCCAAATTGCTCACTGAACTCTGAGCCCATTCAAAGGGATTGGGAGCACCTCTCACCTATAGCTGAGTGATCTCGGTTGGGTCACTTATTCGTCCCTAACAGTATGACCAACCTCTGGGTGTTATACTATGTTGGCAGATCGAACTCCAATAACACCTGTATGTATATATATATATAAATTATATCTGACAGTATTTTTAAGGATCATTAACAGGTAAAAATTCCCTGTGAGCTCTAAGCTGACAAATGCATACCCTGAGGGTTGAGAGTAGGTATTTCTGTTTACAGAGTGGTCTGTTGCAGCTGTAGCTCCATTGCCAAGATCTAGAATAAGTGTGGACGATGACTTACATATTTTTTAAAAAGCCTCTAGTTCAAGAAGATGCAGTGCATTACTCTTTGAAGCTTCTTCCAGCTGAGTCTGATCAGCAGAAGGTGAGGCAGGGTTGTTTCCTAGAGCTAAATTTTAAGCTGTGGGTCTCCCTGTGTAGTCAACCGTAAGGAGGGTAGTCATTAGAGTTTCCTGATGTTTCTTTCAAGCAGTAAAAATTTCCTCTTACCCCCTTAATCAGCTTTTCCTCAATATGCATTTCTGCATTTTAGTTTTGAAATATATTTTTTACCATTTTAAAGTAGTGTAGCTACATGGGAGACTTGGAAGCCAGAAAATAAGGTCTAACAGCCTCCCCTCAATTACATCACAAAGCTTATTTGTATTGGTTTCAGGACACGCTCTTAGGCATTTCAGGTTTTGTGTAAGATCATGGCACAAATTTGGTGACCCGTTTTTCCCCCTGCTTACTCCAGAAGTATTTTTCCACATTGCTTTAGACTCATTTATAAGTAGCAGTCCATTGTGTGTGTATACTATAATTAATATACCCATTTCCCTATTATTTAAGGATCTGGCTAGTTTTTTCCCCATTAAAAAATAATGCCCCAGGAAATTTATATAGATGTCGCTTTTCTTTCTCAAACATAGAATTATATCCCTAGGCTCAGATCCCAGAAGTGAATTATTGGGTGAAAGACTGAATATTTCTGTGGCTCTGGAAATACTTTGTCAGATTGCTTTCCAGAAGAGTCATTACACCAAAGAGGGGCAGGGAGAGGGTTTTATCCCACCCTGCCTCAGCAATAGTGTTGTTCTCTCCTTTAACCACTGATATTGACACTCAAAGGACTGCTTGTTCTGAGGTCTTCATTCATTGGTGAGATTTGGCATCATTATAGATTTGCTACATAGTTGGGATTCCCTCAAATCCTGTGTTCTTTACATGTGAGATCTTTAATTGGTATTTGGCATCACTGGAAATTCAGGCACAAGGCAGCAGGGGTGATCACAGATATGGGGTCCACATAGTGGGGCAGGGACGTGAGCCTCATGCTCTATGGGGAATTGAATGGTTAGAGAGGTAGGAAGAGAGCCAACATACAGGTTTTATGGAGCGTGGTATGCTCAGTTGCCATTCACATCACAAATGTGAGATGAAAGCCACTGTCCAAAGGTGCGGGCTCATTCCCTAATGTGGAGTAGTGTGGCAGGAGCCTAAGTCATTTGCTCTGTCTGGGATGCGTTTGCTGAGCATCTGGCCTCAGCTGCTAGTACCAGCCATGAATGCAGTCTAATGCTGTGGAGAAGCAGGCCCTGCCATCAATACCCACTGACTCGGTGGGAGTGACTGACATCCTCAGAGGAGATGCCACAAATGGTCGTAGGGGCCACATCTGAAGCTCCCAGAGCCTAGCACAGCCCTTGTCCCATGGCACACTCTTGCTATAGGATGTGTCAGGTTAGTGACCTAACAGTAAGATGGTCAACATGTGTGCAAAGGGAAATATCCTGGAATCAGGCCATGTGCCAAAGATAAGCAACAGACATGCTTGGTTCAGGTGAGAGGCAAGGCAGGGGTCAGCTCAGGAAAGCCCTAAAAGGAGGGGACAGCAGACAGCTGCTGTTGCTGGTGGGACTTCCAGTAGCTGAAGCCATGAGTTCTCCCTGAAGGAAGAGCCAAGTGGACCTCCTGGATGTGTAGTACATGATGATAGTCTGGTGGGCATGCTTTTTATGTCTCCTCTTGGCTCCGTGCAGGAATCCAGTCTATGCATATACAATTGGAAAAGCCAAAATAGTCTTAAAATCCCAAATCTGAGCATGATAAAGCTGATAAGGATGTTTAGGGCAATCCAGTTAAAACCTCGTATTTTAGAGATGGGGGACCTGAGGCCCAGAATATTTTGCTACTCAAGCCACATTGATTTAGAAGGAAATATAAGGTTGTACATTCCATCTCTAGCTCTGGACAGGACCTTGGGGGCCAATCTAGCACTCCATCCTCTGAAGGGCCACAGGAGACATCCACCCCGTCAGACTCCTTTATCTACATTCTTCTGTCACCCCTTGCATGCATTTGACCAGTCCAGGATACTCATTTTCTATGTTTAGCTTCAGAATCTAGTGTCCCTGGAAGTCAGATTCTCTCCAGAAGTGGAGAAGCCCAAGAAATGTGTATGGAGTAGCCATACTGATTTGTGGTTTTCCCCAACTGCACATGAGCATTTCCAGATTAACGGACTTCTAGCCCATGCCCCGGGAGACAGATGCATCATGACGCAGAACAGGAGTCCTGGCTGCACCAGACCTGGACGCACCCCTCAGCTCTGCAATCCAAGTGCCTTGTGATACAAAGGGATCCACCCATCTGCGTACCTCAGTTTTCCCATCTGTCAAATTAGGATCCTGTGCCAGATGCTCTCCAAGCCAGCCCCCACCCCAGTTCTGACAGACTCAGGTATTTTTGCTTATACTTTAGTAAGAATGAAGATTTCATCTTCCCCTGGGAGAGACGTGGCATTGGGCAAGCCACCTCAGGAGAGAGCTAGCTGCCACCCATTCCTGGGTCTGCTTCCCAGCAGTCAGGTAAGGACAGGATCTCTACCTTCTCCTCTCAGGGTTTTTTGGCTTCCTAGAGAATTAGATCCTCATAGGACAGATTAACAGGAGAAAAGTATGTTCATTTAATACAACGCTTACTTGCCATGGAGACTTTCTAAGGAAAGGCCCAAAGAAAAAGGTAAAACTTAAACAATTTCTATTAGGTTGAATGAAGAGGTAGCTGTGGGAGAATAACCACTCTGTGGGGAGGCTAAAGGGAGATAACAGTTTTTGACAAGGTCTCTTTGTGTAGAGTTCTCTGGGTTTCAGCTTTACCTCCTTGATCAGAATGGGGTATTCCTTCTCAGGTAGGATGCCTTTCACATTGGAATTTATATCCTGCTTTTAAAGGAGGGATTGCTGTTTTTTAACGTGACTAACTCAAAATGGTCAACATGCTAGAGAGATTTGGTGGTAGTAGGTTCTGAACTCCTTCAGCAGCATTTCAGAAAACCAGGAAAGCAGAGTCCAGCTCACATTCCAGGCTCCAGATGCAGGTCTGGGTACAGTAAGATGGGCAGGGGTTCTCTCTAGGTCAGGGAAATTCTTGTTTTGAAGGATCATGCAGCATTACAGCCAAGGGAGCAAGAGGCTTTGGTGAAATCCAATGAATTCTAACTTGATGAATTCCAAAGTGAAGCTGATTTATCACAGCAAAGAATCTACTTGCCACTTTGGCTAAACTTTATATGCTGTAGGTCTCTATTCTTTATAGGAAAATCTAGGCTACCTGAAAAAGTTTTGCTGGTTGGTGACTAGTCAGTGTTATAAGGAACAGAATTTTCCAAGGTATTCAGCATCTAACTTGGTGGCAGAAAGCTCAGATAATAGGAATCATGTGACAGGAAGTTCCAAAATGCTGAAAGCATTGGTTTTGGAGTAAAAAAAACCTAGACCGCCCTGACCTTGCTACTTATAAGAGGTTGACTTAGGACATCTACTTAAGGTCTCTAGTTGCCCACCTCAAAATTAGACTACTCCTCACACCTCAGATGTACTGAAGATTAAATCAATATAGGAATGTGACAAATAGCCCAGCTAGTACCTGGTAGGTACTACACAAACATTCAACCAAACATCAGTCTAGGGTTTGGAAGGACTACAATCACAATCCATCTACTAAGGTGGACATCCTCATCTTTTGATTTCATCTCTACCATATTTGGAAGGGATTGCCCTTCTGACAGCCTACTAGAACATTCTCTATGTTTTGTGTAGGATTTCCAACACTTATTACATACTTTCTGATGGGTTGCTGGCTGAGGGGCTAGGTGCTGAGGAAACAGATTCACTTGTTCATTTGTTAGCTGTTTACTGACTTCAAACCTTACAGTGCTAAACTCTGGGTCTCTGAGATTCCCATCTCTTAAGCTAGGAGATCCACATCTTGAGAACCAAGAAACTGAAAGCTCAAGTTGGTAACAAATGCTGAATTATGAAATTCTGGCTAGGTTTTCGGGAAAGACTACTTTTATAACCAGCTTGTTGTATAATTTCAACTGAAAATAACAAAGCTTTTCTTAGGACATCACACCATTATTTGGTACTTTTTTGGTCACAGACCTAGTTTGCCTGATGACACTTGGAGAGCAAGGTCAACCAAGGCAACCTCAGATAACTACTTCATAAAACACTTGAGATTAAGCCTCAGATTGCCTAATATGACTATAGGTTTCTTGTTCTCTATGTGTGGGATTGCAACTGAGTTTGTGTGGGCTTTGCTGATAGAGTAGTGGCAAATTTGTTATTGTAACCCCAGCATCCTATGGAACTTGGAGTAGAGTCATTCATTGTTCCATGTACACTTGTGGGGTGGCAACTCAGTGACTGTACTGGAATCCAAAGCAATCCATTACATTTGTTCATTTAAGTGTTCATGGAGACTTTCCTGGCTGCCAAGTCCTCTGGGGATATAAAATTGAATCAGATGAGGATTGTGCTATCAGTCTACAAGAAAGGGCAAAGTAGGCCAAGTACAGGGTACAAAGTACTGGGAGATCCAGGAGAATGGATAGCATTGGTAGAATTAGGTTGGAAGAGGAGGTGTGGGAATAAGACATTGGAACCATGCTCATTGTGGCAGTAGAATTGGGTTAGGTCAGTATTTACACCACACATCATTGTGTGCACACCTGTCAGTTTTCCTGTGATAGCTTACAAATTCTCACATACATGGACTACCATCGTACAAACAAGTAAATGTTTAGCAACTTGCCCAGTATCACCACAGAGCTCATATACAACAGGGCAGAGTTTGAAACAGGATTAACCTGTCTCTAGTATAAAGACCTCTCCCAATTTTGGTTGGCTGATATTAAAATGGAGTATGGGCATGGAGACATGGAAGGAAGGAGGCAGGGCAGGTGTTTGAGGCAAAGTGAGTGAGAACTAGAAGGTAGTATGTTAGGCCTAAAAGGCCCCTCTGTGCCAGCTGGAGTCTGGGCTTTACCCTCTATGCACTGGGAGCCACTCTAGTTCATTCTGGCCATTCTCACCCCACAGAGGATAGTAAGACCACTGGAGGCAGGGAGTTGGGTTCAGACGCTGCAGCAGTGTCATAAGCTGGATGGGGACAAGAGGACCACAAGGCCTGCGTTAGGACTGCCATGAGTGCAGTCAATTCTTGGTGAAGAGGTTCTGTGCCTATGTTGTGCTGACATGGTTTTGAACTGAAGGAACCTGAAAGATGTAAGATAGCTTTCTGACCACCCACCCCCCAATTTCTGCCCAAAAGCAAGTCTTAAAAAATGTTCTGCTCTTCCTAGGGCAGAGTGAGCACCTCTCTCAAGGGAATTTTGTCACCAGGGACTAGGTGATGACACCAGTCTGAGCCTGTACAAACCAACCCACTAAATGAGCCCTTAACCTCCATTTGTCCATGTATATCCTAGCTGTTGTCCCACAAATTACGGCCCCCAGGCTAACCACACTGGCTGGTCACATCCCTGTACTTTTTCTGTGCATAGAAAGAAAAAAAGTCCCTGGAATTTATACCTAAGATTTTAGAGATTGAACATGAGCAGGAGGGGTAGCGAGGGAGATGAAGAGAGAATCCCAAGCAGATTCCCTGCTGAGCCTAACAAGGGGCTCCATCCCATGACCCAGAGATCATGACCTGAGCTGAAACCAAGAGTTGGTCGCTCAACTGACCAAGACACCTAGATGCCCCCAGGATTAACATCATCCTTGGGTTTTCTTTTTCCTTCTGAAAATTCCAGTGTATGTGTAAAAATATTAAATCTGTATGTCTGTCTCAGTTTAATCTGTCTTATAGCAGGTTTAATTCTTAGAATTTAGGGTAGAAGGAAGTCCCCCCCCCCCACCCCGTTCTAGGGAAACAGACATCAGGCAGATAGGTCTTCATTTCCACTATGCTAATGGATTTAAATACTCAGTTTTGTTAACAGGGGCTTGTTCGTGATGGGCAGTTGAAGAAACAAGCCTAAAATGCCCTCTGGGACATGACATTCATGTGTATACACCACACACATGAATGACACTCATGCAGGCACAGGACATTCACTTAATGTTCATTTTGAATTCAGAAACATGGGAAAATGCAGAGACGGAGACAAAGTCGATGAGCTGTCTGGAGTGACAGAGTGTGGAATCTCTCCACTCTGAGCAAAGATCCCGCCAGTGGACTCAGACTTATTTATGCTGGTAGAAGGCACCAGAATATTTACTCCCTGGTCTTGGAATCTGAGGCTCAGAGGGGCCAACTACTGTGCTCAAGCCCACACAACTACTAAGAGGTAGAACTAGTACAATGGATCCTGGCTCTATCACGGTCCCTGTATAAGTTAGGAATTATTTCTCAGAAGATTGCTAGAAGAATAATGAATAGAATTTCTAGTTTAGAAGCTAGGATGTAGCAGGTGTTTAAAGCACAAGAACATACCTTACTTTGTGTAAGTATACAGAGCTTTCCAATCGCAGGATGTTTGCCAAGTTTAAATGAGAAGTGATTTAAAAAAAAAAAAAAAAAGAGAAGTGATTTTTATAGCATGATTATGTCCCATGTAATATTTGGGACATTCTATTAAAACAGCTGTTTTTCTGAAATTCAAGTTTCACTGAGCACTATTATCTGGCAACCCTTTCGAAAGTAGATTCTAAGACAAGCAAATAAGTCAACAAGTGGAAGTTGTATTTCAGAATAGTGTGGAGTAAAACATGCAGAAACCCATGACCTTCTGAGTCCAAAGGGCTATGCTAAAATGGACACTTCTATTTAGCATCAAGTATATTGGACATTCTATTAATGTGGACCAAATTGAAGTGAATAGAAAGAAAACTAATACAAGCCAGTGAGGTACAGCATATGAATTGGTGACCAATTCCCTACAATCAAAAATCTCCCCTTGGAATGGGGCTTTTTCATCCTACTAGTCTCTTTCTAGCTTTTAAATTTGGCTTGGAGTCCTTGTCAGGCCACATATCCAGCCTTCTGTTATTTTTTAAACAAATTCCAAACAGTCAACATAGTATAGTGAGTATGTTCTTTAGAAGGGATATAGCAACATGCAAAAAGCTGGGGATGAAGCTGTGTTCTGTTGGGTGTTAAGTCTGGAAATAAGTCTGTAGATAACAGGCCTTCAACTCCACAGAACCCTGTAAACTAGGCTCACTGCATGAGATCAGGGCTGTAGGAAATGCAGGTTTTTGAGAACTATCACCATGGGGGCCGTTTCAACATTTACACTGAGCCTTAATATACAGGACCTGCCCAGCCATACTCAACCAGTTCCAGTTCTTATTCACTCCAGCTGTTCCTTCGGCCTCCCTTACTCTTTGCCGCATGCTAGAGAGGTCACAACACAATGCATCCCCCTCCCATCTAGGTTCAGAGATGGAAGTCAGCCTTTTTGTAGGTACTTGAAATACCTACAGGGCTTGTCACAACTGACTAGGCCCCACTCAGTTTGATTCAGCAGGTATGGGATAGGGCCCAAGAGCCTGCATTTCTAAAAACATTCCCAGAAGATGCTGATGCTGGTGGCCTGGGAACCACATTTTGAGAACCACCACTCTAGCTTTACCATTCCTGTCAATAATCCACTTATCTCCAGGGATGAGATCCTTATCATTTGACTGGTAAGCAATTCGCCTTCAAGAGATCCCATTCCATAAACCCTCCTTCCAAGGAGGGCTTCTGGTAGCAACTGCCTTGCAATTATCCCAGAAACATAAGATACATGCAACTGGTTTATGAAGCAAAGTGCTTCCATAAGGAAGTAACAAGGGAGTGGGGATGAGCAGCATAAGAAAGAGGAAGCCAAGAATAAGATTTCACATGAAGCGCCATTGTAGTGACTGTTACTCATGCCCCGCATGTACAAGGGGCAGAGTCCAGGAGATATCAGCCACAAGTTTCTAGTGGTCTTCTCCCTGTGGGGTCAGATATTTAGCTCTCCCAGTAATGTGTGAGCATTCACATGGAACCAGGGCAACTCATGTGAGCCTTGGCAGCCAGGTTTTTTTTTTTTTTTTTAATCGGTGGTAGGCCTGGGATGTCTACTTCTGCATGTGGTTCCTAGCCCTCTCCAGAGGTCAAGCCAATACCTCATGGCCCAAGTCCCCCATAAGTCACATTGTTAACAGACTGTTTCATGTGGCTCATGGGCTCCAAGTAAATAACAAACCACTCATCCGGCAGAACATCCCAAGGTGTCAGATTCTTAAGAGCCAGGCAGGGGCCAAACCCTTATTTAGAACATGCAGGGAGTAGACAACTCAGTACTGGGTTAATCTTTCAGTACATCCGTAAATTCCTCAAAGCTGAAGCACTGGTTTGCAGGCAATACTGGTTCCCAGGCCCATGGCAGTAGTAATCACAATCCATCCTTTTTATACTTAAAACGCACTTGTTTGAATGGTACACCCCTATAGATAGGTTCAGCCTTAAAGTATACTGCATTAGGGTGTGGTCACTCAAAAGGCTTCCAAGTAGGCATGCCTCCTATTTGCCAGCACTCCTAGTGACCCTGTTGTGGTTTTGTATTTCTTCCTGATCCTACATCTCTGGGACTTAGATTTAGAGTTACTGGTTCCCAAAAGGCACATGCTTGTATCAAGGGACAAAGACCTACTTTAAAAATGAGCTATGGTTGCTGCCTCAGCCCTCAAGTCTCCTTGAGTTAACGGGCCATCAGACAAGGACATCGTCTTGGCAGAGGTAATTGGCTTTAGTCACCAGGAAGAAGCAGTGTTGCTCTTATACAGTGGGATAGGAGACAACCTATTTGTAGGTTTCTTGGTGATCTGATTTGATGATAAAGTACACAGCATCCATAGCCTGAGAAATACAGGATTTCAGCTCAGGTCCAGGAGAGAGGAGGACCTTGTCATGCCACCAGGGAATCCACCAAAAGGGTATATAAGGGTAAGAGAAATCTGGACAGAGGAAGGGGCCGCTATGTACCAGTTGAAACTCCAACAGAACTCCTTCACAGGATTTGTCTTTCCAGTCTTTAGTTTCTTCAGGAAGAAACCTACTTGAACTTAGGGAAACTCCCTCTAGAATTTATTCCAAGAAGTGGCTCTGGGTGGTGCAGAGGCTATAGTGGACATGGTTATATGTTACCCACATTCCTCTTTAGATGCAAAGAACCGATCTCTCTCCCCACCCCAGCCCAGCTACTTGAAGTGCTACGTGAGGAAAATCCTGTACTCTTCTATGGGATTGCCTCAAAGATCTACTTAGCAAAGGCCAAGCACCATTCTCAGGGACACATTCCAGTGGAGTTGAGAGTTCTGAATCACCAAGATGCTTGAGAGGACCAGGCCTTTATGTTCCTAAGTGATAGATTAACTTCTCCGCCCAGTCCTGCTGGATCACTTCTTTTACAGACATTGCTCCTGATAGCACTCCATAGTACGCTTTTCTGTATATTCAACTCCCTCTCAAAAGCTGCTTCCTGAAAAGCTCAGTCTACAACAGCTTTCACTGTGAAAGACTATGGCCAGACTCCTTCAACCTCCTAGGCTCAGGCTGTAATCATTTCCCCCCAGATAGAGAACCTGTACAATCCCAAATACACTGCATAGAGTGCACATATCTCCTCTTCAGGAATGATCCACAACAGAAGCTACAACAGTGGCCATAGAGGCTTCACCCTGGAGGACCTGGCATAAGAGAATAAAGGGACCTTGTCTTCAGAGATTCTGGTGTGAAGGAGCAGAAGGAGACCATTACTGCCAAAGAATAGACGGCTCCTGCTGACAAAGCATCTCCAGCCCCCCTCTAAGACCACTACAATTAAAGAGGGGTCAGTGGGTTTACCGGAAGTCTACTCTTCATTCTTAAATCCTGATATTAAATCAGATCTGGAAAGATTGACAGCATCTGACCTTTTTCAGTGTCTGGGGATCTCCCAGGCAATCTCAGTATGGGTCATGACTGCATCCATCTGAAACTGCTAATGAGCCAAAACTTTACTATCGGCTCATTAAGGTTGAGTTGAAGCCAGTTCCACCAAAATCATTTATTATGCACACATATTTCTGCCAAACACATCTTCTAATACTCTTAGAAGTTCTAGAAATATGATTATGTGGTTTTAACATCTTGGTTTTACTGATAGGAGGATCCTTTGAGTACACAATAGTTCATTCAGATGGATCCTATATAGCTCTCCAGTTGTTCTCCCAGAAGACATTTCAAAGTTATGAAATTTAACAAAATTCACCATTTTAAAATATATGATTCCATTGCATTTAGATATCCACAATTTTGTGCAGCCATCACTGCTCTGTTCCACAATGTTTACGTCATCCTAATAGGGAACCCATACCAATGATTTCTTTACATGGAGTTATGGTCTAATGTCCTTTAAGTCTGAAGGACTGTTTAGGATTTGTGGGTTTTTTTGTATTTTTTGTGGGCTAACTAATGACAGACTCAGTTTTTATCTGGAAATATCAATCTGACTTTGTTTTGGAGGATAGTTTTGTCAGATATAGAATTCTGTGACAGGGTTTTTTTTTTTCTTCCTTCCTTTCAGTACTTTAAGTATTATCCTTCAGCCTTCTGGCCTTCTTAATCTAATGATTGTTGTTGATCTTACTGGAGGATACCCTTGTACATGATGAGTGGATTCTTTTGTCCTTGGTCTTGAAAATTTGATAATACATCTTGATATGGATTTGTTTGGGCTTATCCTCCTTGGGCTTCATTGAACTTTTTGAATAGATTCATGTTTTTCTTCATATTTGGGGGTACTTTGGTCCTATTTCTCAAAATAGTGTTCGTGCTCCTTGTTCTCTTAGTATGCTTGAGCAAAGAATCAAGCAGGCCTGAAGGTTGACCAGGTATTTCTTATGGTTCCTACATATCTGAGACTGAGATTAGGCTTTCAAGAGATTTCCATGAAGCGCTTGCTTGATTCAAGACAGAACAAGGCCAATTCTACTACTCACCCCTCTTCATCTGAGGAAGATGCTAACACTTGAGTCTTCCCCTCCCTCTAAAGATACCATTTTAATGCAAAAGGACAAAAATCCACCTCTAGCTCTACAATCCACTAGTATCAGCTCCTACTCTGCATTGTGGGCAATATATAAAGAGGCCTTTTTAATACCTACTACTTCAATCCTTAGTGGAAATACATGGTCAATCCTCCACCATGTTCCTTGAATCCTCATGTCAAGTTCTATGCACCCTGGGCTGACATCCTGAATCCTGCATCTTCTTTGGAGGCAGCCCTTGGGCTGCAGAACCCATGTTGTCTAACATGGTAAGCTTAGAATTAACAGCTCACCAGAGGTACTCTAAGTGACTAATAAGTGTCAGGAGTATACATAACCCATATTTCTCAGTCCAGGATAATTCTGAAGTCTGTTTTATACTAATTCCTAAAACTTTTCTGGAGGATTAGTCTCATTTATCCGCATAGCAACTGGTTTATTAGGAACCTCCGCGTCCTGCTTGCTGTCACATCTTTCTAGATCACCTCCCCAATTTCTTTGCCAGCATTTCTTCCCACTCAAAGCCCTTGTCTCAAAGTCTTCTATCTTAGAGCCTGATTAGGGGGGAATCCAGTAGAGACCATGGAATAAAAAGTTTTGCTGAAATACAGTAAAATATTTGATGCTGGCTATTGATAGAACTAATGTCTCATCTTTAAGGCAAAACCTTTCTTCAAGTGTCACATGTGGAGAACTAGGTAGGAAAAGCCAAAGGAAAATTGCTTCTGCTCAAGAGTGTTGCCAGAGCTCAGGTTTGATTGCAAGTGAATTAGAATGGCATCAGTCATTACTGTAGAAGCAGCAGACTTGGAGTGGAAGGGGTCTACCCCAGCTAAGATTTATTGAGTTTATACAACTTGTATAGAGGCAAAGGGAAGATTTTGAGGGGAAAGGTGTTACAGCTAACCAAAGCCTACTCCTCCCAACCCCATTAAGTCATGTTGCCCTCTTAGGCTTCCCTTCACACTAGAGCAGAAGCCTTGTCCATCTTGTTCACAGATGTATCCCTTACACTTAGTGCCTTGGTAGGTAGATTCATTAGCCATTTGGTTAATTGATCCAAGAAGTCCATTGTGTAGACAACCAGAAATATTAGAACTCCCCAGGGGAAGGGGAATGCTAGACTCCGCATGAAGGTAAAGAGGGACAGGGTATCTTTTCACCAGCTTGTGGCAAAAACACTGCTTTCAGAAGGCTCCTCACTTACCCGAAAGAGAAAAGATCTAAAACAGGGCATCAAGCAGTGTTGCTTTTGGTAACAGCCACACAGCTAAGCTGATGGCCAGGGAAGGTAGTGTTGAAAGCTTCAGCTGAAGGCCTCCAGTGTTTGCCTTTGTTTCAGCACATACATACCCAGTCCCCCTCACCTACTTGAGGGGCTGGTATAAGCTATTCCCTATAGGAAGTAAACTCTAGACACGATCATTCATGTTTGAAGCCCAATGGCTCATTCTTGGATTAGATGCTTAAGTGATCAGAAAGTCAGTTGTCGTGGTCTTACATTCATGTGCTCGTTCTTAAAGCTCATGTGACAATCAGACTAAAGCTCCTATAGAAAACAACTTTTACTGTTCCTAGCACTGATCCTCGTATTGTTTTTGTTCTTCCCAATGCTGCAATTTATAAGCAAAAGTATTCAGTGCCATCTATCATAGTGGCAGAAACTACCCTTAGGGCCAAGCTTGGTCTCTCCCCAAAATGTATTGGTCTACTCATTCACCCTGAAAACAACCTTAGGAGTCCATTAGCACCACCAACCCTATAAAACGGCATATTATACTAGACTGACCTCACAGAAAAGCCTGGATGTTACTGGAAAATTCCTAGAGACCTATATATTCTTAAGTGGCCTGAGACAGGTTTCAAAGCCAAAATGTTTTTAATTTGGGAGGACACTGGGTTTTAGACTTTTTTGATAAGACTAATAGTACCACCTCTTCAACATTTCAGAATAAGGATGCTAAAGCCTTTAAATATGGTTGTCTTATTCAAGAGTCACATTAACCCATCTTATGGAGTAGGAGGGAGACTGTGGCATACAGGCAGAGGGTCGTATACTATTGTTTGAGAACCACCAGTTTGGCAAACATCTCCTGATATCACCCTTATGGACACTGAATTCTAAAGTGCTAGTTGCAAAGACCATGAAACCAGAACAGGACCCAGGCTGTGACCATCAAAAAAGGAGTTTTAGGAATGTCCTCCAATCAAGCTACAGGCAAGGTGTTAGACCATAGCATTTTCTACTCCATGAGAGAGGGCTTTAGTATATATGATAGTATCCTCTTACCTAAGTGGATCATCTCTAAGATTTTTCCTTACAGGCCATTTTCTACTGCTGTAGTTCAAATTTCACTAGGAACACAAGGCCTCATCTAGAGTATTTAGACTTGGCATGGGTGATGGCTACCTATGTTCACTTATTTGGGTCACTGGGTGCCTAGATATTTGGTCAAGTATTCTGGGGGGTAACCGTAAGCATTTCTGGAGATTAACACAAATTGGTGGAATAAGTAAAGCAGAGTGGATGAGGGCCATTCACACTAAAGAGGGCTGTTAAAGACCTGAGTATAAAAGACTGACCCTCTCCGGGAGATAATTCTTCCTGCCTTGCCTTCACATGGATGTCAGTTTTTCTGGTTCTGGACTGACTGGAACATTGGCTCTTCTTGGATCTTGAGCCTCATGGCCTTATGGATGGGAACCACACGATTAGCTCTCATGGGTATATAGCTTACCAAGTCACCCTGCAGATTTTGGGACTTGTCCACCTCCACACAATTGCATGATCTAGCTTTTTATCTGATTTATCTCGTTTCCCCAGAGAACCTGAACACAGCAAGTCTAGTTAGTGGCATTTCCCACGAGTTCAGTTAGCATTCCAGCAGGATGCCCATCTCATTATTAGCTTTCACTTAGTATCCTCCATATCTACTCTATCATCCATGGAAGAGACTTGATAAAACCCCAGGAGGTCATCCTTGTATACAGGTGCAGGAAACCTAGCATCACAATCTGGGAGGTTAGCCCAAATGTACCAGGTCTGCGGTAAATCTAAGGCACAGTTCAATTCTTGATCCCCAGCATCAGGTAGTAAAGGCCTTCAGCCTAATTGGGAGGCTGCATACCCCATTCCTTCTGCACCAGTAACTAGTTGTGTTGCTTTGAGCAAGTCAAGCACCAAGCCCATTTACTCCTCCTGAAGTGGGAGGATGGCTTCTGTATACTTTTGAGTAGAGAGATCTTCTACATTACCTCCTCATACACAAGTTGTCTAGGACCACAGTACTCCCATCACCATGAATCCTACTGAAACAACTTAAGAAAAAAAGATGGACTAACCAGAATTCCATTTGTAAGATTGAGTCTTAGTGAGCTGATGTTTACTTAAGTTGCATAAGCAAATACTGTCTATAGTAGAGATTGGGTACTAGACTTCAGTACTAAGACAGTGCTTTATGAACATATTTATGAAGTTTAGTTGCAGGTTTCCTGCGATCAGCAGGAGCTACTGACAGTCTCTTAGGTTATACTGGAGGCTCCATCTACCTCTTGCATCCCACGCATAGTTAATGAGATCTCTCTAGGGGGATCTAGAGACAAGCTTCATGTTTATTCAGTTACAGCTAAGAACCAGCATCAGGAATTTTATACTTTGTTTTACTGGAAGCATCTTGCCTTTTTCAGTCCCTGGAAAAATCTGTCCAATATGGGTTTATTTGAATCAAGTGATACACTGAAGCTTTACATAGAGCTCTACTAGTTAATGAAGAGAGCATCTCTACCCATCACCGTTTAATCCTCAGAGACCACAAGAACTATTGATTTAACATTCTAGGACAGAGTCTGGCTCTCTATGGGCACTGCAAGGGCAGCTATTTTCCCCTCACTTTGAGGAGGAAATAGAGTTGCTAATTAAAGACCATACTGTATCTCCCCATTTAGGGATCGACAGGACTGCTTATAATCAATGGAGAACTACACGAGGCTCGGCTGTCTAACAATTGCCAGGTTAAAGTAGAAATTAGGGAGTTCAACAAGGAGTATGAAGAGTTTCACTGCTTGGCTCTCCCACATGTGCACAAGGCTCCACCCCTCCAGTATTTAGCAGCCCTCCACTGCTTCCCCAAGTTCCCTACCAGGCACTGGTTTCCATGGTGAGGTCAAATCTCTCTGTCCCTCTGCTGCTGCTCTTCCTTGCCCTATCCTTTTTAATCTGTAACCCAATTCTCTCCCTGGCTTCCTGAATTGGAGATACTCCATTCTCAAGATCCATTTCTGAAGGACATAGGAAGCTTCCAGAAGAAAATAAGGCTCTTCGAAGGGACAGAGCTCTGGCAGGCCCCTTATTTAGTCTCCGGATCCCCTGAGAGGCTCGCATTCCAGCAGCCCTGCCTGTCATCCCCTTAGGATGAGCAAGTAGCAGCAGTAAGGGCAGGAGAGCTGTTAGGGAGACAGCCAGAGAGCTTGGAGGACCAGTTTCCTAAGAAAACAGCCCTTGCTTTTGTGCCCTGCCCTATATTGTTGCTCAACATTAGAAACATGACAAATATAAGTCAATTTAGTGGAATATAGGTAAGACTATCTAGAATTAAGTGTTGGAAGGAGGTAAGCTTAAAAAGGAGGATTAAGTTAGAATGCTGCTGTAGTGAACAGGGAGAAAGAGATGAAGACTAATTCAAACGAATCTTTCACCTGTTGCTTAAATCCAAACTCTAGAGGATTAGAATCCAGACTCGGATTAGATTTAGGTGCATAGCAAGGTGGATAGAGGAATCCAGCAGAGTGGTTCCGACCTGGCCATCTAGGTGCAGAATGCTATCAGAAAGGGAAGATAGGTTTGGGGAAAATGCACACAAGATCCATTTTGGGATGGGAGAGATCATGAAACCAGTAGATGAATATACATGGGTCTGAAGCTCTGTTCAGGCTGGTCATTTGCAAGGTGGAAAAGAGATCTAGAGGTATTAGGTCACCGGGGCTTTCGTTTGTCATCCTGGAGAGAATTCTCAGGATGAACAGTTTAGAGTCCCATGGAACAGAACTGTTAAGGAGAACATGGTAGAAAAAGGAGCCAGCAAAGGAGATGAAGCAGCAGCACAGAGGGTGAGGGTACAGATCAGGGGAGTGTATCTAAAGGAGAGCAGAACCTGGGCAAGGAAGAAGCAGGACGATCAGACTCAAACTTGAAGTACAGGAAAACAAGTGGCACCTCAGCCCTTCGTGGAGAAGTCCACGATGACCTGGTAGGAACTTGGATATTCCACAACCCACAGAAGGTTCTCCTTGAAGTCCT
The DNA here is from genome assembly GCF_048418805.1 of Vulpes vulpes. Classification (NCBI taxonomy): domain Eukaryota; kingdom Metazoa; phylum Chordata; class Mammalia; order Carnivora; family Canidae; genus Vulpes; species Vulpes vulpes. Next base: position 2,393,914 of record NW_027325668.1, read on the forward strand.
GTGGTGCTCTAGCCTCCGGATTTAAGAGGAGTCAAAAGACTCACCTAGAACCAAGAGGAACAGAAGCTCCAACCCAGGGTTTGTCAAGAAAACTGACAAGAACATTAAGGTGAAAGACCAGGAGAGTCTATATTCTAAAAACATCCAGAAGTATTGGTGAGGGGATAGCCCCCGAAAGACTTTTCTGGAATGCTGTATTCGACATAGAATTCAATGTGCCTTCTAGTTTTAAAAAGCAAGCCTGCCTGGGCTCTGTCCTACATGTGACGGATATTAAGAGACCTGGCTGGGGCTGCATGAAAATGCAGCCATGCACCCAACCACCCTCAGCAAAGAAACTCAATGTGGGCTTGACCCCCAGTGCTAAGCCTGGAGCCAAGACACCGAATTACACCATTGTTATAGTCCCAACCCAAGGATTCCTCCCCAGTACCTGGTCTTGAATTAGGTTTCTTAGCAGTCAAGAAACCAATTGTTTCCAATAATACTCCCAGCGGAGCCCTGAGAACAGGTGTGGAGTCTCGTCTAGGCCTTCCGGCTTTCTGAACCACCACTAGACTGGGCCCCAACTAGCTATTCACTGTGGCTCCCTGACAGTTATACTGGAAGCTGGACCACCTCATTCCACAGCCCAACCCTGGAGTCCTGTGACATTCCCCCCCCCCCCGCCCTTACATGATTGGGAAGGAAGTCATGGCAGGCTAGGTAAAGATGCCCAGCCTAACTTCCTACAGAGGAAGGATCTCAAAACCTACAGTTCTACTTCTCTAGGGCCCAATAAAGTCTGAAAGCCTTTCTCCATGTTCCTGGGAAGTCACACCTCTTAAGGTCTGCTCTCTTCCTCCTGAGAGGGGAGGAATTTGAACTGAGAGGGTTTTGAGGTAGGAGGAGACATCCTCAAGCTTTGCCTTCCTGCCCCTCAAGCTTTGTTGGGAACTGGGGAGATGACAAGGGGTGAAGTGAAGTGCCAATGATGCAGTAGGAAGCAAGATCTATCCTTTGGCTGGGCACTCCGTGCTTCCAGACTGGTCCATATTCTGGTAGCTCATGGAGCACTGAGCACTGGGAACATCTTAATATATTCAGGTTCTGTTTTTATTAGTAGCATTGTATACTGGAAATAGGAATTATAGCCTATAATATACAGTTGCATCAGAAACTTCAGACACATTAAGAAAACATTGATTTTGAGTAAATGAGAGATCACTTAGTCTTTTGTTACAAAGGATATGCACCTCTCCTACATCTCCATCAGCCCAAAGGAACCCATCAGAAACTGAAAGCAGGTGGGATGGTTTGAAGAAAAACCATTAGTCACAAAAGACTGAATCATTTTCTTCAACTCCTATCAAATAACATGGTTAGTGTCAAATCCAGGGCCTCTAGAAGAGCGGGCCAGGCTCACAAAGGGTCAGAAACATCCTGGGGTCCCCTTCTTACTGGTTATGTAAGGCAGAAAAGGGAGAGGGGGGCCTCACAGCACAACTGGGCCAAGCCTGTACCTCAGGAGCCTAAGTGTCCAGTTTCAAGTGTGGGGGGGGACCCTTCCCCTCCAGACAGGTTGCCCCTCTAATTCACCCTCACAGCAGTGGTCAGATTCAAGGTACTTCAAGCAATCCCAGAGCTCTAGTGCTGGTGAGGACTGCAGAGGAGCATCAGTTAAGGGTACTGCCCCTGTGCAGGGAGCAGCTCTCAGAAGAGCCCCATCAGGTTTCATCCATGGCAGCATTTTTCCATTACTTCAAGACCTAAGAGCATTTGTTCCACCAGATGGTTTACTTCATTTGAGATAGGGCCCTTTGCACCATTTGATTTGGAGGAGGATATTGTCTAGAAGTTCAAGCAGCAGTTAGAGGCCGTGGCCAAGACGCACTGGTAGAGAAGTCAGTTTGGGAAGCTATCAGAACCATTCCCAGGATAGTACTTCTCCTCCTGGAACCAGTACTCCTGGGCTTTTAATTCTTCATGCACATGAACTTGCCCCTATCCATGGCAGCTTTAGTCACCAGTGTGGCCTGGTAGCCTTTCCCTCATGACCTCCTTACTATCAACCAGGTTAGTATTGCTATATCCCAAGAAGGAATCTCTCACCCAGGCTTAGTTGGAAGTAGAGGAGCTACTTCTAGCCACCTAGAACCATCTTGTGATTACAAGACCAAGTACTTTCAGAGCTGATGACACCATCGGGCCCCTTTCCTACTGTTCCCAAATCAGACGCCCATCAACATAACAATTGGAACCTTCCAAATCAGAATACACTGGGGACATCATGTAAAAAAAAAAAAAAAACACCCTGGGAACACAACACCCTTTGGGATCTAAGATAATTTCCTTTGGCCTGCAGTACAAAGGTCTTTCATTCAAAGCTCTAAAAACTTGTGCTTTCCCATCCCTAGATGTTAGTTGGCAATGGGAAGATGTGTCACTACTTTCACAAAAAATTTCAAATCAAGGGTCAAGGACAGACAAGGACATTTTGTCCTTGAAGGATACCCAAAGTTGGCCAAGGTCATACTCACTTGGATATATTTGCAGAGTAGGTCTGCAGCTGAGCAAGGAGCTAGCTGTGAACCTTTGGGATTTTTGTCACAGGACATGGGGGAAAAGTACCTCTTGCTTAAGAGCCACCAAACACAGATTGGAGCATGTGGTGGGGGCAGAGGTGAGGGTATATGTGGCAAGACCTCTGTTTGGCTAACAGAGGCCAAACAAGGAGTTCTGGTGACAACATGGTGACATGTCAGAGACCCTGATACCAGGAGAGACAGTGGGATTCAGGACCACCAATGATAGAGCTCTACCAATTTCTAGCAGTCTTCAGGTTCTCCAGTCCAAGAAGCTGTGCCATGGCCTTTCTGGAATCCATTTATAACTCAGCCCTAGGACACTGGACACAGTTAACAAAAGTTAGAGGGGACCACGGCCTGGCAGAATGGTTCCTTAGAAAAAGGGTCACTATCTTATGCACAATATTGAGATATTGTGAGCTACCTTGGGGGGTTGGCTCTAAGGTTTCCTCTCTGGTGGAAGATGCTGAGGAGACAATCCTGGGACCTCGTGGCTGAAGCTTATGCTAGGCCTTTCAGAGGATGCTGGCCTGATAGAGCATTGGAACAGCTTCCCGAAGACATAGCTATAGCACTAGCTCAGAGGCAACCCTCTGCAAGGACAGGTATCCTCCTGGATGCATGCAAACAGAGGTCTCTAAGGGGCTAGGTCCCTAGGGGAAGGGACACATGGGTATAGAAACCAAAAGGTTGAAACAGCAGAGCACCCCCCCCCTTTGCCATAACTGACTCGCTGGGGGACTTCGTGCTTCCTGTCCCTGCAACTCTTGCTTCTTCTATAATAGATTCTGTTCAGGAATAGCACACTCTTGCCATAGGATCCTGTTGACCTTCCAGTCTTAACTGTTACTGGGGATCTTGGGTTCCTTGTGTCCGAAACCAGCAGACAAAAAGGGCCACTCTTCTGGTAGGAGCATTGGCCCTGATCATCAAAATGCAATAGGGCTTCTGTGATACCAGGCAGCAGGAGGGGATCTAGGGCATGGAGTAGTCCTCTTGGATATGTTGTCACACTTGAGTGAAAGAATGACTAGTACAGCAACACCAGCCTGAGAAGGGAGGAGTATCAGGCACTCAGACCCCTCAGGAATGAGAGTTTGAGTCATATCATCAAGTTAGTCACTGAGACCAGGGGAGGTGTGGGTTGGTAAAGGGAATTTAGGATGGATAGTGGAGGAGTAAAAGTGAGTGCCAGTAGCCCCCGGAGACTGCCTGCAGTGATGGGCACTAGTTCTTTCTTCCAGTCTCCCACTTCTAAGTTTGCCCACTAGGGACTGGGAAGCTGTTCCTCTACACATGTGAGGTGGACTTCAGTAGGACAGGTGAGGGCTAGGGCAGCTATGAAGTATAGGCCTTGCATCCTTAAGGTTTACCTTAAAGGGGAATACTTGTCTGACAGGCTCCAGTGGTCAGTGATTTCAGGAGTCATCCCACCATTTGATTGGACGGTGTATTCTTCATAGGCAGCCCTTGCCAGTGATTTTGCAGCTCTACCCCACACTGGACCTCCAGTGGCCGTGCCCTGGAAGTCCCCCATTTGGTTGAAGTGGCCAGATCTGTACTGTGACTGGGCCCTGCTAGGGGGAGGAAGTGGAGGAGGAAATGAAGTGATGGGAGGCCATACACTCCTCTGGCTATCTGGTCAAGAACTACAAGCTGACCTAGGTGATGCTTAGCAGGTCTGTTCACTGGGACCAGAAGTGTTACAAAGATTATACTTTTAGTCCATTGAACAGAGACCAAGTTTGGCAGCCTGTTGTCTCCTTTCTTGTAGGTCAGGATTTGGCCTCTGTGGAGCTGGATATTGTATTTCGGGCACCTTCAGTATCTTCTTAGGAACCCAGATACTATGTGGGCAGCCCAGGTGGCTCAGCTCTTTAGCACTTCCTTCATCCTAGGGCCTGTACCTGGAGATCTGGGATTGAGTCCCACATCAGGCTCCCTACATGGAGCCGACTTCTCCCTCCGCCTGTGTCTCTGCCTTTCTCTCATGAATAGAAATATTAAAAAATATTTTATTCATGAGAGAGATACAGGCAGAGGGAGAAGTAGGCTCCATGTAGGGAACCTGATGCGGGACTCGATCCTGGGTCTCCAGGATTCCACCTCGGGCCAAAGGTGGCTCTAAATGGCCGAGCCACAGGGGCTGCCCAAATAAAATCTTAAAAAAAAAAAAAAAGGAAAAAAGGAGAACTCAAATACTATACCACATGTCATTGGGTTTCAACTAGCTGTGAAAGTAGGTCAACCTTCAACTGGCCATCTTGGGGGTGGGGGGGGGTGGGAGGAACTTAACAGGCCAGCTTGGCACTTGAGGGCCAAAAGAAATTCTGAAGTGTGTACAAGATTATCACCAACACACTCTGTATCCTTAGAATAAGCTGTTCCATTAAAGTAGAAGTGTTCACACTGGGAATTGCCCATGAAACAGCTTTCTTTTCGAAAGGGAGTTAACCCTGCTTCCTAAAGTGAGCAACTGATGTGCTGGCAGTACACTCACAGACATGGGTCTAGCTTTGGAAGACTTGACACTCCCTGGCATGGGATTCTGGAGAACTTAGGGGATGGTCATGAAAGATGCCATGTGGAGACTTGAACTGCAAAGAGAGATGCCCCAGTCAGAGGTAGTGGGAGGGAGACAGGGCCCTGGATCCAAAGAGGAATGTGGGATTTCAAGACCTAGAACAAAACAGAGGAAGGTAGAGATTTTTCCATATACCTCCTGCCCCACAGGTGCATAGGTACCTCCATTATCAGCATCCTCCAATAGGGCTGTAATATCCACATCCACTAAAGTTGTAATATCTTATTTACAATATTGTAATATCTGGGGATGTTTTAGGTTCATTAAGAGTTCATAGTTTACTTCAGGGGTCTACTCTTGGTGGAATAGCATTTTTAGGGTAGTGAAGACCTTCTATGACCTAAGTACATGCTGTTGTGTATTTGACACGTAGGATGTACAATGTCAAGTCTCCATTTTAATTTCCTCCAAGAAGCCTCCTGCCAGCATCCTAGTATTAACTTCCACTGGTCCTTTTCTCTCTGAAGGGCTTGGACCCTGAGAATCACTCGTTCCCAATGATCTTGATATATGGACTATTTTAGGACAAGGAGATCTGGCAATGCAAGTGTCGGGAAATTCCACCCTCCACTAGAGGCAGGGGAGTTCTTGAACACCTGCTCCCACGAAGTGTCTAATGATCAGAGGGGACATTCCTCTTCCATTGTAAGGGCTACCCATATTGAGGCATGTGCTATTTTCTTTGGGCTCATGTTTAATACCAGTAAAAATTCAGGTAAGAAAGGATTTAGGAGGTTTTCCTTGGACTACGGTCCTGAGAAAGAACAAGTCTACTTACAAGTCTACTTACTGGTAGCTTCCATAATTGATTCCTATTATGGCTGTGCCTGTGATCAGATGCACAGATGCCACAGGAAAACAGCTCTTCAAGTTCTGGGATGTCTGAGAAAAGCAACTCTAAGTCTGGTAAGCTGACCTATTTGACTTTTGCTTTGAGTATACCACCCTTCAGAATTCCAATCTACTTCATTTCCAAGGCCACTGAATCATCTTTCAGCGCAAGCACCTCTGAGCCTCTCCAAGAAACATTGGCCTACATCCTACTAAATGCTGTGTTAAGACTCCATTTGTGAGCAGGTTGGCATGTTTTCTGTGATCAGGCGGGGGATAGACCCCTTGCTGTGAGGGGAGTTAGAGCCTCCAGGTTTTTTTTTTTTAAGTATTTATTAATGAGAGAGAGGTACAGAGGGAAAGGGAGAAGCAGGCTCCATGCAGGGAGCCTGAGGTGGGACTCGATTCCAGGTCTCCAGGATCAGGCCCTGGGCTGAAGGCGTCGCTAAACCGCTGAGCCACCCGGGCTGCCCTGAGCTTCCAGATTTCTTAGAGTGGATCAATGCCCTTCCAAGGAAGAAAGGAGCATTTCTGGAGAACTTGCGGACGGTCAGGAATTGGAGTCACGTTGGCCATTGTCTGAAACCTATCAAGCAGAGGGCAGAGTGACACCTCTTTGGTCTGAGTTTTGGGGGAATAGCTCTTCCTAGGCCCTGGTAGGCCCCTTCTTCCTGAGCTCAGGAAAGGGAGGAAAGGGCTAGCAATATGATGCATAGCCAGTGTCACTGCATTTGGTCCCAGGACCTTGTCTTCTCCCATCTCCAACGATTCCCCTGACCCTCAGTCACCACCTTTGCTGCCCTCACTGGTTTAGGGGAGAATTAATCCTCATTCCTGAGGAGGAGTCCCCAGTAGACTTCTTCTTCTCAGGTTGGGTTGCAAAACTTGTCCATTCATAGTCACACCTGGGAAAGGGAATACAGTTGTCCAAGTAGATCACTGGGCTACCATACTTTGCCCATTGCCCTCCTCATATACTGGCAGCTCCACACCTTCACCTGATCAGCCAGGGTCAGCCACCCCTGCTGCAGTCATGACTTTTCCTGCCTGTGGGTCCTGGATACCAGGAATCCAAGTTGTCTGGGCTGCAGTCATATCCTAGGATTCAATGGGACCCTTGCTGTGTCCCCTGGCAAGAATGAGCCCTCCCTCCTATCCTTTCCCCCAAGCTCTTCTCTTGGAACTAGGCCTCTAACCCTGCAGAGCCAAGTTTGAGATAGTAAACACAAAGTCCCCCATGGGTCAGTGGCAATGGTAGTATTATCACCACACCTACTTCTACACTTTGGTTTCTAGACCCATGTTCTCTTTATTGGGATAGACCACCACAGAAGAGTTCTGTTCAGGGTTCTCAATCCTCAAGGATGGCACCCATCCTCACAGATCATTGCTAAACTATTGCTTCAACTGCTTAAGCAGCAGGCTAATGTTTTGCTTCATTAGGACCATTCTCTGTGGGGCTATATGCACATGGCATACCTTTAGGTAGGATCTTGGGAACCCACAATCTGATTTTCTCTGGACGGTGTGCTATGAATGCCACTGTGCACCTTTTTCCTCATCGAGCTCTCTACCAGCCCTGAGGTTTGCTGGATTATGCAGCTCAAGTTTCACGTCAAGGCCATTTGCTCCACAGCCTGGACGTGTTGTAGAGCCCTTTTCAGCTCTCAACCACAAACAAAGCTGACAGCTTCTTCCAGGTCATTGAGTATGTGGGTTAGAACAGTACATGCCTAGATCTAGAGTATAGCCTCTAGAACCCTCATGGCACCTGTCAGGCACTGGGATTCTTTGCAGTTGTAGATGCAAGATGCCACAATTTCTTTTCCTACAAAGGGATGCCCCAGTGTACCTTAAGCTCTTGAATTCTACAAGATTTTGGGAACTTATTTCCAGAAGAATTGGAGTTTGTCTCCTACCCTCTGAGATACATGTGTTTTACCAAGGCCTCCTATATACTAGCCTCTTCTTACTCCACATGGTCAACATGACACTGAACTGGCTGGGCATCCTGAAGGGAAAAAAAAAAACAATTATGTTGACAGTCCTTCTGTAGTATGGACAGAACAAGTTTAGACAGTCTTGGAAAACTGAATGCATATGGTGATCAGGCTCAGGAGTTAGGCTTGAGTATTATGTCCCTTACCCTTTAATCTTTTGATCCTAATATTCAGCCAAACGTGCTGCTTAATATCGGACATGTTCTCAATCATTTCTACAGTTCTTTGAAAGTCATGGTTCCTTGACTACAATAGTCAACTGCTCTGACCACTTTGCTTGGGTCACTATAAGGGTGTGGAATAATCCCCATTGCTAATTAGGGAGCCAAATTCCATGAACACTTCCCCTGCCTTTAACCTAGTCCTGTAGGAAGTGAACTTAGGGTTGCCATGTCCCACTCACTAGTGGGCCCCCAATAGCCTTCACAAGTGCAGGATCTCCCATTCAATTTCTGGACTCCTGTAATAGATTCTCCCCAGCATGCCCTCTTCACTGGGCCCCATCGCCCCTTTCTGTGCTGCCAAGGTAACTCCAGTATTTCATTTAGAACCTCTAGGAAATTTGTGGAGTAAGGTTCTGCCTGCTGAGTTTCTACTGTCCTGGAGGTCTTAGAGTATATTCCAAGAAAGGGACTCCACATTGACAAGCTCCTTCATTCCATCTTAATTTAAGCCCCTTTAGATCAAGCAGCTTCACTATCCGGTCCTATGTGAACTATCCTGGCTCCTAGAGCCACATGTTTAGACAGCTAGCTGTTTTTGGTAGAGACCAGTTCTGGTTCCCCTGCTTTATCTTCTCCTGGACCATACCATAGAAACCTGATAACCCTTATCAGAAGAGTGGCCCAGTTTCTCGGCTGTGAAGGCACCACCAAGGAAGCCAAGATGGTCCCACCCGAGGACTCTGGGACAGGTGAGATTCAGTACTATGCTCCAGGAAAGCCTGCTGCAACTTCTACAGGAGATGCTGGCTTTGAGCTCAGCTGCACATCAAGGCCAGAGGATTCCCAGGAGTAGGAATTAAGGATCCTGGGGCCTGCTCCACCACGGAGAATTCGAACTCCTGGGAGGAGCCCAGTTTTTATGATGTTTGGTGCTTCATAACCATGTGGCTGGCTTCCTTGCCAGGATGAGGCTCTTGGCTTTTGGTAACCATAGGTAGAGGTGCTTCATGTGGACATAGAGCCTCAGGAATGGTGTTCCTGCAGCCAGACTGGCCATTCACATGTTCCTTCTCCCTCCCTGTCCCAGGGGCTAACACTGCCTAATCAGTGCAAGATTTAGGCTCAGTCTAATCCTGGCTGTGTCAGGAGCCTCTTAGACCCTAGCCTGAGAGCAAGAGCCAGGCTTTGGGGGGGGTAGTTGAATATTTAGCCCCTGAATATTTCATTGAACCAGAGAATGCCTAGATCTTCTGTTTCTCAGCCTCAAGCCCTAGCAGGACTATGGAGGATGTACAGGCATTTCAGAAGCCCTAGAAGCATCACCATTTATTTAGGAATGAACATGAATTATGGAGATGAACACTCAGGTCTCCTACTGGCTCTGAGGTTTTCTCATATTGGAGACTTCTTGGAGGTTTCTCCAAGCTGTGAGGAAACCAGGACCCCCAGGTTCATCCAGAACCACACATGAAGGGTCTATTTTTATATGTGAACTGATTTCTTTCAACACTAGTCAGAACTCAGGCAAAAAGCCTCCAAGATACAGGAGACCCAGTTAACGTTAGAAAGATAGGAGCATCATGGTAGACCACCACCTCAGCCATGCTGGTGGAGCCCTTACTTTGGGTCCTGTACCCAAGGGCCTGCCTGGCCGCATACCTCCACTAGCCCACTCACCCCTGATTTTTTACTTCCGGTCTCTTTAGCATTCTGCAGCTTTCTCTTTTGGCAATCTGGACTTTCAGTTCACCGTTTCACAATACCAAATTCTACCGGGACATATACACGTCAGTTATTTTGTTTAGCACTATACCAAGTGATTAACAATGCCAAAAAAATGCAAGTAACTAGCCATTGTTCAAAAAACAGTGGTGCTATTTCTCTTTTGTGACCTTTTAGACTTTTGTTGTCCTAAAATACCATTTTATTGGTCTTTCTTGACAGGGTTTTTTTCTACTTTAAACAGTGTCTAGATAAAATTCTGTATTTCAAAAAAAAAAAAAATTCAGTGTTCTTTCACGGTCTTGAGTAGTCCCTGTTGTCAGCAGCTTAATTTTAGAGTGGTGGCTGGAAGTGACCTATTCCCTGAAGAAGTCCCCTACCAGAAGATTCTAGAATAGAGAAGTCAGCATACTTGCTAGGGATCTTGAGAGATGAGCAACAAACCAGCAAAAAAAATTTCCTGGGTGATCTTCTGAGCTCCTCGATGCCCTTGCCTGGGCACTGCAGAGGTCTGCAGCCAGGAGATGCCAACAGGCACAGATAAGAAATAGCCCCAAGGAATAACTCCAGCCAGAAGCCTGAGGCAAGGACACCCAATAGGACAAGAGTGCTTTACTGGCACTCTTTTCTGTTTTGTTCCTGCTGATTGCTTGGCACAGCACTTTCTTTCACTTGTGTCTCCAGATTATTCAAACAGACAGGAGAAAAATGATATTTCAGGTGATAACATTCTGTTTTCATTTATGACACAGCACCATCTCTGTAAGTACCAGGTAATGTCCATCCCTCGGTACATATCTGCATTTGCTTTTAGACCATTTCTTTTGTTTAATAATAATAATAATAATAAAGCTAGTTCTATTGAAATGCAAAAAAAAAAAAAAAACACCTCTCACCATTCTTGGTGAGAGGAAAAAATCCCAAACTCCTTTCTGACCATAATGAGCACTACCACAGCAGAGTTCACAGAAGAAGCTGTTCCCTTTACAGTTATTAGGAGAGGGACACCTCCTGGAGTCTGGGGGCAGCAGCACACTTCCCCCTCCAGCTAACGTGGAGGGAATGACTGGAGTCTTGCCATCTGGGCAACACACCTGGAGACCGACCAGGAGAGCTCTGCAGGTGCTTAACTGAATGGACATTTGATCCACAGCTCGTGAAAGTGATGTACATTCTGGGCTGATTAACTACCTGCTCAAATGGGGACATAGGCCTCTTTTATAAGAACAGGCTTATAAGCCTGATTTCTCAATACAGCCGAAAATTACTCCTACTGAGAGCCAGGAAAATTTCAGCTTGAAGGGGGAAGACAGACAAGAAGTGAACACTGAGAACAGATTAGAACGATCAGAGAAGGGTTGTCAGATGCTCCAATGAACAGTTATGAACACTTGAAACAAATGGAAGATAGAAAATCTCGAAATAGAAGACCTGCATTTCAGTTGGAGAACTATTGGACTTTCCCAAGTTCTAACTCACTGGCTGGACTCGAATAGAGAGGACAGAAGAGAATTCATGAACTTGAGGTAGAGCAGAAGTAATCTGTTCAGATTGGGTCAATAGAACCAAGTGGTCTGCAGAACCCGGGCTCCCCTTGATATCATTGAGGTACCCCTAACTCTAGCAAAATGCAGGAAATTGGGTCAGCCTTAAACTTCTAGGTCTATTCTCTAGTTCTACAGAGAATTTCATCTCCCAGGAAGATTGTAGAACAGGCAGGTTAAGAAAGTCCCTTCAGGAGAGTTTGTCCTAGGAATACTGTAGTCAGAGCAGGATCATTGGAAAGAACATCTTCCCCAAGCTCCTGGCATCCTGTATCCCAGGATATCTTTGGTTACAGACCCAAAGACAAGCAGATGGACTTAGTACTGTATACCTCCTCTACTCAAGGACAGAACAGTGACAGACAGAAATAGCCACATCCTTAGAGGCCCGGGGTAGGCAGTAGGGAAGGAGTCCCAGAGGCAGCCCTGACCACTAAGCCCAGCTCTAGGCAAGGGCTTTCCCAAGCTGACCTAGTTCATGGAGCTAGCACCTCTGGCTGGTGAGAGATCAGAGCTCTACTTGGTCCATGTCAAAAAGCCAAGGGACCTCTGCTTTTTGGGATGGGGTGGTGGTGCTAAGAATCTGGCTGTGCTTCAAGCACATGCAAGGAGGATGCTCTAGGGAGAGATGTGCCTCAGGGTCACTACGGTGGTCAGGGATCTGGAACTGGTCAGGAGATACTTTCCAAGACAAGGGCAAGTTGCTGTCTCTGCACTAATGTGAAGAATTGGAAGACCCAGCACATTGGGTCTTGGAGGGCTCAGACCTGTGGAACAGTTCACCCTTACAGCTGCTATTTTGGAGTAGGATGCAGAGCCAAGGCGGCTTGGCTTCATGCAGGCCAGTATAGGGGTGGCCATGCCACGTAGTATACAACTTAACAGATAACATGGAAGGATCTAGGGCAGAGAGAATACAATATGGAGCTAACAAAAAGCCTCAGTTGATTGATCACAGATTCCTAGAGAAGCAGCATGCCTAGTCCTGCTAGTTTGATAGTCAATTCCTCTCCTGCCGGGGTCCTGGGAGTGATACATGCCTAGAGAGGGGTCACTAAATGCCTGCAACTTTCCAGTGACTGAACTATCAAACTGGATGTCCTCTGACACAAGTAATCACAAGCTCATACTGCATAGAAGGTCAGTACAACAAATTTGAGACCAAGCTAACTCCGAGGTCAAAAGACTCCAGTTTCACCAGGTTACCATCTTGAGTCTGAGGGTTATTCCCATTTAATCTCTGGTCCTGGTTTGAACCTTGATCCTAAGGCTCATGCTGACTTGACTTAGTTTGTGCATGAGGGTCAGGCCTGACTTGAAGTCAAGCTCAGCCTGACTTGAAGGCGTTTTAAGAACTTTGGCCAGACTCCATCCTCTGTACATATTGTGCTGAGGTCTCTCACCTGGGGAGACCCATCACTGTCCTTCAAACCTCGGGGAGGTGGGAGTAAAGCGGTATTTGAGAGGATTCGGTCATTTGACCTAGGCCTGATGCATTCTTTAGAAGAACACAAGTTTGGCCTTGTGTGGCCCTGGAATCTCCTGTGTTCGATGCCTGTCTAGAGGCCCACGGAGAATCTGGTTTCACTGGACATCAGCAGGGGTACCAGTGTCCTAGAAGTGGAGTCTATCCTGGTGGTAACTCTAGAGGAGGTGGCTGGTTTCGGACTAGAAGGCCCCCCCCCCCCCCGCCTTTTTTTTTTTTTTTTTTAAACACCATACTTGGTTTGCAGACATGAACTTCCCAGCTTCTCTGGGCTTCTGGTTAAGATTTTTTTTTTAAATGGTATCAGCCAGCTTCCTTTCCTTCACTCCAGGGCTACAGGCTCTCCCTGAACAGAAGACTTCAGGTCACCTTTTTCTATTTCGCATTGGCTCAGCCTTCTTTGACTCTTCTTGCTACGGTCCACTTGTTACCACAGACTGTTCTCTGGTTAACTTTCCCTTGTCTTGGTTCCCTGTAGGAACCTGTCAATGGTTTCTGTGTGTGTGAATTTGTAAGAATATTCTTGTATAAACTACTAGTACCATGATCAAAAGTTTGTGCCCAAACTCAAGGTATAACAAGCATGTGTAGTTTTTACATAAGATACACCTGAGGAAAAAAACCCTCTTTATCCCTGACCCCTAAGACCCAACTATCTTGAATTCCAAGGTACTTTTCACCTTGTTAGCCAGTTAAAGACAGCATAGGGCTTAAGAGGCACACTTCTCCTTGACCTTGCCAAGGAAACCAAGGGTTCTTGCAGAACACAAGACGTTGCTAGGTAGGATGCTCCTACTTCATCTACAGAGGATTCAAGCAGTGTCCTGTCCTAGTGAGCACAGTTATGTATGAAGGTCAAGGCCCACACTGCAGACCCAGAAGGGTGATTGGTCAGGTTCCTGAGTGAAAGCTGGCTCTCCACTCCATCTCCTCGATCTTTGGAGTGCTGTCATATTTGATTGTACCAGGAAACTGGGCATTTGTGGCCAAAGTTCTTGTTCCCTGATGGTACGTTGGGAGATCCTTTGTTTGGAGTTGTGGTCCATGCTGGTGTTCTAGAACAAGACCACCTAGCAGGAGGCACAAGGAAAGGAGAAGCTCTGAGCAGAATTTAATGAGAATTTAAGCTTCAAGCAGTTCACTGTCAAAGCTATTTGCTCTTATTGGTCAAGCTTGGTTCCTCACTTCACTTTCTTGAACTTTTTTCATACCGGCCTCCCTACCTCGAGTATCCAGCAATTGTTCATCCTTCCTGAAAAAAGGTTTTTTGGGCCCATTCTCACTTCCACTGCCATGTACACCCTGGGCCAAACCACATCTTGATTTCTACATGGTGCTCTTAACTGGTCTCTTCCCTACCACCCGTCTTCTACAACAAGAACTTAAGGCTCTTAATGGCTATTTTTTCCGCATGGAGTGAAATGGGAATCTAGTGGTGAGCTTTAAGTAGAAGACCAAACACAAAGTCCTTGCAAGATCTCTGACCTGAGACTTTCCTATACTCACTTGGCTATATGGTCTACACCACTGACTAGAGAAGGGGCTCCTTGGTGGTGGAGGCACATTTGCTCCCTTAGATTACCACTATACATTATAGGTACTCCATATTTGTTCATTTAAATTCGATTTGTCAACCTACTATAACAACCAGTGCTCATTCTATCAAATACCCTCCTCAGTGTCTGTCACAGCTACCCTATCCCCCCACCCACCCCTCATTCTGCAACCCTTTGTTTCCCAGAGTTAATCTCCCTCTAATTCCAACCCCCCTCAGATCCCCTCCTTTCAATCCCTTTCACTATTTCTTATATTCCACGTATGAGTGAAACCATAGGATTTGTCCTTCTGATGGACTTCACTCAGTATAATACCCTCCAGTTCCACCCCCACTGAAGCAAATGGTGGTTGTCATTTTTAGTGACTGAGTAATATTTCATTGCATATACAGACCACATCTTCATCCTTCACCTGATGAAGGACATGGAGACTCCTTCCATAGTTCGGCTATTGTGGACATTACCGCTATCGTGGTGCAGGTGTCCTAGCATTTCACTACATATCTTTGGGGTAAGTGCTCAGTAGTGCAATTGTCGGGTTTTGGGTATTTGACTTTGAGGAACCTCCAGTTTTCCAGAGTAGCGGTACCAGTTTGCATTCCCACCAACAGTGCAAGAGGGTTCCCCTTTCTCCCACATCCTCTCCAATATTTGTTGTTTCCGGTCTTGTTCATTTTCGCCATTCTCGCTGGTGTCAGGCGGTCTCATTGTGGTTTTTGACTTGTGTTTCCCTGATGGCAAGTGATAGAGCATTTTTTCACATGCCCGTTGGCCATATGTAGGTCTTTGGAGACACTTCAGGTCTTCTGCCCCTTTAGTGACTGGATGGTTTACTTGGGTGTTGAGTTTGATAAGCTCTTTATAGATCTTGGATACTAGCCCTTTATCTGATAGGTCATTTGCAAGTATCTTCCCCCACTCTGTAGGTTGTCTTTTAGTTGGTTTCTTTTGCTGTTCAGAAGCTTTTAATCTTGAAGTTCCAAGTTCATTTTTGCTTTGGTTTCCCTCACCTTTATTAGTTTGGTCTTGCAAGATGCTGTGGACAAATTCAAGGTTTTTGTCCATTCTCTAGGATGTTGTATTCTTGTCTCACATATAGATATTTCAGCCATTTGGAGTTTATCTTTGTGTATGGTGTAAGAATGGTCCAGTTCCATTCTTCTGCATGTGGTGGTCCAATTCTCCCAGCACCATTTTTTTTTGAAGAGTGTCCTTTTTCCAGGGGATATTCTTTCCTGCTTTATCCAGTATTAGTTGACCAGAGTTTAGGGTCCATTTCTGGGTTCTGTTCCATTGATCTAGTGTCTGTGCCAGTGCTATAATGGTCTTAATGATCAGCTTTGTGATACAGCCTGAAATCAGGCATCATGATTCCCAAGCATTGGTTTTCTTCTAGATTGACTGATTTGTTGGCATATGGTTGCTCATACTTTAAGAGTCTTGTATTTCTTCGGTATTGGTGATCTTTCATTCATGATTCAGTGTTTTTAAATAAGGCCAGACAAGAAAAAGGACCATTAAAGTGAAAATTTTTAAAATAGCAAAAGGGGAAAAGAAAAAAAAAAAGGTGGAGTAGATAATAGAGTCTCCCAAAGGGGACCCTAGAGGGTGATCCTCCTGGTTTAGAATGGATTTCATTCTGTATGTTTGAAGATGCTCAATTCTAAATTTAAGTAAACCAGAAATACTCATCAACTACAAAAATGTAAAGATAGAAGAGGGGGGCAGACTGGGAAGAGACTGTAGTCTCACAGAATGAGCCAACATGGTGTTCCAATTGGTTTTGGGTGTATCTTGATCCAGGCGTTTTATCATTGGAAAACAAAATGAGACAACCCCCCCCCCCCCATATCCCATGGGTCTACCAGAATTAAGCTGACAACATTGAAGGGAATCCAGAAGAGATCTATCTAAAACATGTAATTGTAGCAATATGAAAGTCCAAAAGGAAAAAGCTTAGAAACAAGTTGGTAAAATGTAGCTAAGGTGGGAAGAGAAAAATCTTGGGAATTTTTAACTTTATACAAAAACAAGTTGTGATTAACGAAAGAGGGTGGGTTTTTTGTTCAAAATTTATTCGTGAGAGACACAAAGACACAGGCAGAGGGAGAAGCGGACTCCCTGCAAGGAGCCCAGTGTGGGACTTGATCCCAAATCCTGGGATCATGACCTGAGGTGAAGGCAGATGCTCAACTGCTGAGCCATCCAGGCATCTCCAACCCTCTTCTTTATGCTGTTTTCCCTTTCAGCCCTGGAGCTTTCCAGCGCTGCTTGTCCAGTGAGCTTGCTTTTCCTTTATTCTACTGTAGTTCTGGGGAGGGGCCTGTTGCATGGATTCTCAGGTGTCTGTGCCTGAGAGGAGATGCCCTGCCTCTTGCCAGGTGCAGGACTCAGTATGAGCTGTTTGTCCTGTGAGGCCTTTGTTCCCTAGGTCTTGCCCCTTCCTAATGAAAGTCGAGGAGAAAAAAAAAATGGAGGCCGCCAGATCTCCAGAGCCAAGAGCTCTGTGTGAGTACTGAACCGGGGCCTCCTCGTCCACACTGGTCCAGATGCTCCCGGGGACAGGTGAAGATGCACCAATCTGTACAACTTGCAGGGTGCCCAGTAGCAGGAAAGCTCTTGTTTTCCTGTGCCCTCCGCATTTCCACCAGTCTCCCTGGGGGAACAGGATAGCCAGCTTTGTCCACTTAGGTGTCCTCAGATCCAGGGCCCTGCGCTCCTGGACCTACACTCCCAGGGACCCCGTTCTCCTGAAGGGAATAGAGGACAGCCACCTCCATTGCTGGGCTCTAGGGCAAAGAGCTCTGGAGCAGGCCCATGTAACTGGCAGGCTTCTCCCAAATGTCCAGGAGGGTTGTGGTGCTCTGGCCCTTTACCGAGATCAGGCCACGATTTGCTATGAGCTTTCCTCCGGGTGCTCCTCCACTAGGGTCTTCAGGAATCTTGAAGCTTCACTGCCCCCTCCCTGAGTCTGCTCTACTTCCCTGCTAAGCACTTTTCAGTCAGGGAAAGCTCAGGCATGGATTTTTTTTTTTTTAAGTTCCCACTTGCCCATGGCTGGGTTTTCATGCCTGGAAGCTTGTGGGGGCTTCACTTTCACCTAGACTTGTCATGGTTCCCCCCCTTCCACTACCTGTCAGGAGCAAAAACTGTAGCATTCCAGCCGTTCTCTTTACATCTCAGGTTGTATTCATAGGTGTTCAGGATGTTTTGAAAGTTATTTAGGGAAGTTTGTGGGAGCAGGAGTTGAGGACCCCTACACTTCCCCCATCTTGCCTTGACCACTCTAGGTACTCCATATTTGAATGGACTAGCATCCATTAGTTATAGGCCACATTGTTCGCCCCCCCCCACTAATGTTCTATAGGATACAAATGGGTTTTTCCTTCTACTGAAAATACAAGCAGAAAAGTAGGTCAGTGGGAAACCCTGGTGGCTTTAGCTTTGCTGGTTTAGTGGTTTTCCACTGGTAAATAAGTCTTAAGTTACCTGCCCACACATGGTTAGGGCACCAAGCTGGGTTGAGACTCAAGAACCACATACAGAAACCCACTTGTATAGGTAGGTACAGCCATATTACTAGTTGAACTGGTTGGAAGCCCCACCTGGCCAGGCTTCCTAGAGCTCCAACATCAACCAAATAGGCAAGGACTTGAATGGAGACCTAGGAATTGCTTATTGGGCAATTCTTGAGTAGGTACCAGCCTCCAAGGGATTCTTTGAACCAGTCTAGGCCTAGGAGCCAGAGTCTGGGGAATGAGGTCTAGAGGAAAACAAGCTGAGTGAGTTGTACTGGCTGTGGCTTTCTCTGAACATTTTCAGCCTATTTCCTAGTGTCCTTGGAGGCCCAAGTCCCCTTCAGCTCTATACTTGTATAGACTTCTATAGAAGTCTAGAGACTTCTATAGTCTCTACCATGGTTGTCTTAAACTACACATAGTTCCGAGGATCCAGAGAGCCACTTGTGTTTTTACTACCCACGATGTGCCACACGGACAAGAGTCCTGCTCAGAAGACAGGAGAAAGCAGGATTCCATTTGCTGTTTCTGCAGCTGTAACAGAAGGTCACATGGCCTACTTTAGGACATCACCAGTGAAGCCTTTTCTTTCAGCCTCTCAACACCCTGGTCTTACCAGGCTGCAGACAAGATGAGAGAACACTTGCCATTATCTTGTTCTAGAGGCATCAGGCATAGTCATTAAGGAGTGAGGTGGTTAGGATAGTTGCCTTAGGCTCTTTGATCTTCACCTCCATCTTCAGAGGTGGGGACATGTTGAGCTGGAAGGAAAGGTGACCTCGTTTCCCTTGGAGTATCCCAGGAACCCCCCACTCCCACACCTATTTCTTAGCAGGAAACACCTCCAATGCGTTTCCATCTTGAAAGATTGTACCAAGTCAACAGCAAGGCAGGTTTATAGATTTTACTAAGCCTCAGCAAATAAATAGGAGTGTTCCAGTTGCTCTGTCAAAGTGAATTACTTTTTGGAAGGCCATTCCGATGTGTTCCCCTCACCACTTCACACTCTGAAGCCAGGCATGAAGCCTAGAACACGGGTTTTACTGCAGAGTGCATAGAGCGCATTTCTGAACACCAGTTGCCATATTCGACATGACAGCTTGGGGACGGTTACAGTTAGTGAAGCCCACTGAATGTATGACACTAGAATGGATAAGCCATAGTAGGTTTATAACGAAATACCATACAGCGGTGGAGAACTGCTACAAATAATATGCAGAAGTTTCAGATAAGGGTGAAGAACTATATAGAAATGGAGTCCTGTGGTATATGAAGTTCAAAACCGTTTGTGTTTTCACTTTTTTTTTTTCATTTTAGTTGAGTCTGTATTGTACAGGAGAGCATAACTTAAGCTCCGAATAGAAGTCATAGCATCTTCCAATGAATTCTAGGTAGCAAACGAAAAAACTAATTACAATAGTTTTCCAGTGACTAACTATTCAGGATGCCAAAGTAAAACAGATTCCTATACAAATTTCAAAGAAAGCTAGAAAATACATTAACAAATATTGAATTCAGAATAATTTCTGCTCAGAAATCAACTGAAATGTAAGGTGCACTTTTTTAGATAGAAGATAAATCTCTTTCACTTAAAAATAATTTTTTCGTGCATTCCAATGGTCATATGAAAAAGACATATACTTTATTTTCATTCTAACCCTGAGGAAAGAAAAACAAATGTGGAGTAGCATACTAAGAACTTAAACTCCACACTTTTCACAACTGGAAATAGCAAGTAATGGAAGAAGTCCAGGACTACATTTATTCAGGCTTCCACACACATCAGTTTAAATTCCCCAAAATTAAAATTTGGGCAACTGGTACTAGTGGCATTATACTTTTAGTCCCTACACTGGTTTAAACAAAACAAAATTTGTATTTACCACGTAGGAAATTTCAGCTCAGCAATATATAGGGACATTATAGTTTCATTGCTTAAGAAGCTCTATTCAGAAGAAAAATATGAATAAGGTCTATGCACACATCTCTTTCACTACAAAGAGGTCAGCTGTTACAGGGGAGTTAATGAGAGGAAAAATGTGGAATTTCATCACAATGGAATATGGGAAGCGCTGGTATTTCCTCTTTGCCATTACAATTATTCTTCTTAGGATGAAACTTGGAATTGCAAATTTAGCTGACTTTGCCAGTTTTCAACCTTTGTAAAGGAAAAAATAAGTTCACTCCATGGGCCAGAAACCCCAAGCAGCAGTTGGGAGTAAGAGGGCAATAACAATGCAGTGAACCTGTTTTCTTCAGTTGTTATCAAGAATGGGTTTCCCCGCTATGTACTTCACCTCATTCGCTGGGCTGTTGACCACCATGCCTGTGCTTTCGTCTAAACCAGTAAGTTGCATTGTAGCTCCTAAATATGAGTCCACAACTGATCCTAGTAATCCAGCCAGACCCCCAAATGCAATAATTGGCCACTGGGGAGCAGAAATGCCTAAATCATTAATGAAGACCAACTGTGTGAGGAAGTAGGTGATGCCCACAAAGGTACCGCCAAGTAGACGGGAGACAAGGCCAACCACCGTGACCCCTCCATTGGTCCCAACTGGAACTTTTTCCCAGGTTGTTATTAGCCTCGGCGGGCTTTTACTCAGAACCGGGCCCACTTCTGAAGCCCAGGTGTCTCCAGCAGAGCAGGCCAGTGCAGCCAAGAGAGACAGACACATCCAGGAAGCGGTGTACTGCTTGGAAAAATCTATCGGGATCTCCCCGGGGCCATTTTCTATCATGTACAGCAGGGCCAGCTCTGTGGGCACAGCCCCATTGCAGAACACCTGAACCCAATTCCTCTGCCCACCTTCTTTGTATTCTGAATCTAGACGCTTCTTTATTTCTCCCTTCCATTTAGTGAGTTTTGAAGAAGAAAGGAAAAACATCAGCAAAGAGGTAAAAGAGCTGAAATTTGCAATGGTTAGGATAAATCCAACCACAAGCCCTCCCAAGGCCCCACTGTGGTCTAGACTTTTCTTTTTAAAGCCATTGGAGACGATCAAATCAGGAACGACGACAGAGAACAGCCAACGCCAAGGAGAAATAGGGTGTAAGTTGCCGTAGTAGGTGCTGGCGGTCAGAGACACCACCCAGAAGGCCAGGGAGATGCAGAGCGCGAGGCTCAGCAGCACGCCGTGGGCATCATCCTCAGGCACCGCGTGCGCGCGCGGCCGGCGGCCTCCAACGTGGGCTTGGGCCCCGGGCCCACTCACAGGGCGGGGTCGCCGGCCCGGGGCTCGCGGGGGCGCCAAGGCCAGGCCCGCATCACCCGCGCCGCTCCCCTCCCTGTGTTTTCACTTCTATCACTTGATAAATCTTGCCTTTGATAAGGATCAGGGGCAGCACAAGGAAAGTGTCTGGGCTTGTCAGTAATGACTTCATCTTCCTGGATCAGTTTCATGCAGGGGATTCACTTTAACACTTCACCAACGCAGTAGAGTAAGGTTAGAGGAACACCACTGGAAAGCACATAGGAGTTCAGGCTCAGTCCAAGCTTTGCAAATTTGCCTCTCAAGGTTTTTGCCCAGTTCCCGGTAATTGGGTCTTTGCAATGGGGCCCTGGAGATCCGGACTTCCCCCAGGAACCTGCTGGTTACAACGGAAAACACCCTTGGCTGGGCTGACCTCAGGGAAGTGGGGTGGAATTCCTAAGGCTGCCAGAACCATTTTGCGGTTGACTCCTTAGCACTACAGGTTTCAACAACTTGAAGGAAGATTTGGCCTGTCTTCTGGGAAGAGAGGTCTTGTCTACTACTTTGCTGAAATCTAGTATTTTTCATCAGTATTAGGAGCTTGAAAAATTGCTACTAGTTGAAAGGACAGACATCCTTTGTGACCACACAGCCAGTCATTGACGTGGTGGGACTTTCCTGGACTCTTGTCTGCTTTGGACACTGGTGATGCACCAAGGAGCAACAGTGAGGACTTGTGTTATACCCACCTCCTCAGGCCTTGTGAGCCTGCTTTCTATGGTCCAGAAGGCCCTGCAGGAGGGGACTCCAATTTGTTGGAACTCCAAGTCTATTGGAGCTTGGAGTATAGAGAATGCTACCTCCATGGCCCCCATCTCGGTATAGTCAGCAAGTTGCACTCCCCTCTGCTCCTAGTCTGTGCAAGACCAGCTCCTATCCACCATGCTCTTCAATTCTGCTACCTTCACCTCCATCCTCTAGCGCAGATTCAAAGATCAGTTTTATGTCTGGAACACCCTTCCTTACCTCCTCAGCCCCTTGTTTTGTGTGCTTTTAGGTCTTTGAGCTTCTGCTCCTTGCATGGATCACGGTAACTGTGTGAAGGCAGGTCTGTGTGGACCAAAGCCTGGTCACATACAAAGGAGCTCAAGAGGTTCTCCAACCAAGGCCCCCCTCAACATATTAGGTTTGAATTTGAAAAAACTACTCCATATTCTTAGGGCAGAATATTCAGGGAGATACCATAATAGTGGTTAGGTCATTTGTCTAAGCTCATTAGCCATGTACACGAAGAATTAACCCCAATATTAGCTATGGGCTTTGTGGGAGATATTTGGTCCATGTAGGTCCATTGATGGACAGATGTACCACCTGGTGGTATATATTCACAGCAAGGGAGGGACACTGCATGTGAGGGAGGCAGAGGGCATGTATGGAATTCTATAGTTCTGCTCAAGTCTTGTGAACTAAAACTGCTTAAGGTTTAAAAAAAAAAGAAAAAGAAAAAAGCAATGCCTAAGCTACATTCACAGAATCAGGTATCTAGAAGACTGATCAAACTTTGACAGGCCTCACAGCATTTTCTAGGTTAGTCACATTCAACCATCATTGGTCATTTCAGTAGAGGGTTCTCCGGAGACCATGTTGGAGAAGTGTCTTGTGCCAGGATTGCCTTGAAGTCTAGTAATAAAGATCGTCAACATCTCCAGTTTTGATCAAGGGTAGTGCCTATCCTCTCCACTATCCAGTCATTCAACCAGGTGAAGTCCAGAACTGAAGGCTCCTGCCCTATGTGCTGGGACAACTTCCTCCTCGATTAGACCCCAGTCCTGTGGCAGGTAGCCACCAAGCCATCCCCTAGTCTGGCCTATGTACTGGGTACATGAGTATGAGACTCTAAGGCCTCCAGATATCTAAGGTGGGAGCCCTTTTGCTGACAAGAGTTGGCTCTTTCTAAAGCCACGTGGCAGTACTTCTACAGAGACTTTTAACCAAACTTAATGCTATCTTGGTATCTGATAGTCCCTTGCTAAAGTTAAAAACATGGAGAACGTTTTGTAGGGAGGATGACTGGAAATGTTAAGTTTCAGTAGCAAAGTTGATACTCAGGAAAGCCCCCTGGGGAACATCTAGGTACCACTGAATGGCTGCTGGCAGTGCCCTTTGACATGTGGATCTTCAGTCAGGATGCCAAGGTAATTCTTTCCTAGCACCAAAAAACCTTGGATTCTACTCCAATCTTGGGTTTCACATTTTAAGTGCTTTGGGGCATCCAGATTTTAAGTAAAATGTAATAGCCAAGAAGCTAGCATATCTCAAAGATGGTCCTCCTTACAGGTATCAGGAGTACCATTTGCCAGGCTTGTTCATCTGATACAAGTCACCATGGGCTTAAGTTCACACATGGGCCTAGCTTTCAACCCCCTAAGCTCCTTCCCAGGATTCCCCATCAGACATGGATTTTGGAGGATTTGTGGAAGGGGTGGGGGGCCTGCTAGGAGATGCCACTGTATTTAGAAACCATGGTGGCAGCACCATTGCCCAATTTATAACCCAACACGAAGGGGACACCAGCTCTCCTCAGCCCCTTCTAAACTTCCGAATAGCTCCTAAACACCAAGATACCAAGAAAACCATCAGTGCAAGGATAGCAGGAACCTGAAGCAGCATCAGTTTTAGGCTTTCTAAAAATAAGTGTGGGATGGGGAATTGTGGAGATCTAGCTGGTTTAAGGAAGATGGTGAATCACAGAATCCTCCGTGTTTGGAGCACCTAGGAAATTCTAGTAGGGACCAGTAGTAGGCATTACAACACACTGAATGGCAGCTCAGAAGAGTGCTACTGGAGGAGAGCGGGGGCGGACGGCAGGGAGAGCAAGCACCTACTGCTAGTTGAAGCTATGAAGTCCTGAGACCAAACCTAGAGCAGGAGTGATAGGGACCAGCTGAAGAACAGCTTGCAAAGGAGACCTGAACAAAATAGCTGGAGACTTGTCAATCCCTGGGCCAGGTGTCAGCTGGGCCAGAAGCCCTTTAGACCTAGATCTGCCAGGGAGATTGAAGAGGTTGAAGTCTGTTTGGGAACATTCAGACCCCAGACCTTTAGGAAGGTCTTGCAAATGTGGTAAGGCACTAGTGTTAGTGGGGAAATGGTTTTCAGGATAGAGATCCTGGTTTTGTGATAAACTCAAGGTCTAGAAGGAGTTGAAATCCCTCCAGAAGATGGTGGGGGTGAGGGGTTAGAGAGAATCCTAGAAAATAGATACATTTTTCCAGGGCAAATAACCCCCAGGGAGTGACAGATCCCTTACAGGCTTTCTACAACCGAGAAGCCCCCCTTGAGGGACCAGGAGGACCACCAAGGTATTGGCAGAACAGATATGGCATCCTGGCAGGACTCCCTGAACTCCCAGGTAGGCAACCAAGGGATAGTTATTCATCCAACCCAGAAAACTACCGTTTGGAGCACCAGGCACAAGATGGTTTCCAGGTTCACCATGACCTGTACAATCAGAAGCCCTGTCAGCAACATTGGACACGTTTCTCGAGGCACACTAGTATGTGAAGTCCCCAGCGAGCCGCTGGGTTCCTGACCTAGTTCTCTGGAGGCAGAGAAGAGAGAACCCAAGAAGATACTAATAAGGAAAGAAGATCCAAGATTGGTCTGGGTCCCTAAGGTAGAAACTACGGCTCCCCCAGAGCCCTGAAGACCTCAGCCTTGATAGAGACTATAGCACAGATTCACCTAGATTTCACCTCTGGAGAACAGGGAGGTCCCGGAATAGAGTGGTGTCCGGTCCTCCATTCACAGGAAACGGCACAGAATTTAGGGTAGGAGGCAGCCAGCCCTGTTCTTCGGCAGTTGTGCTCCAAACCCTTACACTTCGGGCAGGTTGTCTAGGAGGATAATCCCTCCATGCTTTTGATCCCCTGAAAGGGATTGCAAATAGGATCTGCTTCTTGATCCTGGAAGAGGGAAAGATACAAATGGTATGTATTAGGAAGACGAGGGCTTGACCTTTGCAGACTGATCTACAAGGTTAGGGCAATAAGTTTAGACTTTTTGCTTCTCACCACCAGGATTTTTTTTTTTTTTTGAGCTCGAGTGACTGATGGAGATACTGCTTTTGACTCATTCAGGTTGAGCAATTCCCCTAATACTTTTCATCCCTTCATTCCTTAAGACCTTAAAGCCACCTGTGGCTCTTAAAAGCCAAGAAGGCTACTTCACCAGCTGTGCTAAGAATGGAGGAATCCGTTAGAATAGGGAGTCGGCTTTGTAGGTTTTTCCTGTTCCCCCCCCCCCCATTTGGTGCTTTAATACAGTCCATGCTGCACAACTTCGGCGGCAGTACTTCCAGCCCATGTTAGTGGGACCACCTCCCCTCGGAAGTCCCTAGTGTTGGGGTCTACTCTTGGACTCCATTCTAAGTACAAGCAGATCTTGTGAAGCCATTTATTCCCCCTGACTGCTTGGCCATAGGCAGTTTGGGTTTTGTAGTTTTAAGAAGCAGGTACTTAAAACCCATCGCAAGAATGGAACAGCAGTCCATCTGTACGTTCCTGATCAGCACTTGTGAGGTAACCTGGTTGATGAAAACCTTGCTGCTCACTCCCTCACCCCCTCACCCCCTAGAAGAGCTCCTGGCCTAAAATCTTTTATTCTGATTTCTTCACCCCACCTTCCTGCCTAGAAGACCATCCCAATTTTGTACAGATCCTTGGAGCAGCTCTCTACTTGTGTGGAATAGCTGCCTATTCATGAATAGCTGCCTATTCATGAATGGCTTAGTAAAGCCAGTTAGAGCAAACAAAAAGTGTGGTCTGTGTATACCGCAGAATATTTCTCAGTCACTAGAGACGACAAATACCCACCATTTGCTTCGATGTGGTTGGAACTGGAGGGTATTATGCCGAGTGAAATAAGTCAATCGGAGAAGGACAGACATTACATGTTATCATTCATTTGGGGGAATAGTGAAAGGGAATAAAGGGGAAAGGAGGGGGAAAAAAAGGAAATATCAGAAAGGGAGACAACATGAGACTCCTAAATCTGGGAAACAAACTAGGGGTGGTAGAAAGGGAGGTGGGCAGGGAGTGGGGTGACTGGGTGATGGGCACTGAGGGGGCAACTTGATGGGATGAGCACTGGGTGTTATGCTAGATGTTGGCAAGTTGAACTCCAATAGAAGACAAACAAAAACAAAAACCCACCAGAAGCTGGGTGAGTCACTCTCAACTAAAGCCCTCATTTGAGGAAGAGCCACAGCTGGGCTCCGGAAGTTAGCTATCAGGATAGAAGGTTAACAAGATCCCTTCATTTTAAAGCCTGGTCCTGATAACCCTCCATCACAAAAGGTATGCTCCTAGTACTATACAGGAGGATACTATGCTCACAAAGAGCCTCATTTTCAGAGCTGTCCTGGGATGGCACTGGAGATCTCTTGGGCTCAAGTTCTTGAAAGGAACTTGCTGCCTTGAAAGGAAGCTTCAAGGGAAGGTATAGTCACCTCCAAAATCCAGCCACAGGGCTAGGCTTTGATGGATGCCAGGTCATCTGGGACCCAAGCTAAATGCCTGTAGGGATCTTCTATCCATTTAAGTAGATCTTGATTCAAAAGTATCCTCCAAAGCACAGCTGGTACTAATATGGCCACATGCAGTATTTGTCAGACTGTCCCCTAATTGACATTAGGCCTTAGGGCTATAGAAGAAAGGCCAGCTAGATGTCAGCGCTCTGGACCCTGATATTAGGGAAAATGCTCTGAATGTGGTTACTCCGTGAAAGCACCCAGGATTCAGAGCTGTTATCTTTAAGCAGGCAGTTGTCTACTGGGCACACACGCTGGTCACATTTAACTCCATGTTCAATTTAGTCAACACCTAGAGCTTCAGACCAGTGTCCTGTCCTGTTGTGCATGTTATGGGAATACTAAATTTTCAGGTCAGGAATCTGGGAGAGCTCCCCAACCGCTCCTCTTCACAAGTAGCAGAGGTAGGGGGCGAGTGTGGTGTCTTGATATAGACGACAGAACCTGGTTCCTTAGCTCGGGTCTTTAAGTCTGGTCAAGTTCATTAGGCATGGACCAAGACCGACTGCAGGACTTGGTAGTGTACATCTGATAGCCACCCCAACTTCCACAGCTCACCAGGGGACTTTAGGATTGGTCTTACTTCCGTAACACCTGGAAGTTCAGTGGTCCTTACTTGGCTTTAAACTTCATTGCCAATCTCCAACCACACCTGTCAGGAAGAACAGGGATGCTCTTACCTGGAGGCTTTTCAATAGTCCCTTGCTTTCTTAGGAAGGCTTAAATAGGTTTACTCAGGAGAAAGAGGCAGAGACAAGCAGAGGGAGAAGCAGGCTCCTTGCAAGGAGCCTGATGCAGGGCTCAATCCCTGATCTGGGACACAGAATCACACCCAGAGCTGTAGGCAGATGCCCAACTACTGAGCCACCCAGTCACCCCCTAACGGAGCCTCTGTCTCGCAGAAAGTAGACTGGGAGTTGCTAACCTTTTCTGCAACCAGCTGTTCATTTTATTGCTGCAGTATAGTCCGAGCCCAGGGTCCAACACTGGGTATTTGGGCCAACCTTTGCTAGTTTTTACCACTTGAATTCAGTAAAGACTTTCCCTTTACAAAGCGAATTCTTATTAGATACTAGGCTACACTCAAGCCCAGAACTGTAGAGCCAGAGGAACAGTTCTTGGGAGTCCCTGAAGGTCTTCAAACAGAAGTTAAAGAAAACTCAAGACCAGACAAACCACAGGTAAGGAAAGCAGAAACAAGGGAGCCTGAAACTTCAGGCAAACCCAATCCGTGGAGATCTGAGCACATCTAAGGGGCCACCCTGAGTGCAAACTTGCGTGCAAACTTGCTCAGTCCAGTATTCTGCTCCTGTTTGGAGGCCTTCTAAACTTTGCCAGGAGTATAGTCTAGCTGTGATTCATTCATCTGGAGCCCGACCAGATGGATTCATCTTAGAAGCAACCACTATTCTGAAACTGAACATAGTTCAGGGCAGATCCCCATGTCAGAGGCCCTCAACAAAACCCTGTGCTTAGGAGATCTGGTTTTGTACTCCAGGATCTGGAAAAGCACTCAGTTGGGATTTTCAGAGTATTCTTATGGACCTAATACTCAAGTATTTTGAGAAGCTCCCCACACCCCTGCTTGGGAGGAGACGGCACAAGCTGCTCTACATCTGAGCCTGTACAAGCGTACCTTGGGTCCTTACACTCTTAAGAAAAAGTGGCAACCCTGCACGGAGTAAGTCTATCTGTGCCATTTCCACTCCCTCCTATACCATTTGTCTCTGCAGCACATTTTGATAGTTCATGAGATTTCATAATTATGATCTGTGATCAGTGACCTTTGAGGTTATAATTCTGGTTTCAGGTCACCATGAACCACAGCCATAGGATCGGAAACGGACAGGAGTGTTCTGACTGGTCCACACACCTGGTACTCTCGTCTCGTCTGTTCAAGCTTCCCTGAGACAAGAGTAAGCCAGTTAATATACAGTGATCTCCGTGTAAGAGATGGAACTCTTCCTTCCACTTGAACGCTTCAAGTCAAAAAACAAGCTTAGCGGAGAAGGTACACTGAATGCTGATAGGCCCAAATCTGGGCCTTGTGATAGTTATACAAGTTGTGAATGCAAAGGAAAAGTTCTTGAAGTTGGTACTTCACCAGGGACCACAGGAAGGATAAAACCAGCAGCCTTAATGCAGACATGGATATAAAGTTCGAGTGATGGAGCTAGAGGGTCAAGTCTGGCTCAAATTCCCTCAAACTAAAGCTTAATCCAGAGCAAGGCCAACTCTCCAATTTTGTGTGAGTGGAGGGACCCGGGGATGCTCAAGTTTGAGGCCGGCAGAGGTCCGTTCTTGAGGTTCAAGAAGTGGTCTCCATAATAGAAGCACAAGCCGATACAGCAAGTTCTCTAGAAGATCTAGCTAAGATAGTGAAGATTTCCACTATAGCGTGAACAGCCTTGTATCTTAGGACGCCATCTAGGGACTTCTAGTAGATTGGGGCCAGGAGTTCTGAGAAACAAGCTG
Source organism: Vulpes vulpes (assembly GCF_048418805.1). NCBI lineage: Eukaryota > Metazoa > Chordata > Mammalia > Carnivora > Canidae > Vulpes > Vulpes vulpes. Next base: position 2,423,145 of record NW_027325668.1, read on the forward strand.
CCACTCTTGTCAGGGGCAAATGCAGCTGGTGACTAGATTGAAGCCTGTGTTCCTTGGCCATTCCAAAAATCCTAGGGCCCTTAGGAATTACGCTAAATCGACCCTGCCTGTGCTCCAACAATGGAGCAACAAAGCCTGGATAGCCGTTAACATGGCTTAGAGTATTTCAAGCTTACTGCTGAGACCTGCTACTCAAAAGATCCTTTTCTAGTTAACTGCTCATTGACAATGCATCTGGTCACCCAAGAGCTGAGGGGGGCCTACAGAGTGATTGAGGTGTTCACGCTAACCACCTCTATTCTGCAGCCCACAGTTGGAGTATTTCTGACTTAAGTCCTCTTAGGAGACAGTTTGTAAGGATATAGCTTCTGTAGACAGGGAGCCTGCAGGTGGATCTGGGCAGAGGAAGTTCAAAACCTGGGAAAGGATTCACTGTTCCAGAGGCCATTAACATTCATGATTCCTGGAAAGAGGTCAAAATGTCAACAGGAACAAGAGTTCAGAAGTGGATCCAACCCCCATGGATGATTGAGGGGCTCAGGACATCTGTGGAGGAAGCCCCCTCGGATGTGGTAGAGACAGAATTAGAAGTGGAGCCTGAACGTGGGACCACACGGCCATGATCTCATGCTAGAGCTAGTGGGAGAATAGATGCTGCTCGGGGAGGAGTGAAGAACATGGTTTTTGAGATGGAATCTACTCCTGGTGAGGATGCTGTGAAGACTGTTGAAATGGCAGTTTGAACTCTTCCATAAGCCTACTTGATAAGGTAATAGCAGGGTTCAAGAGGACCGACTCCAGTTTTGGAAGTTCCGTGGGTAAAATGCTGTGGAACAGCAGCGCATAGCCACAGAGCAATCGTGTGGGAGGAGAGTCCGTTCATGCGGCTAAGTTCATTGTCATCCCAAGAACTTGCCACGGCCCCCTTCGCCCCAGCAGCCGCCACTCAATCAGTCGGCAGCTGTCAGCACTGGGGCAGACACTGCACCAGCAGAAAGACCAGCTGAAGGTTCAGGGGACAGCATTTTGGGGAGATTTAGTTCAGGCATTTTAGGACTATTGTACACTTAGTAGGCTATGGTGTAGTATAAACGTAGCTCTTACGTGCTCTAGGCAACCAAGAAGTTCATTTAGCCGCTTGATTCTGGTGTGCAAGAAACCGTGGTATCTGAGGCATGCCTGTCCGAACAGACTTTTCATCGAGGATTACAAGTCGTACCTCACTGGAGACTAAGGGGGCTGTACAGCAGGCACCTAGAGCCTCTCAAGGCCCACCAGAGGCCACCTGCCCTTTATAGGGTGGCATCTAGAGCCCCAGCACAGATCTCAGGGGACAGCGTGCAAGTTGCCAGAGAAGCTCACCTCCCAGCTGCACATGACTTCAGAGAGCAGCCTCAACACCTATACTTTACATGCACTTAATTGTTGCATGAGTGGAGGGTGTAGTATGGCTGAGAAGATCCTTAGGATTGGATCTTAAGGATCCATCTAAGATGGATATATAGAGAATAGAACCAAGCACCTTCTACTCCACATTTCCGAAGGCAAGGTTAAGGCCAAACCACAAAGGCACTTAGGGGCTTAGCTTTGTAGTAGTCTTCATGGTGTTCCTCTAGGGAGGATCCTAAGTGGTCACCCACCCACCCACCTCCTACTGTTTGGGAAGGATTACTTCAGCATGAAGCTAAGGACCACTTTTCTGCACAATGATGGATGGGGGAAATGGCAGCTTGGACACACTATAGGAGGACACCGGGCTGGGAGCAAGGCAAGAGAATCCATAGTGGCTTCCTCTAAGCTCATGAGCAGGACTGCGGCGTTCTCTGCACCATAAGGGGGACCTAAAGATCCCTTATGGTAGGACGGCTAAACTAGACCATGCTCCATGCAATTTCACTCCCTGAGCTGCAGGCTTACAAAGGCTTCCGCATCCTCTGCATTTCCGCGTTTCCCACAAGGAACGCCAACATCACCTGCATTTAGAATGAGCCTCATCTGCTGGCCGCTTGTGGCGGTGTTGGGGGCTGCCTCACACAATCCAGCTAGCACGCCACTTCCAGCTGGAGGCCCACGCCAGTACCCACAGACGTGTTGCAGCTAGCGCCCGGACACTTTGGGCACACTCCATGTTGAAGTGGGGTCTGTGAAGACCTCAAGAGCTAGCTAGTCCCTAACTCCTTGTTTTACAGGGGAGGGCAGCAGCACCAAAGCAGACAAGAAAGCTCAGCTTCACAGGCATAGGAAGGAGTCAGGCTACAACTAGACTCAGGTGGTTCCCAGCATCATGAAGCAAGATCTAATGAGTTGATTAGAACCGGGCCCAAATGCCTTTTCAAACAGGGACTTGTGCTTTGAGAAAGCCCCAGCTGATAAGACTTTCCCTCCCTCCCGAGGTGAGGATTAGGGGTTCTGTAGGAGAGAGTAAGTGTACAAACAGATCCTAGTTCCTGTCTTTTCTAGTGATCAGGTCACTTCATCCTTGGGGAATGAAACCTGACTAGAGAAGCAGAACTAGCAAGGAATGTTGAACCCTTGCCAGGTTAGAGGGGGGGAGAGCTTTGGTTTATTTAGGGAAGTTTGTGGGAGCAGGAGTTGAGGACCCCTACACTTCCCCCATCTTGCCTTGACCACTCTAGGTACTCCATATTTGAATAGACTAGCATCCATTAGTTATAGGCCACATTGTTTCCCCCCCCCCCCCGACTAATGTTCTATAGGATACGAATGGGTTTTTCCTTCTACTGAAAATACAAGCAGAAAAGTAGGTCAGTGGGAAACCCTGGTGGCTTTAGCTTTGCTAGTTTAGTGGTTTTCCACTGGTAAATAAGTCTTAAGTTACCTGCCCACACATGGTTAGGGCACCAAGCTGGGTTGAGACTCAAGAACCACATACAGAAACCCACTTGTATAGGTAGGTACAGCCATATTACTAGTTGAACTGGTTGGAAGCCCCACCTGGCCAGGCTTCCTAGAGCTCCAACATCAACCAAATAGGCAAGGACTTGAATGGAGACCTAGGAATTGCTTATTGGGCAATTCTTGAGTAGGTACCAGCCTCCAAGGGATTCTTTGAACCAGTCTAGGCCTAGGAGCCAGAGTCTGGGGAATGAGGTCTAGAGGAAAACAAGCTGAGTGAGTTGTACTGGCTGTGGCTTTCTCTGAACATTTTCAGCCTATTTCCTAGTGTCCTTGGAGGCCCAAGTCCCCTTCAGCTCTATACTTCTATAGACTTCTATAGTCTCTACCATGGTTGTCTTAAACTACACATAGTTCCGAGGATCCAGAGTGCCACTTGTGTTTTTACTACCCACGATGTGCCACACGGACAAGAGTCCTGCTCAGAAGACAGGAGAAAGCAGGATTCCATTTGCTGTTTCTGCAGCTGTAACAGAAGGTCACACGGCCTACTTTAGGACATCACCAGTGAAGCCTTTTCCTTCAGCCTCTCAACACCCTGGTCTTATCAGGCTGCAGACAAGATGAGAGAACACTTGCTATTATCTTGTTCTAGAGGCAGCAGGCATAGTCATTAAGGAGTGAGGTGGTTAGGACAGTTGCCTTAGGCTCTTTGATCTTCACCTCCATCTTCAGAGGTGGGGACATGTTGAGCTGGAAGGAAAGATGACCTCGTTTCCCTTGGAGTATCCCAGGAACCCCCCACTCCCACACCTATTTCTTAGCACGAAACACCTCCAATGCGTTTCCATCTTGAAAGATTATTCCAAGTCAACAGCAAGGCAGGGTTATAGATCTTACTAAGCCTCGGCAAATACATAGTTGACAGAGCAACTGGAACACTCCTATCAAGTGAATTACTTTTTGGAAGGCCATTCCGATGTGTTCCCCTCACCACTTCGCACTCGTATTCTTTTATTCTTAAAATCAGTATCTTTTTACAGTATTCTTTCTACGTGATCTTTTTTGTGCATTTAAGGATATTTTGATTACATTAAATAAGAGTGCTGATTTTGCTACTTTTTTTAAGGGGTCTTCAAGTACGTAAAAACCATACATTATAGGTAGAGGAAAAGTGTTCCTTGATTTTGCATCTGCCCTCTCACACCCAAGCTGTAAACAGTTGACATATTTGGTCTTAAAAGACTTGGTTCAATATATGCTTATTGGTTTTAAAACCTGTATCATCAAACTCTCTCTTTAGATTGAAAATGCTGTTGAATATGACACTTTTGATGAGAGAGTGTGCTCAGAACGTGGACAGGATACATAGGCCAAGCATGCTAAGCATACCATAATTTTTCTAATTTTACACCTAAAACAAGGAGATGAGGTCATTAAAAAATAAAAATACATATGTAAAACTTAATGTACTCTTGCTTTGTCAAGCTGTTTGCTGTACTTTCTGAGATCATAATGTTACGCTAACTCTGAAAAGTGATGTAATCTGGTAGCAATGCATTAGTTCAAATAAAGGCATTTACATAATCAAAAAAAAAGGCAGGAAGGCACCAGGCATGAAGCCTAGAACACGGGTTTTACTGCAGAGTGCATAGAGCGCATTTCTGTACACCAGTTGCCATATTCGACATGACAGCTTGGGGACGGTTACAGGTAGTGCAGCCAACTGAGTGTATGACACTAGAATGGATAAGCCATAGTAGGTTTATAAGTTTTTTTTTAATTTTATTTATTTATGATAGGCACACAGTGAGAGAGAGAGAAGCAGAGACACAGGCAGAGGGAGAAGCAGGCTCCATGCACCGGGAGCCCGACGTGGGATTCGATCCCGGGTCTCCAGGATCGCGCCCCGGGCCAAAGGCAGGCGCCAAACCGCTGCGCCACCCAGGGATCCCCCATAGTAGGTTTATAATGAAATACCATACAGCGGTGGAGAACTGCTACAAATAATATGCAGAAGTTTCAGATAAGGGTGAAGAACTATATAGAAATGGAGTCCTGTGGTATATGAAGTTCAAAACCGTTTGTGTTTTCACTTTTTTTTTTTATTTTAGTTGAGTCTGTATTGTACAGGAGAGCATAACTTAAGCTCAGAATAGAAGTCATAGCATCTTCCAATGAATTCTAGGTAGCAAACGAAAAAACTAATTGCAATAGTTTTCCAGTGACTATTCAGGATGCCAAAGTAAAACAGATTCCTATACAAATTTCAAAGAAAGCTAGAAAATACATTAACAAATATTGAATTCAGAATAATTTCTGCTCAGAAATCAACTGAAATGTAAGGTGCACTTTTTTAGATAGAAGATAAATCTCTTTCACTTAAAAATAATTTTTTCGTGCATTCCAATGGTCATATGAAAAAGACATATACTTTATTTTCATTCTAACCCTGAGGAAGGAAAAACAAATGTGGAGTAGCATACTAAGAACTTAAACTCCACACTTTTCACAACTGGAAATAGCAAGTAATGGAAGAAGTCTAGGACTACATTTATTCAGGCTTCCACACACATCAGTTTAAATTCCCCAAAACTAAAATTTGGGAAACTGGTACTAGTGGCATTATACTTTTAGTCCCTAGACTGGTTTAAACAAAACAAAATTTGTATTTACCACGTAGGAACTTTCAGCTCAGCAATATATAGGGACATTATAGTTTCATTGCTTAAGAAGCTCTATTCAGAAGAAAAATATGAATAAGGTCTATGCACACATCTCTTTCACTACAAAGAGGCCAGCTGTTACAGGGGAGTTAATGAGAGGAAAAATGTGGAATTTCATCACAATGGAATATGGGAAGCGCTGGTATTTTCCTCTTTGCCATTACAATTATTCTTCTTAGGATGAAACTTGGAATTGCAAATTTAGCTGACTTTGCCAGTTTTCAACCTTTGTAAAGGAAAAAAAAAGTTCACTCCATGGGCCAGAAACCCCAAGCAGCAGTTGGGAGTAAGAGGGCAATAACAATGCAGTGAACCTGTTTTCTTCAGTCGTTATCAAGAAAACAGGTTCACTGCATTGTTATCAAGAATGGGTTTCCCCGCTATGTACTTCACCTCATTCGCTGGGCTGTTGACCACCATGCCAGTGCTTTCGTCTAAACCAGTAAATTGCATTGTAGCTCCTAAATATGAGTCCACAACTGATCCTAGTAATCCAGCCAGACCCCCAAATGCAATAATTGGCCACTGGGGAGCAGAAATGTCTAAATCATTAACGAAGACCAACTGTGTGAGGAAGTAGGTGATGCCCACAAAGGTACCGCCAAGTAGACGGGAGACAAGGCCAACCACCGTGACCCCTCCATTGGTCCCAACTGGAACTTTTTCCCAGGTTGTTATTAGCCTCGGCGGGCTTTTACTCAGAACCGGGCCCACTTCTGAAGCCCAGGTGTCTCCAGCAGAGCAGGCCAGTGCAGCCAAGAGAGACAGACACATCCAGGAAGCGGTGTACTGCTTGGAAAAATCTATTGGGATCTCCCCGGGGCCATTTTCTATCATGTACAGCAGGGCCAGCTCTGTGGGCACAGCCCCATTGCAGAACACCTGAACCCAATTCCTCTGCCCACCTTCTTTGTATTCTGAATCTAGACGCTTCTTTATTTCTCCCTTCCATTTAGTGAGTTTTGAAGAAGAAAGGAAAAACATCAGCAAAGAGGTAAAAGAGCTGAAATTTGCAATGGTTAGGATAAATCCAACCACAAGCCCTCCCAAGGCCCCACTGTGGTCTAGACTTTTCTTTTTAAAGCCATTGGAGACGATCAAATCAGGAACGACGACAGAGAACAGCCAACGCCAAGGAGAAATAGGGTGTAAGTTGCCGTAGTAGGTGCTGGCGGTCAGAGACACCACCCAGAAGGCCAGGGAGATGCAGAGCGCGAGGCTCAGCAGCTCAGCAGCGCGACGTGGGCATCATCCTTAGGCACCGCGTGCACGCGTGGCCGGCGGCATCCGACATGGGCTCGGGCCCCGGGGCCCACTCACCGGGCGGGGTCGCCGGCCCGGGGCTCGCGGGGGCGCCAAGGCCAGGCCCGCATCACCCGCGCCGCTCCCCTCCCTGTGTTTTCACTTCTATCACTTGATAAATCTTGCCTTTGATAAGGATCAGGGGCAGCACAAGGAAAGTGTCTGGGCTTGTCAGTAATGACTTCATCTTCCTGGATCAGTTTCATGCAGGGGATTCACTTTAACACTTCACCAACGCAGTAGAGTAAGGTTAGAGGAACACCACTGGAAAGCACATAGGAGTTCAGGCTCAGTCCAAGCTTTGCAAATTTGCCTCTCAAGGTTTTTGCCCAGTTCCCGGTAATTGGGTCTTTGCAATGGGGCCCTGGAGATCCGGACTTCCCCCAGGAACCTGCTGGTTACAACGGAAAACACCCTTGGCTGGGCTGACCTCAGGGAAGTGGGGTGGAATTCCTAAGGCTGCCAGAACCATTTTGCGGTTGACTCCTTAGCACTACAGGTTTCAACAACTTGAAGGAAGATTTGGCCTGTCTTCTGGGAAGAGAGGTCTTGTCTACTACTTTGCTGAAATCTAGTATTTTTCATCAGTATTAGGAGCTTGAAAAATTGCTACTAGTTGAAAGGACAGACATCCTTTGTGACCACACAGCCAGTCATTGACGTGGTGGGACTTTCCTGGACTCTTGTCTGCTTTGGACACTGGTGATGCACCAAGGAGCAACAGTGAGGACTTGTGTTATACCCACCTCCTCAGGCCTTGTGAGCCTGCTTTCTATGGTCCAGAAGGCCCTGCAGGAGGGGACTCCAATTTGTTGGAACTCCAAGTCTATTGGAGCTTGGAGTATAGAGAATGCTACCTCCATGGCCCCCATCTCGGTATAGTCAGCAAGTTGCACTCCCCTCTGCTCCTAGTCTGTGCAAGACCAGCTCCTATCCACCATGCTCTTCAATTCTGCTACCTTCACCTCCATCCTCTAGCGCAGATTCAAAGATCAGTTTTATGTCTGGAACACCCTTCCTTACCTCCTCAGCCCCTTGTTTTGTGTGCTTTTAGGTCTTTGAGCTTCTGCTCCTTGCATGGATCACGGTAACTGTGTGAAGGCAGGTCTGTGTGGACCAAAGCCTGGTCACATACAAAGGAGCTCAAGAGGTTCTCCAACCAAGGCCCCCCTCAACATATTAGGTTTGAATTTGAAAAAACTACTCCATATTCTTAGGGCAGAATATTCAGGGAGATACCATAATAGTGGTTAGGTCATTTGTCTAAGCTCATTAGCCATGTACACGAAGAATTAACCCCAATATTAGCTATGGGCTTTGTGGGAGAGGTTTGGTCCATGTAGGTCCATTGATGGACAGATGTACCATCTGGTGGTATATATTCACAGCAAGGGAGGGACACTGCATGTGAGGGAGGCAGAGGGTTGTATGGAATTCTATAGTTCTGCTCAATTCCTGTGAACTAAAACTGCTTAAGGTTTAAAAAAAAAAAGAAAAAGAAAAAAGAAAAAAGCAATGCCTAAACTACATTCACAGAATCAGGTATCTAGACTGATCAAACTTTGAAAGGCCTCACAGCATTTTCGAGGTTAGTCACATTCAACCATCATTGGTCATTTCAGTAGAGGGTTCTCCGGAGACCATGTTGGAGAAGTGTCTTGAGCCAGGATTGCCTTGAAGTCTAGTAATAAAGATCGTCAACATCTCCAGTTTTGATCAAGGGTAGTGCCTATCCTCTCCACTATCCAGTCATTCAACCAGGTGAAGTCCAGAACTGAAGGCTCCTGCCCTATGTGCTGGGACAACTTCCTCCTCGATTAGACCCCAGTCCTGTGGCAGGTAGCCACCAAGCCATCCCCTAGTCTGGCCTATGTACTGGGTACATGGGTATGAGACTCTAAGGCCTCCAGATATCTAAGGTGGGAGCCCTTTTGCTGACAAGAGTTGGCTCTTTCTAAAGCCACGTGGCAATACTTCTACAGAGACTTTTACCAAGACAGCATTAAGTTTGGTTATCTGATAGTCCCTTGCTAAAGTTAAAAACATGGAGAACGTTTTGTAGGGAGGATGACTGGAAATGTTAAGTTTCAGTAGCAAAGTTGGTACTCAGGAAAGCCCCCTGGGGAACATCTAGGTACCACTGAATGGCTGCTGGCAGTGCCCTTTGACATGTGGATCTTCAGTCAGGATGCCAAGGTAATTCTTTCCTAGCACCAAAAAACCCTGGTTTCTACTCCAATCTTGGGTTTCACATTTTAAGTGCTTTGGGGCATCCAGATTTTAAGTAAAATGTAATAGCCAAGAAGCTAGCATATCTCAAAGATGGTCCTCCTTACAGGTATCAGGAGTACCATTTGCCAGGCTTGTTCATCTGATACAAGTCACCATGGGCTTAAGTTCACACATGGGCCTAGCTTTCAACCCCCTAAGCTCCTTCCCAGGATTCCCCATCAGACATGGATTTTGGAGGATTTGTGGAAGGGGTGGGGGGCCTGCTAGGAGATGCCACTGTATTTAGAACCATGGCGGCAGCACCATTGCCCAATTTATAACCCAACATGAAGGGGACACCAGCTTTCCCTCAGCCCCTTCTAAACTTCCGAATAGCTCCTAAACACCAAGATACCAAGAAAACCATCAGTGCAAGGACAGCAGGAACCTGAAGCAGCATCAGTTTTAGGCTTTCTAAAAATAAGTGTGGGATGGGGAATTGTGGAGATCTAGCTGGTTTAAGGAAGATGGTGAATCACAGAATCCTCCATGTTTGGAGCACCTAGGAAATTCTAGTAGGGACCAGTAGTAGGCATTACAACACACTGAATGGCAGCTCAGAAGAGTGCTACTGGAGGAGAGCGGGGGGGCGGAGGGCAGGGAGAGCAAGCACTTAGCTTCTAGTTGAAGCTATGACGTCCTGAGACCAAACCTAGAGCAGGAGTGATAGGGACCAGCTGAAGAACAGCTTGCAAAGGAGACCTGAACATAATAGCTGGAGACTTGTCAGTCCCTGGGCCAGGTGTCAGCTGGGCCAGAAGCCCTTTAGACCTAGATCTGCCAGGGAGATTTGAAGAGGTTGAAGTCTGTTTGGGAACATTCAGACCCCAGACATTTAGGAAGGTCTTGCAAACGTGGTAAGGCACTAGTGTTAGTGGGGAAATGGTTTTCAGGAAAGAGATCCTGGTTTTGTGATAAGCTCAAGGTCTAGAAGGAGTTGAAATCCCTCCAGAAGATGGTGGGGGTGAGGGGTTAGAGAGAATCCTAGAAAATAGATACATTTTTCCAGGGCAGATAACCCCCAGGGAGTGACAGATCCCTTACAGGCTTTCTACAACCGAGAAGCCCCCCTTGAGGGACCAAGGACCAAGGACCACCAAAGGACCAAGGTCCTTTTTCCTTGGAGGACCACCAAGGTATTGGCAGAACAGATATGGCATCCTGGCAGGACTCCCTGAACTCCCAGGTAGGCAACCAAGGGATAGTTATTCATCCAACCCAGAAAACTACCGTTTGGAGCACCAGGCACAAGACGGTTTCCAGGTTCACCATGACCTGTACAATCAGAAGCCCTGTCAGCAACATTGGACACGTTTCTCTAGGCACACTAGTATGTGAAGTCCCCAGCGAGCTGCTGGTTTCCTGACCTAGTTCTCTGGAGGCAGAGAAGAGAGAACCCAAGAAGATACTAATAAGGAAAGAAGATCCAAGATTGGTCTGGGTCCCTAAGGTAGAAACTACGGCTCCCCCAGAGCCCTGAAGACCTCAGCCTTGATAGAGACTATAGCACAGATTCACCTAGATTTCACCTCTGGAGAACAGGGAGGTCCCGGCATAGAGTGGTGTCCGGTCCTCCATTCACAGGAAACGGCACAGAATTTAGGGTAGGAGGCAGCCAGCCCTGTTCTTCGGCAGTTGTGCTCCAAACCCTTACTTCAGGCAGGTTGCCTAGGAGGATAATCCCTCCATGCTTTTGATCCCCTGAAAGGGATTGCAGATAGGATCTGCTTCTCGATCCTGGAAGAGGGAAAGTTACAAATGGAATGTATTAGGAAGACGAGGGCTTGACCTTTGCAGACTGATCTACAAGGTTAAGGCAATAAGTTTAGACTTTTTGCTTCTCACCACCAGGATTTTTTTTTTTTTTTGAGCTCGAGTGACTGATGGAGATACTGCTTTTGACTCATTCAGGTTGAGCAATTCCCCTAATACTTTTCATCCCTTCATTCCTTAAGACCTTAAAGCCACCTGTGGCTCTTAAAAGCCAAGAAGGCTACTTCACCAGCTGTGCTAAGAATGGAGGAATCCGTTAGAATAGGGAGTCGGCTTTGTAGGTTTTTCCTGTCCCCCACCCCCATTTGGAGCTTTAATACAGTCCATGCTGCACAACTTCGGCGGCAGTACTTCCAGCCCATGTTAGTGGGACCACCTCTCCCCTCGGAGGTCCGAGTGTTGGGGTCTACTCTTGGACTCCATTCTCAGTACAAGCAGATCTTGTGAAGCCATTTTTTCCCCCTGACTGCTTGGCCATAGGCAGTTTGGGTTTTGTAGTTTTAAGAAGCAGGTACTTAAAACCCATCGCAAGAATGGAACAGCAGTCCATCTGTACGTTCCTGATCAGCACCTGTGAGGTAACCTGGTTGATGAAAACCTTGCTGCTCACTCCCTCACCCCCTAGAAGAGCTCCTGGCCTAAAATCTTTTATTCTGATTTCCTCACCCCACCTTCCTGCCTAGAAGACCATCCCAATTTTGTACAGACCCTCGGAGCAGCTCTCTACTTGTGTGGAATAGCTGCCTATTCATGAATGGCTTAGTAAAGCCAGTTAGAGCAAACAAAAAGTGTGGTCTGTGTATACAGCAGAATATTTCTCAGTCACTAGAGACGACAAATACCCACCATTTGCTTCGATGTGGTTGGAACTGGAGGGTATTACGCCAAGTGAAATAAGTCAATCGGAGAAGGACAGACATTACATGGTACATTCATTTGGGGGAATAGTGAAAGGGAATAAAGGGGAAAGGAGGGGGGAAAAAAAAGGAAATATCAGAAAGGGAGACAACATGAGACTCCTAAATCTGGGAAACAAACTAGGGGTGGTAGAAAGGGAGGTGGGCAGGGAGTGGGGTGACTGGGTGATGGGCACTGAGGGGGCAACTTGATGGGATGAGCACTGGGTGTTATGCTAGATGTTGGCAAGTTGAACTCCAATAGAAGACAAAAACAAAAACCCACCAGAAGCTGGGTGAGTCACTCTCAACTAAAGCCCTCATTTGAGGAAGAGCCACAGCTGGGCTCCGGAAGTTAGCTATCAGGATAGAGGGTTTAACAAGATCCCTTCATTTTAAAGCCTGGTCCTGATAACCCTCCATCACAAAAGGTATGCTCCTAGTACTATACAGGAGGATACTATGCTCACAAAGAGCCTCATTTTCAGAGCTGTCCTGGGATGGCACTGGAGATCTCTTGGACTCCAGTTCATTTTTTGCTGCCTTGAAAGGAAACTTCAAGGGAAGGTATAGTCACCTCCAAAATCCAGCCACAGGGCTAGGCTTTGATGGATGCCAGGTCATCTGGGACCCAAGCTAAATGCCTGTAGGGATCTTCTATCCATTTAAGTAGATCTTGATTCAAAAGTATCCTCCAAAGCACAGCTGGTACAAATATGGCCACATGCCGTATTTGTCAGACTGTCCCCTAATTGACATTAGGCCTTTGGGCTATAGTAGAAAGGCCAGCTAGATGTCAGCGCTCTGGACCTTGATATAAGGGAAAATGCTCTGAATGTGGTTACTCCGTGAAAGCACCCAGGATTCAGAGCTGTTATTTTTAAGCAGGCAGTTGCCTACTGGGCACACACGCTGGTCACATTTAACTCCATGTTCAATTTAGTCAACACCTAGAGCTTCATACCAGTGTCCTGTTCCGTTGTGCATGTTATGGGAATACTAAATTTTCAGGTCAGGAATCTGGGAGAGCTCCCCACCGCTCCTCTTCACAAGTAGCAGAGGTAGGGGGCGAGTGTGATGTCTTGATATAGATGACAGAACCTGGTTCCTTAGCTCGGGTCTTTAAGTCTGGTCAAGTTCATTAGGCATGGACCAAGACCGACCGCAGGATTTGGTAGTGTACAGCTGATAGGCACCCCAACTTCCACAGCTCACCAGGGGACTTTAGGATTGGCTAGGACGAACCCCGTAAGACCTGGAAGTTCAGTGGTCCTTACTTGGCTTTAAACTTCATTGCCAATCTCCAACCACACCTGTCAGGAAGAACAGGGATGCCCTTATCTGGGGGCTTTTCAATAGGCCCTTGCCTTCTTAGGAAGGCTTAAATAGGTTTATTCATGAGAAAGAGGCAGAGTCAAGCAGAGGGAGAAGCAGGCTCCTTGCAAGGAGCCTGATGCAGGGCTCAATCCCTGGATCTGGGACACAGGATCACACCCAGAGCTGAAGGCAGATGCCCAACTACTGATCCACCCAGTCACCCCCTAACGGAGCCCTCTGTCTCGCAGAAAGTAGACTAGAAGTTGCTAACCTTTTCTGCAACCAGCTGTTCATTTTATTGCTGCAGTATAGTCCGAGCCCAGGGTCCAACACTGGGTATTTGGGCCAACCTTTGCTAGTTTTTACCACTTGAATTCAGTAAAGACTTTCCCTTTACAAAGCGAATTCTTATTAGATACTAGGCTACACTCAAGCCCAGAACTGTAGAGCCAGAAGAACAGTTCTTGGGAGTCCCTGAAGGTCTTCAAACAGAAGTTAAAGAAAACTCAAGACCAGACAAACCACAGGTAAGGAAAGCAGAAACAAGGGAGCCTGAAACTTCAGGCAAACCCAATCCGTGGAGATCTGAGCACATCTAAGGGGCCACCCTGAGTGCAAACTTGCTCAGTCCAGTATTCTGCTCCTGTTTGGAGGCCTTCTAAACTTTGCCAGGAGTATAGTCTAGCTGTGATTCATTCATCTGGAGCCCGACCAGATGGATTCATCTTAGAAGCAACCACTATTCTGAAACTGAGCATAGTTCAGGGCAGATCCCCATGTCAGAGGCCATCAACAAAACCCTGTGCTTAGGAGATCTGGTTTTGTACTCCAGGATCTGGAAAAGCACTCAGTTGGGATTTTCAGAGTATTCTTATGGACCTAATACTCAAGTATTTTGAGGAGCTCCCCACACCCCCGCTTGGGAGGAGACGGCACAAGCTGCTCTACATCTGAGCCTGTACAAGTGTACCTTGGGTCCTTACACTCTTAAGAAAAAGTGGCAACCCTGCATGGAGTAAGTCTATCTGTGCCATTTCCACTCCCTCCTATACCATTTGTCTCTGCAGCACATTTTGATAGTTCATGAGATTTCATAATTATGATCTGTGATCAGTGACCTTTGAGATTATAATTACGGTTTCAGGTCACCATGAACCACAACCATAGGATCGGAAACGGACAGGAGTGTTCTGACTGGTCCACCCACCTGGTACTCTCGTCTCGTCTGTTCAAGCCTCCCTGAGACAAGAGTAAGCCAGTTTAATATACAGTGATCTCCGTGAGAGAGATGGAACTCTTCCTTCCACTTGAACGCTTCAATTCAAAAAACAAGCTTAGTGGAGAAGGTACACTGAATGCTGATAGGCCCAAATCTGGGCCTTGTGATAGTTATACAAGTTGTGAATGCAAAGGAAAAGTTCTTTAAGTTGGTACTTCACCAGGGACCACAGGAAGGTTAAAGCCAGCAGCCTTAATGCAGACATAGATATAAAGTTCGAGTGATGGAGCTAGAGGGTCAAGTCTGGCTCAAAATTCCCTCAAACTAAAGCTTAATCCAGAGCAAGGCCAACTCTCCAATTTTGTGTGAGTGGAGGGACCCGGGGATGCTCAAGTTTGAGGCCGGCAGAGGTCCGTTCTTGAGGTTCAAGAAGTGGTCTCCATAATAGAAGCACAAGCTGATACAGCAAGTTCTCTAGAAGATCTAGCTAAGATAGTGAAGATTTCCACTATAGCGAGAACAGCTTTGTATCGTAGGACGCCATCTAGGGACTTCTAGTAGATTGGGGCCAGGAGTTCTGAGAAACAAGCTGCCACTCTTGTCAGGGGCAAATGCAGCTGGTGACTAGATTGAAGCCTGTGTTCCTTGGCCATTCCAAAAATCCTAGGGCCCTTAGGAATTACGCTAAATCGACCCTGCCTGTGCTCCAACAATGGAGCAACAAAGCCTGGATAGCCGTTAACATGGCTTAGAGTATTTCAAGCTTACTGCTGAGACCTGCTACTCAAAAGATCCTTTTCTAGTTAACTGCTCATTGACAATGCATCTGGTCACCCAAGAGCTGAGGGGGGCCTACAGAGTGATTGAGGTGTTCACGCTAACTACCTCTATACTGCAGCCCACAGTTGGAGTATTTCTGACTTAAGTCCTCTTAGGAGACAGTTTGTAAGGATATAGCTTCTGTAGACAGGGAGCCTGCAGGTGGATCTGGGCAGAGGAAGTTCAAAACCTGGGAAAGGATTCACTGTTCCAGAGGCCATTAACATTCATGATTCCTGGAAAGAGGTCAAAATGTCAACAGGAACAAGAGTTCAGAAGTGGATCCAACCCCCATGGATGATTGAGGGGCTCAGGACATCCGTGGAGGAAGCCCCCTCAGATGTGGTAGAGACAGAATTAGAAGTGGAGCCTGAACGTGGGACCACACGGCCATGATCTCATGCTAGAGCTAGTGGGAGAATAGATGCTGCTCGGGGAGGAGTGAAGAACATGGTTTTTGAGATGGAATCTACTCCTGGTGAGGATGCTGTGAAGACTGTTGAAATGGCAGTTTGAACTCTTCCATAAGCCTACTTGATAAGGTAATAGCAGGGTTCAAGAGGACCGACTCCAGTTTTGGAAGTTCCGTGGGTAAAATGCTGTGGAACAGCAGCGCATAGCCACAGAGCAATCGTGTGGGAGGAGAGTCCGTTCATGCGGCTAAGTTCATTGTCGTCCCAAGAACTTGCCACGGCCCCCTTCGCCCCAGCAGCCGCCACTCAATCAGTCGGCAGCTGTCAGCACTGGGGCAGACACTGCACCAGCAGAAAGACCAGCTGAAGGTTCAGGGGACAGCATTTTGGGGAGATTTAGTTCAGGCATTTTAGGACTATTGTACACTTAGTAGGCTATGGTGTAGTATAAACGTAGCTCTTACGTGCTCTAGGCAACCAAGAAGTTCATTTAGCCACTTTATTGTATCTGCAAGAAACCGTGGTATCTGAGGCATGCCTGTCCGAACAGACTTTTCATCGAGGATTACAAGTCGTACCTCACTGGAGACTAAGGGGGCTGTACAGCAGGCACCTAGAGCCTCTCAAGGCCCACCAGAGGCCACCTGCCCTTTATAGGGTGGCATCTAGAGCCCCAGCACAGATCTCAGGGGACAGCGTGCAAGTTGCCAGAGAAGCTCACCTCCCAGCTGCACATGACTTCAGAGAGCAGCCTCAACACCTATACTTTACATGCACTTAATTGTTGCATGAGTGGAGGGTGTAGTATGGCTGAGAAGATCCTTAGGATTGGATCTTAAGGATCCATCTAAGATGGATATATAGAGAATAGAACCAAGCACCTTCTACTCCACATTTCCGAAGGCAAGGTTAAGGCCAAACCACAAAGGCACTTAGGGGCTTAGCTTTGTAGTAGTCTTCATGGTGTTCCTCTAGGGAGGATCCTAAGTGGTCACCCACCCACCCACCTCCTACTGTTTGGGAAGGATTACTTCAGCATGAAGCTAAGGACCACTTTTCTGCACAATGATGGATGGGGGAAATGGCAGCTTGGACACACTATAGGAGGACACCGGGCTGGGAGCAAGGCAAGAGAATCCATAGTGGCTTCCTCTAAGCTCATGAGCAGGACTGCGGCGTTCTCTGCACCATAAGGGGGACCTAAAGATCCCTTATGGTAGGACGGCTAAACTAGACCATGCTCCATGCAATTTCACTCCCTGAGCTGCAGGCTTACAAAGGCTTCCGCATCCTCTGCATTTCCGCGTTTCCCACAAGGAACGCCAACATCACCTGCATTTAGAATGAGCCTCATCTGCTGGCCGCTTGTGGCGGTGTTGGGGGCTGCCTCACACAATCCAGCTAGCACGCCACTTCCAGCTGGAGGCCCACGCCAGTACCCACAGAAGTGTTGCAGCTAGCGCCCGGACTTTGGACACACTCCATGTTGAAGTGGGGTCTGTGAAGACCTCAAGAGCTAGCTAGTCCCTAACTCCTTGTTTTACAGGGGAGGGCAGCAGCACCAAAGCAGACAAGAAAGCTCAGCTTCACAGGCATAGGAAGGAGTCAGGCTACAACCTGATTCAGGTGGTTCCCAGCATCATGAAGCAAGATCTAATGAGTTGATTAGAACCGGGCCCAAATGCCTTTTCAAACAGGGACTTGTGCTTTGAGAAAGCCCCAGCTGATAAGACTTTACTCTCTCCTACAGAACACCTAATCCTCACCTCAGGAGGGAGGGAATTTTACAAACAGATCACTAGAAAAGACAGGAACTAGGATCAGGTCACTTCATCCTTGGGGAATGAAACCTGACTAGAGAAGCAGAACTAGCAAGGAATGTTGAACCCTTGCCAGGTTAGGGGGGGCGGGGAGCTTTGGTTTATTTAGTTCTAATGAACTAGTAGCCAGATAACCCTTCAGGGAGAGGAGCGGAGGTCCCTATCCCTCAGGAGTTAGAGACGGCCTTAAGGTTTTCTGGAGGACAGCTACAGCCCCCCCCCCCCCATCATTGCAGGACTAATCCCTCTGACAGCGTTGACAAGATTTGAGGAAGAAACCCTATTTTAGTCACAGCCCAGAAAAGGAACCAGCTTCCTGAACCTCAAAGATCTTTGCCTGTCTCCATTCTGCTGAGCACCTCCTTAACCTGGTGCCGTGGGGAGCCAGCCCGCAAAAGGTTTGAGGGTTCTCTATCATCACAAATTCAGATCTAAGAAGCCACCTAGACCTCCAGGACCACAGAAGTAAGTGAAGAAGCATCTAGAAGACCGTGTCTAGTGCCCAGGGCAGCCAGTCCTGGTGCTGGGGAGGGAAGATGCCTGCTGCTCGTGGGTTGGGAGCTCAGGTTCACCTGCTCCACCATCACTAGCGCTTTGTTCTGACCTAGTTAATAATTCCGCTCATGAACGACAGGCACGGAGAGCTGCAGACTGCTGTACCGCAGACTCCAGGCTTCCCAACTTCTGACTCAGAGGCTTTGTGAGGCCCTGCCTAGGGTTCCCAACCAACATCGGCTTCCACGGGCCGGGGGCTGCTCTTGAAAGGCTGCTTTAGCATTCCCTCCCAGGCTGGGCCATTAGGGACCCAGCAGTCTCCTTCCCACCCTGTTCTGCTGCATGAAAGAGAACTTCCCCTTAGCCCAGGAGCCAAGGAATTGCTCCTACGATCCTCTTTAGAAAAGGAAAGAAAGGTCTTAGAGCAAAGGAGGCCTTAGACATGCCGGTGGAGGTGCGTTTGAACAGGCTTATTGCGGCCTGGAACCTCCTTAGGCTTCAGCAGAGTGAAAGAGAGCAAGAGAAAACAGGAGCTTTCTCAGGAGGAAGGAACCCAGAGGAAGAGCCCACCTTGCCAGCTTGAAAACAAAGGCCCAGCAACCCCCACCCCCCTCCCTTGTATCAGAGAGCTCCGGCAGCCCCGCTGGGACCACCAGGATCTGACCGCCCAGGGCTGGACCAACAGCTCACACCAGCCAAGATACCCACGGGAGGGAGGAGGCTGCAACCTGCCTCTTTATAGGCCCGCCTTCTCCCCACCCCCTCTATTAGCTGGAAGGACAGCCACCTGCGCCAGCAGCCTCTCACCTGCCCTGCCCCCGCCAACCTCCTGTTGGGTTTTGGGGGCTAATGAGAGGCAGCTGCGGTCTTCAGGGTCAGAGACGTGAACACTGTTAAAGCAGTCGGAGAGACTTGGCAACAGTTCTCTGCAGCTCAGCAGCTTACTGTGAATGAGGAAACCACTTTTGGGAGGTCCTCCCTGGCCCTGGGGACAGCCACGGTGGGGCAGGGGTGGGGTGGATTTTCCTTGGAGAGCTGAGGGTTCAGGTAGGGCAACCAACGCATCCCTGTCTGCCTGTGACTCTCCCATTTTTACCACTGGAAGTTCTGTGTGTCCTGGGAGATCTCCTAACCTGGGCAAATTGGGGGTTGGTCATCTTTTTTTTTTTTTAATATGTATATTTATATTTTTTATTGAAGCTCAATTTGCCAACATACAGTCTAATGCCCAGTGCTCATCTTGTCAAGTGGTCATCCCTGCAGAGGAAGGTACAGTGACTTTCCAGGGTCTGGACTCCCGTGGCTGGTAGGGCTTGGGGTGGGAGCTGTAAGGGAGGGAACACTTTGCTTTATTTAAATGCCCTTGAGTGTTTCTAAACCACTTAGATTTACAAATCACCCTAGACATATTCCAACTCTGCCTATTTAAAGACCCGAAGCATTTCCTATTACTCTTAATTCAAATTGTTTTAATTTGGGGGTAGAAAGGCTAAGAGTTTTGTGAGATTTGTTAAATGTGTACCTCTGTGTCTTAATTATGAACAAGCTCACCAGTTAGGCCCGCGGAAACTTTTTTTAGAAGTCTGATTACCTCCTATTTAAGGAGTTAAATGTCAGGTTTTTACTGTTAGGACCCCTTAAAAGATGGCAGGTAGTTCCAAAGGTGAAAACCCTACAAACAATGTATGATTACAGTTAAGAATTTGGAATCCAATCACTCTATGGTGGTTGTAGGTTTATCTCATTGTATTTATCCTCAGGACTGGTCAACGCAATGAGTTCAGTGGATTACACAGTTTGGGGTTCGGTTGCCAGTTTTGATGTGAGATCGAAGCTTCTTGAAATTATTTCATTTGTGATGCCTTAATTGATACATGTGCTGATGATTTTCACTAACACGTTTTAAAGTTAATATGTAGACATGTGGTAAATTGTCTATATGTAGTTTAAATAAAAATATTTCAGTATAAATAGCATAAGGTGTTTGTATACCTCTAGTCTACACCCTTGGGGCCTCTAGGTAACTGCAGTCACTTTAAGGAGATTCTAATCTCTAGAGAGGACCACCAAGCTCTTTAAATGCCTTCATCTGTTTCTAAGGGACGTTAGAAGTAACTTCAGCACCGTGAGCAATGGCTAAGCCACGTGGCCGGCTTGAAATACTATGTGGATGCCACTGCCGTTGGAGGAACAGGGTCTAAGGACCTCAGGACCCAGTGGCCCATCAGCCCAGCATCTTCCCTGACCCCTGTGTGGGGAGCAGATTGCGGGGCTTGGTTCTCCTTCCTCAGCCTCTCTGCTTTTAAGGAGGTCTCAAATCCCCTGAAGAGATGAAAGGCTTGGCCCATCCTGCCTTCAAGATACTGCATTTGCTCAGTGAAAATTACACGCCATTTCTGCAATGCTCAGGGACAAAGTGTAGGGAACTCTCTGAACTTGCAAAAATAGAGTATAGGGCTGCTTGGTGCTGATTGCTAATGCACGTGTGTGTGCTTTGTCAGAATGGGCTCTGAGCCTCATCCTTGTGACACTATTGGGTGCGGGTTGTGGGGGATGGGACGTACCTCCCACCTGTCGCTATTGCCTGATTATTCATTCAGAAACAACAATAAGTAGCTGGCCATCGTGGACTAATCGGATTGCTTGGAGTCATTTCGCAGCAGCATTTTCAAAGTCCTGTTCCCCTTCCCCACACACGTGGACGCTCTACACATTTGCAAAAGAGATGCTTTCTGCAGATGGTTCCTTGTGCCTAGGGCTCAGGGTGATTTAATTCCAGCATTTGCAGAATGAACGAATGGTGCCGCGCCCGGTGGTGTCTGGTTAGGGCAGCTCCCTGTCTGTAAACTCCTATCCCACACATTGGTTGAGCACCTCTTGAGTGCTGGCAGAGGATAGTCCCACTGTGAATAGAAGTGGGTCTGATCAATGCCAATCTCCATGCTCATGGAACTGCCAGTTTAGTGGGAGGAGGTAGACAATAAGCAGTGATTTATTTTCTTGCTTGTCTGATGGAGTTGGTGCTGCAGAGCAGGTCAGCGGGGATGTGTGTGTGTGTGTGGGGTGCATGGTGCAATTTAAAATTGGGTCAAATGTAGAATTATGCGATGGTGGAAGGAGGGGGGTCTCGGCCCTGCATCTATTTAGGGGATAATCATTTAACGGAAGAGGAACTATTGGTGCAAAGGTCCTGGGCTTGGACCCTGCCTGGTTCAAGAAAGAGCCCTGCAGCCAGTTTCTGTACAGAGCTCAAGGGAAGCAATTAGGAGGCGTGGCAAGAGAGGTTATTGCCAGGGGGCCTGGGCCCTTACAAGCCTTTGTCAGGACTTTGGGTTTTCCTTAACGGTGATGGAAAGCCCTAGAAGTGTAAGCAACACTTACATTCTTAGACGACAAAAGGCATTTTGAGCATGTGTGAGGTCCCCCAATCAGCAGAATCAGCTAAACCTGGGAGGTTCATAGAAGGGCATATGCACAGACCTCATCCCTGATCTCCCGAATCTGGGACAACCTGCTTTCACTGAGCCCCTCCAAGGGAGAGACAAAATACTGCACGCCCAGGTAAATTTGAATATGTTTGATAAACAATGAATAATTTTTTATGTAACTATGTCCTCTGCAATGTTGCACACTTATACGAAGAAAGTACTTATTTATCTGAAATTCAAATTTACCTGAGTGGCCTCTATTTTTATTTGCTAAACCTGGCAACCCTCCCTCAGATGATTCTGATGCATGCTGATGTCTGAAAAGTGCTGTTCTAGAAGCTGTAGCTGACCCACCCAGGTGCCCTCCGCCTGGGAGGCAGGGTGTCTCCCACCCAGTGAGTGCTGATGGCTGAGGGCCCTCGGCTGCCACCTTCTTTGGGGCATCGCCCCATGGTTGACCAGATCTACGCTTGGTCCCTAGCACATGACCGAGACCGCTCTTGTGTCGAGGGCTGATGGCTCTGTTCATGGCTTATTCTTCAGTCCTCCCTGCTGTGGGTCAAGCTAAGGCCAGACTTCACTGAGACCCCATCCTGGCTCTGCTCTGTCTCCTTGCTTATTCTGTGTCCCCTACTTCCCTATGGATTTTTTTCCCCCCTGAGAGAACTCCTTCAGTATTTGGTGAACATCCAAATCCCTTTTGTAGGCTCTACTTATCGGGGCCATGCCTGAGCTCAAGGGTCACTCTGTCTGCTACTTTGAGGATAGCCTCTTGAAGCACGCGTGAAGCAGGGAGATGTTAACATCTTATTGCACAATCCAGTGGTCTAGAAGGGTGCTGGCAGCAGAAGGGTCAGGTTTGGGGTAAGTTTGCAGGTACAGTCAACTGGACCTGCTGGTGAGTTGGAGGGAGGATGAGAGAAAGAAGCCAAGGTTGACTCCAGGGATTTTTTCCACTTACCACTTCCCCAAGGTGGGTAAGATCAGGAGTGGGGATTTCTGGGAGGAAAGATCCAGATTTTAGCTTTTTTTTTTTTTCTTTTATATGGCAAGTTTCAAATACCTTCAGCCCAGGCGAGCAGGTGTATTGAGTCAGATGGGATCACCGGGTTGAGGCCAGGAGAATTTGAGCATTTTCAGTGGGCAAACAGCCATGAATGCCAGCCATATTGTGGGTCAAGGTCACCCATGGCGAAGGGAGGAGGTGTGGTTAGGGAAGTCCAAATTGAGAAGGTGATAACAGATGAAAGGACACGGAGGAGGAGCAGAGAAGGAGGCAGGAGGACAAACCAGGGAAGTGCGCGCTCGTGCTGGATGGCAGGTGAAGCAGCTTTGTCTGGCGGAGAGAAGAGTCTGGGTAGGTGGCTTCTTACTGTGTGGAGACCACACGTGCTGAAGTCGGCTCGCTCCACCATGTGCACTAGGATTGTATATTTTTTCTTGCCTTTGGTCATAGCATTTCCCCCCCAAATGCATTAGTCTTTCTCCTTTGATTCTCTTGTCTTTGTCTTAAAGATCAGTGATACTCTTAAGAGAATATAATGATAATAATAATGATGAAGATCATTATTATTGAAAGTGAGAATTTTTTCCCAAACCTTTTATTTTCCAGCTATGGATTGAGAAGTAATGCGAAATAAAAGCTTCTCAATAATAGATACTTTAAATATTGGAGATTAGCTACAAATGTATTCAAATATTGGTGATACAGTTTAAAAGCTATTTCTTCCTCTTTTGAAATCTGCTTCTTATACAAATTAAATATGGTTTATTTCTTATATGCATGATTTATAATGATAATTCAACATTACTTTCAAATGTTAACATTGAGACATCATAACAAATTGCAGAAAATGTAACTGGATGCCAATTAAAACAGCAAATAGCGAAATTCGAAGTGTGTAGCTAGTGTAGTACATGCATTTAATGCATTTATTAGAAAAGAAGAGTAATTGATAATTAATGAGCTAAGTGTTCGTCTTAAAGGCAACAGAGTAAAATGAAAGAAAGCAGA
Source organism: Vulpes vulpes (assembly GCF_048418805.1). Lineage (NCBI taxonomy): Eukaryota > Metazoa > Chordata > Mammalia > Carnivora > Canidae > Vulpes > Vulpes vulpes. The sequence continues at coordinate 2,446,494 of NW_027325668.1, forward strand.
TAAAAGCCAGCTATTGTAGAAGTTTGTACTACAGCCATTCCTAAGTATGCTTTAATGTTAAGAATTTGTTTTATCAGTTACGCACCACTTCTGTATTTACAGCAGAGGGGATTTAATATAGGAGAATAGTTACAAATTTGAAAGAAAAGCTAAGAGTCAAGCAAGGAGGCAGAGAAGTAACTCAGAGATTAGCTTCAAGGAGATGACTTCCATTAGCCCAGATCAGTGGTTCTCAACCAGGGCCTGTGTGGTCCCTCTCTCCCCTACCAGAAGACAAGTAGCAGTCTTTGGAGACTGGGTGGGAGGTGCTAGTGGAATCTAGTATAGAGAGGCCAGGGACGCTGCTAAACATTCTCTGATGCACAAGCCAGCCCACATAACAAAGAACAATCTATCTGGTCCCAAAAAGTCAGTAGTACTCAGATGGAGAACCAGTGGTCTTGAGAGAGAGGAGAAGGCAGTGCCACCGGAATCCAAGGCCTGGATTTCCCAGGGGGAGAGGATGATCCAGCAGGATGTAGAGCCATGTGGGTGGGGAGAGGGGGAAACGCAGTCACTTTCAGAAAGGCTACTGGAGGCCAAGAGGAAGGAAGAGTGATATTCTGTATCTTCCCTCCTTCCTTCCATCCAGCCTCTTGGCAGGGACTCCCTGTTGTGAAACTTAGCTGGAAGCCTTCTGTTACAGGTGTACAGAACACGGGCTGCAGGGCAGCCCGGTGATGCTGAGTGGAATCAGGAAGGTAGAGGGGTAATTCTGAGGGGAGGCACCAGCCAGGAATTATTGTAATCTCCAATATCAACAGATGGAGGAGAGGTTTGGGATTATTTTAATCAATCTTAAAGAAGTACCACATTCCAAAACTAGGTTGCAATTAATAATTTGTAGTACGCTAAGAATTTGTGAATATTCTTAATCTAACTAATACTGAAATCCTAGATTGATGCTATCCTTTTAATCACAAAAACCAAAAGAATATTTGCTCTCACCATTTCTTAGACCTCAGATATCACAATAAGACAAGAAAAGACAAAAGCATGGGAAAAGAAGAGGAAACATTTAAAAGTTATTTGCAGATAATACAAATGTTTACATACAAAATCCAAAGGAATCTGAGAATTAACTATCAAAACTACGAAGAGATTTCAGCAAGGTTTCTGGGTAAAATATCAGCATGTTAAATACAGCTTATTTCTTTCATGCTTGATATCTATATTGATGATTCAGATTACCTTTAAAAGCTAACATTGAGACATCATAATAAACCTTAGAAAATGTTTGTACCTCGGTGCCAATTAAAATGGCAGAAGTGCACGGTAAACCAGTGGAGCTTTGAACACTTGTTCAATCCATAGCATTATTAAATGCTCATTGAATGTATGGTGTGTTTTTAAGCTAACCTTTTAACCAAATCAGGCTTTTGGACTATTTCTCTTGGTTTTACTTTCTATGCAAAGTTATCTTTCTATTTTGTTTAAGTATTTATATGCATTTTAATATATATATGTGTGTATGTATGTACATACACATGCACACATGGTTTGTTGAAGGAGTATGATTATATTGATTTTAGCTCTGACTAAATGTTGACCTTTTAAATGGAATTCTTCTCTATGAAATGCATTTGTAATCCATGTTACCTTGTTGAAAGATTATGTATGCAATCTATAATTTCATAAATCCATATAATTATACATGTGACATAGTCTTCCTATTCTTTCAGGGGAATGGAAATAGTAAACTCTTGTCTATCTTGTTTTCTATTTCTTTATATGTGAATAGTACCTGGTTAAATATTTTATATAATGTTATTCATGATATGGCTGTTATTAAAAATGGAGAGTTTATATACTTACGATTTGGTCTGTTTGGGGATCCCTGGGGGGCTCAGTGGTTTGGCGCCTGCCTTTGGCCCAGGGCGATCCTGGAGCCCCGGACGGAGTCCCGCGTCCGGAGTCCCGCATCGGGGACCCAGCATGGAGCCTGCTTCTCCCTCTGCCTGTGTCTCTGCCTCTCTCTCTCTCTCTCTCTCTCTCTCTCTCTCTATCATGAATAAATAAATAAATAAAATATTTTTTAAAAATTTGGTCTGTTTAATTTTTGATCAAGTATGCCCCTTTAAGACTGTTGTGGAAGCAAAAACATACCTGATGGAGAGCCAGCATTTGGCTTTGATGATCTTGATTGCTTTCTTGCTAATGTTCATGGATCGGAAACTATGTGCTAGTGATCCTAGTAAAACCCAGAGTCTATTTAGTTCACTAATCCGAAGTGCTGAGGTGCTTTTGCAGCAGTTTTTCTTTGCAAAGCTTTGAGGATTTTTGATTGAGTTATGTATTCCTAGAGTAACAGACAAAAGAAGCAGTGCCCTTGCACAAATTCAATAGTGAGTTAGGGGGTTAGGAAGTGAAAATTGAGGCTTCAGGGGAAAGGAGATATTTGTGAAGACTGAGAACTGGATACACAATAGGCTAATAGCTAGTGTCTATCGAATGTTTGAAACTCAGTAGAACATAATTTTCTATGAGAATGATTTAACAGTGTAGAAACTTGTTCCTTAATGGGTAAGGACTTAGCGGCTCTATAGGAAAATTATTTCCAAGTTATTGAAATGAAAGAAAAAGTCATGGGTAGTGTAAGAGGTTAACAGTATTTTGTTTTCCACTTATGCAAACCTCTTTGGGATTGGATAATTTATAATTTTTTCAAATTTGTTTGAAAGTATCTACTTAAAACATCAATGCGTATGTATTTTTTCATGTCTAACTTAAAAGGTATTTGGGTTATACTTTCCTTTGAAAATTAATGGTGGGGTTTACCTTGGTTTAGTACAGGTTATCTGGGTGAGGAGTTGTGATGCTAACTTCCTAAAGTAATTGTTGCTACCTTTCACTGACTCAATGACATTTGATATTAATGCCATGTTTCTGTGCGTTGCTGAGTTATGATAAGTTTATCACAAAGTGGTCATAACAATGAGAGAATTTTAACATTAAAGGTTGTTGTGTTAACTTAGAAATAGGATAAGGCTTCAGTGTATGGTTAATGAATTCCAAAGTCTGTTTCCTTTCCTATCCACTTAAAGCAAGTCTATATCAGTGCTCAACATTGTATTCACCACTGACTAGTAGAGCTTGAAAATCTATGTCAGTCATGATATGACTGTCATGAAAATGGACAATTTATACCTTTGTACACAAAGTGACAGGTTAACCAAACTTGTGCTGCTTTTCCCACAAGGAGGGAAAAAATACCAAAGTTCTCTTTGGGACCCAGATATCGTCAGCAAAAATGAAAATGCAAGAAGTCTGTTTTTTTATATTTAGAAGAAAATAGCACTGTCAGAGGAAATGACAAATGTGGGATCTTTTATGTCATTCTTAAATGTTGGCTATGAAAGTGTTTCCCTGCAAAGAGAAGAGTCTTGTGTCGTCACAAAATGATGGGGAGTGCAGAGGAAGGGTAGGATATAAGATAACCAACCTGGATAACAGTATGCACCTTGGATGTTAGCAAAAATGAAGCTAATAGCTTACAAAAAAACACGTGAGATATAGAAAAAATAATTTTGTATACATCATAATTTAACACAATTAATGCATTAAATTCCTGTTTAATAATTTAATCTGAACAACAAATTTAACACTAGTTAAGACTATCAAATTTAAGACTAGTTACTATTACCTGAATATGAAATTTAACCTGAATATCAAATTTAAGACCAGTTACTTTTACCATATTTTTTTCCTACATATAACACACACAGCCTTAAAAATAATATAACACATTTATATTCTTAAATCTAAATTAGTGAAATATTCTCTAGAAATATACAAGTGAGTAGCTTTAAAAAAGAAAGAATAGTTTTTTTTTACATTTGTTTTTATTTAAGTTCAATTTGCCTACATATAGTATAACAGCCAGTGCTCATCGCGTCAAGTGCCCCCCTCAGTGCCCATCACCCAGTCACCCCAAACCCCTGTCCACCTCCCCTTCCACTACCCCTTGTGTGTTTCCCAGTTAGGAGTCTCTCATGGTTTGTCTTCCTCTCTGATTTTTCCCCACTCAGTTCCCCTCCTTTCCCTTATGGTCCCTTTCACTATTTCTTATATTCCCCATATGAGTGACACCATTATGATGATTGTCCTTCTCCATTTCACTTATTTCACTCAGCATAACCTCCAGTTCCATCCACGTTGAAGCAAATGGTGGGTATCCATCTTTTTTTTTTTTTTTCAAAGACAGATTTTTTTAAATGATTTTTTAAATTCATTATATATATATATATATATATATATATATATATATATATAGAGAGAGAGAGAGAGAGAGAGAGAGAGAGAGAGAGGCAGAGACATGGGCAGAGGGAGAAGCAGGCTTTATGGAAGGAGCCTGATATGGGACTCGATCCTGGGACTCCAGGATCACGCCCTGGGCTGAAGGCAGGCACTAAACTGCTGAGCACCCAGGCGCCCTTATCCATTCTTTCTGATGGCTGAGTATTATTCCATTGTATATATAGACCACATCTTCTTTATCCATCATCTGTCAATGGACACCGAGGCTCCTTCTACAGTTTGGCTACTGTGGACATTGCTGCTATAAACATCGGGGTGCAGGTGTTCCGGCGTTTCACTGCATCTGTATCTTTGGGGTAAATCCCCAGCAGTGCAATTGCTGGGTCATAGGGCAGGTCTATTTTTAACTCTTTGAGGAACCTCACACAGTTTTCCAGAGTGGCTGTACCAGTTCACATTCCCACCAATAGGGCAAGAGGGTTCCCCTTTCTCCGCATCCTCTCCAACATTTGTGGTTTCCTGCCTTGTTAATTTTCCCCATTCTCACTGGTGTGAGGTGGGATCTCATGGTGGTTTTGATTTGTCTTTCCCTGATGGAAAGGATGCGGAGCATTTTCTCATGTGCTTGTTGGCCATGTCTGTCTTCCTCTGTGAGATTCCTGTTCATGTCTTCTGCTCATTTCATGATTGGATTTTTTTTGTTTCTTGGGTGTTGACTTTGACAATTTAAAAAAGAAAGAATATCTTAAATCTATGTTAGTTTTCCTGTCTCCTACACTTCCTGGAGGCAGTAATGGTAGATGTTCTATGGGCGCTCTACTGTCTGTACTTCTTCCCTTGCTACCAGTGGGGGCATCTCACGTGCTGTTCATTCCAAGGGTGGAACAAGTTTGTTGAAGGTAAGTCCCCCACAGAAGGCTGCTGTCGAACTGCTCATGTTCTCCTTCTCCTCACCTTCTTCTTGAGCAGATGTCACAGGGTTAGCCCCTCTTACAGGTCCTTGCCCAGTTGCTGGAAGTTGTGGAGTGGCTTGTGAGGCCTCCAATCCAGGCAGACAGGTCAGCTCTGGCAGCAGTGAAGCAGGGGCTATATTTTTAATTCAGTCCATTTTTTCTTAATTAGTTCACAATGGAGAAGTGACTTATTTGCAACCTGTTTATGTTGATTTTAACTTTATGATAAAGTGGTAAATTCATATGTAGTCAGTAAAATCTCCTGTAACCTAATTTGCCTTGAAAGATAAACAGATAGGCGCTAGTGAGAGGAAGCCTCAGTCCCCACCCAGGGCGCATCTTTGTCCATGCCTTGGCAGTGGGAGCAGATACACTATAGTTCAACTCCTGCTGGCTGCTCATTTGTTGGTTTAGAAAAGATGGCCACTTTTTAGAGCGAGTGTTTCTATCTTTAAGTGTCAATTCAGGGCATTTCAGGTGGTACCATGACACTGATTAAGTTTTAATAGTTATGCATGAGTGTCCTCAGCTTCAGACACTGTTAACATCTTAAAACTACCTTTTGCTTTTTTGTTGTTGTTGTTACTGCCTAGTGGTTTTGGACAGATATGCGAGACTGTTGATTTGAATAACTATTTGGGAATGAATAGGTTTCTGCAGGAAATATCCAGAAATTATCAAATCAGACTGTACTGCTTCCCACCCTCCCCCAAAATGTTTGATAATTTCTCCTTCCCAATAATAGAATGGTAATTTTCCAGTGAAAACTCTTACTTAGCATAATTGTCTCCTATTTTTAGCTAATCTTAGTGCTCAAAATGAATTGTGAAGACTTGCTTCATTTTAAATTATTAAGATGTTAACAAGAAAGAACCACATTGTCTGTGAAGATCATGTAGACACTCAAGTAAAGCCTCTAGAGGGTGCCAGAAAGTCTGTCTTTGGTACAGTTTATAAGATAAACTGCCAGTTAAATATCTAAAGATTGCACCATCTTTCCCTTTTTTTGTTAAAAAAATACAGCTAGTTGTAAATCTGATAGTTCTGAAAGAAATGAAACAGTAAACAGAAAGAAGGGAATCCATGAAATGAGACCATAGTGCATGCGTTTTGTGTAGGTTTTCTTCAAAGTGATAAAGGGAATGAGCTACTTGGAGATTTTGAATGTAAATGTCACAGTCATGAAACCAACACTACAGTCAAATGACTTAGTCTAGTCCTAATTACTTTACAGTGTCACATCCACTTGTGGGATTGAGAATAAAGGCTGTTATTTGGCCATAAAACTTTAGAGATATTTATTGGACATTGACAAGTTTAGTTAATTATTTCAAATTACTGTGGGCTTAACTCTCTTTGCATATTACACACACTGTTAATATTTTTGATGCAGAGTGAAGAACATTTTTAATGTTAAAATATTTCTTTCCCCCAGGTTTTCAAATATTCTTTTTCTTCTTGGCAAGAACACTTTGAATGTGGTGTTGAATGTTCAGTTTCTGGCTACCCAACATTTTCATTTTCATATTGGCTACAAAGAATCTGTGGGTACTTGCACATCCCATTCAAGTTTTTTGGGCGTCACATGCCTTTTCTCTAAAATAGTGCTGTTGGCTGCCTCCAACCTTAAGTGATATTCAATCTTTATTGTGTTATTACAATTGTAGGACTTTTGATATGCCAGGCATTATTTGTAGTCATTTACATAATTAACTTCTTGAATCCTCTCAATAGGCACTATTTTTATCCATTGTACAGATGAAGAATGTGAGGCACGGGCCATAGAAACACAAGAGGTTTTGTTTCAGTTTGAGCTGCTATGACAAACCACCATGGACTCTCACAGTTCTGGAGGCTGGGAGGTTGAAGGTCTGGGCGCCAGCCGATCTGGTGCGTGAGAAGAGCCAGTTCCCTGGCTCACAGATGGCTGACTTTTGCTGTGTCCTCACCTGGCAGAAGGTGAGGGAGCTCTGTGGGGTTTCTTTATAAGCCTCCTCTAGGAGGGCTCCACCTTTATGACCTAGTCACCTCCCAAAGTCCCCACCTCCAAATAACATTACATTGAGGGTGCTAGTTTCAATATATGCATTTTGGGGGGACACAGACTTTCAGGGCATTTTTGGTGATTTAGATAGAAACCTCTTTGAGTCTCCTCCGAGGGTTAATTTCCCACTAATTGATGTTAGAAGTTCTGTCTTGATCAGCCAATAGTAAATCCTACCTGTGTACCTGACTTGGAATTTGTGGGCTTGCCTCTTAGCACCAAGTGCTGTTTCTGGGCAGCTCTGGAGTGTGGCCTGGGGCCAGCTCTGCATGACTGCATTGAGTCAGCAGGGCGGTGCGCAGCAACAGGCAGGGAACAGCATCCTCTGCTCCTCCACAGACGTGGAGGTGACAGATTTTTCTTGCTTTGCCTTGTGAAGCAAGCACTTCACACATTTTTAGCACTTCCTTTTTTACAGGGAATTGAGCTCTGGGAACTTTTTGTTTATCATCAAATTTATTTAAGTCAGGGACCTTTGCAAAAGCCCGTTCCCGGTTAGCAGCTCTGGGGCTCCAGCATTGTTGTGTGCATACGTGGGTCATGAGCAGCGCTCTCTTTCCATCTTCGTGGAGAGAAATGGGCACCAAGGAGGGGCAGCTTTCTTGTGAGGGGCTGTCCCTGCCTCAGTGCCGTTGTTGCCGTGAGCTGGGTAGCTAGCTCTTCGTTGTGTGGGCTGTCCTGGGCCCTGCAGAACCTTAGCAGCAGCCTGGCCTCTACCTGCTAGATGCCAGTAGCACCCCACCCTGCATCTGTGACCAACGACGGTACTACCTCTGGGGATTGCTGAATGTCTTCAGGGGTGGACGCTCCACCCAAGAGGAGAGCCAAGGTGCAGATTAACGGGGCTCCCGTGGACCCATCCCCGCAGGAGCCCATGCTCTCCCCCTGGCCCTCGCCAGCAGGCTTGCAGAGTGGCTGCAGCAGATTCCAGAGTTCTGTTGGCTTTTCCCGTCACAGCCCCCCACCCCGTTGGCCAGGTGGTGTTTGTGGGCCATCAGGGCCTCCCCAGTGTCCTCATACCACTGCCATCTTGAGGTTCACATCCCGAAAATGGTTTCCTGTTCTGCCAGAGAATCAAACCAGTTTCCTGCTTCCTTATTATTATTGTTTTTTCTCATTTTGTTCCTCATACCCCCACACCCGTGTTAAGGCCCTAGAAGAGGGAATATGCTTGTATTTGGCACAAATTGCTTTGTCACTTCAGCTGCCGGTATACCTCTGGGGCAAGATACTTTATAAAAATACTTTTTATTGTGGCAAAATATATGTAATATAAAATCGTTCTTTTTAAGAAAAGATTTTGTGTACTTAATTGTCAGAGAGTGTGCACAAGCCAGGGAAGTAGCAGAGGGAGAGGCAGGCTCCTCACTGAACAGGGAGCCTCACGTGGGGTTCGGTCCCAGGACTCCGGGATCATGATCTGCACCGAAGGCAGTCGCCCAATCGACTGAGCTACCCAGGCGCCCCTAAAATCTACCTTTTCAACTCTTTTTAAGTGTATATGTAGTTCAGTGGCATCATGTCTATTCACAATGTGGTAGGATTATCGTAACTATCCATTTCTGGAACTTTTCATCCTTCCAAGTGGAAGCCGTGTACCCATTAATCTAACATAACTCTCTCTGCCCTCCTCCTACTTCCCTCTCCCTGCCAACCACAGGCAGTCATCATTCAACCTTCGGTCTACAGTTTGGCTGTTCTGGATACCTCATGTAAGTGGAATCATACACTGTCCTATTGCATCTGACTTATTTCATTTCACATGATGCTTTACAGGTTCATCCATGTTGTGGCATGCATCAGAAATCCAGGCCTTGGTGTAGGTGAATAATATCCCGTTGTGCATATAGATCACATTTTGTTTATGCCTTCATGTGTGGATGGACACTTGGGTTGTTCTCAGCTTTTGGCTGTTAGGAATAATGCTAATGAACATGGATATCTCTTCTTGAGTCCTTGCTTTTAATTACTTTGGATATATACCAGGGGTGGAATTGCTGGATCACATAACAATTTTAACTTTTTGAGGAACTGCTGTACTGCTTAACGTCATAGCTGTACCATTTTACAGTCACGTCAGTATTGTATGAGAATTACAACTCTCACCAGCACTTATTTCCCATGTTTTAAAATTATAGCCATCTTAATGGATATGAAGTTGTATCTCATTGTGGTTTTGATTTGCATTTCCCTAATAACTAATGATGTTGACCATCTTTTCATGTGCTTATTGGCCATTTGTATATCTTCTTTAAGAGAAATGTTTGTTCAAGTCTTTTCCCATCTTTGGATTTTGTTGTCATTTTTATTAGATTCAATACTTTTAAGAACAGATAAATTCCATGATCTTTTTCTGAGTATATAGTCATTTACCATCAGAGGCCATTAGTTTGCTTCATTTAGTTTATGTGGATTTCATCTTGTATTGGAAGGTATCATAACACTCAGACTGGTAGCTCTGTCCCATTGTTAGTGTTTCCCACCTGAGGCTGCTCTGAGGTGGGAATCCCCACCAAAACCAGATCATGGTGGGACATGCGAGGGCCTGACAAGCAGCCCAGCTTGAGGTCTTAGTGGCGGCCAACGTGATCATAAAGCAGCACTGCAGAGAGAGTGGCTACAGGTCAGGGACACCTGCTGCTCATACTTCACTTCTTACTATGGCTGCAGTTGGCATGGCCTTCGTTTAAGAGTGAGGAGTGTATGCCTACATTCCCACACCCCTTGAACCCAGTTGTCTGTGATGGTGTACACAACAGCATGGTAAATCTTGGTATGAATCATACTTTCCATTTTATAGTGAAAACTGAACTAAAACAGGAGTCACCCTCATCATTTCTCATAAATGTGAGGGTGGCAGGGTTTTCAAATGTAGGAACCCATAAAACTGAGAATCCTGTGAGAATGGAGGCAGCCCTTACGCTATTGATGAGAAGAAAAGGATAATGATGGCAAAGAGACTCATGAGAGGTCACATGTGATTGTGAGTCTCAGAACCAGTCCCCACCTTGGGACTGTGTGTGTGCTGCTCCTTCTTCTACCTGGCTGGTTTTTCTGGGTTGATTATAGATGGTACTGAGGCCCTGTGTAAGGCAGCCAGTCCATGGTAGTTAGGCAAAGAATCTGATTAGGGTAGATCATGAAATGAGAAATTTTAGATGTCTAGCACTGTGTAGATTCAACCTCTGTTTTTAATATTTTCTTAACTTTATAGAGAATAGGTTATCCTCTGTAGCCACAATATAAGTGGGCATTTTAATGGGTATATTGATTGATCTGTGAAAGTTCATGTCTTAAGATCATAGCTCTGCTGCTGACTTGCTGGGGCATTTGGGGGTCTGTGCCTGACTCTTTGAGACCTGTGCAGGTACTATTGTTGAGTGAATGAATATATGAGGAGTCTTTCTGTTTGTCACTAAGTGGGAAGGTGGTTGGTCTTTCAAGTTACCCTCAGCTCTAATACATAGTAATTCTAAAAGTAATGATTGTTCATCTATCTAGACAGTGACCTTCATGTTTCTGCCGGTGTGACAGAGCATCCTGTTAATGGAACGGAATTGGCATCTCCATGAAGGAGAGAGAGAAGATCTTCTTTTATTTTTTAAAGATTTATTTGAGAGAGCAAGAGCACGAGCAAGGGGAGGGATGGAAGGAGACAGAGAGAGAGAATGCAGATTCCTCAGTGAGTGCAGAGCTTAACACAGGGCTTGATCCCCTGACCCTGAGATTATGACTAGAGCCAAACTAAGAGTTGGATGCTCAAACAACTGAGCCACCCAGGCACCCTGGAGAGATTGAAAATCTTAAACAACTCATTAAAGTTCTCATTGGTTGATTATAATAATCTGAGATGTTCTTCTTCACCTTTAATGTTTTCTCTGATTTTGTATTTTCTTTCCCCAAATAAAAACAAAAACAGCAATCGTTTCTTGCCTCAAATAATTATTGGACTTTTTCCTGAAATCAGTACTAAGTCTGAGCAAAGGGCAATTTTCCTGGCTAGAATCAACATGATATAAAATTAGCACTACAGTCTCTAGCAAGTTCATTCTTCTCCAGAATAACTCAATTTGTTCAAACTATCCCTGGCCTTGCCATATATTTTACATGAGCCAACCAGCTGGGTATTCTAGGCAAAGTCATTATGCCTTGGCAGTCCAGAAGGCATTAAAATGAGAGCTTGAATCTGAATCATGTGATATTACATACTAACTTGTGATATTAAAACGAAGCTGGGTAGAGAAAATATAATGCCATATCATCCATTTGTCACAATGATAGATGGCGCTTGCAGATATCCAGAAAAATTGTTACAGCTTATCTACTGCTCCTGATAAGGTGTCAAGGAGGCAGAGACTCCGAGTGAGTTCATGATGACTGGAATCATGTATTGATTGGGACCATACAGAATAGCACGCAGTTATTGATCATCCTAAAGATTTTAAGAGAGGCCTAACGGCACGTGATTTCTCTCTCTCCCTGTGCATTTTTCATGAGTGGTAGTATAACTTGCAATTAGGCCAACACAGGAAATATTATTCCATTTTGGCAAAAGCTTTTCTATTTGTCCACAGGGAAAACACAGTAGAATGTCCACAGTAAACATGTATTTAGCATTTGGGATGTGCCAAGTACTATGCTGGACACTTATATACAACACCTCCTTAAATTTTCCCAATGGGTCTCTGAGATGGTTTTGTCTTTTAATTTCATGTGTCCTAGAGGTCAGCTAGGGCCTCCTGATTCTCATCTCTGATTTCCTTTGGTCCATAGCCCCATTTATACAGCCATTGAGACATAGGCATCTTCCACTGTACAGTTTCTGTAGATTCCTAATAGGTCACTGGCTCAGGCATCCCTGTAAGCCAAGACTGGTGTCCTCCTGTGCTGTATCCCTTACAGCTGTTAGTTTTCTGTTGCTCTTGTAGCAAATTACCGTAACTTTAGTGGCTTAATGCAACACAAATCCATTCTCTCTCTCTCTCTTTTTTTTTTCTTCAAATCCATTCTCCTATAGTTCCAGAGGTTAGAAGTCCAACGTGGGTCTCACTGGGCTAAAACGAAGGTGTCAGCAGGGCTTTGTTTCTCTCTGGAGGCTCTAGGGGAGAATCCGTTTCTTGCTTCTCCTGGCTTTCCAAGGCCGCCCACATTCCTTGGCTCACGGCCTTTGCTCCAGCCTCAGAGCCAGTGACAGCAGGCTGAGTCCTCACGACACAAACCTTCCTCTTCCTTTGCTGCTATGTTGTTCCTTTTTCAGCACCCTTGTGATCACTTTGAGGATCACTTTCATCCTGGACAATTGCTTTATTTCAAGGTCAGCTGATTAGCAACCTTAATTCTGTCTTTAACCGTAACTCTTCTTTGCATGCGACATAGAATATTCGCAGGTTCCAGGATGTATACGTTTCTGAGGGATATTGTTCTATCTCTCACAGTGATTTAACCTGTTAGTGAAAATTGAACTCCTTTGCTGATCTCTATTAATAAGCCATCTATCTTAAGTATATCAGGAGTTTATTCAGTTTGTTGAAGGCTAAAGAAGTTGATGATTATACTCCTTCTTTAACTCTTTCTCTCTTTTCCCTTTCTGGTTTTATTGATAAATTTCCCTCCTTTTTCAAACCTGATAGTTCTTCCCATCTCAGCTCCTGGAAATCTCTTTCTCCTAGTAGCCAATGAGCTACCTCAAAAAAATCAATCAATAAAAAATAAAGGAAGTTCAGAACAATAGAGAATCTGTCTTGACAGAAACATTATGAATATGTTTTTTTGCCATCTCATATTCACCCATTTTTCAGATTAACAACAACAACTGGGACTGGAGAGATCAGTGATGCACCGTAGACCATTGGTTCTCATCTGGGGATGATTTTGCACCCAGGGAATGCTTGGTATTGACTGGAGACATTTTGCTTGTCACAACTAGGGGAAGTGGGGTGGTCTGATTTGTAGAGTCAAGGGATGCTACTAGATCTTTCAACCCACAGGAGAGCCACTCAACAGAGAGTCATCTGATCCATAATGTTAGCAGTCCTGTGGTCGAGAAACTCTGCTGGAGACTATATGGCTACATGGTGGATCTGGGTAAGGCCCCCCCGGTGCCAGTCAGTCCCGGGTCTGACAGGTAGCTGTGGTTCCAGAGAAGAAAGAGGACACTGTGTAAACTTTTAACTTTTCTTAGTTGTAAGATTATTGTATTTATTTGAAATGAATTGTGTTCAGGAGATTTGTAAATATCCAGAATGCAATGTTTTGCCCATGTTTGGTGTGACTTCCAGATTTCTTGGTAGTACAATGATTATTTCTATGAAATAGCTGCAATACATGTTTCTTAGAAGAGCAGCATAATTTGTATGCCTTTAAGATTAAATGTCTATTTTCCTCTCTGAATTAAACCTTTTTTCCTTGAATTGGAGGTCAATGAAGGCCCTCATTGGTGGTGTCCCTGGGTCAGCTCTTGGAGCCATACCTCTCATTTGGGAGGAGTGTCTTTCTGGAAATGGTGAAGACAAATGAAGCCAAAGAATAATTAGGAAGCGGAAATGCTGACCTGAACAGTGCAATAAAAAATAGCCAATATTCATGATCCATTTATAGTGAACCAGAGGGAAGGCCCAAAGCATGGAAAGAACTGAGAATTGTTTTAGGTGGGTCATAGAGTAAACCTTAGGTAAGTAGATATTAGCTGTAGGTATACTTCTGCTGATTTCAAATACCTTTCATACCTATTTTGAAGAGAATGTTGAAGGGAAGTCTAGAATTTAGAGGTGTAAGACCATCCCTTTGTCTCAGACAAGCATAAATCTCACTATCCTTAATTGTGTATTATCTTTTATATAATATAGTACACTTCAAAAATGCGATTATGATATTCTCATACTTAGTTCAGACAGAAGTGGTGCTTTGATAGAAGCAAAGTGTGGATGGAGATTATGATTTTATGCTGATTATGTATTTACAGCACATTCATATTTACCTAGCAATTGGTGAGGGCTTAGATTTTGTTATTTTTCTAAAAATCATCACTAAAAAGAAAAAGCCTTTCTTTCCTCCTGCTTTGCCCATGTAACACATACACAAGCACCTATTGTCCTAATAATTGAATTTACTGCTGGAAGTTATTAATGATTTCATTGTCTTAGTAGCATCCTTCCATGTCATGTTCTTACCAATCAAAAATAATTGGTTTGGAAGCTAGGGAAGCTATTGTGTGGGGGATCCTGTTGTGTGATATATCTGGCCCCATAATTTGATTTATTCCCATTGAGTAAAATCCTTTGAGATCTATAATACACAAGTTGTGAAAGAGAATGTTTTCCAAGATATATTATTAATGCTAGGAAACAGCAGTTGTTTGGCAATCAGGAGTTTTATTGAATGTCTCTTTGCATAACAATGTGCTGAGTACTTTGGAGAACATGTGTGATCATCAGTATATGATTTGTTCTGTTTAAGAGAATGTTTTCAACTCTAGGAAGACATTTAAACATGAACATTTTCATATAAGTTTAAGGGTTAAATTAAATATGAGAAAATAGTTGTGATCAGGTCTCATTGCTGGGCACTCGGAGTCTCCTAGTCACATCTGAGCTGTCCCACAGAGTCTCAAAGTCCTACTAGTTTTTATGCTTTATTTTAGCCCTAATCTTCTATTGAATGGATACAGAAGACCTTTTACTTTTATCTTACGCATATTAACTCTATGTCATTTGTATTTCATTTTGTTATTCTATACTGCCCTTGCTTGTATCACCTTATATTTATTCAAAAATGAATTGCCAGTAAGTAGAAAGGAGTTTGAGAATCATCACAAAGTAAAAAGTGAAAGAGTTGGTTACCTGTCAAAGGAAATAGGTTGAAGTATAAACAAGATACAGAGTTCTAATGATCATGATAAAAATGAAGAATCCTTTTTGAGGGAAGGATGGGGAGTGAGAAAGGAGAGGAGGTAGCAGTAACATGATTCTTATATTTTTAGTGACTCTTCAAAATGTCAGCTTTTTAGGATTAAAAGGTAGCATGCCAGAACTTCTCTTTTGTGCCAGTTTTTTAAAGATTTATTTATTGAGAAAGAGTGGCAGGTAGGGGAAGGAGCAGAGGAAGATGGAGAAGCAGGCTTTCCATAGAGCTGGGAGCCTCATGTGGGGCTTGATCCCAGGACCCAGGTCAACCAAACTCCCCACTGAGCAGGGGGGCCAGTGTGGCCGGATCCCAGGATCTGAGATCATGACCTGAGCTGAAGTTAGATGCTTAAGTGACTGAGCCACCCAGGCACCCCTCTTCTGTCCTAATGTTCAGAAATTTCTTCAGTTTTCTAATGCTCTACTGTACCAATGTGCTTTCGGGGTGAGCTCTTTGAAGAGATGGAATAGAAGTGTTTTTCAAAACTATAGTGCCTTCAAAGTAGGAAAAGGTCACATTAGTGAACACTTACTCAGATTCCATTATTTGACAGGAAACTTCTTCGGAATGTAACCAACTGTCCTTAAAATACCATAGCAGGTATGAGTTACCATAGCAAATATTAAATACCTTCATCTTTACTAGTTTATATTGACTAAAATAGAACAGTCTTCGAGAAAAGTTTTATGACAATTGGTCCATAGTTTTGTGATATAAATGTGGGTATTGGGTTATATCAGCAGTTAGAAAAAAATCTTAATTTTTATTTTCTGTTTAATCCCATTTCACCTAATTATAGAAAGTGATAAATGCTATGAAAAAGTAAAGCATGAAAAAAGGGATTGGGTATTAAAAGATAGGGTGCATTGCCTGAAATTCTAAATGGGGTAGTCAAGGCAGGCTGCATTAAGAAGGTATCATTTGATTTTAAGTTGCAGAAATGTGGGGAGATTGGCCTTGTGGATATCAGGGGGCATGGAAATCAGGGAGACAGTTAATGAGGTCCCGAGGTGTAAGAATGCCTAATATACTCAAAGAATAAGAAGGAGGCCAACTGTGGCTACAGACAGAAAGGATAAATCATAGGAAGTGTAGTTATGATATCAAATTGGCAAAAGGAGGACAAATCCAACAATTTTATAAACCACCATGAGTATGCTTTGGCTTCCACACTGCTGAGGTTTGAGAAGAGAAGTAACATGATTCAATTCACATTTTAAAATGATTTTCTTTTTCTTTTCTTTTTTTTTAAGTATTTTTGTATATATTTTTTTTTATTGGAGTTCAATATAAAAAGAATTCTCCGATTGCCCTGCAATCTTGTCTGTGGGATCCAGACAAGAGATGTTGATTTGGACAATGATGTAGAAATGGTGAGAGAAGTGATCATATTTGGGATATCTTCTGAAGGTCAGAGGATTTGGGGATCAATTGGACAAGGATATAAAAAACAGAAGGATAGAAGATGCCACAGTAACTGGAAGGATAGGTAGAGTTGCCATCCCGTGAGAGGGGAGAAGGTGAAATTGGCAGGGGGTAAGGTCAGTAGATCACTATTGTTATGTTATTGTGTTGTGTTATGACATGTTGTGTGGCAGCAATTTATCAGACACCTAGGTGGAGGTATCCAGAAGGGAGTAGATAATAGGTGTCTCTTGTGGAGCATGAAAGTCTGAGGAGGAACCTAACATAAAGCATGAAAGCATATAGTTGGTAATCATATTTTTAGATACAGATGTGGACTGCATGTGTCTTGAGAGAGAGAGAGAGAGAGAGAGAGAGAGAGAGGTTTTCTGTGGTTTAGATCTTACAGGGTGGTAACAGTAAGAAAGTTCCAGTACCTTTTAGAATACTGTTTTTTAACAGTGCTAGATTGTGATTTGCAATAGAGAGATTTCTGAAGAATCTTTATTCTTTAGCAACAAAAAGAATCCTCATGCATTTTTGAGAGAAAAATTCTACTGTAGTAGTAAAATATAAATGAAAATTTAGGCAGAATCATTGCCATGCCCTATACTTAAATACTTATAGAGATGTCATGTTTTCTGTGAGATCTTGGATTAGTGGGGATTTGCCACTCTTCCTCAAGAACCATGCGTTTAAATGCCACATCATAGTAACTGAGGTCACTACTTGAACTAAAATAAATTAAAGCTTCTAATTGGTTTCTAAATTACTTGGTTTAATCTCTTTATAAATGTATTATAAAATAAATTATAGCACTTGTTAAAAGTAAATAAATAACCAAGCAATCTTTGACTTCCATAGGATGCTATTGTTACAAGCAGTGAAGTTATGTATATGCTTTTTTGCTTTTTTCCTGTTTTGTAACTAGAACACATCTTAAGTGCCTTATGGAATTTTAGATGCAATTACCAGAAATCCAATTAAGATGCTAGAACAGTAAAATTTACAGATGAGCTTAAAAGTACTTAGCTCTAATAGGGAATTAGTTATAAACCTCATTATCATTACTGATCATGTGTCTTTTGAAATGTTAATCATTACTGATCATGTGTCTTTTGAAATGTTACCAAGTATGGTATTAAAACCATAGACAGATCCCTGGGTGGCGCAGCGGTTTGGCGCCTGCCTTTGGCCCAGGGCGCGATCCTGGAGACCCGGGATCGAGTCCCACGTCGGGCTCCCGGTGCATGGAGCCTGCTTCTCCCTCTGCCTGTGACTCTGCCTCTCTCTCTCTCTGTGACTATCATAAATAAATAAAAAAAAAATAAAAATAAAAATAAAAATAAAACCATAGAATTCACAATTGAGCTCTAAAAGTTACTAACAAGGGAGTTATCCAACAAATGTGATTACAGAATTGACTAGCTGTTGAAATATTAGTAAACCTGCAAAAAATATTTTCACAGCAGGAAGTACGAGTGTTCTTTTGCTTAGAATCTGTACTACTTCGTACCAGAAGAATTGAACATGAGTTTAAAATAGTTGTATAGCCAGTAAGTCTTGGTTACAAACCAATTGTATTTTAAAAAGTCTTTGTGTAGTGTTACAAATACACCATCTATACATTTATGTTCGCTAATGATTCAAAAGCATCACCACACTCTATAATACTTAATGAAATCCTTTGCTAGTTAATTCCACTGTGAGTGAGCAAGTACAATAGAGTAAGAACACTGCTTAAAAAAAAAAAAAAAAAAAAAGGTTATGGAGCCAGAATTGGTAGTGGGAAGTAGCATTTTTTTTTTTTTCATTCTCGGTACGTCTGCAATTTCTATTTTCATGAGAAATTGAAGTGGAAATGGTAAGATGCTGATAGAATCATTGTTGCTCGGGCATTTCCCGGCAGATTAGAAACCCAGGACGTACAAAGCAGAGCTGTAGTTTTGAACTTCAGATTTACTGTCTGATGAAATTGTTGGGTTTCTACATCTTTTATTGTAGCATAATATGATTGTACCATAAATATTTTTAGAGACTTAACTTGGTTGATTGTGATTTATACGATGAACTAATGTATGATTGATATTTGTGTAAACAATTTAAACTAGATTTTTCCCCCCTTACTGTGATGGTTCCTTGTATATATGGCAAATAAAGGACCTTGGGAAGATCTATTTCTGTTAATCTCTACACTGTGCTTATAGTGTGGTAAGAATAGGTATTGAGGACAGGGTGCTTAATACAAAATACATACACTGCCTGCCCTCATACACTGCCTGTACTTTTAGGAGGAGGCAGATGTGCTGCTGAGAAAAAGGCTGAGTGGGGGAAAGAAGCAGGATGAACATAATCATCAAGGGTAAGGCAGGGTTGGAGAGTTCTAGAAAGAGCATGTGCTAAGACTTTAAGAGGAAGCTTGGACTCTCTCCTGAATTGGAAGAAGGCCAGTGAGAAGCAAGAAGGTGACCCGCAGAGCCCTCCAGGGTAGTGTAGAGAGAGGAGGGCCAGGTCATGCCACACCCCCCCAAGAGCCAGGAATTTACTCTTCCTACAGTATCTTCATAATCTGGGTCTAGTGGTGGAAGCAACAATGTTTTAATTATTATTGGCATTGTTAGTATATCTTGTGTTCTGTTTTTCCAGACCTCTTGCTGTCTGGAGGTCTGTGTGTAGAACTTGGCTGGTGTGGGGTTAGTGTGAATGGCAGTACCAGGCACGATGTGTTAAGTGTGGCACCTGTGGCACAGAAATGAAGTGTGTCAGTCATTTGTAGGAATGAGAAGTCAACAGTGAAGGAAGAGGAAGATTCCATATAGGGAAGGAGCTCAGGCTGTATCTTCGCAGACGGTCTTGGAAGAGGTGCTACTGCAGTGGTTCCGAGTCTGAGCCTAGGGTCACGTTGGATTCCCAGCCTGCTAGCTTTGCAACCTTGGAGGCATCCTTCACTGTGAAACATCACAGAGCCTATTTTATTAGGTTTTTCTAATAAATGAGATAATACATGTAAAGCACTTAACCCCAGGGTGGCATACCTAAGCTTACTGAAATTATTAGCTCTCATTGTTGCTCCTATTACTTTTATTATTTGATTAAGTTGGTAACAAGAAGGGTGGACAGGCACAGAATAATTAATGTCTTGGAGATAAGAATATGCATTCATGATAAATAGATCAGTAAGCAGGATACAGGATTCATGTAGAGCAATATTAGTAGATAAGACTAGAAAAATAGGATGGATAGAGTTTTTTTTTTTTCCATTTAAGACAGAGAGTATTTTATTCAAACCCATCAGAGAAATGGACAGCTTGGGTCTGTAACAAAACGTTGTGTTTTAAAGCACAGATCAGTAATTGTATATGAGAGTATACTCTGCTACATACAAATTAACTGATCAGAGCACAAATTTTCAATGTTCAAAACAGAATAAGTTGCCCTGTAAAAGCAGCACCTTTGTGCCATTTTTAACTTTAGCATTCCTCTCCTTCTTCTTCACCTTCTCCTTCAACAGAACCCACACCAGCCTCCTCATAATCCTTCTCCAAGGCAGCCAGGTCCTCATGGGCATCAGAAAACTCTCCTTCCTCCATGCCCTCACCCACATACCAGTGAACAAAGGCATGTTTGGCATACATCAGGTCAAACTTGTGGTCCAGGTGAGCCCAGGCCTTAGCGGTGCCTGTCTGCGTGCACACAGTTCGCTGTACTTTGGCCAGGTCTCCAAAAGGTACCGCAGTGGGGGACTGGTAATTAATGCCCACTTTGAAGCCAATACACTTGGATGGTACACTTGATCTTGATGGTGGCAATGGACGCATTGACATCTTTGGGAACCGTGTCACCACAGTACGGCAGGCAGCAAGCCATGTATTTACCATGGTGAGGGTCACATTTCTCCAGCTGGCTCAAAGCATGTGTTGGTGATCTCAGCTACAGAAAGCTGTTCATGGTAGACTTTCTCAGCAGAGATGACAGCAGCATGTGTGGCCAGAGGGAAATGGATGTGGGAATAGGGTACAAGCTTGGTCTGGAATTCTGTGAGATCAACATCAAATCTGAGGGAAGCAGTGATGGAGGACACAATTGGACCTATCAACCTATTTAGATTCGTGTAGGTTGGGCATTCAGTATTGAGGTTGCTATGACAGATGTCATAGATGGCCTCATTTTCTATCATGAAGTGCTCCAGGGTGGTATAGGGAGTGAGGATGGAGTTGTAGGGCTCAGCTGCAGCTGTGGAAACCCAGAGGGGGTTAGGTTCGGGTAAATGAAGAACTCCAGCTTGGACTTCTTGCCATACTCGAGAGATGTTCCATCAGCTGGGAGGTGAACCCAGAACCAGTTCCCCCTCCAAAGCTGTGGAAAACCAAGAAGCCCTGAAGACCTGTGCAGTGGTCAGTGTTTCCGAATTCAGTCCAAGACAAGGTCAGTGATCTCCTTGCCAGTGATGTAGTGCCCTCGGGCATAGTTATTGGCAGCATCTTCCTTGCCTGTGATGAGCTGCTCAGGGTGGAAGAGCTGGCGGTAGGTGCCAGTGCGAAGTTCATTGATGACTGTGGGTTCCAGGTCAGACACTGCCCTGGGTACATGCTTGCCAGCACCCGTCTCACTGAAGGAGTGTTGAAGGAGTCATCTCCTCCCCCAGTGGTCTTGTCAAGTGGTATCTGGCCATCGGGCTGAATGCCGTGTTCCAGGCAACAGAGCTCCCAGTAGGCATTGCTGATCTAGACATCAGCCTGGCCAATGTGGATAGAGGTACATTCACGCATAGTTGCTGCTTTGCTGCTGCTGAGCAGATGGTGGAGAGGAGGAAGAGAGGTTGTTGCTTCTCATAGCGCAACTGTTAGGGGGTCAATTAAGAGAACCTAAATATTGATATTTTATTGCTTATATCACAACCTGGCATGTGCAAACAGCAATTCTGGGTTTACTCACTCAACAAACACTTCAAGTTCTCAATGCCACCCAACCCTCTGCCCTCTGTCCCCACTTCCATCAGCTGGGCATTTAACTGTCTGCAAAATTGTGGGGAATCCTTTGTGTGTATCTTTAATGACATCCTCATAAGGAGGGATTCAGTAGAACCAATCATGCCACCTACTTATATTGTTATTAGAGTTGAGAGTCGTTCTCAAAAATGTCTACGAAGGTGTTTGAGGGATGCATTGGTAGCTAAGATGATTAAAGTACACATGGAGGGGCACCCAGGTGGCTCAGCGGTTGAGCATTTGCCTTCAGCTCAGGTCGTGTTCCCGGGGTCCTGGGATCGAGTCCCACATCGGGCTCTGGGCAGGGAGCCTGCTTCTCCCTCTGCCTATATCTCTGTCTCTCTCTGTGTCTCTCATGAATAAATACATAAAATCTTAAAACACACACACACACACACATACATGGAAACAAGCATGAGAAACAAGCATGAGCAGATCTAGTATTAAGCTGAGTTAGAGCCACATTGTCTGTGATTTCACTCAATCACAGTTCTTTGGAGGGAATAAGTCCAGCCACCAGCCATATGCTGTAAGGGGTCCTGGCTTGCTGTGGGCCCCTAACACCAGTGCTCCCAAAGAACCCACAGTGTACATTTCCAGCAGGAAAGCTATCTCTCCCTTTCAACACTGTGCTGACTGTGAGCAAGGCCCTGTCAGCCTCTGTGGCTCATGGTTGGTAGATTTGTGTTGAATCATAATACTGCATGTTTCTCCTTTTCCTGTGTGCTCATGTTCTATCTCAAAACACAGAAGTCTGCTCAGACGGGCATAATTTCTCTTAGATAGTATTTTTTTCTATAACAGCATAGGTAGTGATTAAATATGCACATTGGTAGCTAGCTCAAATTTATTAAATACGACACTAAGTAGGTTAACCCATACTTAATGTATATTAGCTCTTCTGCCGATCGACCCTAAAGATCAAAGATACCCTTATGAGTCAAGAGCTTTTCACATTACTCTGGGTCCAGATGACAAGATTTGCATTATTCATTACAATATAAGTGTAAACTCGTTGGCAGAGGGTCGTCAGATTATTCTGCTTACCACCCTCCCTGGTAATGTGTGTACTAGGAAGAGCATCTTCACCATGGTCTACAAGGTCTACACAGTTCCTGTGACAACTGTTTCCCAGCCACACTTGGCGTTTCCTTGTTTCTCACGCAGACCAGGTGTGCCTCAGTGCCTTTGAATGTGCCACATGTTTGCCCACAAACAACTTTGGCAGAGTCAAATACCTGGATATGGCTGGCTTGTCTTATCATCTTGGGCTCTGTGCCATCAGAATGCTCATTTCTGTATCTATTATCTGTACAAAATTTCATCATATGAGAGTAGAGAACATTGACAGGAAAACTGATGCTTTTGATATTTAGCACAAGCTTTGTATTTAGAAATTTAGCCCCAATGTCAATAGTATTGGGGGGGGTGATTATAAGTATAACTCTCAAATGGAGGATGTGAAATTTTAAAAATCCATATTCTCTTTTTTTTTTTTTTATAAATTTTTTTTTAATTTTTTTTATTTATTTATGATAGTCACAGAGAGAGAGAGAGAGGCAGAGACACAGGCGGAGGGAGAAGCAGGCTCCATGCACCGGGAGCCTGATGTGGGATTCGATCCCGGGTCTCCAGGATCGCGCCCTGGGCCAAAGGCAGGCGCCAAACCGCTGCGCCACCCAGGGATCCCTAAAAATCCATATTCTCAAATCAACTAATTGGACATCAGTGTATCTTGACTCAATGACTAACTTCAACTCTATAAGCAGATTGGGAATTTGATAAATTTGAGAATAAATAGTCTTACCTGATATGGAAGGGATTTCCATAATCATGTTTTCTTTTGATTTGTCCCTTTAAAATGCTGTGATTTTGGTTTTGTGCCTTGTGCCAGTAACTTAACCATACTGCAGTCCAGGCATTCCTTCTGTGTTTACACGTAGCTCAGCTTCAGCCACATTACCAGTAAATGCATCATATCCCATGCCACAGACGTGATAAAGGGAGATGTATTTTGGGGGGACCTCTTTCAATCTGAGACTGTATTTGACTCACCCAGTAATTCAATCTGCAGGTCTTCTATGTTCTATCCTTACTCTGCTTTGCAGTTTTTTCTCCCATTGCATGGTCCTCCCCTCTCTTTTCCGTGTAGTCACCTGCTCTTCCAGTTTCTCTTTGGCCTCCTTCCTGAGATTGAGATTGCTGCTAGCTCTCATCCAGAGCCCGGTGTGGGGGACATAGAGAAACATGGCCTTTCTCAAAACCTCAATAACTGTACAGAGAAGGTAATAAAGGCTAGTTCCTCAGGGTGACACTCAAATCCCAATTACCTGTCCAGCTTCCTCCCCAACAGCATCCCTTGTTACCTCCTTTCCACCGCCATACATGACCAGCTGCTGCTGTTATCATTCCTTGTGTGCTTATTTTCCAGAGTGGGGCTCACTTTTTACTTATTTGTCACAGCAGGAGCTACATGTGGCTTTGTATTCTTCTTAGACTTTCTGGGTCTGAATACCTCATAATATTACAAACTCCCAGGGGTCGAGATCCATGTTTTATCCTTTCTGTCTCTCCTGGTTCATAGCATGGTGGCCGACACATAGTTATTATGGGGTAGATCTCTGTGAGTTGAAGATTTTGTGTGCTGCCAAACCAGTGAATGCTGTATTCACTCACTGTTTTCTAAAGATATTGTCTTGCAACCAAACTCTATCAGTTCATCACTTAGCTAAAGCATTGAAGAGTCAAGTTTGATTCTCCTTCACTATCTTTTCTCTCTCAGGAGTTGATGGCTGAAGGCGGTGGTTTTCTGACTTTGGCTCATGCCCCCATTATCTGGGGGCTTGCTAGAATTCGGATTGCCGGGTCCCAGACCCACAGTTTTCTGACTTAGTTGGTCTGGGCTGAGGCCCAAGGATGTACATGTCTAACATGTGACCAGGTGATGAGTTATCTCTGTGCTGAAGCTATTGAGTCAGAGAACGCTCTCTATGGAAAACCTCAGCATTGGAGTTTAGCACTAACATTGAGTAGTGTATATTCCATAGACACATTTGCCTTTAGATTTTGCCTTCTCACCCAATGAGAGAAGGTGCTCCCCTTCTGCCTTTCCACTGGCCTTCACTTCCTTGGCAGGGAAAATGCTTTACTCTGCTGGATGCATATATTGAACTGTGTTTTGTTTGTGTATGCGAGGTTGCCCAAAAAAATTTCTGGTGAGCACAGTTTGTCTAAGTGCCTCCCAGGTAGTAGCTCTTCTAATCCTCCCAGTAAGCCTAGAGATTGTCTTATATTACCCATACGGGGAGGTTAGGCAATTGGTGTGAACTCATACTTAGTAAAGGTGGGTGAACCAGGGCTTGAACCCTCTGGTCTCTAAGTGAAAAACAAAAAACAAACAAACAAAACAAAACAAAACAAACCTTCTGCTTGTTGTCTTCGTTTCAACCTGTGGTTTGATGCCTTCTGCACAAATCCTTTTGGCATCTCCAGTTAGTCCCTGGTTTAAGACTGCCTTCTGGGCATCAGAGGATTTTTACACTTGAATGGGAAAACCTTAGTAACCATCACTCTTTAAGGGCTTGTGTCTTAATCAGATTTATTTTGGTCTGTGAGTGCAGCTGCACATTACAATTATGGTATATTTTTATCACTTAACTTTATAAAAAATGACAGCACACAGCAATGGTCCAGTTCAGAAGGAAATAGTGGGTCCTATCCTCTTATCATATGATCTTGCACTTCTGATTTTATAGTTTTACATTCATCATCATATTTGGTTTTAAGCATAAAAGCAACAACAAAAAACCATGAAACATCCTGATTTCACGGAGAAGGAACTGAGCCTCAGGGAGGTCGAAGAAATTCTTCCAGACCAAATTGCAAGACTGGGATCCAGGCTTAGCTTTGGGTTTTTAATTCTTAGTTCAGTATCGATTTTACTACATATTAGGAATTTATATTAAATTAAATCTATGTGAAATTTTGTAAACTTTAGGTGAGATTTTGCAAGTATTGAGTACAGCATTTAGGTTAGATTTTTGAGTGTTCATTTATTCATTGAGTGTTTACTGAGCCTCCTCTTTGAGCCAGGCATTCTTCTAGGTGCAAAGAGTTTATTAGCAAACAAAACACAGAGACAGTTTTGTTACTCTGGTGTTTACACCATGCTGGTGGGAGACAACGATAAGCAGTGAACATAAATCAGTAAATTATATTGTATGTTAGAAGCTGACAAGTGCTATGGAAAACAGAAGAAAAGTAGAGCAAAGCAAGGAAGAAAGGAGAGCAGGAAGAGGATGTCATAGAAATTTTAGTAGTTGAGTAGTTAAGCAGAGGGGCAGTTAAGGGAGAAGTAGAGGCGGTGAGGGAGTTACCCATGGACCTGGCTGGGAGAAGACTGGTCCAGGTGCAGAGAGCTGTTGGGGAACAAAGGGCCACAAATAGCAGTGGGTTTTTGGAATGGCAGGAAGGACGACGTAGCCATGGGGACGATAACAAGGGAATACTTTAGAGAACTGATGCTCACCCAGTTTTCCTAGGGTCCCATATGCCGTTGAAGGTGTTGAGCTAAGGACTGGCCTGATCTGACTTAGACTTCATCTACTCATCAATTGAAAATAGACTGTAGGGAAGCTACGATTCAGACTGTTTCATCAATCTGAGTGAGTGAAGTTAGGAGCTCACACTAGGGAGAGAGAACAATGGAGGTGTGAGAGGGGACCAAGTGCTAGATATAGCTGGGAGGTTGAGGCAACTGAATTACCTGATGGATTGGGTGTGAGGTGGGAGAGAAAAAGCTGAGTCAAGAGTGATTCCCAAGACTTGACCTGCACAGCAGTGAAGGATGGAGTTGACATCAAATGAGAAGCAGAAGAATGTGGGTGGAGTAGGTTTGAGGGGCAGATAAGCTTAAGAGATCAATTTTGAGTTCCCTGTGGGTGCCTTTTGGCATCCAGATGTCAGTGTTGAGAAGACAGGAGGAAATAGGTGCAGGGTCTTGGCTGGATATGGTGACTTGAGATTCATCAGCATCTGGAAGCATCTGTTGCTATTTAAAGCCACCAGGATGAGATTCCCAAGGAGGTGGGTGTAATAGAGAAGAGAGTGTAAGACCACTGAGCTCTGGTGCAGGTGTTATTAGGGGGTCAGGGAGAGGAGGTAATGAATGTCAGTGAAGTAGGAGGAAAACCAGCAGAGTGTGATGTCCATGAAGTCAGACAAGATTAGTCAAGACTTGGGTGGTAAAGAAACCGGAAAATGCTGTAGGTAGCTAAAGAAGGCAGTCCTGAGAATTGCCATGAGTTTAGCAAGGGGATGGTCTTTGGGAAATCCTACCAAAGCAGTTTTAGTGGAGTGACAGGAGCAAGAACTGCATGGGGTATCTCTTATAAAATGGAGGACTCTGGGAAAGGTTGGAGAGCAAGGAGATCCTTTAAGAAGTTGACTTAGTTTCTCACTTTTGAGATGTTTTGATTAAGTTTCCTAGGTTGGAAAGTGATTTATGTTCAATAGGGAAACAAGTTCAAAAAGGAGAAGGTTCAAGAAGAAAAAAAAAAAAGACATTGCAAGTAAGACAGAGGAACAGATGAGACAAAGACACTCAGAAAGAAAAGAAAGGAGAGACATGGTGATGACTCTCAGGTCATGAGGACTTTCATCGGTGAGAGTGTACAAGTTAAGGGCAGGCACGGTACCAAATCAGTTTTTTGTTCATTTCCAGCTGCCTTTTTTTCTTTCTGATGAGTAATTAATTGGGTCTTCTGAGAACAAGTAATCACAGTATATGTTGCGTAGCCCCCCATCACATTTCCTACCTACCTGTGGTTCAGAGGAACCCCCCAGCTATTTCCAGAGAGGGTCAGTGCAATTCCAAGATCTAGGAAAGATGGTTTTCAAACTCTATTCCAGCAAAAGTTTTGAAGGCTTTAAAATCTAAATGTACAATATCTTTTCACTAAGTGTACATTTTTTCCTTTGATGGTGTTTGTGTCACCCCAGGGCTATAGAGCTTCTCCTGTAGCCTCTCTGAGCTGTGATATCATTGCAGGCTTTTTCAGGATAGGGGGCTCTTGTCCTTTTCTTTGCATGATGCTGTGTATGTGGAAATGCCCCATGTTTACTCAAGTGTCTCACATGGTCTTCTCAGGAACCTGTTGATTCTTTTTATTTTTCTTTATTGCCATTAGACCATCACTTAGTGTCAAGGAAGAAAAATAGTGGTTCAGAATTGTACAGATTAAGTGTTGTCTATTACTGTTCAATGACAATTCTATTATTTTTTTCTAAGTCGAAGAATGCACTTTTCTTTCTAATGCCTTTTGGACCTTTAGAATCATAATCACCTTTGATTATAATGAATGGCTTTACTGGGAGCATATTGACGTTAGTTGCTGAGTGACATTCTTGGGCTGAATTGGGCTGAGCCCAGGGCCATTGCCCTTGGTCAGCACCGTGAAATATGTAGTTAGTAACTGAAAGCGAATGAATCAAAAAGGTAAAGGAAAGGGGGAACAGACAATGAATAAACGTTGGCTATAGTTAAGGGAGAGAGCAAGGTCAAGGTATACAAGCTAATTCTTACTGTGGAGAGGGAGAACAGACGGGGGTGGGGGGTGGGGGGGAAGGAAGCTCATGGCTGACTGGAGGTGGGAGAAAACATGGTATGGCTGTGACTAGAAATCATACTCACTCAAAATATTTACTTGTCAAAAAAATTATATTTACTTGTCCTCTCTGGAAATCGTGGAATGCATTCACGGGCCCTCTGGCCTAACCAGTTATGTACCACTGATTAAAATGTAAATAGCTTGTTCTGGTTAGGCTTTTGGGTATCAGGACTTCGATTTTTGAGATTACTTTATGATCAGCACCCTATGAAACATACTGTGTTTACCAAAATCACAAATGGAGTTGTCCACTGCCAAAAGGAAGACTTGGCAGCAACATGTAGGCCAAGCAAACTCCAAGAAATATAAACACGATTGCTGCTGATTCACTATTACAAGCAGAATACAGCACTTCTGCGAGAAGGTCCTGGTTCGACTCTGTTGAATGACTTTGAAAGTGGGATCAGCACACAAGGCTCTGTGTTGATTAATGAAGCAGCAGAAAGCCAACTGCTCCTGTTGACTGTGGATGGATGAAACCAATTACCATCAGGCCCCAGAGTAGAGTTAGGAAATCCCTTTAAGAAATAACTAAAGCTGGGGAAACAGAGCACCATTTCTTTCAATCACGTAAATACTTTTCTTCTCCTGAAAGGTAGAGTTTAAGCCACGATCTTCTTTTTGTTTTTGTTTTTGTTTTAAAGATTTTATTTATTCATGAGAAACAGAGAGAGAGAGAGAGAGAGAGAGAGATAGGCAGAGACACAGGCAGATGGAGAAGCAGGCTCCCTGAGGGGAGCCCGATGCGGGACTTGATCCCAGGACCCCAGGATCATGACCTGAGCCAAAGGCAGATGCTCAACCACTGAGCCACCCAGGTGCGCAAAGCCAAGATCTTCTTGATAGCATTTAAATATTGTAATAAATCTGCTCCATGATAAACCATGTGTACAGATATTTGTTATATTTTATCCTTAAAGATGGATATTGTATTAGTGAGGGTTCTTCTGAGAAATAAAATATACACACACACATACAGGCACACAGAATTGACCCTTGAACAACATGGGGGTTAGAGGCACTGACCCTCTTGCAGTCAGAGATTCCTATAGTGTGATGATGTGGATGGTACTTTATTTTCCTAAACAGCATTATCAAACACACTGTACTGATGCTATTAATTTGAATTTTATTTATTTTTTTAAGATTTTATTTATTTATTCATGAGAGAGATACACAGAGAGAGATAGAGAGAGAGAGGCAGAGACACAGGCAGAGGGAGAAGCAGGCTCCATGCAGGGAGCCCGACGTGGGACTGGATCCTGAGTCTCCTGGATGAGGCCCTGGGCTGAAGGTGGCGCTAAACCGCTGAGCCACCCGGGCTGCCCTTACCATTCATTTTTGACCAAAAGAAATCCTAGTAGAAAAATTAGAAATATGTCGTAAATTGTCAGCTTGAGGAAAAAGAAAACACAAGCACAATGACATTTTTAACATTTCAAAGAACTATTTATCAAATTTTTGCCTCCTGCTGTGCAGAAAGCAAGTTGCTGTCTTTAAGGGACAGTCAGAAATAAACAATGGGGAAAAAGTTACTGAAGGTTTTAAATGAAAAGCTTAACTATGCCAACATATTCAAAGATACCTTCTTCCCCAAAGAATTACTTGTGCATTACACTGTCAGGTGATATAAAACAACTTCCAATAATAATATTAATTACATTAAAAGTGAACCACTGTGAAGGGTTCCATTATTAAATGCTTATCTTTAGTATATTTTAAGACAGCAAGGAGAATTTAAAATTCTTCCAGTAATGAGGACCTTTCCATACTTCTACACATAATTTTCACAGATTTTTCTACTAGGATTTCTTTTGTAATGACTGACATATACTTTATTAAAAAAAAAAATCACACAACATTCTCCAAGTAGAAATGGTAAAAGAAATAGTTGCTTTTTACAAAAACCTATTTCCAGCTTAGTTTTTAGCATTTTATTGAGCATGTTCACATACTTGCCACTGTATTTTAAATTATACTTCTCTCTCTCTGTGTGACTATCATAAATAACTAAAAATTAAAAAAAAATAAATTATACTTCTGTTGGCCATTCATTCATTCATTAAACAAGTCTTATGGCTTATGGCTATAATGTTGCTAGGCTGTATTTTAGGTACTGGGGAATGTGTCAGTGTACAAAATGAAGTTTATTTTTTCAGAAGGCTTTATGTTTTAGATGTCCTCATTTAATTTAGTTGATCATCTGTTTATGCTTACCTAAACATAGACTAAATGCAATTTTTAGGGATCTAAATGTTGAATATAAACACCCCTTAAATTTTTTCTTAGCTTTCATATTCTATTAAACTTATTCATATTTAAATTTTCCATATTTATTTATAAGTTTCAAGTCATACGTTGTCTTGGTTACTATATTAGTTTGTATTCCTCTCATAGGGCTGCTGTAATAATTATGTAGGTAGGGTGGTTTAAATAAGAAATGTATTATCTCACACTTCTGGAGGCTAGAAGTCTGAGATCCAGGTGTTCTACTGATGGCTAGGAGGGAAAATCTGTTCCTTACCTCTAACTGCTGTGGTTGCTGGCAATCTTTGGCTTTCCTTTGCTTATTCTGTATCACCCCTTATTTGCCTTTGCTGTCATGTGATGTTCTCTCTATATGCATGTCTTTTTTTAAAAAATTAAATTCAATTAGCCAACTTACAGTATATCATTAGTTTTAGATGTAGAGTTCAGTAATTCATCAGTTGCACATATGCCTTTTCTACTGGCCTGCCTTTTTGGAGGACACCAGTCACATTGCATTAGAGCCTCACCTTATTCCAGTATGATCTCATCCTAACTAATTACATCTGCAATGACCCTACTTCCACGTAAGATCACATTCTGAGGTCCTGAAGGTTAGGATATCAATGTAGGAATTTGGAAGGCGACACATGATTTCATCTTTAACAATCACCATGGGGTGGATGAGAGCTTTTTTTTTAAATATAATTTTTTAAAGATTTTATTTATTTATTCACAAGACACACACAGAGAAAGAGAGAGAGAAAGAGAGAGAGAGAGAGAGAGAGAGAGAGAGAGAGAGAGAGACAGAGAGAGAGAGAGACAGAGAGAGAGAGAGAGAGAGGCAGAGACCCGGGCAGAGGGAAAAGTAGCTTCCAAGCAGGGAACCCGATGTGGGACTTGATCCCGGGTCTCTAGGATCAGGCCCTGGGCTGAAAGTGGCACTAAACCACTGAGCCACCCGGGCTGCCCAATAGCTTTTTATTTATCAAACAAATATTTATTATGTACCTACTAAATTGAAGCATTGTTCTGTGGATAAGTGATGCAGAAGTTATTATTTTTTTAAAAGACATGTTAAGGCCCTGATTTTATAAAGCTGACTGGCCGGTCATACTTAGAGTAGTGGTAAGACCAGTGTCAACATCCCTGGTTATTTCATGTCGTGGAAGTTGGAACAGAAAACTGGTTTCGATCTTGGAGCTGTTCTCCTAACACAGCAGTGATTCCCTTGTCAATTCTTAGCCATCAAGCCATCAGAGTCAGGTCTTACCCAGTTCTGGGCATATCCAAACTCCAGTTTGCCAAAGATGATAGCTCCCTGGGCACTCAAGTCAGATATGGGATAGCTTCCTTATTTCACCTGCCTGCTCTTACTTACAGTAAGGCTGTAACATGCATATTGGACTTAGATACTTCCTGTGCAGCTTGAGTAAGACACTAGTAAGACTTACCATATGTGAGGTTTGGTGGTGAAAAAGTAATTTCCCAGGTGAATATAATGATCAATACGAAGATGGACTTAGTTCTTGATTTTTTAAAAAACCATCAATGTATCAAAAAGCTGGCAACAGGATAAACATGAGATCTTTAAAATAGCTGAGATTAAAGTAAACAACAGGTGCTCCATGAATCCATCAGTTCTGCATTTAAAAACAAAGTGATATAGACATTCTGGATTATGCTACTTTATGCTAAAACAGATTACCAATTTTCAGAATGAGTGAAATAATTATAGCTGGGAGATTGCTGTCATTTTAATGGGAATCTGCAAATGCAAATCCTAATTTGCTTCAGGAGTTGCATTATTAGACTTCAGAATCTGGCAAAGAATGTTGTGTGTGTATGTGTGTGTTCCAATCTATCCATTCCTTGGGAGGATTCATAATGCATTCAAGATAGATGGCTTTATAAATTTTAAAAAGTCTTTGGGGAAGTGTTACACATCCTTCATAGAAATATGTATTAAAATATGTATTAAAAATATCACCTAGGTTTTATTTGGATAAATGTGGGCTTACTTTGGTTAAATAGGAAGTCTTATTTTTTCCCCTCTCCATTTATGTAGAAATATGGAAAGTTAGAGCCAAGAGGAGAATGGCAGTATAACAGCAATGTCCTCATTAAGCTCTAAGCAAATGAAGATCTCAATAATTTGACCTTGATGAGAACTAGAACTCAAACAGAATTCTCTAGATCCTATATCTAGATGAGGGAGCACTATATGAACCACTTTGGGATATAGATCTTTCATAACTCGAAGATAGGTCAGACTACTCTTCAGATTCTCTGTGTTAGCTCAAATAATATATTCCTTTATTTTCCCTTCAAAAACCTGGTTCTATTAAAACCAACTAAACAACCCTTGAAAAAATTTACTTTGGAGATTTCATTGGTCCACATATCGTCACAGTTCATCCCTTAGGACCATAAATGATAATTTAGCATTTTTAAGGGGCATTTAGAAGATGGACTACTTAGAACTAGTAAAATGAGAGCCCAAATTTTGTAGCTTACATTGGAATCAAGATCAGGTAGTTATTTTCTGGGCTATTATCCTCAATAGCATAATGGTGAGATAGATATTTTTTGCTAAGCTCTGTTGTCAGTCTTGATTATATGTTGTTGGGTTCAGTATTATGGACACAGAGAAGCTTCACTTACTTATTTTTTCCTTCTGCAATACTGAAGCAGACTGGCTGGATAGCTTGACAGTCTCAACGTGGCAATATTTGTTCTAATAGATGAAGTGTAATTTGTCCATGAGGACATTTAGCAAGGGTAAGTGGCATCTTCAGGAAGTTGTTCATCTGCAATCAGGGATGTCAGTGCTTCTGCTCATGCTATTGCCTGCCTGGACTTCCACCCCACCAGTCATTCTCTAAAGAGAAAATAAAATGAATTGCTATAATTTTTCTCTGGAGAAAAAGAGAGAATGTATCGGGAACTGCTCATGAAATAATGCCCTGTGATAGGTAGTTAAGTTTTCTTGTTTCTTTTTCATCGCCATTTTTTCAGATTATTTTGTGAGACAAGAAATGCAACCTTTTTGTGACTCTCAGATTCAGTGATGAATCTGCAGGAGTGATGACATTCCCTACTGGGCATTTGAGAAAACGAGAAGAGTCTTTGCTTGCTCTTGATCATAAAACAACATTAAGATCTGATTGTAATCCTTGGTTTCAGACTGAGCCAAGTTAATTTTTCTCCCATACAGTGGTGCTCCACATTTTGAGAAAAGCTACCTGCCTACCCTCCGTGTCTCTAAAGTAGTACTGTCCAGTAGAAATAAAATGGGAGTCACATGGGCTATTTAAAAATTTCCAGGAGCTGTGTTTAAAATTGCAAATAGAAACAGGTAAAATTAATTCTAGATTTGAGTTAAACCAACACAGCTAACATAGTACTTCAACGTATTAAATATAAACAACTATTAAAGAGATACTTCAAAATATTTTTTTTACTAAGTTTTTGCAGTGAGGGTTTTTTTTTTATATATATATACTTACAGAACATATGAATTCAGACTAGCTTCATTTTTTCTTAAAGATCTTATTTATTTATTAGAGATAGAGAACAAGCAAGCGGAGAGACAGGCAGTGGGAGAGAAAGAAGCAGGCTCCCAGCTGAGCAGGGAGCCTTATGTGGGGCTCCATCCCAGGACCTTGGGATCACAACCTGAACCGAAAGCAGACTGACTGAGCCACCCAGGTGCCCCTGGACTAGCTTCATTTAAGTGCTGAATACTTATATGTCACTAGCTAGTGGCTGCTGTGTAATGGATAGTACATTTTGAACTGTACATTCCTAGGGCCTTTGAATAATTTTGATAGTTTTAGAGGTTTGAGTTTGTCCTTTGTCATGATCTAACTGATCTACTTATTATTATTATTAATTATTATTATTATTCATATTATTAATGTTATTCCTATATTGTAGGTATGGTTTCTCTAGGCTAGGCTAGAGACTCACTTGGTCTGGCCTGGTTCAGAGCCTAGGGTGGTGCATGCAGAATCACATGGGAATCTTTTGAATCTCCAGAGTCTGGTTGTGAGCATCTGGAGTGGATCCCAAGAGTCTGCATTTCTAACCAGCTACCAGGTGTCCTGATGTAGCAGGTTCAGAGACTACCCTTTAAGTAGCAAGAGCTCTGAGTGATTGTTTGGAGGAACCTGTTATTATAGGTTAATCCAACTTACACACTTATTACTGCTAAAATTTGTAAGGAGATCTTCTTTGTGTATATTGCTACCAATCTTCTTAATGCCATTCTTTTTCACGTGGTTTGCTAGTAATTAGTATAGAATTTTGCCTTTGTACCAGTACATTTTTCTAGATTCAGTCCATTAAACTGGGTTTAGGAGGTCTCTGTGGATCCTGGTTCTTCAACCGATACATTCAGAATCACCTCCTCCTTTTATATAATCCCAGCTCCTGATACCACTTACTCAGTATCAGCCTTCATGTGTTTATTTTTTTATTTTTTAAAATATATATGTATATATATATATATATTTATTTATTTATTTTTATTTATTTATGATAGACCTAGAGAAAGAGAGAGGCAGAGACACAG
This sequence comes from Vulpes vulpes, assembly GCF_048418805.1. NCBI lineage: Eukaryota > Metazoa > Chordata > Mammalia > Carnivora > Canidae > Vulpes > Vulpes vulpes. The sequence goes on from NW_027325668.1 coordinate 2,481,572, forward strand.
GCAGAGGGAGAAGCAGGCTCTATGCCGGGAGCCCGATGCGGGACTCGATCCCGGGACTCCAGGATCGCGCCCTGGGCCAAAGGCAGGTGCGAAACCACTGAGCCACCGAGAGATCCCCCCTTCATGTGTTTAAAAACAACAACAACAACAATAAAGTCAGGGTCTGCATTGAAATTGATTTCATGATGTTTTTCAAAAATTATAAGAATTTGGGGCAGTAAATAGTTTACCAAATTAGATATCTCTATCTGCTTAACAAGATAAACCAATGTGGATTTCTGAAAATTCCTTGATGGTATTCAGAAATATTGTGTCTATGGTGTTTCTTCAATAAATGATGCTGAGAAAACTGGCTAGTCATATGCAGAACAATGAAACTGGACCACTGTCTTACAGTATACACAAAAATTGACTCAAGGTGTATTGAAGACTTGAATGTAAGCTGTAAACAATAAAACTCTTAGAAGAAAACACAGGTGGTAATAAGTTCCCTGATACCAGTCATGGCAATGATTTTTTTTTAATTTGACTCCAAAAGCAAAGGCAACAGAAACAAAAATAAACACATGGGAAACACTAAAAAAGCTTCTGGCAGCAAAGAAATTGGTGAATAAAATGAAAAGACAACCTACTGAATGGGAGAAAATATTTGCAAATTACATATCTGATGAGGGTTTAATATCCAAAATATGTAAAGAACTCCTATAAATCAACAGCAAAAAAGCCCCAAGAAGTACAATTTAACAATGGACAGAAGATCTGAATCGACATTTTTCCAAAGAAGAATACAAATGGCTGGCAGGTACATGAGAAGATGCTCAGCATCACTAATCTTTGGGGAAAGGCAAATCAAAACTACAGTGAGATCTCATCTCACACATTCAAACAGCTAGGATCAAAAAGATACAAAATAACGAGTCCCCTCAAGGATGTGCAGAAGATGGAACCCTGTTCACTGATGGTGGGAGTATAAATTGATATAGCCACTGTGGAAAATGTTATGGGAGTTTTTTAAAAAATTAAAAAGATAACTACCATATGATCTAGTAATTCACTACTGGGTATTTACCCAAAGGAAATAAAAACACTGATTTGAAAAGATACATGCACCCCTACATTTATTGCAGCATTATGTGTAATAACCAAGATAGGAACAACCTAAGTGTCTGTTGATGGATGCATGGATAAAGAAAATGTGGTATCTATAGATCATGGAATATTATTGAGCCATAAAATTGAAAATTTGATATTTGTGACAGTATGAGTGAACCTTCATCATGCTAAGTGAAACAGAGAAAGACAAATACTGTATAATCTCACTTATATATGGAATCTAAAAAAAAAAAAAAAACCCACCCCCAAAGCCAAGCTTGTAGGTACTGATAACAGATTGATGGTTGCCAGAAGTGGGGTGGATTGGAGGTGGGCAAAATGAGTGAAGGGGGTCACAAAGTATAAGCTTCAAGTTATAAGATAAGTAGGTCATGGGATGTAAAAAAAGAAAAAGGAGGAGGAGAAGGAAGAGGAAGAGGAAGAAGAAGAAGGAGAAATATTATGTCTATTGCAGAGGAGTATTTACTATTTAAACAGTCTTCATAGATTAAAAGAGAGCAGACCTTGCCTCTAGAGGGGAAGATTCATAAGGGAATGCGACACCGTGATAGATTGACACCTTGGTCCCGCTGGAATCAGAGGGTCTTTAGATTAGCCAGTGGTGTAAACTCTTCACTGTAAGGCTCACTTCTGAATAAAACATCTCCAAGTCATAGAATGTCAAAGTTTGAAGGTCCATTAAACGCCCTTCTAGTCCAACCCCTAACTTTATACATGAGGAAACTAGACCTACAGAAGGTATGTAATTTGTCCAGGGAAAGCAGGCCAGTTTTAAGTCAAACCATAATGTATAATGTCACCTCTGCTGAAACGTCACCACCCCAACGAGGCCTCTCCTGCCAGAGTCTCGACTCAACTTGCCCTGCTTCATTTCCTTTTTTAACCACTGGGATTTGACTTTGCTATTTGTTCTGCCTATCTGAACCTCTAGAATGGAAGCTCCAAGAGAACAGGCATTTGTTGGTATTAGCTCTTCTGTCCTGGAGTGAGCCACAGTGTGTGATCAGTAAATATTTTACTGATCTAATCAATTCAGTGCTTAAAGTTAGTGATCCATATTCCAAGTTTAATTTGTTCTTTCACTGAAGTAGCTTGTAGGGCTGGTAGGTGGGGGTGTATCCGTAATTTCTTGTTGTTATTTTGTCTGGGATTAATGAATGCCAGTCTGGGAGTCAGATGTCTTGTAAGGCTGATGGTCATGTTGAATCTGATAAGGACCTGACCTGAGGATAGAGGGGTTTCTAAAACAAACCAGCAAGAAAGGAGAGGGTAAAAGTCATGTGTCAGAAGGGTATTTTGCATTTTCTTTCATTATTGTTTGTTGTGAGGCTCTGAAATGATTCCATAAGCATTTGTAAAAACTTGGGTGATTTCTGGAGTAGGTTTCTCAGCTCTAAAATTGAGTGGGTGACATTGGCCTTGAAGGTTTGTAGTGAGAATTCAACAAAATCATGCATTTCATGCATTCAGGTTGATGCTTAAAAAAGGTTGATTTTATTAATGTCAATAACATGTCCTATTATCTTAATTTAAATATTAATATCTTAATTTAAGTATTTAATATTTAAATATTTCTCTATGATGGTGAAAACATTTTTAAAGTTTATCAGTGGCTGCCTATTGGGATATGTACATACATTTAAAAAGTGAAGTTTCTGAATCACTTTTATCCATAGCACATGGACAAACAGATTTTGGGTGTTTTTGTTTTAAAGTTGAATATATTTTTTTACTGACGTTATTTCCCATTGTGCCCACTTCTTACTGAAAATTAACCTCAAAATAAATACTACTTCTGAAGACTCCTTACCCAAAACAACATGGCTTCCAACGCACAGACACCCATGATTCTTAAATAAGGTGGAGTGACACGGAATTACTTCAGTGGGTCCGGTTTGCGCATTTGAATCCACATGTTCACATGTCTTTAAAACTGAGTCCAAGTTAGAGAATCATCTGACCACTTCATGTTTGTTTCATTGAAAAAATGTCAAGCATGTAGAACATATTTCTTGTTTTGATTATTCAAGTAAGTAGGCCTCACATTTCTCTGGATGCAGAAATAAAATCATCCAGTAACCTGAGACCATTACTGTCAAGGGACACATCTCCTTTCATAATGCATTATAAAAATGATCTTCAACACATGGTAGTAAACGTGAATATTTCATAAAGAAACATTATGATTTTTAAGCAACTTTGTTGAGAGATTTTTGTATTGATTCAGTTGGTGTTTAGGAAAGACATGCATTGTATATCTGTGAGTTGTTGGGTTTTTTTCTTAGGTTGTTTAGAGTTTTTTGTCTCAGCAGAATACTAACATGTAGTTATGATTTTTTCCTACTACTTGAAAATATTGGAGTAACTGTTATATATTTTTTAAGAATAAAAATATCAGGGGGGCACTGGATGGTATGAGCACTGGGTGTTATTCTATATGTTGGCAAATTGAACACCAATAAAAAATAAATTTATTTAAAAAATACCAGATTTTTCAGTGATTAATTTTCCTGGTAGAGATTATTTAAAGTGGAGTACTTGACTATACTATTCAGAGAATGATAACTTACACTTAAAATTCCTCTCTTTCCCAAATGTCTATCAACCGAAGATGTGGTATATATATATATACACAGTGAAATATTACTCAGCCATCAAAAAGAATGAAATCTTGCCATTTGCAATGACACAGATGGAGCTAGAATGTATTATGTGAAGCAAAACAAGTTAGAGATGAATACCATATGATTTCACTCATATGTAGAATTTAAGAAACAAATCAACAGGTAAACATAGGGGAAGGGAGAAAAAAAAAGAGAGGAAGGAACACCATAAGAGACTCACCTATAGATAATAAATAGGGTGGCTGGAGGGGAGGTAGGCAGAGGATGGGCTAGATGGGTGATGGGGATTAAGGAGAACACTTGTGATGAGCACTGGGTGTTATATGTAAGTGACGAATCACTAAATTCTACTCCTGAAACCAGTATTACACTGTACATTAATCAGAATTTAAATAAAAACTTGAAACAAACATAAATAAGTAAAATCCTTCTCTTTGTGGCCGTTTTATTTTTATTTTATTATTTTTTAAAGATTTGTTTATTTACTCATAAGAGTTGGAGAGAGAGGCAGAGACACAGGCAGAGGGAGAAGCAGGTTCCCTGTGGGGAGGAGCCCGACGTGGGACTCGATCCCAGATTCTGGGATCATACCCTGGGCCGAAGGCAGATGCTCAACCGCTGAGCACCCAGGCGTCCCTTTGTGGCAGTTTTAAAACTTATCCATCAATTTAATTATCTTTCCCTTGAATAAAGACTGTCATTAGTGCCTCAGGTCTAACAAATACATTGCCGCAGACTCGTCACTACCTAGGTTAGGTCATAAAGAGCTTAGTACCTTGCATAGGCTCTTTGTGTGTCTCTCTCTTTCTCCCTGGAGACACCCACCTCTGAGGCCCCGAGCCTGCATTGTTAGAAATCTGACTACCCTGAAGACAGCATCTTGGAGAGACCTCATGAACAGGCCACATACAGAGGTGCCCAAGAAATACAAATGTCCCAGCTCCCAGCTGTCCCTGTCTTCCCATCCCAGGCATCAGATTTGTCAGAGGCCTCTAGGCACAGTCACTCAAGATCTGACTGCAACCCTGGAAAGAAGCTGAATAAATCCTACGTCATTGAGCCCAAGTAACCCTTGGAGCCATGATAGATAGTAATAATTTAAAAAAAATCACTGATTTATATCACCTAGTCTGGAATAGTTTGTTACACAGAAATAGATGACTCTGGAATACTATTTTCTGAAAGGTTCTCATGATGAACCTTAGTTTGGTGACCACAAGGCAAGAAATCCAAAAGTAGAATGTGGTACAACTTTCACACTTCCGTGGCTCCTAACAAACCACATTGACTCTTGGAAAGACTTCACTTCTCCAGGTGATTAGATACTATATCACCATGGTATCAGTTCTTTTATACTTTTTAATGTAAATATTCTGGACTGAATTAAATCAATCATTTTATTTTATTTTTAAAACAATCTTTAAAAATATTTTATGTATTTATTCATTAGAGACACAGAGAGAGGCAGAGACAAAGGCAGAGGGAGAAGCAGGCTCCTCTCAGAGAGCTCAATGCAGGACTTGATCCCAGGACCCCAGGATCATTCCCTGAGCCAAAGGCTGGTGATGCTCAACTGCTGAGCCACTCAGGTGCCCAAAATCAATAATTTTAATATTGTATCATTCTACTACTTTCTTTTAAAAAATATTTTATGTATTTGAGAGAAAGCATGAGAGAGAGAGAGAGAGAGAGTGTATGTACACAAACACGGAGGAGGGACAAAGGGAGAGGGAGAAGCAGACTTGCTGCTGAGCAGGGAGCCCAAGTTGGGGCTCAATCCCAGGACCCTGGGATCATGACGTGAGCTGAAGGCAGACGCTTAACTGACTGAGCCACCCAGGTGCCCCTCATCCTCCTACCTTATTTCTATGACATTAATTGAATTGTAATGTTTAACTTTGCATTAGAGTAAGATTTTCTTATGTTTAAATTTTAATTTTAAGATGTACTATTAGGTGGTAATGTGAAAGAAAAGATGCTGACAAACATTTTTAAAATGAAGATTTGAAGACATAATCCCATGTCAATGACAATAAAATGTGAGAAAGTATATCTCATAAGTGGATGCAATATAATATTTAATATTGATACTCTCATTCTAGCAAAGAATATGAAAGATAAAATTTCAAGATAAGCTCAGGAAATGGGGCATGATTTGGGTCAGTCTGTTCCAGGACCTGACTTTTATTCTACAACATCGGACTTAAGTAGTCATTTACTCTCAACTTTCTGAGGCAGCTGAATTATAGTGCCGGACATCCATAGCTCTCTCTTTCAATTGTCCACATGTATCAGAGTCTTTGCTGGAGGAGCTAATGAATCATTAAGACGTTCCTGTAGAGGGCCTGGTGGTGGTGGCCCGGGCTGAAGGCCTTGGGGTCACAGATGATGGCCATTGTAATGCAAAAGAAGAAAGGGCCCGGAAATAGGAATAAGAGCAAAAGTATATACATTTGACTGTTTTCAGAATTGATCTCTTCTCAGAATATGACCGGAAATGCCAGTAACCAACTGGAGTTTGAGAATAATCATGACAAGAAATTGTGCACCTTACTTTTCACACTAGAACATATTCTTGATTGAGTCTTTTAGCTGAAAAAAAAAAGATTCAGGAAAAGATGAAGAATTCTTTGAGAAAAACAAACAAAAGCTTCCTACTACTTCTCCAAAGGGACTGATTGGTTCCCAGAGATCCCTGTACTAAAAAAAAAGCTGAGGAAACACGGGCAGATCCAGTTATGTAAAACCCAACATCTAGGTCAGTGGCATAACTATTCAGCCATGCGCTGAGATTCCAGATTGCCACCTTCTGGAGTCACGGGTCTTCCCTGCCTTCCCATCTGCCGGTTAAAACAAAAACTAAATAACCTAATTTGCTAAAAATTCCATAAAAGCAGTAAGGTCCTGAGGTGGTATCAGTTTTGTTCCTCAAATATTGGTCACTGGAAAAAAATGTCCTTACTGCATATTTACAATTTAAAGAGCGTTTTAGAAGGCAGCCAGACTTAGAAGGTGAACGTGTTGTTTGGCTCCATTTATGTGGTGTTTAGGGGAGGATAGAGCTGTGACAGAGAACAGATCCGTGGGCTCCAGCGGGTGAGGATGAGGGAGAAGGGGAGTTGCTGGGTGTCGGGTACGCTGTTTGTCTTTATCGTGTGTGGTGGTGGCCACACACTTATCCGTGTGTCAGGATTTACAGAGCTGTATGCAAAAAGTTAATCTTACTGCCTGTGGATTCTTAAAAAATGTGAAACCTAAAAGGGAGAAGTAGGACCAACGGCAAAGGACATGCGAAACCTTAGTCTCCAGAGGGCGTAGGGAGCCTTGGGGGAAACCCGCAGCAGTGAGTCTGCAGACCTCTCTGGACTGAGCAGACCAGCGCGCTCTGTGTCCACGCGTGTAGAGCAGGGACGTGACTACACACACGTGCCCATGTGCTCCTGGCTGAGCCCCAGCGGATAGAGATGGCACGTGACTCAGGGAAGGAAACTGCGCAGCGTCCTCTCGAGAAGCATCCGCCAACCCTTCTGACTGGTCCGCGCTCCACCCACAGGAGCGGTTCCCAGGGGGTTTTGTCAGGGTGACCATGTGGCAGGAGAGGCACCGCGTCCTGCGCCCCACGGTCTGAGGAGACGCTCGGCCGATTCCGAGGGACCCTGCCAGGAGGCGGCGCTGCAGCACTTGGGCAGCCGCTCTGGCGTTTGCTTCCACGGGAGCACTTCAGGCGCCCTTCGCCGGCTTGTCCTGCGCGTTGGATGGACTTGATGCAATTTAAATGAGCCCCGGTTAGATGTTCTGTCAGAGCGACTGGCTGGAAATGAACCGTCTGAAGCGGGTGAACTGACGTATCCTCCCGTGGCGCTGTGGTGTGTTCACCCTGCGTTCCCCCCTGAGCGCCCTTCGCTGTGCTCAGCTGCGCCGCGGCGGGCGGTCGCCGAGCGAGGAGGCCTGACGGAGGCCTGACGGGGACCTGACGGGGGAGGGGGCTGACGGGGACCTGACGGGGGAGGGGGCTGACGGGGGCCTGACGGGGTCCTGACGGGGGGGCTGACGGGGAGGCTGACGGGGACCTGACGGGGGGGGGGGTTGACGGGGGGGCTGACAGGGACCTGATGGGGGAGGGGGCTGACGGGGGCCTGACGGGGGCCTGACCGGGACCTGACGGGGGGGGGCTGACGGGGACCTGACGGGGGAGGGGACTGACGGGGGCCTGACGGGGACCTGACGGGGCGGGGGGGGGGCTGACGGGGACCTGATGGAGGAGGGGGCTGACGGAGACCTGATGGGGGAGGGGGCTGACGGGGACCTGACGGGGACCTGACGGGGGGGGGGGTGGGCTGACGGGGACTTGATGGGGACCTGATGGGGGGAGGCTGACAAGGGCCTGACAGGGACCTGATGGGGGAGGGGGCTGACGAGGGCCTGACGGGGACCTGACGGGGGGGCTGACGGGGACCTGATGGGGACCTGATGGGGGAGGGGGCTGACGGGGGCCTGACGGGGACCTGACGGGGGGGGGGCTGACGGGGACCTGATGGGGACCTGATGGGGGAGGGGGCTGACGAGGGCCTGACGGGGACCTGACGGGGACCTGATGGGGGGGCTGACGGGGACCTGACGGGGACCTGATGGGGGAGGGGGCTGACGGGGGCCTGACGGGGACCTGACGGGGGGGGGCTGACGGGGACCTGACAGGGACCTGATGGGGGAGGGGGCTGACGAGGGCCTGACGGGGACCTGACGGGGGGGGGGGCTGACGGGGGGGCTGACGGGGACCTGATGGAGGAGGGGGCTGATGGGGACCTGATGGGGGAGGGGGCTGACGAGGGCCTGACGGGGACCTGACGGGGATCTGGTGGGGGGGCTGACGAGGGCCTGACGGGAACCTGACGGGGGGGGGGGGGGCTGACGAGGGCCTGACGGGTCTGCGGGGGGCTCTGGAAGGCGGTGGTTCTGGGGTGGGGTTGCCGAGGGCGCCGTCTGGGCTGGGGCGGTCCGGCGTCGCTGTACCCCGAGGCCTCCCCGCCCCGCCCCGCCCGGCGCCCTGCGGCTCCGGAACGTCCCTGCCTTAGGGCTGTGGTAGGTCCAGAGTCACCTGTGGCGGTGACCGCTGCTGCGCAGGTGTCCCTTCGGGTCTTCTCGGCCACGCCGGTCGGCGCCCCAGCAGCAGGCGCTTCTGCCTCCTGGTACCAGCCTCTCCTCAGTTACGCATTCGGGAAACAGCTTCTCCCCACCTGGGGCTCGTCTCTTCATTCTCCTGACGGTGTGTCTCAGAGGGAAACGTTTATATTCTGATGATGTTCTGCTCTTTTCGATTTCTCTCCTCACTGACTCATTCATGCCTTTTGTGTCATTTGTTTGAAAGCTTCGCCCGACTCGGGGCTATGAAGACTTTCTCTTACGTTTTCTTCTAGGACGTTTACACAGTGAGTTTCACAGCAGATGTCTGAGCCTTTTAAGTCCACGTTTCGTACACGACGTGAGATGCTTCTTATGCTTTTGTTTAATATGTCTGGTTTCAGTATTATCAGTTGTGGAGAAGATTTTCCTGTGGCCAGTGAATTATGTCTGCACAGTTGTCACAAAGCAATGGGCCCACACACATGAGAGCACATATTTCTGAATTCGCTTCTCCTCACTCATCCCCTCCTCACTCTATTCCTAGGTCAGAAAGACATTTTATAAGGGTCTGATTATTCTACCTTCACCCCAGGTGTTGAAGATAGCGTAAGTCCTCCAACTTTACTCTTCTTTCTTTTAATTTTTTTGATAATCTTAGTCCTACCCTTTACCATGCAAAAATTTTGTTAAACAATCTTAGTCCTACCCTTTACCATGCAAAATTTAGTGTTAACCTGTCAATTCCTACAGCCATGCTGTAGAATGTTTGATGCTGAAATTGCACTAAATTTATTTATTGATTTATTTTTATTTTTTAAATTTAAAGATTAATTTGGAGATGTGTAATTTGTGTCTTCCAATCTGTGACCTTTTAAAAAATTTCCCACATTATTACTTTATAATTTTCACTGCATAAATGTTAAAATTATTTTTATGACATTTATCCCCACATATTTCATATGTTTTGCTATTATAAATGGAATTTTAAATTTCAATTTGCAATTGTTAATGGCAAATATACATGTATATATATATTTTTTTTCTGTATTAAGCAGAGTCCTGCTCTTTTTATAAGGCAACTTACTAGTTCTAGTAAGTTTTATGGAGTTTCTTTGGGAATCGGTACATAACCAGTTGTGCTGTCTGTGAATTATTACTGTTTCATTTCTGTCTTCTGGAACAATGTATCCTTTATTTATTTTCCTTCTTCATTTTACTAGCTAGACTGTCCAGCACTATGCTAAATAAAAGTGGCAAGACTGTACATTCTTACTGTACATTCACTCTTAGGAGAAATCATCAAGGGGTTAATTATTAAGACTGATTTTAGCTGTAAGCTATTTCTACATCATCTTTGTCAGATTGAGATTGTTCCCCTCTATTACTAGTCTGCAGAAGGCTTTTATTATGGTGTTGAATTTGCTCGAATGCTTTTTCATCATCTGCTTCCTGCAGATGGTAGGATAGAGGGTTATCTCTTCTCATCCTCCTCAAGAGAGACACTTTTTGTTTCTACTACTGCCACCTGTCACCCTCCCATCCAACCTGGAGTGAAAGCATTTGCTCACCTTCCTGAAGTGCTTTTGCTTCCTGTGTTTTTCACAGGAGTGACGCTGAGGGCTGCATTGTATGCCTATTGACTGAACTTTAAACTGTGGTGCTAAGGACATTTATGGAGTGACTTCCCATTGACAGGAGCAGTATTTATGTATAACTCATTTCCATTTGAGTCTGGATGGATCCCGAGGGACCTGGTGACAAGAGCATCTGTCTAAAAATATTTTTAATTTAAAAAATTTTATCAATATTTATAAATAGGTTTTACGAAATTCCAAAGATAGGTTTTCTAGAATTCTCTGTCTCTATATAATTGTGACATTATACATACCTTGTAAGACTATTAAAACTGGCAGTGAAACGTATTTACCATCTGAGCACCCCCCTTTCCCCTGTGTAGGGGGGCATCATAACTTCTTCCTTGAAGTAACATAGCTGCTTTCCCTTCTTTATCTGTTCTGAACCCTCCACCAAGCTAACCTGACACATTTTATACTTCTCTGATGCAGCAGGTATAAATACCTTTCCTGCACTTCTCTATCAACAAAATCAGTGTTTTAAAAATTCATCATTTGAAGAATTATTTAAACCATTTAGTCCTACGTGCTGTACTTAGAGATAATAATTATAACTTCCAATTAATTATCTAAAGCAGGCAGACAGTCAAACAATACAAACAAAAAAACTCACTAATGCCTTTCTGTCAATGTGTCAAATAGAAGGACTCTGCATTTAGCTTGTTCTGCTGAGTATCCAGGTTGGAACAAGAATGCTTGATGGCTCAGTAATTTTCTTTTTGATGATACCAAAATTTATTTAAATTGCTAGTACTATTTTTATTATTTTGCTATTGATGTTATTGTGAAAAATGCCTAAGAGTACAAAACTGGCTTTATTCCATTTTGTTTAACTTTATGCTCATGTGTATCCATACTCATAAAGATAACTGTGATGAGGATGCTGGTGAGAGAGTGTAGCTCTATAATCTTTGGAATTTAGTGTTTAGAAGTGCCTCACATGGTGTATTACACTTTTCATAAAAGCATTTCCCTGGATGTCATTCCTAGTTTCTACCAAAGATTTGATTTTTGAAGTACCGTCATATAGTACGGCACTGAAGTGGTACCAAGTAGCCTTAGAAACCTTTTTATACTTTATCATGAATTATGCCTTCATCCAGATTTATCACTGGTACAAAAATGCTCTTCTACCTTACAAAATTTTTATCATGTAAATATATAACCGTAATTTGGTTAATGAAGATGAATCGTATGACAGCAAAAAAAAAAAAAAAAAAAGTTCAGTGGTTTTACAATGGCTGGTATTTACACTTTCATTTTTATTCTCCTCAGATATCCTCGTGATTAATAATTTGGGTAGGCTACTTGTGTTTCCATAACCATGGCTGAAATGCTTTAGAAATAAGCTAAAAAATAAATAATGAGATACTTTCTTTGAAAATATTTGAGAACAAAGTTAAGTCAATAGAATTCCTGACTGGCTATAGTAATCTTCCTAATGTAACTCAGCCTGAACTAAAAAATTCAGTAGTTGGGGAAAATTGCATGCTTCATTGGTGGTTTTCCTTAATTTGATCTTTTCATCTTCCTTTTGGAGGACACTAAGCACCAGAGTTTGAAATCTTCACCATGTGTGGCTCTTTGATCCTTCACTTATTAGTCAGTGTTTTACTTCTGAACATAATTCCCATTATTTAGTTAAATATGTATTTGAATTGTTGATATAAGTATTAAAATTATGCTAAGGATATGGATTCAAGGAAATTAAAATTAAATATAATTATCAGTAGTTAGAATAATTGAATTATTTTAACAGTAATATTGTATGTATCATTATTTGTTGTTTTATAACAAAAATGTAAAACTTAGAAGCTTACAGCAGTATACACACATCATCTTCTAGTTTCTATGGGTAAGAAATTGGGCATGGCTCAGTTGGGCCCTCTGTTTCATAGTCTTTCACAAGGCCTGAATCATGATCTGTGGTCTCATGTGAAGGGTTGAGTGGGGAAGAATACAGCACATCCATTCTCAATCAGTAGGTCTTCATAGCACGGAGTTCCTTGCCAGTATCAGACTGAGGTTTTCATATCCTCATTGGATTTTGGCCAGTGACTTCCCTTAGTTTCTTGCCATGTTGGCCTCTTCAGTATGGCAGCTTGCTTCATCACTGTGTGCAAGCAAAGAAACAATAGATAGTCTACCAGCAATACAAGTTCACAATCTTTAGCCTATTCATGGAAATGACATCCTATCCGTGTCACCAGGTTTTTAAAAAATTAATTAATGAGAGGGAGAGCATGAGCAGGGGAAAGGACAGAGGGAGAGGGAGAAGCAGATTCCCTGTTGAGCAGGGCTTAATCCCAGGACCTTGGATCATGACCCAAGCTGAAGGCAGATGCTTAACTGCTGAGCCACTCAGGCACCTCATGTTGCTGGTTGTTACTTAAGGGGGAAGTTATTCATAGGGAAAGAATGAATAATACTAGGGTGTGGAGCCCATCATAGAGGCCACATGCTGGTTGAAATTAATCATTTGTTACACAAACCAGGTATTGTATGAATCTTTTGTTAGACTATACTTTTTTATCCTAAAATAAGTTGCTTTAGGGATCCCTGGGTGGCGCAGTGGTTTAGCGCCTGCCTTTGGCCCAGGGCGCGATCCTGGAGACCCGGGATCGAATCCCACGTCAAGCTCCCGGTGCATGGAGCCTGCTTCTCCCTCTGCCTATGTCTCTGCCTCTCTCTCTCTCTCTCTCTCTCTCTCTCTTGCTGTGTGACTATCATAAATAAATAAAAATTTAAAAAAAGATAAGTTGCTTTGAAGAATTTGAAAATCATACACTATTTATCTTTTTTTTATCACATCACCAGAATTTATTCTCAGCCAAATTTCTTTTTATTTCAAATTGTATCATAATTTATGACCTCCTCCCCAAACATGGTGTTAGAAATACAGACCTAGACTGTTATTAAGAACTTAATGGAAGAGGTATCACATAGAGGTCAAGGTATGATTTTATTCATAATCTCTTTCTACCAATTGCTACACATCTCTGAGACTCATTCCTTCTCTTTCAAATGGAGACTGCAGTGCCATCCTATTTGCTAGTTTTGGAGGTTTACATAAAATGATAAATTTAAAGCATTTAATATAGTACTGGTATGCATTAGGTACTACATGAGTGGGCTTTATCAGTAATATGTATATCATTACTTAAAGAATGAGAAATCCTTCCTACTGAGGAAAAACTATTACTTCACTCTTAGTAAACTTGAGTTGTTGTTTTCTTATTGGGGGTTACTTGGCTTGTTTAAAGTTGTATTTAAGTGAAAATAGAATTTAACTGACTCTTTGCTACTGAATTGGGATCTATAAAGGAGCCATGATTTATAGAAAAGCTTCCATAGATCAATCACTGTGATTAAATTAAGATTGTTAAATGTCCACATTATCCAAAGTGATGTACAGTTTCAGTGCAGTCTCTATAAAAATCCCAGTAGCATTTTTGCAAACACAAGGAAAAAATCTTGAAATTTGCGTAGGACCACAAAAGATTCTGAACAGCCAAAGCAATCTTGAGAAAGAAGACAAAAGAAGGAGGTATCACATTGCCTGATTTCAATCTTTATTACAAAACTATAGTAATCAGAACAGTATGGGACTGTCATGGAAACAAATAGAGCAATGGAACAAAATAGCCCAGAAATAAACTGACACTTAGAAAGACAACTGTCTCTGACGAAAAGTGTCAGGAATACACAATGGGCAAAGGATAGTCTCTTCAATAACAGGTGATGGGAAAACTGAATCTCTGTATGAAAAAGAATGAAATTTAACCTTGTCTTATACCCTATAAAAAGATCAATTCAAATGGATTAAAGACTTGAATTTAAAACCTGAAAATGGGGATCCCTGGGTGGCTCAATGGTTTGGTGCTTGCCTTCGGCCCATGGCATGATCCTGGAGTCCTGGGATCGAGTCCAGTGTCGGGCTCCCTGCATGGAGTCTGCTCCTCCTCTGCCTGTGTCTCTGCCTCTCTCTCTCTCTCTCTGTCTCTCTCTGTGTCTCTCATGAATAAATAAATCAAACCTTTAAAAAAAAAAAAAAACCTGTAAAACTCCTAGGAGAAAACATAGGGAAGAAGTTTTTTTTTTTTTTAAGATTTTATTTATTTATTCATGAGAGACACACAGAGAGAAACAGAGACATAGGCATAGGGAGAAGCAGGCTCCATGCAGGGAGCCCGATGTGGGACTCGATCCTGGGACTCTGGAATCATGCCCTGAGCCAAAGGCAGGCGCTCAGCCGCTGAGCCACCCAGGTGTCCCAGGAAAGAAGCTTTTTGATGTTGATTTGGCAATAACTTTTTGCATGTGACACCAAAAACACATGCAACAAAAGTAAAAATAAACATGTGGGACAGTGTCACTATCTAAAAGGTTTCTGCCCAACAAAGGAAACCATTAACGAATGAATTTTAGGCCTTTAGTTTATATGTTACATGTTTTTTAAGAAATCAATAGAAAATAATTAGAGGCAGTATTTTGACAACTAGCCAAAATTATATTACCCAGAAAAAAATTCATAGGAATTAAAGGTACAAGTAGAAATTTTTATTTTTGTAATATGTGGGGGAATAAACATTGTTAGAGACTATCACAGACATTAGTATTTTGCTCAATAAATGGTGGTTAACTGTAAATCCTTCTGAAAGCTTAATTTACCATGGAGGATAATTTCTGTTACTGTGATAGTCCTGAGGCTGTCAGTTATTGCCAAATAGCTTGTGAATGAACTGAACCTGGCATTTAGTGCAAGTTCAGAGAGTGAACATCTTTTAAAACCCACTTCATACAATGCCTGAAGTTTTGAGCATTAACTTGACTTGTTTGATAGAAATACAACTGTCTTAGTGAATGCCCCATTCACAGAACACTTTAAATCAGAGGAGTACATTGATTTACAGGCCATATAGAAAAAAATACAAATAGGAGCAGTTCTGTAAATTGAGAAAGTAAATTCCATATGTAGAGTAGAAGGCCAAGAGAATTTTATTTGAATATCTGAAACCCTTTATGAGCACATCTTATTTGGGATTGGTGTCCTTATATTAATTTACCACAGTGTTTGTAAGTACAGGCTGTGCTGTCAATTTTGAGAGAGAAGTGAATGTCATATAGATAATATTTTGCAAATACAAAAGTTATTTAATTTCTTTAATTGTTTTTATTTGGGGGGGGAGGAAGGGCCTAGGGAGAGGGAGAGAGAGGATCTTAATTAAGCACACAGTGCTCAATCTTCCGACCTGTGAGATTACAACCTCAGTTGAAATAAGAAGTCAGACGCTTAACTGACTGAGCCCACCAGGCTCCCCAATGCATTTTAATTTCTACCTGTAGACTTGTTCCATTCCACTATTTTCCCTCTGGTTGGGCCATAAGATTTATAGTTCCAGGGAAGGAGATACTAGATATCACCCGGCATGGAGAGTCAGTTTTGATTCTCGAGTTGGCTTTCTTGACCTTCTAGCATGACAGAGCCATGAATGCCATGGCATGCATAGATATAAAAGGATTTTCCATGTTTTTAATCCCCTGTGACATATTAATAACCAGGACAGACAGATTAGACTATAGAGTCTCATATCTGTGTCTAGATCAGATGAGAAGGTGGGAGCTCACAATCCTGCCTCAGTGGGTGTAGGAAAGAGGTGAGGCAAAAATAGGGGGAGCGAGCAGCCAGACATGTGGCCCTTTATCTCCTCTTCCTACCGTAAGTTCTGAAGGAGGACACATATTAGAAAAATGAAGGAGAAAGCCAGAGGCTGAGGCCTACTGAGGCTTCTTGATTTAGCAATAAGAGAAGCACTGCATGCTACCCAGAACAGTCTTGTCAAAGTAAATTGTGAGGCTTTTTTCAGAGTGCAGCCTTATTTCTAGCTCTCCCATGCCACTGTGAGATCCCCAGAGCAGGGCGCAAGTCCGAAACTGCCACCACAGAGCCCAGGAGTCTGTTGACACTCTTCCTAGACAGTTTGCTGAAGACGATGCCAAGGCCAGGCAAAAAGGGCTGGACAATCCAGGAGGCAGCAGAGATTGTTTTGTTCTGGATCCGGACCTCAAGAGGATTAAAGACACCTGTTGACTCACTTGAGTCTGCAGGGAAGCTGATTTGACCCTTCCTATGAAGACTGAGAAGACACTGTGAGGTGTCCCCAGGCTCCAGCTTCTGGAGCAAGCCCTGACAGGATGCCGAGGGAGAGCCCCAGCAGTCCTGCAGCCCTCCAGCTGCGGAACAGTCCAGAACAGGGACTGCCAGAGCATTCCAAGAGTCCATGTCCCTGTCATTGCACTCGGCTCACATACCAATCGGGCAGCACCTTGAGGAGGAGGAGGGGAAGGCCAGACCCTGAAAATTCTGAGCATTGATTCATAGGCATACAGGTAAAGACTGCATTCAGCTGTTTAAATTATTTAATCTGGCTAGAGTTACCTCATTACCATAAAATTTAATTTTCCACCAACTGATGGCTCCAGCTTGCGAAAATAAAGCTAGTTGTGGAGAAATAGGATATATATATATATTCAGACTGGATAAAAAAGCAGGACCCATCTATTTGCTGTCTACAAGAGACTCATTTTAGACAGAAGGACACCTACAACCTGAAAATAAAAGGTTGGAGAACCATTTACCATTCAAATGGTCCTCAAAAGAAAGCAGGGGTAGCCATCCTTATATCAGATAAATTAAAATTTACCCCGAAGACTATAGTGAGAGATGAAGAGGGACACTATCTCATACTCAAAGGATCTATCCAACAAGAGGACTTAACAATCCTCAATATATACGCCCCGAATGTGGGAGCTGCCAAATATTTAAACCAATTAATAACCAAACTCAAGAAATACTTTGATAATAATACGCTTATACTTGGTGACTTCAATCTAGCTCTTTCTACCCTCGATAGGTCTTCTAAGCACAACATCTCCAAAGAAACGAGGGCTTTAAATGATACACTGGACCAGATGGATTTCACAGATATCTATAGAACTTTACATCCAAACTCAACTGAATACATATTCTTCTCAAGTGCATGTGGAACTTTCTCCAGAATAGACCACATCCTGGGTCACAAATCGGGTCTGAACCGATACCAAAAGATCGGGATAGTCCCCTGTATATTCTCAGACCATAATGCCTTGAAATTAGAACTTAATCACAACAATAAGTTTGGAAGGACCACAAACACGTGGAGGTTAAGGACCATCCTGCTAAAAGATGAAAAGGTCAGCCAGGAAATTAAGGAAGAATTAAAAAGATTCATGGAAACTAATGAGAATGAAGATACAACCATTCAAAATCTTTGGGATGCAGCAAAAGCAGTACTGAGGGGGAAACACATCGCAATAGAAGCATCCATTCAAAAACTGGAAAGAACTCAAATTCAAAAGCTCACCTTACACATAAAGGAACTAGAGAAAAAGCAACAAATAGACCCCACCCCCAGCAGAAGAAGACAGTTAATTAAAATTCGAGCAGAACTAAATGAAATCGAGACGAAAAGAACTGTGGAACAGATCAACAGAACCGGGAGTTGGTTCCTTTAAAGAATTAATAAGATAGATAAACCATTAGCCAACCTTATTAAAAAGAAGAGAGAGAAGACTCAAATTACTAAAATCATGAATGAGAACAGAGAGATCACTACCAACACCAAGGAAATACAAACGATTTTAAAAACATATTATGAACAGCTCTACGCCAATAAATTAGGAAATCTAGAAGAAATGGACTCATTCCTGGAAAGCCACAAACTACCAAAACTGGAGCAGGAAGAAATAGGAAACCTGAAAAGGCCAATAACCAGAGAGGAAATTGAAGCAGTCATCAAAAACCTCCCAAGACACAAGAATCCAGGGCCAGATGGCTTCCCAGGGCAATTCTATCAAACGTTTAAAGAAGAAATCATACCTATTCTACTAAAGCTGTTTGGAAAGATAGAAAGAGATGGAGTACTTCCAAATTCATTCTATGAGGCCAGCATCACCTTAATTCCGAAACCAGACAAAGACCCCACCAAAAAGGAGAATTACAGACCAATATCCCTGATGAACATGGATGCAAAAATTCTCAACAAGATACTAGCCAATAGGATCCAACAACACATTAAGAAAATTATTCACCATGACCAAGTAGGATTTATCCCCGGGACACAAGGCTGGTTCAACACTCATAAAACCATCAATGTGATTCATCATATCAGCAAGAGAAAAACCAAGAACCATATGATACTCTCATTAGATGCAGAGAAAGCATTTGACAAAATACAGCATCCATTCCTGAACAAAACCCTTCAGAATGTCGGGACAGAGGGAACTTTCCTCGACACCTTAAAAGCCATCTACGAAAAGCCCACAGCAAATATCATTCTCAATGGGGAAGAACTTGGAGCCTTTCCCCTAAGATCAGAAACAGGACAGGGATGTCCACTCTCACCACTGCTATTCAACAGAGTACTGGAAGTCCTCGCCTCAGCAATCAGACAACAAAAAGACATTAAAGGCATTCAAATTGGCAAAGAAGAAGTCAAATTCTCCCTCTTCACTGATGACATGATACTCTATATAGAAAACCCAAAAGCCTCCACCCCAAGATTGCTAGAACTCATACAGTAATTTGGTACCGTGGCAGGATACAAAATCAATGCCCAGAAATCAGGGATCCCTGGGTGGCGCAGCGGTTTGGCGCCTGCCTTTGGCCCGGGGCATGATCCTGGAGACCCGGGATCGAATCCCACGTCGGGCTCCCGGTGCATGGAGCCTGCTTCTCCCTCTGCCTGTGTCTCTGCTTCTCTCTCTCACTGTGTGCCTATCATAAATAAATAAAATTAAAAAAAAAATTAAAAAAAAAAAAAAAAGAAATCAATGGCATTTCTATACACTAACAATGAGACTGAAGAAAGAGAAATTAAGGAGTCAATCCCATTTACAATTGCACCCAAAAGCATAAGATACCTAGGAATAAACCTAACCAAAGAGGTAAAGGATCTGTACACTAAAAACTATAGAACACTTCTGAAAGAAATTGAGGAAGACACAAAGAGATGGAAAAATATTCCATGCTCATGGATTGGCAGAATTAATATTGTAAAAATGTCAATGTTACCCAGGGCAATTTACACGTTTAATGCAATCCCTATCAAAATACCATGGACTTTCTTCAGAGAGTTAGAACAAATTATTTTAAGATTTGTGTGGAATCAGAAAAGACCCCGAATAGCCAGGGGAATTTTAAAAAAGAAAACCATAGCTGGGGGCATCACAATGCCAGATTTCAGGTTGTACTACAAAGCTGTGGTCATCAAGACAGTGTGGTACTGGCACAAAAACAGACACATAGATCAATGGAACAGAATAGAGAACCCAGAAGTGGACCCTGAAATATATGGTCATCTAATATTCGATAAAGGAGGAAAGACTATCCCCTGGAAGAAAGACAGTCTCTTCAATAAATGGTGGTGGGAAAATTGGACATCCACATGCAGAAGAATGAAACTGGACCACTCTCTTTCACCATACACAAAGATAAACTCAAAATGGATGAGAGATCTAAATGTGAGACTAGAGTCCATCAAAATCATAGAAGAGAACACAGGCAGCACACTTTTTGAACTTGGCCACAGTAACTTCTTGCAAGATACATCCACAAAGGCAAAGAGAACATTTGAAAAACATGCATTCCTCTGCGACCCTTATTCAAAGCACGTTTAGATCTTTAGTGGTGAAGAAAAGGTTCATTTCCCTCAAAAGAGCTACTGTTTTTTTTCAGAGAAAATCCCGGGCCACCATTTGTGCCAGGCATCACTTGCACCAATTCTTGAAATTAAAAAAAGCGGTCATTACAATCCAGTCATCTTACCCAAGGCTGGTGGCAAAGAAGAAGCTGCAATAGATGCACAGGGCTGCGGTTCTCATCCAGGCCACTTACAGAATGCACAGAACATATGTTACATTTCAGACCTGGAAACATGCCTCCATTTTAATTCAGCAACATTACAGAACATACAGGGCTGCAAAATTGCAAAGAGAAAATTCTGTTCGACAGAGACGTTCTGCTTTGATCATTCAGGCTGCATATAAGGGAATGAAAGCAAGACAGCTTTTAAGGGAAAAACACAGAGCTGCTATCATAATACAAAGCACATACAGAATGTATAGGCAGTATCTTTTTTACCAAGAGATCCAGTGGGCTACAAAAGTAATACAAGAAAAATATAGAGCAAATAAAAAGAAAGCTCTTCTACACAGTGCACTGAGGAATGCAGCAGCAGCCTGTACTGAAGCAGATTTCCGGGACATGATCCTAAGGAAACCGATTCAGGAACAGCATCAGGCTGCCACTATTATTCAGAAGCATTTTAAAGCCTCCAAAGTAAGGAAGCATTATCTCCACTTGAGAGCAAATGTAATTTTTGTCCAAAGACGATACAGGCACTAACTGCAGTGCGCACCCAGGCAGTCGTGTGTACACAGTCTTCATATAGAAGTTGTAAGGTGCAAGAGGACATGCAGCATAGGCACCCGGCTGCCACACGAATTCAGTCATTCTACCGAATGCACAGAGCCAAACTCGATTATCAAGCAAAGAAAACCGCCGTTGCTATAATACAGAATTATTTTAGGTCCTATATCCGAGTAAAAGTGGAAAGGGAACATTTTTTGGCAGTTCAGAAGTCTGTGCGAATTATTCAGGCTGCTTTTAGGGGCATGAAGGTTAGAGAGAGACTGAAAACCCTCTCGGAGGTAAACCTGGTAGCCAGTGCTAAGCAGTCTGCCTTCTGCTCTTGCAGAACTGAAGCTCAGTGTGCAGCTGTTCACGGCTCAGCACTTAGGACTCAGAAGTGGCGTGGAGCTTCCCTGGTCACTTGTTCACAAGAGGCCGAGTACCCCCAGAGAGAGGCTCTGGTAGGGACTCAAAGAGCTTTCTGCGAGATGGTCACAGGGAAATTGGAAACACAGAAGTGTGCTGCCCTGCGCATTCAGTACTTCCTTCAGATGGCCGTGTGTCGGAGAAGGTTTGTCCAGCAGAAAAGAGCTGCGGTGACCCTCCAGCAGTACTTCAGGACGTGGCAAACAAGAAGGCAGTTTTTATTGTACAGGAAGGCAGCAGTCGTCTTACAAAATCACCACCGAGCCTTTTTGTCTACAAAACATCAAAGACAAGTATATTTACAAATTAGGAGCAGCATTATCATGATTCAAGCTAGAACGAGAGGATTTATACAGAAACGGAGGTTTCAGAAAATTAAAGATAGCACCATAAAAATCCAGGCTGTGTGGAGGAGCTATAAAGCCAGGAAATATTTACATCAAGTGAAAGCTGCCTGCAAGATTCAAGCCTGGTATAGGTATTGGAAAGCACGTAAAGACTATCTAGCTGTATTAAAAGCTGTTAAAATCATTCAAGGTTGCTTCTACACCAAACTGGAGAGAACACGGTTTCTGAATGTGAGAGCATCAACAATTATCATTCAGAGAAAATGGAGAGCTATACTTTCTGGAAGAATAGCTCGTGAACACTTCTTAATGATGAAAAGATATCAAGCTGCTTGTTTGATCCAAGCGAATTTTAGAAGATACAAAGCAAGGCAGGTCTTTCTCCGGCAGAAGTCTGCTGCTTTGACCATACAGAGATATATACGAGCCAGGAAGGCTGGAAAATGTCAAAGGATAAAATAAGTAGAATTTAAAAAATCTACAGTTGTTCTACAAGCACTAGTGCATGGTTGGTTAGTAAGAAAAAGAATTTTAGAACAAAGAACCAAAATCAGACTTCTTCACTTCACAGCACCTGCATATTATCACCTGTCTGCTCTTAAAATTCAAAGAGCATATAAACATCACATGTCTATGAAGAATACTAACAAGCAGGTTAATGCAGTCATCTGTATCCAGAGGTGGTTTCGAACAAGATTACAGCAAAAGAGGTTTGCTCAGAAATACCCTAGCATCCTCACAAGTCAGCATGAAGTTCCAGAATGTATGAGCCAGCAGAATAGAGCTGCATCAGTAATACAGAAAGCAGTACGCCGTTTCCTCCTCCGTAAAAAACAGGAAAAATTTAATAATGCAATCAGTAGAATTCAGGCATTATGGAGAGGATACTCTTGGAGGAAGAAAAATGATTGTACAAAAATTAAAGCTATACGACTAAGTCTTCAACTTGTTAACAGGGAGATTCGAGAAGAAAACAAACTTTACAAAAGAACTGCGCTTGCACTTCATTATCTTTTGACCTAGAAGCACCTTTCTGCTATTCTTGAGGCCTTAAAGCACCTAGAGGTAGTTACTAGATTTGTGAAGAAATCACAAATCCCCTACAAGCTATTCAAATTCGCTTGGATCAAACAAGCAGCTTGATGTCTTTTCATCATTAAGAAGTGTTCACGAGCTATTCTTCCAGAAAGTATAGCTCTCCATTTTCTCTGAATGATAATTGTTGATGCTCTCACATTCAACAAAGAACTAGATGTTCTTTGTTGCGAGAACATGGCCCAGAGTGGAGCAGTTTCTAAAATATTTGTTTTGATCCGAAGTTGTAATCGTAGCATTCCTTGTATGGAAGTCATCAGATATGCTGTACAAGTCGTGCTTAATGTCGCTAAGTATGAGAAAACTACTGCAGCAGTTTCTGATGCAGAAAACTGCATAGATACACTGCTGGACCTTTTGCAAATGTACCAAGAAAAACCTGGTGACAAAGTTGCAGACAAGGGTGGAAGCATTTTTACAAAAACCTACTGTTTGTTAGCTGTTTTATTGAAGACAACGAATAGGGCCTCTAGTGTTCCAAGTAAGTCCAAAGTTGTTGACTGTATTTATAGTCTCTACAAGCTTACAGCTCGTAAACATAAAATGAATACTGAAAGAACACTTTATAAACAAAAGATGAATTCTTCTATAAGTACTCCCTTTATTCCAGAAACACCTGTAAGAACCAGAATAGTTTCAAGACTTAAACCAGATTGGGTTTTGAGAAGAGATAACATGGAAGAAATCACAAATCCCCTACAAGCTATTCAAATGGTGATGGACACACTTGGCATTCCTTACTAGTAAATAACATTTTCAGTATGTACCGTAAAAAATACTAAAGCTAATCATGAATGTGTAAAGTGTTTTTGGCTCTCCTTGGTACAGTTTCTAAAATCTGACTCTGTATTAAAATTAAAATATATATATGTAACAATAAAAAATGCAAAAAAAGCAAAAATGAACTATTGGGACTTCATCAAGATAAGAAGCTTTTGCACAGCAAAAGATAGAGTCAACAAAACTAAAAGACAACCTACAGAATGGGAGAAGATATTTGCAAATGACGTATCAGATAAAGGGCTAGTTTTCAACATCTATAAAGAAATTATTAACTCAACACCAAAGAAACAAACAACCCAATCATGAAATGGGCAAAAGACATGAAGAGAAATCTCACAGAGGAAGACATGGACATGGCCAACATGCACATGAGAAAATGCTCTGCATCACTTGCCATCAGGGAAATACAAATCAAAACCACAATGAGATCCCACCTCACACCAGTGAGAATGGGGAAAATTAACAAGGCAGGAAACAACAAATGTTGGAGAGGATGCGGAGAAAAGGGAACCCTCTTACACTGTTGGTGGGAATGTGAACTGGTGCAGCCACTCTGGAAAATTGTGTGGAGGTTCCTCAAAGAGTTAAAAATAGACCTGCCCTACGACCCAGCAATTGCACTGTTGGGGATTTACCCCAAAGATTCAGATGCAATGAAACGCCGGGACACCTGCACCCCGATGTTTCTATCAGCAATGGCCACAATAGCCAAACTGTGGAAGGAGCCTCGGTGTCCATCGAAAGATGATGGATAAAGAAGATGTGGTCTATGTATACAATGGAATATTACTCAGCCATTAGAAACGACAAATACCCACCATTTGCTTCAACGTGGATGGAACTGGAGGGTATTACGCTGAGTGAAATAAGTCAATCGGAGAAGGACAAGCAGTGTATGTTCTCATTCATTTGGGGAATATAAGTAATAGTGAAAGGGAATATAAAGGAAGGGAGAAGAAATGTTGGGAAATATCAGGAAGGGAGACAGAACATAAAGACTCCTAACTCGGGGAAACGAACTAGGGGTGGTGGAAGGGGGGAGGAGGGCGGGTGTTGGAGCGGAATGGGTGACGGGCACTGAGGTGGACACTTGACGGGATGAGCACTGGGTGTTTTTCTGTATGTTGGTAAATTGAACACCAATAAAAATTAATTAAAAAAATAAAAAAATTAAAAAAAGAAAAAAAAGAAAAAAAAGAAAAACTAGCATCGCACGTTGCAAAGACGACAAAGATGAACAGTAAAATTCACTCAAATAATGTCGTTCTAGGTTAAAAAAAAAATGAAAAAGCCAGGAAAAACACCATAGCCTGTGCAGAGACCTCAGGAGAAAAGTTTCATGTTTTAGAATATTTCCTGGTAGTACCCACTCAGAGCATGAGACTCCTCAATATTTACTAGTACTGTTTCCCCAATATATATATTTTTAAGATTTTATTTATTCATTCATGAGAGAGACACACAGAAGCAGGGACATAGAAGAGACATAGGAGGCAGGCTCCTCACTGGGAGCCCGATGTGGGACTCGATCCTGAGACTCCAGGATCATGCCCTGAGCCAAAGGCAGACACTCAACTGCTGAGCCACCCAGGCATCCCAATATATATATTTTTTTAAAACAAGGAGCCCCATATATTCTTGGATCAGGCCCTAAAAGTTACATAGATCAGAAGATTCCACTTGAATTGTTCCTAATTCTTTGACTTGTAGTTGTTAACATATTTCATACAACTTGCAGAATGCGAGTCATTTTAAATTTTTCATTTGAAGTTTAAATACAAATGTAGACATGATGAAAGTCTGAAATTTAGCCCCACACATCACGGATTCTCTACTGTCAACCCTGCACCATGGATCCCTGCTTTGAATTGCTCTACCTTTACTGGCTCTCCTCATTTCTAGCCCTTGCCTAGGATGAAGCCACCATAATTCCACCAGGAGATATTTCAACAGTGTCCTAATGGTCTCTCTGCTTCATCCTGCCCTGTTCACTCCAAACCTGGCTTGTGGAATGACATCTTAAAATGTCACTCTGATCAGGTCTCCTGCTCCTCCCCAGGGCCTGTGGGGAGTGGGAACCCATCATGGCCAACAGCCTTAGCTGATCTGGCCCGGACACCTCTTCCCTCTGCTTCCATCCCAGGCGATTTGGCCAACCCCTTTTCATACCTCACTTACCAGGAGCCCCTGCCTCCCTGAAATTGGCAGAAAGAACCAGATTCAGTCAGGCCCTCAGGTCTTTGCACACATGCCTGCCGCTACATGGTGCCCCCCCCACCCCACTCCTTTGCCTGATCAGCTTTTATCTATTCTTCTAGATTCAAATCAGATCAAACCTTGCCTCCTCCAGGAAGCCTCTCCTCCCCGATTTCTCAACTGGCCAAGAAAAATAACCCATGCGCCCCCAATAACATTCAGGACACCCCCAGCTAAGCCTTTAACCCATTATACTGAAATGGCAGCTTTACGTATCTGTTGCTCTCTCTAGATATTGAGCTCCTGGAGAGAGGAGACTTCTGTCCTACGGATTACTGGAATCTGAGCTAATAGGTCTTAGTAGATGACTGTCTGTTGGATTCCTTTCTTGTATCTCTATCTGCTTATCTTCCCAATTTCCTTTTAAAAAGAATGTCTCCATCCAACAAGAACGAAAACACACTTTTAGAAATGAGTAAAAGCCCTGAACCCACTCCCGCCTCCTCCAGAGCTCACCAACCAGCAAGAGGGAGAGAAGTAAAGTTACGCCCCTGGGCACCTTATCCCGAGCCACTGAACATCTAGAGCAACCGATCCTGCCAGGAAGTCAGGAAAGAGGTTTCAGCACAGGCTGTCCAGGAAGGAGTAGAGGAGCACGTAGTAGGCACTGGGCACAGCGTAGCTAAAACTCATCAACAAGCAGTGAAAGCACCTGTTCTCCCTCTGGAAGCCACGAGAGGTGTCGGCCTTTGTGGCCTGGAGAGTTGCCACCTCATTGTTCTCATATCAAACAATTGCTTCTTTATCTCGTGGTGGCTTGCATCAGAGTTCCTTTACCGCAGGAACACTTTTCATCTTCCTTCCCGGCCTTTATTCCGGGCATTTCATCTTTCTTTTCGCTGCCCTGTGCTGCCACCCAGTTAATTGCTTATTCAAAGGTTTTCACGTCTACACTTCTTTTCCCGCTCAGTACGCAGGGAATGCAGCTTTCCCCCCTGTTTAAATTGTGGTCAGATGCACTAGAGATGCAGCCTTTCCTGTCTTTTCTCCCCCTTCCTGTGGGAAGGGGAACTTAGAGCCAGGGGGAGCTGTCCTGTGCCTGGGCTGAGGCCGCCAGAAGGGAGCCCTGCTCTGCGATGGTCTCCTGCTGCCCACACCCAGAGCCGGATGGAGAAGAACCCAGCCCACCTTGTTCTGTGTCTCTGTGGTCCCAGAACTACCTACCATGATATAATGAGTTCCATTGGAAAATGGTACAATCTAGAAAAAGACCATTTGAAAGGATGCTTGTAGTCCTTTTCAGAGAATCAGTGATGGGAAGGGGCCCTGCAGCCTCCAGGCCTCCCTCTACCAGCAGCTTCAGATCTCTCCCTGCTGAGAACTCCCTTCCATGGATCATCAAGGCTTGACCTGCTCCTAAGGTGTTCAGGAATCTACACATAGTTACCCCCCCAACCCCTCCCAGGCAAGTCCTCCCTGACCATCCTCACCCGATCAATCTCAAAACCCTGTTCCTGCTGAACGATGCCAGCTCTTATCCCCGCGTGAAATTATCCATGTGTTCGTTACTGTGCTTATTTCTGGTTTCCTCTCAAAATAAGTTCTATAAATTCCATGTAAGCAGGGAATTTGTCTTGCTGCCCACTCCCACTCCATGGTAAGGCACTCAGAAATATCTGGTGAAATAAGAACATGAAAGAACAAGGCCTTGGGCCGAGTTTTAGTATTAGAAGCTACTTCCTTCTGTGAAAGGGACAGTGATATTGATAAGTGTAAGATCATCGTCATGTATTAAAACCGATTTATTGGCTGTTAACTAAGGTTCAGACACAATATAGTCAGGAATTTGTGTCATCTGACTGAAGTCTAGAAACTCATCAAGTTACCACACGCTGAGGGTGACAGACCTGGGTTGTGCCACGCACCTGACTCAGGGCTGCAACCCTTCCCCAGCTGCTGACTGCCCACCATTTCTCAACACAGAGTGTCCCCCAAGCTCTGTGATGAGAGCAGCCCCATCAAGCCCAAGGTCATGGCTCATGGACCCGTCCCCTACACAGGGCACACTTCACTATGAAATAATGTGTCTGAAAGGTCTCTATCAAAGACCCTCTTGGTACAAGAAAACGTCAAACACAGGCAACATAAGGAGGGCGTTTGGTGCAGAGGAAGCGCTCAGAAGATAAAGCCAAGGGACTTCGACTCTTTCAAGACAGGCAGCCCCCTCATGTGCCCTGGGGAGGTCGGGCCTGCCTTGGCTAGTTCTGTAGCACCTGCCCGTCAGAGGGGCGACAAGGATTAGGATAGTCCATTACAAGTACAACAGTATGATGATGGGGATGGCATTGCACTTTTGACTTGTACATTAGGTGCTGTATGCAGCTCATCTCAGTTCATTCTCAGGTGGCGCTGGAGGGGTGGGGATGCATCCTCAGCTCCACATCAGGATGGGCCAGCGAGCTCCGGGGGGTTACATAACTAGGCTGCGCCTCCCAGCGAGGCGGAGATGGTGCTTGCAGTCCGACTCCCTGCCAGCCTCTCTAAAGCCGTGATGCTCCAATCACTCCACTCTCCCAATGCACAGTATGTCCTGTATGAAAAAATTTTAAGATTATTTTTCATTTTATGAAGAACTGTGAGTACAGTTCTTTCTCCCATTCCTCTGTTTCCTATAAAATAATGACATTTAAACTCTGCCAAACAATAAGAAAAATTCAAGGGAATTAAAATGTTTTTATTTTATTATTATTTTTTTATTTATGATAGTCACAGAGAGAGAGAGAGGCAGAGACACAGGCAGAGGGAGAAGCAGGCTCCATGCACCGGGAGCCTGATGTGGGATTCGATCCCGGGTCTCCAGGATCGCGCCCTGGGCCAAAGGCAGGCGCCAAACCGCTGCGCCACCCAGGGATCCCAAAATGTATATATATAAAAAGAAAAGGAAAGCAGAGTTAGGAAAGAAAACTGCAGACCGTCGTTTTGCTTGGGTGGCCAACTCAGGCACAAATATTAACACGGGACCCCTTGCCACAGTAACCAGAAGCGTGGTCTTGACCCTGACCCACTACTACTACTGCTGCTGCCCAAAATTGGTTGGAAATCTCAGCTTCTGCCCTTCTCCCTCATGGCTTCCTGGAGAGAAGTGAGTGTTACAGATCATTTATTTTTCCATTGAATGTGCCTTTGAACACCTCTATTTTCGGTTTTCTTCGACCGCATCATAGAGGTATGATGTACACAGGACTGCACATTTAATGGGTGCAATTTGAGCAGTTTCGATAGATGCAAACACCAGTGATATTAGGACGACCAAGGTAACATACTTAAAAAAAACAAAAACAAAAAAGGGACACGAGGGAAATTTTGGAGGGTGTTGGATGCTTTGGTTTGGTTTTGGTGGGAAGCACACTTAACGGAAATCCACCCTCTTAATTTGAAGTACGTGGAACAGTACTGTGAGGTGCAGATGCCGTGCTGTACCAGGAGCTTCTGGAGCTTGTTCATTTAGCACAGATGAAACTTTGTACTCAACTGAGCAATAACCTCCAGGGCCAAGCCTCCAGCCCCTAAGTGGGGTCATGCTGTGCTATCCTGTGACTGGCTTATTTCACAGAGCAGGATATGCTTCTTGTTCAACCACCTTGTTACGAATGGCAGGATGCCCTTTTGATTCTTAAAGGAATTCCTTTAATTGCCAAATTTCAGGTTTATTCTTTTCTATTCATTATCTGGTGAAATTCTCCACCGTGCAGTGTATTTTCTGAATCATCCTTGTTATAGCTCCTTTTGAGACCTTGTCTAAGGATTCCAATAACTAAGTCCTTGGAGCTTGCTCTTGTGGTCTCTTTCTGTTCCCTTTTGATGCGGTTTCTGGACATATCTGGTGAGGTTTCAAAGAGCTGTCCGACATTGCCTGGGGAACAAAGAGACTCAGAAGATCACCCTCCCAATAGGTAGACAGAGTGGGGTCAAGTTGCCCAAGCCAACCAGGGGCTGAGGACAACCAGGGGCTCTGTAGGCTTGTAAGACTCTTTTAAGCTTGAGAGTCATCCTGACTCATGGGTCTCAGCTGATAACCTGGTGGCTTTCCCAGGACCCATTCTCCTTCATGGATGGTGAACCCCAAGCATTATCTTCTCTGCACCTTGAGATTATGCCCAGTGTTAGCCCATTTTTCAGTATTTTTATGAATCTGTTAGATCCTTGCCCTTCTCCCTTGAAGAACACCTATGCTCTGAGAGAAAGCTGAGCCTTGATATCCAAGATCTCATGAGAAGCTGGGCAGAGAGAAGTGGGCTCAGCTCCTGGCTGCCTCCACAGCCTGAAACTGTTTTTCTCTCTTCTGCCCCACAAGTGAGATTTCTCATTCAGCTGGTTTCTCAGCCTGTTAGCAAGGCCCTCTGCCGGTTCCTTTATGTGGGATTCTCATATGCTTACCCTGAGGTATGAATCAGCCAATAGACTGCAGGAAAAGCAGGTACAGAATGTGGGCTTATTTCTCCTCCATTTCCCTTCACTCAAGAACTTCACCTTCACCTTCCAAATCCCGGGTGCCACCATAGGTACCTGGCACCTTCAAACAGATCTTAGCATCTCATTCAGCCTCCCTTAGCTCTTAGCTCCTGGTGTTTGCACTGCTCTGTGCTTCCAGCCACTCCATAGTCCTCATGCAAAAAATCGATACAGGGGGTGGCATTTCTGATAAACACTCCAGAAATGGGGCCGATACAGGCAGGTCGTTTGGCAGCTCCAGCAAAAGAACCACAGCTGTCAGGTTGTAGGCAGAGTCAAATTATAAAACAAGTGGAGGAACATGGATAGAATGAACTCAGGAACAGAATTGTCCAAATGACTGGAAGCAGAACTTCAAGGGGATACCCAAGAGGGATGAGAAATATAGCTGGGGAAATGGTTGGTCACCAAGATTCAAGGATCTTGGGTAACAAAGTTTGGGTTCTCCTCCCCACACATAAAATGGAAAATACTGAAGGAGTTTCACTGTTACCGTAAATTCTGAGACGGGTCCTATCAACGGACAGTGCAAACAGTGAAGCACCTAGTGGTAGGGGTGGGTTTGGGAAACAGGAGGTTAACATGACAGTTTATAGATGTACGTGAGGATGTGTTTTCCGCCTCTTTCTTCTGGTTCTGCCATGACCATCCACCCCCAAGAGGCCTGACCGAGGTGCCTGTCAGTTTTTCCTGAGCTGAATGCCACCCCTTTTCTACTCAGTACACCATTCATGACTGTTGATCTCAGGGCATAGGAAGCTCCTCCTGGAGGGAAAGAGCTGCCCCAATCATCCATGAGAGTTTACAAAGGGCAGAGGCACATGATGAATGCTATTTCTTTCTCACCATTGCACTGATCCGACAGTGTTTGCTTTCTTTTGGGGCAATGGCTCCAACCGGACAGCAAATGCCTGGAGAAGGAGCATCTTCTTTAGGAAAGCCAGTTCCCTGCTGGGCTAGGCTGCAGGAAGTCATACCAGGGAGCCTCCACCTTGAATAATTCCCTGGCATCCAGAGACTTGTATGTTCACAAGAGGATTTCAACAGCTTGCAGGGCCATGTGTCTCTGCCCATAGGGGCGCTCGTGTTAGCTAATCACATAGGAGCACATCACCAAGTGCTGCTTTGTTAAGTTATGGCAAGAAGCTGTCTTGTCACAGTGGGGAGATGCAGGTTGATGGGCCGAGCCCATTCCCTTCCTGTAGGCAGACTTACCAATAGCTGTAAGAACTCCCAAAACCTTTAAATGTATCCACAGAAGTGGAATTACAAGTCCAGGAAGATAAATATTAGTGTGCTGATCTCAGGTTATTTGCCCAAGTGTTTTTTTTTTTTTTTTTTTAACAGTTTAATTTGTGAATCAAACTGGAAACACTTAAAATGCCCCGCACTGGGGAGAAAGGAGGGGGAAGTGGGTGAAATAAGCTGCTGTATGACCACATACTAGACTAGCATGACAAGTATTCAAATTTGTATTTGGTAAAATAGGTGATCATATGCGACATACAGACCATATATTCATTTTACAACGCAGATTGAGAAAATATGCATTGACTGTGTGCGTGCACGTGCACACACACACACAGACAAAAATTTTAACATTATTTATCCGAGGGTGATGGTGCCAATATTTGAATTTTCTCCTTACTTCACAGTGAACACGCATTTGTGCTTATAGAAAATATATGTCCACACGACTATACTTGATAATATGTATATTTGCACATTATGTATTAAACCAGGACTTAAGGATAAGAAGCTTGAGAGAAACTGGTATCTTAGAAAAACTTTTAAAAGATTATTTTGAGAGAGTGGGGGCAAGGGGAAGGCAGAGGGCGAGAGAATCTAAAACGGACTGAGCATGGAGCCTGTCTTGGGGCTTGATCTCATGATGGGGAGCTCATGACCTGAGCCATCCGAGTCACCCAGGCGACTCTAGAAAATACACTTTTAAAGTCAGGCAGACCTTTCTTAAGACTGTCGATTTCTAACTCTTGGGTCCTAGATTTAAAAAAGCAGTTTGTGTTTTTATTTCACAAAAGTTGTGTAAGGTAGTTTTCATCCTCATTTCCAATCAACAGAACTCAGAAGCATAAAGCACCAAGCACATCACCAGTGCTCAGAATCGGGAGCTTTATTATTAAGGAATTATAATACCATTCCAGTTTTCTTAATGCCGGGACATGTACAGGTATGGCCCAGGCAAAGGATGCTGAGAGGACGGCCCAGCCTCAGAGGGTGATTCTGCAGTCTTTGGGGTGAGAACTCCCAGGCTCAGAGCAGCACCTTCTGGCACAAGCATTGGTCTCTGACTCTCTTCTATGTTCTATGAGGACCAGCGCTTCTGCTCTGCAAGATCTTTTCTGTGCATGTCTGACTAGCCAGGGCACAGACAACCATCTTGCCTCCTTTAGATGAACAGAGAGGTCCCTGCTCCCCCTCATTCTTCGCTTTCATTTCTGGGAACTTCCTGAGGGCTTCAGACATTGCTTTGTCACCACATTCAAAACACAGGCACTCAGACATGGCCCTACCCTGCACCCCCTGCATGTGAGCACATTCTGCTCCAAGTACTGCAGGAGACACTGCAGTCCAGAAATCCCCGATTTCCAGCCTGGTCCCCACGGACACTTGTATTTGGGCATTGTTTTAAGCAATGTTTAAATTCAAACTCTGCCTAGGCTTAGCTGTATGATTTGGGGTGAGTCACTTCCTCTGGCTGGGCCTCTGCCAAATCTCAGATCTCCCCACCTGGGAGGGCCTTTATGCATCATCTTGTCCAAACTCCTCATTTTGTCAGATGAACAATCACTCCGCCCCCAGCCCAATCACCCTGTGGTCCCGAGGATCAGTCTCAGCCTACCCTCTCCCCCTCTGGAGAAGTGGAGGCTGGGGCATCACAGGCCAGCAGAGGCGGCTGGTGACTCATGTGCATGGAGGGAGCTTCTCTGCCGAATCGCCTCTATCAGAGTTGCTATGTGCCGAGCAAATTCATCACTGTGGAATCTCATGCCCCTAAGGAATTGTATTTCCAATTTTAGTTTTCTGTTACTAATATTTCTCTTGCTGATTTCATCTATGACTAGTATGTATTAGATCCTCACTCTGTGCTAATCAACTACAAGGTATGCAAATACTTTAAACCTCTAAATTAGGAGATCCTCATCCTCAGGAGGAGGAAAACATTAAGTTTGGTAAGTGTAAATGTTAAGCATTTGGTACAGGGAGGGCCGGCTGTCACATAGCTAGCTAGTCAGTGAGCCATAAAATGCAATGGATGATTATTATTGAAATAAGCAGCTGGAAAGCTTATAAAATCCCATTTTTCTCTTTACAAGTGAGAAGACAGACTTTTGAGAATGGGGAGTATCAGTCCTGAGGTTCGCACAGCTGCGTCTCAGGTCTAGGGTTCAGAACCTCTGTCTCCCCCAGATCCAGGGTATTGGACCTCCTTGGTGCTCTCCCTCCTTTGCTCCAAGGCTACTGTTCAATGCCTCAGTCTAGTCCCTCATTTTGGAAACTAATCTCATCTCCCGAGTTCAGTGGTGTCTGCCGATGAGGGCCTCACTACCCATGTTTGGGAGTTCCTCTGTCCTCTGGGGTCTTGAGTAGAGTGCTTGGAACAACCCTGGTGTGAGATTTGCCACCATTTGGGTCCATCTTCATGCCAGATTATGTTGTAGGTCTATTCAGAGTGAAGTGCATACAGTAGCTGTTAATAAAAGTAGTACATGGGGAAAGTTCTAAAACAATAAAGGCCTAGATTAAGAAGATAGATCTCAAACGGCCCAACATGGTACCTCAAGGAGCTAGAGCAAGAACAAAGTGAGCCCAAAGTTAGCAGAAGGAATAAGACTAGAGCATAAATAAAAAATACTAGAAAAAGGATGGAAATAAGAGCTGTTTAAGATAAAATTGATAAACTTGAAGCTCAGCCAAGAGATTCAAATAAATGTAATCAAAAGTGAAAAACATTACAGCTGATGCCACAGAGATAAGGATTCTCAGAGGACCCGGAGAATGGAATGGTGGGGGAGGGGAAGAGGATGGTTGACAGGTAAGAAGTTTGTTACGCAAAATAACTTTAGAGCTCTGTTGTACAACATGGTACTTGTTCTTCACAATACAGTATATGGTGTACTTAAAAATGCATTAAGAAGATCCATCTCACATTAAGTGTTCTTGCCAAAACACACAAAAACCCACAAAAGGGCACAAGGAAATTTTTGGAGGTGATGGGTAGGTTTTGTACCTTTGTTGTGATGACAGTATCACAGGTGTTCGCATGAGTCCAAGCTCAAAATGTATATACACTAGAGTTATGCAGGTTTCTGTAGAGCATGTTACCACAATAAAGCAAATAATTTGCTAAATAAACGAGCCAACGAATGAACATCTTGACTTCCATACATCAGACTGAACTCAGGGTAGTCAGAGGGCCAAAAGGCAGCTCAGTGACTCAGTAGGAAGGGGCAGACTCTGGCACCAAACAGACTGGTCTTCACATTCTGGCTTTGACTGAGATTAACTGTTTTAAGTCTGTTTCTTCTTAAAGGAGGGTAATAAGGGGCTCTTGGGTGGCTCAGTCTGTTGAGCTGAAATCAGGAGATGGTCGCTTAGGTCATGATCTCAGGGTTGTGGGATCAGTGCCACCCCCGCACCCCCATGTGGGGCTCCATGCTAAGTGAGGAGTCTTCTTGAAGATTCTCTCCCTCTGCCCCACTTGGGCATATACATATGCATGCCCTTTAAAAATAAATAGATCTTAAAAATAAAAGGGTAATAATAGTTCTTACTTGCATGGTTGTTGGGAGGATAAATGTTATCTCTTGTTCATATTATTCTCTTAGGATAAATGATGAGTTAAGATCTAGTCAACAGCTCTGCCTTGAGTTGACTGGTCCATTGGAGAGGCAGGGAAAGGGGACATGGGATGCAAGGACCTTCTGTAGGCCCTTTCCAGATGTTTAGTCTCTGGATCCTCAGAAATATAAGCAAACAAGCACAGGTGGATGTTGATGCAAGGCTGCCTTGTGGGGGCAGCAGAGTCATTCTGGTTTAGATGTGGAGGCTGGATTCCACTGGGATAGGGAATCTAGGAGTAGAAAAAAAGGCGTGGGCTGGTTTGGTTGCATTTTCTAAATTGTGCTATTTCCATTGAGTTCTATTCCAGTGAATCCTGAGAGACCCTCTGCTCTCAGGACCACAGCCAGACTTGGTAGAGGAACCTGGAGAGGACAGCATGGCTGCCTCTTCCTGGGCATGCAGCACCCTCTAGTGGCTTGGGGCCCAAGTATTCACTCCAGGGTCCTTCATGCAGGTATTCCTGATGAAGGGATGTTCTGGAGACTACCATCATCTAAGCTATCCTACTTCCCTTGGGAACCTGTAGCTCTAGGAGCTAAGCAGGACAAGGGGGGACTCCTGTCATGTAAACATGTGCTCATGTAATAGATCTGGGCTAACTTGCAGGATAACTTGCACTTATTTGCCTGAGCAATTGGAGTCTATTTCTTCAGAATTAGATCTGGAGATTCAAGAGGGCAGATAATGCATGTTAGAAGTAGCCTGAGGAAATCCAATAGATTTTGGCACCTAGCTTCACGTTAAAAAATTAGTTACATTAACTTCAATATTTTCCTTTCTTTACTAGATGAAACTGGCTAAAGTTCCCCCCCTCACCCCCGCCCAAAGTGAAGGGTCTATTCTCTTGAGAGATGCCACTTGAGTGCTGAAGAGTGGTAGGTTCACAGGTCTCTAAAACTTTGTCCTACCCTCCAGGAGCTCATAAACCCAAGAAGAGAAGGAGCAAGGCAAGAAAATAACTTATTTCAAGATAGTTGCATGGAAGTTATAATCCCATACTTGCTTCACAGATAGGAAAGGAGTGATGGTTCTAATAACCAGACCCAAGCCATAGGACACACCAGGGAGGGAGGGGGCAGTAAAGTCCTGTGAGCAAAGTAGCCTAGGGGTTAACCAGAATGCTTGTAAGTCTACTGCACCTTGAGAAGAATGGTTAGGAAGTAGAAAGAAGTATGCCATACCCTCTCTGACCCACTATCACACTCCTAAGAAGTCATTCTAGGCAAATAACAGTTCTTAAGTTCATATCCAGAAAAAAAGTAATCTAACAGGACTTTATAAAGAAGATGAAAGGCTAGAAGTCATCTAACGGTAAGTAGAATTCTATTTGTCAGGCAGATTATGCAGCCGCATAAAAGTAGAGTTAGGAGGATACTAGAAGTGGAGGAATATACACAATTAGGTACAAATAGAAGAGCAGACTGTAAAGCTGTACCTGCTTGCATCTAAGGATATACACATTGAAAAAACTAATGCATCAGGACAATGATTTGGGAGGTTAGTATCTTATGCTAACAAGAAAATGATCGTACTTCTACACGAAGGTGTACACGTATTTTTATGTGAAGATCTTAATCCTAATACATGATGAACAACAAAGATACAGTTTATTCCCAGTTGTGCAAGAGTGAGGACAAAATGTGATGTGACTTCAGAATGGCAAACTCTCTTCCAGGTGGGGAGCTTTGTGTGGACATCTCAGAGTTGGCTTCTCTGTTGAATCGCCTCTCTCAGAGTTGCGGTGTGCCAAGCAAATTCATCACTGTGGAATCTCATGCCCCCACGGAATTGTATTTCCGATTTTAGTTTTCTGTTACCAACACTTCTCTTGCTAATTTCATCTATGACTAGTATGTATTAGATCCTTACTCTGTGCTAATCAACTATAAGGAATGTGAATACTTTAAACTTCTAAATTATGAGATCCCTATCCTTGGGAGGAGGAAAACATTAATGTTTGGCAAGTGTAGATGTTAAGAATTAGGTACAGGGATGGCCGGCTGTCACATAGCTAGTCAGTTGGCCGTAACATGTAGTGGACAATCATTGAAATAAGCAGCTGGAAAGCTTATGAAATCCTATTTTTTCCTTGACAAGACTGACATTTGAGAATGGGGAGTAACAGGCCTGAGGTTTGCACAGCTGAGTCTCAGGTCTAGGGACATCTATGGAGGGGTGTAAGAGTGCCTGAATAGACTCTGGAGTTCATCCAGAGACTTATAGGGAAGATGTGGGGGGACAAGCAGATAACCTGTCCCACAAAGCTATGCTTCTGTCAATGATCAAGAACTCAGATTTGGTTGGGAACAGCATTACCTAGAAGCCACCTCTTCAGCATCTTCACTAAAATGCATATGGCAATGAATAAAACCTCATATGGATTTTATGCTCCAATTTCATGCTTGTGACACTGGAAAAAGTTCAGTAAGCAAATAAAAGAAATTCAGCTGAATTTTATTGAGTTAGCTGACTCAGCCGCAGCCTGAATTTTGGATTGCACACCCTTAAGTTTGTCTTTTATGTTTTTTTCCAGTTTTCACTGGGGCCATAAACCTGACAGGGGATGGGTATGGTAAAACAACAGTCAGGGCTGTCCTGTGTCCCAGAGGGTGCTTCTTTTCCAAGTGTTCCAACAAAATGCTGGATGTCCATGGTATTAGGGGTGGTGCTTGAGTATTGTACAGCAGGTGCCAAGGCTCAGCACATATTTAAGGGGGGACTACTTATGTAACGAGGAAAGAAAACCCAAGGCTCGTATTAGGGTGGTTGTGCAAGATGTAGGTTCATATTGTCCCTTGAGGATTCGTGGTGCCACTACTCCGACAAGTCTGGGTCTAGGTCTACTTGTTCCAAATCCAGGTTCCCTGAAGTCCCAAAAACTTCTTGTCCAATACTGAAGTGTTGCTTCAGTGCCTTCAGATCAGAGGCAAAGAAGGATCGTTCCCAAAGATTGTCTGCCTCAAAGTCCATAGCAAAGGTCAAGTGGCCCCATTCAGCCATTGGCATAGTGACCAAGGAGTACTGGCACCCCCCCGGCTTAGCCTTGACAGAAGTCCACTCCTCACAGTGGGTGAGAGCCCTGTATTTTCTACGGCACCCAGTGCCCTTAAAATTTTTTTTTTTAACCGTAAGAGATTATAACAGGACTGAAGTACGTTATAATTTCCAGATGTATCATTGAGTGGGCAAATATTACCTGCTGTGTCAAACCTCTGTTAGAAATTAACTTCTTTGGTCTACACAGCATCTATTAGTTGATATGATGAACACTCTGCATCTGAGGTTGAAAAGGAAAAAAAAAAAAAAAAAAGACCCAATGTTCGTTCTTTCCTGGGAGGACTTCTTGATCTAGAAGATAGTGACCAGCTACTGTAATTTAATGAATTTAAAGGTTGTAAGTGCTCTGATGGCCTTCTGGGTTACTCTATGGAAGCCCAGAGCAAGAGCACGCAAGCCCCTTGGGGAAGAAGGTACAAGCCCAGAATGCTTCTTGGAAGAGAGGACATTTGAGTTCAGGATTTAGCTCAGGATTTCTCAATTTGGGCACTGATAGTTTTGGCTGGATACATCTTTGTTGTAGGGAAACTGTCCTGTGCATTGTAGGATGTTTACCAAAACCCCTGGCCTCTACCCAGTAACAGAAACCAAAAGTAGCTCCAGACATTGCCTCACATCCCCCGCGGAGCCACTGGGGCTGCCCTCTTGTGGAGGAGTCTTTAAACAAAAGAATTGGATTTCAGAAAGGCCACCCTGCTGGTCTGTGGCTCATAGGGCAGAGGCAGCAGCTGATGGTGATGTCTCCAGCCAACTCAACTTCTGATTAGACCAGAAATCATGGGCCAACCCCTAGGCTGTTCTTCCTCCGAACAGCACACCCACAAAGCGTCCACAGGGAGGCCCTGGGTCTTACTTTGCTAGGTGCATATCATGATGTGTGTCAGATCCCAAAGAGTCGTGGGATTCCTCGTACAGTGGGAGCAGCACATGAGTGAAGGGATTTTGAAAAACAGAAAGATCCAGATGTTGGTTCAAGTGAGTTTCCATTGGAGATCTGAGATTCAAGGAAGTTTTGGAGCTAGAAGTAGAAGCTATCAACTGACCCATTGTATGTGAGTGGGCTGTGAGAAGAGAGGGACTCAGGTAGCTATTATCCTCAAAGACTGTCCCCCAGCAGTGCATAGGTGTGAGTGGGTTCGATTCTCTGGAAGAGGATTTCCATTTCCCTGGAGTAACAATACAAGTAAAATAAGTGGTGTGGAATGGACACCTGGCATACATTCCATTTCACTTATTCTGAGTGCGTACAGTGGGGGCATTAACAATAGCAGGACAAAGATTTATGGGCCACGAGGAACTGGTTAGCTAATGCTTTGATTTCATGTAGCACAGGATAGTGATTTCTTGCTTAAAAGGGGACATCAGATGGAGAGAATTATAATTGTTCATTGAGCTATTACTATGTGACATCCTTGTCTGAGCATTAGCAGACCCTCTGCCAAACCCTCAACTCTTTAAAGACGCAACTTGCCCAAGACCACAACTAACAGGTGACTTGAGTGGGACTGACTCTAGAACCACACCCCCCCAACCACCACCCCATCCCCTGCCCCACTCAACCCCAGTTGAGTACTATTGGCCAATACTATTTCCTTCCATTATCCTGAGACATTTCAAGGTCTGGTAAAATTACTGATATTTAAAGCCTTTTGTTGAAATAAAACTGATTCTTAGATCAGAATCACCTGGAGGATTTGTTCAAACAGATTGAAATTTCTGAAGGGTGGAGCCCAGCGTTCAAAGGGATGCTGCAGGTCCAGGGATTTTTAAACAACCTATTTGATGTTTTATATGGTATCTACATCGAAAGAGTAGGTGAGGTGTGTATTTGGATAAATAGCTCTTAGAAGTCCCCACACACATAGTTTAACCCCTGGATTCTGGTTACTCATGGCTGACTTAGTCAGCAGCCCCATCTCCTATTCTTAGCCTGTGTATTAATGTGCATTATTCATGGTTATCAAGTTGGATAACTGTGGTTGAAGGCCTTCTATTTTTACAATAATTAAAGGGTTTAGGAGAAAATAAGTTTGGTTGCTTATATGCCCTCAAATAGCCTTGTGGGGTGGGGGGCAAAATGCGAAGGGAATAATCGTGCTGGAGATCCTGTCCATGGTGCTGAGGGGCATGTCATAGTTTTCAGTTCAGACACCTCACAGCCCCAGGCAGGGATAGAATAGGGTAGCCTGCATTTTCCTTCCAGCCTCTGATGCTCAGGTGTCAGCCAAGTCTAGCAGAACAGGAAAGGAAGGAGAAAGGGGATTGGGCCTGTGACAGCAGGAGCAGCGAGGCTTAGCCGTTCAGCTTCAAGTGCAGGGGAGAGAGGACCCAGAAATGCCCAGCATGGATGCTAGCACAAGGTCATTGGCCATCCTGCACGATGGAGACCCCCCTCTGCTTCTCATCGTTGTCAGAGTGCTGAACCAGGGGATTCAGGACAGCCTAAACCTGTGAACTTTGAACACAATAAGTTTATTTAAACTTAGCTGTAGAATCTGAGAACATAACCATTAGCCTCATCTAGAAGTTGGCAATTATAATAGTCCCTGCCTCAGAGTTAATGTGAGGATTAAGTAACAAATATGTGGAAATATTCGAGATCAGCTATATTATAATCCTTTGTCTGCTACCCTGGGGAACTACCAATGTTTCTATGCACATAATGGCATCAGCTCTCCCCTGAGAAAATGACTTATTCCCAGAAGCTAGCCCACAGCTTATCATGCCATAGCTCTCAGGATATTCCTAAAAGTTTTTTAATGCCTACAGCTTCAGCTGTACTATACAGCTTCTCAGACTTTGCTGTACATGCAAATCATGCGGATATCTTGTTAAAATGCCCTCACTATTCAGAGTATGGTCCATGGACCAGGAGCACTGGCATCACATGTGAATTTGTTAGAAATGTAGAATCTCAGGATCCAGCTCGACCTGTTGAAGCAGAATCCGTCTCTACCTAGCTCCACAGGTGATTTGTATGCATGTAAAACCCTGAGAAGCCCTGGCTTAGAGAGGACAGCTAGGAAACATGCTCCGGTCAGGGTTTTAGAGGCATGCTATTCCTTGGCTCATTGTGAATGTGGTCCTCTCCCCAAGATAGTATTGTGAGATGTGAAATAAATTATTTCCTAGCGCCTACTGTCAGGTTATTTTTCTGTGGTTTGAATTCAACCATAAGAAATAAGTACTGCATTCTACAGGGGAGCAGGTGGGAGTTCGTGACTCTGGGACCTGCACTTGAAGCTGAACGGCTAGTGCTAGCTTTTCCAATGACTGGGCTGGATCAGACCCCAGATCTGTCTTCCCAATACGTTTTAGTGCTCCTTTGATCAGCAGCATCACATGGAAGACCTTCACATCTGCCAAAGTCACTACTCAGACAACCTACTTTGTATCTTCTTCCAAGCAGATAAAATATTCTAGCACAGGGTCATTGCATACTACTAACGAAGTGATT
Organism: Vulpes vulpes; assembly: GCF_048418805.1. NCBI lineage: Eukaryota > Metazoa > Chordata > Mammalia > Carnivora > Canidae > Vulpes > Vulpes vulpes. Next base: position 2,523,253 of record NW_027325668.1, read on the forward strand.
TCTCTGAGCTTTTAACGATGAATATTTACAGTGAACTGAAGGAAACTAGAGCATCTCCACATGGCTTTCCCCCCACCCCTAGGGTCCGACCCCTGAGGTAGACAGTCCCTGGATCCCAAGGTGCTGAAAAGTGAGGGTGATGAATTTGATATCAGGCTTCTGTGGGGAAGATGGGGAGATCTAGGTAGACCCTCTACCTAGAGGTAGAGGGAAGGTGCCTGGAAAGATCAGGGGTATGGACAGAGGAAAGAAGTTCTAAAACATGCATCCTAGCTGGCCAGGTGATCCTGGTGAAGAGACTCCATGAGCCCCCTTCTCTCTGGGATTAAGGAGAGTATTTCCCTCTAATATTTGCATAGATCTGTTTAGCTTTTAGAGTTCTACTTTCATATCTGGTTTCATCATCTTACTGAACTCATGAGTAAAGCATGTTAGAAATTGTTTTGTTTTTACAGTGGAGAAAACAGGGGTTCAGAATCTTCCCCTTACCAGGTTGTCTGATGTCATTTACAGCATCAGTATCCAGAAAATATTTATACAAGCAAGTCTGAAAGCATTTCCAATCCCTTTGTCACAAGTGTAAACCTGAGATGTGGGAGGTCAAGGGACCATTCAGTCCCTTGATGAGCTGTGACCTCCACATGTTTCTTATCCTGAGGGACAGGATAGCTAGAGGGGGGCAAGAATAGAGGAAAGTTTGGAACATGCTCATAAAGTTTTTCCCTCTGGAGACGGGTCCTTTGCTATTAGAATGCCCTGGGCTTATTTCATAATGACAACTCTTCCCCAGCCCCTGCCAGAACTGGAAGGGTGGAAGGGGAATCTTTCTTGGATTTTCACAGAGAACCCACAGGGAAAAATCCCCCCCAAAGTAGAGCCCCTAGAAATTTCTCCTTCTCATGCTAGTCTGCAGTTGGCTCCTAGAAATTCATCTAGATTACCACTTACATCTCTGTACCACCTCAGGTCCCCAGCAGCTTCTGCTTTAAGCATATCTTGGTTGGCATGGTCTGGATTTGCCTATCTCTGCAGGACAGCTGCCACCTGAAATCTGATGCGCCTAAAACAAGTCACTAGGTTTACAGAGAATGGGCTTTTAGTCTATCCAGGTTTTTTTTGTGAAGAATGGGGTGATGAGTTCCAATATCTTTACAAGTGGGAGCGGACTCCCAAAGTCAGGTATGTTTAGTTTAGGTCCTCACCAAAGCAGAACCTGGGGAAAATGCTCTGGTACAGTGGTTGACTTAGGAAGTGGTCTTAGGAAGCAGGAACAGTGAGGAAGGGAGACATATTTGCCAGTTCGTAGCACCAATACCATTGCCATAGGCAGTAGGGGCAAAATTCTGCTGTGACCATTTGGAGAGCTACAGAAGGCCTTCCAGAATCTTATTTCAGAAAGCCAACAGGCTGGGAATTTACCTAGAGTCTCCTGTATAGCATTGTCTAGTACTGCCTTGGGAACCCTAAATCTTTAAACACCCCAGGATGTGTCTGCTTGCTGGCCTGCTTCCCTATAGCCTGGGAAAGGCCCTGAAGCAGACATGAAGGTACCTTAGGGCCAGCACTTGGCACTGGTCACTGTCAGCATGAATTGGACCTCTCGAGGTATGTCTGGAGAAGTTAGACCTGAACTGAATAGTATAGGGCACCAAGAGCATCTTCACATAGGTGACCGCATTTCATATGCTGGGTATGCAAGAAACAATGTTACTGTCCATGCTGAACAGATGGGCTATAATTCCAGATATCTTAGTGACTTTGTCTAAACATTAGGGCACATCTGGGATATTAACTCTAGTCATGTTCACCATAGACCCCATGGATAAAAATGGCATTCCCCAACTCCTGGGAGTCGTGGAACAGTCGTTTTCACAGTGCCTACTAGAGGAGAGCCAGGGCATGTTTGTGTGACTGTCCTATCTCGTAGAATTGTGATTCTCTGATCCCTCTCCACACCAACTTTGGATTTTTTCCCTAATTCATCCACCCAGATGGTCAGCATTTTTGGCTAAATCCTCAGAGGAGGTACCTTTCTAAATGCCTATGAAGATAACAGTTATCCTATATTAAAAGAGTGGGGAGGAACTTTTAGGTTCTAATTCTTAAGCCTGAACCTGCCTGGTACCCAGCCTGAGACCTGAACTATGGCTATGTTGTTTAGAACCTCTTTCTGGAATCTGACATTGATGGGATTCTTAGATATTGACTCATTCATACAAGTATTAGAAAGGTCAAGCATGGGTAAAGGCTGGATTAGAGGTGATTATGTACATGTGAGTATGGTAGGATCTCCATCTTTCAATTATAAGCCATTCTGAATGATCAGTAGGGGGCTAAGACATAATTCATACAGATGACATGAATATGAGGAGGGATCCTGAACCTATTACCCACAGAATGCTGGAATGTTGCTTTCCATGAAAGCTGCCTACAGTTATAAAAGCCCTGGAGGCTACCACTTCACTGCAGAACATATGTACTGTATTTTAACTTCATAGTTAAAAGAATTGTTTTTCCAAGGGAAGTTTATTGCAAAATGTCACTTGCCAAAATCCCCTCCAAAAAGCCGGATACACAGGTGGATCATGCATTAGAAGCCATTTAAGTATATATTGTTCTTATCCTCAAGAGTCCTAGTTCTGTTCAAAACCATGGCACCTGTCACACGAGAATTTGACATAGGACTATGGTTATATAGGATTAGTGGTCCCACCATGAGAAAACCGACTCCCACATAGCCACTCAGGAAAGCACAACTGCAGTAAGCACAACTGCTTATGAAGATCATGAGCAGTAGAATGTACTTAGGGTTGAAAATGAGAGGCTCCGTGTTCAAGGTCTAGGTATACCCATTAGCAACAGGTCACTGAGCAGAATACTTGACCTTTGACAAGATAGTCGCCCTAAGAATCTATATTGGATTGAATTGTGAAGCTGGCATCAGCAACTTCTAGGCAGGAAGAAAAAATATATATATATAAGACCTCCGATCTTGTGTTTGGCAAACTCAGAAAAATGAACCATCCTCTTAATGGAAGCTCTGTGCAGTAGTCTGCATTAAGATTCTGGAGGAGTAGAGGCAGCCTGCCGCTCTTGTCCTATACCCATCCTGAAACACTCCATCATGGGCAAAAGGCCCTGGTGGCTTCATCAGGTGGTTGAGCATAAGTGGGGCTGGCTGTGTCATCTGGCACCAGGTGTCTCTTGATGCTTACAGGAAGTTTGCTCCTGCAAATTCTTCCTACACTGTCTTGAGCAACAGAACTCATTCCTCATGGAGAGGAGGAAACAAAGCTTCATTTATTACTGTACAACATTAATTCAGTTATTCTGGGTTATGGAGAAAAATGCCATCTGGTTCTAATTCCAGTCCTACTACTGGATCACTATGCAAGATCTGAAACTGTATTTAACCTTTAAAGCCCTGCTGTCAATCATGTTTCTCAGGAGGCAGTTCAGGGCTGTGTGAGCAGCCAGTGGCTTGGCACACCTTAAAAGAGTAAACTAGAACTGACCTACCGCAAATATTAAAATCTCTTGAATTTAATGGCCAAGAATCAGGAGTTTGACTTAAAATTTAGTGTCTTGCTTTAGGCATTATGACTTATGATATGAACCCATTTATATTAAGATTTTTAGTAGGATCCTTGAAACCATTCAGGGTGTGTTATTGTCTCACTTTATATCTGAGATCTGAAGCCTCAGAGAAAAGTAACCTATACAGGTCCCACAGCTGTCATGTTACTGGAATGGGTTCAACCAGGTGGGATTCTCCATCTATACTTGCAGCTGTGCTCCCCCAACAATGCAAACATGGCTTTCATTTAAATCGGTCAAATGCAAGGTAATTTTTGAAGATCAAGTCAGGCAAATACATTTGAACTTTCTTTCCGAGCCAGTACACAGCAGAAGAAGGTATCCGGCTGAGTGTTAGAAGTATCAGCTTGATTCCAGACGCCTATATGGGAGCTTCAATGCAAGCTTCATGCAAGCTATGGCTCCGTGTAGCCAGATTCTTTGTACCCCCTTATGGGAGATGCAAATAATGGCACCTAGGTCTTGGGTTTGGGAGAGTGGTTAGATTTGAAATACCTATTATCTGCCCAGCGTCTTAAGTGTTTAGAAGTAGAGGGAAAGGGGGAATGAAATGTCCTTCCTGCCACTCTTAGGTCAAAGCTAACAATGGATCACTAAAACCATTCCCTTCCTGCTTCTAATAGTCCACATTGAGTAACATAAGCCTCATTTCTTCAAACCCCCTCTTCTTTCCCTCTGACCACTAGGATTTTAATGCACCAGGCACTCTGTCCCCCACACCTCCCTGCATTCATAGGTTTGGTCAATCCTAACAATTCATGTAAGGGATCACATTATCCCCATTATAAGACAGGGAAACTGAGGCTCAAGCTTTTCTAGGTTAATACAGTTAAGTGCTTCTCTCGGATTCAAATCCAGGCTGGCCTGAAGGTCTGAACTCTTCCCTTGTCCATCTGAAGACACCTGCTGAGCACTTACAATGTGGTTGTCCTTTTAGCTGCTTTGAGGTTTGTTGAGAAACTTTCTACAAGTCCTACTTCCTGTTAAAGTAGGAGATATGGGAATATCTGATACAGCAGAGTCTGCTCATAGCTCTTAGGGGCTTGAAAAGTGCTTTGAGTGCTCAAAGGACGACCTCGCCCAGGCAGATGAGAGGGCTGGGAGTGGGAAAGGCCTAGTGAGAGAGGATAGAGACTGGCCAGGCCAGAGCGGGGGGAAGACCCCAGCAAGACCTAGTGAGAAGCAGAGGAGCTACCGAGATGGAGAGCTCCTCCACCTGGAGGCTCCCCACATACTTCACTCATGCTAATCTAGCCTTTGGACACTCAGCCTGTAAAATGCTCATAAATAAAAGGAACTTCTCAAACTCCATACCCCAAAGAATCTAGTCAAGAAATTGGAAGACAAACAGACATTTCTCCAAAGACGACCTATACATGGCCAACAGACATGAAAAAAATGCTCTAGAGCACTGGTCACCAGGGTAATGCAAGTCAAAACCACAATGAGATACCACCTCACACCAGCCAGAATGGTTAAAATTAACCACTAAGGAAATGACAGATGTGGATGCAGATTAATAAAGCAGGAAACAGATGTTGGCAAAGATGCAGGAAAGGGGAACCCTCTTGCACTGTTGGTGGGAATGCAAGCTGGTACAGCCACTCTGGAGAAAGGTATGGAGGGTCCAGATGAATGGATAAAGATGTGGTATATATGTGTATATATCTATATGTATACACACAAAATGGAATATTACTGCATCATCCAAGAGGACGAATATCTCCCATTTAGAGGGGACATGGATGACACTGGAGGATATTTATACTAAGTGAAATAAGTCAATTGGAGAAAGACCTTTATGTGGTCTCACTCATGTGGAATATAAGTAACAGTGAAAAGGACCATAAGGAAAGGAAAGGAAACTGAGGAAAAGTTAGAGGGGACAAATAGAATCTCTGGACTCTAGGAAATGGAGGATTTCTGAAGGGAAGGTGGGTGGGGGGATGGGATCACTGGGTGACAGACATTGAGGGTACATAATGTGATGAGCACCAGGTGTTATAGGTTGGCAAGTTAAGCTTAAGAAGGAAAGGAGGTGGGAAAGAGAAAAAGTAAAATTAAGTACAGCAGGGTAAGGAGCCCAAGTAGTTTTCTTGCTTCGATATTGCTTCTCAAGGAGCCATTGGAAAGTCCTGGAGAGAGCTGGTCATGCAGATAGCCAGGGAAGAGTTCAGGTGGAGAGACTAGTGCAAAGGCAACATCCAGGAGCACGTATGGTCAGACAAAGTAGTGAGAAGCCAGAGCAGCTGTACAGAGAAGCAAAGCAGGAGATGTCCTATATCGTGCAGGGCCCCAGGGGTCACTGGTAACACCTGCTTCTACTTGGAGGGCAACTGGGAGCCAGTGAATTATCTGAACAAAGACCCAGCAGCCACAGAAGTCTGTTAAACAAGCCAGCCGGTGGCAGGAAGGCCAGTTAGGGGACTAGAGTGGCAATCCAGGGGTGACTCCCACCCAGCAGCCATGGCAAGTTAAGAACTATGAACCCAGGCCAGGCACTAGGGGAGGCCCAGAGGCAGAAGGTTCCAATATCTGAAGGGCCTGGAATAGAGCAAAGCTAGCAGGACAGAAAGTCCAGAGTAGAGAGACAGGTCGGGAGGGTGCTTATAGGCAGCTGCTCCTCTTTGGTTCTGTGTCCTTCTCCAGGGACCTAAGGGAGGGGAATGCTTGTTTTTGCTTGGGTTCATCATGGACTGTTGGAAGACCAGCGTCACTCAGCCAATTCAGGGACTGCTCCCATGGGAACCCAGAGTAGGTGTAAACTGAAGCGTCCATGTGGACTCAGGCTGTGGCCTCCAGGCTGAGCCAGGGAGACCGGGTGGGGACTTAAAAAGCAAAATGCCTCTTTTCCAGCTTGTCCCTTCTTCCCCCTTAACTTCATCTAAAGCAGCTCATCCATTCACTTGGCCCCTACACACACACACACACACACACACACACACACACACACACACGACTTTTACTGGGTGGTGGCAGTAGGTGTCCCCCATGCACAGGGACCTGGATGGAGGGGCAGGGCCATAGGCCCTGCTGCATCGATTCACAGACAGACCTTAGGAGCTGCTCCCAAGGAAGAATGGGTCATATCCATTGAAGTTCTTTTTTTTTTTTTTAAGAACCTTTTTTTTTAAAAGGATAATCTGGGAGATTAAAGCCTTTTCCCAGAGCTGTGGGGACACATCCTTCCCAGCCCCACATGCTGGGCACAGAGCAGACGGGCACTGAAAGTACAGCACCCAAGACCATTTTAATGATTTTTTTATATGCCAGATTAAATTAAAAGTCTTGACTTATGAAGGTAGGGCTTAAACAGTTACCTTACAGAACTGTTTTGTGAAAGGAGAAAAAAAAAGTGTCAAAGAATACATTTCTCATCCTCAAATTTTTTTTTTCTACAAAGCTTGCATGAACACTTGCCAGATACTATAGCCAACTATAGGACTCCATGGAGAGGAAAATAGCAAGCAGTCCACCATTAGGACTTCTACAAGTAGTCTTACTAGGACTACGATTGTTTACTAGGTGTCCCCAGGACACAGAGCTAAGTACTTTGTTCGCTTTCAGTTTTGGCTGCCATAAGATATCACAGCCCAGGGGACCTAAAGAGTTTATTTTTCATGGTTCTAGGGGCTGGGAGCCCCAGGGAAAGACACCAGCATGGCTGGATTCTGGGGAGTGCCCTTTTCCTGGCTTGCAGATGGCCACCTCCCCGCTGTGTCCTGACCAGATGGAAAGCAAGGGAGTGCTGATCGCCTCTGTAAGGGCACCTATCCAAGGCCCCACCTCCAATACCACTATTTTAGGGGGTTAGGGCTTCACCATGAGCTTAATTGACATTAGGTTCATATCACACTCCTGAGCTTCTTGTTGGGTCTTCACCATAACTGCTAGAATTCTTATCATGGTTACTTTACTGATGAAGAAACTCCCGTTTAGAGAAGTATGAAAATTTATCTAGGTTCACAGCAATAAGGCTGACCAGAGTTTAGGATCCAGATAATGACATCTGATCCGTGCTGTTAGACACTATTAGGAACCTAAAGAGCCTGTAATGCTGGCATTGCCAACTTCTTGTCCATCCTTAGGATCTTCTTTTTCTTTATCGTTGCCTACATATAGAATCATCCATTCTCCCCTCACAAGATGCTTTCTAAGGGTTTTTTCCTTTTCACTTATGCTCTGAGATAGTTTAAATTCCTCCATCTAGAAAATCGTAAGACTTCAGCAAGATTAAGCTACTTGGCTTTTTCCACCTTTCTAGAATACCTATCTTGAACTTGGAATCCTTTTGTTATGTTGCTTGTTTATACAGGAAAAAGTGGCATATTGGTAATTGCCTTGCTTGCAATGGAATTGTGGCCATTTGAATATTTACTCAAAACTTTGAGAAAAGTTACTGTACCAAATTGAGAGTTTTCTTTCACCCTTTTCCAGAAGAATCTCGAAAGTAGAACCATATGATTAAGTGATTTGATTCAACATTTATTGAATATCTGATGTATCTAGCTGTGGACAAAATGCTTGGGGGTTGGGGGGACAGGACAGAGGTGGGGCAAGGGAAGTTGTCACTTGTCAGGAGCCAGGGGAGGGATACAAGAACAGGTACACAAACCCATCAGACAAAGCAGAACGGGGCGATGCTGTGAGCCTTCTGAGGAGAGCGGGCTATCTCCCTCTGGATCAGCAGTGAGGTTTTAGGAGGAACAGATCTTGCAGTTAGGCAGCTCTAGATTCAAGTTGCAGCCTTAACTGAGGTGTAGCCTTAGGTGTGTCACTTGATCCGTTTTTACTTTCCTGCCTCTTCTACAAAGGGATACCTCATTCCCAGTGGGATAATGTTACCATAACCACAACTTATCCAATGCTCACCATGGGCCAGGTTTGACCTAAACCTCAGGTAGTATGATTACAGAAAATGATGACTGGTCTGATTATTAGTCACCTGGGGAGACTTGAAACCTATCAATTTATATAGTTTTACAGGACTCGTCCCTAGTGGCTCTGACTTAGTGGCATCTGGGAATCAGCAGTTAAAGCTTGATTACTGAAGTATCATGGGAGAAGGGCACTCCATTTGAGTGGGCATCACCCAGGATGGAATGCCTAGAGACTGGAAACCTCAAGGTCACTGAGGAAAAGCTGAACAGTGAAAGCAACCCATTTTTGCTGGCAAATAGAGGATGGAATAATGAGAAGTGGGGTAGGAATGGAGATACCTGAGGATTTCCCAGTAGGGAACTTAGACACTGGGATATCGACAATAGGGAACAATTGAATAAGTTAGAGATGGGGAGTGAGACTGGAGTTGAGCTTGCTTCTACATTTTTAAGTATGTTTTTATTGAAGTTCGATTTGCCAACACCTAGCATAACACCCAGTGCTCCTCGTATCTAGTGCCCCCCCGGTGCCCATCACCGAATCACCCCATCCCCCGACCCGCCTCACTTCTACAATTTAATAATGCAGGCCAGCCCTCCTGTTTCTGGAGGGGAGTCAAGCATGAGGGCATTTGGGCTCCTGTGGCCTCCCACCTGCAACATGAGGACCCTGAGAAGCTGTATTCACAGGGTGAGGATACACATGGGGAGGGAGGATATACAGGCAGGCCCTCCCTATTGTCCAGACAGAGCACATCCTCCTCTAGGAGGCTTCCTTGAGTAGATAAAATCTGTTCCATCCCATTTGTGCTGCAAGTCATCCCAGACTTCTGTCTTGCTGCCATTTTTGTTTGGTTTCTTATTTTGAGCCTGGATGAAAACCCAGGTTTTGTAAGCTGGGTTTCCCTGGATCTTTTGTACTTGTCCCAAGTATTTTTCTTGTCTTTCCACATTTCTTTTGCATTGATTTGGTAGCCATTCCAACTCCATGCCTTTTGCACTTGTCTTAGATATTTCTCTTACCAAGAGCCTTGATAAAAAGGTTAAGACAAAGTGCTACACTAGGCTTGGAAGCCGAGAGTATCTCCACAGCATCTTCCAGAAAGCTGTCAGACCACCTAGGAGATGAGAAAATGAAGTACTGTTCCCACAACCACACTGGTAGTTACTTCTACTTTCACAAATTCGAGTCTCCATTTGTTTCTCAATGGATTTATGGGAGTTCTAAATCCCAGTGGGTCTTAGTTCACAAAAGTTATAGACTGGCTTCCAAGTTCTGATAATCTGCCAGGACTTCCTAAATACCTCAAGACCTCAAGGGAAATCAGTTCAGTTCATTCGTTTTAGGTATTGGGGGTCTTCTATGGATATCCCAGAAAAATAGGCATAAGAGGAGACCTGGGCTTTCCATTTTTCTGGGCTCTGGAACACATGAATCTCACCTCCTTTCTGGGAACCTTGAGTTTTCAATCAGCCAGAAGGTGGAGACTACATGAATCTTTCTTGCAAAGTCTTAATGCCTCTGCTGGAAGCACATCCTACACTCCATCTGAAAAGAGGTCTAGACTTTCATTTGATAAGCCTTCTACCTGGTGATAGGTCTGTACCTCAGAGAACAAAGACAATACTATTAAACTTCAGGGTGTGGGTCCATCAGATTTTAAAAATAATCACCCTCCTGTCCAATTTGATTTGTTTCCAAGTCTGCCTCTCTCCTCCCATCTTGATTCTTAGTTGGTCCCTGGTCACCACTCCCACTGCAAGGGCATGACTTCTGTGTGCAAGGACTGTTCTTGGCAGAAAGTTGTATACAAAAAGGGAAAGATTGAAAAATTCCTTTCATGGGACTTATGGATCTCTCCACTGGAATTCCCTTAGGTATTTTCAGTCAGCATGATGGGGCAGGGTAAGCTTTATGTTTAATCTCTAGTGTAGACCTCCTAATAGGTGAGCAAAGACTGGACTGCAGAATTAGCAGTATGGGTATAGGAAGAGAAGATTCCAGACAGGAACAAAGGATGCCAAAACACCTTAGAAAAGGAAGAAAACTGGTATGGTAGAAGCAGAACAGCATCTCTAAAACATGTAGGAGTCTCACATCTGGACTGCTCAAAACCAAGACAGAGGGGGAGGGGTAAGACAGCGGAAGAGGAGGGTCCCCAAGTCACCTGTCCTCAACAAACTACCTAGAAAACCTTCAAATCATCCTGAAAATCTACGAAATCGGCCTGAGATTTAAAGAGAGACCAGCTGGAACGCTGCAGTGAGAAGAGTTCACGCTTCTATCAAGGAGGAAGGCGGGGGAAAAAAGAAATAAAGGAACAAAAGGCCTCCAAGGGGGAGGGGCCCGCGAGGAGCCGGGCTGAGGCCGGGGCGAGTGTCCCCAGGACAGGAGAGCCCCGTCCCGGAGGAGCAGGAGCTGCACCAACCTTCCCCGCGGAAAGGCCTCCCGGGGAATTGGAGCAGGATCCCCAGAAAGGCGGGGATGCCCTCGGGCTCCCTGGGACACTAACAGGCACCTGCGCCCCGGGGAGATGCCCCGAGCTCCCTAAGGGCTGCAGCGCGCGGCGGGACCCGGAGCAGCTCGGAAGGGCTCGGGCGGAGGAAGAAGCTCCGCGTGGAGGGGCCGGCGCGGCTCCGGGAACAGCTCGGAGGGGCTGGGGCTGCGGGGCTCCGAGTGCAGCTCAGCGGCGGCTCCAGCAGAGGAAGAAGCTCTGTGGAGGGGGCGGCGCGGCTCCGGGAACAGCTCGGAGGGGCTTGGGCAGCGGCTCCGCGGAGGGGGCTGCGGGGCGGGAGCGCGAATCCAACAGCGCAGGCCCCGGAGCACAGGGCGCCGGGACACAGCCCAGGATCCGGCCTCCCCCAGGACAGGCAGACGCCCGGAGGGCCCAGGAGAGCAAGGACGCTCCTGCCCCGAGCTGAGCAGATCAGCGGCCCCGCCCCGGAGCCCCCAGGCCCTGCAGACGGAGAGCCCCAGAGCTACTGCGGGAGCTGACTCCAGGGCTGCAGAGCTGCCCCCGCCACTGTGGCTTCCTCCCGGGGCCTCACGGGGTGAACAACCCCCACTGAGCCCTGCACCAGGTAGGGGCAGAGCAGCTCCCCCAAGTCCTCACACCTGAGAATCAGCACAGCAGACCCCTCCCCCAGAAGACCAGCGAGACGGACCAGGACCAGGGGAAGTCAAAGGACTTAAATTATACAGAATCGGAAGATTCTCCCCCATGTTTTTTTTTGTTCTTTTGTTTTTGTTTTGTTTTGTGCTTTTCTTTCTTTCTTTCTTCTTGATTTCTAATTGCTTCCCCAACCCCTTTTTTTCCCTCTGTTTTCTCCTTTTTCTTTTTTTTCTTCTCTTTTTCCCTTTTTTCTGTTGGACCCTGGCTCACGGGTGCCAACGTGTCCTGGTGGACGCCCCAGAGACTCAGACCCCAGACAGGCAGATGCAACAAGCAAGAGGGTTTATTGGACGTTTGTGCAAATGGGCTCTCCGCCTCAGAGGTGGCAGAGCCCCGATTAGCAATTACAGGCATCTTTTAAAGGCAAAAAACCGCGGGAGTAGCATAGCATTTGGGCTATGACATGATTGATTTCTTTGAAGGTCAACACGACCATGTTCAGGGACTTTCCAGTCAGGGCGAGGGGGGGGATAGTTTTCTTATCTTGGAAAAACAGAATGTTTTTGTTGCTTGAATTCGTGGGAGGCGCCTGTATGGGCTGCCTCTGGGTTAGGCCTGGTCCCACTCACGGGGGCGGGGGTGTGGTGTTTCTTCATTTCTTCTTTCTCTTTTTTCTTTTTCTCTTTTCTTTCCTTCTCTCTTTTTCTCCTTTCCCAATACAACTTGTTTTTGGCCACTCTGCACTGAGCAAAATGACTAGAAGGAAAACCTCACCTCAAAAGAATCAGAAACAGCCCTCTCTCCCACAGAGTTACAAAATCTGGATTACAATTCAATGTCAGAAAGCCAATTCAGAAGCACTATTATACAGCTACTGGTGGCTCTAGAAAAAACCATAAAGGACTCGAGAGACTTCATGACTGCAGAATTTAGATCCAATCAGGCAGAAATTAAAAATCAATTAAATGAGATGCAATCCAAGCTAGAAGTCCTAACGACGAGGCTTAACGAGGTGGAAGAACGAGTGACTGACATAGAAGACAAGTTTATGGCAAAGAGGGAAACTGAGGAAAATAGAGACAGGCAATTAAAAGACCATGAGGATAGATTAAGGGAGATAAATGACAGCCTGAGGAAGAAAAACCTACGTTTAATTGGGGTTCCCGAGGGCACAGAAAGGGCCAGAGGGCCAGAATATGTATTTGAACAAATCCTAGCTGAAAACTTTCCTAATCTGGGAAGGGAAAGAGGCATTCAGAGCCAGGAAATAGAGAGATCCCCCCTAAAATCAACAAAAACTGTTCAACACCTCGACATTTAATAGTGAAGCTTGCAAATTCCAAAGATAAGGAGAAGATTCTTAAAGCAGCAAGAGAACAAAAGTCCCTGACTTTTATGGGGAGGAATATTAGGGTAACAGCAGACCTCTCCAGAGACCTGACAGGCCAGAAAGGTCTGGCAGGATATATTCAGGGTTCTCAATGAGAAGAACATGCCATCAAGAATACTTTATCCAGCAAGGCTCTCATTCAGAATAGAAGGAGAGATAAAGAACTTCCAAGACAGGCAGGAACTGAAAGAATGTGTGACCTCCAAACCAGCTCTGCAAGAAATTTTAAGGGGGACTCTTAAAATTCCCCTTTAAGAAGAAGTTCAGTGGAACAATCCACAAGAACAAGGACTGAATAGATATGATGACACTAAACTCATATCTGTCAATAGTAACTCTGAATGTGAACGGGCTTAATGACCCCATCAAAAGGTGCAGGGTTTCAGACTGGATAAAAAAGCAGGACCCATCTATTTGCTGTCTACAAGAGACTCATTTTAGACAGAAGGACACCTACAACCTGAGAATAAAAGGTTGGAGAACCATTTACCATTCAAATGGTCCTCAAAAGAAAGCAGGGGTAGCCATCCTTATATCAGATAAATTAAAATTTACCCCGAAGACTATAGTGAGAGATGAAGAGGGACACTGGAGGAAAGGGCTATGGAGGAGCTCAAGGAGATTATACAACAAGGGCCAGGTTGGCTTGAGCTCTCTGAGAAGACTGAACAGCCAGACTATGACCTGGAGACCTTCGTGAACAAGGCAGAGTCTGTCATGATCCAGCAAGCCAAGCACTTCTCAGCCCTGCAAGATGTCATCAAGGCCTTGCGTCTGGCCATGCAGCTGGAAGAGCAGGCCAGCAAACAAATAAGCAACCAGAAACAGCCCCAGTGACGACTGCAAATAAAAGATCTGTTTGTTTTCACACCTAGTCTCTTCCCCTCCTCTTCTCTCCCCGGAAAACTTTGGGCACCTGGTGGATCTAGTCAGGGTCTGGGACAGGCTTTGGTAAATGCCAAGTATGGGGGCAGCTGGGGAGGGGGTCAAAGTGATGTAGGACACTACTTCTCATCTTTGCTCTTTGGATGGCTACAACTGAGAAAAAGGAAAGACCTTTTTACTTATCCTGGGTGTTGCACTCTTTCCAGGAGGAGAAGACTCTGGTAGAAAGTTTTCCCTTGGATGGCCTTCTGCCTATGTGGACTGGCAACTGGTGGAGGCCGCCACCCACCCCCAACCCACCCCCCGCTCTTGCCCTGGCTCTGGGAAGAGGGAAAGGAGCCTTTAGTCCAGCTGTCTGCTGGCTCTTGCCTGCCTTCCATGCCCTTGGTTCATGCACTATGTCTTGTAATTTTAAAAAAAAGTCTTTGGGATCTCTTCCTTCCCTGGTGTTTTATGTGTTTACACATTGTGTCTAGCAATAAAGAGGAAAAAAATCAAAAAAAAAAAAAAAGGATCTACTCAAAGGATACTCAAAGGATCTATCCAACAAAAAGACTTAACAATCCTCAATATATACGCCCCGAATGTGGGAGCTGCCAAATATTTAAACCAATTAATAACCAAACTGAAGAAATACATGAGAGGAGGCAGACCATAATCCATCTTTATCTCCAGTCTGCTGGTTAGCAAAGGAGCCCTTTGAGTAAGCAGACTCCAAGTTATTTCTCCAGGCGGATCTTGGGCAGCCCAGACTTAGTGTACTTTACTAAAATCATATGGAGGAAGTCCCTACTCTAAAGATTCAAACCCACATAGACCAGTCCTGGATGATAGGACACAGCTTTCCTTTGTAGCTTTCATACATTAAGACTTAGCAACCTCTACTGAGATGAACAGTACTAGACTAAGTGTTGCCCCGTCCCACCCATGGCCAGTGGCAGAGCAGTTGGTACATCCTTAAGGCTTCAGCCAAATGTGACTTATTCATCCCCTCCCCTTCCTAAAGGTTAGGTCTTCCCCAACTGGTCTGCAGTTCTTACTTCCTGGCTCCTGTGTAGTCAGGAAAAGGTCTCTTTGCCCTGACTTCACTCTTCCCATCAGAAAGAAGCAGAGTGGAGGGTAGAGTTGGCCCCACAGAAGCCCCGAGCTTTTAACACAAACCTTGAAACCTGAACAAACGTCTGCTTATTGGAGGATCTAAGACAGGGGGAGTCTTCCACTTTTTATGGCTCCATCCTAAAGATCTATAATAGGGCCTGTGTCAGTTGGGAGTAGCCTGGAGAAGGTTCTGCAGCGCAATGCATAGAAGTGGATAAGGAGAGGACGGTCCTGGATGCTACCTGTGGAGGAGCTTCACATTCCCACCTCAGGCTTGTTTCAGCAAGAATGGTTTACACACAACCCCCCCCCCCAGCTAGTGGCACCCCTCTTGAGAGACAGGCTTATCAGAAAAGCCCAGGTTATGGGAAAGGAATATTCGACTGAAGATACACAGGTCCACCAAGTTGTAGTTTCAAATAAGATCACCTTCCCAATTTCCTAAAAGGTCAGCTTTAGCAAGGCATCTTATTCGGTGCTGGCCAGAGTAGAATCAGCCACCTGTGGGGAGCAAGCTCCAGCCCCGCCCCCCAGTCATTATGTCCCTGTGACATGCTGAACCATATGTGAATACCAAGGCCAGCTGGCTCTTAAGAGCCACTGCAAGACCATACACGTATAGGAAAAGGAGCCCCTGTTCCTCAAAGATGAGCTCCATAGAATAAGCCTGAGACAGGAGATGCTCCCAGGATTTCAAAGAGATGATTTAAGTATCCAGAACAGTGCAAGGATCATCTGAAGGGGCCCCTGCACCCTATTGTTTATAGCAACAATATCCACAATAACCAAACAACAGGAAGAGTCCAGAAGTCCATCAACTGGTGAATGGATAAAGATGTGGTCTATATACACAATGGATTATTCCAGATTAAATCTTACGGTTTGCAATGTGGATGGAATGAGAGGATATTATGCTAAGTGAAAAGACAGTAAGATTTCATTCATGTGCAACTTAAGAAAAACAGGAGCAAAAGGGAAGAGGGGAAAAAATAAGATGAATTCAGAAGACTCAACTCTATGAAACAGTTGCTGGTGGGGAAGGGGATTGGCGTGAAGGAGGGCACGTAATGTGAGGAGCACTAGGTGTTCTAGGCAACTGAGGAGTCCCTGAACTACCTCTGAAACGAGTACACTTTTGTATATTGTTCAATTTGCCAACATAACACCCAGTGCTCATCCGTCCATTCCCCTCTCAGTGCCCGTCACCCAGTTACCCCACCCCCTACCCACCTCTTCCACTAACCCCAGAGTTAGGAGTCTCATGTTCTGTCAACCCTCTGATTCCCGCCCCCCCCCCATTTTCTCCCCTTACCCCTGTGATCCCTTTCACTATTTTTTATATTCCCCATGAAATTAGTAGTACGCTATGTTAATTGAATTTAAGTTTTAGGGAAATTGACCGGCATTTTGTTCCAGGGTTTTCTGAGTTGCACATTGTCTCCTTCTCTTCCAGGCCATACTTCTAGTACCCCTGGACACCTCTGGTCCTTCCTGTCCTCAGGCCAGATGGAATAAAAATGTATGGAGTCACTCTAGCTGGGAACCAAACTGACAAAGTAAGGCAGGGACACAGGAACAGTCACTGGATGAGGGGCCTGTTCATGGATGGAAAAACATCAGGAGGTCATGCTTGAGGTATTCTCCACAAGGGGCACCCTGCGTCTTAGGGCCTGGGTTGGGGGTGGAGGCAGGAACTGCACTTTTGGCATCTCATCCACCTCCTCCCTCAGCTGTTCCACTATAGGGCTCTTGAGATTCTGGGAGCTTGCCCAGACCATCCCAGGTCACCTGTGTCCCAAGGCCATGGTTCCCCAGGATACTCAACTAGCATGGTAGTGGGGAGGGACTAAGTCTATCTGGACTTCCTTCTGTCTTGAACATGTCTTTACCCCTTGATGACTGAGCTGCTATGGAGTTGGAGATGCTTTGCAATATTCCAAGACAGGACCATGCATCTGTTAGATTAACAAAAGTCAAGGTGAGGAGACAAGGCTCACTATTGCAAAGAGCTTCCTGCATGAACAGAAAACGCATACCTATTTAGGAAGTTAAGGCAAATCCAGGGGGACGTAGGGTCTCAGGAAATCACAATGGTCACTAACTGGAACTGTGAGCATTAAGAGTCCTTTGGTCCAAGTAAATTCGTCTCCATTGTTATCAGATCCTGTCTAGACTTAAGAATTGCCCGAGTGAAAGCCTTGGTGTTCTCTGGTCCTTCTGTGGCTCAGCCTCATTGCTGTGTGAGAAAAGCTGAGGCTGAGCTATTGTCCGTGATCCGTTCCCCCTATGGTTTAGATAGGTCCTACACTCACCTTGTTAGAACCACGAAAAGTGGCATGTTTAGTATAGTAGTTCTCATGGACAAAACCCGACACGATCAGGATGAGGGTGGGGAGTGGGGGAGAGAACAAAGTGGGATCGTCCTGATTAGGAGAACAGGCTATGTCAGAACTCTGAAAAATTCAGCTCCGAGCCAGTGATGGGGCTAAAGGCCTCTACTACTCTGGCTCTGTGGCTCCCAGACTTAAGCACATCTACCCTCAGCAAAGAGTCTTTGAGCACACACTTCCAGTAGATCGACAATTGTAAGGGGTCTGGTGGGTCATGAAGCATTAGCAACACAAGATGTAGAGGGGACAGGAGTCCATGCGTTCTTCCACAAACCCTCAGGTCTGCACCCCCCAGCAGAGGAGAAGCAGATGGACTTGACAGCGCCCCAGTTGTTCAAGGGGTCTGGGCTCCCTCCCTTGCTATTCCAGGTTAGATCTGTGAACACACAGCAAGCAGGCAGGGGAACTAGGGGCCTTTTAGGTCTTAATGGAGGCACCAAATGAAGACAGAACATGCTGCATTTGGAAAGCGAACCAGCATCATCCTTAGCTCCAGCTGAGGGCCTCTAACTACTCAAGCCCAGTGACGGCTGTGGCCCGCTTTTCCTTTAGTTCTATCTCCATCAAGATACCTGTGCCTGCAGAGATGGCGAGAGGGTCTTCAGGACCAGAGTCTGAACAACAGCACTTTCTTCACCCTGACACCTGGTCTCAACTTGCTGGCCTGTCATGCTGTGAGGTCAGATTCGGGTTCTACACACTTAAGGGACACTTTATACTGACCCAGGTCAGCTCCAGAAGGCACCATGGTCCCTGCAGTTCAGAGTCAGTCTAGAGAGGAGATATATTCCACCCCATTCTCAAGTCCTCAAGTTGTTGCCCGAGGACAACATCGGGTCAACCCGAGAGCAGTTCAGTCTCCTGCCATCCTAGCCTGCATGCTCCTAGTCTCAAACCTTCCCTCTGCTCAGCAGTCTGGTTTCAGACTGCCGCCACCCCCCACTAAGGGGAAGTGACAGGTCTGGGAGGAGCAGCAACACCCCGCACAGAGAGGCTGCAGTCCTCAGCCAAGATGGGGGCACCCAGGTGTAGCTCATCCCTACAGCCTTACAGGGCTAACGAGCATTGCTGAGATCACAGGAGGAAGGGCTGACCAGATCCAAGATTGAAGTAGAATTAGGCAATGGGGCTGTCGCACTTTGGACCCCAGGCCCAAGGTAGCAGAATGCAACTACCAGTCTATTTAGGGATTGGTAGAGGAGCTTAGTTGTGCAAGTTTGAGAGAATAACAGTACTAGCGGCTGCCCATGTGCCACAGGTGTATCTTGTTCTACTTTGGTCCAGGTTCCTTTATTTGTAAGGAGCTACTTAACCAGTTGAATTAAGAACCCAAGTTTTCAAGCCTATCACTGCCACTTTATTTTTTTTTTATTTTTATTTATTTATGATAGTCACAGAGAGAGAGAGAGAGGCAGAGACACAGGCAGAGGGAGAAGCAGGCTCCATGCACCGGGAGCCCGATGTGGGATTCGATCCCGGGTCTCCAGGATCACGCCCTGGGCCAAAGGCAGGCACCAAACCGCTGCGCCACCCAGGGATCCCCTATCACTGCCACTTTAGAGGCCACGTAGCTCCCACAGCTGATCAGCCACCATTGATGGCTGAAGCTGAACTCTCGGACCTTATTAAGGCTTCATAAAGGTTAGAGAAGATTGCAGTGGCGGCTATTTAATCCTCGACTACAAAAGGGATCACTTAGAGACTTAATAAATTCCAGGTGCTATTTTCTAGGCACTGAAGGGACAGCTACCACCCACCATGCAGAAGAGGAGAGAGCAGGAAGTGTAGCCCAGTCTTCCCATTAACAGGTAAGATACTGTTTTCCTCTTAATTCTACAGTCTGTAGAGAGCCCAGCCATGCTTGCTTCCTCATTGAAGACAGATGAGAAGCCCCCCACCTCCCCCGGCTAAGGCTTCCCTGCACGGAACTCCCACACCCGGTTTCCCAGGCTCCATGGCAGCCTTATGTCCCCACCCCATGCCTTGGCTTCCACGGCAAATCCCCCAGACTCAGGTCTGCTATGTTCTCGAGCATTAGGAGATTATGTCCTTTCTGCCTCTTTTCCAGTAAGGGAAACTTGGATGTCACCTGGGCTCACTGAGCTAAAGACACGTCATTCTCAGAGTCCCTTTGCTGAAGATAAAGTGGGGGCTTCAGGAGAAAGGAGACTTCCTCTGGGGAGAGGTCAGCAGCAGACCTTAGAGAGCCAGAGCCCCTCAGAGAAAGAGCCAGGAGGCCTCTGTGTCTTCCCCTGCATTGGTTAGAGGGAGGTAGAAAATAGAAACCTCTAGTTAGAGCAGACTCAGGGTGGAGCCAGCCAGAGAAAGAACATAAAGAAAAAGCAGGAACTTTGCCCTGTTGAAAAATCATACAGGCCCTCTCCAAGCCAACCCAGTAACCGCAGCAGTGCCAAGCACCCCGCAGCACCCATTCTTGCTGAACAGAGCTACTAAGGCAAATGGCCTTACAGCCCCCACCCACCAAGATGAGGAAGGGCTCAGTCTTCTCCTTATGTACCCCTGGCTCCTCCCCCATGACTAAAACCAACAGTGTCCACCTGGTCCCGGGGCACTTTCCCTGACCTCCCTTTGATAGGGCTTACCTGGGGCCTTTCAGATGCTCAGAGGCATGCTGCTGCAAGCACCTGGGTTCATGTGGAGAGGAGGTCAAGAAACAGGGCTTAGTAATTGAGCAGCTTATTATCTATTTGGGAAATCTGTGGTTCTTTCATAGGGCCCATCAAGAGTGTTGGTAGGGGTTAAAGAGTCAAAGAGTATCACCCCAGTTCCAAGGGAAAAAACTTAATTTGTGAAGTTGTATATGAACTTGGCCTCATGAAGTTATCAACATTTGACAGTGTTACATGGTCACAATCTACATTAAATTCTCATGAAGTTTCCTAAAATGCCTATTGTCGTTAGAGAATTACCTTCAAAATATGCTATAGGGGGACGCCTGGGTGGCTCAGTGGTTGAGTGCCTGCCTTTGGCCCAGGGCGTGATCCTGGAGTCCCGGGATTGAGTCCCATGTCCGGCTCCCTGCAGGGAGCCTGCTTCTATCTCTGCCTGTGTCACTGCCTCTCTCTCTCTCTCTCTGTGTGTCTCTCATGAATAAATAAATAAAATCTTAAAAAAATATATATGCTATAGGGGCACCTGGGTGGCTCAGTGATTGAGTGTCTGCCTTTGGGCCAGATCAAGATCTCAGGGTCTTGGGATCAAGTCCCCCATCAGGTTCCCCACAAGGAGCCTGATTCCTCTGTCTCTGCTTCTCTCTCTGTCTCTCATGAAGAAATAAATAAAATCTTTAAGAAATGATAAAAATATGCTACAACTCTTCAAAAATATTAACAAAGTCTGATACCTTTCAATTCCTATCATGTTTACCTTGTTAGTAAACAAGGTAATTTAAATTTAAGAATTTCCTTTAAGAAGACAAAGAGCAGACTCTTTAACTACAGAGAACAAATTGGTCCTTACCAGGGGGCAGGTGTGTGTGTGGGGTGATGGGTGGAATAGGTGACGGGGATGAAGAACACGGGTATCAGGATGAGCACTGAGTCATGTATGGAATTGTTGAATCATTATACTGTATGCGTGAAACTAACACTGTATGTTAAATATACTAGAGTTTAAAAAATAGAATTTCGCAAAAAAAGGAATTTTCCTCAGGAAATGAAACAGTTTCTGGCAGTTTGTATGGCTTAACATGAATTTTATTTTTAATTTGCTTTGATTAAGGTGTTGATATTAATCTACTTTTCTGTCTTCTGCCATCTCATATTATTATGTGACAGTTTACATTGAAAACTGTTTTGACCCTATGCTTGACAAAAGTGATCATGTAAACAAACCTTAGGGATGATTTATTTATTTTATTTTTTATTTTTCTGCTTTTTAAATAAACTTATTTTTTATTGCTGTTCAATTTGCCAACATATAGAATAACACCCAGTGCTTAGGGATGATTTAGGCCAAATGTGATGTACTGCATTTTGACCAAAATGGCTCATTTAGGATATATCCATCTCATCACCCCTTCCCTCTGGCCCCCACTCCAATCACACTAAAGCAGCTGATTTTTCACAAACTTTTCCTTTTGGGGACTTGACTCAAGCTGTTGACTCTGGCTGGGATATCCTTTCTTTCTAACCCCATATTAATAAACCTATTCCAGAACTTAGTTTATCTTGATTTCTTTAAGAACTTTGCCACACTTACCAAATCCAGGCTGAGATCTCAGGATCAGCCCACAATGGTGTTGTATGAAGGAGTGATCAGGGAAGTCAAGCTAGAAGCTAAAATGTTATAGGTCCCTCTGACTGACAATGTGAATCCCATGTAGTTGAGGTGGACAGAGTTCCAGATGGAGAACAGGAATCTCTGACTCTAGCTTTGGCTCATCAAGTTAGTATTGTAGCATTGTATTTTTGATAGTTTATTTAAACTCACTGCCTTTATATTCCTCGTGTGTAAAATGAGAACCAGGCTGCGTGATTTCTAAGGGCCCTTAATTCCAGCTGTTATATTCTATGAGTATTTGAAATTTCATAATCATGAGTGATAAAGGTCAATTTCACTTTCCTTCGTAAACATCAATGAAAAATAGAATAATGAGGAATCTTCCTTGCTCATTGTTTGGAAAATGAAGAATTAGGGTAGAAAGATTGTCCAGATGAACAATAAGCTTGGATTCTGGGGTTCTAGACCATATGCTTTATAAAGCTATATATTTATTTTTGGATGGAGAAGGTTAGAAACACTTATGGATGGGGAACTTGCTGGAGGCATGGATGTTATTTATAGCCATGTTAATGCAAGAATCCCAAGTGTGACTCAGTGACATGACCTTGGATGTGTGGCCCATTCTAGCCCACCCTTGCCCCAGCTCTCACTGGGACAGCCACCTTGTCTTTCTTCTCGCCATCTGGGTCACTGTGCACTCCGTTCTCCGGATTCTCCACCCTCACAGTTGTACCCTTTGTTCTGTTGGCTTCCAACTCCTTCATGTGGAAAGGGAAATGTTCTTTTTGCCAAGAGCCCCAGAAGCAATGGCACAAGGAGTAGGTAAGGTTCCAATTGAGCCAACAAGGACCTAGAAACAAATTTAGAATCCACCACTGTCTAGTGCCAGCCCTTACATGGAGCTTAAAATATATTGTCTCACACAATCCTGAGGTATGCATAGTCATGCACTGCAGACTAATTGAGGATAATTTCTGAGATAAAGTCAGTAGTCTCCCTACTTATTTTTTTAAGGCTGCTTTTTTTTTAATTCAAATGAAACCTTAAGTGGACACATTTACACACAGCCTCACTAGCGTTTCATTTGTAGGTGAACCATGAAGCAATTACTCAGTATCAACAGCAATGTGCCTCAATGGAAGCTAACCCTATGCTGTCTGCAGGTGTACTTGGAGTACGCCCAGTTCACGCAGTGAAGGTTGATGGAGGCTTCTGGGGAAAGTTTCTTTATGTCTAGTAGAGAAACCAAACATGAAGCACTCTTCTTTCTTACCTTGAACCTAGTGTTTGTATGTGACTCATGGTATTGTTTCAGCAAACTTTAAGACTAAGAATGAAGCCATGTAGTTCATGGCAATATGAAGGGAGAAAAAAAATAATGCATTGGTCCCTGATGATGTCATTGAATCACTGAGTCAATCAACCATGAAGTGCCACATTGCCCTTGGACTTAAATTATAGCAATAGCACCTTCCTTTATGTTTCAATCATTTTGAGTTAGGAACCTATTTGTATGGAGTCCAATCATTCTTATATTGAGAAGGGTCCTCCTGGTGACCAGCCAGTGTGGCTGCTCATCATATCAGCCTCTGGGGCACCTTTGAAGAACCTGAGAATAAATATTTTCAAGAAATATGTTGGAAAACTCCTGAGATATCCTAAACCTCTTCTTTTAAGTGTAACATGATGAAAAACTGTGATTTGTAATAATCTATAACTTAGGCAAACTGACCAAACACCATCTTCAGTAAGATGATTATTTATTTATTTGTGGGCAGCCCCAGTGGCACAGCAGTTTAGCACTGCCTACAGCCCGGGGTGACATCCTGGAGACCTGGGATGGAGTCCCACGTTGGGCTCCTGCGTTGAGCCAGCTTCTCCCTCTACCTGTGTCTCTGCCTCTCTCTCTCTCTCTCTCTCTCTCTCTCTCTGTCTATCATAAATAAATAAATAAATAAATAAATAAATAAATAAATAAATAAATCTTTAAAAATCTTTAAAAAGTTACTTAAAAAAAGACTATTTATTTATTTGTTTATTTATTTATTTTTGCATATTTTTATTGGATTTCGATTTGGCAACATATAGCATAACACCCAGTGCTCATCCCAGTCACCCCATCCCCCTGCCCACCTCCCCTTCCACCACCCCTTGTTCGTTTCCCAGAGTTAAGAGTCATGTTGTGTCACCCTCACTGATATTTCCCACTCATTTTCTCTCCTTTCCCCTTTATTCCCCTTCACTACTTTTTATATTCCCCAAATGAATGAGACCATATAATGTTTGTCCTTCTCCGAATGACTTACTTCACTCAGCATAATACCCTCCAGTTCTATCCATGTTGAAGCAAAGGGTAGGTATTAAAAAAAAAAAAAGAAATATTAACTGTCAGTTTCTCTATCCCATGATTAACATATGTGCAAATTTTGGAGAACTTCTAAGTCATTTAGTTGTGAGTAGTTTTGCTTTTTTTTTTTCTAATTTGTAATGGTTATAGGTTATTTTGTTTCTTTATATTTTTAGGATTCATTTATGATTTTATTGTGCTCAGAGAATATGAACTGTATCTCAGTTATTTCAAACTTATTGAGATTTATTTGTGATCGAGTACCTGGTCAAAATTCTTAATGTTTCATGTGTATATGTAAGGCAATTTTTAGATTAGGTATATTAATGTTCTCTCTTTTTTGTATATTTTATTAATTTGTGACAGTTTGAGATAGAATTTAAATCCCTGAATGAGTCTTAAAAGTAGTCTGCAGTAGCAGAATATCAAGTCTCCTATACATATCTATCAAGGAATATATATACATATCTATATATCCAAGACTAGTTTAATATATTAAATATTATGAACAAATTCATGTATTCAACAATATTGGTCAAACCTCTTTACTGTGTGCTCACCCCATGTCAGATGGTAATGGTCAAATTTGTTATAGTTTCTGGGAGCAGAGAGCACTGATTTGAATTTTAAGCAGAAGTAGGAAGAGCTTCCTAGTAACAGCTTTTGGGGAATGAGAGAAAGGAATGAGGTCTCAGGGATAAGGACAGCACTTCTGAACTACTTTTTTTTTATTTACTTCTTTTAGTAGAACAGTATAATTTCATAAATGACAATTGTTAAAGTTAAATAGGAAACAGTAAGATAGCATTAAAAATACTTCTTATTAGGGGAAAATATTTACAAAGCACATTTTTGATAGTGGATTTGTATCCAAAATATCCAAAGAACTCTTAAAACTCAAAAATGAGAAAACAAACATCCAAGTCAAAACATTGGCAAAAGATCTGAGCAGACACCTCATCAAAGATGATATACAGATGGCAAGTAAGCATCTGAAAAAGATGCTAAATATCATATATAATTAGGGAAATGCAAAGTAAACCAAGACAGACATACATATTTAAATGACTAAAATTTAAAAAATGACAACACCAAATGCTGACAAGGATACAGAGCAAAAGGAGCTCTCATTCATTGTGGTAGAAATGCAAACTGGCACAGCCATTTTGGAATACAGTGACTTTTTTTTATAAAACTAAACATAGTCAACATATGATTCAGCAATTGTGCTCCTAGGTATTTTTTCAAATGATTTGAATACTTATGTCCATGCAAAAACCTACACACAGACGTTTACATGCACTTTATTTATAAATCACTACAAACTGGAGACAGCTCAGATGTCCTTCAATAGTTGAGTATCTAAGCCAACTGGGCTATATCCATCCATGAAAAGGCAAAACTATAGAGAGTAAAAAGATCAAGGGTCTCCAGGAGTTCTAGGGAAAAGACAAAGGATGAACAAACAAAGCAGAGATTTTGGGGGTATAATATTGTCCAGGTAGATTCATAATATGCATTTGTCAAAACCTATAGAACTGGGGTGCCTGGGTGGATCAGTTGGTTAAGCATCTGATTCTTGATTTAGGCTCAGATCATGATCTCAGGGTCATAAGATCAAGCCCCACTTTGTGGAGCCTGATTAAGATTCGATCTCTCCCCCTGCTCCTCCTGGATCCTCGCCCACTTGCACTCAATCCCTCTCTCTAAAAAAATGAAACAAAGCAAAACAAAACAAAACAAATAACACCATAGAACCTCATGGGATAAAGAGAAGTATGGTCTTTGGTTAATAATACTGTAGTAATACAGGCTCGTTAAGTGTCACAAGTGCGTCACACCAGCGTAAGATGGTAATGATAAGGACAACAACTCAAGGGAGATGGAAAGGGAAATTCCATAGTATCTGCTCAATTTTTCTATAAATCTAAAACTTTCCTTTTTTAAAATAAGGTCTGTTATATCTATCTATCTATCTATCTATCTATCTATCTATCTATCTATATCTTACCTAAAAAGGGGGGCAGACTTACTTGGTGAAAAGGTACACAAAAGGACATCACAAAGAGGGGCCATGAGAGCAGAGCAGCTGAGAACTAGCTGTCTGTGCATGTATGTGCATTGAGGGGAGTTCCTGAAGGTGGTCTACGGGGGTGAGTAGGGTCAGGTAGATAGGCAGTGGGGCACTACCAGCAATTCTGTGTGAGTGGCCCATAGAAATGGGGCAGCGTGTCATGAGTGATGAATTGGGCAGGCAGGCAGAGACCAATCCATGGTGCCAGTTTGGAGAATGAATTTTTTTTAATTTTTTTAAATTAATTTTTATTGGTGTTCAATTTACCAACATACAGAGAAACACCCAGTGCTCATCCCGTCAAGTGTCCACCTCAGTGCCTGTCACCCATTCCCCTCCAACACCCGCCCTCCTCCCCTTCCACCACCCCTAGTTCGTTTCCCCGAGTTAGGAGTCTTTATGTTCTGTCTCCCTTCCTGATATTTGCCAACATTTCTTTTCCCTTCCTTTATATTCCCTTTCACTATTATTCATATTCCCCAAATGAATGAGAACATACACTGTTTGGAGAATGAATTTTATCCCTTTGGGAATTGATTTTATTTTTTTATTTTTTTAAAATTTTTATTTATTTATGATAGTCACACACAGAGAGAGAGAGAGAGGGGGGGGGGGCAGAGACACAGGCAGAGCGAGAAGCAGGCTCCAAACAGGGAGCCAGACATGGGATTGGATCCCGGATCTCCAGGATCGCGCCCTGGGCCAAAGGCAGGTGCTAAACTGCTGCGCCACCCAGGGATCCCATTGGGAATTGATTTTATTTTATTTTTTAATGAATTAATTTTAATTGGTGTTCAATTTACCAACATACAGAAAAACACCCAGTGCTCATCCTGTCAAGTGTCCCCCTCAGTGCCCGTCACCCATTCCCCCCCACCCTCCGCCCTCCTCCCCTTCCACCACCCCTAGTTCGTTTCCCAGAGTTAGGAGTCTTTGTGTTCTGTCTCCCTTCCTGATATTTCCCACACGTTTCTTCTCCCTTCCCTTATATTCCCTTTCACTATTATTTATATTCCTCAAATGAATGAGAACAGAGACAGACAATACATCTTCTGAGATGGGGTTGACTATGCCTATATGTCTTGTCTCACAAGGCTATTCTGTAAGCCACCCAGATCATGTATGGAGGAGTGCTTCCAAATCTAATGAATGATGACCCAGAGCAAGTTGCTGACAAGTGGCCTGCTTCTACATAAGTCTTAGTATCTCAGTCTTTCAGGGGACGATCATAAAGTCCCTGCTCTTTCTAACTTCCCATGTATTTTCTGTGTATGAGAATGTCCACACAATTTAGAGGCTCCTATAGTGTAACCAGCAACAATCAGAGGGCACTGCCATGGGAGGTGACTGGGCCCTCTGGCTGCCAGGGACATCCAAGAAACACCCACATCTGATGAAGTGACATGGACTGACCCAGATTCCAGAAAGTGAAATTCACAGCATGGAATTGTGTCATAATACAACTTTCTGAAGTAAAGATATAGGAGGAAAATGACAGAGTGTGTGTAAATCCTTGAGAAACACACACACACACACACACACACACACACACAAATAAGTGGAGAAGAAGCCAGCATGTGTAGTGATTATCTGAAGGAAGAATTATTTTATTCAACATGGCCAACATTGGTTCTCATAAATATCCCCTCAAAAACAATGGACAACTAGTCTGGGTATAAAAGCAAACAATAATTAATATTTATTGATTGCTTTCCATATGACAGACACTTTGCTATAATTTCTCCCATTTTTATAGTAGTAAAAGCACTTCTGTTAAGTGTTGACCTAATTTGCCAATATCAGCCATGCAGGAAGCAGGACCAGGCTCAGAACCACACTCTGACTTTGGACTCCATGTTCTCAATCACCCTGCATTTCTGTCCCCCACTCTGAAAGAGTGAAAAATACCCTTCAAAAAAATTCAGCGTCTTAATCAAGGAACTCCAAGAAGATTTTAAATGTTCAGAATGGAGCATTATGAGAACTGCTTTGTGGACAGACGGAGGTGTGTTCAAGTTCTAGTTCTGCTACACAGCCACTCTGGAAAAGGCAGAGAAACTCCACAAACTCAGGTACTTCAGCTCGCAGGGTCCTTGTTCAAGTGAAATGCGATGGCATAAATAAAATGTCAAACACCAGATGCATCACAGAATCTCTGCCCATGTTAAATAAGCTCTCATCATTTCATGTCTCGTGATTTGGTCTCCTGAATAGATTTCCCCAGCGTGAGGAAATGAACTGATTATTTTGGCAGTTATGTCTTCCCATGAAAATGAAGATGTTGATATCCAGTATCATGTCATTAGCTTGGTAAGAAGTCATCTTGCAGAGTGAGATGAGCCCTGGAAACCCTCTAAGTTCTGTTCTCTAGGTATATGAGGCTGTGCACCAGAGCTTGAGTTCATTAATCTCACCAAGGTCCTGTCTGGACCAGCAGTCAGCCTCCCATCTCTGATGTCAAGGCAAACATGTCAATTTCCCTTTGATGACTTGGGTTTTATGGCTTCCATTGATGACAGAATAATCATATGATTATTAGTATCCTCAACTGCTTCTCTAAATGGCATATCAATAATTGTCTGAGGGGGATCCCTGGGTGGCACAGTGGTTTGGCGATTGCCTTTGCCCCAGGGCACAATCCTGGAGACCCGGGATCGAATCCCACATCAGGCTCCCAGTGCATGGATCCTGTTTCTCCCTCTGCCTATGTCTCTGCCTCTCTCTCTGTCTCTCTGTGACTATCATAAATAAATAAAAAAATTAAAAAAAAATAATTGTCTGAGGGGTGCCTGGATGGCTCTGTTGGTTAAGTGTCTGCCTTCAGCGC
The DNA here is from genome assembly GCF_048418805.1 of Vulpes vulpes. Classification (NCBI taxonomy): domain Eukaryota; kingdom Metazoa; phylum Chordata; class Mammalia; order Carnivora; family Canidae; genus Vulpes; species Vulpes vulpes. Next base: position 2,552,099 of record NW_027325668.1, read on the forward strand.
AGGTCATGATCCCAGGGCTCCGCACTCAGTGGGAAGACGGCTTCTCCCTCTCCCTGCTGCTCCTCTTTCCTGTGCTCTTTCTTTATCTGTCAAATGAATAAATAAAATCTTAAAAAAAATGAAAAATAATAGTTGTCTGAGAGAATAAAAACAAGCTCTCTCAGTTGGCAAGCTCAGAAGTACACACCCTGTTGAGGTGGTGATCTTGTCCCCAGGCATTGATGTGGTGCCTACTGGGGCCAGCCTCAATGAGACTCCCACTTCCCATGCCGTGAGGATGGAATTCCTGTGTCTACCAAAGGGAACAGTGCATGCGGAGCTGTTACTCCAGGCATGGTACACGGTAGGAGCTCAAGAGTTACAGAAAGCAAGGGTCATAATTTTATAGGACCATGTCCAAAGTTCCTCTTCCTGATATTACGGGTTACTTCTTTTTCTTTTTTTAAAAATATTTTATTTATTTATTCATGAGACACATGCACACACACACACACAGAGAGAGAGAGAGAGAGAGAGAGAAAGAGGCAGAGACACAGGAAGAGGGAGAAGCAGGCTCCATGTAGGGAGCCCGACATGGGACCTGATCCCGGGCTGAAGTCCCGGGCTGAAGGCGGCACTAAACCGCTGAGCCACCCGGGCTGCCCATTATTTATTTTTCTATCCAGCACTTAGGGTACTTGGTAGGAGTTCTCAGATATCTACTTGAAGAAGGCAGGGTTTTTCTGTTTATTTCCTGATGTATCCTAAGCATCTAGAATAGTGTTTGGCAGTATCAGGGCCACAATATATACTCCAAATGCCTGATATATCACTGATACTCTGTAATCACCTATTCCAGTACCATCCCCTTCGCCATCACTGGAACCATCACCAAAAACCAACCACAGAACAATGATGTTTCCGTGCCGAGTCTCTAATCACACACACTCCTAATTAGTTTCCTACCCTGGGATGCTATTTTAAGCATTGTTACAATATCTTATTAATGTCAATCATCAACATACCTTCAACTATTATGCATGCCCTTTGATTCAACTGCCTGGTCTGGAAGAGAAAAATACCAAAAGGGTCATATTACATAATTGTTGAAAATAAAGTTTTCTGATTCTTTCCCCAAATGTCTATCTTCCCTTCTCTTGTTCTCACTTCTGCAGTGATGGTTCAGTTTCTCTTTCTCACTTACATGGACCAGTTCCAAAACTTCCTCATTGCTTGCTCTGTTTCTAATTCATATCCCCCTTCTGCCCCCCATGAAAGAGAACTTCCTGGTTGCCTTCTAAATGTTGTGCTGATTGCCCTACTTCTCCTAGGCTCAGCATTACCTTCCAAATACAAACTGAACTCCCTGGGGCCTTTGAAGGTTCTTTGTCATTTGTCCCTACCTCCACTTCCTCCCCGCCACCCTCCCCTCTTCTCCATGCCCTGATTGCGCCACGGCCCATGATTCATCGTTCCCAAAACACCCACCTGCTCCCTTTCACCTTCTTCCTTCAGTTGGAATATCAAATATCTTTATCCTCAATACAATCATCCTTCAAGACAAAGTTCAAATATGACCACATTCACCAAGACTTTCTCTATTTGTTCCCTTGGTTATTGAAATGTACCCAACTCTAATACCTTCTTGCACTTTTTAAAGATGCAGTGTGTTTACACAAGGTGGTAGAGGCATTTACATTCATGAGTGTCTCAGCCTATTTCCTATAACATTTTGGAAGGTGTATCATTACAGAACAGCCACAATACTTTTTAGCTTTTCTCACCAAGTGCTAAAGCCCAGAACTATCACCAATAACAAGTCAAAGATGGAACAGTGAGCATGGAAATGTTTAAATACTCATTTTAGCCATGGAAAACCAGCTGGTTATAATGATTAATCCAAACCCACTTATAAAGAAATGTGATGGCAATTGATATTTAAGTGGATGTCCTGCAAACTACAGTTATCTAAGTTGTAAGTTCCTGGAGCCATGGTCTCAATCCCTTGTAGAGTGACATATTTTGATGCACATCAGCCATGTGGTGCTAGTTAGAAACCAAGATTCTCAATTTTCAATAGCACAAACTACAGGCCAGCTAATAAATAGTGGACACGTACCATTGTACTAGAAGTACAAATTACCCAGTTTCTGAAACAGAAGACTCAGCTCCTTCATGTATTTCCATCTCCCTGGATTGGAGAAGTGTGTGTCCCTCCCTAAAGATAGTCAAATTCCTGTGCACATGCTGCCCTGTGCTTTCTGTTCTCAGCCTTACTGGATGTGTGAGGCACGCACCCCATCATTCAGAGGGTAGTATGGTGGAAGCCAGATAGATGTCAGGAAACAGAGAAAGTCGGAGCGAACACACTGAATTCATTGACAAAGCCAATAAGGTTGTTATCTCAGGTGTATCCCATGGGCAATCTTCAATCTTGGTGAAATTGCCAGCAGAGTTCTGCAGTTCCAGAGGAGTGAGAGTAGGAAGGAGTCTAAGGCTGGCTCAGTAGTTCCAAGGTGAGGCCTGGGAACCAAGGGTGCTCACCAGCACTTTCAACTATTGTGTGCATATGGAATTGGGACTCTGAAGCCGCTCTGGCACAAAAGGACCAGAGGGAGGCCATTCTGACCTGGGGTGTAGCAGGCTGTCCTTTATCATGCTGAGAACCCTTCTCCATCCTTGGCCCAGCATAGGAAGGGCTTTGTTTCCTTCCTACTTTTTTGGATGGGGGTTGTATTGAGAATGCGAGTATATCCTAAATAGTTCAACAGCTTAAGGAACCATGACTATGTCTCATGTCACACTGGAGAGAGTGGGGTTGTCTTCACCAGACAAAAAACGAAAACGAAAACGAAAACAAAACAAAGCTAGAAAGCAGGTCCAAGTCAGTTTGAGCTAGATTGGTAGGGCAACACATTAGCAGGGCATCAGTTAGTATTCTAGGGCTCCTGTATGAAGTGTCACAACCCGGTGGCTTTGACCAACAGAAATTTGTTCTCATAGTTCTAGAGACTGGAACTCTGAGATTGACATTGAAGAGCCATGCTTACTCTGAGGCTTTCGGGGAGAATCTATTCCATGCTTTTCTCTTGGCCTCTGGTGTTGCCAGCAGTCTTGAGTGTCCCCTGTGTATAGACGCCCCACTTCAGGTATGATTAGGTCATCATACAGTGCTCTCCTCTGTATCTCTGAGTCTTTTCTTCTTACAAGAACACCCATCAACTCACCCCACCTCATCACAACCTCCTCTTACTGGTTATATCAGTAAAGGCCTCCTTCCCAAATAAGTTCCCATTCACAGGTACCAGTGGTTAGGACTTCAATATATCTTCTGGAGGGACATTGTGCAGTCCGTTACAGCATTCAAAAAGCAGTGGACAAGAGCAGATTGTGCAGGGCACCCCCTCAGTCTGCCATGAAAGCTATAGAGCCAGAACAGAAATTTTCCTTGTGGTGTGACAAGGTTACTCCTATTTCTCTTTATCTAGTATTGGGAAGTAGGTTGATACCTTGAGACTGGTCATGCCCTTGAGGTTTTTGGATAAGAATGGATATGGGATTTTCTGGGGTCTGGGTATGCAAAGAATAGAAAAGTAATGACTTTATACCTCAAGCTGTTGGAAAGGATCTCATGCCTCCCACCATTTACTTAATTTCATTTCATAACAATCACACTTTATGTGTTTCACATACATTTCTAAATTTTAGACTCTTCCCCCAGCCCTGTACACATATGTATCTTGTGCTGATACATGAATCACATGGTGGGAGGGCATCTGTTAAATAATAGGCAATTGTTTGTTTGTTTGTAGCCTCTTTCCCGTAACACAAATGAACAAATGGGCACCTGAAAAACTCTGCCATTTGGTCAGTTCTGCAAAACTTTGGAAAAGGTCTTCTAGCTCATTTTCAAAGATGATTTCCTGGCTTCCAGGGCAGAATTTATCCAGCAAATTAGCCAACCACAGATGCACCAGGAGGGTTACAATTGGCTGGGGTCCTGCTAAGGAGATGCTAGCACTGGCACCCGACTTTGCTGCTGGCAGCAAGAGCTGGCTTTGAATGTTAATAACCCTTGTGCCAAGCTCTTAGTGCTTTTCAGATAATTTATCCATCAACAAGCCTACCTGTTATGGGCACTTTATGTATTTATTTTTTTCCCTAAGTGCATAATGTTATCCTTATCTCTTTATGCGACAGATGAGACATTTCCATCATGGTCTCTGCATAAGATTTCCTAGGATAAAATCTATATCTCTATTTATAAGCTGTATGACCTTGGGCATGTTCATTAATCTCTCTTTGAATCTGGTTCCTCTGGTGTAAAAGGGGGCTGATAAATCTGATAAGAGAATTAAGAAAGATAATTCATGAAAAGTACTGACACTGCTCTGTCCCTTAGCAAGTGCGTAATAAATGAAAGCTTTTGTTAATACAGTGGAACCCCATGATTACACAGATCAGGATGTAATGAAATTAGCAGTAGGGTTCCATCTTCTATGGCAGGCTCGCTCTTAGCGTTTGACTAACCTTGAAATAAAGGTACTTCACTTTTTTATACAACTGCATTGTTTTGTCTCGCCTACAGGGGCTCAACTAATACGTAGTTCTAGTGCAATGTTTGGATGGAGTAGAATGATTGGAAAAAGATGTAAAAATATATATCTCCCTCTCCCTCTGTCTCTCCCTGCCCCCAACCCTCCACTCCATGTAAGGACACAGTAGGAAGGTGACCATCTTCAAGGAAGCCACTAAAACCCAGCCGTGCCTTCACTCGATCTCAGACTTCCAACCTCCGGAACTGTGCGAAAACAAATACCATCTATGATACATTGTCATGCCAGCCCAAGCTAGTAGTACATGCTGCTCTACTACTTCTCCACTAGCTTGCACCTGCAGACCTGTGTGCCGCAATGGCACTTAACACAGTGGGAAAGAAGTGTGTACAGTGGGGCACCATCACAGGAAGCACATGGCTGCTGCAAGGCAGCCCCCCCATGGGAGTGCCCCTTACAGGGCAGTGTGTAGTGAGGTGATCTCAGTGAGAAGAATATGCATAGTATTTCTGTATGTTCACTGTGCACTGAAACAGGCATAGCCTACAGTGATTGCAAATGGATTGGTTGGCTCCTCAGGGATTAAAAAAATAATAACTATTAGGAATTAGGTGTCAGATAGAGGAGCACAATATGGATGGATGACTTAGAAAGGGCACAGTAAATGAAGATATTATGAGAAAACTAAATGAGCACCCAGAGGCACAGCCTATGGGGAAAGCCCTCAGTAGTCAGGGGGATGAGGTAAACATCCTATGGACGGCAGCCAGCCTCTTTCCCTAGGGACCCTAGCATCTTTTCCACAGACCTATGCAAAACACATCTATGGCATCAGGAATGAAGACTATGTGTAGCCTGGACAAGCTGGGCATTTGTCACTGAGATTGCTACTGGACAAGCTGGGCATTTGCCACTGAGCATTGCTACTGCTAAGCACTGAGACTGTCTTCTGCAGAGACTGGGGCTAGGTACCCAGTTCATAGGTGATCCTGCATTCAAATTTGTCCCAGAGCTTTGGTTCATCCCTCTTGTCCTGACATACCATTAGCTCCTCTTCATTCTCAAAAGTGTCCTACCTTGGAAAATAAAGTACACGGTCACCACCAAATGCAATTCCCCTGCTACCAGCTGGTGGGTGTAGCACTTTTCTCTTCCACAGCGGAGTGGGCAGCAATTTATTCTAATGGAAACACAGACATATTCTGGATACACATTTGTCTACCCTGCAGGAAATAGTCTAACAGAACCATCCTTCAGCAACGTGTCGAAGTCATTACCATCCTGTCCCACTTTGCACTGACAGTAACCAAGGAAATCATTTTACTGTGAAGGAGAATTTATAATAGGCTAAAACTTACAAATTAATTTTTGTACCATGTGCCTTATAAAATAAAATCACTGACTTGATAAACGGATGGACAAAGCTTCTGAGACTCAGCACATAGATTTGAGGTAACACCCTGTAAGGCTGGGATGCTGTAGCACAAAATGAGGTGTGTCCCTTAAACCAACAGCTATTTGTATTAGTCAAGAGTCTGTGTCCAAACAAGAGACAGAAACCACACAGTGTTTTGAAAGTGGATAGTTTAATATAAAAGATCACTAGCTAGAATAGGAGATGACCATCGAGGGACAAAGGGACATCTAAAGATTACAACGGTGACAGATCTGTAGAGCAGGTATTGTCACTAAAGCTGAGGCAGGCCACCCATGAGAGTACAAATCTGCAAGGGGCCAACCGCCTGGCCAGGACGGACCCAGACCTCTGTATCCTTTTTGCTTCCCATACATGCAGCCCTGGGCTTGGGGGGTTTAGATGTCTAGTGCCCGAAGGATGACAATGTGGACCAGGATTTACAGTAAAATGTATATTAAGTTAGGATGTGAAACTCACTCGTAAGCATTATGGTCTCCTTATGATGTCATGCAACCCAAGAAGTGAAGAGGGTCTCCGCACTTGGTGGTGTGACCAATTCTGATCACCAACGGGAAGTTCTATTTCTAAAAACCTTTGTCAGGTAACATAGGGTCAAGAAAGACAGTATGTAAAATCTGAGAAATGCACTTGACTATTTCTTAGATACCTCATACCCAAAAAAAACAACCAATAGGAACTTTTGGCAATCCATAAAGCAAGATCCTGTGTGAATAAAAGCATCAGTGACACCATCAGGAAGAAAATTCCAATTAACTGAGACTGTCCTTCTGACATGGGGTCATGAGTTAGGTGGTGGGGCAGAAGGCTCTGATTCATTAAATTATTCCTTTAACTGTAGAAACCATAACCATCGCACGTTGTATTGATTAATATACCCCCCCTTTTTCTTCCCAGTACTTCAGCATTACTGGTGGTGCCAGTGTATAAGTTTCAAGGAGAATTTAAATATATTGACATTCTTTGGATCCCTAACCTTCAGAAAACCTTGTAGCAATTTCTAGACTCAGCAGAGATTGAAAGTACATGCATGGGGACGCCTGGGTGGCTCAGCGGTTGAGCATCTGTCTTTGGCTCAGGGAGTGATCCCGGAGTCCTGGGATCGAGTCCCAACCGGGGTCCTTGCATAAAGCCTGCTTCTCCATCTGCCTATGTCTCTGCCTCTCTCTCTGTGTCTCTCATGAATAAATAAAATATTTTTTTAAAAAAGAAACTACATGCATGCAATATGCTGGTTCAGGTTTCTCATGATGCATTTCCTGCTATTTTGGGAAGGTTCTCCAGGTTATGTCTAATTTATTGCCATACCAGCTGCCCCAAGGATAGAGACCCAGCCACCTTTGTTTCCAGGACAAATCAGCTTCTCTGAACCTTGGTTTGTCCATCTGTGAAGTAAAGAAAGATGTTGACCTGCTGCCTGGGGTTATCACAAGGCATATGATGTAATGTCTAGGAAGGAACTGGAAAACATTAAAATAGCATCAAATTCTCTTACTTTTTATTGACTCTACAAAATTGTTATACCATGCTCAAGGTAGTTAACAGAAAGGCTCTTAAAAACTCTCATCTTGGTGTCCATATAAAACAAAATCCTAGTTGAAAACAAGATAAAAAAGAGAAAAAATATGTACAACCAAAAACCTAGATGAACGGCAGGAGTCAAAAGAAAACATGGTCTTTCTTCAAATTCCTCGAAACATGCAGTGATATGTTTCTCTCCAGGCCTACCAGAGGCTTCTTGCTGCATTGCCACAGACCTACCAATAGCTGGTTCAAAGTCTAAAGTACAGAGGAGGGGGGTGCCTGGGTGGCTCAGTCAGTTAAAGCGAGCTCTGTATTTAGACTCAGGTCATGATCTCAGGGCCCTGGGATAGAGCCTTGCGTCAGGCTCCACGCTCAACAGGGAGTCTGCTTCAGGATTCTCTCTCTCTTCCCCCTCCTCCTGTTTACTCTCTTTCTCTCAAATAATAAATAGATAAATCTTTAATAAAATGAAATAAAGTACAGAGTAGACCTAAGGCAGAGCCTTCTTCTGCACAGGGCCCACTTGAAAACTTGCAGCCTGTGGGTTACCCATTAAATGGATTTGAAAAGTATTCCCAAGTGTGGTACATGGTTACCCTCAAAATCCAGTGAGAGAGAGAGATTATGAGGAATATATATAATAGGAATTCCTATATAATAAGAATATATATATATTTATACGCCCTATTATATTTTCTTATTATAAGGAATATCTATACATTCCTTGGTTCTATTTCTCTGGAAGATTATAAGGAATATATATATTTTTATATATTTATATTGATATATATAAACATATATAAATATATATATATTTATACACCCTATTATATTTTCTTATTATAAGGAATATCTATACAATCCTTGGTTCTGTTTCTCTGGAGAGCCCTGATTAATACAGTACAGATAACCTGGAATTTGAAACTCTTTTTCTTTATCTGACTTAAGTGTATATTTCTCTATGCCATATTTATTTTTTGGTTGATTTTAAAATGTGTGCAAGCTCACCATGAATAGCACATACACTCAAACACTTGTAGGGCAATCTCTGTGTCCTTCTCTGAAAATCCTTCTGATCACTAGTTACCATATCTGTTGTCCCCTTTTTCTGATGCCTTATTATAAAGATATGTGACCTGATCCCTCTCCTACCCTGAGCTCTTCAGAGGAGCCTCCACATTGTTGGAGAGAACAGGGACCCTCCATGTTAGTCTGCTCCGGCTGCTATAACAAAATACCACAGCCTGGGTGGCATCAACAATGGAAACTTATCTTCTCCAGTTCTGGAGGCTACAAGCTCAGGATCCAAGTGCCAATGGGCTTGTTTCCTCCGGAGGCCTCTCTGGCTTGCAGACAGCCGCCTTCTCACTGTGTCCTCACATTCCCTTGCTCTGCATATGCACAGCCCCGTGTCTCCCTCTCTTACAAGGACTCCGCTCCTATTGGATCAGGGCCCCACCGATACGATATGACCTCACTTGACTTTCATTGCCTCCTTAAAGGCCCTCTCTCCAAATATAATTGCACTGGGGAGTAGGGCTTTAACTCAAAACTTTAGGGCAAAACAATCAGTATATATGATCCACTTTTCCAAATCCACCATTCTCCTTATGTTATTTTTTGTGTGTGTTCTATCTACTCACACACACACACACACACACACGCACACACCAAGATGTAAACCCTTTCGTTACTTTCCCATTTTTC